>NC_142440.1:88285000-89535000 GCF_059453495.1 Arachis ipaensis | reverse complement strand
AATGAATGTGTTATTTGTTTCTGGATGTTCTCTGACTCTAGTCTGCTGTTCCGAGCCGAAAACTGGGCCGAAATAGGGTCCAAAATCGCCTCCAACGAATTCTGCAGATCGCACATGTCACGCGATCGCGTCATCCATGCGGACGCGTCATTCGCGTTTTTTTCCTCGCCACGCGTTCGTGTCGTCCACGCTACCGCATCGCTTGGGCTCTCCAATCTGCGCGGCCGCGTGAGCTATGCGGCCGCGTCGCTGCGATTTGCTCTCCTTCGCGCGGTCGCGTGAGCCATGCGACCGCGTCACTTCTCGCTAGTTATCTCCTCAAAATTCTTGTGTTTCTTCCATTTTTGCTAGCTTCCTTTCCAATCTCCAACTCATTCATGCCCTATAAAGTCTGAAACACTTAACACACAGATTACAGCATCGAATGGAATAAAGGAGAATTAAAAATAAATAATTAAAGTCTCTAGGAAGCAGTTTTCAAACATGTAATAAATTTAGGAAGGAAATCTAAATGCATGCTAATTTAATGAATATGTGGGTAAGGATCATGATAAAACCACACAATTAAACACAATATAAACCATAAAATAGTGGTTTATCATGTACCATGTCGGAGAAGGGGACAAGTCGCCCGACCTCCCCACTATTACCTTCACTCAAGAAGACGCCGCAGGCATCATCCCGAGCCATGATGACCCCATGGTCGTTACGATCATACTTGCCAATGCCAATCTCCATTGAACATTGGTAGGCCAAGGAAGCTATGCGGATATCCTGTTCAAATCCGCCTTTGACAAGTGATGACCGGAATTCACTCCCCATATAAAATAATCAATCCGTTCTTTTGGCAAGCGCACCAAAAATATCGTCAAGTAATAACCCACTAGGAGTAGGGTCGAATCCACAGAGATTGGTAGATTTGAGAAATTTTAATTTACGGGTGAATTAGTCAAGCTGAGCAATATAGATTGTGATTACAGAAATTCTAAATGAACAGAAATGTAAATGACTCAAAAGTAAAAAAAAAAAACAGTAAAGTGCAGAAAAGTAAATGGCAAGAATGTAAAGTGCTGAAATGTAAATAACTGAATGATAAATGGGAATAGGGAATGACAGAATGTAAAGAAAGCTATAAAGAATATGGAAGATAAGAATAGGGAAAATTCATTGGGATTAGGAGATGTTGCTCTCTTTGGATTAAATCCAGCTCATCTCATCTTGAATCATACAACTCATTGACCTCTTTGCAATCATGATTGATTGAACCCCAATCCCTTGGTGATTCAATATCTCAAATCTTGTTAATCAGCCAATTCCTTGGTTTAATTGCTCATGAAGAGAGATATGCTTGGTCCCTGATTATACCACACATCCTCATAGATCCAAATAGTGGGTGGATTATATGTCACCATATTCAATCACCAAAACCCATATGTACTCAATTGTGAGAAGTGATTTCAAGTATGATTTCATGTTTCCTTTTCCAAGGCTCCCATGAAACCCAATTTTTATTCAACCTCTTTCCCAAGATGATTGAATACTAGCATGAAGAACAAAATTCCTTCTATCAAATCAAAGAGAAAATGAAGAGAAGAAGAAATTCACTATCATTAATCCATCAAGTACAATAGAGCTCCCTCTCCCAATGAGAGGGAGTTTAGCTGCTCAGAGCTTAGAGAAAAGTATAAGAGATGGGAGAGATGAAGTGAAAAGTAAAACTAAAACTTGTAAATCCAAAAGCTAACTCCACTACTTGACAACCAGCCCCTTTTTCAGTACTTCTAAGGATTATTTATACTGCTCCTATCACTAGAATTAAGAAACAAAAGAGAAAGAAAATTACAGCTGGAGGGAAAGAAAACTCAATAAACATGACTCCACAAGCTTGGCGTGTGGCTGGCATCTGAGTGGCGTGCCATGCCTAGCCACTAAGTTTGGCTTGAGGCGCCACGCCCAACTCCTCAAGTGGCACGCCTCCTGCTTTAACCTCCCTAGCGTGCCATGCCTTCGAACCCAAGTGGCACGCCTAGGGTCTTCTCAATATTGGTTAGCCTGGCGTGCCACGCCTTTGAGCTCAAGTGTCACACCCAGGCTCTTCCCTCTTGCTCCTCTTCTCTGGACTTTTGAACTGGCATGGCACGCCTAGGGTCTGGCGTGCCACGCCCATAGTGTGCTCTTCATTCATCCTCTCTGGAAATTTGTACTGGCGTGCCACGCCCAGTAAGTGGCGTGCCACGCCCATGGTAAGCCTCTTTTCTACTTCTCTGGAAAACATAGCTAGCGTGCCACGCCCAGCAAGTGGCGTGCAATGCCTATGTATTCAAGTGGCTGGCGTGCAATGCCTATTGTGTGCATGGTCTCCTTGTCCCAGTAGCTGGCGTGCCACTCCCAGCATTCAAGTGGCACACCCAGGGTTATCTGGCCTTGGCGTGCCACGCCTTAAAGCTCAAGTGGCACGCCCAGTCTTCTTCTTCTTTGGTTGATGAGGCTGGCGTGCCAGCCTTCGACACCAAATGGCACGCAAAGTAAGTGGTTAGGCCTCTTCAAGCATTGGCGTGCCACGCCTAAGATTCAAGTGGCACGCCTAAGTCAAGATTGGTATTTGGCGTGCCACGCCTTCAACACCAAGTGGCATGCCCAGGACTTGAATCTTTGCCTCCTCCTCTGGAAATTTGTACTGGCGTGCCACGCCTTGGTGTTCAAGTGGCACGCCCATGTTGGTTTGCACTCCTTCAGGCCTGGTGTGCCATGCCTAGGTTCCCAAGTGGAACGCCCAAGTATTGGTTGATAGTTGGCGTGCCACGCCTTCGATACCAAGCGGCACGCCCAATGTATCCCCATTCTAAATTAGTGCACTGTCATGACACGCCCACAAGTTCAAGTGGCACGCCTAGGGTGTGTGATGGGGTTGGCGTGCCACGCCTAGCCTGGCGTGCCACGCCCCCCTTTGTGGCCTTCAACCTTGCTCTCTGGAAAATGTAACTGGCATGCCACGCCTGGCTCCTGGCGTGCCACGCCCTTGTTAAGGCTTCAAGGATTCTTCTCTGGAAATTGCAACTGACGTGCCACGCCCTGATGCTGGCGTACCACGCCCATACACTTTCATGGCGTTTGTTCCAAGTGGCATGCCCAACTTTACATGCCTTGGCTTATTTGTTGTTTTCTTCCCTTTTTGTTGCTCTTTTTACCTGAAATTCAACACAACCCTATTTCAAAGCAATGTACCATAATATCTATCATTTGGTTCATGAAATTGCATTGATTCAATGAGATTATGCTCTTTTTATGGTCCTTTTAGATAAGAAAAAGAGGTAAATAATGAAAGTCATCAACAACCTCGGCCTACAAGAAACAGAACTCAGGGCATATCCTAATAGCCTATTTGTGCTCGGAGACACCCCAATCCAACCACTTGGGTACATCGCACTGCACACAACCTTCGAAAAAGGAACGTGGTCTAGAACGCTAAGTATAGACTACATCGTAGTCGACGTAAGCTCCGCGTACAAGGCCCTCATAGGTCGGACAACGCTAGATCAGGTCGCGGTGGTAGTCTCCACTCCACACCTATGTATGAAGTTCCCAACTCCATAAGGGATCGCCACCATAAAGGGAGACCAAAGACTCGCGCGACGTTGTTACAACGAAAGTTTGAGCCTTAAAGGCGACCCCAGAGGAAAAGAAACCAACACTATTGAACTCGAGGGAACCCGAGCTCATGAAGAACTTCGTCCCCAACCAAAAGGCGAGACCGAAGAAGTTCAGATCGGAGATACTCAAGACAAAATAATAAAAATAGGGGCAAATCTAAAAGGAGACCTAAAAGAGCTGCTTATAAAGTTCCTAAAGGACAACTCCGATCTCTTCGCTTGGAAGGCTACAGACATGCCCGGCATAGATCCCGGACTATTGTGCCACAAACTGGCAGTATACCCAGGATCTTGACCAGTACAATAGAAGCGCCGAAAGCTCGGCCCAAAGAGATCGCAAGCCGTGGAAGAACAGGTACAGGTCTTACTAGAGGTGGGGTTCATAAGGGAGGTCAAGTACCCATTATGGCTGGCCAATGTCGTATTGGTCAAAAAGTCAAATTGAAAGTGGCGGATGTGCACTGATGACACCGACCTCAACAAAGCCTGCCCAAAGGATCCCTACCCACTCCCAAATATGGACACCCTAGTCGACGCCTCATCAGGATACCAGTACCTTTCCTTCATGGACGGTTACTCGGGGTACAACCAAATCCCGATGTATCAACCCGACCAAGAGAAAACCTTATTCCTAAACCCAAGGGCAAACTACTACTCTATAGTCATACCATTCGGACTTAAAAATTCAGGGGCTACATACCAGAGGTTGATGAACAAAGTTTTTGCTAACCACATCGGAAAGCTGATGGAGGTCTACGTGGATGACATGTTGGTAAAGACACAAAGAGAAGAAGCGCTACTACCTGACCTAGACGAAGTGTTCGAAACCATAAGAAAGGATGGGATGAGACTAAATCCCACAAAGTGCACTTTCACGGTAGAAGCTGGCAAATTCTTGGGCTTCATGCTCACCCAGAGAGGAATTGATGCAAACTCAGATAAATGCCAAGCCATACTCAACATGAAAAGCCCGACCTGTGTTAAAGAGGTACAACAACTAAATGGAAGATTAGCAGCCCTGTCTAGATTCCTAGCCGGGTCGGCCTTGAAATCCCTCTCTTTCTATGCAACATTAAGGAAAGGAAGGAGGTTTGAATGGACCCCAGAATGTGAACAAGCCTTCTAGGACTTCAAGACATTCCTAGGGTAGCCACCCATCCTAACTCAACCCCGGTAAGGAGAAGCACTGATCCTATACCTCGCCGTGGAAAGTCGGACGATAGCCTCAGCCCTAGTCCGTGAAGACGAGAATGGCCAACAACCCATTTACTTCATCAGTAAGGCTCTGCAAGGGGCTGAACTAAACTACCAAAAGATAGAGAAGATCACCTACGCCCTTATATTTACCTCCCGGTGACTCTGACCATACGTTCAGGCCCACACAATCAGAATACGGACCAACTAACCCATAAAAAGTATCTTACAGAAAACCGACTTAGCTGAAAGAATCCTACAGTGGGCTATTGAGTTGTCTGAATTTGACCTTAAGTATGAAGCTCGTACTGCCATCAAGTCTCAATACTTAGCTGACTTCGTTGCAGAATACACCGATACCCCAGGCACCCCCACTAATTGGAACCTCTACGTTGAGGGCTCATCGAACAAAGCTGGGAGTGGAGTGGGTGTCATCTTAGAAAGTGACTAGGGAACTCAACTCGAACTCTCCTTAAGGTTCGAGTTTCCTGCCTCAAATAACCAAGCCACGTATGAGGCCCTACTGGCTGGTTTGAAACTGGCTAGGGAAATTGTAGCTCAAAAGCTTATCATATTTAGCGACTCGCAAGTAGTCACCTCACAAATAGAAGGGAGCTACCAGACCAAGGATCTCACCATGAAGAAATACTTAGACAAGACCAAGGAATAGCTCGGAAAATTCATGGGATACGAGATCCATCATATACCTCGTGAACAAAATGCCCGAGCTGACGCACTTTGAAAACTTACCAACACCAAACCGGGGGCAATAATAGAAGCCTCATCCAAGAAACAATGCAAAATCCGTCAACCTCGGAGGAAGAGAAGGTCCAAACCATATCAAGTCAGAACCAAGGGTGGATGACTCCCATAATCAACTACCTCAAGTTTGAAACACTCCCCGGAGATAAAAAGAAGACAAAAAAGCTAGTACGAGAAGCACAGTACTACACCATAGTGCACGACGTCCTATATCGGAGAGGAATCTCTACACCCCTCCTAAAATGCGTCCCGACTTCCGCTACAAAGGAAGTCTTAGAGGAAGTTCACAATGGCACGTGCGGCAACCACCTTGGGGCACAAGCTCTTTCCAAAAAGGTACTCCGAGCTGGTTTTTACTGGCCGACTGATGAGTGGATAATTTATACCCTTTTCGGCATTATTTTTACATAGTTTTTAGTATGTTTTAGTTACTTTTTATTATATTTTTATTAGTTTTTATGAAAAAATCACATTTCTGGACTTTACTATGAGTTTGTGTGTTTTTCTTTGATTTCAGGTATTTTCTGGCTGAAATTGAGGGACCTGAGCAAAAATCTGATTCAGAGGCTGAAAAAGGACTGCAGATGCTGTTGGATTCTGACCCTCTTGTACTCGAAGTGGATTTTTTTGAGCTACAAAAGCCCATTTGGCGTGCTCTCAATTTCCTTGGAAAGTAGACATCTTGGGCTTTCCAGGAATATATAATAGTCTATACTTCGTCCGAGATTTGATGGCCCAAACTGGCGTCCAAACGCCCACCTAAGACCCTTTTCTTGAGTAAAATGCCAGAACTGGCACCAGAACTGGAGTTAAACGCCCAAACTGGCACCCAAGCTAGTGTTTAACTCCAAGAATGGCCTATGCACGTGAAAGCTTCAATGCTCATCCCAAGCACAAACCAAGTGGGCCCCGGAAGTGGATTTCTACACTATCTGCACTTAGTTACTTATTTTCTGTAAACCTAGGTTACTAGTTTAATATAAATAGCATTTTTTACTATTGTATTTGCAGACTTTATCATACTTTATCATCTCTGGATGTTTAGTCCTTAGACATTGGAGGCTGGCCACACGGCCATGCTTAGACTACTTTCACTTATGTATTTTCTACGGTGTAGTTTCTAAACCCCATAGATTAAGGTGTGGAGCTCTGTTGTTCTTCATGAATTAATGCAATTACTACTGTTTTCTATTCAATCATGCTTGATTCTATTCTAAGATACTTACTCGTACTTTAATATAGAGAATATGATGATCCGTGGCACTTATCATTATTCTCAAACCTATGAACGCGTGCCTGACAACCACTCCCGTTCTATCTGAGCTCAACGTAGTCATTGGTGCGTATCTCTTGGGTCTCTAATACACGAACTGACTCCATAAGATTAGGATATTCGTGGTATAGGCTAGAACCAATTGGTAGCCATTCCTGAGATCCGAAAAGTCTAAACCTTGTCTGTGGTATTCCGAGTAGGATCTGGGAAGGGATGACTATGACAAGCTTCAAACATGCGAATGTTGGGCGCAGTGACAGTGTGAAAAAGGACAAGGGTACTATTCCGACGCTAGCGAGAACCGACAGATGATTAGCCATGCGGTAGCTGTACTTGGTATTTTTAATCCGAGACAAAAAATCTGACAGTTGATTAGCGGTGCAGAGATCGTACCTGGTATTTTTCATCCGAGAGGATCATACAGCTTGCCATGGAAGGGAGCACACATGATTGGAAGAAGACAATAGGAAAGCAGAAGTTCAGAAGCAACAAAGCATCTCCAAATGCTTATCTGAAATTCCCACCAATGAATTACATAAGTAACTTTATGTTATTTTATGTTTTATTTATCTTTTAATTATCGAAACCTCATAACCATTTAAATCCGCTTGACTGAGATTTACAAGATGACCATAGCTTACTTCAAGCCGACAATCTCTGTGGGATCGACCCTTACTCACGTAAGGTATTACTTGGACGACCCAGTGGACTTGCTGGTTAGTTGTGCGGAGTTGTGAAAAGTGTAAATCACAATTTCGTGCACCAAGTTTTTGGCGCCCTTGCCGGAGATTGTTCGAGTTTGGACAACTGACGGTTCATCTTTTTGCTTAGATTAGGTAATTTTATTTAATGTTTAAGCTTTTTATTTTTAATTTTTGAAAAATTCAAAAGAAAAGTTCTTCAGAATTTTTAAGAATGAATTCTAGAGCTTCATGAGATATGTTGAAACCTGGCTGGCTGTTAAGCCACGTCTAATCTTTTGGACTGAGGTTTCCACTTTCCATTGTAAAGAGGACATGCTTGTATGTGTTATGTTAAAGCATGGCTGGCCATTTGGCCATGTCTAATCTTTTGGACCGAAGCTTTAGAATAACATTGCATGAGCCTTTGGATTCTCAAATAAAATTCTGTGCTGAAGCTTGGCTGGCCATTTGGCCATGTCTAATTTTTTTGGACCGAAGCTTTAGACTAACATTGCACGAATCCTGGAATTCTTATTAAAAATTTTGAATCTCTTTATTTTCTTTTTCCAAAGTATTTTCGAAAAATACAAAAAAAAATTAATGAAATCATAAAAACCAAAAAAATTTTATGTTTCTTGTTTGAGTCTTGTGTCAAATTTTAAGTTTGGTGTCAATTGCATGTTTTAATTTTCTTAAAATTTTCAAAAATTTATGCATTGTGTTCTTCTTTGATCTTCAAGTTGTTCTTGATGATTTTCCTTGTTTGATCTTTAAATTTTCTTGTTTTGTGTCTTTTCTTGTTTTTCATATGCATTTTCGAATTCATAGTGTCTAAAGTTTTAAAATTTTTAAGTTTGGTGTCTTGCATGTGTCTCTTTTCTTAAAATCTTTCAAAAATATGTTCTTAATGTTCATCATGATCTTCAAACTGTTCTTGCTGTTCATCTTGACATTCAAAGTGTTCTTGCATGCATTATTTGTTTTAATCTTAAATTCTTATGTCTTGTGTCATTTGTTGTTTTTCTCTTTCCGCATTAATTCAAAAAAATCAAAAATAATATCTTTCCCTTATTTCACTCATAAATTTTGAATTTTTGGGTTGACTTAGTCAAAAATTTTTAAAATTTAGTTGTTTCTTGTTAGTCAAGTCAAAATTTCAATTTAAAAATTCTATCTTTTCAAATATTTTTCAAAATCAAATCTTTATCATTTTTCTTTCATTTTTTCGAAAACTTTCCAAAAATTAATTTTCAAAATCTTTTTCTTATTTTTATTTCATAATTTTCGAATTCATGGCTAACATTTAAAGTTTTGATTCAAAAATTTCAAGTTTGATACTTTCCTGTTAAGAAAGGTTCAATCTTTAAATTCTAGGATCATATCTTTTAGTTTCTTATTAGTCAAGTCATCAACATTAATTTTCAAAATCAAATCTTTTTAATTTCCTTTTCAAATCTTTTTCAAAATAAATTAATCATATCTTTTTCAAAATTTAATTTCAAAATCTTTTTCTAACTTCTTATCTTTTCAAAATTTACTTTCAAATATTTTTCAATTAACTATTTGACTTTTTGTTTGTTTTACTATTTCTTATCTTTTTCAAAACCACCTAACTACTTTTCTCTCCCTAATTTTCAAAAATTACTAACAACTTTTTTAAAATTCCTTTTAATTAACTAATTGTTTTAAATTTTAATTTAATTTTATTTCTCTTCTTAAATTTCAAACTATAACTAATAATTAAAATAAAAACAAAAATATTTTTATTTTATTTTAATTAATATTCGAATACTCCCTCTCTCTTATCTCTTTCTATTTATTTAATTATTTACTAACACTTCTCTTCTTAAAAATTTGAACCCTCTCCCTCTCTCTGTGTTCGAATTCTTCTTCTCCCTTCTTCATTCTATTCTTCTATTCTTCTACTCACATAAAGGAATCTCTATACTGTGACATAGAGGATTCCTCTTCTTTTCTGTTCTATTCTTTTTCATATGAGCAGGAACAAGGATAAGAACATTCTTGTTGAAGCTGATCTTGAACCTAAAAGGACTCTGAAGAGGAAGCTAAGAGAAGCTAAAACACAATACTCTGGAGAGGACCTTACAGAAATTTTCGAAAAAGTAGAAGACATAGCAGCCGAAAATAACAATGGTGGAGATGCAAGGAAGATGCTTGGTGACTTTACTGCACCAATTTCTGACTTCTATGGAAGATCCTCATCAGTTCTTAGCTGAATTCTTGTAAATCTGTGACACTGTTAAGACAAATGGGGTTAATCCTGAGGTCTACAGACTTATGCTTTTTCTCTTTGCTGTAAGAGACAGAGCTAGGATATGGTTGGACTCACAACCTAAAGAAAGCCTGAACTCTTGGAAAAAGTTGGTCAATGCTTTCTTGGCCAAATTCTTTCCACCTCAAAAGTTGAGCAAGCTTAGAGCGGAAGTCCAAACCTTCAGACAGAAGGAAGGAGAATCCCTCTATGAATCTTGGGAAAGATATAAGCAATTGATCAGAAGGTGTCCCTCTGATATGCTTTCAGAATGGAGCATCTTATGTATATTCTATGATGGTCTGTCTGAATTGTCCAAGATGTCATTGGACCACTCTGCTGGTGGATCTCTTCATCTGAAGAAAACGCCTACAGAAGCCCAGGAACTCATTGAGATGGTTGCAAATAACCAGTTCATGTATACTTCTGAAATAAATCCTATGAATAATAGGATACTCAGAACAAAGGAGTTCTTGAGATTGATACTCTGAATGCCATATTGGCTTAGAATAAAATATTGACTCAGCAAGTCAATATGATTTCTCAGAATCTGACTGGAATGCAAGCTGCATTCGGCAGTACTAAGGAAGCTTCCTCTGAAGAAGAAGCTTATGACCCTGAGAATCCTGAAATGCAAGAGGTGAATTACATGGGAGAATCCTATGGAAACACCTATAATCCTTCATGGAGGAATCATCCTAATTTCTCATGGAAGGATCAGCAGAATCCTAATCAAGGCCTCAATAATAATAATGGTGGGAGAAATAGGTTTGGCAACAGAAAGCCTTTTCCATCATCTTCTGAGCAACAGACAGAGAATTCTAAGCAGAGCCTCTCTGACTTAGCAACTATAGTCTCTGATCTATCTAAGAGCACTCTTAGTTTTATGACTGAAACAAGGTCCTCCATCAGAAATTTGGAGGCATAAGTGGGTCAGCTGAGTAAAAGAGTTACTGAAATCCCTCCTAGTACTCTCCCAAGCAATACAAAAGAGAATCCAAAGAGAGAGTGCAAGGCCATAAATATACCCAACATGGCCGAACCTATAGAGGAGGAAGAGCCAGTAATTTCCAGTAAGGAAGACCTCAATGGACATCCACTGACCACTAAGGAGTTCCCTATTGAGGAACCAAAAGAATCTGAGGCTCATATAGAGACCATATGGATTCCACTGAACTTACTGTTGCCATTCATGGGCTCTGATGAGTATTCTTCCTCTGAAGAAGATGAAGATATTATTGAAGAGCAAGTTGCTCAGTATCTAGGAGCAATCATGAAGCTGAATGGCAAGTTATTTGGTAATGAGACTTGGGAGGATGAACCTCCATTGCTCATCAATGAACTGAATACCTTGGTTCAACAGAAATTACCTCAAAAGAAACCGGATCCTGGAAAGTTCTTAATACCCTGTACCATAGGCACTAAGACCTTTAAGAAGGCTCTGTGTGACCTGGGGTCAGGAATAAACCTCATGCCACTCTCTATAATGGAGAAACTAGGGATCTTTGAGGTACAAGCTGCAAGAATCTCACTAGAGATGGCAGACAAATCAATAAAATAGGCTTATGGACTTGTAGAGGGTTGAAGGCTTTTACATCCCTACTGACTTCATAATCCTAGACCCTTGGAAGGATGAAGATGAATCCATCATCCTTGGAAGACCCTTCCTAGGAACAGCAAGAGTTGTTATTGATGTAGACAGAGTAGAGTTAGTCTTTCAATTGAATGAGAACTACCTTGTGTTCAAGGCTCAAGGATCTTCTTCTGTAACCATGGAGAGGAAGCATGAAAAGCTTCTCTCAATACAGAGTAAAATAGAGCCCCCACACTCAACTTCTAAGTTTGGTGTTGGGAGGCCATCATCATGATCTGAGTCTCTGTGAGGCTCTCTAAGAGCGCACTGTCAAGCTATTGACATTAAAGAAGCGCTTGTTGGAAGGTAACCCAATGTTATTTAATTATATTTATTTATATTCCATTGTTATTCTATATTTTCTTTAGGTTGATGATCATGTGAAGTCATAAAAACAGCTGCAGAATTAAAGCAAAATTAAAAATAGCATAAAAAATAGCACACCCTGGAGGACAGGCTTACTGGCGTTTAAACGCCAGTAAGGATAGTAGAATGGGCGTTTAACGCCGGTCTGGCAGCATTCTGGGCGTTAAACACCAGAAATGGCAGGCAGACTAGCGTTTAACGCCAGAAAAGGGTGTCTGGTGTCTGGCTGGCGTTAAACACCATAATTGGTAGACAGACTGGCGTTTAACGCCAGAAAAAGGTGTCTGGCTAGCGTTAAACGCCAGAAAGGGGCAGTAGACTGGCGTTTAACACCAGGAAAGGTAGCAGAGCTGGCGTTAAATGCTAGAATTGGCACACAGAGGGCATTTAAATGCCAGAATGGTGCAGGGAGTAGAATTTTTTGACACCTCAGGATCTGTGGATTCCACAGGATCCCTACCTACCCCACCTCTTCTTCTTTCCTCTTCACACCTTTTCATAACACTCTTACCCAAATACCCTTGACCAATCACATCAATACCTCTTCACAAACACCATTCACCTATGAAATCCTACCTTCTTCCCCATATTCTCTTCACCACTCACTTCCATCCATCATAAAACCCCACCTACCTCACCATTCAAATTCAAACCATTTCCCTCCCAAACCCACCGCTTCATAACCGAATTACCTCCCTCTCTTACCCTATAAATACCCATCCTTACAACCTTTAATTTCACACCTCATACACACTTACCCCCTTGGCCGAATTCCCTACTCCCCTCCATCTCCTCCATTTCTTCTTCTTCTACTCCTTTCTTTCTTCTTTTGCTCGAGGACGAGCAAACCTTTTAAGTTGGTGTGGGAAAAGCTCTGCTTTTTTGTTTTTCTATAATCATTAATGGCACCTAAGACCGGAGAAACCTCTAGAAAGAGGAAAGGGAAGGCAATTGCTTCCACCTCTGAGTCATGGGAGATAGAGAGATTCATCTCAAAGGTCCATCAAGACCACTTCTATGAAGTTGTGGCCAAGAAAAGGGTGATTCCTGAAGTCCCCTTCATGCTCAAAAAGAGTGAATATCCGGATATCCGACATGAGATTCAACGAAGAGGTTGGGAAGCTCTCACCAACCCAATCCAACAAGTCGGAATCTTAATGGTTCAAGAGTTCTATGCCAATGCATGGATCACTAAGAACCATGATCAAAGTGTGAACCCGGACCCAAAGAATTGGCTCACAATGGTTCGGGGGAATTACTTGGATTTCAGTCCGAAAAATGTGAGGTTGACATTTGACTTGCCAATGATGAGAGGAGATCATCATCCTTTCACTAGAAGGGTCAACTTTGATCAAAGGTTGGACAAAGTCCTCATGGACATCTGTGTGGAAGGAGCTCAATGGAAGAGATACTCAAGAGGCAAGCCGATTCAATTAAGAAGGCTTGACCTCAAACCCGTGGCTAAGGGATGGTTGGAGTTCATCCAACGCTCTATCATTCCTACTAGTAACCGGTCTGAAGTTACAATAGACCGGGCTATCATGATCCATATTATCATGATTGGAGAGGAAGTAGAAGTTCATGAGATCATACCTGATGAGCGGATTTTATACGCTTTTTGGGGATAATTTCATATAGTTTTGAGTATGTTTTAGTTAGTTTTTAGTCTATTTTTATTAGTTTTTAGGAAAAATTTATATTTCTGGACTTTACTATGAGTTGTGTGTTTTTCTGTAATTTCAGGTATTTTTCTGGCTGAAATTGAAGGAGCTGAGCAAAAATCTGATTCAGGCTGAAAAAGGACTGCTGATGCTGTTGGATTCTGACCTCCTTGCACTCAAAGTGGATTTTCTGGAGCTACAAAACTCGAAATGGCATGCTTCCAATTGCGTTGGAAAGTAGACATCCAGGACTTTCCAGCAATATATAATAGTCCATACTTTGCACAATGATAGACGACGTAAACTGGCGTTCAACGCCAGTTCTCTGCCCAATTCTGGCGTCCAGCGCTAGAAAAGGATCAAAAGCTGGAGTTGAACGCCCAAACTGGCATAAAAACTGGCGTTCAACTCCACAAATGGCCTCTGCACGTGAATTGCTTAAGTCTCAGCCCAGCACACACCAAGTGGGCCCCAGAAGTGGATCTCTGCATCATCCATCATAGTCTACTCATATTTTGTAACCCTAGGCTACTAGTTTAGTATTTAAACAACTTCTAGAGACTTATTTTGTATCTCATGACATTTCAGATCTAAACTTGGTATTCTCTGACGGCATGAGTCTCTAAACCCCATTGTTGGGGGTGAGGAGCTCTGCTGTGTCTCGATGAATTAATGCAAGTATTTCTGTTTTCCATTCAAACACGCTTGTTCCTATCTAAGATGTTCATTCGCGCTTAACTGTGATGGAGGTGATGAGCTGTGACACTCATCACCTTCCTCAAATCATGAACGTGTGCCTGACAACCACCTCCGTTCTATATACGATTGAATGAGTATCTCTTAGATTCCTTAATCAGAATCTCCGTGGTATAAGCTAGAACTGATGGCAGCATTCATGAGAATCCGGAAAGTCTAAACCTTGTCTGTGGTATTCCGAGTAGGATTCAAGGATTGAATGACTATGACGAGCTTCAAACTCTTGAAGGCTGGGCATTAGTGACAGACGCAAAAGGATAGTAAATCCTATTCCAACCGGATCGAGAACCAACCGGTGATTAGCCGTGCTGTGACAGAGCGCGTGAGCGTAGTTTTCACTGGGAGGACGGAAGGTAGCCATTGACAACGGTGATCCACCAACACACAGCTTGCCATAGGAGGGCGTGCGTGCGTGAATCAGAAGACAGAGGACAGTAGAGATTCAGAAGACAAAGCATCTCCAAAACCCCAACATATTCTCCATTACTGCACAACAAGTAATCTTTAATTTATGTTCTCTTGGTTATTCACAATTCAACTGATAAACATAATTGACTTCCTGACTAAGATTTACAAGATAACCATAGATTGCTTCAAACCAACAATCTCCGTGGGATTCGACCCTTACTCACGTGAGGTATTACTTGGACGACCCAGTGCACTTGCTGGTTAGTGGTACGCGTTGTGAAAAGTGTGATTCACAATTCGTGCACCAATACCTCTAGAACTCTACAAGGTGGTGGACAAGCCCTCTACTTTGGCAAGGTTAACCTTCCCTCATCTCATCTGTAACCTATGCAATTCAGCTGGAATTGTCATAGAGAAAGACATCCTCATTGATGAGGACAAGCCCATCACTAAAAAGAGGATGGAGCAAATAAGAGAGCCCACTCATGGACCTCAACAAGAGCATGAGGAAGTCCCTCATCAAGAGATTCCTGAGATGCCTCAAGGGATGCATTTCCCTCCACACAACTATTGGGAGCAACTCAACACTTCCTTAGGAGATTTGACTTCTAACATGGGGCAACTAAGGATGGAGCACCAAGAGCACTCCATTATCCTCAATGAAATCAGAGAGGACCAAAAGGCCATGAGGGATGAGCAACAAAGGCAAGGAAAAGACATAGAGTAGCTCAAGCACTCCATAAGATCTTCAAGAGGAAGAACTAGATGCCGTCCACCAACCACCTCACATATTCCAACGCCTCCTCTGCAGCCTATTATGCACAAAACCCGCCACCATTGCTCCCCAAACCACAACATCCCTGTTGGGAATTTCGTCAAACACGCGGCGCGCAAGATTGATCCTCCCACACTTGAAGTATAAATCAATCAAACTTGTCCTAATAATTGAACTATCAACCAAACAATTCTTGATCAACAACCCATGAGCCTTGAGGCCCTGGAAAAGGGCAGGTGCACCGGTGAAACTCTTAATCACAGTGGTGAAAGTATACACATTCAACTAAACACCCAATGCCCTCATCTCAGTATAAGCTTTAAGCACATCAAGGTAGTGTTTTTTACCCGCAATCATAGACCCTCTTAACAACGCATTCCATGGGTACACACTGTTACAGAGTAACTCGTTAAAGATTTGATTGGCTTCTTCCAAAGCGCCGCAAGAGGTGTACATCTGAACAAGCTTCGTTCGCAAAAACTCGTTGTTTTCGAAACCGTGTTGTAGCGACTTAGTGCGAATGCAGGCGGCGATGAGAGCGGAGAAAGTGGTGGCATTAACAGGGATTCCCTGTTGGTCAACGTAATCGAGAATGGTAAGTGCTTCTTTGAGTTTGTCTTGGCGCGCGAATCGTTTGATGTCTTTGTAGATGGAGCGTGGATTTTTTGTGTGGATGGGTAAGGTGGATGGAAATGCATCTTTCTCTTTGAAATGTTTTAGCTTCTTGTAGTGGTGGTGATAGTGATGGCGGTAGTTCTTGGTGGTGGGGATTTGGGACGGCTCTGTTGTGTGGTGGGTTTCTTTGGGAGTGGTGGTTTGAAGTTGAAGAGTTGGAAGGTGATTTTGGTGTTGGAGGATGGCGAAGGTGAGGTGGGATTTGGAGGAAACGAGTGAAGTTGGAGGGAGAGAGAGGCTGCCATGGTTGAAAAGGGATTATGGAATATTATAATTTGGACATGGGTATTTTTGATATTGCACAGTTAAGTGAGATTTAAGTGAGAATTGATTTTGAAATCAGACCAAAGTAGGTCTGATTTGTAAATGGGGGTAAAATGAGAATTGAAATTCTCACCGGAATTCAACTTCATGTTTTTTTTCTATTCCAAAGCAAGGAATAGAATTCAATTCATCTATAACTTCGAATCAGATGCATTCCAAACAGGTTGTTAGCGAATCTTCATTTTTCTCCTCGTCAAGAATAATCCCTATAAATACTCGCAGATTTAGATTTTTTTGCCATCCCTATGTGGAACTTTCCACTGGTATTTTTCTCTTCTTCAATATTTTGTTTGGATTGTTTTTTCTTCTCTTATAAATGGTAAAGGATGAAGTTTGATTTTTTTCGTAAAAAAAAAAAGCTGAAAATCGGCCGGTTTTCAATTCTTTTCTGTTCACTAGTTTTTGGTCGATTTTTACCGTTTAAGTCCAATTTTTTTTTTCAATTTTTATATGTGACCGAACTAAATTAAGCTTTGATTCGTAGTTGAACTGGTTCTACTAGCCAGCCCGGTTAGATTTTCAAAAGCCAAAACAATGCACCCAATAGCCATTGCTTTTGGATTTGAGGCTTCTCTATCAAAGTTAAATGGATGTTTACCCCAAAAATCATTCAAAGACTTTCGCAATCAACACAAGTGATTGAAGTTTCATCTTGTTCCTTATTTGTTATCATATATTTTTATTAATTCAATAGATTATTATACAACATTTTCATAACATGACTAAATTGAAATTATATTGTTAATTTTAATATCACAATAAATAGCCTAAAATAATTATATTTAATTTCATATTTCTTAACATATCATTCCATTGTTACTAATTTCATCATAAATCAAGTAAACTAAAGACACTTTATCAACATAAAAAGTTAAAAATAAGATCCAGTCAAGCAACCACTAATCATATTAAATTATATTTTTAAATTATTAAACACCAAAATGTAAGTCACTCTTATCGTACTCGACCATTGTTAGTTTAAAATTTTAAAAATTTTGCCCTTCATAATATATATATATATATATATATATATATATATATATATATATATATATATATAATGTACATATGCTTGCAAAAGCAATATAATAAAGGTAACAAATAATAACATAGTTCAAAATCTATCTAATATTCTAAAAATAAATTTAATTTTAATGTACTACATAACATTCTATACAAGTACAGTAGGCATGTCGTTCTATACATGTGCGTTAGGCATGTCGATTTCTAACGAAATTCTCTAATTTTGACAAAGTTGCGGAATAACAGCAAAAAATTTCAGTGCGCTGCTGTTCAAGACTTATGGTGCGGAATTTCTAAAACCACAACTTACCGGAAAGTGCAACGGAGTGTACCAAGTAATAAACTCAGATGAGTGAGTGTCAATCCCATGAGGATTAATGGACTAAGCAAGCAATGGTTGATTAGCTATTCTAGTTAGACAAATTGAAATAAGGAGGTTGATGTTCGAATAGCATAAGAAGCAACAAATTAAGAAAACAAACAATGAACAGTTGAGGAAACGGTATGAGAATAGAGTTAAGACTTTGGAGATGTTTAAATGTCCATATTAATATCAATTATTAACTATTTTGATCATGCAATGATTATGTTTATAGCAAACCCCATATGATTAAATTCCTACTCCTAGAAAATGCAATCTTCTCTAATCCAATTGACCGTCAATTCCTTGATCACTCAATTGTATTAGAGGGTTAAGTTCAAAATCCGGTTTACACGCCACACAGCCCTAAGAATCCCAAAGCATAATGTAGTTATATGTCACGTCCCATACTAAGTCTAGATAATTAGAAGTTCTGAGAAATTGATTTCAACCTATAATTCCAATGATATAACATTTTCAAGACTCAAATAGAATTCAAGTAGAATTAGAGTTATTTCCCAATAATCACTAATCCCTAGGATGAAAAATGAAACCAATCCTTAAATAATAATCAAGGCATTAATCAAGAGTACAAAAATAAATATTTATTAATTTATTCAAGTAAACAGAGCTCCTAACCTTAACAATGAAGGTTTAGTTGCTCATGGTGTAAAAAACCCTAGTAGAAAAAAAGTATGAAAAGTGCGGAATGAAAATTAGGAGAAGAGAAGTCTCTGCGTGGGTGGATCTCAATCCTATTTATAGTCCTAATTAAAATAGATTTAAAACTTAAACAAATCCCTAAGAGATCTTTCTAATAGTCATGTGATTTACAAAATCAAATCTTCAAAATCCTTGTTGATTTGTTGCACTATATGGTCCCCATTCCTTTGCACGTACTCGGCGCCATACGCCAGGTTTTGGGCATTGGCTCCACCCAAGCAGTGAGCTTTTCAAGTGAATTGTGGGCTTGGGTGCTAAATGACGGTGGCTGGGCGTTTAGTGCCAGGTCTCCTAAAACGAGGCACATTTTACGAAGCTCTGGGCGCTAAACGCCGGGTCGTGGCATTTAGTGCCAGGCATCCAGAGAAGAATTGATCCAATTAAGCTCTTGTGGTCATGCGTATGCATGATCTCCCTTTTTGCTCTAGTGATGTGTATGCATAGATGATGTGTATACATGATCCTCTTTTGCTTCTCAATGCCTTTTTTACCAATTATTCACCAGAATGCTACCTGAAATCTATCGAAAGTCACAAAACTCAAAGTATTGTCCATTGTCCAATGGGGCTAATCTACTAAAATCTTCTAACAAATCAACAGAAAAATCATATAAATCACATAGAAAGGATACCAATGATGCTCATGCATCAACTTATCTATAAAAACAAGATTGTCCTAAATAATAACATGATGCAGCATTTTACGTATCTGTGAATTCCATTTTTATCAGTCAAATCTAAACAATCTTTCAGGTTTTGAAGCCATATCAACTTTATAAAACTTCCTCTACAATATTCCTTCCTAGGTGAAACTCCAAATCGGTGTAAGCATTACTCAAAGTCACTTGATGAGTGGATATTTTATACGCTTTTTGACATCATTTTTATATATTTTTGTTATGTTTTTGTTTAAGTTTTATTATGTTTTCATAGGTTTTAGTGAAAAAATCACATTTTTAGATTTTACTTTGAGTTTGTGTGTTTTAAGGTGATTTCAGGTATTTTTTGGCAGAAATTGAGGAGTTTGAGCAAAAGTCTGATTCAGAGACAGAGAAAGCAGTGCAGATGCTGTCAGGATTTGACTTTCGTGCACTTGAAGGAGCTTTTTGAGAGCTACAAAAGTCCTAATGGCATGCTTTTAATGGCTATGGAAAGCTAGCATCCATAGCTTTCCAGAAATATATAATAGTTCATACTTTTTTTCGAAAATGAAGGCTCAAAACCGGCATTCAACAATAGCCACCAGCCCCATTCTTGGCATCCAGCGCCCACAGGGGAGCAGCTGGCGTCCAACTCCCAAAAAGGAGTCTGTAGCCAGTGTTCAATGCCCCTAAGGAGTCCTAGCACGTGGAAACACTCGAAGCTCAACCCAAACACTCACCAAGTGGGCCCCAGAAGTGGATTTTCGCACTACTGGACTTGTTTATCTTATTTCTGTAATTCTTAGTTAGCAGATTAGTATATATAAGAGAAGATCACCCTTATTTAAGAACTTTTGATCTCTCCAGCATATCTTTACATTTCACATCACTTTTGTACAGTATGAGTCACTAACCTCCTAAGGGTAAGGTTAGGAACTCTGCTGAGTTTCATGGAATAATAATATTACTGTTCTATCTCAATATGTCTGGTTCTATTCTCTTATGCAACCTCATTCTTCATCTTATGAATTGAGGGTGACCCGTGACAATCACCCTTGTTCTACTTGGGTTCCGTGCGAGTCCTGACCCGGATAGTGTTGAACTAGAGCTAGAGATTGCATTGTGGATTCCAATAGACTACCTGGGCAACTTTGGATATGCGACATAAAATTCCATTGAGCGTGGGTAAGTGAGGTCTCTGTGGCGTTAAGGCTAGAGTCAGAGAAGTAGCACTTATCTGTGGCACCTTAAGTAAGGTCGTGAAGGGGAGTGGATTGCTTAGAGCTTCATCTTCTGCTATAGTGAGAAACCTAGAGGTGGCTTGATGAGAGGACATGAGTCACTTCAACATGGTGGATTGCTGCAGTAGAGGAGGTTAACTTGATGAGAGGACATGAGTTAATCACTTACGGCTGCCATTGACGGAATCAGAAAGTTATTGAAGAAGATAGTAAGAAAACTTCATTCAAAAAGACAAAGCATCTTCAAAGTCTCAACCATTCTCATACCATTGATTTCACAGCTATCGAGTAACGCTTTATTTATTTATCTATTTTATGCGCTTTTTTGTGACAAACTATATTTTCTATCCTCCTAACTATGACCTGCAAGATAACCATCTTTGAAGTCTCAACCATTCTCAAAAATCTTTTCTTTTTTTTATTAATCGTTATCTTTTGTTTAAGTCTTTTGTTTTTGTTCTTGTTAAAGTTTCGAACTTTCTTGCTTTGTTTTCAAAAAATTTTCAAAAATAGTGTCTTTTATTTGAGTCTAGTGTCAATTCTTAAGTTTGGTGTCCTTTGTGTGTTCTTTGTTTCCTTCGAATTTTCGAAATTGTTCTTAGTATTCTTTCTTGGTATTTAAGTTGTTCTTGTTTCTTTTCTTGTTTTGATCTTAAAATTTCTAAGTTTGGTGTCTTTTGGTGTTTGTTTTCTTAATTTTCAAAAGACTAGTGTCTTTTGATCTAAAAATTTTAAGTTTGGTGTCTTTTGGTTGTTTTTCTCTTTCTTCATTAATTCAAAAAAATAAAAAAAATATTTTCTTATCTTTATTCAAAATATTTTTGAAAATTCCAACAAAATTCAAATTTTAATTTTGAATTATTATGTTATCTTTTCTTAATTTCAAATTTTAAAATCAAATATTTTTCAAAAGTTAAATTTCAAATATTATCTTTTCCATATCTTGTTCAAATCTTATCTTATCTTATTTCAAATTAAAATTTTAAAACTCAATTTTAAAATTTCAAATTTCAAATTTCAAAATCAAATATTTTTTAATTCTTATCTTATCTTGTTGACTTTTTCTTTCCAATTTTAATTTCAAAATTTTAAAATCAAATCTTTTTCTAATCTTCTATCTTATCTTATTTTCAAATCTTTCTTAATTAGTTAATTGTTTTCTCTTCCTTGTTTTTCAAAACTTACGTATCATATTTCAAATTTTAAAACTTTCAAATTTTAAAATCTCAACCTTCTTTTTTAATTGAATTTCAAAATCAAATCTTTCATTTTCAAATATTGTTAGTTAACTAATTGCATGTTTATCTTATTCTCTTTCTATTCTCCTTTCTCTTTCTTCTTTCTCAAAACCTTTTAACTACTTTCTTTCTCTTCTTTTTTCGAAAATCCCATCTCCTTCTCCCTCTCTATTTTTGAAAATATCTTCTCCTTTTCCTTTATTAATTTTCGAAAACTATCTCTATTAAGGGATATCTTCTTTTCTTTTCTTCTTGATCTATCTTTCTCTAATAAAGGACCTCTATACTTTGACATAGAGAATCATTTTCTCCTTCTCTTCTTGCATAATTTTTTCTTATTTATGAGCAGAAACAGAGATAAAAAACCTCTTTTTGATCTTGATCTTGAACCTGAGAGGACTCTAAGGAAGCGTTTACAACAAGCTAAAGCACAACACTCCGGAAGAGATCTCATAGATCTTTTTGAACAAGAAACTAAAAGTACAGACATGGCAGCCGAACAGAATAATGGAGGAGATGCAAGGAAGGTTCTGGGTAACTTTACTACACCCACAACTGACTTCTGTGGAAGAAGTATCTCCATACCTGCCATTAGAGAAAATAACTTTGAGCTTAAGCCTCAGTTAGTCTCTCTAATACAACAGAATTGTAAATTTCATGGACTTCCATTGGAAGATCCACATCAGTTCTTATCTGAATTCTTGCAAATTTGTGATACTGTTAAGACCAATGGAGTAGATCCTGAGGTCTACAGGCTTATGCTTTTCCCTTTTGTTGTTAGAGACAGAGTTAGGATATGGCTGGATTCTCAACCTAAGAAAAGCCTAGACTCTTGGGAAAAGTTGGTCAATGCTTTCTTGGCCAAGTTCTTTCCACCTCAAAAGATGAACAAGCTCACGGTGGAAGTTCAAACCTTCAGACAAAAAGTGGGTGAATCCCTCTATGAAGCTTGGGAAAGATACAAATAATTGATCAGGAGATGTCCTCCTGACATGCTCTCAGAATGGTCTATCCTAGGGATATTCTATGATGGTCTATCTGAGATGTCCAAGATATCTTTAGATCATTCTGCTGGTGGAATACTCCACCTGCAGAGGCTCAAGAGCTCATTAAAATGGTTGCGAACAACCAATTCATGTACACTTCTGAGAGAAACCATGTGAATAATGGGGTAGCTCAGAAGAAAAGAGTTCTAGAGGTTGACACTCTAAATGCCATATTGGTTCAAAATAAGATCTTGACCCAATAGGTCAATATGATCTCTCAACATTTGATTGGAATGCAAGCTGCAACCAGCAGCACTCAAGACACCTCCTATGATGGAGATTCCTATGATCTAGATCAACCCATGATGGAAGTGGTGAATTACATGGAAGAACCCTATGGAAAAACCTATAATCCTTCATGGAGGAATCATCCTAACATTTCAAGAAAGGATCAACAGAAGCCTCAGCAAGGTTTCAACAATAATCAAGGTGGAAGAACTTAGAATAGGTTTGATAACAGACCACCATTCCTACCTTCTCAGCAACAGGTGGAGACTTCTAAGCAGAGCCTTTCTGACTTAGCAAACATAGTCTTTGACCCTCCTAACACTCTTCCTAGTAATACTGAAGTGAACCCAAGAGAAGAGTGCAATGCCATCACTGTAGAATTGGAGGCCGAATCTGAAGGGGATAGTTTGGCATTGAACGCTAGTAAGGAAGTCCATATTGGGCGTTCAACGCCCAACCAGCCACCATCGCTGGCGTCTTTATTGGGCGTTCAATGCCCAAGGCAGCACAAAAGCTGGCATTGAACGCCAGTGAAGGTATTCAAGCTAGGGTTCAACGCCCAAGGAAACACAAGTCATGGCATTAAATGCCACAATAGGAGTAGTTGGGTATCCCAAGCCCATAGAGAACTCTCCTATTGAAGAACTGATGGAACCAAAGATTCATGAGGAGCTGATGAGCGGATATTTTATACGCTTTTTGGGGTTAATTTCATATAGCTTTTAGCATGATTTGGTTAGTTTTTAGTATATTTTCATTAGTTTTTAGGCAAAATTCATATTTCTGGACTTTACTATGAGTTTGTGTGTTTTTATGTAATTTCAGGTATTTTCTGGCTGAAATTGAGGGAGCTGAGCAAAAATTTGATTCAGGCTGAAAAAGGACTGCTGATGTTGTTGGATTCTGACCTCTCAGCACTCGGAATGGATTTTCTGGAGCTATAGAAGTCCAATTGGCGCGCTTTCAATTGCGTTGGAAAGTAGACATCCAGGGCTTTCCAGCAATATATAGTAGTCCAAACTTTGCTCAAGGATAGATGACGTAAACTGGCATTCAACGCTAGTTCCATGTTGCAGTCTGGCGTCCAGCGCCAGAAACAAGTTACAAGTTGGAGTTCAATGCCAGAAACAG
Organism: Arachis ipaensis; assembly: GCF_059453495.1. NCBI lineage: Eukaryota > Viridiplantae > Streptophyta > Magnoliopsida > Fabales > Fabaceae > Arachis > Arachis ipaensis. The sequence goes on along the minus strand of NC_142440.1, from coordinate 89,510,937 downwards.
GTTACAACCTGGTGTTGAACGCCCAAAACTGCCCAGGCACGTGAGAAGCTTAAGTCTCAGCCCCAGCACACACCAAGTGGGTCCCAAAAGTGGATTTCTACACCAATTATCTTAGTTTATTCATTTTCTGTAAACCTAGGTTACTAGTTTAGTATTTAAACAACTTTTAGAGATTTATTTTGTAACTCATGGCATTTTTAGATCTGAACTTTGTACTCTTTGATGGCATGAGTCTCTAAACTCCATTGTTGGGGGTGAGGAGCTTTGCTGTGTCTCGATGAATTAATGCAATTATTTCTATTTTCTATTCAAACACGCTTGTTTCTATCTAAGATGTTCATTCGCGCTTCAATATGATGGATGTGATGATCCGTGACACTCATCACCATTCTCAACCTATGAACATGTGCCTGACAACCACCTCTATTCTACCTTCGATTGAATGAGTATCTCTTAGATTCCTTAATCAGAATCTCCGTGGTATAAGCTAGAATCCATTGGCAGCATTCTTGAGAATTCGGAAAGTCTAAACCTTGTCTGTGGTATTTCGAGTAGGATTCAGGATTGAATGACTGTGACGAGCTTTAAACTCACAAGGGTTGGGCGTAGTGACAGACGCAAAAGGATCAATGGATCCTTTTCAAGCATGAGTGAGAACCGACTGATGATTAGCCGTGCAGTGACAGCGCACCTGGACCATTTTCACTGAGAGGACGGATGGTAGCCATTGACAATGGTGATCCACCAACACACAGCTTGCCATAGGAGGAACCTTGCATGCGTGAAGAAGAAGACAGTGGAAAAGCAGAGATTCAGAAGACAAAGCATCTCCAAAACTCCAACATATTCTCCATTACTGCATAACAAGTATCTATTTCATGCTCTCTTATTTTTCGCAATTCAAACTGATAAATATAATTGATATCCTGACTAAGAGTTACAAGATAACCATAGATTGCTTCAAGCCAACAATCTCCGTTGGATTCGACCCTTACTCAGGTAAGGTATTACTTGGATGACCCAGTGCACTTGCTGGTTAGTTGTGCGAATTTGTAAGAAATAATAATATTGACATTGACATATACAAATTCGTGCACCAAGTTTTTGGCGCTGTTGCCAGGGATTGTTCGAGTTTGAACAACTGACGGTTCATCCTGTTGCTTAGATTAGGAAGATTTTGTCTTTTGGGTCAGAGTCTTTTATTATTGTTCTTGTTAAAATTTTAGAATCCTTATTTTCTTTTTCAAAAATTTTTCGAAACTTTATTTTTTATTTTATTTTATTTTATTTTTATTTTTACTAATAATTGAGTTTTTCTGTTTGAGTTTAGTTTTATATTTTAAGTTTGGTATCAATTGCATGTTTTTATTTTCTTTTAAATTTTTGAAACTGTGTTCTTTGTTCTTTCTTAATCTTCAAGTTGTTTTTGTTTATTTTCCTTGTTTGATCTTTAGTTTTTCTTGTTTTGTGATTTTTCTTGTTTTTCTTGTGCTTTTTCAAAACATCAGCTTTCAAAAAAAATTTTTTTTTTCTTAATTATAAAAAAAAAATACTTCTTCAAAACAAGTGTTACATTTACTACCCAATTGGCTAGAGCGTTGGTCTATGTTCTTGGTAATTGGGTATCTTCTTTTTAAATTCTTTTTTTTTCAAAAATAATTTTTCTTTGATTAAATCTTGTGCCAAACTTTAAGTTTGGTGTTTTCTTGTTGATTTTTCTTTGGTTTTTGAAAATTTTAGTTTGGTTTTCTAAAAATTTTAAGTTTGGTGTTCTACCTTCATGTTCTTGTTGTTCTTGTGATTCTTCAAAGTGTTCTTGAGTCTTCCTTGTGTTTTGATCTTAAAATTTTTAAGTTTGGTGTTCCTTGGTGTTTTCCCTCCAAAATTTTCGAAAACAAGGAGCATTAGATCTAAAAATTTTAAGTTGTGTGTCTTTTGTGTGTTTTTCTCTTTCATCATAAAATTCAAAAAAAAAATATCTTTTCTTCATTCCACTCATAATTTTCGAAAAATTAGCATTAAATTAGTCATTAAATTTAAAAATCATATCTTTTCCAATCAAATCCTTTCAATCATATCTTTTTCAAAACCTCCTAACAATTTTTTTTTCTTTCTCTCTCTTTATTTTTCGAAAATCTTCACCCATTTTTATTTATTCTATTTTAATTTTATTTTTGAAATAAATAAATAAATAAATAAAAATATTTTTTCTCTATTTTAAATCATCTCCCTTTCTCCATCATGGATCTAAGTGGAAATGAATAGTCCAGAAGGACTCTGGGGTCATATGCTAATCCCATTACTGCTTCATATGGGAGTAGTATCAGTATACCCTCCATTGGAGTCAGTAGCTTTGAGTTGAATCCTCAGCTCATTATCATGGTGCAGCAAAATTGCCAGTATTCCGGTCTTCCACAGGAAGAACCTACAGAGTTCCTGGCACAATTTTTACAAATTGCTGACACAGTCCATGATAAAGAAGTAGATGAGGATGTCTATAGACTATTACTGTTTCCATTTGCTGTATAAGATCAAGCTAAAAGGTGGTTAAATAACCAACCTAAAGCTAGCATAAAGACATGGAAGCAGCTGTCAGAAAAATTCCTGAATCAATACTTCCCTCCCAAACGGATGACACAGCTAAGGCTGGACATCCAAGGCTTTAAACAAGAAGATGATGAATCTCTTTATGATGCTTGGGAGAGATACAGAGAGATGCTAAAAAAATGCCTCTCTGAAATATTTTCAGAATGGGTGCAGTTAGACATCTTCTATTATGGGCTTACAGAGAAAGCTCATACTTCTCTAGACCACTCAGCTGGTGGGTCTATACATATGAGAAAGACAATTGAAGAGGCTCAAGAGCTTATTGATACAGTTGCCAGAAATCAGCATCTGTACCTAAGCAGTGAATCTTCCATGAAAGAAGAGGCTAAAACAGTAACTGCTAAACTTAGTCCTGCAGAACAACTTACTGAATTTAATCAGCAATTAGATTTTCTAACAAAACAGTTGGCCAAATTCAAGGAGATATTACAAGATACAAGAAGGGCTAATATAAACATGGAAGTACAATTAAAGCAAACAAAGCAGCAGCTGTCAAAACAAATAACAGAAGAGTGCCAAGCAGTTCAATTGAGAAGTGGAAAAACATTAGATGCCCCACCTCAAGGTAGCAGGAAGTCAAGAAATGAGCAAACTACCCAAAATCCATCTGAAGACAGTAAGAGCCCGGAGAGGAATAATTCTGGCAATCAAACGCCAAAAATTGGGTGGAAAGCCGGCTTTGAACGCCCAAACCATGCTCAGTCCTGGCGTTTAATGCTAGAAACAAGCAAGGAATTGGCGTTGAACGCCCAAAAGATGCACAGTTCTGGCGTTCAAATGCTAGGAACAGGTGAGGAGTTGGCATCCAACGTCACTCCAGCTTCTAATCCTGGCATTCAAATGCCAGTGAGGGATCAGACATACACAAATGCTGATAACAACCCCTCTAAAAAGGCTTCTCCAACCACCTCTGTAGGAAATAAACCTGCAGCAACTAAGGTTGAGGAATATAAAGCCAAGATACCTTATCTTCAAAAACTCCGCCAAGAGGAGCAGGATAAGCAATTTGCTCGCTTTGCAGATTATCTCATGATTTTTGAAATAAAGATTCTGTTTGCAGAGGCACTTGAGCAAATACCTTCTTATGCCAAGTTCATGAAAGAGATCTTGAGTCATAAGAAGGATTGGAGAGAAACTGAAAGAGTTCTCCTCACTGAAGAATGCAGTGCAGTTATTCTGAAAAGCGTTCCTGAAAAGCTTAAAGACCCTGGGAGGTTTCTGATACCATGCATATTAGAAGGTAATTGCACTAAGACAGCTTTATGTGATCTTGGGGCAAGCATCAACCTAATACCTGCATCGACCATCAGAAAGCTTGGTTTAACTGAAGAAGTTAAACCAACCCGGATATGTCTCCAACTTGCTGATGGCTCCATTAAATATCCATCAGGCGTGATTGAGGACATGATTATTAGGGTTGGGCCATTTGCCTTTCCCACTGACTTTGTGGTGCTGGAAATGGAAGAGCACAAGAGTGCTACTCTCATTCTAGGAAGACCTTTCCTAGCAACTGGACGAACTCTCATTGATGTCCAAAAGGGGGAAGTAACCCTGAGGGTCAATGAGGATGAGTTCAAGTTAAATGCTGTCAAAGCCATGCAGCATCCAGACACACCCAAAGACTGCATGAAAGTTGATCTTATTGACTCTTTGGTAGAGGAGATCAACATGGCTGAGAGTCTTGAATCAGAGCTGGAAGACATCTTTAAAGATGTTCAACCTGATTTGGAGGATTCAGAAGAATTAAAAGAACTTCTGAAAATTCTTCAGGAAGAGGAAACACCTCCTAAACCTGAGCTCAAGCCATTACCACCATCCCTGAAATATGCATTTCTGGGAGAAGATGACACTTTTCCAGTGATCATAAGCTCTGCTTTAAATCCACTGGAAGAGGAAGCACTAATTCAGGTGCTAAGGACACACAAGACAGCTCTTGGGTGGTCCATAAATGACCTTAAGGGCATAAGCCCAGCTAGATGTATGCACAAAATCCTATTGGAGGATGATACTAAGCCAGTGGTTCAACCACAGAGGCGGCTAAATCTAGCCACGAAGGAAGTGGTGCAGAAGGAGGTCACCAAGTTACTAGAGGCTGGGATTATTTATCCTATTTCTGATAGCACCTGGGTGAGCCCTGTTCAAGTTGTCCCCAAAAAAAGGGGTATGACAGTAGTTCATAATGAAAAGAATGAACTGGTTCCTACAAGAATAGTTATAGGGTGGCGCATGTGTATTGACTACAGAAGGCTCAATACAGCCACCAGAAAGGATCATTTTCCTTTACCATTCATAGACCAGATGCTAGAGAGACTAGCAGGTCATGAATATTATTGCTTTTTGGATGGCTATTCAGGTTATAACCAAATTGCAGTAGATCCTCAGGACCAAGAGAAAATAGCATTTACATGTCTTTCTGGAGTGTTTGCTTATAGAAGGATGCCTTTTGGTATGTGTAATGCACCTGCAACCTTTCAGAGGTGAATGCTCTCTATCTTCTCTGATATTGTAGAGAAATTTCTGGAAGTCTTCATGGATGACTTTTCAGTATTTGGAGACTCATTCAGCTCCTGCCTTAATCATTTAGCACTTGTTCTGAAAAGATGCCAAGAGACCAACCTAGTTTTAAACTGGGAAAAATGTCACTTTATGGTAACTGAAGGGATTGTCCTTGGGCATAAAATTTCAAGCAAGGGAATAGAGGTGGATCAAGCTAAAGTAGAAGTAATTGAAAAATTACCACCACCTGCTAATGTTAAGGCAATCAGAAGCTTTCTGGGACATGCAGGATTCAACAGGAGGTTTATAAAGGATTTTTCAAAAATTGCAAAACCCCTGAGTAATCTGCTTGCTGCTGACACGCAATTTGTGTTTGACACAGAGTGCCTACAAGCATTTGAGACTCTGAAAGCTAAGCTGGTCACAACACCAGTTATTTCTGCACCAGACTGGACATTACCATTTGAGCTAATGTGTGATGTCAGTGACCACGCCATTGGTGCAGTACTGGGGCAGAGGCATGACAAGCTTCTGTATGTCATTTATTATGCTAGCCGTATTTTAAATGATGCCCAGAAAAAGTACACAACCAGAGAAAAAGAGTTGCTTGCAGTGGTTTATGCCATTGACAAGTTTAGGTCATACTTAGTAGGATCCAAAGTGATTGTGTACACTGACCATGCTGCTCTTAAATATCTACTCACAAAGCAGGATTCAAAACCTAGGCTCATAAGATGGGTGTTGCTTCTGCAGGAGTTTGACATAGAAATAAGAGACAGAAAGGGGATAGAAAACCAAGTGGCTGACCATCTGTCCCGGATAGAGCCAGTAGAAAGGGCGTCCTCTCCCTCTATTGAGATCTCTGAAACTTTTCCAGATGAGCATTTGTTTGCCATTCAAGAAACACCATGGTTTGCATACATTGCAAACTATAAAGCTGCAAGGTTCATACCCAAGGAGTACAGCAGGCAACAATAGAAAAAATTAATTACTGATGCAAAGTACTACTTGTGGGATGAACCTTATCTCTTTAAGAGATGTGCAGACGGAATAATCCGTAGGTGTGTGCCTAGAGAAGAAGCACAGAGGATCTTATGGCATTGCCATGGATCACAATATGGAGGCCATTTCAGAGGTGAGCGAACAGCCACCAAGGCCCTCCAATGTGGCTTCTACTGGCCTACACTCTACAGAGATTCCCGAGAGTTTGTACGTAACTATGACAGTTGCCAGAGAGCTGGTAATTTGCCTCAGAGTTACGCCATACCTCAACAAGGAATCTTGGAGATTGAGTTGTTTGATGTATGGGGAATTGACTTCATGGGACCTTTCCCACCATCATACTCAAACACTTATATTCTGGTGGCAGTCGATTATGTATCAAAATGGGTTGAGGCCATTGCCACACCCACTAATGATACTAAGACAGTGCTGAAGTTCCTCCAGAAACATATCTTCAACAGATTTGGTGTCCCTAGAGTACTAATCAGTAATGGGGGCACTCACTTCTGCAACAAACAGCTTTACTCTGCCATGGTCCGGTATGGGATTAACCACAAGGTGGCCACTCCATATCATTCACAGACAAATGGGCAAGCTAAAGTTTCTAATAGAGAACTAAAAAGAATCCTGGAACGGACTGTAAGTACCCGTAGAAAGGATTGGACAAGAGGCTTGGATGATGCTCTGTGGGCTTACAGAACAGCATTCAAAACTCCTATAGGGACCTCTCCATACCAGCTTGTATATGGTAAGGCCTGTCATCTGCCCGTGGAATTGGAACATAAGGCCTACTGGGTAACCAGATTCCTGAATTTTGATGCCAAATTAGCCGGAGAAAAAAGATTGCTCCAGCTAAATGAGCTAGAGGAATTTAGACTCACTGCTTTCGAAAATGCCAAGCTTTATAAGGAAAAATCAAATAGATGGCATGACAGAAAGCTATCATCAAGAGTCTTTGAACCAGGACAAAAGATTCTGTTGTTTAACTCTAGGCTCAGGCTATTCCCTGGGAAACTGAAATCCCGGTGGAGGGGACCATATGTGATTACAAGTGTATCACCATATGGTTATGTGGAGCTTCAAGACATTGATTCTGATAAGAAGTTCATTGTTAATGGACAGAGAATCAAACATTATCTTGAAGGTAATATTGAGCAAGAGTGCTCAAGGCTGAATCTAGATTAAAAGCTTAGCAAGGTCCAGCTAAAGACAATAAAGAAGCGCTTGCTGGGAGGCAACCAAGCCATTGGGAAAACCTTTTCTGTTGTTTTGCCCTATTCTTGATTTTATTTGTTTATATAAAGTTCACTATTAATAAGGTAATAAGTCAATTGCATAGGTTCACAGGGTTACAGAAGGATTCAGCACACAAAACACAGAAAAAGAGCTCACGGGCAAGAAAACGCTAGTAAGAGGCACAACTGGGCGTTAAACGCCCAAAAAGAGCATCTACTGGGTGTTTAACACCAGTAATGATAGCCATCTGGGCGTTAAACGCCAGAAAGAAGCAGCTTCTGGGCGTTTAACGCCAGATTGACAGCATCCTGGGCGTTCAGAAAAATGCCCAGTGACAAAGGAGTTCCTGGCGTTCAACGCCAGAAAGAAGCAACATCTAGGCGTTGAACGCCCAAGAGAAGCAGCATTTGGGCGTTAAACGCCCAAAATATGCAGCATTTGGGCATTTAACGCCAGGATGGTGGGGAGGAGGTAAATTCGTTTTTATTTCACATTTTTTATTTTAATTTTAATTTTCATGTTTCGATTCATGATTTCTTGCATAAACATGTTACAAACCCTAATTTCTAAAAACCCTACTTTAAAAATATCAAATGTATCTTAATCCATAAACACAAATTCTTTTTCAATCCAATCCAACTCTTTTTCAAATTTTCCAAAACAAATCTATCTCTTTTCCTTCTAAAATCTTTTCAACTCATTAATATCTTTTTCAAATATCCACATTATCTTTTTCAAAATCCAAATTTATCTTTTTTAAATATCTTTTATATCTTTTCAATTTTAAATCACATCTTTTCATATCATACTTATTTTTTATAAATAATATCTTCTATCTTATCTTTTTAAAAAAATTTCGAAAACCCACCCCTTCCCTTTTAAAGCCACATTCGGCCTCCCTCTTCTCATCCACCATTCGACACTAGCTCCTTCAATCCCTCTCCTTTCTTTTCTTTTGCTTGAGGACAAGCAAACCTCTAAGTTTGGTGTGTTTATCCGTGATCACTAACCCATACCCACTAAGATCATGGCTCCTAAAGGAAAATAACCCACTCCAAGAGGCAAGAAAGAGAGTATTCCAAAACCACTTTGGAATCAAGGGAAGTTCTTAACCAAAGAACATTCAGACCATTACTACAAAATAATGGGTCTAAGATCAGTGATCTCGGAAGTCAAGTTCGATCTGAAAGAAGATGAATATCCGGAGATCCAAGAGCAAATTCGAAACAGGAACTCGGAAATCCTAGCTAATCCTGAAACAAAAGTGGGAAGGAATATGGTTCAGAAGTTCTACGCTAATCTATGGCAAACAGACAGGCAGAGAATATCTGGAACTGCCCTCTATGACTATCAGACTGTGGTCAGAGGAAGGATTGTTCACATCCACCCTAACAAAATCAGGGAGATCTTTAAGCTACCTAAGTTGAAAGATGACCCAGACTCCTTCAATAGGAGAATGGTGAGAACAAACAAGGGCCTGGATAAAATTCTAGAGGATATATGCATCCCTGGAGCCAGGTGGACCACCAGCAGCAAGGGTGTCCCAAATCAACTCAAGAGAGAAGATCTCAAACCAGTCGCCAGAGGATGGCTGGACTTCATTGGGCGTTCTATATTGCCCACTAGCAACCGTTCTGAAGTCACCGTTAAAAGAGTAGTGATGATCCATTGCATTATGTTGGGAAAAGAAGTAGAAGTTCACCAACTGATTCCATCTGAATTTTACATACTTGCAAATAAGAATTCCAAAAATGCCAGGTTGGCTTATCCAAGCCTAATCTTTATGCTCTGCAAGGATGCTGGAGTAAGGATGGGAATAACAGAGTATATCTCAGTGGAGCAACCAATCACTAAAATCACAATGGAAAAACAACAAGTGCATGATGACCCCATCAAGAGGAGGGCGCAAGAATTTCTACCGGAAATCCCTCAATTTGAATATTGGGAATAGCTTCAAGCATCTGTTACTAAGTTGCAAGAATCTATGGACCAAATAAAGGAAGAACAGCAAAATCAAAACAATATGCTCTGCAAACTGCTCAGGGAACAAGAAGAGCAAGGGCGTGACTTAAAGGAACTGAAGCGTCAGAAGTTATCTCTTGAAGGACCAAGCACCCCATAGACTAGAGGAACATCCACATCCCAAACTCAAGGTTGTTGAGTTCTAATCTTAGCCTTAACTCTGTGATAATTGTTCTTATTTGAGTTTTACCTTAGAAGTTATAGTAGTAATTAGTAGTTATTTTATCTCCAATTAAGCTATAATTTATTTTTCTCATCATCATTAAACATGAATAAAATAGAAGATTTTCTTTAGAATAAGGAGGCAATATTTTTTGAAATTTTAATAAAAGAAATTCTAATTATTTACATGTGGTGGCAATGCTTTCTGCCTTCTAAATGAATGCCTGAACAGAGCATATGTCTTTGGAATTTGATGTTCTTGAATGTTAAATATGTTGGCTCTTGAAAGAAATATGAACATGAGACATGTTATTGATAATCTGAAAAATCATAAAAATGATTCTTGAAGAAAGAAAAAGAAGTGAATACAAAGCTTGCAGAAAAAAAAAGGAGAGAGAAAAAGCAAGAAGAAAAAGCCAATAGCCCTTAAACCCAAAAGGCAAGGGTAATAAAAAGGATCCAAGGCTTTGAGCATCAGTGGATAGGAAGGCCTAAGGGAATCAAATCCTGGTCTAAGCGGCTAAACCAAGCTGTCCTTAACCATGTGCTTGTGGCGTGAAGGTGTCAAGTGAAAACTTGAGACTGAGCGGTTAAAGTCAAGGTCCAAAGCAAAAAGAAAAGTGTGCTTAAGAACCCTGGACACCTCTAATTGGGGACTTTAGCAAAGCTGAGTCACAATCTGAAAAGGTTCACCCAATTATGTGTCTGTGGCATTTATTTATCCGGTGGTAATACTGGAAAACAAAGTGCTTAGGGCCACGGCCAAGACTCATAAAGTAGCTGTGTTCAAGAATCAGCATACTGAACTAGAAGAATCAATAACATTATCTGAATTCTAAGTTCCTATAGATGCCAATCATTCTGAGCTTCAATTGATAAAGTGAGATGCCAAAACTGTTCGGAAGCAAAAAGCTACTAGTCTCGCTCATCTAATTAGAATCTGAGCTTCACTCAAGAACTCTGAGATATTATTGCTGCGTGACTTATTTGTATTCTATTTTATTTGTCTAGTTGCTTGGGGACAAGCAACAGTTTAAGTTTGGTGTTGTGATGAGCGGATATTTTATACGCTTTTTGGGGTTAATTTCATATAGCTTTTAGCATGATTTGGTTAGTTTTTAGTATATTTTCATTAGTTTTTAGGTAAAATTCATATTTATGGACTTTACTATGAGTTTGTGTGTTTTTCTGTAATTTCAGGTATTTTCTGGCTGAAATTGAGGGAGCTGAGCAAAAATCTGATTCAGGCTGAAAAAGGACTGCTGATGTTGTTGGATTCTGACCTCTCAGCACTCGGAATGGATTTTCTGGAGCTACAGAAGTCCAATTGGTGTGCTTCCAATTGCGTTGGAAAGTAGACATCCAGGGCTTTCCAGCAATTATCTTAGTTTATTCATTTTCTATAAACCTAGGTTACTAGTTTAGTATTTAAACAACTTTTAGAGATTTATTTTGTAATTCATGACATTTTTAGATCTGAAATTTGTACTTTTTGACGGCATGAGTCTCTAAAGTCCATTGTTGGAGGTGAGGAGCTCTGCTGTCTCTCGATGAATTAATGCAATTATTTCTATTTTCTGTTCAAACACGCTTGTTTCTATCTAAGATGTTCATTCGCGCTTCAATATGATGGATGTGATGATCCATGACACTCATCACCATTCTCAACCTTTAAACATGTGTCTGACAACCACCTCTGCTCTACCTTCGATTGAATGAGTATCTCTTGGATTCCTTAATCAGAATCTTCGTGGTATAAGCTAGAATCCATTGGCAGCATTCTTGAGAATCCGGAAAGTCTAAACCTTGTCTGTGGTATTCCGATTAGGATTCAGGGATTGAATGATTGTGACGAGCTTCAAACTCACAAGGGTTGGGCGTAGTGACAGACGGAAAAGGATCAATGGATCCTATTCCAGCATGAGTGAGAACCGACAGATGATTAGCCGTGCGGTGACAGCGCACCTGGACCATTTTCACTGAGAGGACGGATGGTAGCCATTGACAATGGTGATCCACCAACACACAGCTTGCCATAGGAGGAACCTTGCGTGCGTGAAGAAGAAGACAGGGGAAAAGCGGAGATTCAGAAGACAAAGCATCTCCAAAACTCCAACATATTCTCCATTACTGCATAACAAGTATCTATTTCATGCTCTCTTATTTTTCGCAATTCAAACTGATGAATATAATTGATATCCTGACTAAGAGTTACAAGATAACCATAGATTGCTTCAAGCCAACAATCTCCGTGGGATTCGACCCTTACTCACGTAAGGTATTACTTGGACGACCCAGTGCACTTGCTGGTTAGTTGTGCGAATTTGTAAGAAATAGTAATATTGACATTGACATATACAAATTCGTGCACCAGGAGCCCATTAAAGTTCCCTTGAATGCTTGGTTGAAGCTCATAGAATCTGAAGGGTACTCTTCCTCTAATGAGGAAGAGAAAACTAGGGAAAAGCAAGTTGCTCGGTACCTAGGGCTTCTGATGAATTTAAATGCCAAGTTGTTTGGCACAGAGCCATTAGAGGAAGAACCTCTAGTACTGACCAAGGAACTCAATGCCTTGGTTCAACAAAAACTACCTCAGAAGCTGCCGAATCCTGGACGCTTCCTGATTCTTTGCACCATAAGCACCATTACCTTTTAGAAGGCTCTGTGTGACCTAGGGTAAAGTATAAACCTTATGCCACTCTCTGTAATAGAGAAGCTGGGAATCTTTGAGGTACAAGCTATAAGAATCTCGCTAGAGATGGCAAAAAAGTCGATTAAGAAGGCATATGGTCTGTGATGAGGGAAAAATGATTCCACACAAACTTACCGGCAAGTGTACCGGGTCGCATCAAGTAGTAATAACTCACATGAGTGAGGTCGATCCCACAGGGATTGATGGATCAAGCAACTTTAGTGAGGTGATTAGTTTAGTTAAGCTAACAGTGGTGAATTGAGTGAAATTCAATCAACAGAATGTAAATTGCAGTGAATTTAAATTGCAGAAAGTAAATTGGTAGAAGCTTAAAGAGAAAGAAAAGTAAATTGCAGCAAATGTAAAGGGGATTAGGTGCTGGGAAGTTAAATAAAGTAGTAAATTAGAACTCATAACAATTGCAGAAGATTAAAATTGCAGGAAAGTAAATGAAGCTGATGAACATGAACAGAAATGTAAAATTTGCAGAAAAGGAAATTGTAGCAGAGGATTGCAGAAAGTTAAATTGCATAAACTAAATTCAATATTGAAATGTAAAATTGCAGAAAAGTAAAAGTGTTTTTAAGAGCTTTCTATTCTACTCCTACTCATACTCCTATTGCTGCCTACTACTACTGCAGCCTACTGTCCGAGCTCTCCTTTTTGAAATGAAACTGATGCCTTTATATAGGCTTTACAAAATGAAAATGAAATTGCAATCAAATTACAAATAAAATGAAATTCCTATTCTAATTGTGTCTTGTGCCTTTGAGTGATATCAATAGGCTCTACTTGCTTTTAGTTTTCAATGGGCTTTGAATCAGATTAATTGAGCCAGAGTTGTAGCTTCCAGGAGAATGGAGCATTTTCAAATTGAGCTCAGCGTTCATTCACCCACGCGTACGCGTCCTCTATGCTTGCGCGTGCTTTTGAATTTTTTGCCCATCCACGCGTACGCGTGACCTTCAAATTTTGAGCTTGTGACGCGTACGCGTGTTGTACGCGTGCGCGGCCATATTAGCGTTCACTTTGTTAGCGTAGCGCTCGCTTTGACAACGCTGTCCCCCGCGTACACGTCACCTACGCATACGCGTGGTCTTCTGAAATGCCACTTCCAGGCATACGCGTCATGCATGCGTACGCGTGGCCTTCCAAAGTTGCAATTTCGACACGTGCGCGTCATGTACGCATGCGCGTCGATACCAATTCTTCAATCCCAAATTCAGATTTGTCCGAAAACTCTCCTTTAGCCAACGTAGCGCTCTTTTTGCAAATAAGCGCTCTCCATGTTTAAATCATGGTCCACGCTTTTAGTAGCGTGGCTTAAGGCTCCAAAGTGTGCCCCAAAATTCTTCTTTTCTTCTTTTGAGCTTATCTTGTTCTTTTTTGCTTCTTTTTCTTCTTATTTGCTACAAACTTTATAAAATCAAAATATCAAAGAAATATACCTTTTAAGCACAAAGCATTCAATATTTAAGCACTAATCACCAATTTCTTGTATGAAAAAGCATAGAAAACATGCACAAGATGACATGTCATCACAACACCAAACTTAAACCTTGCTTGTCCCCAAGCAAGAAAATAATCATGCAGTAAGTTTTGACAAACTAGGGTGAGAAGAGTAGTAAGTTGATGTTCATGGTTGGCTAGTTTTCTATGTATACTACAATCACAAAAGAAATGTAATGATTGATGCTTCTATCTAGCTCATTTTATGAAATCTTTTCCTTATATTTCTTCCTTGAAACAAGCTTTTCATTTACCTATTAGCTTCTCCTTTTGGGTGCTTTGCCCCAAGAGTTGATAACAAAACTATGACTCTAAATTCTTTGTTTTCAAGTATTACCACTTGATACATAAGCACCACAAGCATTTAATTAGAGGACTTCTTTAAGCATCATTTGTTTCTTTTCTTTACTCTCTAATCATTGATGCTTAGAGCCTTGAGATTTGAGGGAGTGCTTTTGCACTTGAGCTTAGCATTGACTCTAAGTGTTTTGTTTTCAAACTTTTTGCCCGATATATAAACATCACAAGTACTTAACAATTGAATTGTCATTGGTACTCAGAGCCTTCAGCTTTCTCATTCTTTCCCTTTTTTTTTTCTTGCCTTAATTTGCAATTGCTTCTTCAAGGTTTTCATGATTTCAAAAATTTCATAAAATGTCCTAGATGAAAACTTCAGTTAAATAAAATCTAATGCAATTGAGCAACAATTAATCATACTAGCCTTCCAGTACTTGTATGCTCATGCTAAATTCTTCTTTAATAACCTTGTTTGTTTATGATCATGATGCTTCATTGCTTTTGAACTCACAAAATTCAAGATGGTAGTCATAATGTCACAGCAAGATGTTACAATTTAGTAATCGAACTATGCTTATTCATAACACACATGCCTACAGAGAAGATAGAAGACAATCATGCAGTTTAAAATGCTGGAAACAAATGAGTGGAAAAGGAACTTTACCACCTTGTAATTCATCTTCACTGTTGTTGTCCTTTTCCTCCTATTCTTACTCTTCCCATACCAACTTTAGAGTGTTTGCTCATCCTCAAGCAACAATTAGAACATGGGTGATGGGACTAAGATGGATCATGAGTGTCTTACACAATGAAATGTTAGTAGCAAGCAAAATGAAAAATAACTATGAAGGCACAGAGAAACAGAGACATTGTGATTGTAAAAATAAGAGGGTGTGCATAATACATTGCATAAAGAATAAGTGGCACACCAAACTTAGTGTGACACTTTCACTTTAAATTGATGCAACTATCTAGTATAGATTGTAAACAAATTTTGTTGCAAAGCAACACCAAACTTAGAATTCAATCACATGTCAATTTATTTGAAGTAAAACTACGCAAATGAAACTATTATCTGTTAAATATAATCACCAAGTGAAGAATTTTCACAACTAAGGATTTCTTGGTGAGGTATTAACAAAAACAGTTAAGGAACAAAAGAAAGGAAGCATTAAAAACAAAGAAATGACTAAAACAAAGAGAATAAAATAAATGACAAACCAAAAGAAAGATAACACTGCAAAGGCATTATGATTATGCAGACAAGTGGGGTTGCTGGATAAATTGCATTGAAGAATAAGTGGCACACCAAACTTAGAAACTTAGTGTGGCACTTTTCATTTTAAATTTGATGCAATCATCTAGAGAGATTGAAAACAGATTTTTACAGGGCAACACCAAACTTAGAATGTAATCATATGCCAATTTATTGAAATTAAACAAAGCAAACAGAGAAAGTAAACAAAGCAAAGAAATGAAATGTTACCTAAGGTTGGGTTGCCTCCCAACAAGCGCTCTTTTAGTGTCATTAGTTTGACATGTTGTTCTTCACTTTCTTCCTTTTCTTCCAGTTTATTAAGAGGAATGACCTCAAGGGAAGAGAAAAGCCAGTCAGTGTCCCCTTTCTTGGTCTCTCCTCAGCAAGCTTCCTTTTATAAATGGCTGGATTGAACTTGCTTGCTGGATCAGGGGTAGGATTGTTTGCATTTGACCTTTTCTTGAATGTTGTCCTTGGTATATTGGTCACAATCCCATTCTCGGTGCTCTTGTTAGTTGCCTTCACTTATTGGATGTCAAGATTTGGTTGCTGTGTGATTATTGGAGTTTTATCTTCATCAAGAGCATTTTGAATTGATGGTTCAATGAGCCCTTCATCTATGTAGTTCTCTGCTTCACTTAAGTGTGGACTTCCCTGTTTGGATTCCTCCCTTTCTTCTGTATGTTCTTCTATTAAGTTCTTTGGGAGTGAAGTTTCATGTTCCTCTGTCACCTCACATAGCTTAGGTGGATATGAAGTTATGGGTTCAAATACCTCCACCACCTCCTTCCTTGCACTCAACATCTGGTTTAACAATACTTCTATGGAAGAGTTTTATTGATCTTCCCAAGATTTCTTCATTTTCTCTTCATATCTTTTAATCACAAACTTAAGCTCTTGTGTGGGTTGTGGGTTTTCATCTTCCTTTGTCACCTCAAGTAGCTTTTGTGGATATGAGATCCTTGGCTCATATACCTCCATCACCTCATTCTCCATTGAAGTTTCACTTGATACAGGGCCCTTTTCTTCTTGCTCTTCCACTTCCTCCTTTACACCCACAGATTGATCTTCATCTTCCTTGCTTAGCAGTTCTGAGTGTTTCCTTATTTTCTCCAAGTGCTCATCCATATTTTGGAAGAGGATGTCTTATTCTCTCCAGGATTGTTCTTGCCTTTCCAATAATTCTTTAGATTTTTGAAGGGGATCCTCAGCTACTAGCCCAAGAGATGAAGGTTGGGAGTAATTTTGTGGACATGGATGTATTGTGGTGAAGTTATTTTGAGGGGTATGGAGTGAATTTTGTGAATTATGGAATAAATTTTGTGGTTGGTAAAATGAGTTGTATGGATCTTGAAGGAGACTTTGTGTTGAGGCAAAATCAAGTGATGAAGAATTTTCAAATGAGGAATTGGGAGGTGAGGTTGGACAAGTTTGCATAAATGAATCGAAGGTTTGCTCAAGTGATGATGGCTCTTGATAAGTGGAGTATGAATTGCCAAATGCTCTTTGATTTTGGTCCTCCCAACCACAACTTGAATCTTTGTTGAATTTATCACAGTATGGATCATTTGGTGGAATTGGGGGACAATCTTGTATGAATTTATTGAAAACACACTCCAGTGATGATGTCTCTTGATGAACAAGGTATGGATCATCAAGATCTCTTTGATTTTAACCCTCCCAATCACAATCTGAGTAGTTGTTATAGCAGTATGAATCATCTTGTGGCTCTGGGAGGTGTTCATACTCTTTCATTCCTTGTTGATACTCCCATCTACCATTAGCATAATGACATGAATCATTTTGTGGTGTTGGGCAGTATTCCATGGAATTGTCTTGATTAGCATATCCCCACTGGTTGGATTGTTCATGATCTCTCATTCCTTGGTGATATTCCCAGCCACCATGAGGATATTGATATGAATTATTTTGTGGTGGTGGGTAATATCCCATGAAATTGTCTTGCTAATCTTGTGGCTCTGCAGCATATCCCCAATGATTTGATTGCTCAAAATTCGTAGTTTCTTGGTGATATTCCCAGCCACCATTAGGATAATGAATTGAATCATAATGTGATGGTAGGCAGTATCCCATGAAATTTATTTGATCAAAAGATGAGTTGAACTCCATTTGAGTTTTGTAAAGCACACAACCAATGAAACTTAAAATTCATGTCACAGATGAGATTTGCTTAGTGAGGCAATAACACAAACACCTTGGTTTCTACAGAAAATAGAAAATTAAAAGAATAAAAACAAAGAAAATGCTTAATCTAGACTTCTCACCCACTTAATCATTGTCGATCTAAATCAATCCCCGGCAATGGCGCCAAGAACTTGATGAGGAAAAAACGATTCCACACAAACTCACCAGCAAGTGTACCGGGTCGCATCAAGAAGTAACAACTCACAGGAGTGAGGTCGATCCCACAGGGATTGATGGATCAAGCAAATTTAGTGAGGTAATTAGTTTAGTTAAGCTAACAGTGGTGAATTGAGTAAAATTCAATCAATAGAATGTAAATTGCAGTGAATTTAAATTGCAGAAAGTAAATTAGCAGAAGCTTAAAGAGCAAGAAAAGTAAATTGCAGTAAATTTAAAGGGGATTGGGTGCTGGAAAGTTAAATGAAGCAGTAAATCAAAATTTAGAACAATTGCAGAAGATTAAAATTGTAAGAAAGTAAATGAAGCTGATGAACATGAACAGAAATATAAAATTTGCAGAAAAGGAAATTGTAGCAGAGGATTGCAGAAATTTAAATTCCATAAGCTGAATTCAATATTAAAATGTGAAATTGTAGAAAAGTAAAAGTGTTTTTAAGAGCTTTCTATTCTACTCCTACTCTTACTCCTACTGCTGTCTACTACTACTGCGGCTTATTGTCCAAGCTCTCCTTTTTTAAATGAAACTGATGCCTTTATATAGGCGTTACAAAATGAAAATGAAATTGCAAATGATCGCTCTCCTTGTTTAAATCATGGGCCACGCTTTTAAAGTGTGGTCTAAGGCTCCAAAGCGTGCTCAAACTTCAAAGTGTGCCCCAAAATTCTTCTTTTATTCTTTTGAGATTATTTTGTGCTTTTTTGCTTCTTTTTCTTCTTATTTCCTACAAAGTTTATAAAATCAAAAGATCAAAGAAATATACCATTTAAGCACAAAAGCATTCAATATTTAAGCACTAATCACCAATTTCTTGTATGAAAAAGCATAAAAAACATGCACAAGATGACATGTCATCAGTCTAGTAGAGGATGTCTTAGTAAAGGTTGAGAACATTTACATCCCTGCAGATTTTATAATCTTGGATACTAGGGATGAAGAGGATGAACCCATCATCCTTGGAAGACCCTTCCTAGCCACTGCCAATGCCATCATTGATGTAGTAAAGGGAGAACTGATTCTACAGTTTTGGGAGGACCACATCTTGTTCAAGATTCTTAACCCCAACTCTCCCTCTGACAAAAAGGAGACAGTTGTGCAAAACTTATTGTTCCAACCCTCTCTCTCAGTGCAGAGCTATACAGAGCCCCCAGACACCAACTATAAGTTTGGTGTTGGGCATCCATTGTTAAGCACTAAAAATAATGGTACTAAGAAGAAAGTACCCAAGGGTTGGAGGGATAAGAAAATCCCCACTGAAGGCCTCTCACCTGGCATGAGAGTTATCTTCACTGACAATCCACTTATTCCACACGCTGTGAACAAGATTCTGAGCCCCTACCCATCTCCGTAAGGAGCTAACCGTCAAGCTAGTGACATTAAAGAAGCGCTTGTTGGGAGGCAACCCAACCATAATTAAAGTTATTTCTATTTTTCATTAAGTTTACTTAAAGTATATCAGTTTAATTTTCATGTTTTCTTTAAGTTATGATCATGTGCAGTAGTTAGAACAGAAACAGAAATAGTCAGAGCTGGAAATAGAACACCCTGGGGCCAGTACCCTGCTGGCATTGAATGCCAGCCAGGGAACCCAGAGCGGGCATTCAACACCCATAGAGAGCAGTATTGCTGGCATTGAACGCCAGCCAGGGAGCACATAGCTGGCGTTAAATGCCAGCCAGGAGGCAGAGACCTGGCATTGAATGCTAGGTAGGAACACCCTAATGGGTGTTCAATACCGAAGAGGAGCATCAAGCTGGTGTTTAACGCCAGCCAGGAGCAAGAGCTGGGCATTTAGTGCGCATGTATGTAAAACCCACACTATTTCATACAACAGCAGCAATACCAGCAAGTGCACCGGGTCATCCAAGTAATACCTGAACGAGTCAGGGTTGATCCCACGAGGATTATGGCTTGAAGCAAGCTTATGGATGTCTTTCAGGTCTTAGTCAGGCGGAATCAGAAGTTGTTGGATTAAGAAGTTAGCTATTGGGAATTATATGCTGGGAATAGAGTTGAGAGTTGGACTTGCTTTGTCTTTCTGAAGTTACTCTGGTACTATTGTCTTCTTTGCTTGTGAATGATCTTCTTCTATGGCAGGCTGTAAGTGATCAAAGCCATTGCCCGTGGTCATTGATCTCCTTTGTTACAGAATGAACACGGCCGTGGCCAGTTGTCGTGATTTTCAATCTGACGAAGGGTGAAGCGCATAGCAGTCCATTCTCTTGGTGATCCTACTCAAAATGCCACAGACAAAGTCGAATCTTCTGGATCAGAGAACACTACTTCTTTGGATTCTAGCCTATACCACGGAGACCCTAATCTCCCTAGAGATCAGCTGAACTGGTGTCTTGAGAAGTCCCTAACGAAGTCGTGATTAACCGTCTGAGAGATGTATAAACATAGTTGTTGGCTCGTGCTTTTCCTTTCGAGTATTCACACGAACCCAAGTAGACGCAGGTGTATGTCAAGCACGTTATCTTAATGTGATGAATAGAGCTAATTTGTTAGATCATCCTATTTACCATGATGAAGATTGGATATACATCTTAGAGATAGATCAGAAACGGATCGAAGAAGAAACAATAGTACTTTTATTTATTCATAGGACTCAGCAGGGCTCTTCCCCTCAACCTAGGAGGTTTAGAAACTCATGCTGAAGTAAAAAAAATGGAAAAACTTAAATATGGCAGACCTTCCTCAGCAAGAGGTTCTAAAAAAGTGTGAAAAGTCTCTTAACTTACATAAAGTTAATCCCTTAAATACTAAACAGATGACTAGTAAGGATAAAACAGTCTATTTAGTGTTAAAATCTACTTCTAGGGCCCACTTGGTGAGTGTTTGGGCTGAGCTTTGATGAGATCCATGTGCATTGAGGTCTCTTCGGTGTGGAATTCCAGCTAGGGGGGTCTTCTCTGGGCCTTTGGATGCTGGGCTCTGCTCTTTGGGCGTTGAACGTCTGGAAGGGGGCAGGAAGCTGGCGTTGGACGCCAGTTTTGGGCCTTCTAATCCGAAGTAAAGAATGGACTATTATATATTGCTGAAAAGCTCTAGAAGTCTTCCGAATGCAGGCAGGTAAGATCTAGACAGCATCTGCAATGCTTTCTCTGTCTCTGAATCAGACTTCTGCTCCAACTCCTCAATTTCAGCTAAAAAATACCTAAAATTGCCCAAAAACACGAAAACTCTTAGTAGAATCTAAAACGTGAATTTAACAATAAAACCTTTAAAAACTTAATAAAAACTAAATAAAAACTACTAAAAACTATATGAAAATGATGGCAAAAAGTGTATAAAATATTCGCTCATCACAACACCAAACTTAAACTGTTGCTTGTCCCCAAGCAACTAAAAACATAGTAGGATGGTAAAGAAAATTAAGATACAATAAATTTCTAAGTTTCAAATGAAGCTTAGTTAAAATCAGATGAACGGGACTTAGTAGCTTTTTGCTTCTGAATTGTTTTGGCATCTCACTATCTATTGAAACTTAGAGATGTTGACATCTTTAGGAACTTAGAATCCAGATGATATTATTGATTTTCCTAGTTAAGTTCTTTTTTATTCTTGAACACAGCTTTCTGAGTCTTGGCCGTGACCCTAAGCACTCTGTTTTCCAGTATTACCACCGGATACATTCATGCTACATACACTTTAACTGGGTGAACCTTTTCAGATAGTGACTCAGCTTTGCTAAAGTCCCCAGATAGAGGTGTCCAAAGTTCTTAAACACACCCTTTTTGCTTTGGACTACGACCTTAACTGCTCAGTCTCAAGCTTTTCACTTGACACCTTCACGCCACAAGAACATGGTTAGGGACAGCTTGATTTAGCCGCTTAGGCCAGGATTTTATTCCTTTGGGCCCTCGTAACCACTGATACTCAAATCCTTGGACCCTTTTACCCTTGCCTTTTGGTTTAAAGGGTTACTGGCTTTTTGCTCTTGCCTTTTGGTTTAAAGAGCTATTGGGTTTTTCTGCTTGATTTTTATTTTTCTTTTTATTATTTTGCTACCTTTTTTTTCGCATGCAAACTTTTTCTTTTTGCTGCTTTTTCTTGCTTCAAGAATTAATTTTAGAGATTTTTCAGATTATCAATAATATTTCACTATCATCATCATTCTTTTAAGAGCCAACATTCATAAATTTCAACTTCAAATATGCACTGTTTAATCATACATTCAGAAAATAAAAGCAATTGACACCACATCAACATAATTAAACTACTCTTATTTAAAGCTAGAAATTCATGCATCTCTTAATTCTTTTCAAATAAAAATTTTTATTTAAGCATGATGAGAGATATATGAAACATTTTACATCTTTTATGACATCAAATGCAAATGATCATACAACTGAAACAAGAGAACAAAAAAATAAACAGACAGAAAATAGAAAATAACCGGAAAGGAGTAAAGGAGAATAAATCCACCTAAATGATGGTGGCTAGTGCTTCTCCTTGAGGATCCAATATGATGCTTGATCTCTTCAATGTCACTCTTTTTGTCCTTGTTAAGGCTGTTGCACAGGCTCATGTGCATGCTCTCTGGTTTGCTCCATCCTCTTCTTCTATACTTAAGAGTGATAAAAGTCACAAGAGTTTTTGTGGAAGAAAACTTGATCAATGGGGAACAAGAATGTGGGGTAGATGGAGCTTTTGTGGGACCTCTTGGTCCTGAGAGGCTAGGAAATTCCAGATTCCTTGCTTATTTGCATTGGCGTTTGAATGCCCAGGGGCTCCACCCTGGCTGCCGTTTAACACCAGCAATGCTCCCCTCTTGGGGCGTTGAACGCCCAGTGAGGGCTTCCTCACTGGTGTTCAACTTTAACAGTCTTTCTGGAGTGTTCTGTTTTCACTTGCTGTGAATTCTGTCTCTTGACTGATGCATAAGATCACGACTCTAAAACTGAAAGAAAAACAAAATGAAAATAAAGTAAATATGGTTGAGTAAAGTTCGGTTGCCTCCAAATAAGTGCTCTTTTAAATTCACTAGCTTGACCTTTAGTCTCCTTACGAAGGCAAGGGCTCAGCATTTTGCCCCTGACAGTGAATTTTCTGCCTGTTCTCTCATGAATGAGCTCTACATGCTCTAGAGATAGGACACGGCTCACTATATGTGGTAAAGCTGGCTTCTTAGTGAAGACAACTCTCATACCAGGTGAGAGGCCTTCAGTAGGAACTTTCTTGTCCCTCCATCCTCTACTAAGCCATATAGCTTCTTCATGATATTCTCTGCCATCTCTAAAGAGACGTGTGCAGGTTGTACCTCAAGGATGCCTAACCTCTTCATTACAAAGAGTGGCATGAGGTTAATGCTTGACCCTAGGTGATGAGACGCAGAAGCTGGTGAATTAAAAATTATTAAAATGGTTACATTGCAAGTATAGTTCTTAACTCACCGAAAATCTGCCTATCAATTTAAAAGTATGTCGCAGAGAATTTAAATTAAAAATTACTGGGAGTTTTAAGTCCCAGGTCGTCTCCCAACGAGTTGCAGAAAAGTGTGCTATCTTATTAATCAGATGTTCCAAGAAGTTGAGCTAAGTAAATTGGAATGTAAATTGAAGAAATTTAAATAATATGAATAAAAGCCTTAACTGGGAGTTGATTGGTTGGAATTTCTACTATTGATGGAGTGATTGTAAGATTAATTTATAATTAATGGTTGTTCTGTTTGGTTATCCTTTACTAGGTAAGGGAAAGTCAAACAAGTTGGAATGCCAGATCTGTTCACAAGTTGCAACCCACTTAGTTCAAAGGGATTGGCGTTGGTGACAGGATAACAATCTAACATTTAACCCAATTACAAATTTTTCCTTCAATCCTTCCAACTCAAGAGTTCCTTTTAATCAACTCCCCATCAAGTAAAGAAACTACTCACACATTGTAAATAATAAATTCATAGCATATGAAAGGGAATTAAAAGAAGACATGATTATTGGAATTGAAATTGAATTAAAAAGAAATAATCCTTGCATTAATTAATCATAAAAGTATTCAAATAGAAAAATTGAACAAAACAAAGAACATGGAAGAATGAAACCAAGTTAAGAAAACAAACTAGAATGATGAAGTCTTGATGAGGAAATAACTCTTCTCAATGTTCCAATGCTAAGACCAATTGGAAATTAAAATTCTAAAAACCTAGAGAGAAAAACCTAAGAGAGTAAAAACTAGATCTTCTTCTGTCTCTGAATGAATGTGTTATTTGTTTCTGCATGTTCTCTGACTCTAGTCTGCTGTTCCGGGCCGAAAGCTGGGTCGAAATAGGGTCCAAAATCGCCCCCAACGAATTCTGCAGATTATGCAGATCGCACATGTCACGCGATCGCGTCATCCATGCGGACGCGTCATTCGCGTTTTTCCTCGCCACGCGTTCGCGTCGTCCACGCTACCGCGTCGCCAAAGCTTTTCCAATCCGCGCGGCCGCGTGAGCCTTGCAGCCGTGTCACTGCGATTTGCTCTCCTTCGCGCGGTCCCGTGAGCCATGCGACCGCGTCACTTCTCGTTGGTTATCTCCTCAAATTCTTGTGTTCCTTCCATATTTGCTAGCTTCCTTTCCAATCTCCAACTCATTCATGCCCTGTAAAGTCTGAAACACTCAACACACAGATCACGGCATCGAATGGAATAAAGGAGAATTAAAAATAAATAATTAAAGTCTCTAGGAAGCAGTTTTCAAACATGTAATAAATTCAGGAAGGAAATCTAAATGCATGCTAATTTAATGAATAAGTGGGTAAGGATCATGATAAAACCACACAATTAAACACAATATAAATCATAAAATAGTGGTTCATCAACCTCCCCACACTTAAACATTAGCATGTCCTCATGCTTAATTGAAGGAGATAAGGAAATAAGTATGAACATGTAGAAACTCATGAAATGCAATGCAAACCTATATATATATATATAAATAAATGCAACTACATGATTCTTGTCCACTTAATCAAAAGTAAATAAGCTGTTCAAAACAATTACAAATCAAATTCCACTAATTTTATCATTACACAATAAAACAGATAAAAGTGCAAGAAGATAGCTCGTGAAAGTAGGGAACATGAAAATTCAAGCATTGAACCCTCACTGATAATGTATGTACGCTCTAATCTATAGTGTATAGGGTGATCACTCTATCCTTCTCTAATCATGCTTTCTAACTTTTGTTCTTCTCCTAACCAATCAACAATAGTTAATACACCAATGCAAACATCATGAGGTCTTTTCACGGTTGTAATGGGGCTAAGGTATAGGTAGGGGTGTATTTTTGGTCAAGTGAGCTAATAAATTGAATCTTTAATTAACCCAAGCTCCAACCTAACTTGTATACACTTAATGTCATCTTTAAAGTTCATACCTAGCTACCCAGAATTCCCTTTTTCAATTCATACTCATGTATCAACTTATATTTTGGTTATTATTATATGTGCACTGATCTTTGAATTCTGAATTTAACATTGGGGTAATTTTGTCCCCTTATTTATTGATTTTTCATATATATATATATATATATATATATATATATATATATATATATATATATATATATATATATATATATATATATATATTATCAAAAGACAAATAAAGCTTATCAATGCATATAGATTTTTCATTCTTATATTCTCACACGAGTAGGTATCCAAATTTACCTTAAATTTTTATGACACATTCCCTTAACAACTTTTGTTCCCACAATTTCCCACACTTAACTAGCACACACAATTCTATCTTAAGCTAACCAAAGATTCAAATTGGGATATACAATTGTTTTTCGGCTTAAGGTTAGTAATGTGGTAAAATATCGAACAAATGGGAATTAAAGCCTCAAAGTGGTTAACAAAGGTAATTGAGAAGGGTAGGCTTAATTTGGATGAGTGAGTTTAAACAAATAATGGCCTCAATCATGTGCAAGCATGCAAATATAATAACTATTGGACATATAAGATAAAACAAAATATAGATTACAATCATAGAGAAGTAAACACACAGAAATAAAATAATTATGGTTAAATAATGTAACCATTCATAAAGGCTCAAATCTTTCACAGGTTGTGTGATCTTTAACTCAAATATCATGTTCCAAATACAACTCAAGCAAATTTATCATAAAAATTTTGAAAAATTAGTTAAATTTTGTTCCAAAGATAGATTTTTAAAAGAAACTTATTGTCTTCTCAATCAAGTAGAACATGCATGCAACTATCCTAACCTATGCAATTTATTCTATTCTATAAAGGAAAGAAACTCTAACTAAAATATCCTAATTATTGGTACTAGAGAAGAGAATTTACCTCCGGAAGTTAGGTACTGACCGACCTCCCCACACTTAAGGCTTTGCACCGTCCTCGGTGCCATCTATCAGGAACAGGGGTGGGCTGGTAGCAGTATCTCCACAGTCGGGGCCGTCATGGCTCCCTGTGCTGGTAAAGGAAGTGGAGTCCGGGGTGTCTGAGTCTCTGAAGTGTCCCTTGAGTAGCTCCTTGAGGTGTTTGAATCGGCACTCGTTACGGCGCTCTCTCATCTTTGCTTTCTGTTCTTGCCGATTCAATCGTTCGATTATCTGTTGGAGCAATTTCTCAGTTGTAGATGCTTGTGGTGTTGAAGAAGGAATATCTTCAACTGGAGTAGTAGGAAGGTTTGAAGTGGCTGCTGAGAGTCTGAGGTATTTCCCCTTAGGGACATACTGATCATCCCGTGGAAGCATGACTTTGGTGTCCCCAGCTTTGTAGGAGACTCCGGCTGCTAAGACAAGATCTGAGACCAAGGCGGGGAAAGGTAAGTTGCCCACAATTTGTACGTGTTCCATAGCATTCCGAATATGTCTTGAGAGATTCAGAGGTTGGTCTGTAAGGATGCACCATAGTAGAACAGCCATGTCGGCAGTGAAGGAGGACTCATGAGTGCTCGGAAAGACGTAATGGGACATGATCTGTGCCCATACGCGAGCCTCCAAGGTAAGTGCTGAAGCCAAGATTCCCTTAGGGCGGGTACGGTGGTATCCGTAGATCCAACGGCTGCCAGGTAATGCGATGACTCCGAGAACGGAGTCCTAGTCGAATTGGTATCTCTGGCGCTGAAGGGCGGCTACTTGAAAAGCGTCCATTCCTGGTGGAATAGGG
Source organism: Arachis ipaensis (assembly GCF_059453495.1). NCBI lineage: Eukaryota > Viridiplantae > Streptophyta > Magnoliopsida > Fabales > Fabaceae > Arachis > Arachis ipaensis. Next base: position 89,484,151 of record NC_142440.1, on the reverse strand, counting down.
GGAAGATTCAGAGCTTGCTGAATGGCCTCTTCTGTGATGGGGACTTGCTTCTGCCGGACATAAACAGTTTGCAGGGTCGGCATGTAGAAGTTGGAGTAGAACTCAACTACCCAAGAAAGATTGACCTGCCTTGGCTGTCTCCGTAGGAAACCCCATTGTCTTCGCTTAATTTGCGGCTCAACAAAGGTGGCAATATTGGACGGGAGGATAAGAAGGTATTCATTGTTATAGTTCCTTTCTGCCAGGATAGGGAACATCTGCTCACAGTAGCGATTGGAAAATCGCACAGCGTCCTTTGCTGGAAAGGCTTTCTCCTTTTCGTCAACCTTTATTATCCTCTTAACTCTTTTTGTTGAGGGCTTGACGGCGGTTGAAGAAGGCTCTGCCACTAATGCTCTTTTAGTTCCTCTTCTTCCTGGTGGTTTGGAAGTTGCTTTCTCCTTTCCTTTCTTGGTGGCGATCCTGGAAGAAGGGAAGAGAGAGAAAATTAAATTTAAAGAGATATACAGCAAGGAAGGAAACGGAAAAGAGGGTGAATGATGCACAACAAAATGTAGATGACATTAACACATGCTCTCGAGTACATATAAAAAGCCATCAATGGAAAATAGCTAGTGCATACAAAGTCAAGTGAATGCAAGGTGTTTATTGGCATGCCGGAAAAGGGCATGAGTAGCATAGACCAAGCATTACTTCGTAACAAACCATCACGTTTGTATTGACAATTGAATTCAATTAATAAAATAATAAGGGAATGTTGTGAAAAGCCAGCATTGAATAATATAGCAATCATAGAGAAGTGCATAATGCCACATGAGCTTTTTCACAAACACATAGCATGCATGGTGAATAGGGTATAGAAAATATGAAGATGAACATGCAAGCAATCCCTTAAATAGGAGAAAAATAATTGTCAAACAATTTGCAATAATCCACAAGCATATAATGAGGGATGATGACTCAAAAATTTTCTAGCACCATGTAAAAAGGGAAAGAAGAAAATAAAATACAAAAGTGAAAAGAAAAAGGAAAGAAAAAGAAAATAAAAATGTATATAATATAATAAGAATGATGGAAAAGAGAAGAAGGAAGAAGAAAGTAAAACCTCGTTAATGGTGGCGGGAGGGATAGAGAGTGAGAGGTGAGATAGAAGAGGGAAGGAAGAAATAAGGAGGGAAAAGAAAATTAGGATTTGGGGGAGAGGAAGATAAAATATGTGGCAATTTTAGGTTGACCTGTGCGGCGCATGCGACGCGGCCGCGTGGGGCACGCGTTCGCGTAGGTGCGCGTCAGGTAGGGGGACGCGATCGCATCGGTCAGGCGGTCACATGACCCATGTTACGCTGCTGGCGCGAGTGCAGCCTCGCTCCAGCACAACTCTCTGTTCGATTTAATTTAATTGCCAAATTGGGGTGATGCGATCGCGTGGGGCACGCGATCGCATGAGGGTGCATCAGAAAATAGATGACGCGGCCGCGTCGGCGACGCGGTCGCGTGAAAAGGATTGTGCTTCCAGCACCAATCCAGCACTACTCTTGCACAATATTTTAGTGTGCACCCTTTTACGTCGAAAATTTAGGGCACGCGGCCGCGTGGGGCACGTGGTTGCGTAGGGGGCCATGATTCCCATTTGACGCGAACGCGTCAGCGACGCGGTCGCGTGGGTCGATTTGTGCCATTGGCACACCTCCAGCCACGCTCCAGCCGAACTCTCTGTTCGTTTATTTGTTTTCCCCACCCCTTTTGCGACGCGGACGCGTCGCTGTTGCGATCGCGTCGCGTGGCAAAATTTTTTTTATTTTTTTATTTTTTTTAAAAGAAATATAAAGATATGTAAATGAAAGAGCACGAAAGCACTAATAAAGAGAAGAGTTATGAAAGAAGAAAAACTAAAAGTGAAGAAAAGAACGATCATACCGTGGTGGGTTGTCTCCCACCAAGCACTTTACTTTAACGTCCGTAAGTTGGACGCTCCACTAGCTCAATCTGCTGCGATGTGGGGATCTTCCAAGCGGAAGATCTCCAGCTCTTTATTTTTCTGCACCTTCTCACCGTGGTACAGTTTCAGGCGTTAGCCATTAACCTTAATAAGTTCAGAGCTCGAAGGATGGCTTAGGTGATAAACTCTGTACGGTTCAGCCTTCTCTACTCTGTATGGACCTTCCCATTTTGATCTCAACTTACCGGGCATGAGCTTTAGTCGAGATTTGTAAAGGAGGACAAAATCTCCAGGTTGGAACTCTTTCTTCTTGATGTTTTGATCATGCACATCTTTCATCTTTTCCTTGTAAATTCTGGTGTTCTCATAGGCTTCTAGGTGAAGGTTCTCCAGTTCTTGCAGTTGCAACTTCCTTTCAGCTCCAGCATTCTCAATTCCCATGTTGCACTCCTTAACTGCCCAGAAGGCTCTGTGTTCTATTTCAACTGGGAGATGACAAGCTTTTCCGTAAACTAAGCGGAAGGGGCTCATCCCGATGGGTGTCTTGTATGCTGTTCTGTATGCCCACAGTGCATCTTGTAGCCTGGTGCTCCAGTCTTTTCTATGAGGCTTTACTATCTTTTGCAAGATACGCTTAATTTCTCTGTTTGACACCTCGGCTTGCCCATTAGTTTGGGGATGGTAAGCGGTTGCAACTTTATGGATTATCCCATGCTTTTTCATCAATCCTGTTAGTCTCCTGTTACAAAAATGGGTTCCTTGATCGCTCACGATCGCTTGTGGTGATCCCAAGCGACATATAATATGGTTTCTCCCAAAGGAAACAACAGTGTTAGCATCATCAGTGCGGGTAGGAATTGCTTCTACCCATTTGGAAACATAATCCACAGCTAACAATATATAAAAATATCCATTAGAATTTGGAAATGGACCCATGAAGTCAATGCCCCAAACATCAAAAATTTCACAGAAGAGCATATATTGTTGAGGCATCTCATCCCTCCTGGATATATTACCAAATTTCTGGCATGGGGGGCAACATTTACAAAACTCAGCAGCGTCTCTAAAAAGAGTAGGCCACCAGAATCCGCAGTCTAAGATATTTCTAGCTATTCTTTGAGGGCCAAAATGTCCTCCACTCTCAGATGAGTGACAGGCCTCTAAAATGGACTGGAATTCTGATTGAGGCACACAACGTCTAATTATCTGGTCAGTGCCACATCTCCATAAATATGGGTCATCCCATATATAATATTTAGACTCGCTTTTCAGCTTGTCTCTTTGATGTTTAGAAAAATGTAAAAGAAATGTGCGGCTAACTAAATAATTAGCGACAGGTGCATACCAAGGGACTACCTCGGATACTGCTTGCAGGTTGTCAAAAGGAAAATTATCATCTATAGGAGTAGAATCATCCTTAATATGTTCAAGGCGACTCAAGTGGTCTGCTACTAAATTTTGATTACCACTCCTATCCTTTATTTCTAAATCAAATTCTTGTAACAGCAGTATCCAACGTATAAGTCTTGGTTTGGATTTCTTTTTAGCTAATAGATACTTTAGAGCTGCATGGTCCGAATACACTACTACTCTAGTACCAAGTAAATAAGCTCGGAATTTATCCAGAGCAAAAACAATAGCAAGAAGCACTTTCTCAGTAGTAGTATAATTGGACTGGGCAGTGTCTAAAGTCTTAGACGCATAGGCAATAACAAAAGGATCCTTACCTTCACGCTGAGCCAGCGCTGCTCCTACTGCATGGTTGGAAGCATCGCACATGATTTCAAATGGCTGACTCCAGTCTGGTCCTCTCACAATTGGGGCTTGAGTTAGAGCAGTCTTCAGCTTATCAAATGCTTGTTTGCAATCCTCACTGAACTGGAACTCAATATCCTTCTGCAGTAATCTGGATAAGGGAAGTGCCACCTTACTAAAGTCCTTAATAAATCTCCTGTAGAAACCTGCATGGCCAAGGAACGAACGGACTTCCCTCACAGAAGAGGGCTAAGGCAAACTAGAAATAACATTTACCTTTGCTGGGTCTACAGAAATGCCATTATTAGATACCACATGTCCTAATACAATCCCTTGTTTTACCATAAAGTGGCATTTTTTGAAATTCAATACTAGGTTTGTATTAACACATCTATCTAATACTCTAGATAATCCCTCTAAGCAAAGGCTAAAAGAATCACCATAAACGCTAAAATCGTCCATAAAAACTTCCATACAGTCCTCAATAAGATCAGAGAAAAGACTCATCATGCACCTTTGGAAGGTAGCTGGTGCATTGCACAAGCCAAAGGGCATTCTCTTATAAGCATAAGTCCCAAAAGGACATGTAAACGTAGTCTTTTCCTGATCCTCAGGAGCTATATGAATCTGGAAATAACCTGTGTAACCATCTAAAAAGTAATAATGTGATTTACCTGACAGGCGATCCAGCATTTGATCAATGAATGGAAGTGGGTAGCGGTCCTTACGGGTAGCTTGGTTGAGACGCCTATAATCAATGCAGACTCTCCAAACATTCTGAACTCTAGTTGCTATGAGCTCTCCATGCTCACCCTTCACTGTAGTGACTCCAGATTTCTTGGGCACCACTTGTACTGGGCTTACCCATTCACTGTCTGAAATGGGATATATGATACCTGCTTCCAATAGTCTGGTCACTTCTTTTTTGACAACTTCCAAGATGGGGGGATTCAATCTTCTTTGGGGTTGACGGACAGGTCTTGCTCCCTCTTCTAAAAATATTCTGTGCTCACATACTTGAGGGTTGATTCCCACTATGTCTGCCAAACTCTACCCAATTGCCTTCTTATGCTTCCACAGTACATCAAGTAACTGCTCTTCTTGTTGAGAAGTCAGTTCCCTTGCGATAATGACCGGAAGCTTCTGCTCATCCTCAAGATAAGTGTATTTGAGATGTGGAGGGAGAGGTTTCAATTCTAACTTTTGATCATGGGAGGACTCTGGATTATCTGGGGCTTGTGAATATGGCGAAGTGCTCCCATTGTCAGTTAAGAGGGTCCCCACACTTGGACCTTGTCCAGTGTGCCTCTCTTCAAACTCTTCCTTTTGAACTTCAGCTACACTTTCGTATACGACATCACACTGGAAGATAGAATGATCTTCTGGGGGTTGTCAATGACTCCATTCAGATTGAAGATTACTATGCGGACATCTATTTCAAAGGAGTATGTTCCTGAAGAAGCATCCAATTTGAATTTTGATGTCTTCAGGAATGGTCTTCCAAGTAGGATTGATGATGGCTTATCTGATTCATTGTGGGGCATCTCCAAGATATAAAAATCAGTGGGAAATGTGAGCCCTTTTATGTTCACCAAAACATCTTCAGCAACTCCAGCCACTGTAATAATGCTTTTATCTGCTAACACAAAACAAGCTGCCGACCTTTTTAAGTGAGGGAGCCTCAAAAAATCATATATAGACAAAGGCATTATACTGACACATGCCCCTAAATCACACACGCAATCATAAATTTCTACACCACCAATAGTACAACTAACTATGCAAGGACCTGGATCACTACATTTTTCAGGTAATCCTCCCATTAAAGCAGATATAGAACTACCTAAAGGAATAGTTTCTAATTCATTAATTTTGTCTTTATGGATACATAAGTCTTTTAAAAACTTTGCATATTTAGGTACCTGCTGAATAACATCAAAAAGGGGAACAGTTACCTCAATCTTTTTGAATATCTCTACCATTTTAGGATCAGGTTTCAGCTGCTTCCTGGGCTTTCTTGCAAGTTGTGGAAATGGAATGGGAGTGGTGTTTTCTGTGGTGCATGCGCTTTTTGGTGCTTCCTCCTGTGGTTGATCTATTTCTTCTTCAGCTATGTCCTGTATATCCTCTTCCTCTTCAACATCTTCGATTTCTACCACCTCTTCAGCTGAGGTGTATTCTGGTGAGCTTGGTTCCTCTTGATTCCTCTCCTGCAGTGTGGTTCCGGACCTCAGGGTGATAGCATTAATGCCTCCCTTTGGATTGGGTAATGGTTGAGAGGGGATTCCAGTGGTGCTTGAAGGTTGGTTACTGGAATTTTATGCTGATCCAAGCTGTGTCATAAAAGCTTGCAGAGTAGAGGTGAGACCATTCAGACCGGCGTTAATACTATTCATGATGTTGTTTTCCATGGTCTGTTGACTTTTCTCAAGAGATTGTAGTAGATCTTCATTAGAAGATAACGAAGAATGTGTAAATTGAGAGGTATGCTGCTGATTGTTCTGTGGTCCTTGGTTCTACCTCAGGTGAGGTGCTCTGTAAGGTTGATTTTGCTGCCTGTTATTGTTATTGTTCTACCTCTGATTTCCCTGATTATCTCTGCCTCCTCTGTTATTGTTGTCCCTCCAATTCTGGTTTGAATTGTCCTGCCATCCATGGTTATTATTTCCACTTTGATTGTACCCTTGGTTGGGGCGGTCATAGAAGTTGTGAGTGGATGCCACCATGTTGTCTTCTTGTTGGATCTGCGAGCATTCATCGGTGTAATGGCTATAATCAGCACAGATTCCGCAAATTCTTTGTGGGACTAGTTGTTGGTTTTGCTGTGGTGGAGGAGGTTGAGCTTGCGGAGCTTGTTGATTCAACTGCATTTGTTTCAGCAAGTTGGTCATTTCATAGATGCCTTGAGTTAGAGCAGCAGTCTCTCTGCTAGAAGATACTTCTGCAACAGCTTTTGAACGGCCTTGCTTTTGTCTGTGGTTCCTAGTGGATTCAGCCAAATCACTGATCAATTGCCAAGCTTCATCAGTGGTCTTGTACTTCTTCATAGACCCATTGTTGGCACTTTCTAGTATGGTCTTATCTTGGGGCCTCACACCCTGTGTAATATAGCTGAGTAGCATGATCTTGTCAATCATGTGGTGGGGGCATGCTTCCAGAAGATTATTGAAGCGCTCACAGTATTCAAAGAGAGTCTCATTGTCATCCTGAACAATTGTGGAGATATCCTTCCTTAGCTTATCAGTAACTTCAGATGGGAAGAATTTCTCCAGAAACTCCTTTCTGAGTGTATCCCAGTTGGATACATTTGCTAGAGGTTGGGTGTAGTACCACTCTCTTGCTTTTCCCTCAAGAGAAAACAGAAAAGCTTTCAGCAGAATTGAAGTTTCATCAGTGCCATCACGCCTGACAGTAGAACAAGCTGCCTGGAAATCTCTCAAGTGCTTGATAGGCTCTTGAGCAGGTAGGCCATGAAACTTGGGCATCAAATTTAGCAGTGCGGGCTTTATTTCAAAATCAGTAGCTACCGCCGGATGATGCGCTTGAAACGGTTGCATTGTAAAATCAGGGGCTCCTTCCTCCTGGATGGTAACTCTCCTAGCTGCCATGTTTTCTGCGCGTAAAACAACCAAATCAGTAGAACGGGGGCTGGTTTCTTCCTCAGATTCACTTTCAGATCCGCCCTCAGAGCGGGCTAACCGACGCTGTTCTCGCCTTATTCGTGAAATTGTCCTTTCAATTTCAGGATCGAATATTAGCAAGCGCGGATTAGGAAGTGAACGCGTCATTTGACGGAAAAAACATGCAGCTCATAGTAGCAAAATAAAATAAAATGCAAATAAATAAATTTCTAATTAATAAAATTAGCACTCTATTGCAACTCCCTGGCAACGGTGCCAAAAATTGATGAGACGCAGAAGTTGGTGAATTAAAAATTATTAAAATAGTTACGTTGCAAGTATAGTTCTTAACTCACCGAAAATCTGCCTATCAATTAAAAAGTATGTCACAGAGAATTTAAATTAAAAATTACTGGGAGTTTTAAGTCCCAGGTCGTCTCCCAACGAGTTGCAGAAAAGTGTGCTATCTTATTAATCAGATGTTCCAAGAAGTTGAGCTAAGTAAATTGGAATGTAAATTGAGGAAATTTAAATAATATGAATAAAAGCCTTGACTGGGAGTTGATTGGTTGGAATTTCTACTGTTGATGGAGTGATTGTAAGATTAATTTATAATTAATGGTTGTTCTGTTTGGTTATCCTTTACTAGGTAAGGGAAAGTCAAACAAGTTGGAATGCCAGATCTTTTCATAAGTTGCAACCCACTTAGTTCAAAGGGATTGGCGTTGATGACAGGATAACAATCTAACATTTAACCCAATTACAAATTTTTCCTTCAATCCTTCCAACTCAAGAGTTCCTTTTAATCAAATCCCCATCAAGTTGCAACCCACTTAGTTCAAAGGGATTGGCGTTAATGATGAAGTCTTGATGAGGAAATAACTCTTCTCAATGTTCCAATGCTAAGACCAATTGGAAATTAAAATTCTAAAAACTAGAGAGAAAAACCTAAGAGAGTAAAAACTAGATCTTCTTCTGTCTCTGAATGAATATGTTATTTGTTTCTGCATGTTCTCTTACTCTAGTCTGTTGTTCCGGGCCGAAAACTGGGTCGAAATAGGGTCCAAAATCGCCCCCAACAAATTCTGCGGATTATGCAGATTGCACATGTCACGCGATCGCGTCATCCATGCGGACGCGTCATTTGCGCTTTTCCTCGCCACGCGTTCGCGTCGTCCACGCTACCGCGTCGCCAAAGCTTTTCCAATCCACGCGGCCGCGTGAGCCATGCGGCCGCGTCACTGTGATTTTCTCTCCTTCACGAGGTCGCGTGAGCCATGTGACCGCGTCACTTCTCGTTGGTTATCTCCTCAAATTCTTGTGTTCCTTCCGTATTTGCTAGCTTCCTTTCCAATCTCCAACTCATTTATGCCCTGTAAAGTCTGAAACACTCAACACACAGATCACGGCATCGAATGGAATAAAGGAGAATTAAAAATAAATAATTAAAGTCTCTAGGAAGCAGTTTTCAAACATGTAATAAATTCAAGAAGGAAATCTAAATGCATGCTAATTTAATGAATAAGTGGGTAAGGATCATGATAAAACCACACAATTTAACACAATATAAATCATAAAATAGTGGTTCATCACTAGGTCACATAGAGCCTTTTCAAAGGTCATAGTACCTATGGTGCAAGGAACTAGAAAGCGTTCAGGATCTGAGAGCTTCTGAGGTAGCTCTTGCTGAATCAAAGCATGGAGTTCTTTGATAAACAGTGGAAGTTCTTCCTCCAGAGGCCTTGTACCAAATAATTTGGCATTCAACTTCATAAGAGCTCCTAGGTATCAAGCAACTTGCTCTTCCCTAGTGTCTTCATTCTCACTTGATGATGAGTAGTCATAAGAACTCATACACTGCAGGAGTGCATTCAAAGGAACCTCAATGGACTTTATGGTTTCCTTTGGTTCTGGGCTGGAGGGTTCTTGAGTGGGCTTTAAGATCTCAAGGGGTGTGCTTTCACTGGCATTCAACGCCAGCTCTTTAAGCTTATTGGGCGTTGAACACCCTTGCTGTCCACCCTAACTGGCGTTAAACGCCAGTCCTTCTAGCATTCGGGGCGTTGAATGCCCAGCAGGGATGTCCTTGCTGGAGTTCAACGTCAGCTTCCCTGGGCTGGTGGGCGTTGAATGCCCAGTGAAGGCTTCTTCACCAGCGTTCAACACCTTCCCATTCTCCTCCAATTCGGCATCAACCTCCATGGTTATGGCCTTGCACTCTTCTCTTGGATTCACATCAGTATTACTGGGAAGAGTGTTAGGAGGGATCTCATGGTTCCTCTTGCTCAATTGACCAACATGTACCTCCATGTTTCTAATGGAGGACCTTGTTTCATTAATAAAACTATGAGTGGTCTTAGTGAGGCTGGAGACAAGAGTGACTAAGTCAGAAAGGCTCTACTTAGAGGCCTCCATATTCCCTTGAGAAGATGGGAATGGTGGTTTGTTGTTGAACCTATTCTGGTTCCTACCACCTTGATTGAAACCTTGCTGAGTTTTTTGTTGATCCTTCCATAAAGGGTTAGGATGGTTCCTCCATGAAGGATTGTAGGTGTTTCCATAGGGTTCTCCAATGTAATTCACTTCCTCCATGGTGGGTGGATCAGGATCATAAGCTTCTTTTTCAAGAGAAGCTTCCTGATTACTGCCAGCTAGAGTTTGCATCCCAGTGAGATGTTGAGAGATCATGTTGACTTGCTGAGTCAAGATCTTATTCTGAGCCAGGATGGCATTTAGAGTCTCTACTTTATGAACTCTTTTCTTCTTAGAGGTACTATAGTTTATAGGATTTCTCTCAGAGGTGTACATGAATTGGTTGTTTGCAACCATCTCAATGAGCTCTCTTGCTTTTGCAGGCATTTTCTTCAAGTGGAGGGATCCACCTGCAGAGCTATCTAATGAAATCTTGGATAATTCAGATAAACCATTATAGAACACGCTTATGATGGACCACTCTGAGAGCATGTCAGGAGGACATCTCCTGATCAGTTGCTTGTATCTTTCCCAAGCTTCGTAGAAGGATTCACCTTCTCTTTGTCTGAAGGTTTGAACTTACACTCTAATCTTGCTCATCCTTTGAGGAGGAAAGAACTTAGCCAGAAAAGCATTAACTAGCTTTTTCCAAGAGTCAAGACTCTCTCTAGGTTGGGCATCCAACCAGAACTTAGCTTTGTCTCTCAAAGTAAAGGAAATGAGCATTGATGACAAGTCATCTTAGGCTAGTTTCACAAGCCTTTTTCATTAGTTTTTACTTGGTTTTCATGTATTTCTAAGGCAATAAGTAAGTGTTTGGATGAGAAATTCATGCTTGTCTTGATTCAATCGAACATTGTTAATTTTATGCATTTTCATGAGATTTATGCAAGATTTACTTGATTGTTAAGAATGATGCAAAATCTTGTGATTATGGCAATACTTTGATGTATTTTATTTGGTTGATGATAGGTAAGAAGAAGCAAAGGAAGGGCAGAGAGGAAGAGCAAGCAACGTTGGTTGCCAAAGTTGGCTCACCAACGTTACCACAAACGTTGCTCCTGACAGCATGACTGTCTCTTCTTCAAACAAGAATAACTTGAGCTAAAAAGCTCCAAATGAGGTGATTCCAAAAGTATTGGAAAGTAGGAATCTAGAGCTTTCCAAGCATATATGAAACTACATGGTGGACACTAAATTTGAGGGAGAAAACTTGCCCCGAAAGTTCAAAGATGAACATACTATCAACCTGCAGTAAGGCCAGCTGACCTTTTCACATTCCATGGAGTATAACTCGAGCTGTAGAGCTCCAAATGATGCGCTTCCAATGGCATTGGAAAGTAGACATTCAGAGATTTCCAAAAATATATACTAGTATGGGGTGGACAATAATTTTGAGCTTCAGAATCAGGCGTTATTACCAATGTTGGTGTCAACGTTGGTGTGCCAACGTTGCCTCAAACGTTGCACACCAATGCCAGCGACCCTATCCCCTGCAAAGGAGCATAACTTGAGTTGCAGGTGTCCAATTGAGGTGTTTCTAGTTAGGATAGAAAGTTGACATTCAGAGCTTTCCAACCATATTTAATAGTCTATAATGGGCATGAAATTGGCAACGTTGACAAGAGGGCAAAGTTACTTTCCAAGGTTTGATGTGCAACATTATGCAAAAAAAGGGTGTCAACATTGGGGGTAACGTTGGTGAACCAACGTTACCCCCAACATCTGCGATAAAATCACTAAAATTCAAGTTGGAAATTTTAGGTGACACGTACGAGTGGAAGTGTAATTCACGCATATGCATGAGCTACGTGCATGCGTGAAATGGCAAAATTGACCATACACGTACGCGTAAGCAACCGAATGTTGGAGGCAGCGTTGGCAATCTAATGTTGGGTCCAACGTTCTTAACGAGAAGCCCAAAAATTGGAGTTGGAAAACTTGCATCAACGCGTACGCGTGGGCGACGCGTACGCGTGGATGCAGATTTTGGCTAGACACGCAAACGCGTGAGGGATGCACACGCGCAAAACGCGATATCGACGTGTACGCGTGGGCGACGCACACGCGTGGGTGGAAAAACGTTGGTGCACTGACGTTGCGTCAAACGTTGGTGCCAACGCTCATTCCTTTCAAAGTCCTTTTTCCAGCCTAACGTTTGACTCAACATTTTCTGACAAACGTTGAGCACCAACGTTGATGTCAGCTTTAGTGAAACTGAGCACCCATGCTGATAAAAAATGTGAATTGCCAATCACCCCTCTTCAACAATACTGAGACCCATTCTAGCTTGCTTCAATCAAGGCCAAGGCCCACATCCAAGTACAATGCAGACCCAATTAAAGAAGAGAAGAAAAGTATAAATAGGAGGCTCCCTGATAGGATTAGGGGAGGGCCTGAGCAGTAGTAGAAGGCTTGGGCAGTAGTAGTAGGCTGCAGTAGGAGTAGGAGTAGAGGCTGGAGGATTAAAGACTCCAGACCTTACTTGGAGGATTAGAGACTCCATAGAGCTTAGTATAGGATTCTAATACACTTTTATTTTTCTGGAATTTGTCATTTCAACTTGTATTGAGTTTAATTTCCCTTATGCAATTTTCCTTTCTGCAAATTTTACATTTCTATTACTATTGAGCTTGATTTACTTTCATGCAATTTTAATTTCCTGCATGTGTTCTTAGAGCAATGATCAATTAAACCCCACTTCATCAGGGGAGGAGCTCTATTATAACTCACATGATTGAGTGAATTTCTTCTTCTTCTCAATCCGCTTGAGTAGCTATAGGATATCCTCTGTTTTGATTGATATTTATTCACTCCAGAAGGGGGAATCATGAGCATTAGAACTGAGGCTCTATCCTTCACAACTCTCTTGATCAACACCATTCAGGAGGAATTGAGATCTTGAGAGATTGTGTGGCTTATGGATGAGAGACATGCATTTAACCTCTTCTCATGACAATTAGATCAAGGAATTGGCAAGATTGATTGTGATTAGAGAGATTGGATTGCCAAGGAATTGGGATCCAATCAATTTCAATCCACCATAGATCTATTCATATGATTGAGAAAGGAATTGAGACCCATTTGATTCATGATGGATTATGATATCTCCAATCCCTGATGAATCTTGTTCTCTGTTATTTCTCATTTACTTTCAGCACTTTAGATTTCCTGCAATTTATTTTTTGTTGATCCAATTTCACTCAATTCATCACTTGTTAGCTTGACTAGATTAATCATTTCACTAAAGTTTCTTGATCCATCAATCCTAATGGGATCGACTTTACTCACATGAGTTTTACTACTTGATGCGACCCGGTATACTTGCCAGTTAGTTTGTGCGGAATTCAATTTTTTGTCCATCAAGTTTTTGGCGCTGTCGCCGGGGACTGATTTAGATTGACAATGATTAAGTGGGTGATAAGTCTAGATTAAGCATTTTCTTTGCTTTTATCATTTAAGTTCTTTTTAATTTTCTATTTGTTGTTGATACTAAGGTATTTGTGTTATTGCCTCACTAAAAAATTCTTATATGTGACATGGGGAATTTCAATTTTCCTTGGTGATTATGTTTCACAAAATTCAAATGGAGTTCACCTCATCTTTTGATCAAGCCAATTTCATGGGATATTACCCACCACCACAAAATAATTCAAGTCATTATCATAATGGTGGCTAGGAGTATCACCAAGAAATGACAGATTATGAGCAATCCACCCAGTGGCGATATGCTCCAGAGCTACAAAATGACTCATATTGTTATGACACTTACACAAATTGTAGCTGGGGAGAGAATTTTAATGCTCCATATTCTAATCATCCAGAGCCATTATCACTTGATTATGCCTCAAATACATTTATGCAAAATTGTTCAACCTCACCTCCTAATTTTTCATTTGAAAATTCTTCATCACTTGACTATACCTCAACACAAAATCTCACACAAACTTTCCTGAACCAAAGACTCTCAAAACTTGAGTCCATGTTTGAAAGATATGAAGAGGAGATGAAGAAATCTTGGACATAACAAGAAACCTTTTTCAAAAACATGGAAGTGCGTTTAAACCAGATGTTGAGTACAATGGACGAATTAGAAAAGCAAGAAAAAGAGGCTCTGATAACAAGTGAAAGTTCAATGAAGAAGGAGGTTGTGGAGGTATTTGAGCCTATGATTTCATATCCACAGAAGCTAATTGAGGTGACAGAGGAACATGAAAATTCACTCCCAAAGGACTCAACGGAACATCATGTAGAAGAAGGAGTGGAAGTCAATCAAGGAAGTCCACACTCAATTGAAGCAGAGAGTTGTATAGAGGGTGGGTTCATTGAACCACTAATTCAAAAAGTTTTTGATGAAGAAGACACTCCAACCATCACACAACACCCAAGTCTTGATATCAAAAAAGTGAAGGCAGCCAACAAGAGCACTGGAAAAGAGGATTGTGACCAAGCTACAATTGACCATATCAAGGAAGAAGAAAAGGTCAACTACAAGCAATCCAACCCCTGATCCAGCAAGCAAGTTCAATCAAGCAAATAACAAAAGGAAGCTTGCTGGGAAGAGGACAAGACAGGGGATACTGACTGGCTCTTCTCTCTTTCTGAGGTCATTCCTTTTAACAAACTGGAAGAAGAGGAAGAAAGCCATGAACAACATGTCAAGCTAATCACATTAAAAAAGCGCTTGTTGGGAGGCAACCCAACTAGAGGTAGTTTTCTTTTCCTAGCTATTTTAATAATCCTAGCTATTTTAATAAAAGAGTTAAAGTAGATTTATCTGTATTACAAGGAGCTAAGTTTGGTGTTACACACCAAAGTAATTCAAGGGTGAATGTAGAATGCTAAGCTTGGTGTTCTACCAAAGATTTCATTAGAAACACATTTCAACCCTCAGCATGATTAGTCACTACCTCCAAGCAATCAGGGAAACTACTTAACAACTATTTAGTTTTTAGTTCATATGCTTGTTTTCTAGTTCATAGTTTATTTTTTTAATAAAAGCACTTGATGTTTCATGCATGTATTCACTTTGCTGCATATAGAAGTAGGCAAGGAACTAAGTTTGGTGTTCCCCCACCAACTTAGGTCCAGAAAATCACAAGTATACATGCATGCTAACCATCTCTCAAGTGCTTGGGGAACAAGCAACTTTCAATATCTTTGTAGGAAGTCATTCAATTTCTTGGAGGAAAAGATAAATCATCATGTGGAAGGACAAAGGAAGGACATGAAACCCAACAATGATGATGACACAAAGGAAACAAATGGACTCCAAGAGGTTGTATTGTTCTCTGATTGACCTTAGTTCAAATCTGTTAATTGAAAGTGCAATTGTGCCCTGTTGATTAGTGTCCTGTTAGTCATGAGTCAATTATTGTTTGTTTGTTTTTATGGCTTGCTAGTTTAAGTTCCTTTGTTATCTCATCGTGCTTAAATTATATGCTTTGTTCCTCATGCTTGAATAAAAGAAAAATTGTTGTGAAACAGAGAAAGAGTAAAGGTCTGGTTTGATATGAGACAGAATAAGGTTATGTGGTGGTATTTGCCAGTTCATTAGTTGATTTATAAACAAGGCAAGAAGTTGGCATGACTTTGAGATATAAACTTGAGTTACATTTTATGAGACTTGACAAATGAAAGAGGTCCACAATAAAAGAAAGAAAATGCAAAAGAAAGAAATAAAAAGAAATAAACAAGGCTAGGCACCAATGGCTTGAGATTTGGATATATGCCTATGATGCTCTTGTACAAAGATAAGCTTGGATGACTAGGTTCTCAGGGGTGCTTCATCACCTGGCAACTTAGGTTAACTAACCCGAGATTGCCAACCGAAAGTCCACCATCAAGAGCTACTTTGAGACAAAGCATTTAGTGATCGAAAGAGGTGCTGTGTAATAATTTCCAAAGAACAAAACAAGCTAAATGCCTATGATGTATGTGTGCTAAGGAGAGGCTTGAGCAAGTAAGCCTATAGGGGTGTTTCAACACCCAGCATCTTAAACCAACTGGGGCGGGAATGTTGGCTAAAAGCTTACTCTAAAAAGATGCCTTACCACATAGCATTAAGCCTCAGCTAAGCAATAAATCCAGTCATGAAAGAAAGCACAAAAAGCTCAAACTAAGAAGCAAACAACAAGAAGTTTAATTTTTTGTGTAATTCAAGTAAGGATCCAAAGGAGTGTCCATGCTTCAGCCACAAATAAAAATCACTAAGATACCATGCATGAAAACCCCATTAATCATAATTGAATGTCTGCCAATAAAAGGGCTTATACTTCTCTCTGTTTTCATTCATTTTTCTCATGCTTTACTGCTTGCTTGGGGACAAGCAAGATTTAAGTTTGGTGTTGTGTTGACAAGTCATCTTAAGCTAGTTTCACAAGCCTTTTTCATTAGTTTTTACTTGGTTTTCATGCATTTCTTAGGCAATAAGTAAGTGTTTGGATGAGAAATTCATGTTTGTCTTGATTCAATCGAACATTGTTAATTTTATGCATTTTCATGAGATTTATGCAAGATTTACTTGATTATTATGAATGATGAAAAATCTTGTGATTATGGCAATACTTTGATGCATTTTGTTTAGTTGATGATAGGTAAGAAGAAGCTAAGGAAGGGCAGAGAAGAAGAAGAGCAAGCAACGTTGGTGGCCAAAGTTGGCTCACCAACGTTGCCACAAACGTTGCTCCTGACAGCTTGACTGTGTCTTCTTCAAACAAGAATAACTTGAGCTAAAAAGCTCTAAATGAGGTGACTCCAAAAACATTAGAAAATAGGAATCTAGAGCTTTCCATGTATATATGTCACTACATGGTGGACACTAAATTTGAGGGAGAAAACCTGCCCCGAAAGTGCAAAGATGAACATAAAATCAACCTGCAGTAAGGCCAGCTGACCTCTTCACCTTCCATGGAGTATAACTCGAGCTTTAGACCTCTAAATAATGCACTTCTAATGGCATTGGAAAGTAGACATTCAGGGCATTCCAACAATATATAATAGTATGGGGTGGATGATGAACTAATTTTTGATGGTATAGAATTCCTTAATGAAAGCTCGTTGCAAGTATAGTCTCTAAACCAACAAATAATCCTTTCATACAAAAATTTGGTTGTCACAAGTAACAAACCCCTAAAATTAATAACCAAAGTATTTAAATCTCGGGTCGTCTCTCAAAGGAATTACAGGGAAGTATTCTTGTTATTGGTTTTGGAACAAGTATATGGGGTTTTGGAATAAGGAAAATGAAAGATAAATGGCAAGAAAGTAAATGGAAAATCAAATGTGAAAAGGTCTTGGCAAGGGATGACGGTCAAGGATCTTTCCTTGTCACTAACCACAACATGATAATTGCAAGGATTAATCCCATTAAGTCATCCTCTAACGAATAAAGGAAAGTCAAATGAGCTACACTAATCCTAATCCATAAGTCCTAACCTTCTTACTAATTAATCTAGGGAACGCTAGATTCAATGGACACCAATCACCAACACTTGGACATAGTAACTCAAGTTCACCTAAATTACCATCCCAAGCCAAGAACACTAAAATATACTCTAACATCCTTCCAAGTATTTTGTCAAACACTTGGAAGGCACAAAAGCAAGGCAAGATAGAATTGCAAGAAAGGAAAATCTATAACTCTCCAATTATGAAAAAACAATAACAACAACTCAATTAAACAACAATGGAATATAAAACATGAATTGCATTAAGATGAAAATAGAAGAAGCAAGAGTACATCATCAACAAGTGAATAATTATAAGTAATGAATTACAAAACTAGAGAAAGCAAGGGTAGAGGAGCAAGGAATTGAAGAGGAATAGTAAATCAAAGCATGAATTAAACCTAGATCTAGAGGAGAATTAAACTTAATCCTAATCCTAATTCTAGAGAGAAGAGAGAGCTTCTCTCTCTAGAAACTAACTCTAAATAAGACTAAAGTGTGTAAAGTGTCAAAAGATCTCAAGCTGATCCTTCCCTTCAATCTTTGGTCATTTTTATCTTTTCCCACCAAAATTCCACTCAGAATTGGGGCAGAAGCTCCTCTGAATTCGCCAGGAATGATTTCACTAAAAAAAATCACATGCGAGCATCGACGCGTACGCGTGGGTCACGCGTACGCATCGCTTGGCCATTTCGCTATCCACGCGTATGCATCATGTACGCGCACGCGTCGCCTTGCAACTTCAAATTCACGCGTGCGCGTCTGTTGTGCGTGCCCATCGATGGGTGCATCCCAAATCCTAGCTTTTCCATGATTTATCCACTTTGCATGCTTTTCTCCTCACTCCTTTGATCCATTCCTAGCCTTTTCGATCCTGAAATCCTTAGCAAACACATCAAGGCATCTAGTGGAATCAAAGGTGAATCAAGATCAACCAATTAAGGGCCTAAAAAGCATGTTTTTACACTTAAGCACAATTTAGGAGAAAATTATGAAACCATGCTATTTCATAGAATAAATGTGGGTAAAGTGGATAAAACCCACCTAAATTAAGCACAAAATGTACCACGAAATTGTGGTGCATTAAATTTCCCCACACCTAAACCAAGCATGTCCTCATGCTTAACCAAGAGAAAGACGAAGGGTATCAACATTATTTATTCAATGTGAATGAACTATATGCAATCTACCTAAATACAACTATCTAAATGCAAGTACCTAAATGGATGCAAGTACTTGGTCAAAATAAATCAATTCCCAAGAAAACCAATATAAGCATAAGGGCTAAGGGTATTAACAACCAAGCCAAACCACAATTGAATTGAGTTATTAAAGATTGTACAAACTTGCAAGAAAAGAGATGATCATAGGTGAAAGCATGTAATTAAGCATCAAACCCTCACCGGATGTGTATCCGCTCTAGTCGCTCAAGTGTATAGGGTTGATCACTCAATTCTCCCCTAATCATGCTTTTCCAGGGTTTGTTTTTCATCTAACAATCAACAATTATTCCATGCATGCATACAAATATCATGAGGCCTTTTCTTAGGTTGTAATGGTGCTAGGGTCAAGGTAAGGATGCATATGGTCAAGTGAGCTTGAGATTTGAATCTTTGATCAACTTAGACTACCCACCTAACCTATGACACCTATTGTTCCGAGGGTTACCTGAAACTGTAGGTCGATCTCGGTCGAGATCTTTTGTGCTGGTCGGAGATGACGTGTCCGACTTGTGGGTGGTGGCCGGAGCTGTCGCGTCCGACTTGTTGGACTGGTACTGCTGCTGATCCTTCATCACTGGAGGGTGGTGGTACCTGCAAGGGACTCCGATGCTTAAGTTAGCAAGGGTATTAAGCAGGTTTTTAGTAGAATCAGAGTATGAGTTATACCTGGGTGCTCCAGTGTATTTATAATGTTGTAGAGTAATCTTTTCTAGATATAAGATAGTTATCTTATCTTATCTTTGAGTGAAGTCATCTTATCTTTAGGGGAACCGTCCTTATCTTTCTAGGCTTTGGCTGCCTTTAGATTTGGGCTGTGTTCCTTTCTCTGGGCCTTCTTGGGCCTCTCTAGTGATTTGGCCGAACTCTTTGTGAAGAGGTCGGTAATGGGCCAACCTTCCAAGAGGTCGGTCATGGGCCAACCTTCTAAGAGGTCAGTCATGGGCCAACCTTCTATGAGGTCGGTCATGGGCCAACCTTCCAAGAGGTCGGTCATGGGCCAACCTTCCAAGAGGTCGGTCATAGGCCAACCTTCTAAGAGGTCGGCCAACCCGGTCCTTTATAGCTCGAACCGATGTATGAACACCTATGCAATTCAAAGCTAACCCTATGATGCCAAGGCATCATGGACTAGTTTCACTAGCAATTTTCTGTTAGTTTTAGTTGTTTTATGCATTTTCTTGAGCTTAAAGTAACCAAAAATGGTTAAATGAAGAACAAAGCAATAAATCATTCAACATGTAGATTTTTATGCAAATTCCATGAGTTTTTAGTTATATTATTTGAATGCTATGAATGGAAGATTTCTCATGAAACTTTGCAAGACTTTGATGCAATTGTTTGGATGATTTCAGGGAAGAAGAGGCTAAGCAAGGAAGCAAGAAAATCAATAAAGGAAGCTTGAATATCACATGTGGAGTTTAAGTTCCAGTTTAAGCTTAAACTGGAGCTTAAACGCCAAAATCATGAAGAATAAGAAATGCTGGGATTGAAGTTTAACCTCCAGTTTGACCTCAAACTGGAGGTTAAACGCCAGAATGATAGGCCTCACTTAAGGAGCATTCCACGTTTAACCTCCAGTTTGAGTCAAACTGGAGGTTAAACGCCAGAATGAGTATGACACCAGGGAGGAGTTCCACGTTTAACCTCCAGTTTGACCTCAAACTGGAGGTTAAACGCCAGAACCAGGAAGAGTACCAGGGGCCATTCCACGTTTAAGCTCCAGTTTGACTCAAACTGGAGCTTAAACGTGTTCGACGTTTTCTTTTACTCCAGGGTTGCTCTCTCCACCTCCACGTTTAACCTCCAGTTTGACCCCAAACTGGAGGTTAAACGTGTTCGACACCTCCAGGGCCACCATTCCAAGCTTCCACGTTTAACCTCCAGTTTGACCTCAAACTGGAGGTTAAACGTGTTCGACCTCCAGTAAGCCTCCACCCTTTTCCACGTTTAACCTCCAGTTTGACCTCAAACTGGAGGTTAAACGTGTTCGACCTCCAGGATGCCTCATTCCTTTTCCACGTTTAACCTCCAGTTTAACCTTAAACTGGAGGTTAAACGTGTTCGACTACATTACTCTCCAGGGCTACCATTCTTCCATTTCCACGTTTAAGCTTCAGTTTAACCTTAAACTGAAGCTTAAACGTGCTTCTACAAAAGGCCTCACTGGAAGTGTCTGGCGTTTAAGCTGCAGTTTAAGCTTAAACTGCAACTTAAACGCCACTCTTGGAAAAGGTTTCTGGGCCAAAAATATTGTGGTTTAAGTTAGTCTTTGAGCACAAATATTAACTTAAACTCACTTTGGTATGAAACCCAATTGAATATCATGGTTTATGGGATTGGGCCTGAAGGATTGATGAGTTTGAAATCTCAATTTATTGAGTCATGTGTCATTATTTGATTATCACTAAATTGGCTCAATGAAATGTACAGAATTTGGATCAACAACCTCATCAACATTATGGATCATAAACCCAAGGCAAAAGGAAAGCAAGGAGAGGCCTCAAAGCCCAAGAAGCACAACTGAAGCTCAATATAGAAAGTGTATAAATAGGATAGAATTGAAGTTAGAAAGGACTTTGGACTTTCACTTTTAGCCAGTTTTCCTTTTCTTTGTAATTGAATTCAGAGCTATGATTCACTAAACCCCCTTTCATTGGGTTAGGGAGCTCTATTGTAATTCAATGAATCAATAATAGTTTATCTTCTTCTTCAATCTTTTCTCTTGAATTTTGTTAGAAAGCTTCTCGATCTAATTCCATTGAGTAGTTGTCTTGGGAAAGAAGCTACTCATACTTGGAATCCTTCGGAGCCTTGGGAAAGGAATGGAGGATTCATGCTAGAGAAGCTTTCTCACAGTGGATTGGATTGGGGTTTGGATGGATATTGTGACATGTAATCCTACCAAATTGTGGTTCATGAAATTGTGTGGTATAATCAGTGACCAAGCATCATCTCTTCTTATGAACATTTAAACCAAGGGATTGGGAATTTGTTTGTTTTTAGAGAGCATTGGTGAGCCAAGGAATTGGGATCCAATCATATAAGATTGCCAAGCAAAATTCAATGAATGCATTGGTTGAGGAAGAGATTTACATGTTTTGATTCGGAGATTTCAATATCTCCTAAACCCAATGAATTCCCCATTTCTGATTTCCACTTTCTCTTTACATTCTGCAATTCAATTCTTGCAATCATCCCCATTCCCTTTTAATTTCAGCAATTTACATTCTGCTCTTTAATTCATGCAATTTAAGATTCAGCCATTTAATTTTCTTGTCATTTACTTTTCCCGCCAATTTTACATTCCGCAATTCTCATCTCAAATATTGATTCCGCTCAACTAGAACACACTTCTAATCCGAATTGCTCACTCAACCAATCCTTGTGGGATTCGACCTCACTCTATTGTGAGTTTTTACTTGACGATGATAACCGGTGCACTTGCCGGAAGGAATTTTGCCGATCGTGCAATTTCCTAAATCGTAGCATAACACATTTATGCGCATCAAGTTTATGGCGCCGTTGCCAGGGATTGGTTTTCGATTGACAATTCTCAAATTGGAAGCTAACTAGATTGAGCAATTTTCTCTTGCTTTGTTAATTCTGTTCTAGATACTTGTTGAATTTTAATTTCTGCACTTGGTTACATGCTTTCTTTCTTTACGCCTTTAGATTCATGCAACTAACTCACTGACTCACTAACTGTTTGATTTAATTCCTCAATTGATCTAACCATACTCTTTCATTAACCAAGAGTATTTCACTTGTTTGTGTTTGAGCTGTGTTCTTGTATGACAGGTAGGAGAGGAGAGACATCAACTCCTCCGTATACCGAACCAGAGAGGACCCTTCATAGACTTAGAAGGGAAGCAAGAGGGAAGAGAGTAGTGGGAGAAGAGGAATCTGAAGGAGAATCTGAGGACAATTTTGAGGAAGCTTTAGATCTCAACATGGATAGAGAAGTTCACAACCATGAGAGAGCTGATGGAAACAATGCCATCCCTGAGAGGAGGGTTTTGAGTTCATACATAAACCCAACCTCAGGGAATTGTGGTAGTAGCATCCAGAAACCACCCATTCAGGCCAACAATTTTGAGCTCAAGCCACAGCTAATATCATTGGTGGAAAATCATTGTTCCTTTGGAGGAAGTGCTAATGAAGACCCAAACCAACATCTCACAAAATTCTTGAGAATTTGTGACACTGTGAAGTCCAATGGAGTCCAGGAAGATGCCTATAAACTGCTCTTGTTCCCATTTTCACTTAGGGACAAAGCAGCTAAGTGGCTGGAATCATTCCCAAGGGGGAGTCTAACAACATGGGATGAGGTGGAAAGCAAGTTTCTGGCACGTTTCTACCCTCCACAAAAGGTCAATAGGCTTCGATCTGAGGTCCAGACTTTTAGACAACAAGATGGTGAAACTCTCTACGAGGCATGGGAGAGATTCAAGGACTTGACAAGGAAATGCCCACCAAACATGTTCCATGATTGGGTGCAACTGCACATCTTCTATGATGGGCTCTCTTATGAATCAAGGAAGGCTGTAGACCATTCATCAGGAGGTTCATTGAACAGGAAAAAGACTGTGGAAGAAGCCATTGAAGTGATTGAGACAGTGGCTGAGAATGAGTACTACTATGCATCAGAAAGGCACAACACTAAGGGAGTCATGGAACTGAACCAGGTTGATACAATTCTAGCCCAAAACAAGGTGTTTGCCAAGCAACTAGCAGAACTTACCAGGCAATTAGAAACAAAGCAAGTGGCTGCAATCCACACACAAGATCAAGAGGAAGTAGGCATTGAAGGAAGTGATTGGGAAGAGGCCAATTATGTGGGAAACCAACAAAGGCAATCATATGATCCACATTCCAATACTTACAACCCAGGCTGGAGAAACCACCCAAACTTTGGGTGGGGAAACCAACAAACCCAACCACAAAACCACAAACCTTACAACCACAACCAACATAACAATTCCACATACCAAAACTCCAACCAAAGATCATACCAAGCCACACAAAACACTTACCCCCAATCATCATACCATGACCAAAGTAATCAACCTACCCAACCCAATCCGAACCAACAATTTCAAGATCAATTAAACCGGATTGAAGGAATGATGGCAACCATGAGTCAAGACATAATTGAATTGAAAAGCTTCAGGGATGATGTGAGGACTACCTTAAGAAACCATGGTGAAAAACTCAAATGGATGGAATCTCTGGTAGGAGAGCTATCTCGACAGGCCCCAAAATCAACTGCAGTGTTCCCTAGTGACACAGAAAAGAATCCTAAAGGGGAACAAAAGAGAGTAAGATGGGAAGAATGCAAGGCCATCACCTTATTGAAGGAAGTCTCAGAAGAAGAAGGAATCAGGCCCTCAGAGCATGAACCGGAAATCTTGAAAGAAGGTGTGGAAGAAGTTAAGCAGGAAGGTGGAACTGAGCAAGCCAAGGAACTGCAAAAAGGCATGATGGAAATATACCAACCAAAAGCACCATTTCCTGAAAGGTTAGGAGGAGGTGAAAAAAAGAAAACCTATTCAAGGTTTCTAGAGACATTTAACTCTCTTCATGTCAATATTCCTTTTCTTGAGATTCTTCATCAAATGCCCACACACATCAAGTATTTAAAGGAATTGTTAAGCAAGAAAAGAGTTTTGAAGGGAGGACAAACTGTAACAATGAACAAAGAATGCAGTGCTCTCATCAAGAAGGACACCCTCTCTAAGAAAACGGACCCAGGAAGTTTTCATATCACTTGCATCATTGGGGAAACAAAAATTGACAGAGGATTCTGTGATCTAGGAGCTAGCATAAATGTGATGCCTCTAACTCTTATGAAGAGGCTACAATTGAATGAGGTGAGATCCACTGATGTAATCATACAACTGGCTGACAAAACTCAGAAGCAAGCTGAAGGGGTAGTTGAAAATGTGCTGGTGAAAGTGGGAGATTATTATTTCCCCACAGACTTTGTCATTGTGGACATGGAGGAAAGCTATTTACACCCTATCATTCTGGGCAGACCATTTCTAGCCACTACTAGAGCGCTCATAGATGTAGAACAAGGAGAGCTAATTCTGAGAATACATGATGAACAGCTCATTTTCAAAGTCTTCAAACCTGCATCTGAACCTGAACCAGAATTTGAAAAGCCTAAAGATGATAGTAGCCATCCGTGTTTGGAGGAAAGTAATCCAGCAGCTGAGACTCTAAAACCGTCATTAGAAGGCAAACAAAAGTTGCAAGAGTTAGAGCCACAAGAATCAGTGGAAACAGATCAGAAGGATCCTCCTGACATAAAGGTCAATGAAGAAATCCTCAAGAGAAAGGGAAGAGTGATAGGGAGATTGCCAAGAGGATGGAGAAACAAGAAAATTCCCACTGAAGGTTTTTCTCCGGGAGATAAAGTGATCTCAAGTCATTATCTGCCAATCCCACCTGGCCTCAAGACCATTCCTTCCCAGCTCCCTCAAGTGTTCACAATCAAGAAAGTTCTTTCTATGGAACATTTAGAGGTCATGAATGAATCAAGAGGGGACGTTTTCATAGTGAGAGGAGAGGACGTCAAGCACTACAATCCACCCTAACAAGGGACAACCGTCAAGCTAGTGACGTTAAAGAAGCGCTTCATGGGAGGCAACCCATGTTTTTAGTATCCTTAATCTTTAGTGCTTTGCTTTACATCTAATAAAGTATGGTTTCTTACGCATGAACTTGAATCCTCAGGACAACTATTGATTAAGTGCACCAAACCGTGCATGTAAATTACAATTGGTCTCTAAGTTTGGTGTGCCTGATGGCACTCCCAAATCTTACTCAAATTGAATTCCATCTTTCATTCAAGGTGCACAACCAAACATTAAGTTTGGTGTTCTTTTTGAACACGGTTTATGAAAAGCAAGAAATACCTCTGGATTTCAAAATTCATGACAAGTATACCATTCATATGTTTTAGTGCTTTAGTTTCAATTACTTAGGGTAGTCACTTTGTTTAGAATCAAAGAGCCAAGGTGACTATGATTTATTAGAAATATGCACACTCATTAAGGGCAACCAACATGGATTTCATGTCATCAGGAGACTTAATCAAAAACTAAGTTTGGTGTCCAAATAATAAGTGTGCATGCATGTAGAAGTCACGGCTATAAGTTCATAAAGACAAGCATTGATTTACATGTGCAAATACTATTCATAATTCACATGGACCGAAAAATGATAGCAAATTTGTTTGTTTGTGCAGGTACAAAAGAAAAGACAAAAATGGAGGAAAAAGACAAAAGGGAGGGACGTGCTTGGTCAAAAAGAAAACTCATAAATCTTTGAAACTAACACATGGGAAAAGGAAGTTCTGCAAGAAAAGAAAGCTACATGTACAACCTAATGCATCCAGAATACTTCCAAGAAAATGAAAAGCCAATCGTCCCTATCTACAATTCATATATTTACCATCAAGCCACCCTTCACAAACCACCCTAGCCGTTCATTTTTCACTCATGGGGCACTATAAAGAACCACTTGGGGAACGAGTCCCACACCATCAAGCCTCCTTCATACACTTTTTCCTTCATCATAGCATAACCATCTCTTGCCGAAAACAATCTCACCACACCTCCAACAACACTTCTTGCTTCACCTTGTCAACTTTAGTTGTCACTTACCAAAATGGCAGCTTCATCTAGCCACAAAAGAAGAAAAGACAAGCAGCCAATGGAGGAAAACAGGGGATTCGATGCATGGAGATACAGATCAGTATTCCATGAGATTCAAGCTGAATGGATGAGACCTAAAACGGTACTAGCTGAGGTCCCCTTTGAACTTGAAAAGGATGAGTTCCCAGGTGTTTGGGAAAAGATCAAAAAGAGGAAGTGGGAGCTCCTAACTAAGCCAATCACTAGAATCAACATCAACTTGGTGAAGGAGTTTTATGCAAATGCAGTAAGGGAGGATCAAACCAAGAACCCCACATACAAAAGCTATGTGAGAGGGGTGGAAGTTGACTTCAGTCCTAAAGCAATCATGAAAACTCTTGGCCTGAAGAACATACATTTCAGCCAAGCAAGTTATGAAGAAAGGATGAGAGGAGAACCTGACTATACAACTATTGCTGAAGACCTTTGTGCCATCAGAGCTGAATGGGTGAGAAAAACAAGAGGGGCTCCAAGAGTCTTGAGAAGGGGAGACCTAACACCTGAAGCTAAAGGGTGGTATGCAATAGTTAGGAGATCCATCCTACCCACTGCAAACTCTTCAGAAATAGTCCCTAAAAGAGCCATCTTGCTACATTGCATTATGGTTGGAGGAGAGATCAAAGTTCATAAACTCATTGCTGAGCAGATACAAGAGTTTAGTGAGAAAAGTGACCCTGAATCCTGGCTTCATTTCCCTAGCACCATCATTAGACTATGCATCGATGCCCAAGTACCACTTGAGGATGAAAGACCTAATTGGCTATATCCTGGGCTGGCCATAACTGCACACAGAATGACTCTTGGCCCAACTCCTCCAAGACATACAAGAAGAAGAAATGAAGGAGGGCAACAAGTGGAAGCCGAGCAAGAAGCAGCACAAGAAAGACAGGAAGGAGAAGACAGAGAAGAAGAGCAAGAAGAGCAAGCAACTCCTGAAAGAAGACAACGAATTCCCAGAGACCCCATGGATATGAGCAGAATGCAGGAAATCATGGAAGGAATGTCTCAACAATACATGAGGTCTCGGGAAAGACAAGAAGACTTTCATCTAAAAATGATGGATATGCAAAGGAACTTTGAATCAAGATTCTTTGATCTGCAAAGGGAAAAAAATCTACACTTACAGGAATCCTTCAGCCACATATGCCAACACCAAGATGCCAATGTCTTGGCAATCAAGGAAGCCACCACTTTACAGAATGCAAGATACTCAGTCCAAGCTGATTACAACATCAGTTCGCAAATCAAGCTTAACTACATAGGGGAACATCTACACAAGATGGACCCAGCATTCCCAGCTTATGATGAGTATTTCAAAGGGAGGAAAGAAGGAGAAATAAACAAGGCAATGATCCTTGAAAAAGGAGTGGAAGAAACGATGAAAAAGGCTGGATTCTGGAAAAAGCTCATAAGAAAAGACAAAGGAAGCACAAGTGGTCAAAAAGAGGCAGGAAGCAAGAAGAAGCAGGATCCCAAGAATTAAGAAGAACCAAGCAATAAATAAGAGGTGGTCTCGTTCCTTAATAATCAAATGATAATTGGTGAATTGTCTATTATGAACGTGTTTTCATCATAAGTCATTTAAGTGTTAGGAGGAGTCTTTTTTTTTTTATGAGTCGTTTTTTTTTAGTATGTGTGTTTGTTAAGTGCTTTGAATAAAGTTAATGCCTAGATGTTTGGATATAACTTCACCTTCTTAAACAAATGCTTGCCATGCTTGTTCTGTTTCCAAAAATAAAAGAAAAGTTTGAACAAAAGTAACTTGGCTAAATTAGTAACAAATTAAGTAGAATTAAGTGGTGGTATGCATGCTTGATTGTTTAGTCAGATCACTGGAATTAGAGTGTAGAATTATCATTCTTTATGTAGAAATTGAAAATTGTCTATGGATCTTGATGAATAAATGTCTTTGGCCATAAAAAAGAAAGAAAAAGAAGAAGAAAAAGCCACTGAAAAAGGGCAACCAAAAAGCAAAAAAAAAAAAAAAATTGAGAAAATAAGCTAGGCACCAATGGTTTGAACTTCTGAGACAAATGCCTGTGGTGTTTATGTATTAAGGATATGCTTGGATGAATAGGTTCTGAGGAGTGTTTCAACACTTGGTAACTTGGGTTAACTAACCCGGGATTATCAACCAAAAGTCCATTATCAAGAGCAACCTAAATACAAAACATTTAGTCACACAAAGAGGTGCTGGGCACCAATGTCTCAAGAAGAAATGTGAACTAAAATGCCTAAAGTGGATATGTGTAGTGCACTGATAAGAAAAAGAAAATGCCAAAGGCTTGTGCAACACATGACACTAAGCAAACAAGGAGCAAAAGAAGCTCTAAGAAAAAGAAAAGAAAAACAAAAGAAAGGTACCAAAGACATAAGAATAACAAGAGGCCATAGCAGTTTTTGATGGATGCAATGAAAAAGTGATAATCCTACCTGATAAGTATGAAAAAGTGATGCTGCAACTTTCTGCATAAAACCCTTCTGATGAACTTCAAATGCTTTCTAATATAGCCAATGTAATTGCTTTCTGTTTCATACTTTCTTCTCAAATAACTCAGGACTTGCTTAGGGACAAGCAAGTATTAAGTTTGGTGTTGTGATGCCAAGGCATCATGGACTAGTTTCACTAGCAATTTTCTGTTAGTTTTAGTTGTTTTATGCATTTTCTTGAGCTTAAAGTAACCAAAAATGGTTAAATGAAGAACAAAGCAATAAATCATTCAACATGTAGATTTTTATGCAAATTCCATGAGTTTTTAGTTATATTATTTGAATGCTATGAATGGAAGATTTCTCATGAAACTTTGCAAGACTTTGATGCAATTGTTTGGATGATTTCAGGGAAGAAGAGGCTAAGCAAGGAAGCAAGAAAATCAATAAAGGAAGCTTGAATATCACATGTGGAGTTTAAGTTCCAGTTTAAGCTTAAACTGGAGCTTAAACGCCAAAATCATGAAGAATAAGAAATGCTGGGATTGAAGTTTAACCTCCAGTTTGACCTCAAACTGGAGGTTAAACGCCAGAATGATAGGCCTCACTTAAGGAGCATTCCACGTTTAACCTCCAGTTTGAGTCAAACTGGAGGTTAAACGCCAGAATGAGTATGACACCAGGGAGGAGTTCCACGTTTAACCTCCAGTTTGACCTCAAACTGGAGGTTAAACGCCAGAACCAGGAAGAGTACCAGGGGCCATTCCACGTTTAAGCTCCAGTTTGACTCAAACTGGAGCTTAAACGTGTTCGACGTTTTCTTTTACTCCAGGGTTGCTCTCTCCACCTCCACGTTTAACCTCCAGTTTGACCCCAAACTGGAGGTTAAACGTGTTCGACACCTCCAGGGCCACCATTCCAAGCTTCCACGTTTAACCTCCAGTTTGACCTCAAACTGGAGGTTAAACGTGTTCGACCTCCAGTAAGCCTCCACCCTTTTCCACGTTTAACCTCCAGTTTGACCTCAAACTGGAGGTTAAACGTGTTCGACCTCCAGGATGCCTCATTCCTTTTCCACGTTTAACCTCCAGTTTAACCTTAAACTGGAGGTTAAACGTGTTCGACTACATTACTCTCCAGGGCTACCATTCTTCCATTTCCACGTTTAAGCTTCAGTTTAACCTTAAACTGAAGCTTAAACGTGCTTCTACAAAAGGCCTCACTGGAAGTGTCTGGCGTTTAAGCTGCAGTTTAAGCTTAAACTGCAACTTAAACGCCACTCTTGGAAAAGGTTTCTGGGCCAAAAATATTGTGGTTTAAGTTAGTCTTTGAGCACAAATATTAACTTAAACTCACTTTGGTATGAAACCCAATTGAATATCATGGTTTATGGGATTGGGCCTGAAGGATTGATGAGTTTGAAATCTCAATTTATTGAGTCATGTGTCATTATTTGATTATCACTAAATTGGCTCAATGAAATGTACAGAATTTGGATCAACAACCTCATCAACATTATGGATCATAAACCCAAGGCAAAAGGAAAGCAAGGAGAGGCCTCAAAGCCCAAGAAGCACAACTGAAGCTCAATATAGAAAGTGTATAAATAGGATAGAATTGAAGTTAGAAAGGACTTTGGACTTTCACTTTTAGCCAGTTTTCCTTTTCTTTGTAATTGAATTCAGAGCTATGATTCACTAAACCCCCTTTCATTGGGTTAGGGAGCTCTATTGTAATTCAATGAATCAATAATAGTTTATCTTCTTCTTCAATCTTTTCTCTTGAATTTTGTTAGAAAGCTTCTCGATCTAATTCCATTGAGTAGTTGTCTTGGGAAAGAAGCTACTCATACTTGGAATCCTTCGGAGCCTTGGGAAAGGAATGGAGGATTCATGCTAGAGAAGCTTTCTCACAGTGGATTGGATTGGGGTTTGGATGGATATTGTGACATGTAATCCTACCAAATTGTGGTTCATGAAATTGTGTGGTATAATCAGTGACCAAGCATCATCTCTTCTTATGAACATTTAAACCAAGGGATTGGGAATTTGTTTGTTTTTAGAGAGCATTGGTGAGCCAAGGAATTGGGATCCAATCATATAAGATTGCCAAGCAAAATTCAATGAATGCATTGGTTGAGGAAGAGATTTACATGTTTTGATTCGGAGATTTCAATATCTCCTAAACCCAATGAATTCCCCATTTCTGATTTCCACTTTCTCTTTACATTCTGCAATTCAATTCTTGCAATCATCCCCATTCCCTTTTAATTTCAGCAATTTACATTCTGCTCTTTAATTCATGCAATTTAAGATTCAGCCATTTAATTTTCTTGTCATTTACTTTTCCCGCCAATTTTACATTCCGCAATTCTCATCTCAAATATTGATTCCGCTCAACTAGAACACACTTCTAATCCGAATTGCTCACTCAACCAATCCTTGTGGGATTCGACCTCACTCTATTGTGAGTTTTTACTTGACGATGATAACCGGTGCACTTGCCGGAAGGAATTTTGCCGATCGTGCAATTTCCTAAATCGTAGCATAACACGTTTATGCGCATCACCCTACTACTCATTCTTCACTTTTTCACATACTCATGCATTCTTTTCTTGATCACAACCCATATGCATTGATTATTATTGAGCTTCACTTTGGGGTATTTTGTCCCCTTTTTTATTTCTTTCTTTTTCTCTTTTTTTCTTTCTTTTCATATGTATGTTTTTTCTTTTTCTTTTTCTCATTTTTTTCTTTTTGTAATAACTTATATACAAAAGCATCAATGCATATAGTTTTACATTTAATTAACACATGAGCATGTACCCAATTCCCAATATTTTCAACAAAAATACAACACAACCCTTTTCCCAACCAATGTCCCAAGTTTCCCCACACTTGAATGATACACACTCACTAGCCTAAGCTAATCAAGGATCCAAATGAAGGACATTCATTGTTTTTCGTTTTAAGGCTTGTAATGTGCTAAATTGAGAACCAAGGGGCTTAAATTAGGCTCAAAATTGGCTAACAATGGTTGATGAAGGGTAGACTATTTGGGTAAGTGAGCTACATGAACAATGGCCTCAATCATATATGTGCATGTATACAAGGAATAATGGACATAAAGAATCAAACAAATAAAGGATCACAATCATAGAAAGAGAATAATGCACACAAGAAGGAAAATAAGTGATTATAAGATGTAACAACAGCATTAGGCTCAAAACTCACAAGCTTGTGTTCTTAGCTCAAAACATGTTCCACAAGATATAATTCAAGCAAGTCAATGAAAAATTTTGAAAAATTTTCACTCAAATCAATTAGGAAGGGGGTGTCGTCCTATAAGTAATTTTCTTTGAAAATCTCAATATTTTGACAAAGCTTATTACCTATATGTAATGTTGTGATTGAGAGAGGTAAAAATCCTTGGTTTAATCCCTTTTTTCAATCAAACCAAATCTCATATGCAAAAGGGTAAACTAGGCTCAGTAGTCCAGATTTTTTTTTCAATCACAACTAATAGACTAAAATAGATAAAATAACTACGCATATATGCTATCAACTAAGAATGAAACTCAAACTACAAATATATATACAAACCAAAGAGGCTAAGTGCAACAAACTAAAAGTATCCAAAATACCAATACAATAATCCAAAGTAAGTGCAAGTGCTAAAATAAAGCCAAATAAAGCAACTAAACTAAAGTCTGAAATGATCACCGAAAGTATAAACTCCGCCGACGACGTTGACCTCCCCACTCTTAGAATGAAGCATCATCCTCGATGCTACTCCTGAGTCTGGGAGTAAGGGTCAACATCCGCATCTGGCTGCTGAGCCTACTCTTCCTCTTGCTCATCCTCCTCTGCGGAAGAAGGGTCGGATTCAGGGGGCAACTCGGTGCCCAGTGATACTAGCATCTGAGTCACACGATCATAGCGTCACTTGTGGTGACGCTCATTGCACTCCATGAATCTCAAAAGATGCTGGACAAATAGGTAAGTCGGCTGGTGTGCTGGCAGTGATGGTGCTGAAGATCCGGCTGCAGCTGATGAAGATGAAGGGCCAGATGCCGTTACTGCAGAGGATCGAGCTCGAGATCTACGCGAGACTAGTGGATTGTCATTCACCCAAGTCCCCCCATGGAATAAGTCTCTCCTTTCCGTGGATTGGGCATGATGACTCATCATCTGCTCTCCATGGAACACCAGCCCACTGAGCCATCTCAGTGACCAAGGTAGGGAATGGGAGTGTGCCTCGGCCATGCGCTCGCCACATATAATTCCTAATCAGTCAGGGAAAGTACAACTCTTTCCCCTCCAAAACACATCCAATCAAAACAAGCATGTCTACCGGAATTTCAGTAAAATGCGTGGTCGGCATGATATAGTGGGCAAGGATCTACTGCCACGTTCTAGCCTCCCGCGTCAAGTAGTCAAACAACATCCACTTGGGTTTTTTTTATTGGCATCCATCACCCAAGGGACGTCCGGCTGGGCAATAAGACTCCTCAAGGCATCATAATCATATGTCAAGCAGTTCATCTCCTCCTCAGCCAGTTGAAACGCATCTTTCTCACTAACTTTGGGTCGACAGCGAGTGCCTACTCAATGTCAAACTTTGTCACCAAGATCTGTCCTCCTCTCAGGTGAACCAATTCAAGGGTCGGTCGAAAGAAGTTACAGTAAAATTCCCGAACCCATGACTCGCTCGCCCTACCCAGATCCCTATCCACAAAAGATAATCCCACCCCGTCAATAAGAGTCTCAATAGAATGCCTCAAATTGGCTGGGATGGCCAGCTTCTTCTCGATATTGAGATGCCTCTTATGGAAGAGTGATAGGCAGAGTTCACAGTACAGATTAGGAAACCTGTCTGCGTCGGTAGGGGGCAGTAACTGATCTGCTTTCTCCTTCTTTGAAAGAGGGTTCTTGGCATAATCTGAGAAGGGAGAGGTAGCGAAAGATTGAGATTTCTTCCTTTTTCGAGAGGTAACCTTTGCTTTCCCTCTGTCAGTCATCCTGGAGAAAATAGAAGTCAAAGGATATAAACAATTAAGCAAAGTAGAGGATTGTAAAGCAAGAAATGAAGCATAGACAAAAAATAGACAACTAGAGGATTGATATATTCATGAAGTGAGTTAGAGAAGAAAATTCTTGGAATGCAAGAAAATAGAGATCAAACACCAAATAGGATACGAACCAAGAATTTAAGCAATGCTAACAATGTGCTTGTTTGTTAAGCCACCACAATTATCATGCCTCAAAAGAATGTGTAAGTGCTGAAGTTAAAACTAAAAAGTAAAGTCAAAGGGTTAATTAAGTAAAAAATTAGAGAAACGGTTAGAAATTAGTGGCATGACCATTATGGAGCTTATCCAAGAGAAATTCACAACACATAGGAAAACAAGCACACTCACATTTACGAAGATGATGCAAGCCATTGATGATGAAATATACATTTGCATGAAAGCATAGAATAGAAAAGCAAGTCATCAACAATGCTCATGGTCACTAAGTTTGTAAAAATTGGTGTTGAAATATTGAAAATGTACTGATGTATCCTAAGCCAAATTAGACAAAAAAAATGGTTACATAAGCAAGATTGCACCAACAATTACAACTTAAAAGAACCTCAGTTGGAATGCGCAAGATTAGGCCACCTGAAAGTTTATGAGAAGAGCTTCAACGGTCAATGAAGAACAAACTTGAAAACGACCATGAAGGAAAGTAGTTGGACCTATCTTGAGCGTTTCATGAGATAATAGAGGTTCAAGATGGAGTAGTTAATCAAGTTCCAATTGACACAGGAATTTGTCAACTAGCAACTTGACTTCGTAAAACATCAATACACATGTGAGGGAACCAGAATAAAATGGAAAGCTGGCTAAATTAACCTATGAATTGAACTTGGTGTAAGTCAGGTAAATCTCAAAGTCAAAAGTGCCAAGTTCAACTCTTAAGTTGCAAGTTAACAATCCAAAAAAATTTTTTTTTGGCAGCATTCCGGCAGTAAATTGGACGTTCCCAGATAACAAGTAGTAGCAAAAATATCACATATGAATCTAGGCAGCATCAAACTAGCAAGGCAGCAATTAATCGATTCATATGAATCCATCATGAACACAGCAGTATATGAGATACACAGAACAACAACATCATCACCATTCAGCAAACAGGTAACATTCAACCATTTCAGAGAACAAAAAACGGAGCACTTATCAGGCCTAGAATCTTCTAACCACATCCTAGCTACCTAACTGCATGCAAGCTATCTAACCTAATCAAATAGAATTTTAACAACTAAAATTTACTTGAAAATTTAACTAAAAGAAAACTAAAACAGAGCAGAAGCATGAAACAGGGAATGAACAGGGGAAAACCTGGAATGAGATGCAGAAACGAAAATGAAAGAGGAGTGGGTAGCGACTGGAATGAGAACTGAGGTGCCATTGGCTCAGTGGTGGCACGGTGGTTCAGTAGCGGCAGAAGGGTGGCACGCTTCATGGAATGAGGAAGCAGTGCAGAGTGGGCACCAAGTTATACCCTAGGTGTAGCGATGGTAGAGACAAGAGAAAAAGGGGAAAGAGGAAGAAGAAAGGACTATAGTGATGGTGGAAGGCTCGCCGGTGGTAATGGAGAAGGTAGCGGCACAAGTCTAGGCAGTAGGGTGAACAGCCGAGAAGGTTTGAGAGAAGGGCAAAAAGGGGAAAGGCAAAGAAGAAAGGAAGGGGGAAAGAAAGTGGGTGATCGGCGGTGGTTTGGTGTCGCTGGACTGGTGGCGGTTGTTGTGGTTGAAGGAACTTGAAGGTGGTAATGGAGGTTTGTGGGTTTGGAGGGAGAAGAAGAAATGAAATGTTGAAAGGGGAATGGACGCGTTTGGCTTAGGGCTTGCGCGTCTGAGGGGTGTTAATGATTTTGAATCCATGGGTACGCATCCCTGACGTGTGCGCGTGGTTGTGTAGTGGATGGAAATAGATGCGAACGCATAAAGCGTGCGTGCGCATGGGATGGTGAACTGGCAAGGGGCGCGTACGCGTCAAGGCGTGCGCACGTGTGGAGGTAGTTGTGCATCTCGTGCAGTGTACGCATGGTCCTCGCATAACTCTTGGGTTTCATGTATGGAGGCATGTTGGCGCATCGACACGTACGCGTCGGTTGCGCGTACGCGAGCCTGGCCCCCCTTTTTTTTGTTTTTTCAGAAACACTAAAATAGAGCTTAGAATCCTCCTAACATACTCTACAACTTAAAACCAACCAATATAAAAATGGACAACAAAAATTATAGTTTTTCAAAAAATAATTTCCACTACAAAACTAACCAAACTTGCACTACAAGCAAAGTATAATTCAAGACCAACGTGCAAGTCAAACAAACTAGCAACTAAAGAATTAAAATCAAAGATATTCAAAGAAGAGAAGCTACCTACAATGGTACCCATATCATTTATTAATTCTATCTAAATAGAACAGAAAGAGGTTACCATGGTGGGGTACCTCCCACCTTGCACTTTTAGTTTAAATCCTTAAGTTAGACCATTGATGGGGCCTTGCTATGTTGGATTATGCTTGAATTTATCCTTGAATTCCCACCAATGTTTGCATCTCCAATGTCCACCGGGATCCTAAACTAGGCGCATAAAGCCTTAAAGTAAGCTTAAGTAAATGACAAGGACCCAAGAGTTTTGATTGTTGGAATGAATTCCGGGGTCCCAAACCTTGTTCTTGCACCCATGTTCTTGTTGACTACCATAGTTAAATCTGGGTGACAAGACTCGTGAATTCTCAATTAAGCATCCAAGCATTCTCCTAGACCCTTGAAATTTGGTTCTACACCAACCATTACTATTCAACTTTGAGCATGCGACCATCATGAACTTAGAGTGATGTTTTCGACCACTACACAACTCTCTCCTACTCTTAGTTCCCCAAAGAACTCTAAGTTGGCCATCATTTTCAATCAAACCATATTCAAGTGAGAAAGTAAAGCTTAGGGATAAGATATTTACCCACTTGAATTAAAGAATGGATGGTGGTGGCTTGGGAAGATATATTTCCAACGGCTTTACAAGCTCCATTCCCTTGTGTTCTTCTTTGGTATCTTCCACTTCTTGACAACTCCTTTCAACTTCTCCTTGCTTGACAACTTCTTCCAAGTCCTCCTCATCATCAAACGAATCAAATTTGGGAGGTTGTTTGAAGTCCACTTCAATATCAACTTCACATCCATTGGAAGAATCTTTAACAAAGTTACCAATGTCACTTGGTGTAGAGTTGTCTTCGATGATCTCAATTTCGTGCCCCATGGGAGCGGATTTAATTATAGATAGGAATTTATTGATGATTGAATCTATCTCTTGATTAACCTCTTCAAGGTCCATAAATATGATATGCCTTGGAGGTTGTACACCCTCCTCAACATCAATTTCAAGCTTCTTGGAGAGAGGTTCTTGAGATTCCCATGGTGGTTTCGAATCTCCTAAGTCTTCAACCACTTCTTCCTCTTATTCAAAAATCATAGCTTTCTCCAATTGTTCTAATACAAAATCCCACTCTTTATTCTCCACCGGGGTTTCTAATCTCTCCTTCATGCTACACTCTTCTATTGATCCTTCACAATTGCCAATAGAATTGCCTTGAATGCATAAGTATTGGGAGATTGAGGTGTCCACTACCTTGGTCAAGGTAGCCACAAATTCTAGTATGTCCCTCTTCATCTCTTCTTGTCTCTGAAGGAATAAAGTGAGGGAATCATCAATTGGGGCTTGGGGTGGATAGGAGGTGATGACTTGCATCATCTACCCTTCTTTCTTGCATAAAGAGGACCATAAAAGAGCATAAATCTCATTTGATCATTGCAATTCATGCATTATTTGATGAATATTATGGTACATTACTTTGAGATGAGTTGTGTTGAATTTCAGGTTAAAAAGACATAAAAAATGGGAAGAAAGCAACAAAGAAGTTGGGCGTGTGAAACTGGCGTGCCACTTGGAGCAAACGTCACAAAAAATGCACTGGCGTGGCACGCCAGTACTGAAATTCATAAGGGAGTCTCAAGCATTCACATGGGCATGGCACGCTAGGGACTGGGCGTGGAACGCTAGTACAAAGTTCCAGAGAGCAACAATGGAGGACACTAAAGGGGCGTGGCACGCCAGGTGGGGCGTCGCACGCCTAACCCATCACCTACTATGGGCGTGCCACTTGAGCCAAGGGGCGTGGCATGCCAGCTCATCACTCCAGGAGGAACCATCACTATGGTGTGCCACTTGGTATCGAAGGCGTGGCACGCTAGCTCCAAAAAGTCACTTAGGCATGCCACTTGAGAAACCAGGTGTGGCACGCCAAGCTTGAGAAGTCCACAATTATATGGGCGTGCCACTTGAGCAGTATGGCATGGCACGCTGGTACTAAATCCCAGAGAAGGAGCTGAAGGCCAAAAAAGTCTGGGCATGCCACTTGAGGTTGAAGGCGTGGTACGCCAGGCTCTCAATCTCACTTAGGCATGCGATGAGAGGACTTTTGTATGGTTTAGAATTCACAAATGAATCTTCGTTGCAAGTATAGTTTCTAAACCAACATTAATCCTTTCATACAAAAATTTGTTTGCCACTAAAACAAACCCCTAAATTTATAAACCGAAGTATTGGAACCTCGGGTCATTCTTCCTAGGAATTGGAATAAAGTGTCTTGGTATTGGTTATAAGGTACATTTTGGGGGTTTTTGGGATAAGAGACATGAAATGTAAATGGCAATGAATTAAACTAATAGCTAAAAAGGCCTTGGCAAGGGTTGGTGGTCAAGGATCTCTATCTTAATCACTAACCACAACATGAGAATTGGCAAAGATCAACCCCATTGAGTCATCCTCTAAC
Organism: Arachis ipaensis; assembly: GCF_059453495.1. Classification (NCBI taxonomy): domain Eukaryota; kingdom Viridiplantae; phylum Streptophyta; class Magnoliopsida; order Fabales; family Fabaceae; genus Arachis; species Arachis ipaensis. The sequence continues at coordinate 89,445,686 of NC_142440.1, read as the reverse complement.
TAATAAAGGAAAGTCAAATGAGCTATGTCAATCCAAGTCCATAAGTCCTAGTTCTCCACCAAATCAATTAGTGAGATCTAGAGTTAATGGCTCCCAATCGTTAATCACTTGGACATTAGTAACTCAAGAGTTCCTAAGTTACCTTCCCAAGCAAAGAGCATAAAATTCTATACTAAAATCCAACTAAGCATTTCATCAAACACTTAGAAGGCATAAAAGGAAAGTAAAATGAACTAAGCAATTCAACAATAAAAGAACAAGAATCATAAATTGCATTGAAATGAAAATAGAAGAAACAAAAGTACATCAATATAAAAGTAGAGAATTACATGAATTAAATGCAAAACTTGAGAGAGGAGTAGAAGAGGAACAAGAATTGATAAAGGAAAAGTAAATCAAAGCATCAATTAAACCTATATCTAAGTAATTCTAAGCTAGATCTAACCTAATCCTAATTCTAGAGAGAAGAGAGAGCTTCTCTCTCTAGAAACTAACTTTCCCTCCTAAAATTAAACTAAACTAAACTAATTACTAAAAGTGTGTTGATTCCTCTCCATTCCTTGGGTTAAATAGCATCAGAAGTGAGTTGGATTTGGGCTTGGGAAGCCCAGAATTTGCCCGCAGCGGATTCACTTTAAGTGGGCCACGTGCGAACATCGGCGCGTATGTGTACAGTGCGCGTGCGCATCGTTTGACAATTTCAATCCACGCGTACGCGTCATGTGCACGTACGCGTTGCCATGCGACCTCATAATCCACGCGTGCGCGTCATTGATCTTATCCCAAATCCTTGCTTTTCCATAATTTCTCCACTTTGCATGCTTTCCTCTTCACTCCTTTGATCCATTCCTAGCCTTTTCAACCTGAAATTACCTAACAAACAAATCAAGGCATCTTGTGGAATCAAATGTGAATTGAATTTAGCTAATTAAGGACCTAGAAAGCATGTTTTCACATCTAAGCACAAATAAGGAGACAACCATGAAACCATGCTATTTCATTGAATAAATGTGGGTAAAAGGTCATAAATTCCCCTAAATTAAGCACAAGATAAACCCTACAAATGGGGTTTATCAACCTCCCTATACTTAAACCAAGCATGTCCTCATGCTTAAACCAAGAAAGAAGCAAGGAGTATCAACATTTATTCAATGGAACTAAACTAAATGCAACTATCAAAATGCAACTATTTACATGAATGCAATTGCTTGGTCAAAATAAATCAATTCCTAAGAAGCATATATGCACAAGGGCTAAGGACTACCAGGTCTAATCCACAATTGTGTTGAATTATTAAATATTTTTACAAACTTGCATGAAAAGAGATGATCATAGGTGAAAACATGTAATTGAGCAATCGAACCCTCACCGGATGTATTTGCACTCTATTCGCTCAAGTGTTTAGGGTTGATTCACTCAATTCTTCTCTATTTCATGCTTTGTAAGATTTATTTTTCTTCTAACAATCAACATTTATTCCATGCATGCATACAATTATCATGAGGTCTTTTCATTGGTTGTAATGGGGCTAGGGCAAGGTAGGATGCATATTTGGTCAAGTGAGCTTGAGATTTGAATCTTTGATTACCTTAAACTTCCCACCTAACCTATGAGATCCTATACAATTCAAAACTAGCCTAACTACCCATTCTTCACTTTTTCACATACTCATGCATTCTCTTTTGATTTCACAACTCATATGCATTGATTTTATTGAGCTTCGCTTTGCTTTGGGGCATTTTTGTCCCCTTTTTATTTCTTTTCTTTTTTTCTTTTTCTTTCTTTTTCCATATTTTTTTCTTTTCTTTTGTTTTCTCATTTTTTTCTTTATACAAGAACATCAATGCATAAGGCTTTACATTCATTACACATGAGCATGTACCCAATTCCCAATATTTCTAATAAAAAAACAAAATTACCCTTTTATTCCCCCAATGTCCCAAGGTTCCCACACTTGAATGATACACACACACTAGCCTAAGCTAATCAAAGATCCAAATAAGGACATTTATTGTTTTTCGCTTTAGGGCTTGTAATGTGCTAAATTAAGAATAAATGGGTTAATCTTAGGCTCAAAGTTGCTAACAAAGGAAGATAAAAGGTAAGATTATTTGGGTAAGTGAGCTAAATGAAATGATGGCTTCAATCATATAAATGCATGAATACACAAAATAATGGGCATAAAGAATCAAACAAATCAAGAATTACAATCATAGAAAGAGAATAATGCACACAAGAAGGAAAAATTAGTGGTTATAAGATATAACCACACCATTAGGCTCAAATCTCACTTGCTTGTGTTCTTAGCTCAAAACACGTTCCACAATATATATATTTCAAGCAAGTTCTATGAAGAGTTTTTACTCAAATCAATTGGTGCCCTATAGATAGAAATCTTGAAGAACCTCATTATTTTGACTAAGCTTATTGTGTATATATATGCGAAAATAAGAAAATGCAACCAAAAATCCTAAAAACCTAAAAAAAATGAAATGCAAAAGTGTTGAGATTAGAAACTTGTCACCCAAAATCGCCGACCGGTCGGACGACCTCCCCACACTTAAAAGTTTGCACCGTCCTCGGTGCACTCAAAGATGAGCAACGGGGTACGGCGACTCTCTGGATTGCTACCTTCAGCTGGTAGATCAACTAGTTGCTGCGCGTTCTTTCTTCCACTTCCAATTTTTCTTGCAGTGCATAATTCATGAAAAACAAAAATATAACACCATAAGATGAGAGAACACAAAAACAAGGAAGCATACATTGTTGGGAATGAGGTACTAATCACTAGAATTGAGTGAGTGAATTAGTGTGACATTAGAAAAATAGGGCTGTGAGTTCTAAATTAGGCGGTTTAGAACACACATTAGCATAAAAGTTATGTCACAAAAGAAGTATGTACTTTACTCATTCTAGTGTTCTTGAAATTCTTTAAGTAAACTTGTAAGGTAAAACAAGCATTAAAGAAGCATGAGAGCATTCAAGCTAAAAGTATATGGATGCATATAATCATGAAATACAATGCATTAAGGTAAATGCACACCATCCAATGTGAAGAGATTGCCTAATCAAAGAATAGGTTTCAAATCACATGGTGGCCAAATCATGCAATTCAAGAAGAGTTACAAGCTCGAAGGCAATTCTCATCACTTGGTATTCTTAAGAGGTAAGCATGAAAAACTCAAAACTAAGTAGCAAAATATAACCTTAACAATAGAATTCAACAAAGATTATAAACATAATGATGTTAAGATAACATCCCTTTTTAATACTCAGCAGCAGTTAATGGTAAACAAGAATAACAATCCAACACTTACAATGAAAAAGAGAACATGAAATGAAAACTAACTAAAATTAACTAATCAACTAACTAACTAAGTAATTAGTTAACTAAAATAAATGGTTATCAATGGTGTTTTGGGAGTGTTGGATGAGGGGTAGAAGAAGGGAAGAAGAAAGGAGAAGGAAAGAAATGGAAAGAGGAGAAGAAAAGAGATGTGTTGAAGGAAGGACATCTGCGCATACGCGCGCATGGCGCACACGCGCGGATGGTGGTGCAATGGACACGACGCGTATGCGCACATGGCACGTGCGCTCGGATGGCTTATTCCGAGAGTGGCGCGTACACGTCATGTGCGCGTACGTGCGAGTTGGTTTGTGCGAAAGGCACAATGCGCGCGCAACGTTCACATAACTCTCGGGTTTTTGGCTTGGTGATGGAATTTCTCATTCCACGCGTACGCGTACATGGCGCGTCCGCGTGGGTAGACGAAAATGCTTGATGCACGCGTACGCGCGCAGTGCGCGTGCGCGTCGTTGATCTTATCCCAAATCTATGCTTTTCCATGATTTCTCCACTTTGAATGCTTTCCTCTTCACTCCTTTGATCCATTCCTAGCCTTTTCAACCTAAAATCACCTAACAAACAAATCAAGGCATCTAGTGGAATCAAAGGTGAATTGAAGTTAGCTAATTAATGACCTAGAAAGCATGCTTTCACATATAAGCACAAATAAGGAGACAACCTTGAAATCATGCTATTTCATTGAATAAATGTGGGTAAAAGGTCATAAAATCCCCTAAATTAGGCATAAGATAAACCCTACAAATGGGGTTTATCAGCGTGCTACTTGAGCGACCAGGCGTGTTAAGCCAATGCACAAGAAGGCCAAAGCAAGTGTTGGACGTGCCACTTGGTATCGAAGGCATGGCACGCCAGTCTAAGAATCTCACTATGGCATGCCACTTGAGTGCTGAGAATGGCACGCCAGCTGCTAGAACCAAGGCAAGATCATGGGCATGGCACGCCAGCCTCTAGGCGTAGCACATCAGCCTCTAGGCGTGGCACGCTGGTACGAGTTTCCAGAAAGGATGAAGGAGGCCAAATACATGGGCGTGCCACTTGGTGTCGAGGGCGTGGCACGCCATTCACTATTCTTCACTTAGGCGTGCCACTTGAACCCCAGGCATGGCACGCCAGTGTCATTTAGGAAGCGAAAGCCATTGGGGCATGCCACTTGAGTTCGTGGCGTGGCACGCCAAACAAAAGAATCACTTGCTTACAAAGGGCGTGGCACGCCAGACCTTGGGCGTGCCACGCTAGTTCAACTTTCCAGAGAGCTTGTTCAAGCGTGCAGCAAAGGCGTGGCATGCTAGACCATGGGTGTGCCACGCTAGTTCAAGTCTCCAGAGGCAAGAAGAAGAGGAAAGAGGCTAGGGCGTGCCACTTGAGCTCGAAGGCGTGGCACACCAGGCTACATGGGTATTAAAAGACCCTGGGTGTTCCACTTAAGCTCTATGGCATGGAACGCCATGGATGTTATTGAAGAAGAGCGTGCCACTTGAGGGACTGGGCGTGGCACGCCATGCCAGAATTGGAGGAGCACGTGACACGCCACTAAAGCACCAGCCATACGCCAGCTGAGAAGTCACGCTTATTGAGTTTCTTTTCCCTCTAAATTGTAATTTTCCTTTTTCACTTTTGTAATTCTTTTATTTTGAGAGCTAGGAGTAGTATAAATACCCCCAAGAAGTACTGAAGAAGGGGTTAAGCAGTTAGAGAGACTAGTTTTAGATTCACTTTTATGCTTCATCATCTTCTTTACTTTTGAGTACTTTTCTTTGAGCTATGTGTAGCTGAATTCCCTCTCATTGAGAGAGGGAGCTCTGTTGTACTTGATGGATTGATGATAGTGAAATTCTTCTTCTCTTCATCTTCTCTTTAATTTCTAGAAGGAATTTCGTTTTTAATGGTTAGTGTTCAATTATCTTGGAAGAAGAGGCCAACACATCAATCATCCTAGGAATGCCATTCCTAGCTACTGCTGGAGCCATCATTGATGTGCAAAAATGGGAGCTAGTCTTGAGATTTCATGAAGAGAAGATGGTCTTCAACGTCTTTAAGGCAATGAGTTACCCCAAGGACTCCATAGGAGAATGCATGATGGTGGACACCATAGAACAGATAGTTCAAGGAGTTTTGGAAGAAGAACAATGTGAAGGAGCTATTGAGCTAGAACAACAAGCATCAAGTGGAGAACTACCACAAGGAACCATGAAGAATTCAATCATGCCAACCACCACAGACAACAAAGAAGCAGAGGCACCAAAACTAGAGTTGAAAACCTTACCACCCAGCTTGAAATATGAAAATTTGGGTGCCAACAACACTCAGCCAGTGATCATAAATTCAAGTCTGAGTAAGGAACAAGAAGAGGAGCTTATCCAAGTGCTGAGACAACACAAGGATGCTATAGGCTGGACACTTTCAGATTTAAAAGGGATCAGTCCTTCAATGTGCATGCACAAGATCCTACTTGAAGAAGATGCTAAACCTTCAAGGAAACAACAAAGGAGGCTGAATCCAACCATGAATTAAGTGGTTCAAAAAGAAGTGTTGAAGTTGTGGCAAGCAGGGGTGATCTACCCCATCTTAGACAGCCTATGGGTAAGCCCGGTGTAAGTGGTCCCAAAGAAAGGAGGGATCACTGTTGTGTCAAATGAGAAGAATGAACTGATACCCACAAGGACAGTGATCGGATGGCGTATGTGCATTCACTATCGGAAACTCAATGAAGCTACCCGGAAAGACCACTTTCCCCTGCCCTTCATGGACTAGATGCTTGAAAGACTCGCAGAGCACGAATACTACTGCTTCCTGGACGGTTACTCTGGCTACAACCAAATAGTTGTAGATTCCAAGGACTAGGAGAAAACCTCTTTTACTTGCCCCTATGGAGTCTTTGCTTATAGGAGAATGCCCTTTGGATTGTGTAATGCACCTGCAACATTCCAAAGGTGCATGCTCTCCATCTTTTCGGACATGGTTGAGAAGTTCATAGAAGTATTCATGGACGACTTTTCTGTGTTTGAAAACTCATATTCTGATTGCCTATGTCATCTTGCCCTGGTGCTAAAAAGGTGCCAAGAAACCAACCTGGTTTTGAACTGGGAGAAGTGCCATTTTATGGTAACTGAGGGGGTGGTTCTTGGTCACAAGATTTCAAAAAATGGCATAGAAGTAGACAAGGCAAAGGTGGAGGTAATTGAGAAATTACCTCCACCTTGCAATGTCAAGGCAATCAGAAGCTTTTTGGGACACGCTGGGTTCTATAGAAGGTTCATCAAGTAACCTACTTGTCTCAAATACTCCCTTTGTTTTCGATAGAGAGTGCATGGTAGCCTTTGATGAGCTTAAGAAGAGACTCTCCTCTGCACCTATTATAGCACCACCTAGCTGGGATCTTCCCTTTGAATTAATGTGTGACACATCTGATTTTGCTGTTGGTGCTGTTCTCGGACAGAGGAAAGACAAACTAGTACATGTTATTTACTATGCTAGCAAGGTCCTTAATGAGAATCATAGGAACTACACAACAACAGAGAACGAACTTTTAGCCATAGTTTTTGCTTTTGATAAGTTTAGATCATATCTTATTGGCTCTAAAGTAATTGTACTCACTGATCATGCAGCACTCAAATACTTGCTTACCAAACAAGAATCTAAGCCCAGATTAATAAGATGGATTCTACTACTACAAAAATTTGACATTGAGATTAAAAATAGGAGCGGAGCAGAGAACAAGGTAGCTGACCACCTCTCAAGGATTCCACAAGAAGAAGAAGAGACGCAGCAAGTTGCAGTAAATGAAATCTTCCCTAATGAGCAGTTGATGATGATCCGAGTAGCCCCTTGGTTTGCAGACATAGGTAACTTCAAGGCTATTGGGGAACTACCAACCAACATCAACAAACACATAAGGAGAAAGCTAATCAAGGATGCCAAACACTACATCTGGGATGACCACTATTTGTTCAAGAAGTGTGCTAATGGAATCTTGAGAAGGTTTGTCTCTCATGAAGAAGGTCAGGAAGTGCTGTGGTAGTGCCATGGATCCGCATATGGAGGCCACTTCATTGGACAAAGAACAGCAGCAAAAGTGCTTCAATCCGGATTTTACTGGCCAACAATATTCAAGGATGATAAAGAATTGGTGTCAAGATGTGGTGAGTGCCAAAGAGCTAATAATCTAACCAAAAGAAATGAGATGCCACAGTAATTCATATTAGAGCTTAAACTATTTGATGTATGGGGAATTGACTTTATGGGACCCTTCCCTACCTCCTACTTAAATAGTTACATATTGATGGCTGTTGATTATGTCTCAAGATGCGTAGAAGCCAAAGCCATTGCGACAAATGACAACAAGGTTGTGATAAGCTTTCTGAGAAGGAACATCTTCAACAGATTTAGAGTTCCTAGAGCCCTCATTAGTGATGGAGGGACACACTTCTGCAACAAACAACTTGAGACACTCCTTCTCAGGTATGGAATCAAGCACAGGGTGGCAACGCCATACCATCCATAGACCAACGAGCATGCTGAGATTTCAAACAGAGAACTAAAAAGAATTCTTGAAAAAACTGTTGGAAGCTCAGAAAAGGATTGGTCTAAGAAGCTGGATGATGCATTATGGGCCTACAGGACAGCCTACAAAACACCCATTGGGATGTCCCCATACCAACTAGTATATGGCAAGGCTTGTCATTTACCAGTTGAGCTTGGGCATAGAGCGTTTTGGGCTCTAAAAATGCTAAACTATGATGAGCAAGCTGCTGGAGAAAGAGGATTAATGCAACTCAATGAGCTGGAGGAATTTAGAAATCAAGCATATGAGAATGCAAAAATCTATAAAGAAAACACAAAATGGTGGCATGATCAAAAGATAGCAACAAGGGAGTTCACTAAAGGACAAAAATTGCTGCTGTACAACTCCAGACTCAAGTTCTTCCCTGGGAAACTTAAGTCTCGATGGTCAGGACCCTTCACGATACTCAAGGTGTTTTCCTATGTTCATGTAGAGCTCATGGAGGACAAGATTCAGAGAACTTTCACTGTTAATGGCCATAGACTCAAACATTACTTGGAAGGTTCCTTAGAGGAGCAGAGAGTGAGCTATAAGCTCAACTAAAGATGGAGAAGTGTCAAGCTAGTGACAATAAAGAAGCGCTAGTTGGGAGGCACCCCAACACTTTATCCTTTTGATTTATTATTTTTCTTAGAAGTAGTTTAAAAATTCATTGCTTTAGATAGTTTAAGTTTCAGTTTCACACTTGTGTTGCATTACCATTAACAATTAGATTACAAGTGGTAGGTTAGGAAGTTAAATATTAGTTTTGGTAGTTAGGACACCCTGGCATTCTCTTGTCTCTTTTATTTTGGAATTGCAACTTGATGAATGCATGTACTAATGATGAGTAAGTGGACTGAGAACTAGCTAAAAGGCTAAGTTTGGTGTGGCCACTCACCCACTTAATCTAGGCTTACAACCATTTTGATAACTTGATTTTGAAGAGTAAGCCCAGAGATTAAGTTTGGTGTGGCCACCACCATACAAGGATCACCTAGCAAGCCCAATTTTACTCAATCTGAAAGCACCTAATATTTTGGCAAGAGCATAAACGTGGTTTAATATGTTCAGAAGAGGTTAGAAACAAAAGAAAATGAAGAGATTGGAGTTATTTCATCCTTATGAACACATTAAATACACAATAATGAAACCAATTTATTAAGATGCAATAGGATTAAGTTTGGTGTCCCAAGGGACACCCATCAGTTGCAATCCCACTTACCCATGATAAAAAGGAATCTGAAGGATTCTTTGGTCATTACTAACGGATTTCAGTTTCATTTTCAGGAGAAAAGATGGGACCCACATGGTGAATCACTCATGAAGCAAAGAAGTCAAAGTGTACTTACACTTTGGAACTCAACACATGTAGGAGGCACAGTGAGAAAAGGGTTGGCGCCTCTTTCCACGCTAGGCGCCACTCCTCAAGTGGGAAAACATTGAATCCTTTTTATTTCCTACCATTCAAATCACACTCTTCACCGCCTATAAAAGCCTCACCTTCCCAACTCTTCTCCCACTTCAAACCCCTAATCACACACGAAAAAGAATCCAAACACTTTTCTTCTTCTTTTCTCTTTTCGCCTTCCTCTACTTCTCTTCTCCCACTTCTTTTTCCTTTTCTTGATTGGGATAATCATGTCCTAAGTTTGGTGTTGGAGCAAAACCTTGTTTTACTTGCCTCTCTTACAACCTTCCCCAAATTTTTTATTCCACAACCTCAAACACACTTGATAAACCCATATTTTATGATGTATTTTGTGCTTAATTTGAGTGATTTATTCAATCCTTCACCCACTTATTCATATTAATTGCATGGTTTTACTTTCCCTTCCTTATTATGTGATGTATGTGAAAAACATGTTTCCTATGCTTTAAAATTAATTATTTTAATTACCTTTATTTTCATTCGATGCCATGATTAGTGTGTTGAGTAGTTTCAGATCTTCTAAGGCAGGAATGACTTCAAGAATGAAAAAGGAAACATACAAAAATGGAAGGAAAGCACAAAACGGAGTTTCTAACAAAACTGGCATCCACGCGATCGCATGGACGACGCGACCGCATGCCAAGCGCGAATCAACAGCGACGCTGACGCATGACTGACGCGACCGCGCGCTTTAAGAAAAACACATATGACACGGCCGCATGACTGACGCGACCGCGTGACAAGAAAAGCTGCGAATGACGTGACCCACGCGGAGGCGTGACAGAGGCCACGCACCAGAAATTGCAGAAAATGCTCCCAGCGATTTCTCAAGCCCTTTTTTGCCCAAATCCAACTTCAGAAGGCATAGACCAGAGGTTATAAAGTGTGGGAATGCATCCATTCAAGAAGAGCTCGCTAATTTAGTTACCTCTCATGATTTAGGTTAGTCTTGAGAGAAGTTCTCTCCTCTCTCTCTTAGGATTTAGGACTTCTCTTAGTTTTAGGAGTGACTCTCAATCCCAGGTTTAATGTTCCTTTATTTTAAGCTTCCCTTTAACTTTTATTCATTCCATTACTTTAGTTGATTATTTACTTTGCCATTTAATTTATGAATTCTTCTATGTTCGAGATTATTTGAATTAATGTTATTTGAGGTATTTCAGTTTAATATTGCTTTCTTTTATTTATGCTATTATTGCTTTTACTCTGAAGACATCTTTATTCAAATAGATTTACTTTTCCCCTTTTTGTCTTGGTTAAGAAATCAGTAACTCAGGAGTTTTCTCAGCTTAATATAATTGATAACTGTTATCTTTGCTAATTGAAGTGAACTTCAATAATCCCAATCTTTTCTTAGGAAATAAATAGGATTCGAAGATCAAACTAATTAGTCCCTTGACTTTCCTTTGCTTTAGTAAAGGTCAACTAAGTGGAATTAAGATACAATCTTCTTTATTATTGAGAAGGGTAACTAATCTGGACTTCCAATTTCTCATCCCTTGCCGAAAGTTTGCTTTACAATATTTATTTATTTTTAATTGCCATTTAAATTATTTGTCATATCTGTTCCTCATTCTTGAAACCCCAAATTTGCAATCTCCATAACCAATAATAAGAACATACTTCCCTGCAGTTCCTTGAGAAGATGACCCGAGGTTTGAATACTTTGGTTAACAATTTATTTAGGGGTTTGTTACTTGTGACAACCAAAACGTTTGTACGAAGGGATTTCTGTCGGTTTAGAGACTATATCTACAACGCGACTGTTTTAATGAAATTCTTTACTGGCAAAAATCCCAACGTCAAAATGGCGCCGTTGCCGGGAGACTACTAACGTGTGCCTTATTATTAGTTATTGTAAATATTTTTCTTTTACTTGTTTATTTATTTCTGTTTTTCCTTTTTAATTTTATTTGCTACTATGAACTCTCACCCCTCTCGCTTTGAGTTTTGTTCTAACTTTGTTGAAGGAAATAGAAGTTACAGCAGGAATATGCATCAAGGTCAAACCAATCAAGGATGGATGGAACCAAGAGGATCTAATCAACCCTTTAGGAAACAACACCCTCCAAGATATCATGGACAACGACCATTCTACAATGCATACCCAGCTGATAGATATGGTGGACATCCTTGTAACTACCAACAAGCCCCACCCCGTGTCTACAGACCATCCTCTCAACATAACCTCGAACCACCACACTCACAAGCTTCTCTTCACCATTCGCCACCACATGATCCCTATTTACCCCAGTTTCAATCCAATCACTCCCAAGCACCACCACTTGCTCATGTTTCATGTCCAAATCCATCACCCCGAGAATCAGAGGTTCGCCTCAAGGAAGCAGTAAATAAGCTTCAAACAACCATTCGACAACTGGAGCAAGCAGTAATTCAATTAGCTTCTAGACATTCAAACATTCAAGGACCAACCACAGCCCCATGTGGACAATCTAACGAAGAGCGTAGCATGAAGGAACTACTAGAAACTCCAGTGGACAGGACAGAGAATGAATTCGTACTAGAACAAGTAGAAGGAGCTCGCCAATTTAGTTACTTCTCATGATTTAGGTTAGTCTTGAGAGAGGTTCTCTCCTCTCTCTCTTAGGATTTAGGACTTCTCTTAGTTTTAGGAGTGACTCTCAATCCCAGGTTTAATGTTCCTTTATTTTAAGCTCCCCTTTCACTTTTATTCATTCCATTACTTTAGTTGATTATTTACTTTGCCATTTAATTTATGAATTCTTCTATGTTCCAGATTATTTGAATTAATGTTATTTGAGGTATTTCAGTTTAATATTGCTTTCTTTTATTTATGCTATTATTGCTTTTACTCTGAAGACATCTTTATTCCAATAGATTTACTTTTCCCCTTTTGGTCTTGGTTAAGAAATCAGTAACTCAGGAGTTATCTCAGCTTAATATAATTGATAACTGTTATCTTTGCTAAATGAACTGAACTTCAATAATCCCAATCTTTTCTTAGGAAATAAATAGGATTCGAAGATCAAACTAATTAGTCCCTTGACTTTCCTTTGCTTTAGTAAAGGTCAACTAAGTGGAATTAAGATACAATCTTCTTTATTATTGAGAAGGGTAACTAATCTGGACTTCCAATTTCTCATCCCTTGCCGAAAGTTTGCTTTACAATATTTATTTATTTTTAATTGCCATTTAAATTATTTGTCATATCTGTTCCTCATTCTTGAAACCCCAAATTTGCAATCTCCATAACCAATAATAAGAACATACTTCCCTGCAGTTCCTTGAGAAGATGACCCGAGGTTTGAATACTTTGGTTAACAATTTATTTAGGGGTTTGTTACTTGTGACAACCAAAACGTTTGTACGAAGGGATTTCTGTCGGTTTAGAGACTATATCTACAACGCGACTGTTTTAATGAAATTCTTTACTGGCAAAAATCCCAACGTCAAAATGGCGCCGTTGCCGGGAGACTACTAACGTGTGCCTTATTATTAGTTATTGTAAATATTTTTCTTTTACTTGTTTATTTATTTCTGTTTTTCCTTTTTAATTTTATTTGCTACTATGAACTCTCACCCCTCTCGCTTTGAGTTTTGTTCTAACTTTGTTGAAGGAAATAGAAGTTACAGCAGGAATATGCATCAAGGTCAAACCAATCAAGGATGGATGGAACCAAGAGGATCTAATCAACCCTTTAGGAAACAACACCCTCCAAGATATCATGGACAACGACCATTCTACAATGCATACCCAGCTGATAGATATGGTGGACATCCTTGTAACTACCAACAAGCCCCACCCCGTGTCTACAGACCATCCTCTCAACATAACCTCGAACCACCACACTCACAAGCTTCTCTTCACCATTCGCCACCACATGATCCCTATTTACCCCAGTTTCAATCCAATCACTCCCAAGCACCACCACTTGCTCATGTTTCATGTCCAAATCCATCACCCCGAGAATCAGAGGTTCGCCTCAAGGAAGCAGTAAATAAGCTTCAAACAACCATTCGACAACTGGAGCAAGCAGTAATTCAATTAGCTTCTAGACATTCAAACATTCAAGGACCAACCACAGCCCCATGTGGACAATCTAACGAAGAGCGTAGCATGAAGGAACTACTAGAAACTCCAGTGGACAGGACAGAGAATGAATTCGTACTAGAACAAGTAGAAGGAGCTCGCCAATTTAGTTACTTCTCATGATTTAGGTTAGTCTTGAGAGAGGTTCTCTCCTCTCTCTCTTAGGATTTAGGACTTCTCTTAGTTTTAGGAGTGACTCTCAATCCCAGGTTTAATGTTCCTTTATTTTAAGCTCCCCTTTCACTTTTATTCATTCCATTACTTTAGTTGATTATTTACTTTGCCATTTAATTTATGAATTCTTCTATGTTCCAGATTATTTGAATTAATGTTATTTGAGGTATTTCAGTTTAATATTGCTTTCTTTTATTTATGCTATTATTGCTTTTACTCTGAAGACATCTTTATTCCAATAGATTTACTTTTCCCCTTTTGGTCTTGGTTAAGAAATCAGTAACTCAGGAGTTATCTCAGCTTAATATAATTGATAACTGTTATCTTTGCTAAATGAACTGAACTTCAATAATCCCAATCTTTTCTTAGGAAATAAATAGGATTCGAAGATCAAGCTAATTAGTCCCTTGACTTTCCTTTGCTTTAGTAAAGGTCAACTAAGTGGAATTAAGATATAATCTTCTTTATTATTGAGAAGGGTAACTAATCTGGACTTCCAATTTCTCATCCCTTGCCGAAAGATTGCTTTACAGTATTTATTTATTTTTAATTTCCATTTAAATTATTTGTCATATTTGTTCCTCATTCTTGAAACCCCAAATTTGCAATCTCCATAACCAATAATAAGAACATACTTCCCTGCAGTTCCTTGAGAAGATGACCCGAGGTTTGAATACTTTGGTTAACAATTTATTTAGGGGTTTGTTACTTGTGACAACCAAAACGTTTGTACGAAGGGATTTCTTTCGGTTTAGAGACTATATCTACAACGCGACTGTTTTTATGAAATTCTTTACTGGCAAAAATCACAACGTCAAAATGGCGCCGTTGCCGGGAGACTACTAACGTGTGCCTTATTATTAGTTATTGTAAATATTTTTCTTTTACTTGTTTATTTATTTCTGTTTTTCCTTTTTAATTTTATTTGCTACTATGAACTCTCACCCCTCTCGCTTTGAGTTTTGTTCTAACTTTGTTAAAGGAAATAGAAGTTACAGCAGGAATATGCATCAAGGTCAAACCAATCAAGGATGGATGGAACCAAGAGGATCTAATCAACCCTTTAGGAAACAACACCCTCCAAGATATCATGGACAACGACCATTCTACAATGCATACCCAGCTGATAGATATGGTGGACATCCTTGTAACTACCAACAAGCCCCACCCCGTGTCTACAGACCATCCTCTCAACATAACCTCGAACCACCACACTCACAAGCTTCTCTTCACCATTCGCCACCACATGATCCCTATTTACCCCAGTTTCAATCCAATCACTCCCAAGCACCACCACTTCCTCATGTTTCATGTCCAAATCCATCACCCCGAGAATCAGAGGTTTGCTTCAAGGAAGCAGTAAATAAGCTTCAAACAACCATTCGACAACTGGAGCAAGCAGTAATTCAATTAGCTTCTAGACATTCAAACATTCAAGGACCAACCACAGCCCCATGTGGACAATCTAACGAAGAGCGTAGCATGAAGGAACTACTAGAAACTCCAGTGGACAGGACAGAGAATGAATTCGTACTAGAACAAGTAGAAGGAGCTTGCCAATTTAGTTACTTCTCATGATTTAGGTTAGTCTTGAGAGAGGTTCTCTCCTCTCTCTCTTAGGATTTAGGACTTCTCTTAGTTTTAGGAGTGACTCTCAATCCCAGGTTTAATGTTCCTTTATTTTAAGCTCCCCTTTCACTTTTATTCATTCCATTACTTTAGTTGATTATTTACTTTGCCATTTAATTTATGAATTCTTCTATGTTCCAGATTATTTGAATTAATGTTATTTGAGGTATTTCAGTTTAATATTGCTTTCTTTTATTTATGCTATTATTGCTTTTACTCTGAAGACATCTTTATTCCAATAGATTTACTTTTCCCCTTTTGGTCTTGGTTAAGAAATCAGTAACTCAGGAGTTATCTCAGCTTAATATAATTGATAACTGTTATCTTTGCTAAATGAACTGAACTTCAATAATCCCAATCTTTTCTTAGGAAATAAATAGGATTCGAAGATCAAGCTAATTAGTCCCTTGACTTTCCTTTGCTTTAGTAAAGGTCAACTAAGTGGAATTAAGATATAATCTTCTTTATTATTGAGAAGGGTAACTAATCTGGACTTCCAATTTCTCATCCCTTGCCGAAAGATTGCTTTACAGTATTTATTTATTTTTAATTTCCATTTAAATTATTTGTCATATTTGTTCCTCATTCTTGAAACCCCAAATTTGCAATCTCCATAACCAATAATAAGAACATACTTCCCTGCAGTTCCTTGAGAAGATGACCCGAGGTTTGAATACTTTGGTTAACAATTTATTTAGGGGTTTGTTACTTGTGACAACCAAAACGTTTGTACGAAGGGATTTCTTTCGGTTTAGAGACTATATCTACAACGCGACTGTTTTTATGAAATTCTTTATTGGCAAAAATCCCAACGTCAAAATGGCGCCGTTGCCGGGAGACTACTAACGTGTGCCTTATTATTAGTTATTGTAAATATTTTTCTTTTACTTGTTTATTTATTTCTGTTTTTCCTTTTTAATTTTATTTGCTACTATGAACTCTCACCCCTCTCGCTTTGAGTTTTGTTCTAACTTTGTTGAAGGAAATAGAAGTTACAGCAGGAATATGCATCAAGGTCAAACCAATCAAGGATGGATGGAACCAAGAGGATCTAATCAACCCTTTAGGAAACAACACCCTCCAAGATATCATGGACAACGACCATTCTACAATGCATACCCAGCTGATAGATATGGTGGACATCCTTGTAACTACCAACAAGCCCCACCCCGTGTCTACAGACCATCCTCTCAACATAACCTCGAACCACCACACTCACAAGCTTCTCTTCACCATTCGCCACCACATGATCCCTATTTACCCCAGTTCCAATCCAATCACTCCCAAGCACCACCACTTCCTCATGTTTCATGTCCAAATCCATC
This sequence comes from Arachis ipaensis, assembly GCF_059453495.1. Lineage (NCBI taxonomy): Eukaryota > Viridiplantae > Streptophyta > Magnoliopsida > Fabales > Fabaceae > Arachis > Arachis ipaensis. Next base: position 89,429,147 of record NC_142440.1, on the reverse strand, counting down.
ACCCCGAGAATCAGAGGTTTGCCTCAACGAAGCAGTAAATAAGCTTCAAACAACCTTTCGACAACTGGAGCAAGAAGTAATTCAATTAGCTTCTAGACGTTCGAACATTCAAGGACCAACCACAGCCCCATGTGGACAATCTAACGAAGAGCGTAGCGTGAAGGAATTACTAGAAACTCCAGTGGACAAGACAGAAAATGAATTCGTACTAGAACAAGTAGAAGGAGCTCGCCAATTTAGTTGCTTCTCGTGATTTAGGTTAGTCTTGAGAGAGGTTCTCTCCTCTCTCTCTTAGGATTTAGGACTTCTCTTAGTTTTAGGAGTGACTCTCAATCCCAGGTTTAATGTTCCTTTATTTTAAGCTTCCCTTTCACTTTTATTCATTCTATTACTTTAGTTGATTATTTACTTTGCCATTTAATTTATGAATTCTTCTATGTTCCAGCTTATTTGAATTAATGTTATTTGAGGTATTTCAGTTTAATATTGCTTTATTTTATTTATGCTATTATTGATTTTACTCTGAAGACATCTTTATTCCAATAGATTTACTTTTACCCTTTTGGTCTTGGTTAAGAAATCAGTAACTGAGGAGTTATCTCAGCTTAATATAATTGATAACTGTTATCTTTGCTAATTGAACTGAACTTCAATAATCCCAACCTTTTCTTAGGAAATAAATAGGATTCGAAGATCAAGCTAATTAGTCCCTTGACTTTCCTTTGCTTTAGTAAAGGTCAACTAAGTGGAATTAAGATACAATCTTCTTTATTATTGAGAAGGGTAACAATCTGGACTTCCAATTTCTCATCCCTTGCCGAAAGTTTGCTTTACAGTATTTATTTATTTTTAATTGCCATTTTAATTATTTGTCATATCTGTTCCTCATTCTTGAAACCCCAAATTTGCAATCTCCATAACCAATAATAAGAACATACTTCCCTGCAGTTCCTTGAGAAGATGACCCGAGGTTTGAATACTTCGGTTAACAATTTATTTAGGGGTTTGTTACTTGTGACAACCAAAACGTTTGTACGAAGGGATTTCTGTCGGTTTAGAGACTATATCTACAACGCTACTGTTTTTATGAAATTCTTTACTGGCAAAAATCCCAACGTCAAAATGGCGCCGTTGCCGGGGGACTGCTAACGTGTGCCTTATTATTGGTTATTGTAAATATTTTTCTTTTACTTGTTTATTTATTTTTGTTTTTCCTTTTTAATTTTATTTGCTACTATGAACTCTCACCCCTCTCGCTTTGAGTTTGGTTCTAACTTTGTTGAAGGAAATAGAAGTTACAGCAGGAATATGCATCAAGGTCAAACCAATCAAGGATGGATGGAACCAAGAGGATCTAATCAACCCTTTAGGAAACAACACCCGCGAAGATATCATGGACAACGACCATTCTACAATGCATACCCAGCTGATAGATATGGTGGACATCCTTGTAACTACCAACAAGCCCCACCCCGTGTCTACAGACCATCCTCTCAATATAACCTCGAACCACCACACTCACAAGCTTCTCTTCGCCATTCGCCACTACATGATCCCTATTTACCCCAGTTCCAATCCAATCACTCCCAAGCACCACCACTTCCTCATGTTTCATGTCCAAATCCATCACCCCGAGAATCAGAGGTTTGCCTCAACGAAGCAGTAAATAAGCTTCAAACAACCTTCCGACAACTGGAGCAAGAAGTAATTCAATTAGCTTCTAGACGTTCGAACATTCAAGGACCAACCACAGCCCCATGTGGACAATCTAACGAAGAACGTAGCGTGAAGGAATTACTAGAAACTCCAGTGGACAAGACAGAGAATGAATTCGTACTAGAACAAGTAGAAGGAGCTCGCCAATTTAGTTACTTCTCGTGATTTAGGTTAGTCTTGAGAGAGGTTCTCTCCTCTCTCTCTTAGGATTTAGGACTTCTCTTAGTTTTAGGAGTGACTCTCAATCCCAGGTTTAATGTTCCTTTATTTTAAGCTTCCCTTTCACTTTTATTCATTCTATTACTTTAGTTGATTATTTACTTTGCCATTTAATTTATGAATTCTTCTATGTTCCAGCTTATTTGAATTAATGTTATTTGAGATATTTCAGTTTAATATTGCTTTATTTTATTTATGCTATTATTGCTTTTACTCTGAAGACATCTTTATTCCAATAGATTTACTTTTACCCTTTTGGTCTTGGTTAAGAAATCAGTAACTCAGGAGTTATCTCAGCTTAATATAATTGATAACTGTTATCTTTGCTAAATGAACAGAACTTCAATAATCCCAACCTTTTCTTAGGAAATAAATAGGATTCGAAAATCAAGCTAATTAGTCCCTTGACTTTCCTTTGCTTTAGTAAAGGTCAACTAAGTGGAATTAAGATACAATCTTCTTTATTATTGAGAAGGGTAACTAATCTGGACTTCCAATTTCTCATCCCTTGCCGAAAGTTTGCTTTACAGTATTTATTTATTTTTAATTGCCATTTAAATTATTTGTCATATCTGTTCCTCATTCTTGAAACCCCAAATTTGCAATCTCCATAACCAATAATAAGAACATACTTCCCTGCAATTCCTTGAGAAGATGACCCGAGGTTTGAATACTTTGGTTAACAATTTATTTAGATGTTTGTTACTTGTGACAACCAAAACGTTTGTACGAAGGGATTTCTGTCGGTTTAGAGACTATATCTACAACGCGACTGTTTTTATGAAATTCTTTACTGGCAAAAATCCCAACGTCAAAATGGCGCCGTTGCCGGGGGACTGCTAACGTGTGCCTTATTATTGGTTATTGTAAATATTTTTCTTTTACTTGTTTATTTATTTCTGTTTTTCCTTTTTAATTTTATTTGCTACTATGAACTCTCACCCCTCTCGCTTTGAGTTTTGTTCTAACTTTGTTGAAGGAAATAGAAGTTACAGCAGGAATATGCATCAAGGTCAAACCAATCAAGGATGGATGGAACCAAGAGGATCTAATCAACCCTTTAGGCAACAACACCCTCCAAGATATCATGGACAACGACCATTCTACAATGCATACCCAGCTGATAGATATGGTGGACATCCTTGTAACTACCAACAAGCCCCACCCCGTGTCTACAGACCATCCTTTCAACATAACCTCGAACCACCACACTCACAAGCTTCTCTTCACCATTCGCCACCACATGATCTCTATTTACCCCAGTTCCAATCCAATCACTCCCAAGCACCACCACTTCCTCATGTTTCATGTCCAAATCCATCACCCCGAGAATCAGAGGTTTGCTTCAAGGAAGCAGTAAATAAGCTTCAAACAACCATTCGACAACTGGAGCAAGCAGTAATTCAATTAGCTTCTAGACATTCAAACATTCAAGGACCAACCACAGCCCCATGTGGACAATCTAACGAAGAGCGTAGCATGAAGGAACTACTAGAAACTCCAGTGGACAGGACAGAGAATGAATTCGTACTAGAACAAGTAGAAGGAGCTTGCCAATTTAGTTACTTCTCATGATTTAGGTTAGTCTTGAGAGAGGTTCTCTCCTCTCTCTCTTAGGATTTAGGACTTCTCTTAGTTTTAGGAGTGACTCTCAATCCCAGGTTTAATGTTCCTTTATTTTAAGCTCCCCTTTCACTTTTATTCATTCCATTACTTTAGTTGATTATTTACTTTGCCATTTAATTTATGAATTCTTCTATGTTCCAGATTATTTGAATTAATGTTATTTGAGGTATTTCAGTTTAATATTGCTTTCTTTTATTTATGCTATTATTGCTTTTACTCTGAAGACATCTTTATTCCAATAGATTTACTTTTCCCCTTTTGGTCTTGGTTAAGAAATCAGTAACTCAGGAGTTATCTCAGCTTAATATAATTGATAACTGTTATCTTTGCTAAATGAACTGAACTTCAATAATCCCAATCTTTTCTTAGGAAATAAATAGGATTCGAAGATCAAGCTAATTAGTCCCTTGACTTTCCTTTGCTTTAGTAAAGGTCAACTAAGTGGAATTAAGATATAATCTTCTTTATTATTGAGAAGGGTAACTAATCTGGACTTCCAATTTCTCATCCCTTGCCGAAAGATTGCTTTACAGTATTTATTTATTTTTAATTTCCATTTAAATTATTTGTCATATTTGTTCCTCATTCTTGAAACCCCAAATTTGCAATCTCCATAACCAATAATAAAAACATACTTCCCTGCAGTTCCTTGAGAAGATGACCCGAGGTTTGAATACTTTGGTTAACAATTTATTTAGGGGTTTGTTACTTGTGACAACCAAAACGTTTGTACGAAGGGATTTCTGTCGGTTTAGAGACAATATCTACAACGCGACTGTTTTTATGAAATTCTTTACTGGCAAAAATCCCAACGTCAAAATGGCGCCGTTGCCGGGAGACTACTAACGTGTGCCTTATTATTAGTTATTGTAAATATTTTTCTTTTACTTGTTTATTTATTTCTGTTTTTCCTTTTTAATTTTATTTGCTACTATGAACTCTCACCCCTCTCGCTTTGAGTTTTGTTCTAACTTTGTTGAAGGAAATAGAAGTTACAGCAGGAATATGCATCAAGGTCAAACCAATCAAGGATGGATGGAACCAAGAGGATCTAATCAACCCTTTAGGAAACAACACCCTCCAAGATATCATGGACAACGACCATTCTACAATGCATACCCAGCTGATAGATATGGTGGACATCCTTGTAACTACCAACAAGCCCCACCCCGTGTCTACAGACCATCCTCTCAACATAACCTCGAACCACCACACTCACAAGCTTCTCTTCACCATTCGCCACCACATGATCCCTATTTACCCCAGTTCCAATCCAATCACTCCCAAGCACCACCACTTCCTCATGTTTCATGTCCAAATCCATCACCCCGAGAATCAGAGGTTTGCCTCAACGAAGCAGTAAATAAGCTTCAAACAACCTTTCGACAACTGGAGCAAGAAGTAATTCAATTAGCTTCTAGACGTTCGAACATTCAAGGACCAACCACAGCCCCATGTGGACAATCTAACGAAGAGCGTAGCCTGAAGGAATTACTAGAAACTCCAGTGGACAAGACAGAGAATGAATTCGTACTAGAACAAGTAGAAGGAGCTCGCCAATTTAGTTACTTCTCGTGATTTAGGTTAGTCTTGAGAGAGGTTCTCTCCTCTCTCTCTTAGGATTTAGGACTTCTCTTAGTTTTAGGAGTGACTCTCAATCCCAGGTTTAATGTTCCTTTATTTTAAGCTTCCCTTTCACTTTTATTCATTCTATTACTTTAGTTGATTATTTACTTTGCCATTTAATTTATGAATTCTTCTATGTTCCAGCTTATTTGAATTAATGTTATTTGAGGTATTTCAGTTTAATATTGCTTTATTTTATTTATGCTATTATTGATTTTACTCTGAAGACATCTTTATTCCAATAGATTTACTTTTACCCTTTTGGTCTTGGTTAAGAAATCAGTAACTCAGGAGTTATCTCAGCTTAATATAATTGATAACTGTTATCTTTTCTAATTGAACTGAACTTCAATAATCCCAACCTTTTCTTAGGAAATAAATAGGATTCGAAGATCAAGCTAATTAGTCCCTTGACTTTCCTTTGCTTTAGTAAAGGTCAACTAAGTGGAATTAAGATACAATCTTCTTTATTATTGAGAAGGGTAACAATCTGGACTTCCAATTTCTCATCCCTTGCCGAAAGTTTGCTTTACAGTATTTATTTATTTTTAATTGCCATTTTAATTATTTGTCATATCTGTTCCTCATTCTTGAAACCCCAAATTTGCAATCTCCATAACCAATAATAAGAACATACTTCCCTGCAGTTCCTTGAGAAGATGACCCGAGGTTTGAATACTTCGGTTAACAATTTATTTAGGGGTTTGTTACTTGTGACAACCAAAACGTTTGTACGAAGGGATTTCTGTCGGTTTAGAGACTATATCTACAACGCTACTGTTTTTATGAAATTCTTTACTGGCAAAAATCCCAACGTCAAAATGGCGCCGTTGCCGGGGGACTGCTAACGTGTGCTTTATTATTGGTTATTGTAAATATTTTTCTTTTACTTGTTTATTTATTTTTGTTTTTCCTTTTTAATTTTATTTGCTACTATGAACTCTCACCCCTCTCGCTTTGAGTTTGGTTCTAACTTTGTTGAAGGAAATAGAAGTTACAGCAGGAATATGCATCAAGGTCAAACCAATCAAGGATGGATGGAACCAAGAGGATCTAATCAACCCTTTAGGAAACAACACCCGCGAAGATATCATGGACAACGACCATTCTACAATGCATACCCAGCTGATAGATATGGTGGACATCCTTGTAACTACCAACAAGCCCCACCCCGTGTCTACAGACCATCCTCTCAATATAACCTCGAACCACCACACTCACAAGCTTCTCTTCGCCATTCGCCACTACATGATCCCTATTTACCCCAGTTCCAATCCAATCACTCCCAAGCACCACCACTTCCTCATGTTTCATGTCCAAATCCATCACCCCGAGAATCAGAGGTTTGCCTCAACGAAGCAGTAAATAAGCTTCAAACAACCTTTCGACAACTGGAGCAAGAAGTAATTCAATTAGCTTCTAGACGTTCGAACATTCAAGGACCAACCACAGCCCCATGTGGACAATCTAACGAAGAGCGTAGCGTGAAGGAATTACTAGAAACTCCAGTGGACAAGACAGAGAATGAATTCGTACTAGAACAAGTAGAAGGAGCTCGCCAATTTAGTTACTTCTCGTGATTTAGGTTAGTCTTGAGAGAGGTTCTCTCCTCTCTCTCTTAGGATTTAGGACTACTCTTAGTTTTAGGAGTGACTCTCAATCCCAGGTTTAATGTTCCTTTATTTTAAGCTCCCCTTTCACTTTTATTCATTCCATTACTTTAGTTGATTATTTACTTTGCCATTTAATTTATGAATTCTTCTATGTTCCAGATTATTTGAATTAATGTTATTTGAGGTATTTCAGTTTAATATTGCTTTCTTTTATTTATGCTATTATTGCTTTTACTCTGAAGACATCTTTATTCCAATAGATTTACTTTTACCCTTTTGGTCTTGGTTAAGAAATCAGTAACTCAGGAGTTATCTCAGCTTAATATAATTGATAACTGTTATCTTTGCTAATTGAACAGAACTTCAATAATCCCAACCTTTTCTTAGGAAATAAATAGGATTCGAAAATCAAGCTAATTAGTCCCTTGACTTTCCTTTGCTTTAGTAAAGGTCAACTATGTGTAACTAATCTGGACTTCCAATTTCTCATCCCTTGCCGAAAGTTTGCTTTACAGTATTTATTTATTTTTAATTGCCGTTTAAATTATTTGTCATATCTGTTCCTCATTCTTGAAACCGCAAATTTGCAATCTCCATAACCAATAATAAGAACATACTTCCCTGCAGTTCCTTGAGAAGACGACCCGAGGTTTGAATACTTCGGTTAACAATTTATTTAGGGGTTTGTTACTTGTGACAACCAAAACGTTTATACGAAGGGATTTCTGTCGGTTTAGAGACTATATCTACAACGCGACTATTTTTATGAAATTCTTTACTGGCAAAAATCCCAACGTCAACACTCTCTCAACTCAATGGCACCACCAAAAAGCTCAGCCTCAAAGAAAAGAAAAACCAAGGAACTAACTTCTGGATCCTCAAGCTCATCTTTCAATGAACACTAGTTTCTTTCCGCATTCAACCAAAGTCAATTATATGGTTGGGTGAGAGGGAAATCATCCCAAAGGTTGGGTTCTAATTAGGGAGGAACGAGCATATTGAGATCAACATTGAGATTAACAATAGGGGCTGGTCACTCCTATGCAACCCACCAAGGAAGGTAGTAGAGAGCATGGTGAGGGAGTTTTATGCTAACGCTGTGCCTCAACCAGGACAACACTATGGCTACATTAGCTACGTGAGGGGGAAGTCCATTGACTATAGTCCCTCCAGCATAGAGAGGATGCTAATGGTAAAGAGGACTGATGCACGAAAACTTGTCTCTCAACAATTTCCCTCGGGAAGTATACCGAATTGTCGTCAAGTAGAAACTCACAATAGAGTGAGGTCGAATTCCACAGGGATTGATTGGTCAATCAACTTTAATTAGAGGAATGTTCTAGTCGAGCTAAGCAGATTTTGATGTGAAAGTTGCAAGAAATTAAATGGCGGAAAGTAAATAGTAGAAAATGTAAATGCTGGGAATAAAGAGCTGAATATAAATGACGGAAAGTAAATTGCAGAATCTTAAATGGGGCATGGGGAATTTAGCATGAAAGTAAATTACAAAAATTAAAGAGAATGGGTAAGATCAGAAATGGGGGATTCATTGGGCTTAGGAGATGTTGCATTCTCCGGATCAAGTTCATTTTCATCTCTTCCTCAATCAATGCATTCATTGATCTCCTTGGCAATCTTAAGTGATTGAACTCCAATTCCTTGGTAATTCAATCTCTCAAATCTTGATCAATAGCCAATTCATTGGTCCAATTGCTCATCAGAAGAGATGAAGTATGGTCACTGATTATACCACATGTATTTCCAAATCAAAGTGTTGGTAGGATTACATGTCACTATATCCATCCAGACCCCAATTTGGTCCAACATGAGAAAGCATTTCTAGCATGATCTCATCATTTCTCTTCCAAGGTTCTGAAGAGATCCAAGTATGAATAGCTTCTTTTCCAAGATAACTACCCAATTGGATGAAGATTGAAAGCTTTCTAGTAAAATCAAGAGAAAAGAAACAAGAAGAATAATGAAAACTATTGTTGATCCATCAAATTACAACAGAGCTCCCTAACCCAATGAAAGGGGTTTAGTTGTTCATGGCTCTGAGAATGGAAAACAAAGATGGAGAGTGCATTCTAAAAGTAAAACTAGAAGTTACAGAGAAAGTAAAATTATACATAGAGTAGTTCTCCCAATCCAAAAGTTCTTCTCTAGTTCAAAATTACTCCTATTTATACTACTCTTCTGATCTTCTAGTTGGCTCTTCAAGTCTTGGATATGGGCCTTTTGATCTTGAGTTGAAGCAGTTATCATCTTTAGTGGGCTCAGCTTCACTTGCAGAGAAAGTGTGCAGTAGGCATGGACTTTAGCTTAGGGCGTTAGTGGTGTTAACGTTAAGTGAAAATGTGGGGTCGAGAACGTTAGTGACAATTACCTTTTTCACTAACGTTCCTAACCCAAAATGGTCCACATTAACTTCAACGTTAGTGGCACTAACATGACCACTAACGTTGCCTCTTGGCCCATCGTAAACGTTACTGGGGTTTACCTTTCCCAATAACGTTGAGAGTACCCCTTTCTCCCTACGTTAGAGTTTACGTTAGTATAGTTAACATGACCTTTAACGTAGGCTTGCCAAATCTTCAAGGGTGTTAGTGACACCTACCTTTTTCACTAACGCTCCAAAATGCCCCTTTCCCACGTTAGTGCCTCACGTTAATTACATTAACGTGCCCACTAACGTGGTGTTGATTGCCATCTCCAATGTTAGTGACAAAGGTGAGTGTCACTAACGTTGGCTCATCATCCCTTTCTTCCACGTTAGCTTCCACGTTAATGTAATTAACGTGGCAACTAACGTGGCTCATAGTGGCTTAGTCCAACGTTAGTCACAAAGGTGAGTGTCACTAATGTTGGCGATTCCTTGCTCCTTCCACATTAAAGTTCACGTTAACTAAGTTAACGTGACTCTTAACGTAGACAATATGGGCTTAGTCCAATGTTAGTGACAAAGGTGAGTGTCACTAACGTTGGCATTATCTTTCTCTTCAACGTTAGAGTTCACGTTAACTGAGTTAACGTGACTCTTAACGTGGCCAATTGCCCTTTTTGGAGCATTAGTGGCACTCACTTTTACCACTAATGCTTGGAGCTTCCTTTTCCTCCACGTTAACTACCACGTTAATATAGTTAACCTGGTATTTAACGTGGGCTATGATGGCTTCAAAGACATTATTGGCGATCACTTTTCTCATTAACGTTGCAAGCTAGCTCCCATTCCACGTTAGTGGTCACGTTAGTTAGACTAACGTGGCTACTAATGTGGCTTTTCCTTGCCTCCTTTGTCCTGAAATCAAGCAAATAAAGTGCATCAAAGCTCTAATCCAAGTTATGAGTCATGCATCATCCAATTTGTCATTAAATTCATGCATAATTCTCATGAAATCATATAAAATTCACAATATTTGCTTGAATCAAGATGTAAGTGAAATTCTACCCAAAACTTGCTTATTTCCTAAGAAAATGCATGAAACTACCCTAAAACAGTAAAGAAAAGGTCAGTGAAACTGGCCGAAATGCCCTGACATCACAGCACCAAACTTAAAGCATGCTTGTCCCTAAGCAAGTACTGAAACATGAGAATGATGAATGAAATGAAATGAGGAATGAATCATTATTGTGGAAGTCATGTCCTTGGTTTTATGGGGTTTCATGCATAGCAACTTAGGTTCATTCCTTTACTGGCTTTCAGACCTTTATCATGCCCTGGAATATGTAACGACCTAATTTTCAATATGTCTAGATCATACCGGAAACTGAGCGCTACCAATTTGTCTTCCTAATTATTATCTTTTATTTATCATATGAGCCTGATTCGTTGTTAAAAGCGTAGTTAATTTGCAAGGTGTATTTTTTTTTTTTTGAAAATGTTTGGATTAATAGACAGAATCATTTATAATCAATTCACAAATAATAACAGATAAAACAGTTATAAACAACCACACATAAATACATCACAAGTAGTTGACAACATTCGGTGATTCAGCCTTTATTAGAATATAGACTGTTAGTTAGAACACCCCTTGATATAGCTAAATAATATCTATATACATGTATATACATTCAACATCCCAGGTCCTGACCTGTTCAAGAGGTCCCTAAGCTGGCACCTAGGCTAGCCTAGACTCTATACTCACCTAGTCCCTCTAAACTACTAAAACGAGGGAAAGTACGTTCTAGGTCTTCAAAACTCAAGTCAGGTGGAACGTCATCAAAAGATAGAACATCGTCTGCTACTCCTCTGCACGATCAGACTTTTCCACAGGATGTCTCTCTGGTACCTCATGAAGTAGCCACACAATAGGAATCTCGTACACAGGATTTAGGTTAAAGTGCGCATACGAACGGGGTGCAGACGTTGGCTGGTCTCACAGTATATACATATAATCAGAGAACGATATTCACCCTAGACTCAGAAGACTATCTAGAGCAGAATCCTCTTCTTGCGAATGGTCATCAGCGAACTATGGTAAGGTACTCTTACTTCCATCTGAAGGGGGAAGGGAGAGAGAAGGGGTGAGAACTGGGGAGTTCTTAGTAGGGTCGGGGTTATTAGTTACGTTCATTAATTCTATGTTGTTTAGCAGACTATTAGCAGAATACAAAGAAGCAGTAATTAGCAAACACAGATAAGTAGAGAAGATAGAGAAAACAGATAGCAGAACACAAACAGAAGAATACAAGAAAATAACACAAACGCAGAGAATGGAATACAAACAAGGAAAGCATACATTCATACCACAATCATAACAAAGGAAATGCGCAACCAAGTATGATGCATGTCTAGCCCTAGCGCAGGTAATGAGCTCATCTGTCGGTTTCTACCTGCTTCCGACGTAGCCTGAAGCAGCTGAAACGGGTATGGTTTTCCAGTCAGCATAGGTACAGTTCTCACTAACCGACGTATGCGTCATATCCTCTATAAGCAAACTCTGCCTTACAGGTGGCGACATTCCAGCCGTGTATGAAATCATATTCTATGTAAGCAATCCTTGCCTTACAGGTGCGGTATTCTAGCTGTGTATGAATTAATATCCTCTGCAAGTGATCCCAGGTTATCAGTTGCAGGTTCAGCTCTCAATAGTTGTGTAACACTGGAAAATGTTCTGTGGTCGTACCACTATCTATCTGACTGCCTTCACACAGCAGATCATTACATAATCATTCTCATTATCATCATTCATTATCATTCTCATTATTCATCATCATTTTCACATTCTTATGCAGTACCTCTTTCTTTCTCTGTTCAATCATACTGTATAAACTTTACATCATTCACTTTTACAATATCCTGGCTCAAACCATTTCTCTTTATCATATTATTCTTTTCTCTTTGTATCTCTTTACTTTACTCTGGTTACTCTGTGCTCTGTGTTACTTTATTCTGCTCTGATTTCTCTGTTTAACATGTGTATTTAAAGCTTATGTAAATTTCGGTATGAATAGTTAGCCTGTCCCAGGTATAGGTTCATTAAGTATATACTGAAACAGTTTAACTTTTCATATAACACCTAACCCTAGTCACAACTCAAGTACTAACTAAGTTGCCCTAGTTCGTTCACTAGTCTCTATCTGTTTTTCTGTCATTAAAATTTTACAGACTTTTTCTTTGGTTTTTATCTTTTCTTTAACTTTTTATCTTTTCTTTATCTTTGCCTCACTATCATGTTATTACCACTCCTTAAGTGTTTTATGAAGGTAATTATGAGATTCTATACTTAAAGTTGTCTTTCTAAAGCTTTTACAGAAAACTGCCTTTTCCACATTATTTTATTATTTTTATTAAAATATTATTTTTAATTAAATATTATTATTTAATATTTTATTATTATTTATTATTTTAATACTAAATTTTCGAAAATTAACTTACCTTTTACTTTTAACCTTTAAAATTCATTTTTTACCACCCGTAACTTTTAATATTTCTAATTTTACCACCCTAACTTTCAGAAATTACCATATAACCCCTTAAAAAACCAAAAAATTTACTCCCTTGCCCTTTCTAAGATCTAAAAGGTGTTCTTCAATGTTCTTCACCACACTCAAAGTGTTCTTCATGTTCTTCGTATATTCTTCAAATTCTTTCTCTGTTTTTACCCGTTTTTCAGTCTTTTCAGCAACCGATTTTTACCAAAATTCAAAATAAATTTCCAGCCACTAAAACACCATCTTTTCTACATGATTTTAACACAAATTGAACCTCAATTTAAGCTCTAGGGTTTCATTTTCTAGCAGCCACAAGAACACACATTCATAGCTTGAATTTCATCAAATTTCATCAAATTTCATCAAATTTTCACCAAAATTTCAACAAGAATTACTCATACAAACAATCAATTTCAAGCACAGACAAACCATATCATAATCACACAACTCAAACACAATCAATCAAGATTAAATTCGTCAATCCCTACCTGGTTTTGCTGCTCCTAATTCGGTTAAACTTTCAGGTGGTCCTTAAGCACTTTTTCCTCCTAAATCACATCAAGAACAACTTTAAATCCAAAAACTCTCAACTGACCAAATCTCACTCAGTATGTTAGGAAGAGATATATCACCTTAGACTTGCTGGAAATTCACGTTTCTTGGCCCTCAAGTCAAGTTAAGCATGATTCCTAAGGAAGAACATCAAGAAAACACAAGTTTTGCATGGTTTTCCTTGAAAACCGAATTGAAATGGGAAGGAGACAGCCATCTCACCTTATTTCCATCCTTGATAAGTTACATGGTTATGTAGAGGAAGAAGAGAGGATCATTTTTGTGAAATCGGAGTTTTGATTTGAGTTTTAGTTCAGAAGAAATCGAGCTTTGAAGATTAAGTGTTCATGAAAGTTTCTCTCTTTTCTCTCTTGTTATTTTCGGCCAAAATGATGAAATGAGACAGCCTTGGAGGTCTTGGGGGTGTAAGGTGAGTTGTGATTGGTTGGCTTGGAGGTGGATTAAAATAATATTAAAATATCTCTGGTGTACAACTACTAAAACTAGGTGTATCGGAACACTCGTAAAAGCATCTCTAAAAATTATTTTCTGAGCTACTAGCATAAATGACACTAGTAACATATTTATTATGAGAATAGAACATGTATAATGAGGCCTTAGCATTGCTAAATTCATTAGAGAGTGCTAGTGCTAAGCTGCACCAGTAAACCGTAAACCCGGTTAAACCGATTTTCTATTTTTAACAAAAACAGACCAGGTAACCTTATAATGTCATTCAAGCATTTTCTAATACTAATATAATGATAATATTATACTATTATCTCTCTCCTCTCAAGAATTGAGTCCGGTTCGTCAAACAGAGACTATTTACAAAAATCAAAATCAAAACTACCAACCGATACGGTTCAAAAACAAGGTTCTTCGCGATTGCATTATCGAGCTTGCCCCAGGGGAGGTTATAACTTAAAGATGACTTAATGATAATGAGGATTGAGATGCTTGATGATATAACACAGGTGTTCCCTTTACTGATCTTCCGGAGAAATCCGTACTTTCAGAAAATATCTCATGTACTCGAGAATCAGGGTTGTTACATTCTACCCTCCTAAAAGAAAATTTTGCCCTCAAAATTTCAGTTACCTGAGAACAGATGTGGGTAATCAGCTCTCATCTTATCTTCCAATTCCCATGTGTGCTCTTCTTCTCCTCTTGGTTCCCATGATACTTTGACTAAGCGAACAGTCTTGCCTCTTAGCTGCTTATCACTTCTTTCGACGATCTGAACTGGTGATGGTTGATATGTCAAATCATTTTATAACTGTATTGTTTCTGGTTGTGAAACGTGACTCTCATCGGGAACATATTTCTTAATTTGTGAGACATAAAAAAAACATCATGAAGGTTTGATAAATAAGGAGGAAGGGCTATTTGATAATCTACTAGACTGACTCTTTTAAGAATTTGGAAAGGTTCTATGTATTGTGGGTTAAGCTTTTTAGTCTTAAGGGCTCTACCTATTCCAGTAATCGAAGTTTCTTCTAGAAAGACATGGTTTCCCTCACTAAACTCTAAGGGTCTACGACTATTATCGGCATAGCTCTTTTGACGGCCTTGTGCTGTCTGGATCTTCCGACGAATCTCCTTTATCTTCTCAGTAGTTTTTTACACTAAGTTAGGACCAAAGATACTAGCTTCCCCATCGTCATTCCAACACAATAGTGTCCGACATCTTCTTTCGTAGAGAGCTTCGTATGGTGCCATCCCGATACTTTATTGGCAACTGTTGTTGTAGACAAATTCGACCAACAGCAAATACTTATCCCAGCTGCTTTGGTTGTCTATCATACATAATCGTAACATGTCTTCTAACGTCTGGATTGTCTGCTCTGATTGTCCGTCTATCTGAGGATGGTATGTTATACTCGTGTGCAATTCTGTTTCTAACGCTTTCTGAAAAGCTCCCCAGAATCTAGTAGTAAACCTCGAAACTTGATCTGAGACAATTTACAAAGGTATCCCATGTAGTCATACGTTTTCTTGAATATATATTCGTTCCAGCCTTTCATGCACTCTTTCTGTCTTCGAATAGATGAGAATATCGTCTATGAAAACTACTACAAACTGATCAAGGTACGGACGGAAAATACGATTCATGTAATCCATGAAAATCGTAGGAGCATTAGTTAGTCCAAACGACATAACCGTATACTCATTGTGACCATAACGAGTTCTAAATACAGTCTTCGATATATCTGATTCTTTCACTCGAATCTAGTGATAGCTCGATCGCAAATCAATCTTTGAGAACACAGTTGCACCTTCCAACTGATCCATCAAATCATCTATCCATGGAAGTGGATACTTGTTCTTGATAGTGTCTTTATTTAGCTGTCGGTAATCTACGCAAAGTCTGATTTCACCGTCCTTCTTCTTTACTAGCAATACTGGAGCTCCCCAAGATGATGCACTAGGACGAATAAATTCCTTTCCAAGTAGCTCATCCAACTACTTCTTCAACTTTGCAAGTTCCAGTGGTGACATCCGGCACGGTGCTATGGAAATCGGTCCGGTTCCAGGTACTAGTTTAATGTTGAATTCTATCTCTCACTAAGGAGGAAACTCAGGTATGTCGTCCGGGAAAACATCAGGAAATTCCTTCACCACTCAGATTCGTTCTAAGCTTAGTTCACTGTCATTCGAGCTAGCCACTAACAGAATGTACCCCTCATAATCCCTCCCGTCTAAGGTAACTCTTACAAGATTCAGATATAAGATGTGGGACAAAAATGGTTTAGTACATAGACTATCAGATGGAATAACAGCAGTTCTTTTAAAATAATCAAGGAAAGTATGATACTTAGGTAACCAATCTAATCCTAAAATAACTTCTAAACCACATAGAGGTAAACAGATTAGATCGTGTATAAAAGTCCTGTTCCTAATAGCGAATTGTACTTGCAGGCACACTAAACTGGTCAAAGCATTTTGGGATGCAGGTGTATGGACAATCAAGTGAAAATTCAATTTAAAGAAATATAATCCTAACTCGTAAGTAATAGTTAGAGAAATAAGGAATGCGATGCACCCGAATCATACAGTACAGTTAGAAATCGATTCTTGACATAACACTGACCTTGAATGAGGGCGTTCGATTGCACAACATCGTCAATAGTGATAGCAAACACTCGTCCTTGTTGCTGGGTTCTAACTGAATTTTGAGTAAATCCCTTCAGACAATCTTTGGCAATAGTCCAAGTTCTCCACAAGCATAGCAGTTAGGTGATCCAAACTGGCAAGACCTGTTATCATGCTCTTTTCCGCAATGCTTACATGCAGTGTTTATATAAGCCTGATGGGCTCGTTTACCATTGCCTTGCCTTACTTTACCTCCATTCTTACTCGTACGGCGAGCAGTAATGTTACCAACTTGTAGGTTCTTATGCTGTCGTATGCCACGCGCTTTAAAATGCACCCTTCTCCCAGCTGCCTGATAAACCCATATTTTATGATATATTTTGTGCTTAATCTGAGTGATTTATTCAATCCTTCACCCACTTATTCATATTAATTTCATGGTTTTACTTTCCCTTCCTTATTATGTGATGTATGTGAAAAACATGTTTCCTATGCTTTAAAATTAATTATTTTAATTACCTTTATTTCCATTCGATGCTGTGATTAGTGTATTGAGTAGTTTTAGATCTTCTAAGGCAGGAATTACTTAAAGGATGGGAAGGAAATATACAAAAATAGAAGGAAAGCATAAAATGGAGTTTTTGAAGAAAGTGGCATCCATGCGATCGCATGGGCGATGCGACCGCATGCCAAGCGCGAAGAAGAAGCGACGCGGCCGCATGACTGACGCGACCGCGCGCCTTAAGCAGAACACATATGACGCAGCCGCATGACTGACGCGACCGCGTGACAAGGAAAACTCTGAATGACACGACCACGTGACCCACGCGGACACGTGACAAAGGCCACACACCAGAAATTGCAGAAAATGCTCCCAGCGAATTCTGAAGCCCTTTTTGGTCCAAATCCAAGTCCAGAAGGCATAGACCAGAGGTTATGAAGTGGGGGAATGCATCCATTCAAGAAAGAGACCACTTTAGTTTAGTTTTCATGATTTAGATTTAGTTTTGAGAGGGAGATTCTCTCCTCTCTCTTAGGATTAGGATTTCGGATTTCTCATAGTTTTAGGAGTGACTCTCGATCCCAGGTTCAATGTTATTTTACTTTATATTTATCTCTTACTTTCAGATACTTTAATTCTTATATTAGTTATGTTGCCTAATTGGCTTATGCTACATTCATGTTACAGATTACTCTTTTGAATTAATGTTATTTGAGGTATTTCAGTTTAATATTGCTTTCTCTTATTTACATTATTGTTGTTCTCATCTGAAGACATTTTTATTCCATTAGATTTACTTTTCTCCTTTTTGGTCTTGGTTAAGAAATCAGTAACTCAGGAGTTATCAAACTCAAACATGAATGATAATTGTTATCTTTGTTAATTGAATTGAACTTCAATAATCCCAATCTTTTCTTAGGAAATAAATAGGATTCGAAGATCAAACCAATTAATCCCTTGACCTTCCTTTATCTTGGTAAAGGTTAACAAAGTGGAATTAAGATTCAATTCTCATCATCATTGATAAAGATAGCTAGGATAGGACCTCTAATTTCTCATACCTTGCCAAAAGTTTATTTACAGTCATCTATTTATTTTACTTGCCATTTAAATTACTTGTTCTTCATTTACTTTAGTTGCTAATTAAACCATTCGCTCCTCATTCTCAAAACCCCAATTTACAATCTCCATAACCAATAATAAGAACATACTTCCCTGCAGTTCCTTGAGAAGACGACCCGAGGTTTGAATACTTCGGTTATCAATTTATTTAGGGGTTTGTTACTTGTGACAACCAAAACGTTTGTACGAAGGGATTTCTGTTGGCTTAGAGACTATATCTACAACGCGACTATTTTTATGAAATTCTTTACCAACATAAAATCCTAACGTCAAAATGGCGCCGTTGCCGGGGAACTGCAATCGTGTGCCTTATTATTGGTTATTGTAAATATTTTTTCTTTTACTCGTTTATTTGTCTTTATTTTTCCCCTGTTTATTTCTTTTTAGCTACTATGAATTCTCACCCCTTTCGCTTTGAGTTTGGTTCTAATGTTATTGAAAGGTATGAAAGTTATAACAGGAATATGCATCAAGGTCAGAGCAATCAAAGATGGATGGAGCCAAGAGGATCTGATCAACCCTTTAGGCAATAACACCCTCCATGATATCATGGAAAAAGACCATTCTACAATGCATACCAAGCAAATAGACATGGTGGACAACCTTGTAATTACCAACAAGCCCCACCCTATGCTTATAGACCATCCTCTCAACATAACTTCGAACCACCACACTCACAAGCTCATTTTCACCATTCACCACCGTATGATCCGCCTTTACCCCAGTTCCAATCCAATCACTCCCAAACACCACCACTTCTCCCTGTGCCATATCCAAATCTATCACCCCAAGAATCAGAGGTTCGCCTCAAGAAAACAGTAAATCGACTTCAAACAACCCTTCATCAACTGGAGAAAGCAGTAAGTCAATTATCTTCTAGACGTTCGAACATTCAAGGACATCCCAATGCCCCATGTGGACAATCTAATGAAGAGCGTAGCATGAAGGAAATACTAGAAACTCCAGTGGACAAGACAGAGCATGGTTTCGTACTGGAACAAGTAGAGGAAGCTGTCATTATTGAAGAAGAAGAGTTGGTTGAAGACTTAGGAGATGCTGAACTTCCATGGGAATACAAAGTTGTGGAGCATTCTGTCAAGGATGTTACAGTTGATGCTAAGGAGGATTGTGCGCAATCCCCAGAGCAAGTCTTTCATGAAGAACTAGACAGAATAACCCAAGAAGCAAATTTCCTTGATGATGATAGTCACAAGTCAAGTTCTCTTAGTAATGAGCTTGCATCCGCAAGTGAATTCTCTGAGATCGAAGAATCTTTCCCAAGTGAATACGAAGATGATACGGAGGTAGATTTCTCTCAACCTCCAGTCTATGACTTAAGTGATGAGGAAGACATAGATGGCTTTGATCAGGACATGGATACGTTTGAAGAATCTTGCAAAGAAGTGGAGAATTTCACAGAAGAGCACAAGGGAGTAGAACTCACAGAATCACTGGAACCACTTATCCCAAGGCCATTACCACCCAATACAAGCTTCAAGTGGGTACAATCCTTAACCTTTAACTGTATTTTTCCACTTGAATATGGTTTCCTTGAAACAGATGGTCAGCTTAGAGCTCTCTGCGGCTTTAAGAGTAAGCGGGAAATGGCTCGTACTCAGAGCTGGTTCACAAGGTTCAATAAGGTTCCATGCTTCAACTTGAAGTGCACGGATTGGCATCATGATCAATCGGATGGATCTCGGAAAATGCTTGGTTATCCTGGTGAGAATCTAATCTCTAAACCGCCCGGATGGAAAAGTATAGATCAAGACGAAGGCGGATTCAAAAGTAAAGTTTGGGATCCTGGAATCTATGCTGACATTCATCACCCTAGGAGCCTGACAATCTGTTTGAAGCTGCTCAGAAGCTTCACATGCCTAGTTTGGGACCCCGGAGGCTATTGGCATTCCAAGCATTGGTGGAGATTTCTGGATGAATTTAAGCATAAGCCGCCATAACAGGAAGCTTATCCAATGTCCAACTTAAGGACTTTAACTAAAAGTGCTAGGTTGGAGACAACCCACCATGGTATGATCGTTCCTTTTTCAATATTTTTTATTTAGTTTTATTTGTTTTCAAATTTTATTTTATTGAACCTGGAGTTTTGCATCTCATTCATATTAATCATTGCATTCTACATACTGCATAATTGCATACCAGTTTAAAAAAAAAGGGTGCGCGATGCGACCGCATCACTCATGCGATCGCGTCACATTGCGAAAAACACTTCCCACGCGACCGCGTCATTCACGCGGCCGCATGACCTGGAGATCAGCGTAAAGATCCAACGTCCAGAAAGTTAGGCTGGAATCGTGCGGCCATTGTGCGTTT
Organism: Arachis ipaensis; assembly: GCF_059453495.1. Classification (NCBI taxonomy): domain Eukaryota; kingdom Viridiplantae; phylum Streptophyta; class Magnoliopsida; order Fabales; family Fabaceae; genus Arachis; species Arachis ipaensis. The sequence continues at coordinate 89,408,807 of NC_142440.1, read as the reverse complement.
AGCATAAAATGCCCACACGATCGCGTCACTCACGCGATCGCGTCACTTGCACAACCTCAATCCCACGCGACAGCGTGAGCGACGCGATCGCGTCGCATAGGATTGCACAACACCCCAAAAGGAGACAGAGAGTTACGCTGAAATGACGCTGGATTCGTGTGTTTAGCACAATTTCCAGTGACGCGATCGCATGCCCCAGGCGATCGCGTCATTCACTCTTTTTGCTCTCCACGCGATCGCGCCACTCACGCGATCGCATCAACCACCCATATTTTATGATATATTTTGTGCTTAATCTGAGTGATTTATTCAATCCTTCACCCACTTATTCATATTAATTGCATGGTTTTACTTTCCCTTCCTTATTATGTGATGTATGTGAAAAACATGTTTCCTATGCTTTAAAATTAATTATTTTAATTACCTTTATTTCCATTCAATGCCGTGATTAGTGTGTTGAGTAGTTTCAGATCTTCTAAGGCAGGAATGACTTAAAGGATGGGAAGGAAACATACAAAAATGGAAGGAAATTATAAAACAAAGTTTTTGAAGAAAGTGGCATCCACGCGATCGCATGGGCGACGTGACCGCATGCCAAGTGCGAAAAGCAGCGACGCGGCCGCATGACTGACGCGACCGCACGCCTTAAGCAGAACACATATGACACGGCCGCATGACTGACGCGACCGTGTGACAAGGAAAACTCCGAATGACGCGACCGTGTGACCCACGCGGACGCGTGACAGAGGCCACGCACCAGAAATTGCAGAAAACGCTCCTAGCATATTCTGAAGCCCTTTTTGGCCCAAATCCAAGTCCAGAAGGCATAGACCAGAGGTTATGAAGTGGGGAATGCATACATTCAAGAGAGAGAACACTTTACTTTAGTTTTCATGATTTAGATTTAGTTTTGAGAGGGAGATTCTCTCCTCTCTCTTGGAATTAGGATTTAGGATTTCTCTTAGTTTTAGGAGTGACTCTCAATCCCAGGTTCAATGTTCTTTTACTTTATATTTATCTCTTACTTTCAGATACTTTAATGCTTATATTAGTTATGTTGCCTATTTGGCTTATGCTACATTCGTGTTAAAGATTACTCTTTTGAATTAATGTTATTTGAGGTATTTCAGTTTAATATTGCTTTCTCTTATTTACATTATTGTTATTCTCATCTGAAGACATTTTTATTCCAGTAGATTTACTTTTCTCCTTTTTGGTCTTGGTTAAGAAATCAGTAACTCAAGAGTTATCAAACTCAAACATGAATGATAATTGTTATCTTTGTTAATTGAATTGAACTTCAATAATCCCAATATTTTCTTAGGAAATAAATAGGATTCGAAGATCAAACCAATTAATCCCTTGACCTCCCTTTACCTTGGTAAAGGTTAACAAAGTAGAATTAAGATTTAATTCTCATCATCATTGATAAGGATAGGTAGGATAGGACCTCTAATTTCTCATACCTTGCCAAAAGTTTATTTACAGTCATCTATTTATTTTACTTGCCATTTAAATTACTTGTTCTTCATTTACTTTAATTGCTAATTAAACCATTTGCTCCTCATTCTCAAAACCCCAATTTATAATCTCCATAACCAATAATAAGAACATACTTCCCTGCAGTTCCTTGAAAAGACGACCCGAGGTTTGAATACTTCGGTTATCAATTTATTTAGGGGTTTGTTACTTCTGACAACCAAAACGTTTGTACGAAGGGCTTTCTATTGGTTTAGAGACTATATCTACAACGCGACTGTTTTTATGAAATTCTTTAACAACATAAAATCCTAACGTCACTGCCTGATGATTGCTAAGATGCCTTGGTGGAAATCCTTGGAGACTCACCTTGGCCACAGTCACTTTCTTAATACATTCTTCCACTAACTTGCTCTTGTTGACTAATTAAGCAAAATTACGTATCTCCAGCGGAACTATTGATCTCATCATATCATCACGAAGGCCTCCTTCAATCTTCAAGCACTTCCATTCTTCAAAGTCAGCAGGATTCCCTTGACAGATCTTAGAGAAACGACACAAGTCATCGAAATTACGAGCATACTCAGCAACAGTCATATCCCCTTGCCTCAGCTGCATAAGCTCTATCTCTTTAGCATCACGCACTACTCTTGGGAAATATTTCTTGTAGAATTCATCTTTAAAAATATCCCAAGGAATGTCACCTTCATTACGTTATAGCAGTTGCTGTATCCCCTACCACCAGTACTCAACTTCTCCCTCGAGCATATAAGTAGCAAACTCCACGTGTTGTCCTTCCGGAACATGCTACGCTCTCAGTGATTGTTCAATACCTCGAAACCAGTTATCAGCGTCAGTCGCAATGAGTGTACCCTTGAACTTAGGCGGATTAACCTTCAGAAAGGTCGCAAGGGTCATAGGTCTTTCAGGATGCCCTAAGTTATTCTCATCATTCCCATTTCTCACTCCAAGACGTTCAACAGCCCTAGCCGCTGTTACCGCAGCTTCACGCACTACTTCAGCCGCATTGTGCATGGTAGCCATAAACGTTTCCTGTTCCCTCTCGTAGTTAACATTAGGAATTCTTTCCCGTACGCCTCGTCTCCGTGAACCCATTGTAGTCCTGTTCACACCAAACAATCATTGTTAAGGTGATCAGTCTTAACACTTCAAGTCAAGTGTGAACATTCCCAAAATGAAAACACAGAAACAATCATGCAACATATATCACTGGGATATCCTATACGCATGAGACACACAATAGAGTATGAAATGAAGCATAGTCAGTCCACTCCCCAGGCTCTACTGGGAACGAACTACTCTGATACCAAATTGTAACGACCTAATTTTCAATATGTCTAGATCATACCAGAAACTGAGCGCTACCAATTTGTCTTCCTAATTATTATCTATTATTTATCATATGAGCCTGATTCGTTGTTAAAAGCGTAGTTAATTTGCGAGGTGTATTTTTTATTTGAAAATGTTTAGATTAATAGACAGAATCATTTATAATCAATTCACAAATAATAACAGATAAAACAGTTATAAACAACCACACATAAATACATCACAAGTAGTTGACAACATTCGGTGATTCAGCCTTTATTAGAATATAGACTGTTAGTTAGAACACCCCTAGATATAGCTAAATAATATCTATATACATGTATATACATACAACATCCCAGGTCTTGACCTGTTCAAGAGGTCCCTAAGCTGGCACCTAGGCTAGCCTAGACTTTATACTCACCTAGTCCCTCTAAACTACTAAAGCGAGGGAAAGTACGTTCTAGGTCTTCAAAACTCAAGTCAGGTGGAACGTCATCAAAAGATAGAACATCGTCTGCTACTCCTCTGTACGATCAGACTTTTCCACAGGACGTCTCTCTGGTGCCTCATGAAGTAGCCACACAATAGGAATCTCCTACACAGGATTTAGGTTAAAGTACGCATACAAACGGGGTGCAGATGTTGGCTGGTCTCACAGTATATACATATAAACAGAGAACGATATTCACCCTAGACTCAGAAGACTATCTAGAGCAGAATCCTCTTCTTGCGAATGGTCATCAGCGAACTATGGTAAGGTACTCTTACTTCAATCTGAAGGGGGAAGGGAGAAAGAAGGGTTAAGAACTGGGGAGTTCTTAGTAGGGTCAGGGTTATTAGTTACGTTCATTAATTCTATGTTGTTTAGCAGACTATTAGCAGAATACAAAGAAGCAGTAATTAGAAAACACAGATAAGTAGAGAAGATAGAAAAAACAGATAGCAGAACACAAACAGAAGAATACAAGAAAATAACACAAGCGCAGATAATGGAATACAAACAAGGAAAGCATACATTTATACCACAATCATAACAAAGGAAATGCGCAACCAAGTATGATGTATGTCTAGCCCTAGCGCAGGTAATGAGCTCATCTGTCGGTTTCTACCCGCTCCCGACGTAACCCGAAGCAGTTGAAACGGGTATGGTTTTCCAGTAAGCATAGGTACAGTTCTCACTAACCGACGTATGCGTCATATTCTCTGTAAGCAAACTCTGCCTTATAGGTGGCGGCATTCCAGCCGTGTATAAAATCATATTCTCTGTAAGCAATCCTTGCCTTACAGGTGCAGCATTCTAGCCGTGTATGAATTAATATCCTCTGCAAGTGATCCCAGGTTATCAGTTGCAGGTTCTGCTCTCAATAGCTGTGTAACACTGGAAAACTTTCTGTGGTCGTACCACTATCTAACTGACTGCCTTCACGCAGCAGATCATTACATAATCATTCTCATTATCATCATTCATCATCATTCTCATTATTCATCATCATTTTCACATTCTTATGCAGTACCTCTTTCTTTCTCTGTTCAATCATACTGTACAAATTTTACATCTTTCACTTTTACAATATCTTGGCTCAAATCATTTCTCTTTATCATATTATTCTTTTCTCTTTGTATCTCTTTACTTTACTCTGGTTACTCTGTGCTCTGTGTTACTTTTTTCTGCTCTGATTTCTCTGTTTAACATGTGTATTTAAAGCTTATGTAAATTTCGGTATGAATAGTTAGCCTATCCCAGGTATAGGTTCATTAAGTGTATACTGAAACAGTTTAACTTTTCATATAACACCTAACCCTAGTCGCAACTCAAGTACTAACTAAGTTGCCCTAGTTCGTTCACTAGTCTCTGTCTGTTTTTCTGTCATTAAAATTTTACAGACTTTTTCTTTGCTTTTTATCTTTTCTTTAACTTTTTATCTTTTCTTTATCTTTGCCTCACTATCATGTTATTACCACTCCCTAAGTGTTTTACGAAGGTAATTATGAGATTCTGCACTTAAAGTTGTCTTTCTAAAGCTTTTACAGAAAACTGCCTTTTCCATATTATTTTATTATTTTTATTAAAATATTATTTTTAATTAAATATTATTATTTAATATTTTATTATTATTTATTATTTTAATACTAAATTTTCGAAAATTAACTTACCTTTTACTTTTAACCTTTAAAATTCACTTTTTACCACCCGTAACTTTTAATATTTCTACTTTTACCACCCTAACTTCCAGAAATTACCATATAACCCCTTAAACACCAAAAATTTTACTTCCTTGCCCTTTCTAAGATCTAAAAGGTGTTATTCAATGTTCTTCACCACACTCAAAGTGTTCTTTGTGTTCTTCGTATATTCTTCAAATTCTTTCTCTGTTTTTACCCGTTTTTCAGTCTTTTCAGCAACCGATTTTTACCAAAATTCAAAATAAATTTCCAGCCACTAAAACCCCATCTTTTCTACATGATTTTAACACAAATTGAACCTCAATTTACGCTCTAGGGTTTCATTTTCTAGCAGCCACAAGAACACACATTCATAGCTTGAATTTCATCAAATTTCATCAAATTTTCACCAAAATTTCAAGAAGAATTACTCATACAAACAATCAATTTCAAGCACAGACAAACCATATCATAATCACACAACTCAAACACAATCAATCAAGATTAAATTCGTCAATCCCTACTTGGTTTTGCTGCTCCTAATTCGGTTAAACTTTCAGGTGGTCCTTAAGCACTTTTTCCTCCTAAATCACATCAAGAACAACTTTAAATCCAAAAAATCTCAACTGACCAAATCTCACTCAGTATGTTAGGAAGAGATATCTCACCTTAGACTTACAGGAAATTCACGTTTCTTGGCCCTCAAGTCAAGTTAAGCATGATTCCTAAGGAAGAACATCAAGAAAACACATGTTTTGCATGGTTTTCCTTGAAAACCGAATTGAAATGGGAGGGAGACAGCCGTCTCACCTTATTTCCATCCTTGATAAGTTACATGGTTATGTAGAGGAAGAAGAGAGGATCATTTTGGTGAAATCGGAGTTTTGATTTGAGTTTTAGTTCAGAAGAAATCAAGCTTTGAAGATTAAGTGTTCATGAAAGTTTCTCTCTTTTCTCTCTTGTTATTTTCGGCCAAAATGATGAAATGAGACAGCCTTGGAGGTCTTGGGGGTGTAAGGTGAGTTGTGATTGGTTGGCTTGGAGGTGGATTAAAATAATATTAAAATATCTCTAGTGTACAACTACTAAAACTAGGTGTATCGGAACACTCGTAAAAAGATCTCTAAAAATTATTTTCTGAGATACTAGCATGAATGACACTAGTAACATATTTATTATGAGAATAGAACATGTATAATGAGGCCTTAGCATTGCTAAATTCATCAGAGAGTGCTGGTGCTAAGCTGCACCAGTAAACTGTAAACCCGGTTAAAACGATTTTATGTTTTTAACAAAAACAGACCAGGTAACCTTATAATGTCATTCAAGCATTTTCTAATACTAATATAATGATAATATTATACTATTATCTCTCTCCTCTCATGAATCGAGTCCGGTTCATTAAACAGAGACTATTTACGAAAATCAGAATCAAAACTGCCAACCAATACAGTTCAAAAACAAGGTTCTTCGCGATTACATTATGGAGCTTGCCTCAGGGGAGGTTCAAACTTAAGGATGACATAATGATAATGAGGATTGAGATGCTTGATGATATAACAGAGGTGTTCCCTTTACTGATCTTCTGGAGAAATCCGTAGTTTCAGAAGAGATCTCATGTACTCGAAAATCAGGGTTGTTACAGAATACTCACTTAATTGCACCCTTTGAGACTTTTATTTATTGACCCCTTTGTCTTTTCAAGGTTCATTGCATTCTTAGGCTAAGTGTTCTATGAGGGGGCGACTCTTTAAAATAAGCTTTCAGCCAACACTCCCGAACCAGTTGGTTCAAGGTGATAGGTGTTGAAACACCCCTAAGGACTTACTCCCTCAAGTCTCTCTCCCCCATACATGCACACCACAGGCACATGGTTTGTTATTTTCTTTCCTTGAGGCCTTGGTGTCCAGCACCTCTTTGGGTTACTAAATGTTCTGTAGCAAGGTTGCTCTTGATAGTGGATTTTCAGTTGATAATCCCGGGTTAGTTAACCCAAGTTATCAAGTGATGAAGAACTCCTAAGAACTTATTCATCCAACCAGATCCTTGGTACAAGAGCACCACAGACACATCCCTCAAGATTCAAGCCCTTAGTGCCTAGCCTTATTTCTTATTACTTTTCTTTCTTTTTCAACTCTTATTGTTCTTTTCCTATTTCTTATTAGGATCTTGTTATTTAGCTAGTCTCATGGGGTGTGTTTCAAGCATATGACTTCAGGATAGATAGTTGCCTTCCTACCTTGTTGGTGAACCAACTTAGCTAATCTATTACCACACCACAAATTTAGGAACTTACTCCACAATATGAAGATGCATACATTCTAAAGGATAGATAGTTGTCTTTCAGGATAGATAGTTGTCTTTCATAGCATACATTCTCTTTTTATTTGATTCAAAAGGATAAGCATACAAGTAGCAAGGTGAAGATGCAGCAGTGACATTAGACTAGCAAGCATAGACCTAAGCAATGACAACTTAAAGGCAGAATTTAAAATTCTAAACTACCATGGAAACATGTTCTATTTCATACATGATTTTCCTTATTTAAAGCTTTGAAAAATATGGAACAAAGAGGGAACTCCACCACCTTTTACTCATGGGGGTGCTCATGCTCTCCCTTTTGTTTGTCCTCTTTGTGTCCACTTGTGTTTCCTCGTATCCGTGCTAGTCTGGCTTTCTTCCACTCCTCAAGTGCCTTCCTTACTGATTCATGACTCTTATCTACCCTCTCTCTTTCTTCTCGCGCTAATTCATCCTTTACTTCTTCATATCTTGTGATTCCCGGGTGCAGTACAGGTAGTTGTCCAACTAAGTACCCGAGCCTGGCTTGAGTGTTTACATGATGTCCAGTCTCGTTCATGTAAACTCCTTCTGCAAACGCTCTGTATTCGTCAAAGATTTCTGCCTGTTCCAGTTGTTTCTGATGCATATCATGTATGTGTGCACCTTGATGTGCTTGGATGTTGATTAGCTTTTGGATGGCTTCTTGTTGTTGATCTTGCCTTTGCTCTATCCTGTGGAAGGATTCACCCCAATGTTTTCCTTGTTCTAGTTCCTGCTCCATCAATTGCTTTTACCATTCCCCCTGTTGATTCATCCATCCAGAGAGTAATTCTTCTTGACGGCTTACCAACTGTAGTTGCAACTCTTTCTGTGCCCCTTGATTTTCCAAGTATTGTCTAGATAAGCCATCAATGGCTTCCTGTAGATGGTGCATGTCTAAAGGGGCTTGCTCCTCTAAGTTTTGTCCTTCTACTACTTGATGGGCTGGCCTCTTTCTTGGCTTTCGTTGAGGTAGGAGAGATGCAACCGCATGCATCCGTCGGACAGTAATTGGGATGCCCACTTTTATCCACTCGGGGTCCTCATCTTCGAACACCATCCCAGCCCTGTCACACAAACAAAAAATAGTGCCGGGGTAGCCTAAGCTTCCTCCAGAATCGCTCTTTTCAGCCATCTTCCTAATACCTTGAGCTATAAGTTCATGGACCTTGATCTCTCTCCCTTTAAGTATACATTGCACCATTGTTGCTCTCTTAAGATTCACCTCTGAGTTATTCCCAGCAGGAAGGATGGATCTCCTTACAATTTTAAACCACCCCTTTGCCTCAGGGGTGAGGTCCCCTCTCTTGATGAACTTGGGTTTCCCCTGAGGATCTCGTACCCAATCAACTCCTCGCACGCATATATCTTGTACAATCTGGTCATGATTGGGGCTGCCATCTATTATGGAGTGATAGCTTTCTTCTGCAAAGGGTGTGGCTCGTAGCTTTAATGCCCTTATGATGCTCATGGGGCTAAAGTCCACGGTTACCCCTCTCACGAAGCTTATATAGGAGTCATCTGCCTTATCATACCTGACTGCATTTGCATAAAACTTTCTTACAAGAGTTGCATTTACTTTTATGACTGGATCAGTAAGGAGCTCCCATCTTCTCTTCTCCACCTTCTCTGTGATTTCGGGGCACTCAGTTTTTCTGACTTGAAAACCTAACTCATATATGATCTCCTTCTCAACCATCCATCCATATTACAGTGCATGGTGAAAGGTTTTGAATTTCTTCTCATCGAAAGGGCGTCGCTCCATCGGCTCCTTCCCTTTTCTTCTCTTAGAGCTTGATGATGCCATAAGTGATTGTTAATATGTGAAGGTGTAAAGGGTGTGGATAATTGGCTTCGGCCGGTTAAGATGGGGTGTAGTGAAGGGAGTGAGTGAGAGTGTTTTTGATGGGGTAAGAAGAGTTGGGTGTTGAAAGTGGGAAGTGTAGAGGATGGAAATTGGAATGTGAAAGGGAGTATAGACTAGGAACCACTTTATATAGGGAGATGGTGAGTGAATGAAAGGTGTGGATTGATGGAGTGGTTGTGTGATGAACGGATGGGGTTTAGCATGGGATGAGAACAAGGATCATCAACTTTATGAAGGGGGGTTGGTTCGATTTCCAAGCGTGTCACTCTTCCAATGTTGCATGGCAACATTTCCCAATGCATCCCCCTTGAAAACACGTGTATAGTACTTATCCTTTTGTGGTGGCCGAATCCTCCTTCTTCAATTGTCCCATCAATTCTCCTACAAATAAAGGGATATGATTAATGAATTTGTGAAAAGTGGTGGAAAAATTTAAAAGAAAAGAAAGAGTAACTACTTTTTAAAATTTTTTTTTGTTGTTAACTGACTAAGTGCTATTCATAAGTACAAACCAACTGACTGATTGATTGTCCATGTATGCAACATTGGTAACACCAAACTTAGTTTGTGGCCATGTGGAGTAAAAGGAATTGTTCAAGGTTCTAAGAGTGACATGATATGAATTGCATTCATGTTCTCTTAGTGTGCCTTGAACACCAAACTTGTTCTTCACTATATGTTGCATAAAAGGATTCATTCAAGTATATGTCAGAGTTGATTTGGATTTCATGAACCTTGCATTATTAACTACTTTTAAAAGCATATAAAACATGGGTTGCCTCCCATGAAGCGCTTCTTTAGCATCACTAGCTTGACGTTCTGCCCTTTGTCAGGGTGGTTGGTAATGCTTCAGATCTTCCCCTCTTGCAGTAAACCTATATCCATTGGCTTCATCAAGGATCTCTACATGCTCTAGGGAGAGAACTTTGTTGATGGTGAAAACCTTAGGTAGCTGAGATGGGATGGTGGGGAGATGAGGTGGGTTATCTAGGAAGTAAGCTGAGATCACTTTATCCCCTGGAGAGAAATCCTCTGTAGGGATCTTCTTGTTCCTCCATCCCCTTGGTGCCTTCCTCTTCGTTCCTTTTGATGTTGCCCTACTCTTTGTGGCCTCTTCTTTCAAGGAAATGTTGTTGCTGGTCTCATATGACTCTGGTGGTTTAGGTTCCTTCTGATTTTCCTTAAGCTGTGACAGTTGCTGATTATCTTGTTCATCAACCAAAGGGATTCCCTGTGATTCAATGCTTGTTTCTTCCACCAGTGCTTTGTCGTGCTCTTTCCTTGGTTCCTTGCTTTCCTGATCTGCTTCTTGTGAGGGTTTGAAGACATTGAATGCGAGTTGTTCGTTATGTATCGTCAATATTAGCTCTCCTCGCTCCACATCTATGAGCGCTCTGGCTGTAGCTAGGAATGGTCTTCCCAATATGATTGGGTGAAGGTGACTCTCTTCTATTTCCAATATGACAAAGTCTGTAGGAAGGAAGTAGTTCCCAACCTTTACCAACACGTTTTCAACCACTCTTACTACTTATTTTTGAGTTTTGTCAGCTGGCCTAATGACTACGTCTGTGGGCATTAGCTCATTGATCTGCAGCTTCTTCATAAGGGATAAAGGCATTAAGTTGATGCTTGCTCCTAGGTCACAGAGTCCTTTGTCAAACATTGTTTCTCCTATGGCACAGGGGATGTGAAAACTCCCTGGGTCCTTCCTTTTTGTAGGCATCTCTGATTGAATGAGAGCACTACACTCCTTATTCATCACTATTGTTTGCCCTCCTTTGAGTGAGCTTTTCCTGGTCAGCAGCTCCTTCATATACTTAATGTATGAGGGCATTTGTTGGAGGGCCTTGATGAATGGTATGTTTACTTGGAGAGATGCAAACATGTCAAGAAACCTTGAGTATATTCTCTTTTCTACACCACCCTTGAGTTTTTGGGGAAAGGGTGCATAGAGTCTCAACAGCTCCTTCTGTGAAATTTTCGTTTTTTGGTGATCCTCTTCCTGTTTCTCTACTGATGTATCTCTAGGTTGTTCTAATGGTTTGTTCGGCTCTTCCTCAGTCCCCTTATCACTTATAGTGACCATCTTGCAATCTTCCCATCTAACCTTCTTTGCTTCACCTCTCGGGTTCTTCTCTGTGTCACTTGGGAAGCTATCAGTAGGTTTGGGAATCTTTTCAGAGAGGCATCCCACTTGAAATTCCAGCCTCTGAATGGTGTCTCCCTAGTTTTTAAGATTAGCTCGCACCTCCTCTTTGAACACCTTGTTATCTTGAATCTCTTTGTATATGCCTTCAAGTAGAGTCTCAATCCTTGATAGTCTTTCTTCTGATGATGGTGAGTTGAGATTGGAGGGATGGGAAGGGCCATTTTGGCTTTGGTATGGATGTTGAGGTGTGTTGTTAAGTGGGTGCTGATATGATCTGTGTGTGGAATGTTGGTGAGCTGCATTGTTGTTGGGGTTGTGGCGTCTCTGATCTTGGCCTTGGTCTTGTTGATTTCCCCACCCAAAGTTTGGGTGGTTCCTCCAACCAGGATTGTAAGTCTTGGAGTATGGGTCATGGTTCTGCCTAGGTAGATTTCTAATGTAGTTGGCTTGTTCCTGATCACCATCTGCTTCTTCATTTATTCCTTCTTGAGCTGCTGTTGAGGTGGTGATTACTGCTACTTGACTCCTCTCTATCTTCTTGGTAAGGTCAGCCAGCTGCTTGGTGATCATCTTGTTTTGAGCTAGTAGTGCATCCACATTGTTTAGCTCTATTACTCCTCTAGTGTTGCCCCTTTCAGAAGCATAGAAGTAGTCATTCTCAGCTACAGTCTCAATTACATCTATGGCTTCTTCAATGGTCTTCTTCTTGTTCAGAGATCCCCCGGATGAGTGGTCTACTGCCTTCTTTGATTCATAAGAAAGACCTTCATAGAAAATGTGTAACTGCACCCATTCATTGAACATATCTGGTGGGCACCTTCTTGTCAGATCCTTAAACCTCTCCCATGCTTCATATAGAGTCTCACCATCTTGTTGCCTGAAAGTTTGAACTTCAGCTCTCAACCTGTTGATTCTTTGAGGAGGATAGAATCTCGCCAAGAACATGTTCACCACATCTTCCCAGGTTGTTAAACTCTCCTTCAGAAAGGATTCTAGCCATTTAGATGCCTTGTCCTTGAGTGAGAAAAGGAATAGAAGTAGTCGGTAGGTGTCAGGATGAACACCATTAGACTTCACAGTGTCACATCTCCTCAGGAAGGTGGTTAGATGTTGATTGGGATCTTCTTGAACACTTCCTCCGAATGAACAGTTGTTCTGAACAAGGGTGATGAGTTGTGGCTTTAGTTCAAAGTTGTTGGCATGTATGGTTAGCTTTTGGATGCTACTTCCACAGTTTCCTGGGTTTGGATTGATGTAGGATCCTAGAACTCTTCTCTCTTGCCCAGCATGATGCACTGGGCCTTCTCTGCCATGGTTGTGAGCCTCTTCTTCATGATGGTTCTCCATATTCTCATCCATGTCTAGTTCAAAATACTCCTCTTCTTCCTCCGTACGAACTACTCTCTTTCCTCTTGCTTCCCTCCTTAATCTAAGGAAGTTTCTCTCAGGTTCAGAATCAAAGGAAGTTGAAGCCCCGCTTCCTCTACCTGTCATACAACCAACAAGGCAAAAGCAAGAAGGGGGTAGATGCAGAGAGTATTCTTGTTAGAAATGCTGTTAGTGTGAGTGATGCAATATATCAAACAGTTAGTGGGTCAGTGAACTAAATAGTAAAAAAAATGCACAGATAACACCACAAACGGGTAAAGGGTAAAGGGAAGGAAATAACTAAAACTGAAAGTAAATTACTCAAATGAAATTAAATCAAACAAAAGAAATAAAAATGCTCAATCTAGTTATCCACCAATTTAATCATTGTTGATACAAAATCAATCCCCGGCAACGGCGTCATAAACTTGATGCACGGAAACTTGTCTCTCAACAATTTCCCTCGGCAAGTATACCGAATTGTCGTCAAGTAGAAACTCACAATAGAGTGAGTTCGAATCCCACAGGGATTGATTGGTCAATCAACTTTAATTAGAGGAATGTTCTAGTCGAGCTAAGCAGAATTTGATGTGAAAGTTGCAAGAAATTAAATGGCGGAAAGTAAATAGCAGAAAATGTAAATGCTGGGAATAAAGAGCTGAATATAAATGACAAAAAGTAAATTGCAGAATCTTAAATGGGAAATGGGGAATTTAGCATGAAAGTAAATTGCAGAAATTAAAGAGAATGGGTAAGATCAGAAAAGGGGGTTTCATTGGGCTTAGGAGATGTTGCATTCTCCGGATCAAGTTTATGTTCATCTCTTCCTCAATCAATGCATTCATTGATCTCCTTGGCAATCTTAAGTGATTGAACTCCAATTCCTTGGTAATTCAATCTCTCAAATCTTGATCAATAGCCAATTCCTTGGTCCAATTGCTCATGAGAAGAGATGAAGTATTGTCACTGATTATACCACATGTATTTCCAAATCAAGGTGTTGGTAGGATTACATGTCACTATATCCATCCAGACCCTAATTTGGTCCAACATGAGAAAGCATTTCTAGCATGATCTCTTCATTCCTCTTCCAAGGTTCTGAAGAGATCCAAGTATGAATAGCTTCTTTTCCAAGATAACTACCCAATTGGATGAAGATTGAAAGCTTTCTATTAAAATCAAGAGAAAAGAAAGAAGAAGAATAATGAAAACTATTATTGATCCATCAAATTACAACAGAGCTCCCTAACCCAATGAAAGGGGTTTAGTTGTTCATGGCTCTGAGAATGGAAAACAAAGATGGAGAGTGCATTCTGAAAGTAAAACTAGAAGTTACAGAGAAAGTAAAATTATACAGAAAGTAGTTCTCCCAATCCAAAAGTTCTTCTCTAGTTCAAAATTACTCCTATTTATACTACTCTTCTGATCTTCTAGTTGGCTCTTCAAGTCTTGGATATGGGCCTTTTGATCTTGAGTTGAAGCAGTTATCATCTTTAGTGGGCTCAGCTTCACTTGCAGAGAAAGTGTGCAGTAGGCATGGACTTTAGCTTAGGGCGTTAGTGGTGTTAACGTTAAGTGAAAATGTGGTGTCGAGAACGTTAGTGACAATTACCTTTTTCACTAACGTTCCTAACCCAAAATGGTCCACATTAACTTCAACGTTAGTGGCACTAACGTGACCACTAACGTTGCCTCTTGGCCCATCGTAAATGTTACTGGGGTTTACCTTTCCCAATAATGTTGAGAGTACCCCTTTCTCCCTACGTTAGAGTTCACATTAGTATAGTTAACGTGACCTTTAACATAGGCTTGCCAAATCTTCGAGAGCGTTAGTGACACCTACCTTTTTCACTAACACTCCAAAACGCCCTTTTTCCATGTTAGTGCCTCACGTTAATTACATTAACGTGACCACTAACGTGGTGTTGATTGCCATCTCCAACGTTAGTGACAAAGGTGAGTGTCACTAACGTTGGCTCATCATCCCTTTCATCCACGTTAGCTTCCATATTAATGTAATTAACGTGGCAACTAACGTGGCTCATAGTGGCTTAGTCCAATGTTAGTGATAAAGGTGAGTGTCACTAACGTTGGTGATTCCTTGCTCCTTCCACGTTAAAGTTCCCGTTAACTAAGTTAACGTGGCTCTTAACGTAGCCAATATGGGCTTAGTCCAATGTTAGTGACAAAGGTGAGTGTCACTAACGTTGGCATTATCTTTCTCTTCCACGTTAGAGTTCACGTTAACTGAGTTAACGTGACTCTTAATGTGGCCAATTGCCCTTTTTGGAGCGTTAGTGTAGTTAACGTGGTATTTAACATGGGCTATGATGGCTTCGAAGACGTTATTGGCGATCTGAAGAACTGAGGATTGATGGTTTAGAGGTTATAGAAACTCTCGTTGTAAGTATAGTTACTAAACCAAGCAATCAACCTTTCTTACAAAAGTTGTGGTTGTCACAAGTAACAAACCCCTTAAAATTGATAACTGAGTATTTAAACCTCGGGTCGTCTTCTCAAGGTACTGCAAGGAAGTATGTTCTTATTATTGGCTATAAAGGTTGTAATCGGGGTTTAGAAGGTGAGAGGCAAGTGATTTAAATGACAAGTGAAGTAGAGGGCCCATAAAGTAAATAAATACTCTAAAGTAAACTTCTGGCAAGAAAAGAGAAATTGGAAGTCCAACTTAGTTATTTCTCTCAACAATAATGAAAGTTGAATCTAAATTCCACTTAGTTAACCTTTACTAAAGTAATGGAAAGTCAAGGGACTAATTAGTTTGACCTTCGAATCCTATTTATTTCCTAAGAAAAAGTTGGGATTATTGAAGTTCAATTCAATTAGCAAGATAACGATTATCAATTATGGTGAGTTTAATAATGTTGAGTTACTGATTTCTTAACCAAGACCAAAAGGGAAAAAAGTAAAATTGTTGGAATAAAAATATCCTTAGATAGAAAGCAATGGTAACACAAATTAAGGAGAAAGCAATCAATAACTGAAATACCTCAAATAATCATTAATTCAAATCATAACATGGAAAGGTTTCATAAGTCAAGTTGGCAACAATTATAGGTACGAATAAAAGCATTGAAGTAAATATTAAACCTGGATCGAGAGTCACTCTTACAAACTAATAGAAGTCCTAAATCCTAATCCTAATCCTAAGAGAAAGAGGAGAGAGCCTCTCTCAAACTAAATCTAAATCATGGAAGGTGAAAATTGGCGAGCTCCCCTATGAATGGATGTATTCCCTCACTTTATAGCCTCTAATCTGTGTGTTCTGGGCTGAAAACTGGGTCAAAAGCAGTCCAGAAATTGCCCCCTGCGATTTCTGTTACGTTCAGGTCACGGAAAGGTGACGCGGCCGCGTCGTCCAAGCGGCCGCGCAGATTGGGTGTGGGCCAGGTCACGCGTCCGCGTGACCCACGCGTTCGCATCAATTGGTGTCGGAGCAACTATAGCAAATTATATATTAAATTGAAGCCCCAGACGTTAGCTTTCCAATGCAACTAGAACCGCGTCATTTGGACCTCTGTAGCTAAAGTTATAGCCGTTTGAGTGCGAAGAGGTCAGGCTGAACAGCTTAGCAATTTTTCCAACTTATTGTATTCCTTCCACTTTTGCATGCTTCCTTTCCATCCTCTGAGCCATTCCTGCCCTATAATCTCTGAAAACACTTAACACACATATCAAGGTGTCTAATGGTAATAAGAGAGGATTAATATTAGCAAATATAAGTCCAAAGAAACATGTTTTCAATCAAAGCACATAATTAGGAAGGAAAATATAAAACCATACAAATAGTATGAATAAGTGGGTAAAGAGTTGATAAAATCCACTCAATTGAGCACAAGATAAACCATAAAATAGTGGTTTATCAACCTCCCCACACTTAAACACTAGCATGTCATCATGCTAAGCTCAAGAGAAGCTATAAAGATGAAGAGGAATGGTATGAAATGCAACTACATGCTAAATGCTTTTACTTACTTGGTTAAGAGTAAATAAGTTCTCCAAGACAAATACAAACCAATTTCCACTAATTCAAATCATACAATAAAAAGCAAGTGAACTTGTAAGAAGACAGCTCATGAAAGCAGGGAACATAGAATTTAATCGTTGAACCCTCACTGGAAGTGTATATCACTCTAATCTCTCAAGTGTATAGGGTAATTCACTCTACTCTTCTCTAGTCATGCTTTCTAAACCTTGTTCTTCATCTAACCAATCAACAAAAATTTAATGTAGTAATGCAAACATCATGAGGTCTTTTCAAGGTTGTAATGGGGCTAAGGTAAGGGTGAGGGTATATATATATAAGGCTAAGTGAGCTAACAAAGTGAATCCTTGATTAGTCTAAGATCTCACCTAACATATACATACTTTATATAATTTAAAAATACTTTACCTAGCTACCCAAAATTTTTTCCCACTTTTGTATTACATGCTCATGTATCAAACTTATTTTTTGAATTTTGTCCCATGTGCATTGATTTTTTTATTTTGCATTTGGGGTATTTTTTTTTCATTTTTCTTTTCTTCTATTTTTTTTTGTATCCCCTTATTTAATTACTTAATATATTTTTCTTCAATGCACATGGTAATTTAATTATTTTGATTTCACATGAGCATACTTCCCAAATTTTCAAATAACTTATTCAATTTAATTCCCTACTTTTTCATATCATCCCATGTTCCCATAAAATTTCCCACACTTAAATTTTACACAATATCTATCTTAAGCTAACCAAGGATTCAACTTGGGATTCTTATTTTGTTTTTCTGCTTAAGACTAGTAATGTGGTTATAAAACAGAAGGGATTTAAAAGCTCAAGGGGGCAAACAAGGGTGATGTAAAAGATAGGCTAATTTTGGGATAAGTGAGCTAAAATCAAACAATGGCCTCAATCATATGCAAGCATGTAAATACACTAAATATTGGACATATAGAATGGAACAAAAAAATAGATTACAATCATAGAGAAGGAAACACACAGGAATAAAATATTTATGGTTAAATAATGTAACCATATAAATAAGCTCAAATCTCACAGGTTGTGTGTTCTTTGGCTCAAAAACCATGTTCCAAATACAACTTCAAACAAGTTTTAACATAAAAATTTTTTTTCTTTTTTTTTAAATTTAAATTAGTGAAATTTTTTTCAAAGATATGGTCTTAAAAGAATTTTATTACTTTAACCAAGTGGTAAAATATGCAAAAAATTAAACAAATATGCAATCAAACATTCAAATGCAACAATGAATAAGGAAAATAAATCATTGGTGTTGAGATAGAGGAGTAACTAACCCATGGAGATCGGTATCGACCTTCCCACACTTAAAGATTGCACCGTCCTCGGTGCATGCTGAGATGTGCAGGTGGACGGGTTGCTCCAACTGATGCTTTTCTCCAAGGATTGTGCAGATGGACTTGTCTGTTTTCTCATGCAAACGCCTTCTAGTTCCCTTCCGGGTGGCCATCCTGAAAGAAAAAGGGAAGAAAAAGTAACCCAGTAATAGAGATAAGAAAATAAATGAAGTATGGTTAGGTTAATGCCAAATGAAAAGGGTCTCATTTACATGGAAGCTTCAACATGTACATGAGAATACAATAGAAGCCATGGCATACCAGTGGTGCAGAATATGCAACCAAGGGAAGGAGTGTGGGTAAAATATCAATATAAGTTCATGTCAATGCAAGAAGGAATTCAAATATCATAAAAGAATAGCATTGATTTAAATAATATTACCCAACAGTGTAAACAAGTCACTAAGCACCAAGATAATACCATAAAAGATATAACAGTTGAATAAGAACATTTGAACACCAATAGTTTTAGAAAAGAAAATAAAAATATGCACAAAATTAAAATGCAATGAATGAAAGTATGCAAATAAATAAAATAAAATAAAAGATAAGAGGAATGAGAAGAGTAAGAAAGAAAGAAGAAAGAAGAAAAGATAGAAGAAATTAGGATTGGAGAAGAAAAGATAAGATATTTGGCAAATTAGGATAAGCTGTGCGGCGCAATCGACGCGATCGCGTGGGGCACGCAGTCGCGCGACTTGCGCTTAAACTGATTGACGCGATCGCGTGACCCGTTTTATGCTGCTGGTGCCAGGGCAGCCTCGCGCTTGCACAACTCTCTATTTAAATTGCATGTTGCCAAAAATCTGGGTGACGCGATCGCATGGGGCATGCGATCGCGTGAGTGGCCACTTAGTAGGATGTGACGCGGCCGCGTGGTGCACGCGGTCGCGTGAGATGGACTGTGCGTCCAGCGCCAGTCCAACACCACTCTAGCACAACTTTCGGCTGTGCACCATTATTACGTTGAAATCCTGGTCACGCGGCCGCGTGGGGCACGCGGTCGCGTGGGAGGCCATTATTCCCATATGACGTGGTCGCGTCAGCGACGCGGTCGCGTCAGCGACGCGGTCGTGTGGGACGATTTGTGCCATTAGCACGCCTCCAGCCACGCTCCAGCGTGACTCTCTGTTCGTTTTTATTTTCTCTCCTCTCCTTGCGACGCGGACGTGTCGCTGATGCAGTTGCGTCGCGTGGCATTTTTTTTATGTGTATGATAGATGCATAATGCAATGATTAACATGAATGCTATGCATGATTCCAGGTTCAATGAAGTAAAATGAAAAGGAAATAAAAATGAAAGCAATTAACAAGAAATAAATTGAAAAAGAAGCGACCATACCATGGTGGGTTGTCTCCCACCTAGCACTTTTAGTTTAAGTCCTTAAGTTGGACATTGTAGGAGCTTCCTGCTATGGCGGCTTATGTTTAAATTCGTCCAAAAATCTCCACCAGTGCTTGGAATGCCAATAGCCTCCGGGGTCCCATACTAGGCATGTAAAGCTTCTGAGCAGCTTCAGACAAATTTTCAGACTCCCGGGGTGACGAATGTCAGAATAAACTGTAGGATCCCAAGCCTTGCTTTTAAATCCGCCTCCGTCTTGAGCTATATGTTTCCATCCGGGCGGTTTAAAAAGAAGAATCTCACCATGGTGACCAAACATTCTCCGTGATCCATGCAATTGAGCATGATACCAATCCATGTACTTCGAGGTGAAGCGTGGAACCTTATTGAACCTTGTGCACCAACTCTGAGTATGAGCCATTTCCCTCTTACTCTTAAAGCCGCAAAGAGCTCTAAGCTGGCCATCTGTTTCAAGCAAACCATATTCAAGTGAATAAGTAAAGTTATAGGTTAAGGATTGTACCCACTTGAAGCTTGTATTAGGTGGTAATGGCCTTGGGATAGGTGTTTCTGGTGGTTCTGCAAGTTCTACTCCCTTGGGTTCTTTTGTGAATTTCTCCACTTCCTTGTAAGAGTCTTCAAATGTAGTATCACCCTGGTCAAAGTCTTCTATGTCTTCCTCATCACTTGAGTCATAGATTGGAGGTTGAGAGAAATCTACCTCCGCATCATTTTCATATTCACTTGGGGAAGATTCTTCAATCTCAGAGAATTCACTTGCTAATGCAAGTTCATTACTAAGAGAATTTGACTTGTGACTATCATCATCAAGGGAATTTGTGTCCTGGGTTATTCCATCTGATTCTTCATAAACAACTTGCTTTGGAGATTGTACAATATCCTCCTTAGCATCAACTGTAGCGTCCTTGACGGAGTTCTCCTCAGTTCTGGATTCCCATGGAGGTTTAGCATCTCCTAGATCTTCAACCAACTCTTCTTCTTGAACAATGACAGCTTCTTCTACTTGTTCTAGTACGAATTTGTTTTCTGTCTTATCCACTGGACTTTCTGGTATTTCCTTCATGCTACGCTCTCCGTTAGACTGTTCACATGGGGCTGTGGCTGATCCTTGTGTATTTGAGCATCTAGAAACCCATTGAATTACTACTTGCTCCAGTTGTCGAATGGTTGTTTGAAATTTATTTATTGTTTCCTTTAGGCGAACCTCTGCTTCTCGGGTTGCCGGACTTGGGCATGATACATAGGAAAGTGGTGGTGATTGGGAGTGATTGGATTGGTACTGGGGTAAGGAAGGATCATATGGTGGCGAATGGTGAAGAGAAGCTCGTGAGTGTGGTGGTTCGAGGTTATGTTGAAAGGATGGTTTATATGTACGGGGTGGGGCTTGTTGGTAGTTACAAGGTTATCTACCATATCCTTCAGCTGGGTATGCACTGTATAATGGTCTTTGTCTAGGATATCTCGGAGGGTGTTGCTGCCTGAAGGGTTGATTAGATCCTCTTGGCTCCATCCATCCTTGATTGGTCTGGCCTTGATGCACATTCCTGCTGTAACTTCTATTTCCTTCAACAAAGTTAGAACCAAACTTAAAGCGAGAGGGGTGAGAGTTCATGGTAGCAAATAAAGATGAAAAGGAAGAACAAAAATAGAGAAACAAGCAAAAGAAAAATATTTACAATAACCAATAATAAGGCACACGTTAGCAGTTCCCCGGCAACGGCGCCATTTTGAAGAACTGAGGATTGATGGTTTAGAGGTTATAGAAACTCTCGTTGTAAGTATAGTTACTAAACCAAGCAATCAACCTTTCTTACAAAAGTTGTGGTTGTCACAAGTAACAAACCCCTTAAAATTGATAACCGAGTATTTAAACCTCGGGTCGTCTTCTCAAGGAACTGCAAGGAAGTATGTTCTTATTATTGGCTATAAAGGTTGTAATCGGAGTTTAGAAGGTGAGAGGTAAGTGATTTAAATGACAAGTGAAGTAGATGGCACTTAAAGTAAATAAATACTCTAAAGTAAACCTCTGGCAAGATAAGAGAAATTGGAAGTCCAACTTAGTTATCTCTCTCAACAATAATGAAAGTTGAATCTAAATTCCACTTAGTTAACCTTTACTAAAGTAAAGGAAAGTCAAGGGACTAATTAGTTTGACCTTCGAATCCTATTTATTTCCTAAGAAAAAGTTGGGATTATTGAAGTTCAGTTCAATTAGCAAGATAACGATTATCAATTATGCTGAGTTTAATAATGTTGAGTTACTGATTTCTTAACCAAGACCAAAAGGGAAAAAAGTAAAATTGTTGGAATAAAAATATCCTTAGATAGAAAGCAATGGTAACACAAATTAAGGAGAAAGCAATCAATAACTGAAATACCTCAAATAATCATTAATTCAAATCATAACATGGAAAGGTTTCATAAGTCAAGTTGGCAACAATTATAGGTACGAATAAAAGCATTGAAGTAAATATTAAACCTGGATCGAGAGTCACTCTTACAAACTAAGAGAAGTCCTAAATCCTAATCCTAATCCTAAGAGAGAGAGGAGAGAACCTCTCTCAAACTAAATCTAAATCATGGAAAGTGAAAATTGGCGAGCTCCCCTATGAATGGATGTATTCCCCCACTTTATAGCCTCTAATCTGTGTGTTATGGGCTGAAAGCTTGTGGTGAAGATGTTTTAAGAAGAGACCTGGGTAAGTAAATTCTTAAGGATGCTTCAACACCTAGTACCCTAAAACTAACTAGTTTGGGAGTGCTAATTGAAAGCTTTACTAAAGGGTTGTCTTGAGACAGAACACTTAGAGTCGTGGTCAAGAAAGCACAACCAAAAAGAAAGAGAAACAACTCTTACTACTTAAAGGTGACAATCAATAGAAAGGACCCCTGAAGCTTATTCTTGATAGAACCCTCAAAGATCTAAGAGTTCTTTATGACATTAAAACATTCATACATGTGTTTAACACTTAGTCCTACCCTTAGTCATGTTGCATTCAGTCAAGGCCAAGGTCTCAATTTATAAAAGGCATACTCACATTGATTTGCTTGGGACAAGCAAAACTTAAGTTTGGTGTTGTGATGACTTGCATCATCTACCCTTCTTTTTTGCATAAAGAGGATCATAAAAGAGCATAAATCTCATTTGATCATTGCAATTCATGCATTATTTGATGAATATTATGGTACATTGCTTTGAGATGAGTTGTGCTGAATATCAGGTGAAAAAGACCTCAAAAATGGGAAGAAAGCAACAAAGAAGCTGGGCGTGTGAAACTGGCGTGCCACTTGGAGCAAACGTCACAAAAAATGCACCGGCGTGGCATGCCAGTACTGAAATCCAGAGGGGAGTCTCAAGCATTCACATGGGCGTGGCACGCCAGGGACTGGGCATGGCACGCTAGTACAAAGTTCCAGAGAGCAACAATGGAGGACACTAAAGGGGCGTGGCATGCCAGGTTGGGCGTGGCATGCCAGGTTGGGCGTGGCACGCCTAACGCATCACCTACTATAGGCGTGCCACTTGAGCCAAGGGGCATGGCACGCCAGCTCATCACTCCAGGAGGAATCATCACCATGGCGTGCCACTTGGTATCGAAGGCGTGGCACGCCAGCTCCAAAAAGTCACTTAGGCGTACCACTTGAGGAACCAGGTGTGGCACGCCAAGCTTGAGAAGTCCACAATTGTATGGGTGTGCCACTTGAGCAGTATGGTGTGGTATGCTGGTACTAAATCCCATAGAAGGAGCTGAAGGCCAATGAATTCTGGGCATGCCACTTGAGGTCGAAGGCGTGGCATGCCAGGCTCTCAATCTCACTTAGGCGTGCCACTTGGTATCGAAGGCATGGCACGCCAGTCCAAGAATCTCACTATGGCATGCCACTTGAGTGCTGGGTGTGGCACACCAACTGTTAGAACCAACACTACAAGAAAAAAGGCCTGTTGGCACACTTTTTTTTTGCCACGCTTTTAAAGCGTTCTTAAAAGTGGTCAATGGCCACGCTTTTGCGAGGGTGGCCACTGAAATGTGATTTGGCCACGCTTTTTTTGTTATGCTTAAAAAGTGTGGCTATAGAGGGAAATCGGCACGCTTTTATGAGAGTGGCCAATAATTTGTGATTTGACCACGCTTTTTTTTGTCACACTTAAAAAGCACGGCCATAGAGGGAAACCGGTACGCTTGCAAAATGTGACTAAATAGTCTTCCAATTATCACCTTTTTAAAGCGTGCCCATATCCTATGTTTATTTAGACACCCTCAAAAACCATACCCATAGAATTCCCTCCTTCCAAAATTTAGTTTCCACCCATTTTTTTCACACTTCACTTTTTTTTTTCTAAGTGTTAACATATAAACCTAGACTAAAAGTAATAACATTAACAACATACACTACACTTTGTTTCGAAAATCATTTAACCCTAGCTCGCCATCACTCACCCTTCTCATCTCTGCAACCGTAACACAGCCATAACTCCCTCTTCCAACAACGCCGCTGTCTCCCTCTCTCAACCCGTCACAACCCCTCCCTCCAACCCGTCGTAGCACCTACGTCCATCCCTCCCTCCTCGCTCATGCCCCACGCCACCGTCTCCCTCTCTCACACGTGTCGCGCCAACCGTCAGCACCACTCGTCAGCGCAACTCGTCAGCGCCGCTCGTCAGCAGCAACCCGTCAGCGCCAACCTTCATTCTGCTAGTGCCGACGTCTATGGTGTTTATCCATGAATCGGCGGCAGGATCTGGAAGGAAACGATCGGTGGCATCTCTGTCGAGCTCGGCGCCGGATGCATCTCTGGCGGTGGCGGTAAAGATTCGATTCCTGGTTTAGGGTTTTAACTTGATTTTCTATTTTCTTTATTTGTCTAAACTTCTAATTATTTGATTTTTTTCTCATTTTGCTAAGCTTTAAATTATTTAATTTTTTGTTATGATTTTTTATTTATTTGTTCTGATTTTTTTTAGAGGATTTGTTTCTATTTTGATTGTTTTTAGGATTTTCAGTTATGATTATTTCTTGTTGGTTCTGATTATTTGTTCTGATTATTTCTTGTTGGATCGTTTTCTGCTTTTGTATTTTCTATCTTGTTAATAATCTTGTGTTGTCATCTCAAGTTATGCTTTATTGTTTGTTTCAGGGTATTCTGGCTGATATATTGAAATCCCTTGGTGACAACAAGAAGCACATGAGAGAATGTGCACTCAATACTTTGGATTTGTGGCTTGCTGCTGTTCATCTTGATAAAATGGTCTGTTTCAATCTTTTGTTAAGTGATTCTTCTGTCTTGTGTCTATCCTCTGAGTATGCTACTATTGTAGGTTCCTTATATTACAATTGCCTTGATGGATTCTAAACTTGGTGCGGAAGGGCGTAAAGACCTTTTTGATTGGTTATCTAGGCAACTTTCTGTGCAAAGCAGTTTTGCTAAAGCTGCACAACTTCTAAAGCCAGCCTCTACTGCAATGACAGTAAGTTTTGGCTTTTGAATTTTCATTCTTAATTCTTCTAATACCTTTCTTCTTTGTATTTCTATCCCTCTTCTCAAGATTATACAAGAACTGGTAGAGCATTATAGTGCTAAAGGGTGGTTACAGCGGGTTGAGCAATGTGTACTTCACATGGATATTTCATCATTGGATTTTAATCAGGTTGTTATTAGCTCTTCTAAAACCTCTTCCCTTGCCCTTTATTTCTTCTATTGGCCTAACTGTCTAACTGTTGAGTGCTTATATTTGATACATTGTTGAGGTGGTGACATTATGTCGGGAGCATGGCCTGTATAGCGCCCTGGTGTATCTCTTTAATAAAGGACTAAATGACTATAGGGCACCTCTGGAGGAGCTCTTTGAAGTCTTACAAAATAGCCAAAAGGATAGTGCTGTTGCACTTGGGTATGTTACATCTGTCGTTTTTAATATATTATTCTTGTTTGCTTTCACTGTATCCATGTAAAACATGTTGCTGCAGAACATTTGTGGACTTGAGAAATACATAGATCTTGTCGATAGACTTATGAATACATTTTCTTTCAAAAAAGACATATATAATAAAAAAGTTCTGAGAAATGTAATTATCATTTATGAGTTGTAAAGTTGTCTTGATGGCAATGTTAGGAACCTAAGTAATCATGGAAATATCTCTTAAACATTACGATTGAAAATGTTCCTCCTCCTTGTCAAACATCCTGTGGCAGAATAACGTAACCATTTCAGTATTTCTTTTTCACTGGTTGTGCCATTAAATAAAAAGGATCTTCTATTGAAAAATGAAAATATGCCTTTCTTATTTGAGCCTAGTTCTGATATTCCATTGGCCTTCAAATGCTAATAAAGTGTCTAGGCTTACTTGTGGCTGTCTCTACTCTCTAGTATGTACAAGTAAACTGACAACAATTTATTTACTACATGTAGGTTTGTTTCTGCTTCTAACAGGTGATTGAATATACTTTACAACACAGAATTGGATAAGTGCAGGATCTAGAAATGTTTTATTTGTGTTTTCTCCTATGGCCGCTAAAGCTTTACTTCTGCTTCTAAACACAGAGCTCTTAATTTATTTGTGTATAAATGTTTTTTTAATCCCATTTTCTTCTTTACATCCAACTCTTTTTTCCCCCTTCAGTTTTTTTTTTCAGTTCAGACATTTTCACTTCAGACATTTCTCTTTATTGGCTGTCTACACCAAAATGGGATTCAAATATTATCTAATCTTTCTAATATATCTTAGGTCTCATGTTGCTGCACCCCTGATTAACACTTTAGTGATTATTATTATTTATTAGTTTGGTGCTATCAGTTTGTTATTGTGATGATCATTACCAAACCAATTGAATGCCACTAATGGTGTTAAAATATATATGATATATCCATTAATTTGAATTTCATTCATGCTGATATATGAAATTGTTATTCAATTACATTGCCTATATATTCACATTATGTGCGCATTCCTTCAAAATAGTAGTGGCAGATCCTCCTTACTTGGTGAGAGTTAAATTGATTGCTGAAATTTTATTTGTTGAAAAATGAATGAGGATCCATTATGTGTATATATATATATATAGTACAAGTTATTTCAGTTTTGAAAACCTTGAGCTGGTTGATGATCTTAATGAACACATGGGGCTCATTTAATCTTTCTAACAAGTCACAATAGGTAAAATAAAGTTAGAATGCAAGGTTAGAGTGAGTGAAAAGCTAGGAATCAATTTTTGACCTCTCAAAACCCAAGGTTACATGTTGCAGAATTATGCAGTTTCAGGCAGCACTTTGTGAACAAAACTGGCAGAAATCTAGCCATTCAAAATGAGTAAAATTATTTTTCTATGAAACCTTTAGATGTCTGGATTGTTCTCCTAAAATTTCAGAATTTTCCAACGTGTGGGTTTGGAGATATGATTTTTAGAAAATGGTCATTTTCTGCAGAAAGAATGCTGTCTGAATTCTGGAACAGCAACTTCAAAACCACATATCTCAATACTCTGAAACTCTTTGGAGGTGAAACCAAAAAGAGGTGAAATATTAGGATGTCTAGTATTTTATGTCCAAAGTTTAGGACAATTCGAATTTTGTAGAGAAAGTTGTGCCTTCTGGAAGCAGGTCTGTTCAGTGCTGTGACAGCTCCCTTTTCTTAAAACAAAACCATATTTCGAGGGGCATAACTTTTTCTAGAGAAGTGAAAATGTTCTGGAACTTGAACTGGGTGAAAGATGGGTAAGTCTAGTTCAACCACACCAAAATTTAGGAGAATCCAAGCAAAGATGGATTTTATATGATTTTTCTAAATTGGTTACTGCTTGCTGTTTTTCTGAAGTGTACTAAGAAGAACTTGACAGTGAAGCTTATATTTCTTAGGTAGCAAATAAATGAATTCTATACGTACATTATTTCAATCTTAGTTTTAGGAAACAATTAATTTTAGTTCTTTGTTAACAATTTCTTGTTCCGGGGATGTGATGCATCAGTGCTAGTAGATGATACATCAACTTTTACGGGAGAAATGACAGCAGGTCCTAATGCTAATTCTATTAGAGGTTTTGAAGTCATAGATACCATAAAATCTCAAGTAGAGAGCTTGTGCCCTGGTGTTGTGTTTCTGTGCTGATATTCTTGCTGTTGGCGCTAGAGATTTTGTTGTTGCTGTAAGTATATATAACTTAAATTGATTTATGCATTTATCTATATGTTGAAGTGCTGATCAGCGTGCATTAAGTCACTAGTTACTTTGGCTTTCAATTCAGTTCACATACCTGCTTTTCTCTCTTCAGATTCTTGCCAAGTGCGAAGTTCCTTAGCCCTGGTGTCAGCGTCAAAGATTGCTGAAAAGTCTTGGATGTTGTTTAGGAGTTAGATTAGATTTTTTTTTAATATAAAGTTGTAATTTTTTTAAATGTTTATTTTGGAAGTTGAATTTATTTTTTCTTAATTGTTTCATTCATATCTTGTTATGTACATAATTCATATAAATCAATGGAAGATTAATTTTTTAGTATTTTATTTTATTTTAAAGATTAACTTATTAATATTTTTATTTTATTTTCTATTTTTTCTTTTTTTTATTTGAAAAGGATTAGGCCACGCTTTTAAAGCGTGGCTGTATATCTATTTTTTGGTACACTTTAAAAGCGTGGCTGTATATCTACTTTTAGGCATGCTTTAAAAGCGTGGCCGTATGTCTACTTTTAGGCACGCTTTAAAAGCGTGGCTACAGGGTTATACATACAGCCACGCTTTTAAGCGTGCCAATAGATCAAAGCGTGGCAAAAAAACAAAGCGTGCCAGTAGATCGAAAAAGCGTGGCAATAGAGCTATCGGCACGCTCGCAGATGTGACCCTTTCAAAAGCGTGCCGATAGCTCAAAAAGCGTGGCGAAAAGCTATCGGTACGTTTTTTTGCCCTTTTCGGCACGCTTTAAAAGCGTGGCAAAAAGCTTATTTTCTTGTAGTGCAAGGCAAGATAATGGGCATGGGACACCAGCCTCTAGGTATGGCATGCTGGTACAAGTTTCCAGAAAGGATGAAGGAGGCCAAATACATGGGCGTGCCACTTGGTGTCGAGGGCATGGCACGCCATTCACTATTCCTCACTTAGGCATGCCACTTGAATCCCAGGCGTGGCACGCCAGTGTCATTCAGGAAGCAAAAGCCATTGGGGCGTGCCACTTGAGTTCGTGGCGTGGCACGCCAAACAGAAGAATCACTTGCTTACAAAGGGCGTGGCATGCCAGACCTTGGGCGTGCCACGCTAGTTCAACTTTCCAGAGAGCTTGTTCAAGCGTGCAGCAAAGGCGTGGCACACTAGACCCTGGGCGTGCCACGCTAGTTCAAGTCTCCGGAGGTAAGAAGAAGAGGAAAGAGGCTAGGGCGTGCCACTTGAGCTCGAAGGCGTGGCACGCCAGGCTACATGAGTATTAAAAGACCCTGGGCGTGCCACTTAAGCTCTAAGGCGTGGCACGCCAGGGATGTTATTGAAGAAGAGCGTGCCACTTGAGGGACTGGGCGTGGCAAGCCAAGCCAGAATTGGAGGAGCACGTGACACACCACTGAAGCGCCAGCCACATGCCAGCTAGGAAGTCACGCTTACTGAGTTTCTTTTCCCTCCAAATTGTAATTTTCCTTTTTCACTTTTGTAATTCTTTTATTTTGAGAGCTAGGAGTAGTATAGACACCCCCAAGAAGTACTGAAAAAGGGGTTAAGCAGTTAGAGAGACTAGTTTTAAATTCACTTTTACACTTCATCATCTTCTTTAATTTTTAGTACTTTTCTTTGAGCTATGAATAGTTAAATTCCCTCTCATTGAGAGAGGGAGCTCTGTTGTACTTGATGGATTGATGATAGTGAAATTCTTCTTCTCTTCATCTTCTCTTTGATTTTCTAGAAGGAATTTCGTTTTTAATGCTTAGTGTTCAATTATCTTGGAAAAGAGGTTGAATGCGAAATGGGTTTCATGGGAACCTTGGGAAAGGAAACATGAAATCATGCTTGAAATCCCTTCTCACACTTGAGTAGGATCTGGGTTTTGGTGTTTGGATATGGTGACATATAATCCTCCCTCTACTTGGACCTATGATAAAGTGTGGTATAATCAGGGACCAAGCATATCTCTCTTCATGAGCAATTAGACCAAGGAATTGGCTATTGATCAAGATATGAGAGATTAAGACACCAAGGGATTGGGGCTCAATCAATCATGATTGCCACGAGGTCGATGAGTTGCATGATTGAAGAGGATATAAGCTAGAATTGATCCAAAGAGACAACATCTCCTGATCTCAATGAATTTTCCCATTCTTATCTATCACTTTCTTTATAGCTTGCTTTTACATTTTGCAATTCCCCATTCCCATTTACAATTAAGTCATTTATGATTCTGCACTTTACATTCTGCCATTTCCATTTCTGGACTTTATTACTTTCCTTTATATTTTAGCCATTTACAATTCTGTCATTTATAATTCTGCAATCACAAGCTATCTGTCCGCTTGACTAATTCATCAATTGATTAACACTGCTCAAATTTACCAATCTCTGTGGATACGATCCCACTCCATTATGGGTTATTACTTGACAATAATTTTGGTGCACTTGCCAAAAGAACTGATTCACCATTTTTGAATGGGGTGTGAATTCAGACTCATCAGGAGGTTCATTATTGTAGAGAAAGGAATCATAATAGGAAGGTGGTTCCACTTGATGGAAATATAAAGATGATGTGTATTGAGGTGGTTCTTGGGAGTATTGGCATTGGAATTATGGCGGCTCTATAGATTTTCTTACATAATGGTCACAAGGATGTGGTAAGGGTGATTGGTTATACGATGGATAAGGGTCATGGAATGGCGTTTGCTGAAAAGGGGTGTGAGTATGGTCGAGGCCTATGTTGAGGGTGAGGTTCATAGGCATGTGGTTGTTAATAGTCACAAGGGGGTTCACCATAGCCATTAGATTAATTTGCATTAGGAGTGGGATTATACCTATAAGGAGTCGGTGGAGGTTGTTGCCAAGAAGGTTGAGCATATGCTTGAGGCTCCTCCCACCTTTGATTGTTCCATCCTTGATGCATATTCCCATTGTAATTTTCACTTCCTACAACATAGTTTGAACTGAACTCATAGCCAAATGGTTGAGAATTCATAGTGAAAATGGAAAGTAAAAACAAGAGCTAATTAGAAACAAAAAAACCAAATCCTAAAACTAGCAAGAGCTAACAAAGAAACGAAAGACAAACATATTCACAATATTCACATATATACAATAACCAATAACAAGGCACACAATTGCAATTCCCCGGCAACGGCGCCATTTTGATGAATGAATTTTTGATGGTATAGAATTCCTCAATGAAATCTCGTTGCAAGTATAGTCTCTAAACCAACAAAGAATCCTTTCATACAAAAATTTGGTTGCACAGGTAACAAACCCCTAAAATTAATAACTGAAGTATTCAAACCTCGGGTCGTCTCTCAAAGGAATTGCAGGAAAGTGTTCTTGTTATTGGTTATGGAACAAGTATATGGGGTTTTGGAATAAGGAAGATGAAAGATAAATGGCAAGAAAGTAAATGGAATATCAAATGTGAAAAGGTCTTGGCAAGGGATGACGGTCAAGGATCTTTCCTTGACACTAACCACAACATGATAATTGCAAGGATTAATCCCATTAAGTCATCCTCTAACGAATAAAGGAAAGTCAAATGAGCTACACTAATCCTAATTCATAGGTCCTAACCTTCTCACTAATTAATATAGGGAACGCTAGAGTCAATCAACACCAATCACCAACACTTGGACATTAGTAACTCAAGTTCACCTAAATTACCATCCCAAGCCAAGAACACTAAAATCTACTCTAACATCCTTCCAAGCATTTTGTCAATTACTTGGAAGGCACAAAAGCAAGGCAAGATAGAATTGCAAGAAAGGAAAATCTATAACTCTCCAATTATGAAGAAACAATAACAACAACTCAATTAAACAACAATGGAATATAAAACATGAATTGCATTAAGATGAAAATAAAAGAAGCAAGAGTACATCATCAACAAGTGAATAATTACAAGTAGTGAATTACAAAACTAGAGAAAGCAAAGGTAGAGGAGCAAGGAATTGAAGAGGAATAGTAAATCAAAGCATGAATTAAACCTAGATCTAGAGGAGAATTAAACCTAATCCTAATCCTAATACTAGAGAGAAGAGAGCGCTTCTCTCTCTAGAAACTAACTCTAAACTAGACTAAAGTGTAAAAAGTGTCAAACAATCTCAAGATGATCATTCCCTTCAATCCTTGGTCCTTTTTATCTTTTCCTGCCAAAATTCCACTCAGAATTGGGCCAGAAGCTCCTCTGAATTCGCCAGGAACGATTTCACTAAAAAAATCACGTGTAAGCATCGACGCGTACGCGTTGCCTTGGCCATTTCACTATCCACATGTATGCGTCATGTACACGCACGCGTTGCCTTGCAACTTCAAATTCACACGTGCGTGGTGCACGGAATTGTGATCACACTTTTCACAACTCTACACAACTAACCAGCAAGTGCACTGGGTCGTCCAAGTAATACCTTACGTGAGTTATGGTCGATCCCACAGAGATTGTAGGCTTGAAGCAAGCTATGGTCATCCTGTAAATCTTAGTCAGGTGGATTCAATTGGTTATGAGGTTTTGATAATTAAAAGATAAATAAAACATAAAACAAAATAAACATACTTATGTAATTCATTGGTTGGAATTGCAGATAAGCATTTGGAGATGCTTTGTTACTTCTGAACCTCTGCTTTCCTATTGTCTTCTTCCAATCATGCGTGCTCCCTTCCACGGCAAGCTGTATGATCCTCTCGGATTAAAAATACTAGGTACGATTTCTGCACGGCTAATCAACTGTCAGATTTTTCGTCTAGGATGAAAAATACCAGGTACAGCTACTGCACGGCTAATCATCTGTTAGTTCTCACTAGCGTCATAATAGGATCTCTGTATCCTTTTGCACACTGTCACTGCGCCCAACATTCGCGAGTTTGAAGCTTGTCACAGTCATCCCTTCCCAGATCCTACTCGGAATACCACAGACAAGGTTTAGACTTTCCGGATCTCAGGAATGCTGCCAATTGGTTCTAGCCTATACCAAGAAGGTTCCAACCTCACGAAATCGGTCCGTGAATTAGAAACCCAAGAGAATATACTCTGGCTGTCGTCCAATGACTACGTTGAACATCATGTAGACCGCTTGTGGTTGTCAGGCACGCAGATCTTGGCTAAGGGAGTAACGAAGATAGTGGATGATTGTCACGGGTCACCTTTTATTCTGACTTAACTGAATTGAGTACGAAAGTATATCTTGGAGAAGAAGTAGGTGTTAATTGAAAGAAAAACAATAGTACTTGCGTTAATTCATGAAGGACAATAGAAAATAAGTAACTAAGTGCAGATAGTGCAAAAATCCACTTTCTGGGCCCATTTGGTGCCAGTTCTGGCGTTTTACGCCAGAAAAAGGTCTCTGGTGGGCGTTTAAACGCCAGTTTGACCATCATGAGAATTATGTTATAATTACTTGTGTCCTAAGAATGAGGAGAATTCTCATGATTTAGCAAGGGTTTGATGCATGTATTGGTTGATGATAGGTGAAAGAAAGCATGGAGGAAGGTTGAAGAAGGAGCTTGGAAAAAGATGAAGAAGAAGCAACGTTGGTGGCCAAGTTGGACCACCAACGTTGCCTCCAATGTTAGAAGAGAAGCAGAGCAAGACTCTGCATGAATAGTTGATGCTCACATTGGAGGGAGCGTTGGACATCCAACGTTACCCCCAACGTGGTAATAAAAAGTTCAATTCTGGAGCTAAATGAATTTTGAGTGATGTGTATGCGTCTTGATGACAAGTCATCTTATGCTAGTTTTTCAAGCATTTCTCACTTGTTTCGTTAGGTTTTATGCACTTTCTTGCATCATAAGTAAGTGATTTGGAGTGAATCTACATGGTTATGTCAATTCAATCAACCATTAATTATTTGACACAAAATCATAAGGTTTAAGCTAGAATTAGTTGTTGTGAAATTGGAGATGCTTTGATTGGTTGTTTTGATTATTTGTAGGTGAAGAAAGGGTGACAAAAGGGATTTTGGCACACTTTTGAAGTTAGAGCACGCTTTGGACTTTAGGCCACGCTTTGAAAAGCGTGACCCAAGACACAAAAGCGTGGCACTCACCAAAGGGGCATCAAGAGGCCAAGGCATAGCGCTCACTAATTGAGCGTAGCGCTCTCTATTTGAGTGCTAGAGACCAAGCAACCAAAGCCAAGTGCACAAAGGCAAGGATGCTGCGTTGAAACAAGTAACTGAGCGCCCAAGGGAACAAGGCAAAGGCATAGCGCTCAGTTAACTTAGTTAACTTTATCGGGATCTATTCTAAAGAAAATTATGATGCGACAATTGCTAGTGAAGGAGCCAGGATTCGAACCCATGAACCAAGAGAAGGAAGGAGTGCTAGTATGCAAGGAAAGTGTCAAAAATGAAGCTAGCAAGGTTCGAACCAGACACATGCTAGCAAGGAAGGATCGCTACAAGGAAGAAAAAAGAGGGGGCGCTCTATTCCCTTACTTAACTAAGTGCTACTCTTCATGAGAAATGTGCAGCAAAGTGGCTTCACCAGGGTTCGAATTTGGAACCTTATGCAAACAAAGGGCGCTGCGTGAAGTCCCTTAACAGAGCGCTAGAGTGCAAATGCTTGGCACGACACAAAAACAAAATCGAAGGCCAAAGGCAATGGGTAGCGCTACGTTGGGTTAGTTGACCGAGCGCCCCCTAGAAGATGCTCCATGATTCAAGTTTAAATCAAATACCCATTTGGGATCCATTTATTCACCAACTTAAAAAGCCCACTCCAAATTCCAAAACCAAAATTAGAAAGTTTATAAATAGGACTTAGTTTGATTTAGAGAAAACCTTCTTTCATTTTTGTTTTACCTTTTAGCTAAATTTTAGTTTTCACTTTAGCTTTCATTTTGAATTTGGGAATTGGGATTGAGAGCTGAGTTCTCTTCCTCCTTGTTCTTACTTTGCCAACTTCTATTTTCTATTTTTGAATTTTGGATTAAGATTGAAGGAATTCTGTTTCAATCCTTGATCTGCAATTCATCTTTGTTTTCTTCTGCAAAATTCTAAGGATTTGAAATTGGATTTAGCTTTCTGCCTTCATTTTCATTTCCTCTACAACTCTTGCTATCTGTTCTTGGAATTTGAATTGAGATTGAAGAGCTCCATTGATTCTAAGTTTAAGAATCATCTTTTACCTCTCTTCTCAATTGTTCTAAGAATTGGATCTGAGTTTTATTTGTTGTTTCATTTACATTTCTGGTGCAATTTATTTTCTGTTTGATCAAGGGTGTAATTGAGATCTAGATCCTTATTCTAATCTCATTGCTCCTCTTGGATCTTCAAGTTCTCTTTTAGATTTTGCAATTGAGCTAAGTTTAATTTCTGTTTTGTTCTTCAAGCAATTTTATTTTCTGTTTAGATCTTCAGCAACTTAGTTCATCTTCTACTTCTCTGCTTAATCTCTCTTTACATTCTCTTTGTTAAATTCTAAATCCCAGCTCCCACATCCCTTTACTATTCAAGCAATTTACATTTCTTGCACTTTAAGCTTCAGCTATTTACATTTCTTGCAATCGAAACTTCAGTCATTTACATTACTTACTCTTTAAGATTTAGCTCTTTTACTTTCTTGCAATTTAAGTTTCATGCAATTTACTCTTCTGCACTTTACTTTCTGTCAATTTCCCCTCTCCCTTTATTTTCATGCAATTTAGCTTCTGTTATTCAAGTTTCACTCAAATCATCAACTGTTTGCTTAACTAAATTAACCACCTAACTAAAATTGCTCAATCCATCAATCCCTGTGGGATTGACCTCACTCATGTGAGTAATTACTACTTGATGCGACCCGGTACACTTGCCGGTGAGTTTGGTGTTGAAATTCGATTTCAACACATCAAGTTTTTGGCGCCGTTGTCACGGATTGATTTAGATTTACAATGATTAAGTAAGGTGGTGGTCTAGATTAAGCACTTTTTCTTTTAATTTTTACTAAGCACATTAACTGTTTGAATTTTTGCTTAAGCTAACACTAATTTCACTCTATCAGTAGAGTGAATTATTTTCGTTTCTGGTTCTGTGTTTGTTTTTCTTGCTGTTGTATGTCAGAAGCAAGGAGAGAGATCCTTACCTTTTGTGACCAAGACGAGAGAACTCTTAGAAGACTAAGAAGAGAAGCAAGAGGAAAGGGAATTGTTGGAGAAGAAGAACATTTTGAAGAAGAATATCAAGAAATGGAGGAGTATTCAACAAATCCAACAAATCCAACAGTGGGAGTGGCCAACAACAATGGTCAGCCGCAGAGGAGAGTTTTGGCTTCATATACATTTGCTAATCCAAGGCATTGTGGGAGTAGCATCCTTACCCCAAATGCCAATGCAAACAACTTTGAATTGAAGCCCCAACTCATCACCTTATTATAAAACAATTGCTCATATGGAGGAAGCCCGCTGGACGATCCAAACCAACACTTATCCACCTTTCTGAGGATTTGTGACACAGTGAAGTCCAATGGTGTGCATCCAGACATATACAAACTATTGCTGTTCCCATTTTCATTGAGGGACAAGGCCGCTCAATGGCTTGAAGCCTTCCCACAAGGAAGCATTGACGATCGGATTTCTGCTAGTAAAGAATTTTATAAAAATAATCGTGTTGTAAGTTTAGTTTCTAAACCAACAAAGAATCCTTTCGTACAAAAATTTTGGTTGTCACAAGTAAAAAAACCCATTAAAATTTATAACCGAAGTATTTAAACCTCGGGTCGTCTCTCAAGGAATTGCAGGGAAGTATGATTTATTATTGGTTATGGAAAAAGGTATATTTTTGGGTTTTTGAAATAGAAAACAAATAATTTAAATGACAAGAAAAAATAAATTAATAATTAGAAAATCTCTTGGCATGGTATGAGAACTGGAAATCCTATCCTAGTTATCCTTATCAGGTGTGATGAGAATTGTTATTTGCTCCCACTTAGTTAACCCTTACTAAATAAAGGAAAGTCAAGTGGACCAATCAATTTGATCCTCAAGTCCTAGTCAACTCCTGTGGAAAGACTAGCTTTAGAGCGATCCAAATCAATCAGCAATTCCCATTTTTCAATCAACTGCTGAGTCTGATAACTCAAGTGTTACCAATTACTTAACCAAAGCAAAAAGGGAGAAAATCTACTCGAATAAAAATGCCTTCATATTGGAAGCAGCAGTAACATAAATAAAATAAATAAATCTTAAATCTGAAATACCTCAAATTATATTAAATAAAGAAATCAACTGTAACGTGAAGTTCATAAGCCAAATTGAAAAGATAAATAACAATTAAAGTAATAAAATAAATAAAAGTAGAAAATAAATTAAAGGAACATTGAACCTGTAATGAAGAGAAGTAGCCTAATCATAATAAAAATCCTAAATCCTAATCCTAATCCTAAATCCTAAGAGAGAGGAGAGAGCCTCTCTCTTTGAAAGCTACATCTAAAACCTAAGATTATCTATTCTGAATGTTGTATCAATTGTTCCTTTAATGAATGGATTGAGTCCCCCACTTTATAGCCTCTAATCTGTGTGTTCTGGGCCGAAAACTGGGTTAGAAATAGCCCAGAATACGTATAGGTCGCTGCAAAGCCACGCGGAAGCGTCATCCACGCGTTAGCATGGATTGGATTTTTGCCAGGTCACGCATCCGCGTGATCCACGTGTGTGCGTTGCCTGGCTTCGAGGCAGATATGACAAATTACATATCGTTGCGAAGTCCCAGACGTTAGCTTTCGAACGCAACTAAAACCGCATCAGTTGGACCTCTGTAGCTCAAGTTATGGTCGATTTAGTACCATGAGGTCAGGCTGGACAGCTTTACCAGTTCCTTCAGTTTCTTGTATTCCTTCCACTTTTGCATGCTTTCTTTCCATCTTCTAAGTCATTCCTTCCCTATAATCTCTGAAATCACTTAACACACATATCAAGGCATTGAATAGTAATAAGAGAGGATTAAAATTAGTAAAATTTAAGAGCAACGAAGCATTTTTTCAATCAAAGCACAGAATTATGAAGGAAATTGTAAAACCATGCATTTTGTATGAATAAATGTACAAAGACTTGATAAAAACTAATCAATTGAGCACAAGATAAACCATAAAATAGGGGTTTATCAACCTCCCCACACTTAAACATTAGCATGTCCTCATGCTAAGCTCAAGAGAAGCTATAATGGAGTGAAAAAGAATGGTAGAATGTATGAAATGTAACCTATCTATATGAATGCAACTAAATGCAAAATGCTTTCATCTACTTGGTTAAAAGTAAACAAATCTTTTAAGAACAAATATGAACTGGATTTCACTAATTCAAATCTCAAAATAAAGTACAAGTAAACTTGCAAAAGAAAATAGCTCGTGAAAACCGGGAACAAAGAATCGAGCATCGAACCCTCACTGGAAGTGTATGCACTCTAATCGCTCAGGTGTTTAAGGTTTGACTCTCTCAATTCTCTACTAACCTTGCTTTCTAAGGCTTGCTTTTCTTCTAACAATCAATAAAAATTTAATGCACAGATACACATATCAAGAGGTCTTTTAAGGGTTGTAATGGGGTTAGGGTCAAGGTAGGATTGTATTTGGCCAAGTGGACTAAAATCTGAATCTTTAATTAACTTAAACATTCCACCTAACTTAAGTCAATCCATGTAATTACAATTCAAAATCTAACTATTCATTAACCATGTTTTCCACATATTCATGCATCCTAATTTCGAGTACAGTACATATGCATTGCTTTCACTAATTACTTTGGGGCATTTTGTCCCCTTTTTGTTATTTGCTCTTTTTCTTTTATTTTTCTCTTTTTTCTTCTTTTTTTATTTTTATATATATATATTAATTTTTTTTCTTTTGTTTTTTCTCAATGCATATGATTAAATTATTGAATGCATGAACATATTCTCAACATTCTTTCACCTTTCCAGAAAGTTCTAACATACTCAATTCTCAAACTAAATGTTTCCAAACCCACTTTTTCCACACTTAAATCATAAGCACTCTTTCTAGTCTAAGCTAACCAAGGATTCAAATTAAGGACATTATTATTTTCCGCTTAGAGTTAGTGATGAGCTAAAGTAAAGAACAAAGGGGTAAAATAGGCTCAAAATTGGTTTGCAAAGGATAATGAAAAAGGTTAAGGACATATGGGTATGTAAGCTAAGTGAAACAAGGCCTCAATCATATAAGTGCATGCATACATCAAATAATGGAAATATAGAATTAAGCAAGACAAAGATCACAATTTTAGAGAGAAAAACACATACCAAAAAAAATAAAATATTGGTTGATAAGATGCAACCAATCAAGTAGGCTCAAAATCTCACTGGTTTTGTGTGTTCGAGCTCTAAACCATGTTCCAATATAATATTTCTTCAAACAAGTTTTTCAAAAAGTTTAAATCAAATTAGTGAAATGTTATAAAAAGTTTCTTTAAAAAGAAAATATTTACTTTAACCAAGTGGTGGTAAAATATGCACAAAATCAATCAAATATGCAATCAAACATGCAAATGCAACAATGAACAAACAAAGAAAATAAAATATTGGTGTTGAGAAGAAAATAACTAACCCATGGAGATCGATATCGACCTCCCCACACTTAAAGATTACACCGTCCTCGGTGCATGCTGAGATGCGCAAGTGGGCGGGTTGCTCCAACTGATATTTTTTTCCAAAGATTGTGTAGATGGACTTGTCTGTTACCCCATATAGAAGTTTCTTTTCCTTTCCTTTCCCGGTGGCCATCCTGAAAGAAGAGGAATAGAAGAAAAGTAACCCTGAAATAAAGATAGAAAATAATTAAAATATGGGTGTTAATGCCAAATAATAAGGGTCTCAATTACATGGTAGCTACAATATGCAAGTGAGAAAACAGTTGAAGCAAATGGCAAATCAAGAGTGTAAAAATTTGCAACAATGGGAAAGAGGCAGTATAAATTCATGTTAATGCAAAAGGAGCACAGGTATCATAAAAATTGGCTTTCGACAAATAAATAAAATCATCCAATAGTGTAAAACAAGTCACTAAGCACCAAAATAATACCAAAAAAGATACAACAGTTGAAAAAGAAAATTTAACACCAATGGAAAAATAATAAATTTAGAAAATAAAAATATGCACAAAATTAAAATGCAATGAATGAGAGCGTGCAAATAAATTAAGTAAAATAGAATAAAAGATGAGAAGTTAAAGAGATGAAGAAGAAGAAAGAAGGAGAGAAGATAGAATAAAAGGGAGGGAAATTAAAAACGGGACACGACGCGTACGCGTGCATCACGTGTACGCGGGAAAAGTGAGTTGGCCATTCGACGTGTAAGCATCGTCCATGCGTACGCGTGGGTGGTCTGAAAGCAAAATGATACGCATGCACCAGGGACGCGTACGCGTGGGTGATTTTGTGCCTTGGGTACAGTGCCCGCACCAGGCCAGCACAACTTTCGGCCTAACACCTCTTTACGCCGATTTGTTGGGTCACGCGTACGCGTGGGTGACGCGTACACGTGGAAGGCTGGTTTTGTAATTGATGCGAACGCGTCAGGGGCATGTTTGTGCCTGAGGCAGGCCTCCAGCTATGCTCCCGTGCAACTCTCTGTAAGGTTTAGCATCGCATGTGACGCGTGCACGTAGTTCACGCGCACGCGTGGGACACGTTTTTTTATGCAGTATGCAGAATGCAAAATGCAAAATGCAGAATGCAGATGACTATGTAGAAATTATGAATGAACACGAATGAAAATAAAATAAAATAAAACTAAGAACAAAGAGGAAAGAATATACCATGGTGGGTTGTCTCCCACCTAGCATTTCTAGTTAAAGTCCTTAAGTTGGACATTTGGTGAGTCCCTTGTTATGGTGGCTTGTGCTTGAACTCATCTAGGAATCTCAATCAATGTTTGTGATTCCAATGGCCTCCGGGATCCCTCACTAATTGCATAAAGCCTTCAAGCAAGTTAAAGCAAGTGACAAGGCCCCAAGAGTGTTGATTGTTGGAATTAATTCCAGGGTCCCAAACCTTGCTTTTGCACCTGTCTTCTTGTTGATCATCATATTTCCACTTGGGTGGTGAACAGTCGGAATTCTTACCGAGACATCCAAACAATTTCCTAGACCCATTCAATTGAGAATTATACCAAACCTTATACTTCAATTTGGAGCATGCAACCATATTGAACCTTGCATGACAACTCTTACCACTAACCATCTCCCGCTTGCTCTTATAGCTACAAAGAGCTCTAAGTTGCCCATCCGTCTCAAGCAAAGCATATTCAAGTGAGCTAATTAGGCTTAGAGATGAAAGATTTATCCACTTGAATGAAGGTATGGATGGTGATGGCTTTGGGGGAGAAGTCTCCAACAACTTTGGCAAGGTGATTTCCAGCTCCATTCCCTTGAGCTCTTCCTTGACAACTTCCACCTCCTTGCAAGCTTCTTCAATTTCAACCTCTTCCTCTTGGTAGCTTTCTTCCAATTCGATCTCTTCTTCATTATTTACCAAGGGCATGGGAGGTTGTGTTTCTTCTTCTTTAATCTCCATGTCAAGTCCAATGGGAGAGGATTCAAATGTAGATAAGAATTCATCAATGATTGAATCCATCTCTTGATCATCCCCTTCAAAGTCTTCAACCATGATATGCCTTGGAGGTTGTACACCCTCCTCAAAAACAAATTCAAACTCCTTAGAAGGGGGCTCTATGACTGGGCTTTCCCATGGATGTTCCGCATCTCCCAAGTCTTCAACCAATTCCTCTTCTTCGATAATTCTGGTTTCCTCCACTTGTTCCAATACAAAGTCATGCTCATTACTATCCACCGGAGTTTCTAGTGTCTCATTCATGCTACGTTTTTCATTAGATTCTCCACATGAAGCCATTGGGGTTCCTTGAGTGTCTGAATGTTTGGAAGGTAATTTATTTATTGCTTGCTCCAGTTGATGAAGGGTTGCATGAAATTGATCTACTATTTCCTTGAGGCGAGACTGTGATTCCTGCATCAATGGATATGGACATGGTGCATATGGAAGTGGTGGTTCTTGGGGGTAATTGGATTAGAATTGGGGTGGATAAAGGTTTGGGTCATATGGAGGTGAATGGTTGTAGGTGGCTTGTGAGTATGGTGGTTCAAAACTATGTTGAGGAGGTGGTTCATAGGTATATGATGGGGCTTGTTGGTAACTACAAGGGGTCCACCATATCTATCATCTTGGTATGCTCCTCGGAATGGCTCTTGACTATAGTAATTTGGTGGAGGTGGTTTGTCACGAAAGGGTCCACCATGAATATTGTCTTGGCATGCATTGTAGAGTGGTCGTTGTCCAAGGTATCTTGGAAGTTGTTGTTGCCGAAAGGCTTGATCAGATCCTCGTGGCTCCTTCCATCTTTGATTGTTTTAACCTTGATGCATGTTCCTGTTATAGCTTCCTGATGAGCGGATAATTTATACGCTTTTTGGCATTGTTTTTAGTATGTTTTAAGTAGGATCTAGTTACTTTTAGGGATATTTTTATTAGTTTTTATGTTAAATTCACATTTCTGGACTTTACTATGAGTTTGTATGTTTTTCTATGATTTCAGGCATTTTCTGGCTGAAATTGAGGGACTTGAGCAAAAATCAGATTCAGAGGTAGACGAAGGACTGCTGATGCTGTTGGATTCTGACCTCCCTGCACTCAAAGTGGATTTTCTGGAGCTACAAAACTCAAACTGGCGCGTTTCCAATTGCGTTGGAAAGTAGACATCCAGGGCTTTGCAGCAATATATAATAGTCCATACTTTGGCAGAGTTTAGTGGACGCAAATGGGCGTTGGACGCCAGTTCTACGCTGCAGTCTGGAGTTAAACGCCAGAAACACGTCACGAACCAAAGTTGAACGCCAAAAACACGTTATAACTTGGCGTTCAACTCCAGAAGAAGCCTCTGCACGTGTAAACTTCAAGCTCAGCCCAAGCACACACCAAGTGGGCCCCAGAAGTGGATTTATGCATCAATTACTTACTTTTGTAAACCCTAGTAACTAGTTTAGTATAAATAGGACTTTTTACTATTGTATTTACATCTTTGGATCATCTTATGATTTTTAGTTCATCTTTAGATCATATTGATCACGTTTGGGGGCTGGCCATTCGGCCATGCCTGGACCTTTCACTTATGTATTTTCAACGGTAGAGTTTCTACACTCCATAGATTAAGGTGTGGAGTTCTGCTGTTCCTCACGAATTAATGCAAAGTACTACTGTTTCTCTATTCAACTCAACTTATTCCACTTCTAAGATATTCATTCGCAATTCAATATGAATGTGATGAACGTGACAATCATCATCATTCCCATACAAACGCGTGCCTGACAACCACTTCCATTCCACCTTAGATTGGATGATTATCTCTTGGATGTCTTAACCAGAATCTTCGTGGTATAAGCTAGATTGGCGGCATTCATGAGAATCCGGAAAGTCTAAGCCTTGTCTGTGGTATTCCGAGTAGGATTCAGGGAATGAATGACTATGACGAACTTCAAACTCACGAGTGCTGGGCATAGTGACAGACGCAAAAGGATAGTAAAGCCTATTCCAGTATGATCGAGAACCTCCAGATGATTAGCCATGCAGTGATAGCGCATCGGACCATTTTCACAGAGAGGATGGGATGTAGCCATTGACAACGGT
Source organism: Arachis ipaensis (assembly GCF_059453495.1). Lineage (NCBI taxonomy): Eukaryota > Viridiplantae > Streptophyta > Magnoliopsida > Fabales > Fabaceae > Arachis > Arachis ipaensis. The sequence goes on along the minus strand of NC_142440.1, from coordinate 89,365,616 downwards.
GATGCCTCCAGATGATTAGCCATGCAGTGACAGCGCATCGGACCATTTTCACAGAGAGGATGAAATGTAGCCATTGACGACGGTGATGCCCTTACATAAAGTTTGCCATGGAAAGGAGTAGGACTGATTGGATGAAGACAGCAGGAAAGCAGAAGTTCATAAGAATGAAAGTATCTCTATACGCTTATCTGAAATTCCCACCAATGAATTACATAAGTGTTTCTATCTTTATTTTCTATTTATTTATTATTTATTTTCAAAAACTCCATAACCATTTGATATCCGCCTGACTGAGATTTACAAGATGACCATAGCTTGCTTCATACCGAAAATCTCCGTGGGATCGACCCTTACTCACGTAAGGTTTTATTACTTGGACGGCCCAGTGCACTTGCTGGTTAGTTGTGCGAAGTTGTGAAGTTATGTTTGGACCATGGTATTGTGCACCAGTTATTGGCGCCATGCCAGGGAGAGAACGAACAACAAATTTTACAACCTCAGAGTAACAATTTCGCATACCAAGTTTTTGGCGCCATTGCTGGGGATTGTTCGAGTTTGGACAACTAACGGTTCATCGTGTTGCTCAGATTAGGTGTTTTGATTCATAATTTTCTTGCATGCATCATGTGTTTTGATTCATAATTTTCATGTTGTGAGTCATTTTTTTATGTTTTTCTCTCTCATCATTAAAAATTCAAAAATCAAAAAAATATCTTTCCCTTTTTCACTCATAAATTTCGAAAATTTGGATTGACTTTATCAAAACTTTTTAAAATTTAGTTGTTTCTTATGAGTCAAATCAAATTTTCAATTTAAAAATCTTATCTATTTCAAAATCTTTTTCAAAAGTCAAATCTTTTTCATTTTTCTTATTTATTTTCGAAAATTTTAAAAATATTTTTCAAAAATCTTTTTCTTAATTTTATCTCATAGTTTTCGAAAATATCCTCAACAATTAATGTTTTGATTCAAAAATTTCATGTTTGTTACTTACTTGTTAAGAAAGATTCAAACTTTAAGTTTTAGAATCATATCTTGTGATTTCTTGTGAATCAAGTCATTAATTGTGATTTTAAAAATCAAATCTTTTTCAAAACTAATTTCAATCATATCTTTTCAAAAAGATCTTTTTATCTTATCTTTTTCAAAATCATATCCTTTTAATCATATCTTTTTAAAACATATCTTTTTTCAAAAATTTGATTTTAAAATATCTTTTCTAACTTCTTATCTTCTTATCTTTTCAAAATTGATTTTCAAATTTGTTTCAACTAACTAATTAACTTTTTGTTTGTTTCTTATCTTTTTCAAAACTACGTAACTAACTCTCTCCCTCTAATTTTCGAAAATCTCTTCCCTCTTTTTCAAAAATTCTTTTTAATTAACTAATTGTTTAAATTTTTAATTTTAATTTGATTTCATTCCTAATTTTCGAAAATCACTAACCCCTTTTTAAAATTTTATTTTCGAAAATCCTCTTTCTCTCTCATCTCCTTCTATTTATTTATTCACCTACTAACACTTCATCTCACCCAAATTCGAACCCCCTCTTCCATCTGTGTTTGAATTTTCTCTTCTTCCCTTCTTTACATTACATTCTTTTCTTCTTCTACTCACACAGGGGAACCTTTATACCTGGGTAAAAAGGATCCCTATTTTTATTATTTTTCTGTTCCCTCTTTTTCATATGAGCGGGAGCAAGGACAAGAACATTCTTGTTGAAGCAGACCCTGGACCTAAAAGGACTCTGAAGAGGAAACTAAGAGAAGCTAAAATACAACAATCTAGAGATAACCTTACAGAAATTTTCGAACAGGAAGAGGAGATGGAAGCCAAAAATAATAATGCAAGGAGGATGCTTGGTGACTTTACTGCACCTAATTCCAATTTACATGGAAGAAGCATCTCCATCCCTACCATTGGAGCAAACAATTTTGAGCTGAAACCTCAATTAGTTTCTCTGATGCAGCAAAACTGCAAGTTTTATGGACTTCCATCTGAAGATCCTTTTCAGTTCTTAACTGAATTTTTGTAGATCTGTGATACTGTTAAGACTAATGGAGTAGATCCTGAAGTCTACAGGCTCATGCTTTTCCCTTTTGCTGTAAGAGACAGAGCCAGAGTGTGGTTGGACTCTCAACCCAAAGATAGCCTGAACTCTTGGGATAAGCTGGTCACGGTTTTCTTAGCCAAGTTCTTCCCTCCTCAAAAGCTGAGCAAGCTTAGAGTGGATGTTCAAACCTTCAGACAGAAGGAAGTTGAATCCCTCTATGAAGCTTGGGAGAGATACAAGCAACTAACCAAAAAGTGTCCTTCTGACATGCTTTCAGAATGGACCATCCTGGATATATTCTATGATGGTCTGTCAGAATTAGCTAAGATGTCATTGGATACTTCTGCAGATGGATCCATTCACCTAAAGAAAACGCATGCAGAAGCTGAAGAACTCATTGACATGGTGATGACAAGTCATCCTAGCCTATTTTAACTAGTCTTTTTCTTTTGTTTTCATTAGAATTATGCACTTTCTTGAGCTACAAGCAAGCTAATTGAGTAGATTTTCATGTTTCCCTTGATTGAACCAACCATATATGAATTCATGCCATTTCATGAGGTTTTATGCTATATTTGTTACATATTATGAAAGAATGAATATCTCATGAGTTTGAGCATAGCTTTGATGAGTTTGGTTGATTAATGATAGGTGAAGAAAGCTTGGAGAAAGGTTGAAGCAAAGAGGAATGGCTAGGAGTGAAGAGAGGACAATGGAATAAGTGAAATTGAACCAGGAAGCAAGAAGTTAGCCCCAACGTTAGCCCCCTAACTTGGAGGCTAACGTTGGAACTTGAAATTTCCTCCCTGGCCATCCCACGTTTGCGCCAATGTTAGCCCCCTAACTTGGAGGCTAACGTTGGCATATGAATTCCTCCCTGGCTAGCCAACGTTTGCTCCAACGTTAGCCCCCTAACTTGGAGGCTAACGTTGGCACATGAAAACATAAGGGAGAAGGGCCAACGTTTGTGCCAACGTTAGCCGCCTAACTTGGAGGCTAACGTTGGCGCCATTAGCATATAAGGGAAGGCCAACGTTAGGGTCAAAGTTAGACCCCTAACGTTGGCACCAACGTGCATACCAGAAAAATGTGTTTGCTGCTATGAAAAGTTGGAGCCAAAGTTAGACCCCTAACTTTGGCTCAAACTTTTGGTCCAACTTTTGCTAACCTCAAAACCGGTTCAATTGATTCACTTCGGTTCTTCTCCAAACTTCAAGAGCAATCAACCAAGGCCTCTTTCAACCCAATTCCACCAAGAGCAAAGGCCCAACTCAAGGCTTGAAGATCATTTTTGAAAGTGTATAAATAGGATAGAATTCAAGTTCTTCGGGGAGCTTTCCTTTTGGAATTTTCATAATAGTTTTCGGAGAGCTTTTGAGTGAACTTTAATTTCTTTGTTTCCATTGCTTTCAATTTCATTTTCTACTTTTGTCTTGGATCTTGGATTGGAGAATTGAAGAAATTCTGTTTCAATCTCAATCTTGGATCTCTCTGTTTCTTTACTGTTAATTGAATTTCATTTCCGGTTAATTGCTCTTCATCTCTTTTCTTTGCAATTTACAATTTCCTTGCAATTGTTCTTGTTGGATCTAGGAAGGCATTGAGATCTAGACTTGGTTTTTCTAGTCTCTGGGTCCTGAGATCTGAATTTCCCATTTCAATTCTCTGTTTACTGCTTCTTATGTTCATTTACTTTTCTGCTTCATATCCGGTTCAATCCCAATTCCCTTTTACTCTTCTGTTTGATGCAATTTAATTTTTCCTTGTTTAAATTCTGCAAATCCACATCCCAATCCCCTTTACATTTCAAGCAATTTACATTCCTTGCACTTTAAGATTCCGCAATTTACATTTCTTGCACTCTAAGTTTCTGCTATTTAATTTCTTGTTCTTTAAGATTCAGCAATTCAATTTCCTGCTCTCTTTAATTTCATGCAATTTACATTCTGCAAATCACAAATCACCCAACCAACACTTGATTCGCTTGACTAAATCAACCACTAAGCTAAAATTGCTCAATCCTTCAATCCCTGTGGGATCGACCTCACTCCCGTGAGTTTTTATTACTTGATGCGACCCGGTGCACTTGCCGGTTAGATTTGTGGTGTTTTGGGAGAGATTCGTTTCTCACCAAAATATCTCATCAAGTTTTTGGCGCCGTTGCCGGGGATTGATTAGATTGACAATGATTAAGTGAGGTGGTGATCTAGATCAAGCACTTTTTCTTTAATTTTTGACTAACCCACTAACTGTTTGAAGTTTTGCCTGAGCTAATAGAAACCTCATTCTAGCAATAGAGTGAAATTTCCTTGGCTCATCCTGCTGAATATGATTTTCATAGTTTGAAAAACAAACGAGAGGAGTGGTTTTCGTTCATTTCTCTCTCAAGTTTGCCAACTGTTTGATACTTTGTGTCAACTGATCCTTCAATCATATCCTGGCCTGAATATGCTCTATCTTCACTTGAATTGGTTGTGACTGTGCAGATCATGGAAGGGAACTCAACAAATTCGAGCAATCATGAGAGTAATACCCCCACCAGGGACGATAATGTAACCCATGGTTCGAAGCAACTATCCACAGCCATGAATGATGTTGTCCAATGGTTTGAAGCTTTTCCACAAGGAAGCATTATCGGATGGGAAGAACTGATGAATGGACTCGTAGTCAAATTTAACCCATCACAAAGAATTGTTAAGCAAGAGGCAGAAGTGCATCCATTAGAGAAAGAAATTGAAGGTGCTCGTGCAGTAATAAGCCAAAACAAGCAGATGCATCAGCAGACTCTACAACAATTAGATATGATGGCTAAAAAAATCACTGAGTTGAGACATGCTGTAGTACATACATACAACCTGACTCAAAGCTCATATGGGTGTAATCAAGCTGAATAAAGCTTTGGGGCCATTAACCATGAGCAACAAAGCTATGAGCAACTACAAGCTCCAAGCAATCACTCTAGCATGCTCCAGAACAGACCTCAGAATGATGTGTACAATCCACCTTGGAGAACTCATTCTAATGGGAGGGGGGTTGAGAACCAAAACCAAAGACCAAGGGACTTCAACTGCAACAATCCCAACTTCAAAAATCAACTTAAAACACACCCCCACAACAACAATCACACACACTTCCAACCCCGTCCTACCTCACCATTCGCTCAAAATGACCTTCATCAACCACCACAATTGCCACAACCACTTCCAACCTTTCAAAGGATCTATATTCTAGAAATGCTGATGGAGAGGTCCATCAAAATTCAAGAAATGATGGCAATAGAGCGGGAAGAAATAAAGAAGCATCAAGAGATGATAAGCAAGAACCAGGAGGCTTCACTCAGAAGACTTGAAAGGCAAGTGGAACAATTGGTGCAAAACCTTGCTGAATTGGGTGAGAAAAAGGGGACTTTGAACCCAAAGAACCATGAAAAGGATGCTGTGTTGAAAGAGAAGGGAGTCATGGAGGAAAACAAGAAGGCTATGGAAAGAGAAACAGAGGGAAGGAAGCCCATAGCAAGAGGAGGAAACCTAAGGCAACAGAAGCCTCAACTTCCATGAGCACAGAGTGAAGGATGTCAAGCTAGTGACAATAAAAGAGCGCTTGTTGGGAGGCAACCCAACCCGAGGTAGTTTTCTGTTCATAACTATTTTAATAAAATGGTTAATTAGTTCTATCTAGAATGCAAGAAGCTAAGTTTGGTGTTGCACACCTAAACAATTTAAAAGAGAATGCAGGATTCTAAGTTTGGTGTTACACCAAAATCCCATTATAACACACATTCTCACTTTCTGTATAATGTAGGCTTCAAGCATACTGGATGAACTAGTTAGCCATTTTACTGTTTTTCTTAGTTTTCAGTTCTATCACTTTTGAAAAAGAAAAAGAAATTATCACAAATGGTTAACCATTGGCAAGGTACTAAGTTTGGTGTTCCCACACCAAAGTAAGTTCAAAAAGCCCGCAAATAAATCATGAAAAATTAACCATTGTTTCCAAGTGCTTGGGGAACAAGCAACTTTCAATATCATTGCAGAATGTCATACAAGCTGTTGGAGATTTGAACATCATCAAAAAGGAGAAAGATGAACATGAAGGTCAGCAACAATGATGATGAGAAGAAGGAAAGCAAGTAAACTTCAACAGGTTGTATTGTTAAGTAATTGTTTTGCATCAAATATTGCTGTAATTGAAAGTTGGATTGTATCCTTATCTGCCCTGCCTGCCTGCATAGCATAGTCTTTCTTTATAATTCAATAAGCAAGATGCTTGATCATTCACAACATTCTTATCTTCAAAACTTGTTTGCACTCAATTTTCAAGAAATGCATCACATGAAAGTTCTTTGAAAAGAAGGATTGAGGAATTAAACAATTTTGAGGCAAGCAAAAGATTAGGAGAAGTGGTGGTTCTAGTTGTATGATCATGTATTGAGGTTGCATGCTTGTGAAAACTTGCATGGGAGCTCATAGGCGGGACATGAAGTTCAAAGAAGTATTGTGGAGATTCTCAAAAATTTATTGATCCAAGAAGCAGCAAACAAAACAAAAGAAAGAAAAGAAAATACAAAAACAAAAGGAATATGGCCCAAGGCTCTGAGCATCAATTACTAGGCAGAAAAAGAAAGAAAGAAACAAAAACTCAAAGAGTTGTTATCCTAGTAAATGCTTGTGGTTGAGATGTGTCAAGGAAAGAGGCTTGAGCAAGTAAATCCTTAGGGGTGCTTCAACACCTAATACCTTAAAACCAACTGGTTTAGGAGTATTGATTGAAAGTTTATCTAAAGAGCCGCTTTGAGACATGATACTTAGAGTCGAGGCCAAAGCATAGAAACTATAAGCTGCTTCAAGGTGACTACATATAAAGAGATCTCCATGATACCATTTGGATGAAAATCCTAAGACCTATGACTCCCAACATGTAAGGACTAGTGAGCACTGAAGCCCTTGCATGAGCATATGATTTAGAGTTCACCCCACTGATACTTGATCACTTCACTCACTGCACTTTACAATTGTTCCTCAATCCATCTTAATTGAAAGAACCTTGGAGCATAAATCTTTTCTTGCTTGGGGACAAGCAAGCTTTAAGTTTGGTGTTGTGATGACAAGTCATCCTAGCCTATTTTAACTAGTCTTTTTCTTTTGTTTTCATTAGAATTATGCACTTTCTTGAGCTACAAGCAAGCTAATTGAGTAGATTTTCATGTTTCCCTTGATTGAACCAACCATATATGAATTCATGCCATTTCATGAGGTTTTATGCTATATTTGTTACATATTATGAAAGAATGAATATCTCATGAGTTTGAGCATAGCTTTGATGAGTTTGGTTGATTAATGATAGGTGAAGAAAGCTTGGAGAAAGGTTGAAGCAAAGAGGAATGGCTAGGAGTGAAGAGAGGACAATGGAATAAGTGAAATTGAACCAGGAAGCAAGAAGTTAGCCCCAACATTAGCCCCCTAACTTGGAGGCTAACGTTGGAACTTGAAATTTCCTCCCTGGCCATCCCACGTTTGCGCCAACGTTAGCCCCCTAACTTGGAGGCTAACGTTGGCACATGAATTCCTCCCTGGCAAGCCAACGTTTGCGCCAACGTTAGCCCCCTAACTTGGAGGCTAACGTTGGCACATGAAAACATAAGGGAGAAGGGCCAACGTTTGCGCCAACGTTAGCCCCCTAACTTGGAGGCTAACGTTGGCGCCATTAGCATATAAGGGAAGGCCAACGTTAGGGTCAAAGTTAGACCCCTAACGTTGGCACCAACGTGCATACCAGAAAAATGTGTTTGCTGCTATGAAAAGTTGGAGCCAAAGTTAGACCCCTAACTTTGGCTCAAACTTTTGGTCCAACTTTTGCTAACCTCAAAACCGGTTCAATTGGTTCACTTTGGTTCTTCTCCAAACTTCAAGAGTAATCAACCAAGGCCTCTTTCAACCCAATTCCACCAAGAGCAAAGGCCCAACTCAAGGCTTGAAGATCATTTTTGAAAGTGTATAAATAGGATAGAATTCAAGTTCTTCGGGGAGCTTTCCTTTTGGAATTTTCATAATAGTTTTCGAAGAGCTTTTGAGTGAACTTTAATTTCTTTGTTTCCATTGCTTTCAATTTCATTTTCTACTTTTGTCTTGGATCTTGGATTGGAGAATTGAAGAAATTCTGTTTCAATCTCAATCTTGGATCTCTCTGTTTCTTTACTGTTAATTGAATTTCATTTCCGGTTAATTGCTCTTCATCTCTTTTCTTTGCAATTTACAATTTCCTTGCAATTGTTCTTGTTGGATCTAGGAAGGCATTGAGATCTAGACTTGGTTTTTCTAGTCTCTGGGTCCTGAGATCTGAATTTCCCATTTCAATTCTCTGTTTACTGCTTCTTATGTTCATTTACTTTTCTGCTTCATATCCGGTTCAATCCCAATTCCCTTTTACTCTTCTGTTTGATGCAATTTAATTTTTCCTTGTTTAAATTCTGCAAATCCACATCCCAATCCCCTTTACATTTCAAGCAATTTACATTCCTTGCACTTTAAGATTCCGCAATTTACATTTCTTGCACTCTAAGTTTCTGCTATTTAATTTCTTGTTCTTTAAGATTCAGCAATTCAATTTCCTGCTCTCTTTAATTTCATGCAATTTACATTCTGCAAATCACAAATCACCCAACCAACACTTGATTCGCTTGACTAAATCAACCACTAAGCTAAAATTGCTCAATCCTTCAATCCCTGTGGGATCGACCTCACTCCCGTGAGTTTTTATTACTTGATGCGACCCGGTGCACTTGCCGGTTAGATTTGTGGTGTTTTGGGAGAGATTCGTTTCTCACCAAAATATCTCATCACATGGTTGCTAACAACCAGTTTATGTACACTTCTGAGTAATGGGACGCCTCAAAAGAAGGGAGTTCTTGAAATTGATACTCTAAATGCCATATTGGCTCAGAACAAAATATTGACTCAGCAAGTCAATATGATTTCTCAGAGTCTGAATGGAATGCAAGCTGCATCCAACAGTACTCAAGAGGCATCTTCTGAAGAAGAAGCATATGATCCTGAAAACCCTGCAATAGCAGAGGTGAATTACATGGGTGAACCATACGGAAACACCTATAATCCCTCATGGAGAAATCACCCAAATCTCTCATGGAAGGATCAACAAAAGCCTCAACAAGGCTTTAATAATGGTGGAAGAAACAGGTTTAGCAATAGCAAGCCTTTTCCATCATCCACTCAGCAATAGACAGAGAACTCTGAACAAAATACCTCTAATTTAGCAAACTTAGTCTCTGATCTATCTAAGGCCACTGTGAGTTTCATGAATGAAACAAGGTCCTCCATTAGAAATTTGGAAGCACAAGTGGGCCAGCTGAGTAAAAGAATCACTGAAACCCCTCCTAGTACTCTTCCAAGCAATACAGAAGAGAATCCAAAAGGAGAGTGCAAGGCCATTGATATAACCATCATGGCCGAATCCAAGAAGGAAGGGGAGGACGTGAATCCAAAGGAGGAAGACCTCCTGGGACGTCCAGTGATCAATAAGGAGTTTCCCTTTGAGGAACCAAAGGACTCTGAGGCTCATCTAGAGACCATAGAGATTCCATTAAACCTCCTTACGCCCTTCATGAGCTCTGATGAGTATTCCTCTTCAGAAGAGAATGAGGATGTCACTGAAGAACAAGTCGCCAAGTTCCTTGGTGCAATCATGAAGCTGAATGCCAATCTATTTGGTAATGAGACTTGGGGAGATGAACCTCCCCTGTTCACCAATGAACTAAATGCATTGGATCAACTGAGATTGCCTCAGAAGAAATAGGATCCTGGAAAGTTCCTAATACCTTGTACCATAGGCACCATGACCTTTGACAAGGCTCTATGTGACCTTGGGTCAGGAATAAACCTCATGCCACTCTCTGTAATGCAGAAACTAGGAATCTTTGAGGTACAAGCTACTAAAATCTCATTAGAGATGGCAGACAATTCCAGAAAACAGGCTTATGGACAAGTAGAGGACATGTTAGTAAAGGTTGCAGGCCTTTACATCCCTGCTGATTTCATAATCCTAGATACTGGGAAGGATGAGGATGAATCCATCATCCTTGGAAGACCCTTCCTAGCCACAGCAAGAGCTGTGATTGATGTTAACAGAGGTGAACTAGTCCTTCAATTGAATGAGGACTCCCTTGAGTTTAAAACTCAAGGACATCCTTCTGTAAATATGGAAAAGAGGCACAGTAAGCTTCTCTCAAAACAGAGTCAACCAGAGCCCCCACAGTCAAACTCTAAGTTTGGTGTTGGGAGGCCACAACCAAACTCTAAGTTTGGTGTTGAACTCCCATATCCAAACTCTAAGTTTGGTGTTGGGGAGTCACAACAATGCTCTGAACATCTGTGAGGCTCCATGAGAGCCCTCTGTCAAGCTATTGACATTAAAGAAGCGCTTGTTGGGAGGCAACCCAATTTTTATTTATCTAATTCTATTTTTATTTTTATTGTTTTTTCATGTTTTATTAGGTTCATGATCATGTGGAGTCACAAAATAAATAGAAAAATAAAAAAAAGAATCAAAAATAGCAGAAGAAAAATCACACCCTGGAGGAAGAGCTTACTGGCGTTTAAACGCCAGTAAAGAGCATCTGGCTGGCATTCAACGCCAGAACAGAGCATGGATCTGGCGTTGAACGCCCAAAACAGGCAGCATCCTGGCGTTCAGATGCCAGGAATGCACACTGAGGAAAGCTGGCACTGAACGCCAGAAACAAGCATGAAGCTGGCGTTCAACGCCAGAAATATGCTGCATATGGGCGTTGAACGCCCAGAACAAGCATCAATTCGGCGTTTAAACGCCAGAATTGCATGCAAAGGCATTTTACATGCCTAATTGGTGTAGGGATGTAAATCCTTGACACCTCAGGATCTGTGGACACCACAGGATCCCCACATACCTCCACTCACCTTACCTCCTCATAATCCTATATCACCCTCTCTCTCTCCATTCATAGTCATCCCTTCTGTTTTCCATTCACCACTCACATCTATACACCCCACCTACCTTCAAAATTCAAAATCAATTTCCCACCCAAACCCAACCTATATGGCCGAAACTAACCCCCTCCCCTCCCTATATAAAGCCCTCCATTCTTCCTCATTTTCACACAACACAACCCTCTTTTTCCCTTCTTGGCCGAACATACCTCTCCCTCCTCTCCTCCATATTTTCTTCTTCTTCTTCATCTATTCTTTCTTCTCTTGCTCGAGGGCGAGCAATATTCTAAGTTTGGTGTGGTAAAAGCATAAGCTTTTTGTTTTTCCATTACCATTGATGGCACCTAAGACCGGAGAATCCTCTAGAAAAGGGAAAGGAAAGACAAAAGCTTCCACCTCCGAGTCATGGGAGATGGAAAGATTCATCTCCAAAGCTCATCAAGACCACTTCTATGATGTTGCGGCCAAGAAGAAGGTGATCCCCGAGGTCCCTTTCAAGCTCAAGAGAAATGAGTATCCAGAGATCCGACATGAAATCCAAAGAAGAGGTTGGGAAGTTCTAACAAACCCCATCCAATAAGTCGGCATCCTAATGGTTCAAGAGTTCTATGCCAATGCATGGATCACTGAGAACCATGATCAAAGTAAGAACCCGAACCCAAAGAATTATCTCACCATGGTTCGGGGGAAATACTTAGATTTTAGTCCGGAAAATGTGAGGTTGGCGTTTGACTTGCCTATAATGCAAGGAGATGCACGCCCCTACACTAGAAGGGTCAACTTTGATCAAAGGTTGGACCAAGTCCTCATGGACATATGTGTGGAAGGAGCTCAATGGAAGATTGACTCAAAAGGCAAACCGGTTCAACATAGAAGACTGGACCTTAAGCCTGTGGCTAGAGGATGGTTGGAGTTCATCCAACGTTCCATCATCCCCACTAGCAACCGATCTGAAGTTACTGTGGATCGGGCCATCATGATTCATAGCATCATGATTGGTGAGGAAGTAGAAGTTCATGAAGTTATCTCCCTTGAACTCTACAAAATAGCCAAAAAGTCCTCCCCCTTGGCAAGGCTAGCTTTCCCTCATCTTATTTGCCATCTATGTTACTCAGCTGGAGCTTTCATAGAAGGAGACATTCCCATTGAGGAAGAGAAGCCCATCACTAACAAAAGGATGGAGCAAACAAGAGAGCCGACTCATGGAGCTCAAGAAACTCATGAGGAAGCTCACCATCAAGAAATCCCTGAGATACCTCAAGGGATGCACATTCCTCCACAGAATTTTTGGGAGCAAATCAACACCTCCCTAGGAGAATTAACTTCCAACATGGGACAATTAAGGGTGGAACATCAAGAGCACTCCATCATCCTTCATGAAATTACAGAATATCAAAAAGCAATGAGGGAGGAGCAACAAGGACAAGGAAGAGACATAGAAGAGCTCAAGGACATCATTGGTTCCTCAAGAAGAAAATGCCACCATCACTAAGGTGGACTCATTCCTTGTTCTTAAATTCTCTATTTTTCGTTTTCTTTATGTTAAGTGCTTATCCATGTTTGTGTCTTATTACATGATCATTAGTATTTAGTAACTTTGTCTTAAAGTTATGAATGTCCTATGAATCCATCACCTCTCTTAAATGAAAAATGTTTTAATTCAAAAGAACAAGAAGTACATGAGTTTCGAATTTATCCTTGAACTTAGTTTAATTATATTGATGTGGTGACAATACCTTTTGTTTTCTGAATGAATGCTTGAACAGTGCATATGTCTTTTGAAGTTGTTGTTTAAGAATGTTAAATATGTTGGCTCTTGAAAGAATGATTACAAGGAGACATGTTATTTGATAATCTAAAAAATCATAAAAGTGATTTTTGAAGCAAGAAAAAGCAGTGAATACAAAAGCTCTTAAAACCAAAAGGCAAGAGCAAAAAGCCAAAAACTCTTAAAACCAAAAGGCAAGGGTAAATAAAAAGGATCCCAAGGCTTTGAGCATCAGTGGATAGGAGGGCCTAAAGGAATAAAATCCTGGCCTAAGCGGCTAAACCAAGCTGTCCCTAACCATGTGCTTGTGGCATGAAGGTGTCAAGTGAAAACTTGAGACTGAGCGGTTAAAGTCAAGGTCCAAAGCAAAAACAGAGTGTGCTTAAGAACCCTGGACACCTCTAATTGGGGACTTTAGCAAAGCTGAGTCACAATCTAGAAAGGTTCACCCAATTATGTGTCTGTGGCATATATGTATCCGGTGGTAATACTGGAAAACAAAGTGCTTAGGGCCACGACCAAGACTCATAAAGTAGCTGTGTTCAAGAATCAACATACGAAACTAGGAGAATCAATAACACTATCTGAACTCTGAGTTCCTATAGATGCCAATCATTCTGAACTTCAATGGATAAAGTGAGATGCCAAAACTATTCAAGAGGCAAAAAGTTACAAGTCCCGCTCATCTGATTGGAGCTATGTTTCATTGATAGTTTGGAATTTATAGTATATTCTCTTCTTTTTATCCTATTTGATTTTCAGTTGCTTGGGGACAAGCAACAATTTAAGTTTGGTGTTGTGATGAGCGGATAATTTATATGCTTTTTGGCATTGTTTTTAGTATGTTTTTAGTAGGATCTAGTTACTTTTAGGGATGTTTTTATTAGTTTTTATGTTAAATTTCTCATTTCTGGACTTTACTATGAATTTGTATGTTTTTCTGTGATTTCAGGTATTTTCTGGCTGAAATTGAGGGACTTGAGCAAAAATCAGATTCAGAGGTAGAAGAAGGACTGCTGATGTTGTTGGATTCTGATCTCCCTGCACTCAAAGTGGATTTTCTGGAGCTACAGAATACAAAATGGTGCGCTTCTAATTGTGTTGGAAAGTAGACATCCGGGGCTTTCCAGCAATATATAATAGTCCATACTTTGGCCGAGTTTAGATGACGCAAATGGGCGTTGAACGCCAGTTCTACGCTGTAGTCTGGAGTTAAACGCCAGAAACACGTCACGAACCAGAGTTGAACGCCAAAAACACGTTAGAACTTGGCGTTCAACTCCAGAAGAAGCCTCTGCACGTGTAAACTTCAAGCTCAGCCCAAGCACACACCAAGTGGGCCCCGGAAGTGGATTTATGCATCAATTACTTACTTCTGTAAACCCTAGTAACTAGTTTAGTATAAATAGGACTTTTTACTATTGTATTTACATCTTCGGATCATCTTATGATTTTTAGTTCATCTTTAGATCATATTAATCACGTTTGGGGGCTGGCCATTTGGCCATGCCTGGACCTTTCACTTATGTATTTTCAACGGTAGAGTTTCTACACTCCATAGATTAAGGTGTGGAGCTCTGCTGTTCTTCACGAATTAATGCAAAGTACTACTGTTTCTCTATTCAACTCAACTTATTTCGCTTCTAAGATATTCATTCGCAATTCAATATGAATGTGATGAACGTGACAATCATCATCATTCCCATACGAACGCATGCCTGACAACCACTTCCGTTCCACCTTAGATTGGATGATTATCTCTTGGATCTCTTAATCAAAATCTTCGTGGTATAAGCTAGATTGATGGCGGCATTCATGAGAATCCGGAAAGTCTAAACCTTGTCTATGGTATTCCGAGTAGGATTCAGGGATTGAATGACTGTGACGAACTTCAAACTCGCGAGTGCTGGGCGTAGTGACAGACGCAAAAGGATAGTAAATCCTATTCCAGTATGATTGAGAACCTCCAGATGATTAGCCATGCAGTGACAGCGCATCGGACCATTTTCACAGAGAGGATGGGATGTAGCCATTGACAACGGTGATGCCTCCAGAGGATTAGCCATGCAGTGACAGCGCATCGGACCATTTTCACAGAGAGGATGAGATGTAGCCATTGACAACGGTGATGCCCTTACATAAAGTTTGCCATGGAAAGGAGTAGGACTGATTGGATGAAGACAGTAGGAAAACAGAAGTTCAGAAGAACGAAAGTATCTCTATATGCTTATCTGAAATTCCCACCAATGAATTACATAAGTGTTTCTATCTTTATTTTCTATTTATTTATTATTTATTTTCGAAAACTCCATAACCATTTCATATCCGCCTGACTGAGATTTACAAGATGACCATAGCTTGCTTCATACCGAAAATCTTCGTGGGATCGACCCTTACTCACGTAAGGTTTTATTACTTGGACGACCCAGTGCACTTGCTGGTTAGTTGTGCGAAGTTGTGAAGTTATGTTTGGACCATGGTATTGTGCACCAGTTATTGGCGCCATGCCAGGGAGAGAACGAACAACAAATTTTACAACCTCAGAGTAACAATTTCGCATACCACTTCCATTCCTTTCAACAACATTGGAACCAAACTTAAAGCCAGAGGGGTGAGAATTCATAGTAGCTAAAGAAAATAAAAATTAATAATCATGTTGTAAAGAATTTTCCCGGTAACGGCGCCATTTTGACGATCGGATTTCTGCTAGTAAAGAATTTTATAAAAATAATTGCGTTGTAAGTATAGTTTCTAAACCAACAAAGAATCCTTTCGTACAAAAATTTTGGTTGTCACAAGTAACAACACCCAATAAAATTTATAACCGAAGTATTTAAACCTCGGGTCATATCTCAAGGAATTGCAAGGAAGTATGATTTATTATTGGTTATGGAAAAAGGTATACTTTTGGGTTTTTGAAATAGGGAACAAATAATTTAAATGACAAGAAAAAATAAATTAATAATTTGAAAATCTCTTGGCAAGGTATGAGAACTGGAAATCCTATCCTAGTTCTCCTAGTCAGGTGTGATGAGAATTGTTATTTGCTCCCACTTAGTTAACCCTTACTAAATAAAGGAAAGTCAAGTGGACCAATCAATTTGATCCTCAAGTCTTAGTCAACTCCTGTGGAAAGACTAGCTTTAGAGCGATCCAAATCAATCAACAATTCCCAATTTTCAATCAACTGCTAAGTCTGATAACTCAAGTGTTACCAATTACTTAACCAAAGCAAAAAGGGAGAAAATCTACTCGAATAAAAATGCCTTCAGATTGGAAGCAGCAGTAACATAAATAAAAGAAAGAAATCTTAAATATGAAATAACTCAAATTATATTAAATAAAGAAATCAACTCTAACGTGAAGTTCATAAGCCAAATTGAAAAGATAAATAACAATTAAAGTAATAGAATAAATAAAAGTAGAAAATAAATTAAAGGAGCATTGAACCTGGAATGAAGAGAAGTAGCCTAATCATAATAGAAATCCTAAATCCTAATCCTAATCCTAAATCCTAAGAGAGAGGAGAGAGCCTCTCTCTCTGAAAGCTACATCTAAAACATAAGATTATCTATTCTGAATGTTGTATCAATTGTTCTTTTAATGAATGGCTTGAGTCCCCTGCTTTATAGCCTCTAATCTGTGTGTTCTGGGCCGATAACTGGGTCAGAAACAGCCCTGAAATCGCTCCCAGCGATTTTTGGTTCGTACAGGTCGGTGCAAAGCCACGCGGAAGCATCATCCACGCGTTAGCGTGGATTGGGTTTTTGCCAGGTCACGCGTGCGCGTCGCCTGGCTTCGGGGCAATGATGAGCGGATAATTTATACCCTTTTTGGCATTGTTTTTATATAGTTTTTAGTATGTTTTAGTTACTTTTTACTATGAATTTGTTTGTTTTTCTGTAATTTCAGGTAATTTTTGGCTAAAATTGAGGGACCTGAGCAAAAATCTGATTCAGAGGCTGAAAAAGGACTGCAGATGCTCTTGGATTCTGACCCTCCTGCACTCGAAATGGATTTTCTCGAGCTACAGAAGTCCAATTGGCGCGTTCTCAATTACGTTGAAAAGTAGGCATCCTGGGATTTCCAACAATATATAATAGTCCATACTTTGCCTGAGATTTGATGGCCCAAACCAGCGTCCAAAGTCAGCCTAAAACTGTCTGGCGTAAAATGCCAGAACTGGCACCTTTTTCGGCGTTAAACGCCCATTCTGGCACCTAGGGTGGCGTTTAATGCCAAATTTGAGCATATGAATGTGAAAGCTTGAAAGCTCAGCCCAGGCACACACCAAGTGGATCCCAGAAGTAGAATTCTGCATTATCTGCACTTAGTTACTCATTTTTTGAAAAGCTAGGTTACTAGTCTAGTATAAAAACTACTTTTAGAGATTCATTGAGAAGGCTATGACATTTTTACACTTGATATTGTATTTCTGACGACATGAGTCTCTAAACCCCAAGGTTGGGGGTGAGGAGCTCTGCTGTGTTTCAATGAATTAATGCAATTACTACTGTTTTCCATTCAATCACACTTGATTCTATTATAAGATATTCATTCGTACTTCAATCCGTAGAAGATGATGATCCGTGAAACTCATCATTATTCTCAAATCTATGAACGCGTTCCTGACAACCACTCCCGTTCTATCTGAGCTCAACGTAGTCATTGGGCAACAGCTTGAATGCATATCTCTTTGGTTTCTGATCCACGGACCGAGTCCGGAGGTTAGAACCTTCGTGGTATAGGCTAGAACCAATTGGCAGCATACCTGGAATCCAGAAAGTCTAAACCTTGTCTGTGGTATTCTGAGTAGGATCTGGAAAGGGATGACTGTAAAGAGCTTCAAACCTACGAATGTGGGGCACAAGTGACAGTGTGCAAAAGGACAATGGTCCTATTCCGATGCTAGCGGGAACCGACAGATGATTTGCCATGCGGTGACAGCCCATATGGATTTTTGTTCATCCGAGAGGATCATATAGCCTGGCATGGAAAGATCCGTGCGTGTTTGGAGAAGAAGACAGTAGGAAAGAAGAGATTCAGAGGACAGGGCATCTCCGGAACCTCAACCTGTTTCTCACCATTGAATTACAAGTACTGTTTATTTCATGTTATTTATCTTCATAAATATAACCACTATTATCATTAATCTCCTGACTGAGATTTACAAAATAACCATAGCTTGCTTCAAGCCGACAATCTCTGTTGGATCGACCCTTACTCACGTAAGGTATTACTTGGACGACCCAGTGCACTTGCTCGTTAGTTGTGCAGTGTTGTGAAAAGTGTAATCACAATTTCGTGCACCAAGTTTTTGGTGCCGTTGCCGGGAATTGTTCGAGTTTGGACAACTGACGGTTTATTTTGTTGCTTAGATTAGGAAAAATTTATCTTTTTGGTTTAGAGTCACAAAAATTGAGTCTTCTATTATTGTTTTTGGTTAAAATTTTAAAATCCTTATTTTATTTTTCTAAATTATTTTCAAAAAATTTTAAAACCAATAACTTCATAATTTAGTCTTCTGTTTGAGTTTAGTTTCATATTTTAAGTTTGGTGTCAATTGCATGACTCTATTTTTCTTTCAATTTTCGAATTATATGTTCTTAGTTCTTCATTGATCTTCAAATTGTTCTTGATAATTTTCCTTATTTGATCTATAAAATTTCTTGTTTGGTGTTTGTTGTTGTTTATCTTATATATTTTCGAATTATTAGTGTCCAAAATATAAAAAAAATTTTAAGTTTGGTGTCCTTTGTGTATTATTTTCTTAAAAATTTTTAAAATTTGTTCTTGGTGTTCATCCTGACATTCAAAGTGTTCTTGGTGTTCATCTTGACATTCAAAGTTTTTCTGTTTGTTTTTCTTGTTTTGATCTAAAAATTCTAAGTTTGGTGTCATTTTATTGTTTTTTTCTTCCCTCACTAAATTCAAAAATATCTTTTCTATTTATTTAATCGAATTTTCAAAAATTTCAATTAAAAATTAAGATTTTATTTTAAAAATTTTATTTTATCTTGTCTTAAGCTTTAAAATTTCAAAATTCAAAATCTTCTTCAAAAATCATATCCAAAGTTTTTCAAATCCTCTTAATTAATTAATTATTTTAGTTTTCAAATTTCTTTTTCTTTTTCTTTTAGTTTTTGAATTTTATATTTTATTTTTCAATTATTTTATTTTATCTTCTTTTTTTATTTACTTATTCGGTTTGTTTTTAATTAAATAAAATAAAAATAAAAAAATATTTTATTTGTAATTCACATCAATTCCCTTTTCTCCATTATGGATCTAAGTGGAAATGAATAGTCTAGAAGGACTCTGGGGTTATATGCTAACCCCATTACTGCTATATACAGGAGTAGTATCTGTATACCCCCCATTAGAGCAAGCAGTTTTGAGCTAAATCCTCAGCTCATTGTCATGGTGCAGCAAAATTGCCAGTATTCTGGTCTTTCACAGGAAGAACCTACTGAGTTTCTGGCATAGTTTTTACAAATTACTGACACAGTACGTGATAAAGAAGTGAATCAAGATGTCTATAGATAATTACTGTTTCCATTTGCTGTAAAAGATCAAGCTAAGAGGTGGTTAAATAACCAACCCAAAGCAAGCATAACAACATGAAAACAGTTATCAGACAAATTCCTGAATCAATATTACCCTCCAAAAAGAATGACACAGCTAAGGCTAGACATCCAAGGCTTTAAACAAGAGGATCATGAATCTCTTTATAATGCCTGGGAGAGGTACAGAGGGATGCTAAGGAAATGCCCCTCTGAAATGTTTTCAGAGTGGGTGCAGTTAGACATCTTTTACTATGGGCTTACAGAAAAAGCTCAAATATCTCTAGACCACTCAGCTGGTGGATCTATACTTATGAGAAAGACAATTGAAGAGGCTCAAGAGCTCATTGATACAGTTGCTAGATATCAGCACTGTATTGGAGTAGTGAGTCCTCCCTAAAAGAAGAGGCTAAAGCAGTATCCACTGAACTTAGTCCTCAAGAACAAGTTGCTGAACTCAATCAGCAATTGCTTATCATAACAAAACAATTTGTAGAATTCAAAGAGATGCTCCAGGACACTAAAAATGCTAACCAAAATATGGAAGCACAATTGGATCAGACAAGACAGCAGCTATCTAAATAGATAATAGAAGAATGCCAAGCTGTTCAATTAAGGAGCGGGAAAACACTGAATGTATCAATCCAAAGTAGCAGGAAGCCAAGAAAAGAACAGCTGACAAAGGATAACCAAACCACTACCCAAAATCCCTCTGAGGACAGTAAGAGCCCAGAGAAGAATGATTTTGGCGTTCAAACGCCAGAAAAAGATGGAAAAGTGGCGCTAAACGCCCAAGAGATAGCCAATTCTGGCGTCCAGACGCCAGAAAAGGGTGGCAATCTGGTGTTAAACGCCCATGTAGCCCCCAATTCTGGCGTTCAAATGCCACAAAAGGGTTAGACACTTGCAAGTGCTGATAATAACCCCCTTAAGCAGGCTTCTCCAACAACATTTGTAGGAAATAAACCTGCAACAACTAAGGTTGAAAAATATAAAGCCAAGATGCCTTATCCTCAGAAACTCCGCCAAGCGGAATAGGATAAATAATTTGCCCGCTTTGCAGACTACCTCAGGACTCTTGAAATAAAGATTCTATTTGCAGAGGTACTTGAGAAAATACCCTCTTATGCTAAGTTCATGAAAGAGATCTTAAGCCATAAGAAGGATTGGAGAGAAACTAAAAAAGTTTTTCTCACTGAAGAATACAGTGCAGTAATTCTGAAAAGCTTACCAGAAAAGCTTAAAGATCCCGGAAGCTTTATGATACCGTGCACATTAGAGGGTGCTTGTACCAAGACAGCTCTGTGTGGCCTTGGGGCAAGTATCAACCTAATACCTGCATCCACTATCAAAAAGCTTGGTTTGACTGATGAAGTTACACCAACCTGAATATGCCTCCAACTTGCTGATGGCTCCATTAAAATTCCATCAGGAATAATTGAGGACATGATTGTAAAGGTTCGGCTATTTGCCTTTCCTACTGATTTTTTGTAGTGCTGGAAATGGAGGAGCAGAAGAGTGCAACCCTCATTCTAGGAAGACCTTTCCTAGCAACTGGACGAACCCTCATTGATGTCCAAAGAGGAGAGATAACTCTGAGAGTTAATGATGATGAGTTTAAGTTGAATGCTGTCAAAGCTATGTAGCATCCAGACACATGAAAAGACTACCTGAGTACAAATGTTATTGACTCCTTGGTAAAAGAGGTCAATATGACTGAGAGTCTCGAATCAGAGCTAGAGGACATTTTTAAGGATGTTCAGCCTGATCTAGAGGAACCAGAGAGAACGAAAGAACCTCTGAAAACAACTCAGGAAGAGGATAAGCCTCTTAAACCCGAGCTCAAGCCATTACCACCATCCCTGAAATATGTATTTCTAGGAGAAGGTGACACTTTTCCGGTGATCATAAGCTCTGCTTTAAATCCACAGGAAGAGAAAGCACTAATTCAGGTGCTAAGGACACAAGACAGCTCTTGGGTGGTCCATAAGTGATCTTAAGGGTATTAGCCCAGCAAGGTGCATGCACAAGATCCTATGGGAGGATAATGCTAAGCTAGTGGTTCAACCACAAAGGCGGCTAAATCCAGCCATGAAAGAGGTGGTGCAGAAAGAGGTTACTAAGTTACTGGAGGCTGGGATTATTTATCCTATTTTTGATAGCCCCTGGGTGAGCCCTGTCCAAGTTGTCCCCAAGAAGGGAGGCATGACAGTGGTTTATAATGAAAAGAATGAATTGGTTCCTACAAGAATAGTTACAGGGTGGCATATGTGTATTGACTACAGAAGGCTCAATACAGCCACCAGAAAGGATCATTTTCCTTTACCATTCATAGACCAGATGCTAGAGAGACTAGCAGGTCATGAATACTACTGCTTTTTAGATGGCTATTCAGGTTACAACCAAATTGCAGTAGATCTTCAGGACCAAGAAAAGATAGCATTCACATGTCCATCTGGAGTATTTGCCTACAAAAGGATGCCATTTGGTCTGTGCAATGCACCTGCAACCTTTCAGAGGTACATGCTCTCTATATTCTCTGATATGGTAGAGAAGTTTCTGGAAGTCTTCATGGATGACTTCTCAGTATTTAGAGACTCATTCAACTCCTGCCTTGACCATCTAGCACTTGTTCTAAAAAGGTGCCAAGAGACTAACCTGGTTTTAAACTGGGAAAAATGTCACTTTATGGTGATTGAAGGAATTGTCCTTGGGCACAAAATTTTGAACAAGGAAATAGAGGTGGATAAAGCTAAGGTAGAGGCAATTGAAAATTTACCACCACCTGCCAATATTAAGGGAATCAGAAGCTTTCTGGGGCATGCAGGATTCTATAGGAGGTTTATAAAGGATTTTTCAAAAATTGCAAAACGTCTGAGCAATCTGCTAGCTGCTGACACGTCATTTGTCATTGACACATAGTGTCTGCAGGCGTTTGAAACTTTGAAAGCTAAGCTGGTCACAGCACCAGTTATTTCTGCACCAGACTGGACATTACCATTCGAACTAATGTGTGATGATGCAGTATTGGGACAGAGGCATAACAAGCTTCTGCATGTCATTTATTATGCCAGACGTGTTTTAAATGATGCACAGAAGAATTACACAACCACAGAAAAGGAGTTACTTGCAGTGGTCTATGCCATTGACAAGTTCAGATCTTATTTAGTGGGATCAAAATTGATCGTGTACACTTATCATGCTTCTCTAAAATATCTCCTCACAAAGCAGGATTCAAAACCTAGACTCATAAGAAGGGTGTTACTTCTGCAAGAGTTTGATATAGAAATAAGAGTTAGAAAAGGGACAGAGAACCAGGTAGCAGATCACCTGTCCTGGATAGAACCAACAGCAGGAGTGTCCCTCCCCTCTACTGAGATCTTGGAAACCTTTTCGAATGAGCAACTATTTGCCATTCAGGAAGTACCATGGTTTGCAGACATTGCAAACTATAAAGCTGTGAGATTCATACCCAAGGAGTACAGTAAGCAGCAAACAAAAAAATTAATCACTGATGCAAAGTACTACTTGTGGAATGAACCATATCTCTTTAAGAGGTGTGCAGACGGAATGATCCGTAGATGTGTGCCTAGAGAAGAGGCACAGAAGATCCTATGGCATTGCCATGGATCACAATATGGAAGACATTTTGAAGGTGAGCGAACAGCCACAAAGGTCCTCCAATGCGGCTTCTACTGGCCCACTCTCTATAGAGACTCCCGAGAGTTTGTACGTAACTGTGACAGTTGCCAGAGAGCTGGTAATCTGCCTCACGGTTATGCCATGCCTCAGCAAGGGATCTTAGAGATTGAGTTGTTTGATGTATGGGGCATTGACTTCATGGGGCCTTTCCCACCATCATATTTAAACACTTATATTCTGGTGGCAGTAGACTATGTATCTAAATGGGTAGAGGCAATTGCAACACCCACTAATGATACTAAGACAGTGATGAAGTTCCTCCAGAAGAATATCTTCAGCAGGTTCGGTGTCCCTAGGATACTGATCAGCGATAGAGGAACTCATTTCTGTAATAAACAGCTTGACTCTGCTCTGGTCCGATATGGAATCAACCATAAAGTAGCAACTCCATATCATCCACAGATAAATGGGCAGGCTGAAGTCTCAAATAGAGAACTAAAGCAGATCCTGGAGCAGACTGTAAATGTCCGTAGAAAGGATTGGGCAAGAGGTCTAGATGATGCTCTGTGGGCATACAGAACAGCATTCAAGACTCCTATAGGGACCTCTCCATACCATATTTTGTATGGAAAAGCCTGTCATCTGCCAGTGGAACTAGAACACAAGGTCTACTGGGCAACCAGATTCCTAAACCTTGATACTAAAGTAGCTGGAGAGAAGATATTACTCCAGTTGAATGAGCTGGAAGAATTCGGACTCAATGTTTTCGAAAATGCCAAGATTTATAAGGAGAAATAAAAAATATGGCATGACAAAAGGTTGTCATCTAGAGTCTTTGAGACAGGATAGAAGGTCCTGCTGTTTAACTCAAGGCTCAGATTATTCCCCGGGAAATTGAAATCCCGGTGGAAGGGGCCATATGTGATTACGAGTGTATCACCATATGGCTATGTAGGACTTCAAGATATTGATTCTGACAAAAAGTTCATTGTTAATGGATAAAGAATCAAACATTATCTTGAGGGAAATGTTGAGCAAGAAATCTCAAAGCTTAGACTAAGTTAAAAGCTCAGTAAAGTCCAGCTAAAGACAATAAAGAATCCCAGCCATTATCAATAATTAGATGTTTGTAACAGTTAGATAAGTCTTTTTAATTTTGTTTTTCTTGTTAATTAACATATTTTCAGTGAAAAAGTCAGGAAAATGGAGGTTCAAGATATAAAACAGAGAAATCACAGAGAAAAGGAGCTCACTGGCGTCAAAACGCCAGTAAGGAGGCAAACTGGGCGTTAAACGCCAGAATGGCTACCATTCTGGGCGTTTAACGCCAGTAAAGGTATCATTCTAGGCGTTAAACGCCAGAATAGGTAGCATTCTGGGCATTTAACGCCAGAATTGGCAGCATTCTGGGCGTTCAGAAAAATGCCCAGTGAAGAAGGATTTCTGGCGTTTAACGCCAGCCACGATACCTGGCTGGGCGTTAAACGCCCAAAATGGCCACCAGATGGGCGTTAAACGCCAGAATGGATATTATTCTGGGTGTTTAATGCCAGAACAGACAGGGGAGAGGTAATTTCACTTTCAATCCAAATTTTTTCGAATTTTCTTGTTTTAATTCAAAGTTTTCTGCATCTAAACATTACAAACATTCAATTTCTAACTTCCATTAACAAAAATTCATAATCTTATAAATTCCTTTTAATTCTCCTTCGAATTCTTTTCAAATCTTTTTTAAAAACTCATTTATCTTCCCAATTTCTTTTCAAATCTTTTCAATACATTCATATTATCTTTTATTTCTTAGATACATAAACAAAAAAAATTTCATATTTAACTTCCTCATATCTTCTTCATATCTCTTAAATTTTGAAAACAAACTTCTCTTTTGCATATCATGTTTATCTTTTATCAATCATATCTTTCAATCATATCTTTTTCTTTTTTAAATTTTCGAAACCATACCCTCCCTCCCCTCTATTTATACATTCGGCCATCACCCCTCCTCCATCATTCGAATCATTCTCTCCATCTACTCATCTTCTTTATGTGCTTTTGCTTGAGGATAAGCAAACCTCTAAGTTTGGTGTGATTTTCCGTGATCACTGACCAAGATAATGGCCCCTAAAGGAAAATAAACCACTCCAAAAAGCAAGAAATAAAACAATCCAAAACTACAATGGATGCATGAGAAGTTCTACACCAAAGAACATGCAGATCATTACTTCAAAATAGTGTGCAGAAGATTAGTGATCCCAGAAGTCAAGTTCGATCTGAAAGAAGACAAATATCCGGAGATCCAAGAGTATATTCGAAACAGAGGCTGGGAAATCCTAGCTAATCCTGAGATGAATTTGGGAAGAAACATGGTCCAGGAATTTTATGCAAATTTGTGGCTGAGAGATAAGCAAAGAATGGGGGGATCTGCCTTCTACACTTTTCGAACCATGGTCAGAGGCAAGATTATCTATTTCCATCTTGACAAAGTGAGAGAAGTTCTCAAACTCCCTCAACTGCAGGATGATCCAGAATCCTTTAACAGGAGAATGGCTAAAGATAAAAAGTTGGATCAAGTTCTAGAGGACATATGCCTCTCTGGAACCAAGTGGATAACCAATTCAAATGGTGTCCCAAACCAACTGAAGAGAGGAGACCTCAAGCCAGTTGCTAGGGGCTGGCTGGATTTCATTGGGCGATCCATACTTCCCACTAGTAACCGCTCTGAAGTCACTATCAAAAGAGCAGTTATGATCCACTGTATTATGCTAGGAAAAGAAGTGGAGGTCCATCAGTTAATTCCTTATGAAATTTACACAATTGGAAACAAGGAATCAACTGAGGCCAAATTGGCCTACCCAAGCTTGATCAGTCTGTTATGTAAAGATGCGGGAGTACAAATAGGTGTTGATGAGTATATCCCAGTCGAACACCCAATCACCAAAAGGGTGATGGATGGACAGCAAGTTCAAGACAACCTCATCAAGAGGAGGGCGCATGAGTTCCTTCCAGAAATTCCTAAATTTGACTACTGGACTCGCTTAGAAGCATCTGTCACCAAACTGCAAGAAGCTGCAAATCAACTCAAAGAGGAACAGCAGAATCAAACCAGCATTCTTTGCAAACTGTTCATAGAACAAGAGAAGCAAGAGCATGAGATACAAAAAGCGCCAGAACCTGTCCCTTGAAGAGCCAGGCGTCCCACAAATTGAAGGAGTACTTGCCTTTCCCAATGCAGGTTGTTGAGTCCTAACTCTGTGATAACTTTTGTTATTAGAAATCTATTTTAAGAGTCATTTATTTTTATGTTTTTAATTTTTTTTTCTTTTATTATTGGTCTACTTTTATGTTTATTTTATGTCATATTTTTATGATTAATAAAAATTAGAGTCTGTGTCTTAAAGCTATGAATGTCCTATGAATCATTCACCTTTCTTAAATGAAAAATGTTTTTAATTACAAAAAGAACAAGTACATGATTTCGAATTATATCTTGAAATTAGTTTAATTATTTTGATGCCGTGACAATACCTTTTGTTTTCTAAATGAATGCTTGAACAGTGCATATTTTTTAATTTGTTGTTTATGAATGTTAAAAATTGTTGGCTCTTGAAAGAATAATGAAAAAGGAGAAATGTTATTGATAATCTGAAAAATCATAAGATTGATTCTTGAAGCAAGAAAAAGCAATGAATAGAAAAAGCTTACAAAAAAAAAAGACAATAGCCCTTTAAAACAAAAGGCAAGGGTAAAAAGGATCCAAGGCTTTGAGCATTAATGGATAGGAGGGCCCACAGGAATAAAATCCAAGCCTAAGCGGCTAAACCAAGCTGTCCCTAACCATGTGCTTGTGGCATGAAGGTGTCAAGTGAAAAGCTTGAGACTGAGCGGTTAAAGTCGTGGTCCAAAGCAAAAAAAGAGTGTGCTTAAGAGCTCTGGGCACCTCTAACTGGGGACTCTAGCAAAGCTGAGTCACAATCTGAAAAGGTTCACCCAGTTATGTGTCTGTGGCATTTATGTATCCGGTGGTAATACTGGAAAACAAAGTGCTTAGGGTCACGGCCAAGACTCATAAAGTAGCTGTGTTCAAGAATCAACATACCGATCTAAGAGAATCAATAACGCTATCTGAATTCTGAGTTCCTATAGATGCCAATCATTCTGAACTTTAAAGGATAAAGTGAGATGCCAAAACTGTTCAAAAGCAAAAAGGCTACAAATCCCGCTTATCTAATTGAAGCTAATCTTTATTGATAAGTTTGGAATTCATTGTATATTCTCTTATTTTCATCCTATTTTGTTTTCAGTTGCTTGGGGACAAGCAACAATTTAAGTTTGGTGTTGTGATGAGCAGCTAAATTATACCCTTTTTGGCATTGTTTTTATATAGTTTTTAGTATATTTTAGTTACTTTTATTATATTTTTATTAGTTTTTATTCAAAAATCACATTTCTGGGCTTTACTATGAGTTTGTGTGTTTTTCTGTAATTTCAGGTAATTTCTGGCTAAAATTGAGGGACATGAGCAAAAATCTGATTCAGAGGCTGAAAAAGGACTACAGATGCTGTTGGATTCTAACCCTCCTACATAAATCCAATTGGCAAACTCTCAATTGTGCTGGAAAGTAGACATCCTGGGCTTTCCAGAAATATATAATAGTCCATACTTTGCCTGAGATTTGATGGCCCAAACTAGCCTCTAAAGTCAGCCTAAAACTGTTTGGCGTAAAATGCCAGAACTGGCACCTTTTTCGGTGTTAAACGCCCATTCTAGCACCTGGGGTGGTGTTTAACGCCAACTTTGAGTATATGAACGTGAAAGCTTGAAAGCTCAGTGACGTTAGGATTTTTGCCAGTAAAGAATGTCATAAAAACAGTCGCGTTGTAGATATAGTCTCCAAACCGACAGAAATCCCTTCGTACAAACGTTTTTAGTTGTCACAAGAAACAAACCCCTGTTAAAATTGATAACCGAGTATTTAAACCTCGGGTCATCTTCTCAAGGAATTGTAGGGAGGTATGTTCTTATTATTGGTTATGAGTTTGTAAATTGGGGAAATTTGGAGTTTGGGCAATGGGCACAGGTATATTTTCAAAGCAATAAAAATAAATAAATAACTAAAAAATAAGCTTTTGGCAAGGTATGAGAACCGGAAATCCTGTCCTTGTTATCCTTATCAGATGTGATGAGAATTGGATTTCAATCCCACTTAGTTAAGTCAAGTGGACAAATTAGCTTGATTCTCAAGTCCTAGTCAACTCCTGTGGAGAGACTAGTGTTAGAGCAATCCTAGCTAAAGCAAAATCTGCCAATTTCAACCACTCCTAAGTTTGACAACTCAAGTGTTACCAATTACCTAACCAAAGCCAAAAGGAAGAAAATATCTAAGTTAAATTAAAAGCAAAGCAATCTTAAATCTGAATTACCTCAAATAATATTAATTAAGAAAATCGTAACATGAATGTAGCATAAGCCAAATTGGCAACATAACTAATATAAGCATTAAAGTATCTGAACGTAAGAGATAAATATAAAGTAAAAGAACGTTGAACTTGGGATTAAGAGTCACTCCTAAAACTAAGAGAAATCCTAAATCCTAATCATAAGAGAGAGGAGAGAACCTCTCTCTCTAAAAACTACATCTACTCCTAAAATTATGAATTATGAGAGCCTTCTCATGAATGGATACAGTCCCCCACTTTATTGCCTCTAATCTGTGTTTTCTGGGCCGCAAACTGGGTCAAAAACAGTCCAGAATTCGCTGGGTTCGAATTTTGCCACGCTGGATTTCCGTCATTACGACGCGGCCGCATAGATCACGCGGTCGCGTCGCCTAGCGTCAAGGAAACTATATCATATTATATATCAAATCGAAGCCCCGGACGTTAGCTTTCCAACGCAACCAGAACCGTGTCATTTGGACCTCTATGGCTAAAGTTATAGCCGTTTGAGTGTAGAGAGGTCAGGCTGGACAGCTTAGCAATTTCTCCAACTTCTTGCATTCCTTCCACTTTTGCATGCTTTCTTCCCATCTTCCAAGCCATTCCTGCCTTATAATATCTGAAAACACTTAACACACATATCAAGGCATCTAATGGTAATAAGAGAGGATTAATATTAGCAATTATAAGTCCAAAGAAGCATGTTTTCAATCAAAACACATAATTAGGAAGGAAATATAAAACCATGCAAATAGTATGAATAAGTGGGTAAAGAGTTAATAAAAACCACTCAATTGAGTACAAGATAAACCATAAAATAGTGGTTTATCAACCTCCCCACACTTAAACACTAGCATGTCCTCATGCTAAGCTCAAGAGAAGCTATAAAGGTGAAGAGGAATGATAGAATGTATGAAATGCAATCCTATCTATATGAATGCAACTAAATGTGAAATGATTCTACCTACTTGGTTAAAAAGTAAATAAGCTCTTCAAGACAAACATAAATCAGATTTCACTAATTCAAATTATACAGTAAAAGACAAGTAAACTTGTAAGAAGATAGCTTATGAAAGCAGGGACATAGAATTAAGCACTGAACCCTCACTGGTAGTGTATATCACTCTAATCTCTCAAGTGTATAGGGTTTTTCACTCTACTCTTCTCTAGTCATGCTTTCTAAACCTTGTTCTTCGTCTAACCAATCAACAAATATTTAATGTACCAATGCAAACATCATGAGGTCTTTTCAAGGTTGTAATGGGGCTGAGGTAAAGGTAAGGATATATGTATGGCCAAGTGAGCTATAATATGAATCTTTAATTAACCTATGCTCTCACCTAATATACATATACTCTATATAACTTTAAAATCATACCTAGCTACCCATAATTCTCACTTTTGTATAATTTCCAAACTCATGTACCAAATTCTCTTTAATTTTTATCACATGTGCATTGATCTTTTATTAAACTTAATATTGGGGTAATTTTGTCCCCTTATTTACTTATTTATTGAGTATTTTTGGGTTTTTCTCTTTTTTCTTTTTTTTTTCTTCTTTTTTTTTTAGAGAAACAAACATAACTTATCAATGCACATGGATTTTCTATTATTTTTCTATTTTGGTTTTTCATGAGTAGGTTCCCAAATTCCTGATATTCAAATAAATTAGAAACATTATACTTTTCCTTTATTAACCCATGTTCCCACAGTTTCCCCATACTTAATTAACACACTATCTTAAGCTAACCAAAGATTCAATTGGGATATTTAATTGTTTTTCTGCTTTAAGGCTAGTGATGTGGTAAAATATAGAACAAGAGGGGGTTAAAAGGCTCAAAGTGGCTGACAAGGGTGATTTAAAGGGTAGGCTTATTTGGGATAAGTGAGCTAAAATCAAATAATGGCCTCAATCATATGCAAACATGTAAATACACTAAATAATGGACATATAGGTT
Source organism: Arachis ipaensis (assembly GCF_059453495.1). Taxonomy (NCBI): domain Eukaryota; kingdom Viridiplantae; phylum Streptophyta; class Magnoliopsida; order Fabales; family Fabaceae; genus Arachis; species Arachis ipaensis. The sequence continues at coordinate 89,335,218 of NC_142440.1, read as the reverse complement.
GGAACAAAATATAGATTACAATCATAGAGAAGGGAACACACAGGAATAAAATATTTATGGTTAAATAATGTAACCATGTAAATAAGCTCAAAGTCTCACAGGTTGTGTGTTCTTTGACTCAAAAACCATGTTCCAAATACAACTTCAAACAAATTTAACACATAAAAATTTTTAAAAATTTTTATTTAAATTGGTGAAAAAAATTTTTTTTTTTCAAAAATAGGATCTTAAAAAGAGATTTATTATTTTAACCAAGTAGTAACTAAATGCACAAAATCAAATAAATATGCAATCAAATATGCAGATGCAACAATGAACAAATAAAGAAAATAAGATTATTGGTGTTGAAAAGAAAGTACTAACCCACGGAGATCGGTATCGACCTCCCCACACTTAAAGATTGCACCGTCCTCGGTGCATGCTGAGATTTGCAGGTGGATGGGTTGTTTCAACTGTTGCTTTTCTCTAAGGATTGTGCAGATGGACTTGTCTGTCTCCCCATGTAAACGTCTTCCGGTTCCCTTCCGGGTGGCCATCCTGAAAGAAAAAGGGAAGAAGAGTAACCCAGAAATAGAGATAAAAAAATAAAAGAAGTATGGGTGGGTTAATGCCAAATGATAAGGGTTTCAATTGCATGGTAGCTTCAACATGTAAGGGAGAAAACAATAGAAGCCATGGCATACCAGTGGTGCAAAATTTGCAACCATGGGGAAAAAGGTGGGTAATGAAAGACAATGTAAATTCATGTCAATGCAAAAGGAATATTAGTAATATAAAAATTAGCATTGATTTAAATAATATTACCCAATCAGAATAAAGCAAGTCATGAAGCACCAAGAAAATACCAGAAAAGATGTAACAGTTGAATAAGAACATTTGTACACTAATAATAAATTTAGAAAAAATAAAAATATGCAATGAATGAGAGTATGCAATTAAATAAAATAAAATGAAAGTGAAAAATAATGAGAAGTAGAAAAAGAAAGTGAGAAAGGAGAGAGAAGGGAGAATTTAGGAATAGAAAAGAAAAGATAAGAAAATTGGCACTAATCTGGATAGGTTGTGCGACGCTGGCGACGCGGTCGCGTGGGTGACGCGGTCGCATGGTGCGCAATAAGGTCAGGTGACGCGGACGCGTGGGGCACGCGATCGCGTGACTTGATTTGTGCTAGTGGCGCGAGTGCAGCCTCGCGGTCGCACAACTCTCTGTTCGAAACTCTTTTTTCCAAAATTCTGGGTGACGCGGTCGCGTGGTCGACGCGATCGCGCGGGTGGCCTTATTTCCAATATGACCCGGACGCGTGGGTGACACGTTCGCGTGGCAGGGCTTGTGCTACTAGCACGGGTCTAGCCCAACTCCAGCTCAACTTTCGGCCATGCACTCTTTTGACGTCGAAATCCTGGTCACGCGGCCGCGTGGGGCACGCGGTCACGTGGGAGGCCATTATTCCCATATGACGGGGTCGCATCAGCGACGCGGTCGCGTGGGGTGATTTGTGCCATTGGCACGCCTCCAACGCTGCTCCTGTGTAACTCTCTGTTCATATTAATATTGTCTCTCATCTCCTTGCGACGCGGACGCGTCGCTGATGCAATCGCGTTGCATGCTCGCTTTTTTTTTTTTTTAATCTGAAAAGATGCAGAATGCAGTGTTAATATGAATGTGATGCAAAACTCCAGGTTCAATATAACAAAATAAAATAGAATTCAAAAACAAATAAAACTAAATAAAAATGAGAAAGGAACGATCATACCACGGTGGGTTGTCTCCCACCTAGCACTTTTAGTTAAAGTCCTTAAGTTGGACATTTGGTGAGCTCCCTGTTATGGTGGCTTGTGTTTGAACTCATCCAGGAATCTCCACTAATGTTTGTGATTCCAATGGCCTCCGGGGTCCCAAACTAGGGATGTAAAGCCTTTAAGAAGCTTCAAACAGATTCTTAGGCTCCCAGGGTGACAATTGCCAGAACAGATTCCAGGATTCCAAACTTTACTTTTACACCCGTTTTTGTCTCGATCTGCATTTTTCCAGCCGGGTGAAAGGTGATGTGAATTCTCACTGCAGTGACCAAACAACTTCCTAGACCCACTCAGTTGAGCTTTATACCAACCCTTGCGTTTGAACTTAAAGCTTCCAACCATGATGAACCTTGCAGGACAATTCTTACCACTGGCCATCTTCCTCTTACTCTTAATATCACAAAGAGCTATAAGTTGACCATCCGTCTCCAGTAGCCCATATTCAAGTGGGATTAGAAAGCTATGAGATATGAATTTTACCCACTTGAATGTTGTGAAGGATGATGGCAACTTAGAGGGAGGTATTTTTAATGAAATTGCAAGTTCCACTCCCTTGTGCTCTTCTCTGATAATTACCACCTCTTTGCAAGCTTCTTCAATTTCAACCTCTTCCTCTTGGTAGCTCTCTTTCAATTCAATCTCCTCTTCATTGCTTTCCAAGGGCATGGGAGGTTGTGCTTCTTCTTCTTGAATCTCCATCTCTTGATCAACCTCTTCCAAGTCTTCAACTATGATATGCCTTGGAGGTTGTACACCCTCCTTAGCATCAATTTCAAACGTCTTGGAAGGGGGTTCTATGAGTGGACTTTCCCATGGAGGTTCTCCATCTCCTAAGTCTTCAACCACTTCTTCTTCTTCTTGAACAATGACAGCTTCTTCTACTTGTTCTAGTACGAATTCATTCTCTGTCTTGTCCACTGGGGCCTCTAGTATCTCCTTCATGCTACGCTCTTCACTAGACTGTCCACATGGGGCTGTGGCTGATCCTTGTGTATTTAAGCGTCTAGAAGCCCATTGAATTAATACTTGCCCCAGTTGTTGAACGGTTGCCTGAAATTTAATTACTGTTTCCCTTAGGCGATCCTCTGCTTCTCGGGTTGCCGGACTTGGACATGATACAAAAGAAAGTGGTGGTGGTTGGGAGTGATTCGATTGGAATTGGGGTGGTTCTATATATGGTTCATATGGCTCATAAGGTGGTTGGTATGGTGGTTGAGGGTTAGGGTCATATGGAGGTGAATGGCGGAAAGGGGCTTGTGAGTTTGGTGGTTCAAAGTTATGTTGAGGAAAGGGTTCACAGACATATGGTGGTGGTTGTTGATAGTCCATTGGAGGTGGTTGTTGCCATAAGGGTTGATCAAATCCTTGTGGCTCCTCCCATCTTTGATTGTTCCAACCTTGATGCCTGTTCTCATTGTAATTTCTTCTTCCTGCAACATAATTGTAACCAGACTCATAGCCAAAGGGGTGAGAGTTCATAGTAGCAAAATAAAAATTAAAAATGAAAATAAATTTAAATTAAAAGGTTATTTAAATTTTGAATTTGAAAATTAAATTTTGAAATTTGAAATTTTGAAATTTTTGAAATTTGAATTTTGCAAATTTTTAAATTTATATTTTGAAAATTTTTAAATTTGAATTTTGAAATTTGATTTTTGAAATAAGATAAGATAAGATAAAAATTTTAAAAATAAAAATCTGAAATTTTTCTTTTTTTTCGAAAAAATTAATTAAAAATATTTTTGAATTTAATGAAGAAAGAGAAAAACAATAAAATGATACCAAATTTCAAATTTTTAGATCAAAACGAAGAAAACAACTAAGAACAGCTTGAAGGTCAAGATGAACGTGAAGAACAACTTGAATATCAAGATGAACACTAAGAACAAATTTTTGAAAAAAAAATTTTTTATAACTAAATAAAAACCAATAACCTCTTAATTTATGAAAAAGCAAAATAAAAACAAAAATAAAAACAAATCAACAAACAAAAAGCAAAAAATATTTACAATAACCAATAATAAGGCACACGTTTGTAATTCCCCGGCAACGGCGCCATTTTGACGTTAGGATTTTTGCTAGTAAAGAATGTCATAAAAATAGTCGCGTTGTAGATATAGTCTCCAAACCGACAGAAATCCCTTCGTACAGTTTTGGTTGTCACAAGTAACAAACCCCTTTTAAAATTGATAACCGAGTATTTAAACCTCGGGTCGTCTTCTCAAGGAATTGCAGGGAGGTATGTTCTTATTATTGGTTATGAGTTTGTAAATTGGGAATATTTGGAGTTTGGGCAATGGGCACAGGTATATTTTCAAAGCAATAAAAATAAATAAATAACTAAAAACTAAGCTTTTGGCAAGGTATGAGAACCGGAAATTCTGTCCTTGTTATCCTTATTAAATGTGATGAGAATTGGATTTCAATCCCACTGAGTTAAGTCAAGTGGACTAATTAGCTTGATTCTCAAGTCCTAGTCAACTCCTGTGGAGAGACTAGTGTTAGAGCAATCCTAGCTAAAGCAAAATCTGCCAATTTCAACCACTCCTAAGTTTGACAACTCAAGTGTTACCAATTACCTAACCAAAGCCAAAAGGAAGAAAATATCTAAGTTAAATTAAAAGCAAAGCAATCTTAAATCTGAATTACCTCAAATAATATTAATTAAGAAAATCGTAACATGAATGTAGCATAAGCCAAATAGGCAACATAACTAATATAAGCATTAAAGTATCTGAACGTAAGAGATAAATATAAAGTAAAAGAACGTTGAACCTGGGATTGAGAGTCACTCCTAAAACTAAGAGAAATCCTAAATCCTAATCCTAAGAGAGAGGAGAGAACCTCTCTCTCTAAAAACTACATCTACACCTAAAATTATGAATTATGAGAGCCTTCTCATGAATGGATGCAGTCCCCCACTTTATAGCCTCTAATCTGTATTTTCTGGGCCGCAAACTGGGTCAAAAACAGTCCAGAATTCGCTGGGTTCGAATTTTGCAATGCTAGATTTCCGTCATTGTGACATGGCCGCATGGATCACGCAGTCGTGTCACCTAGCGTCAGGTAAACTATATCATATTATATATCAAATCGAAGCCCCGGACGTTAGCTTTCCAACGCAACCAGAACCGCGTCGTTTGGACCTCTGTAGCTAAAGTTATAGTAGTTTGAGTTCAGAGAGGTCAGGCTGGACAACTTAGCAATTTCTCCAACTTCTTGCATTCCTTCCACTTTTGCATGCTTTCTTCCCATCCTCCAAGCCATTCCTGCCTTATAATATCTGAAAACACTTAATACACATATCAAGGCATCTAATGATAATAAGAGAGGATTAATATTAGCAATTATAAGTCCAAAGAAACATGTTTTCAATCAAAACACATAATTAGGAAGGAAATATAAAACCATGCAAATAGTATGAATAAGTGGGTAAAGAGTTAATAAAAACCACTCAATTGAGTACAATATAAACCATAAAATAGTGGTTTATCACTCAGCCCAGGCACACACCAAGTGGGTCCCAGAAGTGGAATTCTGCACTATCTGCACTTAGTTACTCATTTTCTGTAAACCTAGGTTACTAGTCTAGCATAAAAACTACTTTTAGAGATTCATTGAGAAGGCTATGACATTTTTACACGTGATATTATATTTCTGATGGCATAAGTCTCTAAACCCCATGGTTGGGGGTGAGGAGCTCTGCTGTGTTTTAATGAATTAATGCAGTTACTACTGTTTTCCATTCAATCACGCTTGATTCTATTATAAGATATTCATTCGTACTTCAATCCGGAGAAGATGATGATCCGTGACACTCATCATTATTCTCAAATCTATGAACGCATGCTTGACAACCACTCCCGTTCTATCTGAGCTCAACGTAGTCATTGGGCAACAGCTTGAATGCATATCTCTTTAGTTTCTGATCCAGGGACCGAGTCTGGAGGTTAGAACCTTCGTGGTATAGGCTAGAACCAATTGGCACCATTCTTGGGATCCGGAAAGTCTAAACCTTGTCTGTGGTATTCTGAGTAGGATCTGGAAATGGATGACTATAAAGAGCTTCAAATCTGCGAATGTGGGGCACAAGTGACAGTGTGCAAAAGGACAATGGTCCTATTCCGACGCTAGCGGGAACAGACAGATGATTAGCCGTGTGGTGACAGCGCATATGGATTTTTTTTCATCCGAGAGGATCATATAGCCTGCCATGGAAAGAGCCGTGTGTGTTTGGAGAAGAAGACAGTAGGAAAGCAGAGATTCAGAGGACAGAGCATCTCTGGAACCTCAACCTGTTTCTCACTATTGAATTACAAGTACTGTTTATTTCATGTTATTTATCTTCATAAATATAACCACTATTATCATCAATCTCCTGACTGAGATTTACAAAATAACCATAGCTTGCTTCAAGCCGACAATCTCTATGGGATCGACCCTTACTCACGTAAGGTATTACTTGGACGACCCAGTGAAAAGTGTAATCACAATTTTGTGCACCAGGAAGCTATGGAAAATTATATATCGTTGTGAAGCCCCGGACGTTAGCTTTCCAATGCAACTAAAACCGCAACATTTAGACCTCTGTAGCTCAAGTTATGGTCAATTTAGTACCAGGAGGTCAGGCTGGACAGCTTTAGCTGTTCCTTCAGTTTCTTGTATTTCTTCCACTTTTGCATGCTTTCTTTCCATCTTCTAAGCCATTCCTTCCCTGTAATCTCTGAAATCACTTAACACACATATCAAGGCATCGAATGATAATAAGAGAGGATTAAAATTAGTAAAATTTAAGAGCAACGAAGCATGTTTTCAATCAAAGCACAGAATTAGGAAGGAAATTGTAAAACCATGCATTTTGTATGAATAAGTGTGCAAAGACTTGATAAAATCCAATCAATTGATCACAAGATAAACCATAAAATAGGGGTTTATCAAGCATCACTAGCTGGGAGGATCTAGTGAATAAGTTTCTAGCCAAGTTCTACCCACCTCAAAGGATCATCAGGCTCAAGACAGAGGTCCAAACCTTCACACAAATGGATGTAGAATCTCTCTATCAGGCATGGGAGAGATACAAGGCCCTGATTAGAAAATGTCCCCCTAAAATGTTTAATGAATGGGATGTACTTCATAATTTCTATGAAGGATTGACTCTGAAAGCTCAGGAGGCACTAGATCATTCAGCAGGAGGCTCGTTGCAATTAATGAAGACAGCAGAGGAAGCCCAGAACCTCATTGATATGGTGGCAAACAATCAATACTTTTTTACTCATCAAAGGCAATGCCAACCAGCTCAAAGAAAGGGAGTACTGGAGTTGGAAGGAGTGGACACCATTCTAGCTTAACACACGGTGATGCAGCAGCAAATCCAGCAACAATTTGAGCAAATGGCTAAGAGGATTGATAGCTTACAAGTTGCATTAGTGAATGTCACCAATCAACCACCAACTGGGTGGGGACAAAGTGAGAAAAATGGTGAAGATCAGTAGCAGGAACAAGTGAACTACATGCACAACCAAGGATCCAGCCAGAATGAATTTCATGGAGACACATACAACACCTCTTGGAAGAACTATCCAAACTTAAGATGGGGAAATAACCACACTCAAAACCAGCAACCCTGGCAGAAGAATTCAAACCAAAATAACTCAAGAAACACAAACAACCACAACTAGCAAAATACTAACCACAATCCATATAGAAAACCCCAAAATAACTACCACAAGATACCACAAGATACTCAAAGAATCTCAAACCTGGAGATACTAATGGAAAAAATAATGAAGCATCAGGAGTTAACAAGCAAGAATCAGGAAGCTTCAATGAGAAACTTAAAGAGAAAAATTGGATAACTGTCCAAGAAAGCAATGATTGAAAGGCCAACAAGCTCACTCCCAAGTGATACCATTCCAAATCCTAAAGAAGAATGCAAATCCATCCAACTGAGGAGTGGAAAAACCTTGGTGAGTAACACTGAAGCCAATAAGAAGCCAAAGGAGAATGACAAAGAGCCATCTGAGAAAAATGAGGCTAACAACAAGGAAGAGATGATAGCAAGCAAGAAGGACAAAGAGAAGCTTAAAGAGAAAGATGACCAACCACAAAATTCAAGGGAAGGGAAGCAAGTAATGGAGGAACCATCTCCAGGAAAAAAGCAGGTGGAGAAGACTTTCACACCTCCTCTGCCATATCCTCAAAGGTTCAACAAGGAAACCAATGATCAACACTTCCCCAAGTTCGTTGAAGTCTTCAATAAGCTGGAGATTAATATCCCACTTGCTGAAGCATTAGAGCAAATGCGTCTATATGCAAAATTCTTGAAAGAGCTCATCAACAAAAAGAGAAGCTGGCATGAGAAGGAAACCATTATGCTCACTGAAGAATGCAGTGCTGTGATCCAAAGAGGTATCCCACCAAAGCTCAAAGATCCAGGGAGCTTTGTGATGCGCATAATCTTGTTATGCTACGATTTAGGAAATTGCACGATCGGCAAAATTCCTTCCGGCAAGTGCACCGGTTATCGTCAAGTAAAAACTCACAATAGAGTGAGGTCGAATCCCACAAGGATTGGTTGAGTGAGCAATTCGGATTAGAAGTATGTTCTAGTTGAGCGGAATCAAGATTTAGATGAGAATTGCGGAATGTAAAATTGCATGAATTAAAGAGCGAGAAGCTAAATTGCTGAAATTAAAAGGGATGGGGTGATTGCATGAATTTAATTGCAGAATGTAAAGAGAAAGTGGTAAATCAGAAATGGGGAATTCATTGGGTGTTAGGAGATATTGAGATCTCCGAATCAAAACAACTTTTATCTCTTCCTCAACCAATGCATTCATTGAATTTTGCTTGGCAATCTTATATGATTGGATCCCAATCCCTTGGCTCACCAATTCTCTCTAAAAACAAACAAATTCCCAATCCCTTGGTTTAAATGTTCATAAGAAGAGATGATGCTCGATCACTGATTATACCACACAGTTTCATGAACCACAATTTGGTAGGATTACATGTCACAATATCCATCCAAACCCCAATCCAATTCACTGTGAGAAAGCTTCTCTAGCATGAATCCTCCATTCCTTTCCCAAGGTTCCGAAGGATTCCAATTATGGGTAGTTTCTTTCCCAAGACAACTACCCAATGGAATTAGATCGAGAAGCTTTCTAACAAAATTCAAGAGAAAAGGTTGAAGAAGAAGATAAAACTATTATTGATTCATTGAATTACAATAGAGCTCCCTAACCCAATGAAAGGGGTTTAGTGAGTCATAGCTCTGAATTCAATTACAAAACTAAAAGAAAATGATCCAAAATTCTCAGTGTCTCCCGATTTCCCCCTCAGGGGCTGGATTCCCCCTCAATCCCCCGTGTGTCTCCAATGCAGAAACTAAGGCCTTTAAATAGGCTCCCTAAATTACAAAATGAAAATGAAATTCAAAGCAAATTACAATCAAATGAAAATAAACTATTCTAGATGATTCTTGTGGCCTTGATTTGGTGTTGTTGATGGGCCTTGCTTGCTTGAAGGGTAGAGTGACATAATTGATCCAAAAAGGATAATGATCCATTAAACTACACTCAAACGTTGCACCCCCCTTTCTTGAGTCGTCACTTTGTTCTCTTGTCAACCTTGCCAATTGGATGCCAAATATAGACTATTATACCTCGTTGGAAAGCTATGGATGTCAGCTTTCTAACGCAACTGAAAGCACCTCAATTGGATCTCTATAGCTCGAGTTATACCCCGTGGAAGGTGAAGAGGTCAGCTGGCCTGATTGCATGTTGGTACTATGCTCTTCTATGCACATTACGGGGCTATTTTCTCCCTCAATTTTTAGTATCCACCATGCATGCCATATATGCTTGGAAAGCTCTAGATGTCTTCTTTCCAATGCATTTTGAATCACCTCATTTGGAGTTTTGTAGCTCAAGTTATTTATGTTTGAAGAAGGCATGGTCAAGCTGTTCCATATAACACGTTTAAGCTCCAGTTTAAGCTTAAACTGGAGCTTAAACGCTGGCACTCCCTGGAGGCACAAGCTCGAGCACGTTTAAGCTTCAGTTTAAGGTTAAACTGAAGCTTAAACGTGGAAATGGAAGAAGGCAACCCTGGAGTGTGGAATTGTCGAACACGTTTAAGCTTCAGTTTAAGGTTAAACTGAAGCTTAAACGTGGAAATGGAGGAAAGCCATCCTGGTTCATTTCTCAATTCTGGCGTTTAACTTCCAGTTTAAGGTTAAACTGGAAGTTAAACGCCACTTTCAGCTTTCATGATTTTGGCGTTTAAGCTCCAGTTTAAGCTTAAACTGGAGCTTAAACTCCACATGTGATATTCAAGCTTCCTTTATTGATTTTGTTGCTTCCTTGCCTAGCCTCTTCTTCCCTGAAATCATCCAAACAACTGCATCAAAGTCTTGCTAAAATTCATGAGAATTCTTCCATTCATAGCATTCAAGGAATATAACTAAAAACTCATGGAATTTGCATCAAAATCTTCATGTTGAATGATTTAAGACAAGCATGACTATTTGGCCCAAATGATTACTTAAGGCTCAAGAAAATGCATAAAACAACTAAAAATAAAAGAAAAAGGCTAGTGAAACTAGCCTAAGATGCCTTGGCATCACAACACCAAACTTAATCCTTGCTTGTCCCCAAGCAAGTTCTGAATTATTGAGAAGAAAGAATGAAACAGAAAGTAAATTCATTAGCCATATCAGTAAGTAATTGACATTGATTAATGGCGTGTTCATGCAGAAAGTTGTTGCAGCATCACTTTATTGTTTCTTAGGTAAGAATGTCACTTTTTATGTTTCCACTAAAACACTGCTATGGCCTCTTGTTATTCACATATCCTTGGCAAGTTTCTTTTCTTTGTTTTTCTTTTTCTTTGAGCTTATTTGCTCCTTGTTGCTCAGTGTCATGTGTTGCACAAGCCTTTGGCATTTTCTTTTTCTTATCAGTGCACTACACATATCCACTACAGGCATTTTAGTTCACATTTCTTCTTGAGACATTGGTACCCAGCACCTCTTTGTGTGACTAAATGTTTTGTATTTAGGTTGCTCTTGATAATGGACTATTGGTTGATAATCCCGGGTTAGTTAACCCAAGTTACCAAGTGTTGAAACACTCCTCAGAACCTATTCATCCAAGCATATCCTTAATACATAAACACCACAGGCATTTGTCTCAGAAGTTCAAACCATTGGTGCCTAGCTTATTTTCTCAATTTTTTTGCTTTTTGGTTGCCCTTTTTCAGTGGCTTTTTCTTCTTCTTCTTCTTTCTTTTTCATGGCCAAAGACATTTATTCATCAAGATCCATAGACAGCATCCTAATTTCCACTAAAAGTGACAATTCTAACTTTATTTCTTAGTGAGCTGACTATTCAATCAAACATGCATACCACCACTTAATCTTATTTGATTTCTTACTAAATGGAATTGAGTTACTTTTGTTCAAACTTTTCTTTTATTTTTGGAAATAGAACAAGCATGGCAAGCATACATTTAAGCAAGTGAAGTTTATCCAGACACTTAGACTATCACTTATTTGGAAATTAAACAAACAGACAAACAAAAACTGCAATGACTCAAACTTAAAGCAGGGGTGCATGCAAACTTCCAATATCAGCAATTCAAAGTACAAGCAATTAAGTGACAATACAACCTTTTAGCATCTTCTTTGTTTGTTCATCATCCTTCCTAGCCTTGGTGTTCTCTTTGATGATGATGTATATTCCTTCCATGAGATTGATTGTCTTCTTGCAAAGCTATTAGAAGTTGCTTGTTCCCCAAGCACTTTGAGAATTGGTTAGCATGCATGTATGTTTGTAGGCCTCTGAACTTAGATTGGTGTGTGAACACCAAACTTAGTTCCTTGCCATATGCAGAAATTTGGATCATATGCAGAAAACCTCATGTGCTTTTATTAAGAAAATAACTATGAACTAGAAATTAAACTATTGTTTAAGTAGTTTCCCTGATTGGTTGGAGCTAGTGACTAGTCATGTTGAGGTAGAAATGTGCTTTTAATGAAGTTTTTGGTGGAACACCAAACTTAGAATCTCACATTCACCCTTGAATTGTTTTGGTGTGCAACACCAAACTTAGCTCCTTGCAATACAGATAAATCTACTTAACTCTTTTATTGAAATAACTAGAAAAGAAAAACTACCTTTGGTTGGGTTGCCTCCCAACAAACGCTCGTTTACTGTCATTAGCTTGACATGCTGTTCCTGACTTTCTTCCTCTTCCTCCAGTTTGTTAAGAGGAATGACTTCAAGTGGATAAAGGAGCTAGTTAGTGCCCCTTGTTGTGAATGCCTCTTTCCAGCAAGCTTTCCCTTGTGATTGGCTTGAGTGAACTTGCTTGTTGGCTCAGGAGTTGGATTGTTCTTCGACCTTCTCTTCTTCATGGATATGGTCCTTTGTTTCTCGGTCACAATCCTCATTTTGGTGCTTGTTTCTACTGCCTTCACATCCTTGATCTCAGAACTTGGTTGTTGTTGGATAGTTGGAGTATCCTGTTCATCAAAAGCTTCCTGAATTTGTGGTTCAATGAACCCTTCCTCTTTGCAACTCTCTGTTTCATTGGAGTGTGATCTCCCTTGATTGACTTTCTCCCTTTCTTGTTCTTCTGATTCCTCCCTTGGGTTTGCCATGGTATCACTAGAAGAATTGTGGGTAGGGATTTGCTTTGATAGATATCCAATTTGTGCTTCTAGCTTTTGAATGGCAGCACCTTGATTTTGTAAGTTGGATATCACTTCTTCCTTAAAGCTTTTCAAATCGGCCACATCTCTGCCCATAGTTGCAAGCATTCCTTCTATCCTGGTTAACTGATCATGAAGTGATTGGTTCGGATTGGGTTGATGAGGTTGATTATCTTGGCTGTGATATGGTGGCTGGGAGTATGTGTTTTGTGTGGGCTGATAGAGTCTTTGGTTGGAGTGTTGGTAGTGGTATGACTCTTGTGTGTAGTGGAATGAGTCTTGTGGATAGTGAAATGAATTGTATGAATTTGAGAAGGAATTTTGTGCTGAAAATGCTCAAGTGATGAAGAATTTGGATATGTAAAACTAGGAGGTGAGGTTGGATAATTCAGAGGTGATGGCTCTTGATGAATGGGGTGTGAATAAGTGAAATCTCTTTGGTTTTGATCTTCCCAGCCACAACTTGAGTAGTGATCAAATTCACCAAAACATGGACCATTTTGTGGCTCTGGGAAGTACCCCGTTTCCTGTTCCTGATACTCCCACCCACCATGAGCATAATAACATGAATCATTCTGTGGTGGTGGAGAGTTTCTCATGAATTTTGATTGACCAAAAGATGATGGATACTCCTTTCTTTTTTGCAATGTGCTCAGTCTCAAACAATACTCATCCAAAGATAGTGGAAATTCCATAGTGAGGCAATATCACAAACAGCTAGTGGTTAGTATGCTAACAAGTGAATAAGCAAAGAAAACAAATTAAAATTTGCAGAAATTAGCAGTAATAAACTGAAACAAAAACTATTAACAAAAGAAAAGAAAAATTGCTCAATCTAGTTAACTTCCAATTGGAGAATTGTCAATCGAAAACCAATCCCCGGCAACGGCGCCATAAACTTGATGCGCATAATCTTGTTATGCTACGATTTAGGAAATTGCACGATCGGCAAAATTCCTTCCGGCAAGTGCACCGGTTATCGTCAAGTAAAAACTCACAATAGAGTGAGGTCGAATCCCACAAGGATTGGTTGAGTGAGCAATTCGGGTTAGAAGTATGTTCTAGTTGAGCGGAATCAAGATTTAGATGAGAATTGCGGAATGTAAAATTGCATGAATTAAAGAGCGAGAAGCTAAATTGCTGAAATTAAAAGGGATGGGGTGATTGCATGAATTTAATTGCAGAATGTAAAGAGAAAGTGGTAAATCAGAAATGGGGAATTCATTGGGTGTTAGGAGATATTGAGATCTCCGAATCAAAACAACTTTTATCTCTTCCTCAACCAATGCATTCATTGAATTTTGCTTGGCAATCTTATATGATTGGATCCCAATCCCTTGGCTCACCAATTCTCTCTAAAAACAAACAAATTCCCAATCCCTTGGTTTAAATGTTCATAAGAAGAGATGATGCTCGATCACTGATTATACCACACAGTTTCATGAACCACAATTTGGTAGGATTACATGTCACAATATCCATCCAAACCCCAATCCAATTCACTGTGAGAAAGCTTCTCTAGCATGAATCCTCCATTCCTTTCCCAAGGTTCCGAAGGATTCCAATTATGGGTAGTTTCTTTCCCAAGACAACTACCCAATGGAATTAGATCGAGAAGCTTTCTAACAAAATTCAAGAGAAAAGGTTGAAGAAGAAGATAAAACTATTATTGATTCATTGAATTACAATAGAGCTCCCTAACCCAATGAAAGGGGTTTAGTGAGTCATAGCTCTGAATTCAATTACAAAACTAAAAGAAAATGATCCAAAATTCTCAGTGTCTCCCGATTTCCCCCTCAGGGGCTGGATTCCCCCTCAATCCCCCGTGTGTCTCCAATGCAGAAACTAAGGCCTTTAAATAGGCTCCCTAAATTACAAAATGAAAATGAAATTCAAAGCAAATTACAATCAAATGAAAATAAACTATTCTAGATGATTCTTGTGGCCTTGATTTGGTGTTGTTGATGGGCCTTGCTTGCTTGAAGGGTAGAGTGACATAATTGATCCAAAAAGGATAATGATCCATTAAACTACACTCAAACGTTGCACCCCCCTTTCTTGAGTCGTCACTTTGTTCTCTTGTCAACCTTGCCAATTGGATGCCAAATATAGACTATTATACCTCGTTGGAAAGCTATGGATGTCAGCTTTCTAACGCAACTGGAAGCACCTCAATTGGATCTCTATAGCTCGAGTTATACTCCATGGAAGGTGAAGAGGTCAGCTGGCCTGATTGCATGTTGGTACTATGCTCTTCTATGCACATTACGGGGCTATTTTCTCCCTCAATTTTTAGTATCCACCATGCATGCCATATATGCTTGGAAAGATCTAGATGTCTTCTTTCCAATGCATTTTGAATCACCTCATTTGGAGTTTTGTAGCTCAAGTTATTTATGTTTGAAGAAGGCATGGTCAAGCTGTTCCATATAACACGTTTAAGCTCCAGTTTAAGCTTAAACTGGAGCTTAAACGCTGGCACTCCCTGGAGGCACAAGCTCGAGCACGTTTAAGCTTCAGTTTAAGGTTAAACTGAAGCTTAAACGTGGAAATGGAAGAAGGCAACCCTGGAGTGTGGAATTGTCGAACACGTTTAAGCTTCAGTTTAAGGTTAAACTGAAGCTTAAACGTGGAAATGGAGGAAAGCCATCCTGGTTCATTTCTCAATTCTGGCGTTTAACTTCCAGTTTAAGGTTAAACTGGAAGTTAAACGCCACTTTCAGCTTTCATGATTTTGGCGTTTAAGCTCCAGTTTAAGCTTAAACTGGAGCTTAAACTCCGCATGTGATATTCAAGCTTCCTTTATTGATTTTGTTGCTTCCTTGCCTAGCCTCTTCTTCCCTGAAATCATCCAAACAACTGCATCAAAGTCTTGCTAAAATTCATGAGAATTCTTCCATTCATAGCATTCAAGGAATATAACTAAAAACTCATGGAATTTGCATCAAAATCTTCATGTTGAATGATTTAAGACAAGCATGACTATTTGGCCCAAATGATTACTTAAGGCTCAAGAAAATGCATAAAACAACTAAAAATAAAAGAAAAAGGCTAGTGAAACTAGCCTAAGATACCTTGGCATGACTTTGTAGTTTCATGCACCATATGCATGATAACATTAGAAAAAGCTCTCTGCATTCTAGCTGCTAGTATTAACTTGATGCCCCTCTCAATGATGAGAAACCTTGCCATAGAAGAAATCAAACCTACCAGGATGTCATTAGTGATGGACGATAGATCAATCAAGACACCCAATGGAGTTGTGGAAAATCTATTAGTGAAGGTTGGAGAGTTTATCTTTCCTGCAGACTTTGTGATCCTGGACACAGAAGAAGAAGAAAACAACTCAATTATCCTGGGAAGACCATTTCTAGCTACAGCAAGAGCTATTATCGATGTAGAAAAGGGAGAAATGATCTTCAAGGTGCACAATGAGTAAATGGTCATCAATGTTTTCAAATCAATGCAACATCCCCCTGAGCAAAAGAACTACATGAGAGTAGATATGATAGAAGGCTTGGTGGAAGAAATGTTTGAAGCCAATTATCATGAGCAACAGGAAGAAGAAGGGGAAGAAGACCAAGAGACAATAGAAGAACAAGCAGTTGAAATTTCCATTGAGAAAGAGGTGGAACAAGACAAGACAGAGGAGGTACCAAAACAAGAATTAAAGCCTCTCCCCCCTCATCTCAAGTATGTATTTCTTTGGGAAGCAGATGCCTTACCAGTAATCATAAATTCCTCCCGGAACATAGAAAAAGAGACAAAGCTCATAGAAGTGTTGAAGGCTCACAAGACAGCCTTGGGGTGGACCATTGATGATATCAAGGGCATAAGCCCTGCCATATGTATGCATAAAATTCTATTGGAGGAAGATTCAAGGCCTGTAGTTCAACCCCAAAGAAGACTCAACCCAGCCATGAAGGAAGCAGTTCAAAAAGAAGTCATGAAGCTATGAAATGCTGGGATAATCTTTCTAATCTCTGACAGTTCATGGGTGAGTCCGGTTCAAGTTGTACCAAAGAAGGGGGAATGACAGTCATTACCAATGAGAAGAATGAGTTGATCCCCACCAGGACGGTGACTGGGTGGAGGATGTGCATAGATTATAGAAGATTGAATGATGCTACAAGGAAAGATCAATTTCCTCTCCCATTCATTGACCAGATGCTGAAAAGATTGGCTGGTCATGCCTATTATTGCTTCTTGGATGTGTACTCTGGGTACAATCAAATAGTGGTGGATCCCAAGGATCAAAAAAAGACTTTCTTCACCTTTCCATTTGGAGTTTTTGCTTACAGAAGGATGTCCTTTGGTCTGTGCAATGCTCCTGCAACATTTCAAAGGTGTATGCTTTCTATATTCTCTGACATGGTGGAAAAATTTTTAGAAGTCTTCATGGATGATTTTTCTGTCTTTGGCAATTCATTTAACACTTGCTAGTATCATTTAACTCTTGTTTTGAAAAGATGCCAAGAAACTAATTTGGTATTTAATTGGGAGAAATGCCATTTCATGGTTCCTGAAGCGATAGTTCTTGGGCATAAGGTTTCAAGAAAAGGTATAGAAGTTGATAAAGCTAAAATAGAAATCATTGAAAAGCTTTCTATACTTGTTAATGTGAAAGCAGTAAGGAGTTTTCTTGGGCATGCTGGTTTTTACAG
The DNA here is from genome assembly GCF_059453495.1 of Arachis ipaensis. Classification (NCBI taxonomy): domain Eukaryota; kingdom Viridiplantae; phylum Streptophyta; class Magnoliopsida; order Fabales; family Fabaceae; genus Arachis; species Arachis ipaensis. The sequence continues at coordinate 89,318,037 of NC_142440.1, read as the reverse complement.
GAGGTTCATCAAAGATTTTTCAAAAATAGCAAAACCATTGAGCAATTTGCTACTGATTGATAGCCCTTTTATCTTTGATGACAGTTGCAAGCATGCCTTTGAAACTTTAAAGAGAAAACTAATTACAGCACCAATTATCACACCCCCTTATTGGAAAATACCTTTTGAACTTATGTGTGATGTAAGTGACTTTGCAATTGGTGCTGTGTTGGGGCAAAAGAAAGACAAGCTGCACCATGTCATATATTATGCTAGCAAGGTGTTAAATGAAGCACAAAAAAATTATACCACCACTGAGAAAGAGCTTTTGGCAATTTTATATGCGTTTGATAAATTTAGACAATACTTGATTGGTTCAAAGGTTATAGTGTATACTGACCATGCTGCTCTCAAGTATTTAATGTCTAAACAGGATTCAAAACCAAGGCTTATTAGGTGGGTGCTGCTGCTACAAGAATTCGACATTGAAGTGAGAGATAGGAAGGGGAGTGAGAATCAAGTAGCAGATCATTTGTCAAGAGTGCCACAAGAGGTCAATCAAGATACACCACAGCAAGTGAATGAAAAATTTCCTGATGAGCATCTTTTCCAAGTTCAGCAAGCACCTTGGTTTGCTGACATAGCAAACTACAAGGTGGGAAGGAAGGTGCCTCAAGAATTTTCCAAGAAACAAGTGAAAAAGCTCCTCAATGTAGCAAGGAAGTTTTTGGGGTATGAACCATTTTTGTTCAAAAGATGTCCGGATGGAATGATTAGGAGGAGTGTCCCTGAAACTGAGATGAGAGACATTTTGTCGCACTGTCATGGTTCAGCCTATGGTGGACACTTTGGACCAGAAAGAACAACTGCTAAAATACTGCAGAGTGGATTTTATTGGCCAACCATCTTCAAGGATGCTATAGAGTTTGTCCACCAATGTAATGAATGCCAAAGAGCTGGAGGATTGACAAGAAGGAATGAGATGCCTCAGAACTACATCTTAGAAGTGGAGCTATTTGATCTTTGGGGCATTAATTTCATGGGCCCGTTTCCTCCCTCTTACTCTTTTAAATACATTTTGGTAGTAGTGGAGTATGTCTCAAAGTGGATGGAAGCAATAGCCACAACCACATGTGATGCACAAATTGTCCTCTAATTCCTGAAAAAGCACATTTTCACCAGATATAGAGTTCCTAAGGGACTTGTCAGTGATGGTGGCAGTCATTTTTGCAACAAACAGATGGAGAAACTACTTCACAAATATGGAGTAATGCACAAAGTAACTACACCTTATCACCCACAGACCAATGGCCAAGCAGAACGTGCAAATAGGGAATTGAAGAGGATTTTAGAGAAGAATGTGGGAGCCACAAGAAAAGATTGGGCCATAAAACTAGAAGATACACTCTGGGCATACAGGACAGCATTCAAAACTCCTATTGGAAAGTCCCTGTTTTAGCTGTTATATGGCAAATCTTGTCACCTTCCTGTAGAGCTTGAGCATAAAGCTTTCTGGGCCACTAAACTCTTTGGTGTGCGAAATTGTGATCTAGATGTGAAATTGTTGTTCGAAATTGATTCCCTGGCAATGGCTCTAAAAGCGTGTGCACAATACCATGGTCCAAACATAACTTCACAACTTCGCACAACTAACCAGCAAGTACACTGGGTCGTCCAAGTAATACCTTATGTGAGTAAGGGTCGAATCCCACGGAGATTCTTGGTATGAAGCAAGCTATGGTCATCTTGTAAATCTCAGTCAGGCGGATTAAATTATTTTAAGGAATTATAGTGGATGAAAATAAATAAAATATAAAATAAGATAGTGGTACTTATGTAATTCATTGGTGAGAATTTCAGATAAGCGTATAGAGATGCTTTCGTCCCTCTGAACCTCTGCTTTCCTGCTGTCTTCATCCAATCCTTCCTGCTCCTTTCCATGGCAAGATGTATGTAGGGCGTCACTGTTGTCAATGGCTACTTCCCATCCTATCTGTGAAAATGGTCCGATGCGCTGTCACTGCATGGCTAATCATCTGGAGGTTCTCGATCATACTGGAATAGGATTCACCCTCCTTTTGCGTTTGTCACTACGCCCAGTACTTGCGAGTTTGAAGTTCGTCACAGCCATCCCTTCCCGGATCCTACTCGGAATACCACAGACAAGGTTTAGACTTTCCGGATCTCAGGAATGGCCATCCATGGGTTCTAACTTATACCATAAAGATTCTAATATCTCGGACTCGGTCCTCTGTATTAGATATCCAAGAGATACTCATTCTAGCTTGTTTGCATGTAGAACGGAAGTGTTTGTCAGGCACGTGTTCATAGGTGAGAATGATGATGAGCGTCACATAATCATCACATTCATCATGTTCTTGGGTGCGAATGGATATCTTAGAATAGGAATAAGCTTGAATTGAATAGAAAAATAGTAGTACTTTGTATTAATTCATGAGGAACAGCAGAGCTCCACACCTTAATCTATGGAGTGTAAAAACTCTACCGTTTGAAAATACATAAGTGATAATGGTCCAGGCATGGCCGAATGGCCAGCCCCCATGAAAGTCTAAGATAGCATAAAACTAATCAAAGATCCCTTACAAATATAGCATAAAGTCCTATTTATACTAAACTAGTTACTAGGGTTTACAGAAATGAGTAAATAATGCAGAAATCCAGTTCCGGGGCCCACTTGGTGTGTGCCTGGGCTGAGCTTGAAGTTTACACGTGGAGAGGTCATTCTTGGAGTTGAACGCCAGACTGCAACATGGAACTGGTGTTCAACACCAGTTTGCGTCATCTAAACTCGGGTAAAGTATAAACTATTATATATATCTGGAAGGCCCTGAATGTCTACTTTCCAACGCAATTGGAAGCGTACCATTTGGAGTTCTGTAGCTCCAGAAAATACACTTTGAGTGCAGGGAGGTCAGAATCCAACAGCATCTGCAGTCCTTCTTCAACCTCTGAATCTGATTTTTGCTCAGGTCCCTCAATTTCAGCCAGAAAATACCTGAAATCATAGAAAAACACACAAACTCATAGTAAAGTCCAGAAATGTGATTTTTAATTAAAAACTAATAAAAATATACTAAAAACTAACTAAATCATACTGAAAACTATGTAAAAACAATGCCAAAAAGCGTATAAATTATCCGCTCATCACAACGCCAAACTTAAATTGTTGCTAGTCCCCAAGCAACTGAAATCAAATAGGATAAAAAGAAGAGAATATACTATAAATTCCAAACTATCAATGAAACATAGCTCCAATCAGATGAGCGGGACTTGTAGCTTTTTGCCTCTTGAATCGTTTGGGCATCTCACTTTATCCATTGAAGTTCAGAATGATTGGCATCTATAGGAACTCAAAGTTCAGATAGTGTTATTGATTCTCCTAGTTCAGTATGTTGATTCTTGAACACAGCTACTTATGAGTCTTGGCAGTGGCCCTAAGCACTTTGTTTTCCAGTATTACCACCGGATACATAAATGCCACAGACACATAACTTGGTGAACCTTTTCAGATTGTGACTCAGCTTTGCTAAAGTCCCCAATTAGAGGTATCCAGGGTTCTTAAGCACACTCATTTTTTGATTTGGACCTTGACTTTAACTGCTCAGTCTCAAGTTTTCACTTAACACCTTCACACCACAAGCACATGGTTAGGGACAGCTTAGTTTAGCCGCTTAGGCCAGGATTTTATTCCTTTAGGCCCTCCTATCCACTGATGCTCAAAGCCTTGGATCCTTTTTATTTACCCTTGCCTTTTGGTTTTAAGGGCTACTGGCTTTTTGCTCTTGCCTTTTGGTTTTAAGAGCTTTTGGCTTTTTCTCCTTGCTTGTTCTTTTTCTCTTTTTTTTTCGCTATTTTTTTTCTGCAAGCTTTGTATTCACTGCTTTTTCTTGCTTCAAGAATCATTTTTATGATTTTTCAGATTATCAAATAACATGTCTCCTTGTCATCATTCTTTCAAGAGCCAACATATTTAACATTCTTAAACATCAAATTCAAAAGACATATGCACTGTTCAAGCATTCATTCAGAAAATAAAAAGTATTGTCACCACATAAAAATAATTAAACTAGTTTCAAGGATGAATTCGAAACCATGTACTTCTTGTTCTTTTGTTTTTAAAACATTTTTCGTTTAAGAGAGGTGATGGATTCATATTCACTACTTTAAGGCATAGACACTTAGATACTAATGATCATGTAATAAGACACAAACATAAATAAACATTTAACATAAAAGATGAAAAACAAAAAATTTAAGAACAAGGAATGAGTCCACCTTAGTGATGGTGGCGTTTTCTTCTTGAGGAACCAATGATGTCCTTGAGCTCTTCTATGTCTCTTCCTTGTCTTTGTTGCTCCTCCCTCATTTCTTTTTAATCTTCTCTAATTTCATGGAGGATGATGGAGTGCTCTTGATGTTCCACCCTTAGTTGCCCCATGTTGGAACTCAGTTCTCCTAGGGAGGTGTTGATTTGCTCCCAAACATTTTGTGGAGGAAAGTGCATCCCTTGAGGCATCTCAGGGATTTCTTGGTGATGAGCTTCTTCATGCGTCCCTTGAGATCCATGAATAGGCTCTCTTGTTGGCTCCATCCTTTTCTTAGTGATGGGCTTGTCCTCATCAATGAGGATATCTCCCTCTATGTCAATCCCAGCCGAGTTGCATAGATGGCAAATGAGATGAGGAAAGGCTAACCTTGCCACAGTGGAGGACTTGTCAGCCACCTTGTAGAGTTCTTGAGGTATAATCTCATGAACTTCCACTTCCTCCCCAATCATGATACTATGGATCATGATGGCCCGGTCTATAGTAACTTCAGACCGGTTGCTAGTGGGAATGATTGAGCATTGAATGAACTCCAACCATCCTCTAGCTACAGGCTTAAGGTCCAATCTTCTCAGTTGAACCGATTTGCCTTTTGAGTCAATCTTCCATTGAGCTCCTTCCACACATATGTCCATGAGGACTTGGTCCAACCTTTGATCAAAGTTGACTCTTCTTGTGTAGGGGCGTGCATTTTCTTCCATCATTGGCAAGTTGAACGCCAGCCTTACATTTTCCGGACTGAAATCTAAGTAGTTCCCCCGAACCATGGTAAGATAATTCTTTGGGTTCGGGTTCTTACTTTGATCATGGTTCCTAGTGATCCACGCATTGGCATAGAATTCTTGAACCATTAGGATTCCGACTTGTTGAATGGGGTTGGTTAGAACTTCCCAACCTCTTCTTTGGATCTCATGTCGAATTTCCGGATACTCATTTTTCTTGAGTTTGAAAGGGACCTCAGGGATCACCTTCTTCTTGGCCACAACATCATAGAAGTGGTCTTGATGAGTTTTGGAGATGAATCTTTCCATCTCCCATGACTCGGAGGTGGAAGCTTTTGTCTTCCCTTTCCCTTTTCTAGAGGTTTCTCCGGTCTTAGGTGCCATCAATGGTAATGGAAAAACAAAAAGCTTATGCTTTTACCATACCAAACTTAGAATATTGCTCGCCCTCGAGCAAGAGAAGAAAGAAAAGAAGAAGAAAAAGAGAAAATATGGAGGAGAGTGGGGGGAGGTGTATTCGGCCAAGGTATAAAAGAGAAGGTTGTGTTGTGTGGAAATGAAGGAGGGATGTAGGGGTTTATATAGTGAGGGGAGAGGGGGTAGGTTCGGCCATTTTGGGTGGGTTTTGGTGGGAAAGTGATTTTGAATTTTGAAGGTAGGTGGGGTTTATGGGGAAGAGTGGATGGGTGTGAGTGGTGAAGGGGTAATAGGGAAGAGAGTTTGAGGTGATTGGTGAAGGGTTTTGGGGAAGGGTGTTTATTGGAAAGAGATGATGAATGTTGAGAAGAGTGAAGAGTATGAGTGGAGGTAGGTGGGGATCCTGTGGGGTCCACAGATGCTGAGATGATCCTGTCGGATCCACAGATCCTGAGGTGTCAAGGAATTGCATCCCTGAACCAATTAGGCATGTAAAACGCCTTTGCATGCAATTCTGTCATTTAAACGCTGAATTGATGCTTGTTCTGGGCGTTCAACGCCCAGATGCAGCATGTTTCTGGCGTTGAACGCCAGTTCTATGCTTGTTTCTGACGTTCAGCGCCAGTTCTTCTCAGGGTGTATTCCTGGCGTTTAAATGCCAGGATGTTGCTTGTTTCTGGCGTTCAACGCCAGATCCATGCTCTGTTCTGGCGTTGAACACCAGCCAGATGCTCCTTACTGGCATTTAAACGCCAGTAAGTCCTTCCTCCAGGGTGTGATTTTTCTTTTGCTGTTTTTGATTCTGTTTTTAATTTTTGTATTTATTTTGTGACTCCACATGATCATGAACCTAATAAAAGATAAAAGAACAATAAAAATAAAAATCGAATTAGATAAATAAAAATTGGGTTGCCTCCCAACAAGCGCTTCTTTAATGTCAATAGCTTGACAGTGGGCTCTCATGGAGCCACTGGTGCACGAAATTGTGTTGTCCTGTTCTTTGTACTTGTGTGAGAGTAACAATATATAATTGTATTGAATCCTCATTGTGGCTCTATGTGTGGACACAACTCCGTACAACTAACCAGCAAGTGCACTGGGTCGTCCAAGTAATACCTTACGTGAGTAAGGGTCGAATCCCACGGAGATTGTTGGTATGAAGCAAGCTATGGTCACCTTGCAAATCTCAGTCAGGCAGATTTAAACATGATATTTTATTAGATTCAAATAAACAATAAAAGGGATAGAGATACTTATGTAAATCATTGGTAGGGATTTCAGATAAGCGAATAGAGATGCTTTTCGTTCCTCTGAACCTCTGCTTTCCTGCTATCTTCATCCAATCCGTCTTACTCCTTTCTATGGCTGGCTTTATGTGATACATCACCACTGTCAATGGCTACTTTCGGTCATCTCTCGGGAAAATGATCCAATGCCCTGTCACGGCACGGCTAATCGTCTGGAGGCATCACCCTTGTCAATGGCTTCATCTTATCCTCTCAGTGAATAATATGCTCACGCACCCTGTCACGGCACGGCTATTCATCTGTCGGTTCTCGATCATGCGGGAATAGGATTTACTATCCTTTTGCGTCTGTCACTAACGCCCTGCAATCGCGAGTTCGGAGCTCGTCACAGTCATTCAATCATTGAATCCTACTCGGAATACCACAGACAAGGTTTAGACCTTCCGGATTCTCTTGAATGCCGCCATCATTCTAGCTTACGCCACGAAGATTCTGGTTAGGAGATCTAAGAGATACTCATTCTAGCTTAATTCATGTAGAACGGAAGTGTTTGTCAGGCACGCGTTCATAAGGGAGAAGGATGATGAGCGTCACACATAATCATCACCTTCATCACGTTCTTGGGTTCGAATGGAATCTTAGAAGCGAAATAAGAAGAATTGAATAGAAACAGTAGTACTTTGCATTAATCTTTGAGGAACAGCAGAGCTCCACACCTTAATCTATGGAGTGTAGAAACTCTACCGTATGAAAATATATAAGTGAAGGTCCAGGCATGGCCGAGATGGCCAGCCCCCTAAAACGTGATCAAAGGATCATAAGGTAATCCTAAGATGCCTAATACAATAGTAAGAGGTCTTATTTATAATAAACTAGCTACTAGGATTTACATGAGTAAGTAATTGATGTACAAATCCACTTCCGGGGCCCACTTAGTGTGTGCTTGGGCTTGGGATTGAGTGTTACACGTGCAGAGGCCATTTGTGGAGTTGAACGCCAGTTTCTGTGCCAGTTTGGGCGTTCAACTCTGGTTTTGGATCCTTTTTTGGCGCTGGACGCCAGATTTGGGCAGAAGGCTGGCGTTGAACGCCAGTTTACGTCGTCAATTCTTGGCCAAAGTATGGGCTATTATATATTGCTGGAAAGCCCTGGATGTCTACTTTCCAACGCAATTGGAAGCGTGCCATTTCGAGTTCTGTAGCTCCAGAAAAATCCACTTTGAGTGCAGGGAGGTCAGAATCCAACAGCATCAGCAGTCCTTTTTCAACCTCTGAATCTGATTTCTGCTCAAGTCCTTCAATTTCAGACAGAAAATACCTGAAATCACAGAAAAACACACAAACTCATAGTAAAGTCCAGAAATGTGAATTTAACACAAAATCTATTAAAAACATCCCTAAAAGTAACCAGATTCTACTAAAAACATACTAAAAACAATGCCAAAAAGCGTATAAATTATCCGCTCATCACAACACCAAACTTAAATTATTGCTTGTCCCCAAGCAACTGAAAATCAAGTAGGATAAAAAGAATAGAATATACTATAAATTCCAAACTATCAATGAAACATAGCTCCAATCATATGAGCGGGACTTATAGCTTTTTGCCTCTTGAATAGTTTTGGCATCTCACTTTATCCATTGAGGTTCAGAATGATTGGCATCTATAGGAACTCAGAGTTCAGATAGTGTTATTGATTCTCCTAGTTCAGTATGATGATTCTTGAACACAGCTATTTTATGAGTCTTGGCCGTGGCCCTAAGCACTTTGTTTTCCAGTATTACCACCGGATACATAAATGCCACAGACACATAATTGGGTGAACCTTTTCAGATTGTGACTCAGCTTTGCTAAAGTCCCCAATTAGAGGTGTCCAGGGTTCTTAAGCACACTCTTTGTTTTTGCTTTGGACCTTGACTTTAACCGCTCAGTCTCAAGTTTTCACTTGACACCTACACGCCACAAGCACATGGTTAGGGACAGTTTGGTTTAGCCGCTTAGACCAGGATTTTATTCCTTTAGGCCCTCCTATCCACTGATGCTCAAAGCCTTGGGATCCTTTTTATTTGCCCTTGCCTTTTGGTTTTAAGGGTTATTGGCTTTTTCTGCTTGCTTTCTCTTTTTCTTTCTATTTTTTTTCTATTTTTTTTTCGCCCATATTTTTTTTTTCTGCAAGCTTTGTTATTTTTGCTGCTTTTTCTTGCTTCAAGAATCATTTTTATGATTTTTCAGATTATCGAATAACATGTCTCCTAGTCATTATTCTTTCAAGAGCCAACATATTTAACATTTAAACAACAACTTCAAAAGACATATGCACTGTTCAAGCATACATTCAGAAAACAAGAAGCATTGTCACCACATCAATATAATTAAACTAAGTTCAAGGATAAATTCGAAACTCATGTACTTCTTGTTCTTTTGAATTAAAACATTTTTCATTTAAGAGAGGTGATGGATTCATAGGACATTCATAACTTTAAGACAAAGTTACTAACTACTAATGATCATGTAATGAAGACACAAACATAGATAAGCACATAACATAGAAAACGAAAAACAGAGAAAGTAAGAACAAGGAATGAGTCCACCTTAGTGATGTCCTTGAGCTCTTCTATGTCTCTTCCTTGTCTTTGTTGCTCCTCCTTCATTGCTTTTAGATCTTCTCTGATTTCATGAAGGATGAAGGAGTGCTCTTGATGTTCCACCCTTAGTTGCTTCCAATAATTGTGTGGAAGAAAATGTATCCCCTGAGGTATCTCAGGGATCTCTTGATTTGCAGTCAATTGTTCTACCCCTGAGCTATAGACCCTTGATGGAAGCTTTTGTCTTCCCTTTCCTCTTTCTAGAGGTTTCTCTGGCCTTAGGTGCCATCGATGGTTATGGAAAAAACAAAAAAGCTATGCTTTTACCACACCAAACTTAGAATGTTGCTCGCCCTCGAGCAAAAGAAGAAAGAATAGAAGAATAAGAAGAAGATATGGAGGAGATGGATGGGAGTGTGTATTCGGCCATATGGGTGGGAATGGGTGGGAGAGAGATGTTGAATTTTGAAGGTAGTGGGTGTATGGATGTGAGTGGTAAAGGGTTAAGAGTGTTTGTTGGGAATAGAGGATGATTGAGAAGAGAGAAGAGAGTGAGTGGAGGTAGGTGGGGATCCTGTGAGGTCCACAGATCCTGAGATGATCCTGTGAGGTCCACAGATCTTGAGGTGTCAAGGCATTTACATCCCTGCACCAATTTAGGCATGTAAAATGCCCTTGCATACAACTCTGGGCGTTCAGCGCCAGGTTGGTGCCTATTTTGGGCGTTCAACGCCCCTTTGCTGCCATTTCTGGCGTTGAACGCCAGAACCATGCTTGTTCTGGGCGTTCAGCGCTAGGATGCTCCCATTCTGGGCGTTCAGCGCCAGAACTATGCTCTGTTCTGGCGTTTGAACGCCAGGCAGATGCTCCTCTAGGGTGTGATTTTTATTTTGCTGTTTTTGATTCCGTTTTCAATTTTTATATTTATTTTGTGACTCCACATGATCATGAACCTACAAAGACATATAACTAAGAAAAATATAGTTAGATAAATTGGGTTGCCTCCCAACAAGCGCTTCTTTAATGTCAATAGCTTGACAGTGGGCTCTCATGGAGCCTCACAGATGTGCAGAGCTTTGTTGAAACTCTCCAACACCAAACTTAGAGTTTGGATATGGGAGTTCAACACCAAACTTAGAGTTTGGTTGTGGCCTCCCAACACCAAACTTAGAGTTTGACTGTGGGGGCTCTGGTTGACTCTGCTTGGAGAGAAGCTTTTCTTGCTTCCTCTCCATGGTTGCAGAGGGAGATCCTTGAGTTTTGAATACAAGGGAGTTCTCATTCCATTGAAGGACTATTTCACCTCTGTCAACATCAATCACAGCTCTTGCTGTGGCCAGGAAAGGTCTTCCTAGGATGATGGATTCATCCTCTTCCTTTCCAGTATCCAGGACTATGAAATCAGTAGGTATGTAAAGGCCCTCAACCTTTACTAATACATCTTCTACTTGTCCATAAGCCTGTTTTTTGAGCTGTCTGCCATCTCTAGTGAGATTTTAGCAGCTTGCACCCCATAGATTCCCAGTTTCTCTATTACAGAGAGGGGCATGAGGTTTATTCTTGAACCAAGGTCACACAGAGCCTTAAAGATCATGGTGCCTATGGTACAGGGTATTATGAACTTTCCAGGATCCTGTCTCTTCTGAGGCAATGTCAGTTGATCCAGATCACTTAGTTCATTGATGAACAAGGGAGGTTCAACTTCCCAAGCATCAATGCCAAATAATTTGGCTTCAGCTTCATGATTGCACCAAGAAACTTGGCAGTTTGCTCTTCAGTGACATCCTCATTCTCTTCTGAAGAGGAATACTCATCAGAGCTCATGAAGGGTATAAGGAGGTTCAATGGAATCTCTATGGTCTCTAGATGAGCCTCAGAGTCCTTTGGTTCCCCAGAAGGAAGCTCCTTATTGACCACTGGACGTCCCAGGAGGTCTTCCTCCTTGGAATTCACGTCCTCTCCTTCCCTTACAGGTTCGGCCATGGCGCTTATGTCAATGGCCTTGCACTCTCCTTTTGGATTCTCTTCTGTATTGCTTGGGAGAGTACTAGGAGGGATTTCAGTGATCCTTTTACTCAGCTGGCCCACTTGTGCTTCCAGATTTCTAATGGAAGACCTTGTTTCATTCATGAAACTTACAGTGGCCTTAGATAGATCAGAGACTAGATTTGCTAAATTAGAAGCATTTTGTTCAGAGTTCTCTGTCTGTTGCTGAGTTGATGATGGAAAAGGCTTGCTATTGCTAAACCTGTTTCTTCCACCATTATTAAAGCCTTGTTGAGGCTTTTGATCCTTCCATGAGAAATTTGGATGATTTCTCCATGTTGAGTTATAGGTGTTTCCATAAGGTTCACCTAAGTAATTTACCTTTGCTATTGCAGGGTTCTCAGGATCATAGGCTTCTTCTTCAGAAGATGCCTCTTGAGTACTGTTGGATGCAGCTTGCATTCCATGCACACTCTGAGAAATCATATTGACTTGCTGAGTCAATATTTTATTCTGAGCCAATATGGCATTCAGAGTATCAACTTCAAGAACTCCCTTCTTCATAGGCGTCCCATTACTCACAGGATTCCTTTCAGAAGTGTACATGAACTGGTTATTAGCAACCATGTCAATGAGTTCTTGAGCTTCTGCAGGCGTTTTCTTTAGGTGAATGGATCCACCTGCAGAAGTGTCCAGTGACATCTTTGATAGCTCAGATAAACCATCATAGAATATATCCAGGATGGTCCATTCTGAAAGCATGTCAGAAGGACACTTTTTGGTCAACTGTTTGTATCTTTCCCAAGCTTCGTAGAGAGATTCACCTTCTTTCTGTCTGAAGGTTTGAACATCAGCTCTAAGCTTGCTCAGCTTTTGAGGAGGAAAGTACTTGGCTAAGAAAGCCGTGACCAGCTTATCCCAAGAGTTCAGGCTGTCTTTAGGTTGAGAATCCAACCATAATCTAGCTCTGTCTCTTACAGCAAAAGGGAAAAGCATGAGCCTGTAGACTTCAGGATCTATTCCATTAGTCTTAACAGTATCACATATCTGCAAGAATTCAGTTAAGAACTGAAAAGGATCTTCAGATGGAAGTCCATGAAACTTGCAGTTCTGCTGCATTAGAGAAACTAATTAAGGTTTAAGCTCAAAATTGTTTGCTCCAATGGCAGGAATGGAGATGCTTCTTCCATGTACATTGGAATTAGGTGCAGTAAAGTCACCAAGCATTCTCCTTGCATTGTTGTTGGGTTCGGCTGCCATCTCCTTTACTTGTTCGAAATTTTCAATCAAGTTGTCTCTGGATTGTTGTAATTTAGCTTCTCTTAATTTTCTCTTCAGAGTCCTTTCAGGTTCTGGATCAGCTTCAACAAGAATGCCTTTTTCTCTGTCCCTGCTCATAAGAAAGAGGAGAACAAAAGAAAAGAAGAGGAATCCTCTATGTCACAGTAAAGAGGATCCTTATTGTTAGTAGAAGAAAAGAAGAAGAAATTCGAACACAGATAGAGTAGGGGGTTCGAATTTGGTGATGATGTGAGGAAGTAATGTTAGTTAATGAATGAATAAATAGAATAGGATGAGAGAGAGGGGGGGAATTTTCGAAAATTATTTTTGAAAAGGAGTTAGTGATTTTTGAAAATTGGTTTTTGAAAGTTGTTAGTATTTTTTTTTTTTCGAAATTTTTGAAATTAAAAATAAAAATAAAAATAATTAGTTAATTAAAAAGAAATTTTTTTTTTGAAAAAGGGGAAAATATTTTCGAAAATTGAGAGAGAGAGAGTTAGTTAGGTGGTTTTGAAAAAGTTAAGAAACAAACAAAAAGTTAGTTAGTTAGTTGAAACAAATTTTGAAAAGATAGGAAGTTAGGAAGTTAGAAAAGATATTTTGAAAAGATATTTTTGAAAAAGAAGGAAGATATTTTCGAAAATTGAGAGAGAGAGAGTTAGTTAGGTGGTTTTGAAAAAAGTTAAGAAACAAACAAAAAGTTAGTTAGTTAGTTGAAACAAATTTTGAAAAGATAAGAAGTTAGGAAATTAGAGAAGATATTTTGAAAAGATAATTTTGAAAAAGATAAGATAAGAAGATATTTTTGAAAAGATATGATAGAAATTAGTTTTGAAAAAGTTTTGATTTTTAAATTCACAATTAATGACTTGATTCACAAGAAATCACAAGATATGATTCTAGAACTTAAAGTTTGAATCTTTCTTAACAAGCAAGTAACAAACTTCAAATTTTTTAATCAAAACATTAATTGTTTATGTTATTTTCGAAAATTTTGATTTAAAAATAAGAAAAATATTTTTGAAAAATATTTTTGGAATTTTCGAAAATAACTAAGAATTTTGAAAAAGATTTGATTTTTGAAAAAGATTTTGAAAAAGATAAGATTTTCAAATTGAAAATTTGATTTGACTCATGAGAAACAATTTGATTTTTAAAAATTTTTGAAAAAGTCAACTCAATTTTCGAATTTGATGAGAGAAAAAGGGAAAGATATTTTTTTGATTTTTGAAATTTTTATGATGCAAGAGAAAAACACTAAAAGGATGCAATGCATGAAATTTTTAGATCAAAATAATGAATGCATGCATGAATGCTATGAATGTCAAGATGAGCACCAAGAACACTATGAAGAACATGATGAACATCAAAAACATATTTTTGAAAAATTTTTAATGCAAAGAAAACATGCAAGACACCAAACTTAGAATTCTTTAATGCTTACGCACTAAGAATTCAAGAATGCATATGATAAACATGAAAAGACACAAAACAAAAAATCATCAAGATCAAACAAGAAGACTTACCAAGAACAACTTGAAGATCATGAAGAACACTATGAATGCATGATATTTTCGAAAAAATGCAAGATGCATATGCAAGTGACACCAAACTTATAATGTGACTCAAGATTTAAACAAGAAACATGAAATAATTTTTTTATTTTTATGATTTTATGATTTTTTTGGATTTTTAACTTATATTTTTCGAAAATTATTTAGAAAAAAGAAAAATAAGGATTCAAAATTTTTAATATGAATTCCAGGAATCTTATGCTCTAAAACTCCAATCAAAGGGTCAGGCATGGCTTAATAGCCACCCAAGCTTTAGTATGTAACTCAGACATGACACGCCTGACATTCCTTGCATTCAACAGCCAATTGGCTAAGAAAGACAAAGAAGCTCTTCTCTTGAGTATAAGGATTGAGACATGGCTTTACAGCCAGCCAGGCTCCAACATGCTTCATGAAACACTAGAATTCATTCTTAAAAATTCTGAAGCCATAGAATAATTTATTTTTGAAAACATTTTTATTTATTTATTTTTTTTTCGAAAACAGATGAGAAAATTTTGAAAATATTTTTGAAAAATTTTTGAAAAGAAAATAAAAAGAAAATTACCTAATCTGAGCAACAAGATGAACCGTCAGTTGTCCAAACTCGAACAATCCCCGGCAACGGCGCCAAAAACTTGGTGCACGAAATTGTGTTGTCCTGTTCTTTGTACTTGTGTGATAGTAACAATATATAATTGTATTGAATCCTCATTGTGGCTCTATGTGTGGACACAACTCCGTACAACTAACCAGCAAGTGCACTGGGTCGTCCAAGTAATACCTTACGTGAGTAAGGGTCGAATCCCACGGAGATTGTTGGTATGAAGCAAGCTATGGTCACCTTGCAAATCTCAGTCAGGCAGATTTAAACATGATATTTTATTAGATTCAAATAAACAATAAAAGGGATAGAGATACTTATGTAAATCATTGGTAGGGATTTCAGATAAGCGAATGGAGATGCTTTTCGTTCCTCTGAACCTCTGCTTTCCTGCTATCTTCATCCAATCCGTCTTACTCCTTTCTATGGCTGGCTTTATGTGATACATCACCACTGTCAATGGCTACTTTCGGTCATCTCTCGGGAAAATGATCCAATGCCCTGTCACGGCACGGCTAATCGTCTGGAGGCATCACCCTTGTCAATGGCTTCATCTTATCCTCTCAGTGAATAATATGCTCACGCACCCTGTCACGGCACGGCTATTCATCTGTCGGTTCTCGATCATGCGGGAATAGGATTTACTATCCTTTTGCGTCTGTCACTAACGCCCTGCAATCGCGAGTTCGGAGCTCGTCACAGTCATTCAATCATTGAATCCTACTCGGAATACCACAGACAAGGTTTAGACCTTCCGGATTCTCTTGAATGCCGCCATCATTCTAGCTTACGCCACGAAGATTCTGGTTAGGAGATCTAAGAGATACTCATTCTAGCTTAATTCATGTAGAACGGAAGTGTTTGTCAGGCACGCGTTCGTAAGGGAGAAGGATGATGAGCGTCACACATAATCATCACCTTCATCACGTTCTTGGGTTCGAATGGAATCTTAGAAGCGAAATAAAAAGAATTGAATAGAAACAGTAGTACTTTGCATTAATCTTTGAGGAACAGCAGAGCTCCACACCTTAATCTATGGAGTGTAGAAACTCTACCGTATGAAAATACATAAGTGAAGGTGCAGGCATGGCCGAGATGGCCAGCCCCCTAAAACGTGATCAAAGGATCATAAGGTAATCCAAAGATGCCTAATACAATAGTAAGAGGTCCTATTTATAATAAACTAGCTACTAGGGTTTACATGAGTAAGTAATTGATGTACAAATCCACTTCCGGGGCCCACTTGGTGTGTGCTTGGGCTTGGGCTTGAGTGTTACACGTGCAGAGGCCATTTGTGGAGTTGAACGCCAGTTTCTGTGCCAGTTTGGGCGTTCAACTCTGGTTTTGGATCCTTTTCTGGCGCTGGACGCCAGATTTGGGCAGAAGGCTGGCGTTGAACGCCAGTTTACGTCGTCAATTCTTGGCCAAAGTATGGACTATTATATATTGCTGGAAAGCCCTGGATGTCTACTTTCCAACGCAATTGGAAGCGCGCCATTTCGAGTTCTGTAGCTCCAGAAAAATCCACTTTGAGTGCAGGGAGGTCAGAATCCAACAGCATCAGCAGTCCTTTTTCAACCTCTGAATCTGATTTCTGCTCAAGTCCCTCAATTTC
This sequence comes from Arachis ipaensis, assembly GCF_059453495.1. Lineage (NCBI taxonomy): Eukaryota > Viridiplantae > Streptophyta > Magnoliopsida > Fabales > Fabaceae > Arachis > Arachis ipaensis. The sequence goes on along the minus strand of NC_142440.1, from coordinate 89,301,702 downwards.
AGCCAGAAAATACCTGAAATCACAGAAAAACACACAAACTCATAGTAAAGTCTAGAAATGTGAATTTAACACAAAATCTATTAAAAACTTCCCTAAAAGTAACCAGATTCTACTAAAAACATACTAAAAACAATGCCAAAAAGCGTATAAATTATCCGCTCATCAGCCACACAGGTGATCAGGTCAATTTTATAGACTCCCAACACCAAACTTAGAGTTTGGATGTGGGGATTCAACACCAAACTTAGAGTTTGGCTGAGGCCTCCCAATACCAAACTTAGGAGTTTGATTGTGGGGGCTTTGGCATCCTCTCCATTGTCACAGAAGGATAGCCTTGGGCCTTAAACACAAGGTAGTTCCCCTTCAATTGAAGGAAGAATTCTCCTCTGTTAACATCTATCACAGCTCCTGCTGTGGCTAGGAAAGGTCTTCCAAGGATGATGGATTCATCCTCATCTTTCTCAGTGTCTAGGATTATGAAATCAGTAGGGATGTAAAGGCCTTTAACCTTTACTAGCATGCCCTCTACTTGTCCATAAGCCTGTTTTCTTGAGTTGTCTGCCATTTTTAATGAGATTCTGGCAGCTTGCACCTCAAAGATTCCCAGTTTCTCCATTATAGAGAGTGACATGAGGTTTATCCCTGACCCAAGGTCACACAGAGCCTTCTCAAAGGTCATGGTACCTATGGTACAAGGTATTAAGCACTTTCTAGGATCCTGTTTCTTCTGAGGCAATGTAAGTTGATCCAGATCACTTAGTTCATTGATGAGCAAGGAAGGTTCATCTTCCCAAGTCTCATTACCAAATAATTTGGCATTTAGCTTCATGATTGCACCAAGGTACTTGGCAACTTGCTCTTCAGTAACATCCTCATTCTCTTCAGAAGAAGAATACTCATCAGATCTCATGAAGGGCATAAGGAGGTTCAATGGAATCTCTATGGTCTCTAGATGAGCCTTAGATTCATGTGGCTCCTCAAAGGGAAACTCCTTGTTGATCACTGGACGTCCCAGGAGGTCTTCCTCACTGGGATTCACGTCCTCTTCCTCCCCTATAGGTTCCGCCATGATGGTTATATCAACGGCCTTGAACTCTCTCTTTGGATTCTCTTCTGTATTGCTTGGGAGAGTACTAGGAGGTGTTTCAGTGATTTTCTTACTCAGCTGGCCCACTTGTGCCTCCAAATTTCTTATGGAGGACCTTGTTTCACTCATGAAACTTAAAGTGGCCTTGGACAGATCAGAGACTAAGTTTGCTAAATTAAAGGTTTTTTGTTCAGAGTTCTCTGTCTGTTGCTGAGAAGATGATGGAAAAGACTTGCTATTGCTGAGCCTATTTCTTCCACCATTATTAAAGCCTTGTTGAGGCTTTTGTTGATCCTTCCATGAGAAATTTGGATGATTTCTCCATGATGAATTATAGGTGTTTCCATAAGGTTCACCAATGTAATTTACCTCTTCTATTGCAGGGTTATCAGAATCATAAGCTTCTTCTTCAGAAGATGCCTCTTTAGTACTGTTGGATGCATTTTGCCATCGATTCAGACTTTGGGAAATCATTTTGACTTGCTGAGTCAACACTTTGTTCTGAGCCAATATGGCATTCAGAGCATCAAATTCAAGAACTCTTTTCTTCTGAGGCGTCCCATTATTCACGGAATTTCTCTCAGAAGTATACATAAATTGATTATTTGCAACCATGTCAATAAGTTCTTGAGCTTCTGCAGGCGTTTTCTTTAGGTGAATGGATCCACCTACAGAATGGTCCAGTGACATCTTGGAGAACTTAGACAGACCATAATAGAATATATCCATAATGGTCCATTCTGAAAGCATGTCAGGAGGACACCTTTTGGTCATCTGCTTGTATCTTTCCCAAGCTTCATAGGGGGATTCACCATCTTTTTGCTTGAAGGTCTGAACATCCACTCTAAGCTTGCTCAGCTTTTGAGGAGGAAAGAACTTAGCCATGAAGGCCGTGACCAACTTATCCCAAGAGTTCAGGCTATCTTTAGGTTGTGAGTCCAACCATGTTCTAGTTCTGTCTCTTACAGCAAAAGGGAAAAGCATGAACCTGTAGACTTCAGGATCTACCCCATTAGTCTTAACAGTCTCACAGATCTGTAGGAACTCAGTTAAAAACTGAGAGGAATCTTCTGATGGAAATCCATGGAATTTGCAGTTCTGTTGCATTAGAGCAACTAATTGAGGTTTCAGCTCAAAATTGTTTGCTCCAATGGTGGGGATTGAGATGCTTCTTTCATCAAACTTGGATGTAGGTGTAGTATAATCACCAAGCATCCTCCTTACATTATTATTATTTTCGGCTGCCATCTCCTCTTCCTTTTCGAAAATTTCTGTAAGGTTATCTCTGAATTGTTGTATTTTAGCTTATCTTAGCTTCCTCTTCAGAGTCCTTTCAGGTTCTGGATCATCTTCAACAGGAATGCCTTTTTCCTTGTTCCTGCTCATATGAAAGAGAAGAGAACAAGAAAAGAAGAGGAATCCTCTATGTCACAGTAAAGAGGTTCCTTATTGTTAGTAAAAGAAGAAAGGGAATAGGAGTGAAGAAGAATGGATAATCCAAACACAAGGATAAGGATAGGAGCAGAGATATGAGATGAAGAGAAGTGTTAGTAAGTAATTAAATAAATAGAAGAAGATGAGAGAGAGAAATTTTTGAAAATAATTTTTGAAAAGGAGTTGATAATTTTCAAAAATTAAAGGGGAAATAAAATTAAAATTAAAATTTAAAACAATTAATTAATTAAAAAGAATTTTTGAAAAAGAGGGAGGTATTTTCGAAAATTAGAGAGGGAAGAGTAGTTAGGTAGTTTTGAAAAAAGATGAGAAACAAACAAAAAGTCAATTAGTTAGTTAAAAAAGATTTGAAAATCAATTTTGAAAAGATAAGAAGATAAGAAGTTAGAAAAGATATTTTAAAATCAAATTTTTTTTTTGAAAAAGATATGATTTAAAAAGATATGATAGAAAGATATGATTAAAATTAGTTTTAAAAAAGATTTGAATTTTAAAATCAAAATTAATGACTTGACTCACAAGTAATCACAAGATATGATTCTAGAACCTAATGTTTGAATCTTTCTTAACAAGAAAGTAACAAATTTGAAATTTTTGAATCAAAACATTAATTGTTGATAATATTTTCGAAAATTATGAGATAAAATTAAGAAAAAAGATTTTTGAAAAATATTTTTAAAATTTTCAAAAATAAATAAGAAAAATGAAAAAGATTTGATTTTTTGAAAAATATTTTGAAAAGATAAGATTTTTAAATTGAAAATTTGATTTGACTCATAAGAAACAACTAAATTTTAAAAAGTTTTGAAAAAGTCAACTCAAATTTTCGAAAATTTATGAGTGAAAAAGGGAAAGATATTTTTTTTATTTTTGAATTTTTAATGATGAAAGAGAAAAACATCAAAAAGACTCAATGCATGAAAATTTTGGATCAAAACATGTGATGCATGCAAGAACACTATGAATGTCAAGATGAACACTAAGAACACTTTGAATGTCAAGATGAACACCAAGAACTTATTTTTGAAAAATTTTCAAGAAAAGAAAACATGCAAGACACCAAACTTAAAAAATTTTTATTCTTTAGACATTAATAATTCAAGAATGCATATGAAAAACAAGAAAAGACACAAAACAAGAAAATATGAACATCAAACAAGAAGACTGGCCAAGAACGACTTGAAGATCATGAAGAATGCAATGCATGAAATTTTCGAAAATAATTTTTAGAAAATTGAAAAGATGCAATTGACACCAAACTTAAAAGTTGACTCTAGACTCAGGCAAGAAACACAAAAAATATTTTTTTGATTTTATGATTTTGTAAATTTTTTTTCGAATTTTTTCGAAAATAAATTTTGGAAAAACGAAAAAAGAAGAAATTTTCTTTTTTTGTATTATTTTCGAAAATAAGAAATAAAAAGATTCAAAATAAAATAAAATTACCTAATCTGAGCAATAAGATGAACCGTCAGTTGTCCAAACTCGAACAATCCCCGGCAACGGCGCCAAAAACTTGGTGTGCGAAATTGTGATCTAGATGTGAAATTGTTGTTCGAAATTGATTCCCTGGCAATGGCTCCAAAAGCGTGTGCACAATACCATGGTCCAAACATAACTTCACAACTTCGCGCAACTAAGCAGCAAGTGCACTGGGTCGTCCAAGTAATACCTTACGTGAGCAAGGGTCGAATCCCACGTAGATTGTTGGTATGAAGCAAGCTATGGTCATCTTGTAAATCTCAGTCAGGCAGATTAAATTGTTTTAAGGAATTATAGTGGATAGAAATAAATAAAATATAAAATAGGATAGTGGTACTTATGTAATTCATTGGTGAGAATTTCAGATAAGGGTATAGAGACGCTTTCGTCCCTCTGAACCTCTGCTTTCCTACTGTCTTCATCCAATCCTTCCTGCTCCTTTCCATGGCAAGCTGTATGTAGGGCATCACCGTTGTCAATGGCTACTTCCCATCCTCTCTATGAAAATGGTCTGATGCGCTGTCCCTGCATGGCTAATCATCTGGAGGTTCTCGATCATACTGGAATAGGATTCACCCTCCTTTCGCGTCTGTCACTACGCCCAGTACTTGCGAGTTTGAAGTTCGTCACAGCCATCCCTTCCCGGATCCTACTCGGAATACCACAGACAAGGTTTAGAATTTCTGGATCTCAGGAATGGCCATCCATGGGTTCTAACTTATACCACAAAGATTCCAATATCTCAGACTCGGTCCTCTGTATTAGATATCCAAGAGATACTCATTCTAGCTTGTTTACATGTAGAACGGAAGTGTTTGTCAGGCACGCATTCATAGGTGAGAATGATGATGAGCGTCACATAATCATCACATTCATCATGTTCTTGGGTGCGAATGGATATCTTAGAATAGGAATAAGCTTGAATTGAATAGAAAAACCGTAGTACTTTGTATTAATTCATGAGGAACAGCAGAGCTCCACACCTTAATCTATGGAGTGTAGAAACTCTACCGTTTGAAAATACATAAGTGATAATGGTCCAGGAATGGCCGAATGGCCAGCCCCCATGAAATTCTAAGATAGCATAAAACTAATCAAAGATCCCTTTCAACGATAGCATAAAGTCCTATTTATACTAAACTAGTTACTAGGGTTTACAGAAATGAGTAAATAATGCAGAAATCCACTTCCGGGGCCCACCTTGTGTGTGCTTGGGCTGAGCTTGAAGTTTACACATGGAGAGGTCATTCTTGGAGTTGAACGCCAGTTTGTAACGTGTTTCTGGCGTTGAACTCCACTTTGCAACTTGTTTCTGGCGCTGAACGCTAGACTGCAAAATGGAACTGGCGTTCAACGCCAGTTTGCATCGTCTAAACTCAAATAAAGTAGGAACTATTATATATATCTGGAAAGCCCTGGATGTCTACTTTCCAACGCAATTAGAAGCGCGCCATTTGGAGTTCTGTAGCTCCAGAAAATCCATTTTGAGTGCAGGGAGGTCAGAATCCAACAGCATCTGCAGTCCTTCTTCAACCACTGAATCTGATTTTTGCTCAGGTCCCTCAATTTCAGCCAGAAAATACCTGAAATCACAGAAAAACACACAAACTCATAGTAAAGTCCAGAAATGTGATTTTTAATTAAAAACTAATAAAAATATACTAAAAACTAACTAAATCATATTGAAAACTATGTAAAAACAATGCCAAAAAGCGTATAAATTATCCGCTCATCACAACGCCAAACTTAAATTGTTGCTAGTCCCCAAGCAACTGAAATCAAATAGGATAAAAAGAAGAGAATATACTATAAATTACAAACTATCAATGAAACATAGCTCCAATCAGATGAGCGGGACTTGTAGCTTTTTGCCTGTTGAATAGTTTTGGCATCTCACTTTATCCATTGAAGTTCAGAATGATTGGCATCTATAGGAACTCAGAGTTCAGATAGTGTTATTAATTGTCCTAGTTCAGTATGTTGATTCTTGAACACAGCTACTTTATGAGTCTTGGCAGTGGCCCTAAGCACTTTGTTTTCCAGTATTACCACCGGATACATAAATGCCACAGACACATAACTGGGTGAACCTTTTCAGATTGTGACTCAGCTTTGCTAAAGTCCCCAATTAGAGGTGTCCAGGGTTCTTAAGCACACTCTTTTTTTGCTTTGGACCTTGACTTTAACCGCTCAGTCTCAAGTTTTCACTTGACACCTTCACACCACAAGCACATGGTTAGGGACAGCTTAATTTAGCCGCTTAGGCCAGGATTTTATTCCTTTAGGCCCTCCTATCCACTGATGCTCAAAGCCTTAGATCCTTTTTATTTACCCTTGCCTTTTGGTTTTAAAGGCTACTGGCTTTTTGCTCTTTCCTTTTGGTTTTAAGAGCTTTTGTCTTTTTCTGCTTGCTTGTTCTTTTTCTCTTTTTTTTTCGCTATTTTTTTTTCTGCAAGCTTTGTATTCACTGCTTTTTCTTGCTTCAAGAATCATTTTTATGAATTTTCAGATTATCAAATAACATGTCTCCTTGTCATCATTCTTTCAAGAGCCAACATATTTAACATTCTTAAACATCAAATTCAAAAGACATATGCACTGTTCAAGCATTCATTCAGAAAACAAAAAGTATTGTCACCACATAAAAATAATTAAACTAGTTTCAAGGATGAATTCGAAACCATGTACTTCTTGTTCTTTTGTTTTTAAAACATTTTTCATTTAAGAGAGGTGATGGATTCATATTCACTACTTTAAGGCATAGACACTTAGATACTAATGATCATGTAATAAGACACAAACATAAATAAACATTTAACATAAAAGACGAAAAATAGAAAATTTAAGAACAAGGAATGAGTCCACCTTAGTGATGGTGGCGTTTTCTTCTTGAGGAACCAATGATGTCCTTGAGCTCTTCTATGTCTCTTCCTTGTCTTTGTTGCTCCTCCCTCATTTCTTTTTGATCTTCTCTAATTTCATGGAGGATGATGGAGTGCTCTTGATGTTCCACCCTTGGTTGCCCCATGTTGGAACTCAGTTCTCCTAGGGAGGTGTTGATTTGCTCCTAAAAATTCTGTGGAGAAAAGTGCATCCCTTGAGGCATCTCAGGGATTTCTTGGTGATGAGCTTCTTCATGCGTCCCTTGAGATCCATGAATAGGCTCTCTTGTTGGCTCCATCCTTTTCTTAGTGATGGGCTTGTCCTCATCAATGAGGATATCTCCCTCTATGTCAATCCCAGCTGAGTTGCATAGATGGCAAATGAGGTGAGGAAAGGCTAACCTTGCCACAGTGGAGGACTTGTCAGCCACCTTGTAGAGTTCTTGAGGTATAATCTCATGAACTTCCACTTCCTCGCCAATCATGATACTATGGATCATGATGGCCCGGTCTATAGTAACTTCAGACCGGTTGCTAGTGGGAATGATTGAGCGTTGAATGAACTCCAACCATCCTCTAGCTACAGGCTTAAGGTCCAATCTTCTCAGTTGAACCGATTTGCCTTTTGAGTCAATCTTCCATTGAGCTCCTTTCACACATATGTCCATGAGGACTTGGTCCAACCTTTGATCAAAGTTGACTCTTCTTGTGTAGGGACGTGCATTTTCTTCCATCATTGGCAAGTTGAACGCCAGCCTTACATTTTCCGGACTGAAATCTAAGTAGTTCCCCCGAACCATGGTAAGATACTTCTTTCGGTTCGGGTTCTTACTTTGATCATGGTTCCTAGTGATCCATGCATTGGCATAGAATTCTTGAACCATTAGGATTCCGACTTGTTGAATGGGGTTGGTTAGAACTTCCCAACCTCTTCTTTGGATCTCATGTCGAATTTTCGGATACTCATTTTTCTTGAGTTTGAAAGGGACCTCGGGGATCACCTTCTTCTTGGTCACGACATCATAGAAGTGGTCTTGATGGGTTTTGGAGATGAATCTTTCCATCTCCCATAACTCGGAGGTGGAAGCTTTTGTCTTTCCTTTCCCTTTTCTAGAGGTTTCTCCGGTCTTAGGTGCCATCAATGGTAATGGAAAAACAAAAAGCTTATGCTTTTACCACACCAAACTTAGAATATTGCTCGCCCTCGAGAAAGAGAAGAAAGAAAAGAAGAAGAAGAAGAGAAGATATGGAGGAGAGTGGGGGGAGGTGTATTTGGCCAAGGTATAGAAGAGAGGGTTGTGTTGTGTGGAAATGAAGGAGGGATGGAGTGGTTTATATAGTGAGGGGAGAGGGGGTAGGTTCGGCCATTTTGGGTAGGTTTGGGTGGGAAAGTGATTTTGAATTTTGAAGGTAGGTGGGGTTTATGGGGAAGAGTGGATGGATGTGAGTGGTGAAGGGGTAATAGGGAAGAGAGTTTGAGGTGATTGGTGAAGGGTTTTGGGGAAGGGTGCTTATTGGGAAGAGAGGATGAATGTTGAGAAGAGTGAAGAGTATGAGTGGAGGTAGGTGGGGATCCTGTGGGGTCCACAGATGCTGAGATGATCCTGTGGGATCCACAGATCCTGAGGTGTCAAGGAATTGCATCCCTGCACCAATTAGGCATGTAAAACGCCTTTGCATGCAATTCTGGCATTTAAACGCTGAATTGTTGCTTGTTCTGGGCGTTCAACGCCCATATGCAGCATGTTTCTGGCGTTGAACGCCAGTTCTATGCTTGTTTCTGGCGTTTAGCGCCAGCTCTTCTCAGGGTGTATTCCTGGCGTTTAAATGCCAGGATGTTGCTTGTTTCTGGCATTCAACACCAGATCCATGCTCTGTTCTGGCGTTGAACGCCAGCCAGATGCTCCTTACTGGCGTTTAAACGCCAGTAAGTCCTTCCTCCAGGGTGTGATTTTTCTTTTGCTGTTTTTGATTCTGTTTTTAATTTTTGTATTTATTTTGTGACTCCACATAATCATGAACCTAATAAAAGATAAAAGAACAATAAAAATAAAAATAGAATTAGATAAACAAAAATTGGGTTGCCTCCCAACAAGCGCTTCTTTAATGTCAATAGCTTGACAGTGGGCTCTCATGGAGCCACACAGGTGATCAGGTCAATTTTATAGACTCCCAACACCAAACTTAAAGTTTGGATGTGGGGATTCAACACCAAACTTTGAGTTTGGCTGAGGCCTCCCAACACCAAACTAAGAGTTTGATTGTGGGGGCTTTGGTTGACTCTGTACTGAGAGAAGCTTTTCATGCTTCCTCTCCATTGTCACAGAAGGATAGCCTTGGGCCTTAAACACAAGGTAGTCCCCTTCAATTGAAGGACTAATTCTCCTCTGTTAACATCTATCACAGCTCCTGCTGTGGCTAGGAAAGGTCTTCCAAAGATGATGGATTCATCTTTATCCTTCTCAGTGTCTAGGATTATGAAATCAACAGGGATGTAAAGGCCTTTAACCTTTACTAGCATGTCCTCTACTTGTCCATAAGCCTGTTTTCTTGAGTTGTCTGCCATTTTTAATGAGATTCTGGCAGCTTGCACCTCAAAGATTCCCAGTTTCTCCATTACAGAGAGTGACATGAGGTTTATCCCTGACCCAAGGTCACACAGAGCCTTCTCAAAGGTCATGGTACCTATGGTACAAGGTATTAAGCACTTTCTAGGATCCTGTTTCTTCTGAGGCAATGTCAGTTGATCCAGATCACTTGGTTCATTGATGAGCAAGGGAGGTTCATCTTCCCAATTCTCATTACCAAATAATTTGGCATTTAGCTTCATGATTGCACCAAGGTACTTGGCAACTTGCTCTTCAGTAACATCCTCATTCTCTTCAGAAGAAGAATACTCATCAGAGCTCATGAAGGGCATAAGGAAGTTCAATAGAATCTCTATGGTCTCTAGATGAGCCTCAGATTCCTTTGGCTCCTCAAAGGGAAACTCCTTGTTGATCACTGGACGTCCCAGGAGGTCTTCCTCACTGGGATTCACGTCCTCTTCCTCCCCTGTAGGTTCGGCCATGATGGTTATATCAACGGCCTTACACTCTCTCTTTGGATTCTCTTCTGTATTGCTTGGGAGAGTACTAGGAGGTGTTTCAGTGATTTTCTTACTCAGCTGGCCCACTTGTGCCTCCAAATTTCTTATGGAGGACCTTGTTTCACTCATGAAACTTAAAGTGGCCTTGGACAGATCAGAGACTAAGTTTGCTAAATTAGAGGTATTTTGTTCAGAGTTCTCTGTCTGTTGCTGAGAAGATGATGGAAAAGGCTTGCTATTGCTGAGCCTATTCCTTCCACCATTATTAAAGCCTTGTTGAGGCTTTTGTTGATCCGTCCATGAGAAATTTGGATGATTTCTCCATGATGAATTATAGGTGTTTCCATAAGGTTCACCCATGAAGTTTACCTCTACTATTGTAGGGTTATCAGAATCATAAGCTTCTTCTTCAGAAGATGCCTCTTTAGTACTGTTGGATGCATTTTGCCATCGATTCACACTTTGGGAAATCATGTTGACTTGCTGAGTCAACACTTTGTTCTGAGCCAATATGGCATTCAGAGCATCAATTTCAGGAACTCTTTACTTCTGAGGCGTCCCATTATTCACGGAATTTATCTCAGAAGTATACATAAATTGATTATTTGCAACCATGTCAATAAGTTCTTAAGCTTCTGCAGGCGTTTTCTTTAGGTGAATGGATCCACCTACAGAATGGTCCAGTGACATCTTGGAGAACTCAGACAGACCATAATGGTCCATTCTGAAAGCATGTCAGGAGGACACCTTTTGGTCATCTGCTTGTATCTTTCCCAAGCTTCATAGAGGTATTCACCATTTTTTTGCTTGAAGGTCTGAACAACTACTCTAAGCTTGCTCAGCTTTTGAGGAGGAAAGAACTTAGCCGTGAAGGCCGTGACTAGCTTATCCCAAGAGTTCAGGCTATCTTTAGGTTGTGAGTCCAACCATGTTCTAGTTCTGTCTCTTACAGCAAAAGGGAAAAGCATGAGCCTGTAGACTTCAGGATCTACCCCATTAGTCTTAACAGTCTCACAGATCTGCACGAACTCAGTTAAAAACTGATAGGAATCTTCTGATGGAAATCCATGAAATTTGCAGTTCTGTTGCATTAGAGCAACTAATTGAGGTTTCAGCTCAAAATTGTTTGCTCCAATGGTGGGGATTGAGATGCTTCTTCCATCAAACTTGGAAGTAGGTGTAGTATAATCACCAAGCATCCTCCTTGCATTATTATTATTTTCGGCTGCCATCTCCTCTTCCTTTTCGAAAATTTCTCTAAGGTTATCTCTGGATTGTTGTATTTTAGCTTATCTTAGCTTCCTCTTCAGAGTCCTTTCAGGTTCTGGATCAACTTCAACAAGAATGCCTTTTTCCTTGTTCCTGCTCATATAAAAGAGAAGAGAACAAGAAAAGAAGAGGAATCCTCTATGTCACAGTAAAGAGGTTCCTTATTGTTAGTAGAAAAAGAAAGGGAATATGAGTGAAGAAGAATGGATAATCCAAACACAAGGGTAAGGATAGGAGCAGAGATATGAGATGAAGAGAAGTGTTAGTAAGTAATTAAATAAATAGAAGAAGATGAGAGAGAGAAATTTTTGAAAATTATTTTTAAAAAGGAGTTGATGATTTTCGAAAATTAAAGGGGAAATAAAATTAAAATTAAAATTTAAAATAATTAATTAATTAAAAAAAATTTTTGAAAAAGAGGGAGGTATTTTCGAAAATTAGAGAAGGAAGAGTAGTTAGGTGGTTTTGAAAAAGATAAGAAACAAACAAAAAGTCAATTAGTTAGTTAAAAAAGATTTGAAAATCAATTTTGAAAAGATAAGAAGATAAGAAGTTAGAAAAGATATTTTAAAATCAAATTTTTTTTTTGAAAAGGATATTATTTAAAAAGATATGATAGAAAGATATGATTAAAATTAGTTTTGAAAAAGATTTGAATTTTAAAATCAAAATTAATGACTTGACTCACAAGTAATCACAAGATATGATTCTAGAACTTAAAGTTTGAATCTTTCTTAACAAGAAAGTAACAAATTTGAAATTTTTGAATCAAAACATTAATTGTTGATAATATTTTCGAAAATTATGAGATAAAATTAAGAAAAAGATTTTTGAAAAATATTTTTAAAATTTTCGAAAATAAATAAGAAAAATGAAAAAGATTTTGAAAAGAAAAGATTTTTAAATAGAAAATTTGATTTGACTCATAAGAAACAACTAAATTTTAAAAAGTTTTGAAAAAGTCAACTCAAATTTTCGAAAATTTATGAGTGAAAAAGGGAAAGATATTTTTTTTTTATTTTTGAATTTTTAATGATGAAAGAGAAAAACATCAAAAAGACTCAATGCATGAAAATTTTGGATCAAAACATGTGATGCATGCAAGAACACTATGAATGTCAAGATGAACACCAAGAACACTTTGAATGTCAAGATGAACACCAAGAACTTATTTTTGAAAAATTTTCAAGAAAAGAAAACATGCAAGACACCAAACTTAAAAAATTTTTATTCTTTAGACATTAATAATTCAAGAATGAATATGAAAAACAAGAAAAGACACAAAACAAGAAAATATGAAGATCAAAGAAGAAGACTGGCCAAGAACGACTTGAAGATCATGAAGAATGCAATGCTTGAAATTTTCGAAAATAATTTTTAGAAAATTAAAAAGATGCAATTGACACCAAACTTAAAAGTTGACTCTATACTCAAGCAAGAAACACAAAAAATATTTTTTTGATTTTATGATTTTGTAAATTTTTTTCTTGAATTTTTCGAAAATAAATTTTGGAAAAACGAAAAAAGAAGAAATTTTCTTTTTTTGTATTATTTTCGAAAATAAGAAATAAAAAGCTTAAAAATAAAATAAAATTACCTAATCTAAGCAACAAGATGAACCGTCAGTTGTCCAAACTCGAACAATCCCCGGCAACGGCGCCAAAAACTTGGTGTGCGAAATTGTGATCTAGATGTGAAATTGTTGTTCGAAATTGATTCCCGGGCAATGGCTCCAAAAGCGTGTGCACAATACCATGGTCCAAACATAACTTCACAACTTCGCGCAACTAAGCAGCAAGTGCACTGGGTCGTCCAAGTAATACCTTACGTGAGTAAGGGTCGAATCCCACGGAGATTGTTGGTATGAAGCAAGCTATGGTCATCTTGTAAATCTCAGTCAGGCAGATTAAATTGTTTTAAGGAATTATAGTGGATGAAAATAAATAAAATATAAAATAGGATAGTGGTACTTATGTAATTCATTGGTGAGAATTTCGGATAAGCGTATAGAGATGCTTTCGTCCCTCTGAACCTTTGCTTTCTTGCTGTCTTCATCCAATCCTTCCTGCTCCTTTCCATGGCAAGCTGTATGTAGGGCATCACTGTTGTCAATGGTTACTTCCCATCCTCTCTGTGAAAATGGTCCGATGCGCTGTCACTGCATGGCTAATCATCTGGAGGTTCTCGATCATACTCGAATAGGATTTACCCTCCTTTTGCGTCTGTCACTACGCCCAGAACTTGCGAGTTTGAAGTTCGTCACAGCCATCCCTTCCCGGATCCTACTCGGAATACCACAGACAACGTTTAGACTTTCTGGATCTCAGGAATGGCCATCCATGGGTTCTAACTTATACCATGGGTTCCAATATCTCGGACTCGGTCCTCTGTATTAGATATCCAAGATATACTCATTCTAGCTTGTTTGCATGTAGAACGGAAGTGTTTGTCAGGCACGCGTTCATAGGTGAGAATGATTATGAGCATCACATAATCATCACATTCATCATGTTCTTGGGTGCGAATGGATATCTTAGAATATGAATAAGCTTGAATTGAATAGATAAACAGTAGTACTTTGTATTAATTCATGAGGAACAGCAGAGCTCCACACCTTAATCTACGGAGTATAGAAACTCTAGCGTTTGAAAATACATAAGTGATAATGGTCCAGGCATGGCCGAATGTCCAGCCCCCGTGAAAGTCTAAGATAGCATAAAACTAATAAAAGATCCCTTACAAAGATAGCATAAAGACCTATTTATACTAAACTAGTTACTAGGGTTTACAGAAATGAGTAAATGATGCAGAAATCCACTTTCGGGGCCCACTTGGTGTGTGCTTGGGCTGAGCTTGAAGTTTACATGTGGAGAGGTCATTCTTGGAGTTGAACGCCAGTTTGTAACGTGTTTTTGGCGTTGAACTCCACTTTACAACTTGTTTCTGGTGCTGAACGCCAGACTGCAACATGGAACTGGCGTTCAACGCCAGTTTGTATCATCTAAACTCGGAACAAATATGGACTAATATATATTTCTGGAAAGCCCTGGATATCTAGTTTCCAACTCAATTGGAAGCGTGCCATTTGGAGTTCCATAGCTCCAGAAAATCCACTTTGAGTGCAGGGAAGTCAGAATCCAACAGCATCTGCAGTCCTTCTTCAACCTCTGAATCTGATTTTTGGTCAGGTCCCTCAATTTCAGCCAGAAAATACCTGAAATCGTAGAGAAACACACAAACTCATAGTAAAGTCCAGAAATGTGATTTTTAATTAAAAACTAATAAAAATATACTAAAAGCTAACTAAATCATACTGAAAACTATGTAAAAACAATGCCAAAAAGCGTATAAATTATCCGCTCATCACTCCTCAACCTTGATTCTCAAGCAGCAGGAGAGAAGAGGATACTGCAACTAAATGAGTTGGATGAGTTTAGGCTAGAAGCCTATGAAAATGCCAAGATATACAAGGAAAAAGCTAAGAGGTCGCATGACAAGAAGATCTCGAGGAAGGAGTTCAAACCAGGACAGTAAGTACTCTTATATAACTCCAGGCTCAAAGTCTTCCCTGGCAAGCTCAAATCCAAATGGACTGGCCCTTACTTGGTGACAAAGGTCTTCCCTTATGGAAGCCTTGAATTGCTAGATGAAGCAACAAAATGCCATTTCACAGCAAATGGTCACAGGGCAAAGCATTAGTTGGGAGGCCAATAGGACAAAGAAAAGTAAGTTCAGAACCTGAGCTGAAAAATAATGAAGGATGTCAGGCTAGTGACATTAAAAGAGCGCTTGTTGGGAAGCAACCCAACCAGAGGTAGTTTTTTTTTCCAACTATTTCAATAAATAGGTTGAGTAGTGTTATCTGTATTGTAAGGAGCTAAGTTTGGTGTTGCACACCAAAACAATTCAATGGAGAATGAATAATGCTAAGTTTGGTGTTCCACCAAAATCTCATTTGAAAACACATTTTCACCTTCTGCATAATCAGTGGCTAGCTCCAAGCAATCAGAGAAACTATTTAACCATTGTTTGTTTTCTAGTTTTAGTTTTGTGACCTTCAGCAAAGGCATAAGGTGTCATACATATATATGTGGTTGACTGGTTGCATAAAAAACATTGGCAGGGAACTAAGTTTGGTGTTCACACACCAAAAATAAGTTAAAGATGCTTACAAGCAAAATCTTGCATACTAACCAGTTGCCTAAGGGCTTGAGAAGCATCATTGTCCAAAGGAAGTACAACTGAGAGAAATAATAATGACAGAAGGAAAGGCTGAGAGACATTCCCAACAGGTTGTATTGACAGTTAATCCTTGTTGCTTTGAAGTATTTTAATTTGGAGATTCCTATATGCTTTGCTGAAGTGTTTAATTAGGTGCAAGTGTAAATGGTTGCTAAGAATGCTAGCCTGCATTATGCTTGTCATAACTCATTAGCTTAAAATTCTATTTTGTTCCCTTCTGCATAAATAAAAGAAAAATGTTTGATTTAGAAAAGTGATTGTCCAATGTTGTAGAAATTAGAATGAGAATTCAGTGGTGGTATTTGTTGGATTTAATGGTTAGCTCAAATAACAAAAGCTGCATAATAACATGCTCTTTGAAGTGTGAATTAGTTTGCTGCTATAAAGTTTGTTATCAATAAATAACCTTTGAGAATGAAACCAAATAAGAAAGAAAAAGAAAGAGAAAAGCCTAGAATGGGCAAAGAAACGAACAATAAAGCTAGATACCAATAGCTTGGACCCTAGGACATATGCCTGTGGTGTTTTTGTACTAGGATATGCTTGGACAAGTAGGTTCTGAGGAGTATTTCAAAACTTGGCCACTTGGATCAATTGATTTGGGATTGCCAACTAAAAGTCCAATATCAAGAGCAACCTAGTTACAAAACATTTAGTGATCCAAAGAGAAGCTGGGCATCAATGTTCCTAGGAAGAAATTGTGAGCCATGTGTCTGTGGTGAAGAAATGTTGAGCAAAATTGAGCCAAAAGGCTGCTGCAACATTTTCCACCAAGCCTTCGTTAATAAATAAGCTTTCTAAAGCAAAAGAAAGAAAGAAAAAGCAAGCAAGGGATCAATCAAAAGCAAGGCATTATAGCAGCAACTCTAGTGAACCTTTGAGGAAACATTTCTTATCTATCAGCAAGGAATAAATGAGCTACATTTGTCTGCATAAAACCCCATGAACCAAGTTCAATTATCTGCTAAATAAGGACATGCATACTTCTCTGTTTCATTTCATTTCCTTTTATGTTTAGTGCTTGCTTGGGGACAAGCAAGATTTAAGTTTGGTGTTGTGATGACAAGTCATCTTATGCTAGTTTTTCAAGCATTTCTCACTTGTTTCTTTAGGTTTTATGCACTTTCCTGCATCATAAGTAAGTGATTTGGAGTGAATCTGCATGGTTATGTCAATTCAATCAACCATAAATTATTTGACACAAAATCATAAGGTTTAAGCTAGAATTAGTTGGTTTTTGAATAATTTAGAAACCTTGTGAAATTGGATATGCTTTGATTGGTTGTTTTGATTATTTGTAGGTGAAGAAAGGGTGACAAAAGGGATTTTGGCACACTTTTGAAGTTAGAGCACGCTTTGGACTTTAGGCCACGCTTTGAAAAGCGTGACCCAAGACACAAAAGCGTGGCGCTCACCAAAGGGGCATCAAGAGGCCAAGGCATAGCACTCACTAATTGAGCGTAGCGCTCTCTATTTGAGCGCTAGAGACCAAGCAACCAAAGCCAAGTGCATAAAGGCAAGGATGCTGCGTTGAAACAAGTAACTGAGCGCCCAAGGGAACAAGGCAAAGGCATAGTGCTCAGTTAACTTAGTTAACTTTATCGGGCTCCATTCCAAAGAAAATTATGATGCGACAATTGCTAGTGAAGGAGCCAGGATTCAAACCCATGAACCAAGAGCGGGAAGGAGCGCTAGTATGCAAGGAAAGTGTCCAAAATGAAGCTAGCAAGGTTCGATCTAGGCACATGATAGCAAGGAAGGAGTGCTACAAGGAAGCGAAGTGAGAGGCACTCCGTTACCTAGCAAAGAGAGGGGCGCTCCGTTCCCATAACAGAGCGCTAGAGTGCAAATGCTTGGCACGACACAGAAACAAAATTGAAGGCCAAAGGCAATGGGTAGCGCTATGTTGGGTTAGTTGACCGAGCGCCCCCCTGGAAGATGCTCCATGATTTGATTTTAAATCAAAAACCAATTTGGGATCCATTTCTTCACCAACTTAAAAAGCCCACTCCAAATTCCAAAACCAAAATTAGAAAGTGTATAAATAGGACTTAGTTTGATTTAGAGGAAACCTTCTTTCATTTTTGTTTTACCTTTTAGCTAAATTTTAGTTTTCACTTTAGCTTTCATTTTGAATTTGGGAATTGGGATTGAGAGCTGAGTTGTCTTCCTCCTTGTTCTTACTTTGGCAACTTCGATTTTCTGTTTTTGAATTTTGGATTGAGATTGAAGGAATTCTATTTCAATCCTTGATCTGCAATTCATCTTTGTTTTCTTCTGCATAATTCTAAGGATTTGGAATTGGATTTAGCTTTCTGCCTTCATTTTCATTTCTTCTGCAACTCTTGCTATCTGTTCTTGGAATTTGAATTGAGATTGAAGAGCTCCATTGATTCTAAGTTTGAGAATCATATTTTACCTCTCTTATCAATTGTTATAAGAATTTGATCTGAGTTTTATTTCCTGTTTCATTTACATTTCTGCTACAATTTATTTTCTGTTTGATCAAGGGTGTAATTGAGATCTAGATCCTTGTTCTAATCTCATTGCTCCTCTTGGATCTTCAATTTTTCTTTTAGATTTTGCTATTGAGCTAAGTTTACTTTCTGTTTTGTTCTTCAAGCAATTTTACTTTTCTGTTTAGATCTTCAGCAGCTTAGTTCATCTTCTACTTCTCTGCTTAATCTCTCTTTACATTCTCTTTGTTAAATTCTAAATCCCAGCTCCCACATCCTTTACTATTCAAGCAATTTACATTTCTTGCACTCTAAGCTTTAGCTATTTACATTTCTTGCAATCTAAGCTTCAGTCATTTACATTACTTGCTCTTTAAGATTCAGATCTTTTACTTTCTTACAATTTAAGTTTCATGCAATTTACTCTTCTGCACTTTACTTTTCTATCAATTTCCCCTCTCCCTTTATTTTCATGCAATTTAGCTTCTGCTATTCAAGTTTCACTCAAATCATCAACTGTTTGCTTAACTAAATTAACCACCTAACTAAAATTGCTCAATCCATCAATCCCTGTGGGATCGACCTCACTCATGTGAGTAATTACTACTTGATGCGACCCGGTAAACTTGCCGGTGAGTTCGGTGTTGAAATTCGACTTCAACACATCACGTCTACGACGTACACGCATGAAAAAGTAAAATTTTTGTATCCGCGCGCAAGCGTGAGTCATGCGCACGCGTGGAATGGCAAAAATTGACCATCCACGCGTACGCGTGGGTCACGCGTGCGCTTCAAAAACGAATGTTGGAGGTCCATCTTTGGCCCAAACATTGCCTCCAACATCCGTGAAGAGGAGCCCAGAATTTGAAGTTGAAAAACGTGAATTGACGCGTACGCATCAGTGACGCGTACGCGTAGATGGGAAAAAGGGCAATTCACGCGAGAGCGTGGTGAACGCGTACGCGTGAACAAGCAAAATCACAGACTTCACGCTTAAGCGTAATGCACGTGTACGCATGGGTAAGCAGAACGTTGGCCCTCCAACGTTGAGTCAAACGCCAATGACAGCAAAGTATCTGGTTTTTTTTTTTTTGGTTTTCTTCTGAAAGGCGTTTGAGTCAATGTTGGCCATCAAACGTTGACTCCAACGTCAAGCACCAGAACTCACAATTCAAACAGATCTCTTCTCAACAGCAAGGAAAACCAATTGGAGCCATTTTCAACCCAATTCCATCAAGGCCAAAAGCCCAATTCAGAGATTGAAGATCAAAGTGTATAAATATTTTTGAATTTAAGTTTGAAAGGACTTATTCTCTTTTTTTGATTTTTCACTTTTCGGTGGAGTGGAGTTTTATGCAATTCTTTAATTTTTGGCAATGTCTCTTTCAATTGTAATTTCCATTTTGAGAGCTATGAACAACTAAACCCCTTTCATTGGGTTAGGGAGCTCTGTGTAATTCAATGGATCAATTTTAGTTTTCATTCATCTTCTTCTTTCTTTTCTCTTGATTTTTCTAGAAAGCTTTCAGTCCTCATCCAATTGGATAGTTATCTTGGGAAAGAAGCTATTCATAATTGGATTTCCTCGGAACCTTGGAAGAGAAATGAGGAGATCATGCTAGAATTGCTTTCTCACATTGGATTAGATTGGGGTTTGGATGGATATAGTGACATGTAATCCTACCAACACTTTGATCTATGAATTTGTGTGGTATAATCAGTGACCAAACTCCATCTCTTCCCATGAGCACTTCAATCAAGGAATTGATCAATTGTTCATGCTTAGAGAGATTGGCAATCTTAAGTGATTGGATCCCAATTCCTTGGCTCACCAATCTCTCTAAGCATGAACAATTGCTCAATTCCTTGATTTAAGTGCTCATAGGAAGAGATGAAGTTTGGTCACTGATTATACCACACAAATTCATGGATTAAAGTGTTGGTAGGATTATATGTCACTATATCCATCTAAACCCCAATCTAATCCAATGTGAGAAAGCAATTCTAGCATGATCTCCTCATTCCTCTTCCAAGGTTCCGAGGAGATCCAATTATGAATAGCTTATTTCCCAAGATAACTATCCAATTGGATGAAGACCGGTGCACGAAATTGTGATCTCAATGGCGCCAAAAAAACTTGGTACGCACAATCATAATCTCAATTCTTCTTCACAATTTCGCACAACTAACCAGCAAGTGTACTGGGTCATCCAAGTAATAAACCTTACGTGAGTAAGGGTCGATCCCATGAAGATTGTCGGCTTGAAGCAAGCTATGGTCATCCTTGTAAATCTCAGTCAGGTGGATTCAAATGGTAATGGGATTTTGATAATTAAAATATAAATAAAATATAAAATAAGATAGAAATACTTATGTAATTCATTGGTGGGATTTCAGATAAGCGTATGAAGATGCTTGTTGTTTCTGAACCTCTGCTTTCCTATTACTTTCATCCAATCATTCATACTCCTTTCCATGCAAACTGTATGTTGGGCATCACCGTTGTCAATGGCTACCTCCCGTCCTCTCAGTGAAAATGGTCCAAATGCACTGTCACCGCACGGCTAATCATCTGTCGGTTCTCACTCATGTTGGAATAGGATCCATTAATCCTTTTGCGTCTGTCACTACGCCCAGCACTCGTGAGTTTGAAGCTCGTCACAGTCATCCCATCCCGGATCCTACTCGGAATACCACAGAAATGGTTTAGAATTTCCAGATCTCAAGAATGGTCGCCAATAATTCTAGCTTATACCACGACGACTCTGATCTGAACTAGGAGGCTAAGAGATAAACGCTCAAGCTATTGCAGATAGAACGGAAGTGGTTGTCAGGTACGCATTTATAGGCGAGAATGATGATGAGTGTCACGGATCATCACATTCATCAGGTTGAAGTATGAGTGAATATTAAAGAACTGAAGATTGATGGTTTAAAGTTATAGTAAATTCTCGTTGCAAGTATAGTTACTAAACCAAGCAATCAACCCTTCTTACAAAAGTTTTGGTTGTCACAAGTAACAAACCCCTTTAAAATTGATAACCAAAGTATTTAAACTTCGGGTCGTCTTCTCAAGGAATTGCAGTGAAGTATGTTCTTATTATTGGTTATGAGTCTTGTAAATTAGGGTTTTGAAAGTAAAAAACTAGTATGTTAAATGATAAGAAAAATAAAATAGTAATAATGAAATAAACTCTTGGCAAGGTATTAGAACTGGAAGTCCTATCCTTATCAATTGTGATGAGAATTGGATTTTAATCCCACTTTGTTAACCTCTAACTATGAAGGTAAATCAAATGGATTAATTAGCTTAATCCTCAGGTCCTGGTCAATTCCTATGGAAAGACTACAGTTATTGGAGCAACTCCCAATTTCAACCACTGCTTTATTTGACAGCTCAAGCGTTACCAATTACTTAACCCAAGCCAAAAGGAAGAAAATATCTAAATTAAATTAAAAGCATTCATAAATAGAATAAAACATTCATAAACTAAAACACCTCAATTTGTACTAATAAAGATATCAAATGTAACATGGAAAAGTTCATAAATTAAATTGGAAACATAAAAGGAAAATTGAACCTGATAAAAAGAAACAATCCTGAAAGTAATCCTAATCCTAAATCCTAAGAGAGAGGAGAGAACCTCTCTCTCTAAGAACTACATCTAAAACTAAAATTTATGAATTGTGAGCTTGTTTATGAATGGATGCATTCCCCCACTTTATAGCCTCTAATCTGGGTTTTATGGGCTAAAAATTGGGTCAGAAACAGCCCAGAAATCGCCCCCAGTGATTTCTGTTACGTTCAGCTCGCGGCAAAGTGACACGGAGGCGTCGGCCATGCGTTTGCATGGGTTGTGTTTTTGCCAGGTCACGCGTCCGCGTGACCGACGCGTTCGTGTCGCCTGGCTTTGGGGAAGCTATGACAAATTATATATCAAATCGAAGCCCCGGACATTAGCTTTCCAACGCAACTAGAACCGTATCATTTGGACCTCCGTAGCTAAAGTTATAGCCGTTTGAGTGCGAAGAGGTCAGGCTGGACAACTTAGCAATTTCTCGAACTTCTTGTATTCCTTCCACTTTTGCATGCTTCTTTTCCATCCTCTGAGCCATTCCTGCCTTGTAATCTCTGAAATCACTTAACACACATATCAAGGCATCTAATGGTAATAAGAGAGGATTAAACATAGGGAACTTAAGGCCAAAGAAGCATGTTTTCAATCGAAGCACATAATTAGGAAGGCAAATATAAAACCATGCAAATAGTATGAATAAGTGGGTAAAGAGTTGATAAAAACACTCAATTGAGCACAAGATAAACCATAAAATAGTGGTTTATCAACCTCCCCACACTTAAACAATAGCATGTCCTCATGCTAAGCTCAAGAGAAACTATAAATGAGTGAAGATGAATGATAGAATGTATGAAATGCAATCCTATCTATATGAATGCAACTACATGCAAAAATATTTCTACCTACTTGATTAAAAGTAAATGAATCTTCAAAGACAAACATAAATCAGATTTCACTAATTCAAATTATACAATAAAAGACAAGCAAACTTGTAAGAAGATAGCTCATGAAAGCAGGAAACATAGAATTAAGCATTGAACCCTTACTGGTAGTGTATATGCACTCTAATCTCTCAAGTGTATAGGGTAATTCACTCTACTCTTCTCTAATCATGCTTTCTAAACTTTGTTCTTCATCTAACCAATCAACAAATATTTAATGTACCAATGCAAACATCATGAGGTCTTTTTAGGGTTGTAATGGGGCTAAGGTAAAGGTAAGGATATATGTATGGCCAAGTGAGCTTTATAAAGTGAATCCTTGATTAGTCTAAGATCTCACCTAACATATACATACTTTATATAATTTTAAAATGCTTTACCTAGCTACCCAAATTTTTCCCACTTTTGTATTACATGCTCATGTATCAAACTTATTTTTGAATTTTGGCCCATGTGCATTGATTCTTTTTTATTTTGCATTTGGGATAATATTATTTTTTTTGTATCCCCTTAAAATGCATATGCAGCAATTAACAAATATGCAATTAAATATGCAAATGCAGCATTTAACAAAGAAAATAAAATATTGGTGATGAGAAGAAAATACTAACCCATGGAGATCGGTATCGACCTCCCTACACTTAAAGATTGCACCGTCCTCGGTGCATGCTAAGATGTGCAAGTGGACGGGTTGCTTCAGCTGACGCTTTTCTCATCAAGGAATGTGCGTAGGAACTTGTTTGTCTCCCAATGTAAACGTCTTCTGGTTCCCTTCCGGGTGGCCATCTTGAAAGAAAAAGGGAAGAAGAGTAACCCAGAAATAAAGATAAGAAAATAAATGAAGTATGGGTGGGTTAATGCCAAATGACACGGGTCTCATTTACATGGAAGCTTCAACATGTAGGTGAGAAAACAATAGAAGCACATGGCATACCAGTGGTGCAGAATTTGCAGCAAAGGGGAGGAGTGTGGGTAATGAAAATATCAATATAAGTTCATGTCAATGCAAATGAAATGTAAGTATCATAAAAGATTGGCATTGGCAGATAATTAATATCATCCCACAGTGTAAAACAAGTCACTAAACACCAAAATAATTCAAGAAAGGATACAACAGTTGAATAAGAACATTTAACACCAATGATAAAATAATAAATTTAGAAAAAAATAAAAATATACACAAATTTAAAATGCAATGAATGAAATATGCAAGTAAATTAAGTAAAATAGAATGAAGGTGAAAAAGAATGAGAAGTGAAAGAAATAAAGTAAGAAAGAAAGAAGAAAAAAAGAAAAGATAGAAGAGATTAGGATTATAAAAGAAAAGACAAGATAATTGGTGCTGATCTGGATAAGTTGTGCGGCGTAGGCGATGCGGACGCGTGGGTGACGCGGTCACGTGGTGCGCGATAAGGTCAGGTGACGCGGACGCGTGGGTCACGCGATCACGTGGCCTGATTTGTGCGATTGGCGCGAGGGCAGCCTCGCGGTCGCACAACTCTCTGTGTAAAATTCTTTTTGCCAAATTATTGGGTGACGCGATCGCGTGGTAGACGCGATCTCATGGATGGCCTTATTTCCAATATGACGCGGACGCGTGGGTGACGCGTTCGCGTGGGAGGACTTAGGCTTCTAGCACGAGTCCAGCCCTACTCCAGCACAACTTTCGGCCATGCACCCCTTTTACGCCGATCTGTTGGAGCACGCGTTCACGTGCGCGACGCGGACGCGTGGGAGGCTATTTTCTAAATGACGCGGCCGCGTGGTTGACGCGGTCGCGTGGATCAATTTGTGCCAAAGGCACGCCTCCAGCCACACTTTCGCGTAACTTTCTGTTTACTTTCTTTTCATCACAATGCACTGGTGACGCGGACGCGTCAGCGACGCTGCCGCGTCGCGTGCGTGATTTTTTTTTTAATGCATGAAAAGTGCAGAATGCAATGCTAATATAGATACAATAAATAATTCTAGGTTCAATGAAAATAAAATAAAATAAAAACGAACAAAACGAAATAAAATTGAAAGAGGAACAATCATACCATGGTGGGTTGTCTCCCACCTAGCACTTTTAGTTAAAGTCCCTAAGTTGGACATTTGATGAGCTTCCTGTTATGGTGGCTTATGCTTGAACTCATCCAGGAATCTCCATCAATGTTTGTGATTCCAATATCCTCTGGGATCCCAAATCTTGTTTCTACACCCGTCTTCAAGTTGATTATCATGATTCCATCCGGGTGATTCAGCTTTAGAATTCTTAGTGAAGCGTCCAAACAACTTTCTAGACCCATTCAGTTGAACTTTACACCAACCCTTGCATTTAAACTTTGAGTATGCGCGCGGATACATAAATTTTGCTTTTTCACGCATACGCGTCACTCAAAATTCATTTAGCTCCAGAACTGAACTTTTTATTACCACGTTGGGGGTAACGTTGGATGTCCAATGCTCCCTCCAATGTGAGCATCAACTATTCATGCAGAGTCTTGCTCTGCTTCTCTTTTAACGTTGGAGGCAAAATTGGTGGTCCAACTTGGCCACCAACGTTGATTCTTCTTCATCTTTTTCCAAGCTCCTTCTTCAACCTTCCTCCATACTTTCTTTCACCTATCATCAACCAATACATGCATCAAAACCTTGCTAAAGTCATGAGAATTCTCATCATTTTTAGCACACAAGTAATTATAACATAATTCTCATGAAATTGCATCAAATTAATCATAATTAGATGAATCTAGGTATGCGTGAATTTCTACCCAATTTGCTTACTTATAACTCAAGAAAGTGCATAAAACCTATTAAAAACAAAGAAAAAGGCTAGTGAAACTAGCCTAAGATGCCCTGGCATCATCTCCTTCCTGTATAGGTGCTTGAGTATTGATTGATGAGACTTGATTCTTCTCCATTTGCTTGGTTAGAGCTGCTAGTTGAGCTGTGATCACCTTGTTTTGAGTCAGCAAGGAATCCATATAGTTTAGCTCCATCACTCCCCTTCTTGGGTTTCTATCAGAGGCATAGATATATTCATTGTTGGCCACTGTTTCTATGATGTCTATGGCCTCCTCAATTGTCTTTTTGGCATTGAGGGAACCTCCTGAAGAGTGATCTAAAGCATTCTTTGCCTCTTGTGACAATCCTTCATAGAAAATGTGTAACTGCACCCATTCATTAAACATGTGTAGAGGGCATCTTCTTGTCAACTCTTTGTATCTCTCCCATGCTTCATAGAGAGTTTCCCCATCTTGTTGTCTAAATGTTTGTACCTCAGTTCTCAGCTTGATGATTCTTTAGAGAGGGTTGAATTTAGCCAAGAATTTGTTCACCACCTCTTCCTAGGTTGTCAAACTATCCCCTGGAAAGGATTCAAGCCACTTATATGCTTTGTCCTTAAGAGAAAAGGGAAACAAAAGCATCCTATAAGTGTCAGGGTGAACCCCATTAGCCTTCACAGTATCACAGATTCTTAGGAAGGTAGATAGGTGATGGTTTGGATCTTCTTGAGCATTTCCTCCAAATCAACAACTATTTTAAACAAGGGTGATTAGTTGTGGTTTGAGCTCGAAGTTGTTAGCATAAATAGTGGGCCTCAAGATGCTGCTCCCACAATTCCCATGATTCGGATTGAAAGAAAATTGTTTAATGTAGAGTACTACCAACTTAGTCAATGTCAATCTAAATCAATCCCCGACAACGACGCCAAAAACTTGATGGGTAGAATTTACGTAACATAAATTCTTCCGGCAAGTATACCGGGTCGCAGTCAAGTAATAACTCACTAAGTGAGGTCCATACCACACGGATTGATGGATTAAGCAACTTTAGTTAAGTGATTTCTCTAGTCAAACAAATATTTGATGGTTTTGTGTGATTAACTCAATAGAAAAGTAACTGACATAGAAAGTAAAAGTACTAAATCTAAATGACCAAATAATAAAGGGCTAAAAGTAAATTGCAGAATAGTAAAGAGCGGAAACTTAAATGACAAGAATGTAAAGCAATAATGTAAATGACAAAGAATTTTAAATTGCATAAATGTAAATGGGTTCTGGGTATTAGGAATCAAAGGAAATTAGAAATTCAACAGCAATGAAGTGAAGCAAACTAATGGGTGAGATTCATTAGGGATCGGAGATTGAGGACTGGATATTACTCACTATATCAATACATGTAATGAATCCATCCTTTGGCAAGCGCACCAAATTGTCGTCAAGTAATAGCTCACTATGAGTGAGGTCGAATCCCACAGAGATTGATCGATTGAGCAACTGTAGCTAATAGGTGATTTTAGTCAAGCTAATAAAGAGAGATTGTTCAGTGCAGAATTCTAAATGGCAAAAATATAAATGACTTAAAAGTAAAGGAAAGCAATAAAGTGCAGAAAAGTAAATAACATAAATGTAAAGTGCTAGAACATAAATGACTAAATTGTAAATGGGGAATGGGTAATGGCAAAAATTAAAGAAAGTTATAAAGAATAGGGAAGATGAGAATAGGGAAGAGTCATTGGGATCAGGAGATGTTGCTCTTTTTAGATTAGATCTAGATCATCTCATCTTCAATCATGCAACTCATTGACCTCTGGGCAATAATAATTGATTGAACCCCAATTCCTTGGTGATTCAATCTCTCAAATCTTGATAATCAGCCAATTCCTTGGTCTAATTGCTCATAAAGAGAGATAGGCTTAGTCCCTGATTATACCACATGTAACACCCCAATTACCCTAAGTCTTACCTCTAGCCGTAAGACAAAGGTTAATCAAAGGTTACGACAATTCTAAGGCTTGTACATATTTATATAGAAGGAAATAATATATTCTAGTAGCCCGATGAAGGATTAAGCTCAAAAACAGAGTATATAATCATAGGGAACTAGCCACAGCTTGCGGAGTTTAAGCCGACTAGTTACAAATAGTAAAATACAGAGTTTTGGAGTTAAAACCGCTTATACAACTTATCCCTTAAGTAAGCCTCTAAGGCCATAAAGATAATATACAAAGAGATGTGAGAGTAACTATAACAAGGTAAAATGGAAATAGACCAAGGAGGAACCATACTCCGCTCTGTCACTATATCTACAATCTCACCGAAGTGAATTACGACCTGCATCTGAAAAATAACAACAAAGTATGAAATGAGAACCGGAGGTTCTCATTATGGTAACAGTGCCCAATATGTAAGATGTAAGGCCCCGAGATGCCGAAGGCAATCCTAGAACTTCACACCAAACTGATATTCAAGCTTAACAAAAATAAAGAAATAAAGAACTTAAACCATAACTGGGTATCTAAACTTAGGGGATTTCTATCTAGAACTAGTTACTGGTATCCCACAGCCTTCACCAACATACCCTCTGTACGATCCCATTGCCGCCGCCTACCTAACCTCCTCAGCACCAAACAAACATAGATAATGCAAGCAAGGAAAACACAAGTAGTATTTATATATATAACAAGTATTTCGAGAAGCAAGTAGGCATATTATACAATTAGGCAAACTCAGGTAATCAAAGCAAGCAAACATATAGAAGATGCACGTGATGAATGTCTATCCTATTGGCTGTGATATCACATGTTGGTTATAGTGCCAAACCCGACAGAAAATCCGGTCGACAACTCCCAGATTAGTCTCTCTATTGTGCACAAGGAGGAATAATTCTGAGGGATGAGTGCCCTACCACCTTCTCCTTTCAGAGGGAAACATTCCGAGGGAGCGTGCCCTACCACCTTCCTCTGGTTATCGCATGATTCCGTGGGTTAGTGCCCTACCACCTTGCAATCAGAGAGAAATCACATTTTCAAGAGGAATGATTCTAAGGGATGAGTGCCCTACCAACTTCTCCCTTCAGAGGGAAACATTCCCAGGGACCATGCCCTACCACCTTCCTCTGGTTGCGAGAAATATGAGTGAGAAGCCTAGTGACGAACGGATTTTTACTAGTAAAGAATTCACAAATAAGTTCTCGGTTCTAGTATAGTTTCTAAACCAACAAAGAATCCTTTCATACAAAAATTTGGTTGTCACTTAAGCAAATCTAATAAAATTAAACCGAAGTATTTAAATCTCGGGTCGTCTCTCAAGGAATTACAAGGAGGTGTAGTTATTATTGGTTATGAAAAAGTATCTTTTTGGTTTTTTTGAATAAGGAACAAGAAAAGTAAATTTCAAGAAATTAAATTAATAACTAAAAAAACTCTTGGCAAGGTATGAAAATTAGACGTCCTATCCTAGTTATCCTTATCAATTGTGATGAGAATTGTCAATTGCTACCACTTAGTTAACCTCTAACTATGAAGGAAAGTCAAGTGGATGAATCAATTTGATTCCTCAGGTCCTTGTCAACTCCTAAGGAAAGACTAGCTTTAGAGGGATCCAAATCAATTAGCAACTTTCAACTATCAATCAACAAAGGAGTTTGATAACTCAAGAGTCTCTAATTACTCAACCAAAGCCAAGAACATAAAAATCTAACTTAAAACCCTCCCAAGAATTTTATCAAACACTTGGAAGGCATAACATAAGAACATAGAAAAGTAATAGGGAATGTAAAATATAAAACCAACAATTGCAAGCATCAATAATAACAATTAAATCAAGAAGCAATAAATCTAAAATACCTCAAATTGCATTAAATGGGAAAATCAAATCTAACATGAAAAGTTCATAAATTCAATTGGAAAGCTAAATAAACTAGAATACTAAGACAATTAAAAGTAGAAGAGAAACTAAATTAAAGGAACATTGAACCTGGAATTGAAAAGAAATAAACCTAAAACTAAGAGAAATCCTAAAACCTAGAGAGAGGAGAAAAACTTAATGGGTGGAAATCAGATTCCACACAAATAACTCACCGGCAAGTGTACCGGGTCGCATCAAGTAGTAAAACTCACTTAGAGTGAGGTCGATCCCACAGTGATTAATGGATCAAGAAACTTTAGTGAGTGATTAGTCTAGTCAAGCTAACATTGGTGAATTGGATGTGAAATTGAAGCAACAGAATGTAAATAGCAGTGAATTTAAAGTTGCAGAAAGTAAATGAGCAGAATCTTAAAGAGTAAGAAATGTAAATTGACAGAATCTTAAATGACAAGAAATGTAAATTACATCAAATGTAAAGGGGGGCTGGGTGTTGGAAATTAAAGGAAGCAATGAAGCAAGCAATCAAAGAGATCTTAAGAACAAGTGACAGGAAATTTAAAGTGCAGGAAAATTTAATTCAGATCACAGCAAGAATTGTAAAATGCAGAACACTTGCAGAAGAATTAAATTGCATAAAAGTAAATTGGAAGCAATTGGAACAGAAGATTTAAATTCAAGCTCAATGTAAACTGAAGTGTATAATTGCAGAAAGGAAATTGTAGCAAAAGAGGAAATTGTAGCAGAGAAATGGAAATTGCATAAAGCTAAATTGAATTCTGAAATGTGGAGTGCAGAAAATTAAAAGTTTTTCAAAGAGAACTTTCTATTCTACGCTACTCCTAATGCTCTCTAGCAGAGCCAGCCTTCTCACAAAAATGAAAATGATGCCTTATATAGGCTTTACAAAGTGAAAATGAAAATGAAATTGAAAACAAATTAAAATTCAAATGAAAATCCTAATCTAACTGATCCTTGTGCCTTTGAGTGATGTCATTTGGGCTTTGCTTGCTTTGGATTTAAATGAAATGGGGTGATTTTTATTTGGCCTTGAATAAAAATGGATTTGAAGAAGGATGGGTGTAACAACACTAGTTTTGAAAATCAAATAAATAGTTATTTGTGATTTATTTTATTTGTTGATAATCTTATTTTAAGAAAATTATTTTACTAAAGGTAATTAAATAGAGTTTCATGATAATTGAAGTTTAAATTAATTAGAATTTTTATATAATCTTTATTAGATATTTAGTATAATTAAAATTATAATTTTGATAATTGAAAAATAAGAAGAATTGTATAATTTAATTCTATTTTGAATAAATTATGTTATTAATTTGAACTCCTAGAAAATGATTTTATTAAAAATGATTAGATTGATATTTATAAATATTTTAAGTTTAAGTCAATTAATATTTATGTACAACTTTATTATAATTAATTATTTTATAAATTGAAATTAAAATTTCAGAGATAGGAAAATAATAGAGATTTGTATGATTTAATCTAGAAAATTGATATTTGAATTTAAATTGTACTTTACAAAATATAATTAACTTGTTCATTTTATAATGTAAATTAGAAATAATTGATTGAACTTAGCAATATGTTGATAAATAATGTTCCTAAATATTTTTAATAAAGTATATTTGATTTTAAAATAACTCTACCCTTCAATTTTATCAAAATATCTATTTATATCTATCAATATTACTTTATAAAATCCCTAATTTCTAATCCTAATTCCCAAATTGAATCAGAAACCCTAATTCCCAAATCTGAGAAACCCTAACCCTAACTCCCTCACTACACACAGCCGCACCCCACCCCCTTCAAACTTTCCTTCAGCATAGTATTCAGTAGCAAAATAGAGAGCAGAGAGAGAGGGCTCGAGGGAAGAGCTGCTGCCGCGCCGCCATGACCGCCGGACTGCCGCACGCAAGGATCCCACGCCACCATCGCCAGCGTCGCCCAGCCTTGCCCACGCGCAGCCGCCACTGCCGCGCCGCCGTTCCGTTGCCGTTGCGCTGCACCCTATCTGCGTTGCTGTCGCTGATTGGTGGAAGGTAGGAGCAGAGTGCGCACAGAGGAAGAGAAGTCATTCACCACTGCCAAACCTCCGTCGCCAGTGATTCGCCGCCGCTGAAGCTCGTCACTGCTGCCGTGCCACCGCCGTGGAGAGAGAGCCAGACACCGCGAGGAAGAAGCCCGCAACCAGCCTTGTCGCCGTCAGTGTTGTGGGTTGCCGTCGCCATCCACGCGAGCTGCCACCGCATCAGCGTTACTGAGCTGCAGCGCCACCGTTGTTGCACCCTGCTGTTGCCGCGTCTCACCAAGCCGTCGCTGGAGGAGGAAGTTGCTCTGCCACCCTTCGAGCTTGCTGTTGCAGTTGCCTATACCGCTGCCGTAGCTTCTTTGTTCTGTTAGTACCTTCTAATTGTTGTAAGACATTCGTGTTCTAAATCGTCACTTGATGTTTTTATTTATTCCACTGCCATTTTATTAGCCTTGCTCTTGTTCCAATTTGATTTTGCCCTGAACTTCCAGAATTGAACTTCCAGAATTGAACTTCCAGAATTGTTACTCTTATCCGATTTGAATTCATGGTTTTCGCTTGCTGCCGTGGCCACCTCACGTTGCTGCTGGCTCTGTTTGAAAATGGCTGCTACTTCTAGAATCTCAGATCGGAGAGGAAAGGAGGCGTTTAACCTTGTCATTGTTGCTGCCATGGAAATAGGTGCTGGAAACTGCTAATGGAGCAGCTGCGTTTAGTGAATTTCGTGAGTTTCGACTTTGAGGTAGGGAATTTAACGTTTTTAATTTAGAATGCCTACAAAGTTATTGGATAAGTGCAAATGGTTAATAATAGTTAAGAATTTCTTAATTGACAAGCTTGAAATGTGCTTGAGAATGGTTAGCTATTGTGATTTTTCTGAGTTATGATTCGAATTAAATGTGGTTGTGAATGGTGATTAAACTGGTAATATTGATTTGATTTGAGGCTGTAACTATTACCGATTTTATAATTGTTTGGAATTATTGAGAATCCTGTTATTTGATTATGTTGAGCTGGTTGCTATAAGCTGTTTTGCTTTATGGTTGCAAACTGACTGAAATTCTGATCTTTGACGGATTTATATTGAATTGAATGATGTGCTGGTTATTTGATATAGTGTAACGGTAGTGGATTTGTTGGAAATTCTGATCTTATGTGATATTGCTGAATTGGTTGAAAATCTGGTTGTGAATTGTATTTTGAATTACTGATTTTCTTGTGATGAGTTGGCTGAGATTTTGATCTTGAATGAATTACTTTAGATTGTTTGATATTGAATTAGAAATTTAATATATTGGGATGGCTGTAAAATGGATTTGTGACAGGTTGGAATTGGTTGAACTGTGGCTGCGATTAGTGGTTTATTTAAGTTTACTTATTAAATTGAGATATGAAGAGTTAATCATTAAGTGAAATGTATTTGACAAGAGTTAGTTGTGGTGATTATTCTTAGTTATGATTGGAGTTGGATGCGAATGTGAATTGAGTTTGGGTTATGGCTGTGATATTGACTGGTTTCGTTGTCGTGAGTAATTAATTGATGAGATTTGCTTTAGGTTGAAGCTGTAATTGATATTGGTGTTTTCTGATTTTGATGGGATTATTGAAAAGTTCTGATTCCATGTGAATATACTGAATTAGTTGAGTTGTGTGGCTGTATTTTGGTTATGGAGAGTAAGTGTTTGTTGTTGTTTTTAGTTATTTGATGTATCGGAATGGCTGTGAAATTGACTTGTGACTGGTTGGAACTGGTTTTGGTAGTTGTTAATGTTGGTTCATGATTAATTAGAATTAAGTTTGAGAACTGTTAACAGATTGAAGCTTGATTATTAAATTTATCTTATGAAATCTGAATTTAAAGATAAGAACAGTAACTCTAAAAGTATAAGGATAACTTGTAATAATTGGGAATTATATGGAGCAGAATTTTTGGGTGAACATATTATAAGAGAACTGGAATTATGTAAATAATACATACTCTGTGTTTTGGTATCAATATTGCTGAGATTTTGGTTAAGTTAGGTGATAATATGTTTTGGGAATTCGGAAAGTGAAAAACTGTTAGTCCTTTGGTTAAAATAATTGATGAATTGATACAATGGAAGTTATTAACGGATTATATGGAAATTAGGTATGAATTGATAAGAAATGAATTGAATTCATGGATTATGTGGGAATCACAGAGTATAATCGAATTACTATTTATTATGAGTTGTGAATTTCTGTTTGATTGAGAATATTCTGTATGATAGTTATTGAGAAAAAGACTGATGAATTGTTGAGAAAGGTTTGATGAGATGTGAAGGAAGAGGGAACCCGTAAGGGTGGTTAAGTCCGAGTTTTAGGGGAGGTGCTGCCAAAATTTTATAAAAATCTAAGGTTTCATTTGAAAAGTTATTTTAGAAGCTTTGAATTTAGAAAATTATATTACCTGAGATTTATTTAGTAAAGAAAAGAATTATTCTATTTTAATTTCGACTTACCAAAGAAAGGTTTATGTTTAAAAATTAAATTATTTAAGAAAGAAACTATATTTCAAGATTGATTCAATATAGAAAGAGTTATGTTTTGGGCTTGAAATAAAGGATTACCTTTTTAGAAATTTGGTGAAATAATAATATTTGAATTTGAATAGTAAGAGAGATGATTTTTGAATCTTTGTGAAGTTAGTGAACTTGAGAAAGAGTTCTATTCGATTATTTCCAAAGAGAGGTTATGTTTTGAAAAGTTTTTAATGAATTTAAAATAAATGATTTTCTTGAGTCTTTTGATAGAGGACTAAACTGAAAAATAGTTTTAAAGTTGGCTTGACTCAAGGTTGCTAAAGCAGAGATTATGAACTGAATTGATGATTGAGATTTTTGCGAACGAATGCTTGAGAAAGTTAAGAAAGGTTTAAGAAAATATGTTAAGGATTCAAAGGGAAAAGAGAATGGGGAAATGATATATGGATTGTTGAGTTTTAGAAAGGAAAATGAAAAGTGATAAAATACGGGAAAACCCCACGAAATGTTAGTTGTTTAACTACGGGGAAAACCCATGAATTGATAATTGGTACAATTCGGGAAGTACCCACGAACTGAATGATCATTGATCTCGGGGAAACCTATAGATTGTTATTTGATTTATATGCGGGAAAAACCCACGGACTGATAATCATTGATTACGGGAATAACCCATGAATTGTTGTATGTTGATCTCGGGTATAACCCACGAACTGAAGATCGCTATGTTATTGTGTATTGATCTCGGGTATAACCCACGAACTGAAGATCTCTGTTTTGTTTGTGAAATGATCTCGGGGACGCCCACGAACTGAGGATCACTGTTTCCCCTTATGCGTATATTATGGGGTCGAGCTTTGCGCCGACTGCCGGTAGTCACGAAGGAGTGGTATTCTTACCACCGACACATATGCACGAATGACACAAAGGGAAGCCATATCTGGGACTTATTCCTAGGTAATGTCGGGATGTAGGGTGTAAACTGACACGTGAGCTCATGGCCTGCTTAGGACAGACATGCATCATATTGGTTGTGCATTTACATTTGGCTGTGTTTGCCTATATTACTTCTTTGTGCTGTTTGTCTTATTGTGATTCCTTTATGTGTTGAATTGAGTTTCTTCTTGTGCTAGTAGTCTGTGAATGTATAGAGATGATTAATAATTGTTTGTTGTGACTGAGAATCAATTATGTGGCTGAAAGACATTTCATATGACAAATTTTGTGATTAAGATCTGTTTTGGGTTTAGGAATTTAAAGAAAGTAATTATTTATCTAAAGTAAGACTAAAAAGTATTTCAAAGGGTTTGACGAAGAGGGTTTATTAAGCAAAGTTAATTATTTGCATGTTAATCATTACTTTTACGGCATTCCCATTCCCTACTGAGAACGTGTGGTTTGTTCTCACCCCAAAATCTTCCCCCCTTTCAGTGACACAGGTTCGAAGACTCAGTTTGAAGCTGCGGGCGAGTATAGTATTTATTTATGAGATAAGTTTTTTAGTTAGGTTATTTTCATAGAATTCCCTCGCCCTTGTTACTTTAGTTTTTATTTTATGCAGAGGGATAGGAGTTGTACCTGAATTTTATTTAAATCCTTTTGTATAATATTACTATTATTAATAATTATGTGATTATTATTATTACTTGGTGATGTTTGCTATATGATTTTAATTAATAAAAACAAAAAAAATTTCTGGTATTTTTACTAAAATTGAATCGCGATATCGAACTAAAGGCTTAATAGTAAATAGTTAATAAGGAAAACAGGTCAGTAACGCCTTACTTTTGGTACGATCATGATGTATTGGAAGTTGGGTCGTTACAATATGGTATAAGAGCAGTTCGTTCCTGTTAGAGCCTTGGGAATGGACTAACTATGCTTCACTGCATACTCTGAGTGTTTGTCATGCTTTGTGACTTGTTCTGATAACAAGAGTTTGAGTTTTATATGCATGACTGTCTGATGATTAACACTGTTAGTTTACCATTGCATGCCTCATGGTATTAGGTCTGGCCAACTTAATACTAATGATTTATGTATATGGGAATACCAATAGGTTATCATAGACGAAATAGAAGTTATAAGTGATGCGATTAATGGGGTTTGGGAGCGTTAGAGGTTATGAAGTTAGTTTTGATTCCACGTATAATCTTTACTCGTGCCACATGAACTCGTGCCATATTTTTCTTCGTTGCTTTCATTGGAATTCTCCGGTTTGAATTTCCTTCTTAGAATGTGATTTGCTTGTTTCCCAACCATACTTTGTCATTCTTGTATACCTTTGCTTGCCTATGAATCTGAAGTCTTACGTAACTTTTTGAATATTCATTCTTGACAAATGCCTATGCTTCTTTCATATATTTTGTTTTATTTGATTTAAGTTCGGATTTATTTTATTCTAGCAATTTTCGAGGGCAAAAATTTTTCTAAGGTGGGTAGAATGTAACAACCCTAGTTTTGAAAATCAAATAAATAGTTATTTGTGATTTATTTTATTTGTTGATAATCTTATTTTAAGAAAATTATTTTACTAAAGGTAATTAAATAGAGTTTCATGATAATTGAAGTTTAAATTAATTAGAATTTTTATATAATCTTTATTAGATATTTAGTATAATTAAAATTATAATTTTGATAATTGAAAAATAAGAAGAATTGTATAATTTAATTCTATTTTGAATAAATTATGTTATTAATTTGAACTCCTAGAAAATGATTTTATTAAAAATGATTAGATTGATATTTATAAATATTTTAAGTTTAAGTCAATTAATATTTATGTACAACTTTATTATAATTAATTATTTTATAAATTGAAATTAAAATTTCAGAGATAGGAAAATAATAGAGATTTGTATGATTTAATCTAGAAAATTGATATTTGAATTTAAATTGTACTTTACAAAATATAATTAACTTGTTCATTTTATAATGTAAATTAGAAATAATTGATTGAACTTAGCAATATGTTGATAAATAATATTCCTAAATATTTTTAATAAAGTATATTTGATTTTAAAATAACTCTACCCTTCAATTTTATCAAAATATCTATTCATATCTATCAATATTACTTTATAAAATCCCTAATTTCTAACCCTAATTCCCAAATTGAATCAGAAACCCTAATTCCCAAATCCCAGAAACCCTAACCCTAACTCCCTCACTACACACAGCCGCACCCCACCCCCTTCCAACCTTCCTTCAGCATAGTGTTTAGTAGCAGAACAGAGAGCAGAGAGAGAGGGCTCGAGGGAAGAGCTGCTGCCGCGCCGCCATGACCGCTGGACTGCCGCACGCAAGGATCCCACGCCACCATCGCCAGCGTCGCCCAGCCTTACCCGTGCGCAGCCGCCACCACCGCGCCGCCGTTCCGTTGCCGTCGCGCTGCACCCTATCTGCGTTGCTGTCGCTGATTGGTAGAAGGGAGGAGCAGAGTGCGCACAGAGGAAGAGAAGCCGTTCACCACTGCCAAACCTCCGTCGCCAGTGATTCGCCGCCGCTGAAGCTCGTCACTGCTGCCGTGCCACCGCCGCAGAGAGAGAGCCAGACACCGCGAGGAAGAAGCCCGCAACCAGCCTTGTCGCCGTCAGTGC
Source organism: Arachis ipaensis (assembly GCF_059453495.1). Taxonomy (NCBI): domain Eukaryota; kingdom Viridiplantae; phylum Streptophyta; class Magnoliopsida; order Fabales; family Fabaceae; genus Arachis; species Arachis ipaensis. The sequence goes on along the minus strand of NC_142440.1, from coordinate 89,264,431 downwards.
TGTGGGTTGCCGTCGCTATCCACGTGAACTGCCACCGCGTCACCGTTACTGAGCTGCAGCGCCGCCGTTGTTGCACCCTTTTCAAATCTTGGTGAAGCCACTTTGGCCAATTTTCTTGCCAAGCCTTGTAGCGCTTAGTTAAGAGCACAAACGTAGCGCTACTTTGATTCCTTGCTTAGCCTTGTTTGAGGGCCCGAGAAAGTGAAAAGAGTTAACGTAGCGCTCAATTTTTAAACGCTACCTTGTTTCTCCTTGGCTTGATGGGCTTGGCTTAATGGGCTTCCCTTGGTGCGTGTTCTTGGTTTTCTCTTGGCCATGCCCGAAAAAGTGAAATGAATGAACAGAGCGCTCTCTTGTTTCTCCTTGGCTTTGTTGAGGCGCTCCGTTGCAAAAATCAACGCTACATGCTTTCATTCTATCTTAATTAATAAAGCCAATACATTGTCCTTGATGGTACTAATTAACTAAACACATGCATGCTTTCATTCATTATGGCATTAAGGATTTAATGGTTTCATTCATGCACTTCATTAACGCCTTATTGGTATTAATAATATTACATGCATTCTTTCATGAACTTAATTAAGAATGCCAATGTATCATTCATTTATTTCAACGTAGCATTCATTCATTCTTATTGGCATGATTAATTAATGTTTCATGCAACATTTCATGCATGCATTCATTGACTAATAATACCAATTGCTTTAACGCAGCATTCATTTTCCATGCCTAATGCATTAATAATGCATCATGATGGCATTAATAATTAAATGCATGCATAATGCACTCATGGCCTCATGGTCATGGGCCACGCTTTTAAAGCATGCCCTAAAGTTCCAAAGTGTGCCCCAAAATCTATATTTTCTTCTTTTGAGCTGATTTTGTGCTATTTTGCTTCTTTTTACACTTATTTCCTACAAAATTTATAAAATCAAAAGATCAAGAAAATATAATATTTAAGAACAAAAGCTTGCAATATTTAAGCACTAATCATCAATTTCTCGTATGAAAAAAAATAGAAAAACATGACATGATGACATGTCATCAAGCCTCTCTCTCTAGAAACTACATCTAAAACCTAACAATTTGTTGTGAATTCATGAATGAATGAATGATGTATGATTCCCCCACTTTGTAGCCTCTAATTTGTGTTTTCTGGGCCGGAAACTGGGTCTAAAACTAGCCCAAAATTGCCCCCAACGTTTTTTGCACTTTCTGCACGTGGCGCATGTCACGCGTACGCGTAAGTCACGCATGCGCGTCGCTTGGAAAAATTTCTTGTCACGCATACGCATCGGTCACGTGTACGCGTCACTTGTCTTCTGTGCTAGGCACGCGTACGCGCCGCCCATGCGTGCGCATTGCTACAAGCTTCTCAAAACTTCATTTTCTCACATTCCTTCCACTTTTGCATGCTTCCTTTCCATCCTCTAAGCCATTCCTGCCTTATAAACCCTGAAATCACTTAACACACATATCAAAGCATAGAATTAGGAAGGAAAATGTAAAACATGCGAATTATATGAAAAAGTGTGAGTTTAGTGGATAAAATCCACTCAATTAAGTACAAAATATACCACGAAATGGTGGTGCATCAAATCTCCCCACACTTAAACATTAGCATGTCCTCATGCTGTATTCAAGAGAAGCTACAAAGCACTGAAGAGGAATGGTAGAAATTATGAAATGCAACCTATCTGTATGAATGCAACTATATGCTAAGATGTTTCTATCTACTTGGTAAAAAATAAACAAGTTCTCCAAGACAAACATAAATCAAATTCCAGTAATTCAAATCACATAGTAAAAGACAGGTAAACTTGTAAGAAGATAGCTCATGAAAGCAGGGAACATAGAATTAGGCATTGAACCCTCACTGGTAGTATATATGCACTATAATCGCTCAAGTGTCTAGGGTTAATCACTCTACTCTTCTCTAGTCATGCTTTCTAAAACTTTGTTCTTCATCTAACCAATCAACAAAAATTTAGTATACCAATGCAAACATCATGAGGTCTTTTCAGGGTTGTAAAGGGGCCAAGGTAAGGGTGAGGATATATGTATGACCAAGTGAGCTATAATATGAATCTTTGATTAACCTAAGCTTTCACCTAACACATACACACTCTATATATATGAAATTATTCCTAGCTACCCATAATTCTCACTTTTGCATCACATACTCATGTACCAAATTTTCCTTAATTTCACTACATATGCATTGATCTTTTATTAAACTTAGCTTGGGGTAATTTTGACCCCTTATTTATCTATTCACTTATATTGTAATTTATTATTATTATTTTTTTTGAATCATAAAAGCAAACATAACATATCAATGCACATGAGTTTTTAATTTTTCCGGTCTCACATGAGTATGCACCCAAATTCCTAATACTTTTGTCAATAAAACACAGCACACTTTCATCAACCCAAGTTCCCATAGTTCCCCACACTTAATTAATACAAAATCTCTATCTTAAGCTAACCAAAGATTCAGTTGAGGTAATTAATTGTTTTTCCGCTTAAGGCTAGTGATATGGTAAAATATAGAACAAATGGGGATTAAAAGGCTCAAGGTGGCTAACAAAGGTGATTGAAAGGGTCGGCTATTTGGGATAAGTGAGATAATAACAAATGATGGCCTCAATCATATGCATGCGTGTAAATACACTAAACAATGGACATATAGAATGTAACAAAGTAAAGATTTCAATCATAGAGAAGAAAACACACAAGAATAAAAATAGTATGGTTAAATAATGTAACCATATAATTGAGCTCAAAATCTCATAGGTTGTGTGTTCTTAGCCATAATTCATGTTCCAAATTACAATCTTCAAACAAGTTTAACACAAATTTTCAATTTAAATTAGTGAAATACTATAAAGTAGGGTCTTGAAAAAGAAATTTATTACTTCAACCAAGTAGTGGTAGAAGAACATGCACAAAATCAACAAACATGCAATCAAACATGCAAATGCAACAACTAATTTAACAAAGAAAATTAAACATTGGCATTGAAATAGGAACAAACTAACCCACAGAAGTCGGTATCGATCTCCCCACACTTAAAAATTTCACCGTCCTCGGTGCATGCTAAGATGTGCAAGTGGACGGGTTGCTCCAACTGATGCTTTTCTCCAAAGATTGTGCAGATGGACTTGTCTGTAGCCCCATATAAAAGTTTTCCATTTCCCTTCCTGGTGGCCATCCTAAAAGAAAAAGGGAAGAAAAGTAACACAAAAACAAAGATAGAAAACAAAGAAAATATGGGTGGGTTAATGCCAAATAACGAGAGTCTCAAGTACATGGTAGCTACAACATGCAAGTGAGAAAACAGTAGAAGCACATGGCATATCAATAGTCCAAAAATTGCAACAAAGGGGAAGAGATAGTAGATAATGAAAGACAATATAAATTCATGTCAATGCAAAAGGAATACAGGTATCATAAAAGATTGGCATTGACAAATAATTAATATCACCCAATAATGTAAAACAAGTCACGAAGCACCAACATAATGCAAGAAAAGATGCAACAGTTGAATAAGAACATTTAACACCAATGGTAAAATAATAACTTAGAGAAGAAAATAAAAATATGCACAAAATTAAAATTCAATGAATGAAAGTTTGAAAATAAATTAAGTAAAATATAATGAAAGTGAAAAAGGATGAGAAGTTAAAGAGATTAAGAAGAAGAAAGTATGAAAGGAGGAGGAAAGAAACAGAAAGGAGAGAAGAAAGAAGTAAGAATTGAAAAACGGGGCGTGACACGCACGCGTGCATCACGCGTACACGTGAAAACTGAGTTGTCCCCGGCAACGGCGCCATTTTGACGAACGGATTTTTGCTAGTAAAGAATTCACAAATAAGTTCTCTTTGCTAGTATAGTTTCTAAACCAACAAAGAATCCTTTCATACAAAAACTTGGTTGTCACTTAAGCAAACCCAACCCAATAAAATTAAACCGAAGTATTTAAACCTTGGGTCATCTCTCAAGGAATAGCAGGGAGGTGTAGTTATTATTGGTTATGGAAAAGTATCTTTTTGGATTTTTTTGAATAAGAAAGAAGAAAAGTAAATTGCAAGAAATTAAATTAATAACTAAGAAAACTCTTGGCAAGGTATGAAAATTAGACGTCCTATCCTAGTTATCCTTATCAATTGTGATGAGAATTGTCCATTGCTACCACTTAGTTAACCTCTAACTATGAAGGAAAGTCAAGTGGATGAATCAATTTGATTCCTCAAGTCCTAGTCAACTCCTAAGGAAATACTAGCTTTAGAGGGATCCAAATCAATTAGCAACTTTCAACTATCAATCAACAAAGGAGTTTGATAACTCAAAAGTCTCCAATTACTCAACCAAAGCCAAGAACATAATAATATAACTTAAAACCCTCCCAAGAATTTTATCAAACACTTGGAAGGCATAACATAAGAACATAGAAAAGTAATAGGGAATGTAAAATCTAAAACCAACAATTGCAAGCATCAATAAAAACAATTAAAGCAAGAAGCAATAAATCTGAAATACTCCAAATTGCGTTAAATAGGAAAATCAAATCTAACATGAAAAGTTCGTAAATTCAATTGGAAAGCTAAACAAACTAGAATTCTAAGACAATTAAAAGTAGAAGAGAAATTAAATTAAAGGAACATTGAACCTGGAATTGAAAAGAAATAAACCTAAAACTAAGAGAAATTCTAAAACCTAGAGAGAGGAGAGAGCCTCTCTCTCTAGAAACTACATCTAAAACCTAACAATTTGTTGTGAATTCATGAATGGATGAATGATGTATGATTCCGCCACTTTGTAGCCTCTAATTTGTTTTTTTTGGGCCGAAAAATGGGTCTAAAACCAGCCCAAAATCGCCCCCAGCGTTTTCTGTACTTTCTGCACGTGGCGCATGTCATGCGTGCGCGTCGCATGGAAAAATTTCTTATCACGCATACGCATCAGTCACGCGTATGCGTCGCTTGTCTTCTGCGCTAGGTACGCGTACGCGTCACCCATGCGTCCGTGTTGCTACCAGAATCTCAAAACTTCATTTTCTTATGTTCCTTCCAATTTTGCATGCTTCTTTTCCATCCTCTAAGCCATTCCTGCCTTATAAACCCTGAAATCACTTAACACACATATCAAGGCATCGAGTGGTAATAAGAGAGGATTAATAATTAGTAATTTTAAGGCCAAAGAAACATGTTTTCAATCAAAGCACAGAATTAGGAAGGAAAATGAAAAACATGCGAATTATATGAATAAGTGTCAGATTAGTTGATAAAATTTACTCAATTAAGTACAAAATATACCACGAAATAGTGGTGCATCAGCTTCAACTCTCACATCCGAACGTAGGCGGGAGACTGCCACAGCCCCTACGATGGAGAACAATGCATGTCATAATCACATATTCAATCTCAGAAGCCACTGCTCATGGCACACTTCCACTCATACTCGTCACAACCATCATTAATTCATAAGTTCCATTTTGAACTCCTTGGTTCATCAGTTTTCTCAAATTCGTAGTCATCAATTACCATATTTACCATTCTTCCTTCCCTTTCAACCAACTCATCCTCACTACACCAGAAACCTAAACCTCTGTTTGCTAACTATTCAAAGTAAAACCCAAATTAAACCTCCTATGACCTTTTCCATGTTCCAATATCCAAAATTCAGCCCAAGATTCTTAAAATGGTGTCATAGAAGTATACAATCTTGTTGGAAAAGTGAAATAGTTTAAAAACAAAGTTTATGTTATAAAACAGGACGTGTGCGTACGCATAGGGGTGTGCGTGCACACGTGATAGACGACCAAAAGCATAGGTTTGGATTTTTACACTAAAAATAGGATTGACGTTGCAAGTATAGTCCAAACCCAACAATTGATCATCAATCAAATATTATCACAATTCAAACCACATAATAACCGAGAGTATTTCAACCTCGGGTCGTCTTCCTTAGGAGTTGCAATTAAGTGTATAATCATTGGCTATGAGAGAGAGCATGGGGGATTGGGAATGAAAGTAAGAGAGCAAGAGATGTAAATAGCAAGAAAGTAAATGAGCATGCAATGAATGTAAATGGCAACTCTTGGCAAGAAGTGCATAATCTAGGTTTCATATCCTAGTTATGGACCACCATCATGGCAATTGTGTGGAATCAATCAAAATCAGTTAATCCTCCTTGAGAATTAGTCAAAAGATGTAATTGATCTCATTCCATAAGTCCTAATCAACTCACTAATTATTTAGTGAAAGACTAGTGTCAATGGAAATTAAACCAATTAACTATTCTCACACAATGCGCAATGGACATCCACAACTCAATTCCACCCAAACACCCAATTTCTCAACCAAGAGTGTGAAAACTAAACATGCAAGGAATTAAACATCAAAGCAACAAACATGCAAGGAATTAAAAGTCAAAGCAATAAAAGTCAAAGCAATAAAATGTAAGAAAAGGAAACTTAAAGTGCAAGAAAACCTCTTGGCAAGTAATTGAGAGCTAAGGTTACCTATCCTAGCCGTTGACCACAAACATATGATGATTATGAAGAGTTAATCCTTCTTAGTCAACCTTACATCAAAGATAAGTTAAATAGGCATAGTTAATTTCAATCCTAAGTCCTATGTCAACACTAAGGGGTCACATAGAGTCAAGGGAAACCAAATCAACTAACTACTCTAATATATCAAACAAGAATGGACATCAATGACTCAAGGATCACCAAAGTCATCAAATTCAAGCCAAGAGTGGAGAAAAAGTAAGTAAAAACTAAGCCAAGCATTTTATCAAACACATGGTGTGCATGAAAATAAAATAACATTAAATTACAATAAAATAAATTCTATAACTACCAAAGCAAGAAAATAGCAATAACAACTAAAGAAAGCAATATATGACATGGAAACATAAATTTGCATTAATTGGAATTAAAATAACAGAAGTGTTCATACATGAAAATTGACATAAAAGAGAAAATAACAAAAGTGATGAAGAAGATAATGACAATAAAGCATAGAAACATAAATGAAACTACACTAAAACAAGAATTAAAGTGCTGAAGTTTGATGACAAGTCATCTTAGGCTAGTTTCACAAGCCATTTTCATTAGTTTTTACTTGGTTTTCATGCATTCTTAGGCAATAAGTAAGTGTTTGGATGAGAAATTCATGGTTGTCTTGATTCAATCAAACATTGCTAATTTTATGCATTTTCATGAGATTTTCTGCAAGATTTAGTGATGTTTTGAAAGATGTAAATTCTTGTGATTATGCCAAGGCATTGATTAGTTTGTTTGGTTGATGATAGGAAGAAAGAAGTAGAGGAAGAGCAAGGAAGAAAAGGAAGAGAGGAACATTGGCCCATCAATGTTAAAGGCAATATTCTGGAAGAAGAAAACTTGGGTGCCAACATTGGAGGGAACGTTGGTGAACCAACGTTACCTCCAACGTCATTGAAAATGTTCAATTCTGGAGCTAAAGGATTTTTGGGGTGACGCGTAAGCGTCATAAAAGAAGAAAATTTTTATATCCATGCGTAAGCGTGAGTCACGCGCACGCGTGGAATGGGAAAATTGACCATCCATGCGTATGCGTCACTAAGCAAACGTTGGAGGTCCAACGTTGCCTCAAACGCTGCCTCCAACGTCCGCGGTGAGAAGCCCAGAATTTGGAGTTAGGAAACTGGAAACGAACCGCACGCTTCTATGACGCGTACGCGCGGAATGGAAAATTGGCAATGCACGCGTAAGCGTGGTGTACGTGTACGCATCGAAAGGCAAAAACACAGCTTTCACGCGTATGCGTGGTATACGCGCACACATGGTTACGCGCACGTGTGGATGAGCGAACGTTGGTTCACCAACGTTGAGTCAAACGTTGATAGCAAAAACCAGAACTCATTCTTTTATGCAATGTTTGGGCTCACGTTTTCACACAAACGTTGCCACTAACGTTAAGGCTAATTCCAGTTCCAAAATGGCACCCAGCAAGTTATGAATTAAATGGCCATAAGAGAACATCATCAAGAGTGATTCCTCCCTGTTTCAATCAAGGCCAAGGCCCACATCCAATTACACTTGAAGACCCAATTGAAGAGGAGAAGAAGCCTATAAATAGAAGAAAGTTTTAAAGCTGAAAAGGGGTCTCACCAGAGCTTAAAGGCCTGCAGTAGGAGTAGGAGTAGGAGTAGGGTAGAAGGCTTTGGTAGAGAGCTTAGAATTTCTTTCCCTTTTTGCATTTTTAAATTTCAGTTGTAATTGAATTCAGCTTGGTTTATGCAATTTCAATTTCTTATACTTTTCCTTTGCAATTTCTTGTTCTGCAAGTTTACATGTCTATTGTTTATGCAATTTAATTTCCCTACACTTCTGCTTCTCAGTCAATTTACTTTCTGCCAATTTTACATTTCTTTACACTTGTTCTCTGAGCTATGATCCATTAATCCCCAACTCATTAGGGGGAGGAGCTCTATTATGATTCATATGAATTGAATTAAATTCTTCTTCCTCTCAATTCATCTGGATAGCTAAGAAATAACTTTTATTTTGATTGAGATCCTTTCACTCCAGAAGGGGGTTTGAATCTGTTAATTTCCATGTCAGCCTCAGAAGAGGAATTATGGAAATTAGAATTGAAGCTCTATTTTTCACAAATCTCTTGATCAACACCATTCAAGAGGAATTGAGATCTTGAGAGTCTGTGTGGCTTATGGATGAGAGAAAATGCTTAACCTCTTCTCATGACAATTGGATCAAGGAATTGGCGAGATTGATTGTGATTAGACAGATTGGATTGCCAAGGAATTGGGATCCAATCAATTTCAATCCACTATAGATCTATTCATGTGATTGAGAAAGAAGTTGAGGTCTATTTGATTCTTGATGGATTATAATACCTCCAATCCCTGATGAATCTTTGTTTCTGTTATTTCTTATTTGCTCTGATTTCCAATTAATTGCCTTTGATCTACTGCTTCCTTTCCATTTTGCTGATTTTACCACACTCTTTTCACTGTCAGCTTAACTAAATTTATCACCTAACTAAAGTTGCTTGATCCATCAATCTCTGTGGGATCGACCTCACTCTTGTGAGTTTTACTACTTGATGCGACCTGGTATACTTGCCGGTTAGTTTGTGTGGAATCGATTTTCCCTCATCAAGTTTTTGGCGCCGTTGCCAGGGATTGATTTAGATCGACAATGATTAAGTGGGTGAGAAGTCTAGATTAATCATTTTTTTATTTTTGTTCTTTTAATTTTCTGTTCTAAGCTGACACCAAGGTGTTTAAGTTATTGCCTCGCTAATAAATTCTCATCTGTGACATGAATTTTAATTTTCATTGGTGATGTGTTTTACAAAATTCAACTGGAATTCAACTCATCTTTAGATCAAACAAATTTCATGGGATATTGCCTACCATAACAATATGATTCAATTCATTATCCTAATGATGGCTGGCAGTATTACCAAGAATTAATAGATTCTGAGCAATCCAATCAATGGGGATATGCTTCAGAGCCAACAGATGAGCAAGACAATTTCATGAGATATTGCCCACCACAACAAAATGATTCATATTATTATCCTAATGGTGGATGGGAATATCAACAAAGAATGAGAGCGTATGAACAATCAAGTGAAATGAACTACTTCCCAGAGCCACAAAGTGACTCATATTGTTATGACACTGTCACAAATTATGGCTGGGAAGGGAACTTCAATGCTTCATATTTTGTTCATCAAGAAACATTATCATTTGATTGTGCTGTCAATACATACATGGAAGATTACTCCCCAATGCCACAACATGATCCACACTCTGATGAATTCAACAATGATTCACATTGTGGATGGGAGGATCAAAACCAGAAAATATTTGACAGTTCATACTCCACTTATCAAGAGCCATCATCACTTGAGCATACCTTTAACTCATTCATGCAAAATTGTCCAACCTCACCTCCCAGTTTTTCATTTGAAAACTCCTCACCACTTGAGTATGCCTCAACACAAAATTCTTTCCATACTTCTCAAAATGACTTCACCACAATGCCCACATATCGAGAAACTCATTCTCAGCCTTCATCCCTTGAACTAGCATTTGAACAATACCTAAAAACATCCATAGACTCTTGGAAAGAACAAGAAACCTTCTGCAATAAGATGGATGCATATTTAGAGCAAGCAAGGAAAAACAAAGAATTGCTAATCAAGGAAGATGAAGACCAATTGGTGGAATTAAAGGAAGAAGTGGAAAAGGAAGATGAAGAGGTCCCTGTGTCAAGCAAAATTTCAATGAAGAATGAGGTGGAGGAGGTATTTGAACCTAAAACTGCATACCTACAGAAACCACTTGAGATGACAAAGAAACATGAAAACTCACAACCCCCACAAACTTCCCTGAACCAAAGACTCTCAACACTTGAATCCGTGATTGAAAGATATGAAGAGGAGATGAAGAAATCTTGGGAAGAACAACAAACCTCCTCCATGAAAGTGCTATTAAATCAAATGTTGAGTGCAAAATAGGAAGTGGAAGAACAAGAAAGTGAGGAAGACAATCAAGGAAGTTCATACTCAAGTGAGGTAGAAATTTGCATAGAAGAAGGGCTCATTGAACAACCAATGCAAGAAGCTCTTGATGAAGAGAACACTCCAACAATCACACAACCACCAAGTCTTGATATACATGAAGTGAAGGAAACCAACAACAACATCGAGAAGAGGATTGTGACCAAGCCATAATTGATCATATCCAAGAAGAAGAAAAGGTCAACTACAAGCAATCCTACCCCTGACCCAGCAAGCAAGTTCAATCCAGCAAATAACAAAAGGAAGCTTGCTGAGGAGAGACCAATAAGAAAAGGGACACTGACTAGCTTTTCTCTCCCCTTGAGGCCATTCCTCTTGACAAACTGGAAGAAGAGGAAGAAAGTCATCAGCTACAAGTTAGTAGTTTTCCTTTCTTAGTTATCTCAATAAAGGAGTTAAGTAGATTTCTCTGTATTGCAAAGAGCTAAGTTTGGTGTTGCACACCAAAGTAATTAAGGGGTGAATGTTGGATGCTAAGTTTGGTGTTCCACCAAAAATTTCATTAAGAACACATTGCACCCTCAGCATGACTAGTATCGGCTCCAAACAATCAGAGAAACTACTTAATAATTATTTAGTTTCTACTTTTTAGTTTCTAGTTCATAGTTTGTTTTCTAGTTCATAGTTTATTTTCTTAATAAAAGTACTTGATGTTTCATGCATGTATTTATTCTGCTGCATATAGAAGTAGGCAAGGAACTAAGTTTGGTGTTCCCACACCAACTTAGGTTCAGAGAATCACAAGCATACATGCATGCTAATTGTTCCTCAAGTGCTTGGGGAACATGCAACTTTCAATATCTTTTGTAGGAAGTCATTCAATCTCTTGGAGGGAAAGATACATCATCATGTGGATGGACAAAGGAAGGACATGGAACCCAACAATGATGATGACACAAAGGAAACAAATTGACTCCAAGAGGTTGTATTATTCTTTGACTGACTTTAGCTTAAATGTGCTAATGGAAAGTGCAAGTGTCCCCTATTGATTAGTGTCTTATTATATTTATTTACTGTCTGTTAGTTTATTTCTTTTCATGCTGTTATGGCTTGCTAGGCTAGAGGCTTTTATCATCTCATCTTGCTTGAATCACATAATTTGTTCCTCATGCTTAAATAAAAGAAAAAAAATTATTGTGAAACAGAGAAAGAGTAAATGTCTGGTTTGATATGAGACAGAATAAGGTTATGTGGTGGTATGTGCTGAATTATTAGTTGATTCATGAATAAGGCTGAATGTTGGCATGACTGTATGATATGAACTTGAGTTACATTTCATGAGACTTGACAAATGAAAGAGGTCCAAAATAAAAGAAAGAAAATGCAAGAAAAGGAAACAGAAAGGAATAAACAAGGCTGGGCACCAATGGCTTGACATTTAGATATATGCCTGTGACGCTTTTGTACAAAGATAAGCTTGGATCACTAGTTTCTAAGGGGTGCTTCATCACCCGGCAACTTAGGTTAACTAACCCGGGATTGTCAACCGAAAGTCCACCATCAAGACCTACTTTGAGACAAAGCATTTACTGACCCAAAGAGGTGCTGGGCATCAATTTCCAAAGAACAAATAGAGATGAACAAAACAAGCTAAATGCCTGTGATGTGTATGTGCTAAGGAGAGGCTTGAGCAAGTAAGCCCATAGGGGTGTTTCAACACCTAGCATCTTGAACCAACTGGGGCGGGAATGCTGGCTGAAAGCTTACTCTAAAAAGCTGCTTTACCACATAGCATTAAGCCTCATCAAACAATAAATCTCAGCCAAGAAAGAGAACAAGAAAAACAAAGGACCAAGCAATAACAAGTCTCATTTTTTTTGTGTAATTCAAGAGAGGTGATGAGTAAGTTCTTTGATGGTATAGAATTTCCTCAATTGAATGAATTCTCGTTGCAAGTATAGTTCTACACCAACAAACAATCCTTACAATCAAAAATTTGGTTGTCACAAATAACAAACCCCAAATAAGAATTAACCGAAGTATTTAAACTCCGGGTCATCTCACAAGGAATTGATGGTCAAATATATGCTATGAAGGGACAAGGGGGTTTGATTTGATAAGGGGACAAGAAAAATAAATGACAAGAAGAGTAAATCAAGGAATTAAAGAAAGCAATTAACAAAGAGAGACATTCATGGCAAATAAGTGACCACTTCATTGCAATTCCTTGTGAGATGACCCGGAGTTTAAATACTTCGGTTAATTCTTATTTGGGGTTTGTTATTTGTGACAACCAAATTTTTGATTGGGAGGATTGTTTGTTGGTGTAGAACTATACTTGCAACGAGAATTCATTCAATTGAGGAAATTCTATACCATCAAAGAACTCACTCATCAAAATGGCGCCATTGCAATTCCCCCGCAACGGCACCATTTTGATAGTGAATTCTTGTACGGTTTAGAATTTCACAAATGAAATCTCGTTGCAAGTATAGTTCTAAACCAACAAAGAATCCTCACATGCAAAAATTTTGGTTGTCACATGTACAAACCCCAAATAAGAATTAACCGAAGTATTTAAACTCTAGGTCGTCTCACAAGGAATTGTAATGAAGTGCTCAATTATTGGCTATGAAGAACAAAAAGGGGGTTGGCCTCTTGATGACAAGTCATCCTAGCCTATTTTAGCTAGTCTTTTTCTTTTGTTTTCATTAGAATTATGCACTTTCTTGAGCTACAAGCAAGCTAATTGAGTAGATTTTCATGTTTCCCTTGATTGAACCAACCATATATGAATTCATGCCATTTCATGAGGTTTTATGCTATATTTGTTGCATATTATGAAAGAATGAATATCTCATGATTTTGAGCATAGCTTTGATGAGTTTGGTTGATTAATGATAAGTGAAGAAGGCTTGGAGAAAGGTTGAAGCAAGAAGGAATGGCTAGGAGTGAAGAGAGGACAATGGAATAAGTGAAATTGAACCAGGAAGCAAGAAGCTGGACCTAAAGTTAGCATCAAACTTTTGCACAAACTTTTGGTTGAAAAGTTAGCCCCAACGTTAGCCCCCTAACTTGGAGGCTAACGTTGGAACTTGAAAATTCTCCCCTGGGCTTCAAAAGTTTGCGCCAACGTTAGCCCCCTAACTTTGAGGCTAACGTTGGCACATGGATTTCTCCCCTGGGCACCAAAAGTTTGCGCCAACGTTAGCCCCCTAACTTTGAGGCTAACGTTGGCACATGAATTCCGCCCTGGCCATCCAACGTTTGCGCCAACGTTAGCCCCCTAACTTGGAGGCTAACGTTGGCACATGAATTACAATGGGGAAGGAGCAAAAGTTTGCGCCAACGTTAGCCCCCTAACTTGGTGGCTAACGTTGGCGCCACTAGCACACAAGGCATTGCCAACGTTAGGGTCAAAGTTAGACCCCTAACGTTGGCACCAACGTTCATACCAGCAAATTGTGCTGGCTGCTATGAAAAGTTGGAGCCAAAGTTAGACCCCTAACTTTGGCTCAAACTTTTGGTCCAACTTTTGCTAACCTCAAAACCGGTTCAATTGGTTCACTTCGGTTCTTCTCCAAACTTCAAGAGCAATCAACCAAGGCCTCTTTCAACCCAATTCCACCAAGAGCAAAGGCCCAACTCAAGGCTTGAAGATCATTGGAAGAAAGTGTATAAATAGGATAGAATTCAAGTTCTTCGGAGAGCTTTCTTTTGGAATTTTCATAATAGTTTTCGGAGAGCTTTTGTTATTTAGTGAACTTTAATTTCTTTGCTTTCATTGCTTTCAATTTCATTTTACACTTGTCTTGGATCTTGGATTGGAGAATTGAAGAAATTCTGTTTCAATCTCAATCTTGGATCTCTGTTTCTTTACTGCTAATTGAATTTCATTTCCAGTTAATTGCTCTTCATCTATTTTCCTTGCAATTTACAATTTCCTTGCAATTGTTCTTGTTGGATCTAGGAAGGCATTGAGATCTAGACTTGGTTTTCTAGTCTCTGGGACCTGAGATCTGAATTTCTCATTTCACTTCTCTGTTTACTGCCTTCTACGTTCATTTACTTTTCTGCTTCATATCCGGTTCAATCCCAATTCCCTTTCCCTCTTCTGTTTGATGCAATTTAATTTTTCCTTGTTTAATTTCTGCAAATCCACATCCCAATCCCCTTTACATTTCAAGCAATTTACATTCCTTGCGGTTTAAGATTCCGTAATTTATATTTCTTGCACTCTAAGTTTCTGCTATTTAATTTCTTGTTCCTTAAGATTCAGCAACTTAATTTCCTGCACTCTTTACTTTCATGCAATTTACATTCTGCAAATCACAAATCACCCAACCAACATTCGATTCGCTTGAATAAATCCATCACTAAACTAAAATTGTTCAATCCTTCAATCCCTGTGGGATCGACCTCACTCCCGTGAGTTTTTATTACTTGATGCGACCCGGTACACTTGCCGGTTAATTTTGGGTGTTTTTGGAGAAATTTATTTTTCCTCCAAAATATCTCATCAAGTTTTTGACGCCGTTGCCGGAGATTGATTAGATTGACAATGATAAAGTGAGGTGGTGATCTAGATCAAGCACTTTTTCTTTAATTTTGATTAACCCACTAACTGTTTGATTTTTTGCTTAAACTAACTAACACTTCAATCTGGCAGTAAATTGAATTGCCACTGGTTTTGTGCATTTCTCATGCTCTGCTTGTATGTCAGGTACAAGAAGAACCATACCCAATTTTCATGAACAAGACGAAAGAACTCTCAGGAGGTTAAGAAGAGCTGAAAGAGGGAAAAATATTGTTGGAGAAGAGGAATCAGACGAAGAATTCCAAGAGATGGAGGAACATTTAACCAATCCACCAGGTGGAGAAGACAACAACAATGGCAACCCACCCCAGAGGAGAGTTTTGGCTTCCTATACCTTTGCAAATCCTAGACATTGTGGGAGCAGCATCTTGGCTCCAAATGTCAATGCCAACAATTTTGAACTCAAGCTACAACTCATCACTTTGGTTCAGAACAATTGCTCTTTTGGTGGAGGACCACTTGAGGACCCACACCAACATTTATCCACTTTCTTGAGGATATGCAACACTGTCAAAACTAATGGAGTGCCCCCTGACAGTTACAAACTGATGCTATTCCCATTTTCTCTCAGGGACAAGGCCACTCAATGGTTGGAATCGTTTCCAAGGGACAGCATTAACAACTGGGATGATTTGGTAACTAAGTTTCTTGCCAAATTTTATCCACCTCAGAGGATTATAAGGTTAAAGGCTGAGGTACAAACATTTACACAAATGGAGGCCGAACCCATCTATGAGGCATGGGAGAGGTACAAGGCTCTGATCAGGAAATGTCCCCCTGCCATGTTTAATGAGTGGGAGAAGCTTCAAAACTTCTATGAAGGCTTGACACTGAAATCCCAGGAAGCTTTGGATCATTCAGCTGGAGGTTCCTTGCAACTCATGAAAACTGCAGAAGAAGCTCAATAACTCATTGATATGGTGTCCAACAACCAATATTTCTTTGCTCATCAAAGAGGCTGCCAACCATCACAAAGGAGAGGAGTAATGGAGCTAGAAGGAGTGGATTCAATCCTGGCTCAAAACAAGATGATGCAGCAGCAAATTCAACAACAATTTGAGCAAATGGCCAAGAGGATTGATAGTCTCCAAGTTGCAGCAGTTAACACCAGCCAACCATCAACCACATGGGGACAGAGTGAAGAAACTCAAGAAGAACAACAACAAGAGCAAGTACAGTATATGCACAACCAAGGACCAAATGAAGTGTATGGTGATACATACAATCCATCCTGGAAGAACCACCCAAACCTCAGATGGGGAGATAACCATGCCCAAAACCAACAACCATGGCAGAGGAATTCAAACCAACACAACCCAAGAAGCAACCAAAACCACAACCAGCAGCAGACTAACCAAAACCCCTACAGAAAACCTCAAAACAACTACCCCAACATCAACCAATACCAATCTAATAACCAACCCACCAACCAAAATGCCTACCATCCACCACCCACATCTCATAACCCACCTCAAGTATCACCTGAAGCCCAAAGAATCACTCACTTGGAGGCCATGATAGACAAAATTTTGAAACACCAGGAAATGGTAACCAAGAATCAGGAAGCCTCCCTGAAGAGCCTAGAAAGACAGATGGGGCAACTCTCCAAGCAAGTATCTGTTGAGAGACCTTCAAACTCACTGCCCAGTGACATAATTCCAAATCCCAAGGAGGAATGCAAGGCAATACAATTAAGGAGTGGGAGAACATTGATAAGCAACAATGACACTACAAGGAAGCAAGCAGAGAACATCAAAGAACCAACAGAGGATGAAAAGCAAACAAAGGCAGATGAGGCTAAGGAGCAAGTTGTGATGCCAAACAAAAGCACTGAGAAACTTAAAGAGAAGAACAACCAGCCACATAGCTCAAAGGAAGTAGCTTAGGGACAGCAGCAAATAGGAAAGAGCATCACACCTCCACTGCCATATCCCCAGAGGTTCAACAAAGAGGTTAAAGACCAGCATTTTCACAAATTCCTTGAGATCTTTAAGAAGCTAGAAATTAATATCCCCTTTGCTGAAGCAATTGAGCAAATGCCTCTATACTCCAAGTTTCTGAAGGATCTCATCAACAAGAAAAGAAGCTGGGATGAGAAAGAAACCATAATGATTACTGAGGAATGCAGGGCCTTGATTCAAAAGGGGCTTCCTCCCAAGCTTGAGGACCCAGGGAGCTTCCTGTTGCCTTGCACCATTGGGGAATTGACCATCACTAAAGCAATGTGCGATCTCGGAGCAAGTATTAACTTAATACCATCTTCCTTGGTGAAAAAGCTGCATATAGAGGAGGTCAAACCAGTACAAATGTCTCTGGAGCTGGTAGACAAGTCAATAGTATACCCCAGGGGTGTAATTGAAAATCTTTTGGTCAAGGTGGACAGTTTTATATACCCTGCTGATTTTGTGGTTCTAGAATCAAACGATGATGATGGTGACTCTGTTATACTGGGAAGGCCATTCTTGGCCACTGCTAGAGCTATCATAGATGTAGAGGAAGGGGAATTAACTCTCAGGATGCATGACCAGAGTGTCACTCTGAAGGTATTACCTGAGGCACAATTTAGCAAGGAGAAGAAAGACTATATGAAAAATGACCAGGAAAGTCACAGCAACATCCCAATGCTAAAGATTGTGCAGACTGATGAAAAAGCCCAAGAGGATATTAGAGTATTAGCCACTGAGAAGAGAGGTCCCCAAGGAAAACCTACGGCCAGAAAAGAAAGAACAACAAAAGGGAAAATGAAACGCAGAAACAAAGCAAAAAGGGGTTGGAAGAACAGAAAGATTCCAACAGAGGGGCTTTCCAAAGGTGACAAAGTGCAACTGATATATCAACAGCTGGGGGCAAATCAACAAACCGAGGATTACTACACTGTCAGCAACATACTATCATTAGAGCATGCTGAAATTGAACACCAGAAAACAAAGAAGAGGATCACAGTCAGAGGAGACAAATTGAGGCCCTACAAGCACCAACCACCATAAAAGAAAGCCTCAATGTCAAGCTAGTGACAATAAAAGAGCGCTTGTTGGGAGGCAACCCAACCCGAGGTAGTTTTCTGTTCATAACTATTTTAATAAAAATGTTAATTAGTTTTATCTATAATGCAAGAAGCTAAGTTTGGTGTTGCACACCAAAACAATCTAAAGGAGAATGCAGGATTCTAAGTTTGGTGTTTCACCAAAATCCCATTATAAAACACATTCTCACTTTCTGCATAATGTAGGCTTCAAGCATACTGGAGGAACTAGTTAGCCATTTTACTGTTTTTCTTAGTTTCCAGTTCTATCACTTTTGAAAAAGAAAAAGAAATTATCACAAATGGTTAACCATTGGCAAGGTACTAAGTTTGGTGTCCCCACACCAAAGTAAGTTCAAAAAGCCCGCAAATAAATCATGAAAATTAACCATTGTTTCCAAGTGCTTGGGGAACAAGCAACTTTCAATATCATTGCAGAATGACATACAAGCTTTTGGAGGTTTGAACATCATCAAAAAGGAGAAAGATGAACATGAAGGTCAGCAACAATGATGATGAGAAAAAGGAAAGCAATTGAATTCCAACAGGTTGTATTGTTAAGTGATTGTTATACATCAAATATTGCCGTGATTGAAAGTTGGATTGTATCCTTAATTGCCCTGCCTGCATGCATAGTATAATTTCTTTCTTTATAATTCAATAAGCAAGATGTTTGATCATTCACAACATCCTCATCTTCAAAACTTGTTTGCACTCAATTTCCAAGAAATGCATCACATGAAAGTTCTTTAAAAAGAAGGATTGAGGAATTAAACAATTTTGAGGTAAGCAAAAGATTAGGAGAAGTGGTGGTTCTAGTTGTATGATTATGTATTGAGGTTGCATGCTTGTGAAAACTTGCATGGGAGCTCATAGGCGGGACATGAAGTTCAAAGAAGTATTGTGGAGATTCTCAAAAATTTATTGATCCAAGAAGCAGCAAACAAAACAAAAGAAAGAAAAGAAAATACAAAAACAAAAGGAATATGGCCCAAGGCTCTGAGCATCAATTACTAGGCAGAAAAAGAAAGAAAGAAACAAAAACTGAAAGAGTTGTTATCCTAGTAAATGCTTGTGGTTGAGATGTGTCAAGGAAAGAGGCTTGAGCAAGTAAATCCTTAGGGGTGCTTCAACACCTAATACCTTAAAACCAACTGGTTTAGGAGTATTGATTGAAAGCTTATCTAAAGAGCCGCTTTGAGACATGATACTTAGAGTCGAGGCCAAAGCACAGAAACTATAAACTGCTTCAAGGTGATTACATATAAAGAGATCTCCATGATACCATTTGGATGAAAATCCTAAGACCTACGACTCCCAATATGTAAGGACTAGTGAGCACTGAAGCCCTTGCATGAGCATATGATTTAGAGTTCACCCCACTGATACTTGATCACTTCACTCACTGCACTTTACAAGTGTTCCTCAATCCATCTTGACTGAAAGAATCTCTGAGCATAATTCATTTCTTGCTTGGGGACAAGCAAGCTTTAAGTTTGGCGTTGTGATGACAAGTCATCCTAGCCTATTTTAGCTAGTCTTTTTCTTTTGTTTTCATTAGAATTATGCACTTTCTTGAGCTACAAGCAAGCTAATTGAGTAGATTTTCATGTTTCCCTTGATTGAACCAACCATATATGAATTCATGCCATTTCATGAGGTTTTATGCTATATTTGTTGCATATTATGAAAGAATGAATATCTCATGATTTTGAGCATAGCTTTGATGAGTTTGGTTGATTAATGATAGGTGAAGAAGGCTTGGAGAAAGGTTGAAGCAAGAAGGAATGGCTAGGAGTGAAGAGAGGACAATGGAATAAGTGAAATTGAACCAGGAAGCAAGAAGCTGGACCTAAAGTTAGCATCAAACTTTTGCACAAACTTTTGGTTGAAAAGTTAGCCCCAACGTTAGCCCCCTAACTTGGAGGCTAACGTTGGAACTTGAAAATTCTCCCCTGGGCTTCAAAAGTTTGCGCCAACGTTAGCCCTCTAACTTTGAGGCTAACGTTGGCACATGGATTTCTCCCCTGGGCACCAAAAGTTTGCGCCAACGTTAGCCCCCTAACTTTGAGGCTAACGTTGGCACATGAATTCCTCCCTGGCCATCCAACGTTTGCGCCAACGTTAGCCCCCTAACTTGGAGGCTAACGTTGGCACATGAATTACAATGGGGAAGGAGCAAAAGTTTGCGCCAACGTTAGCCCCCTAACTTGGTGGCTAACGTTGGCGCCACTAGCACACAAGGCATTGCCAACGTTAGGGTCAAAGTTAGACCCCTAACGTTGGCACCAACGTTCATACCAGCAAATTGTGCTGGCTGCTATGAAAAGTTGGAGCCAAAGTTAGACCCCTAACTTTGGCTCAAACTTTTGGTCCAACTTTTGCTAACCTCAAAACCGGTTCAATTGGTTCACTTCGGTTCTTCTCCAAACTTCAAGAGTAATCAACCAAGGCCTCTTTCAACCCAATTCCACCAAGAGCAAAGGCCCAACTCAAGGCTTGAAGATCATTGGAAGAAAGTGTATAAATAGGATAGAATTCAAGTTCTTCGGAGAGATTTCTTTTGGAATTTTCATAATAGTTTTCGGAGAGCTTTTGTTATTTAGTGAACTTTAATTTCTTTGCTTTCATTGCTTTCAATTTCATTTTACACTTGTCTTGGATCTTGGATTGGAGAATTGAAGAAATTCTGTTTCAATCTCAATCTTGGATCTCTGTTTCTTTACTGCTAATTGAATTTCATTTCCAGTTAATTGCTCTTCATCTATTTTCCTTGCAATTTACAATTTCCTTGCAATTGTTCTTGTTGGAACTAGGAAGGCATTGAGATCTAGACTTGGTTTTCTAGTCTCTGGGACCTGAGAACTGAATTTCTCATTTCACTTCTCTGTTTACTGCCTTCTACGTTCATTTACTTTTCTGCTTCATATCCGGTTCAATCCCAATTCCCTTTCCCTCTTCTGTTTGATGCAATTTAATTTTTCCTTGTTTAATTTCTGCAAATCCACATCCCAATCCCCTTTACATTTCAAGCAATTTACATTCCTTGCACTTTAAGATTCCGCAATTTACATTTCTTGCACTCTAAGTTTCTGCTATTTAATTTCTTGTTCCTTAAGATTCAGCAATTTAATTTCCTGCACTCTTTACTTTCATGCAATTTACATTCTGCAAATCACAAATCACCCAACCAACACTCGATTCGCTTGACTAAATCCATCACTAAACTAAAATTGTTCAATCCTTCAATCCCTGTGGGATCGACCTCACTCCCGTGAGTTTTTATTACTTGATGCGACCCGGTACACTTGCCGGTTAGTTTTGGGTGTTTTTGGAGAAATTTATTTTTCCTCCAAAATATCTCATCACCTCTCATAATTGGCAATGTATGGTTTGTAGACAAGGATGTTGATCTTAATTACCTATGTCTAGCCAAGAGTTCTTTTCCTTTATTTCATTAGTTATTTGTCATTCACTTTCTTGCTACTTACTTTTCTTGTCAATTATCAAATCAAACCCCCCTTTTTGTTCTTCATTGCCAATAATTGAGCACTTCATTACAATTCCTTGTGAGACGATCTGGAGTTTAAATACTTCGGTTAATTCTTATTTGGGGTTTGTACATGTGACAACCAAAATTTTTGCATGTGAGGATTCTTTGTTTGTTTAGAACTATACTTGCAATGATATTTCATTTGTGAAATTCTAAACCGTACAAGAATTCACTATCATTTTGATGATCGATTTCTTATACAGTTTAGAATTTCACAAATAAATTTCCGTTGCAAGTATAGTTCTAAACCAACAAAGAATCCTCACATGCAAAAATATTGGTTGTCACAAGTACAAACCCCAATAAGAATTAACCGAAATATTTTAACTCTGGGTCGTCTCACAAGGAATTACAATTAAGTGATCAATTATTGGCTATGAAAATACAAGGGGGGTTTGATTTTATAGTTTGACAAGAAAAGTAAACAACAAGAAAGTAAATGATAAGAACTAATAAAAAAAAGGAAACGAACTCTTGGTTAGACATGGGAAATTGATATCACCATCCTTGTCCACAAACCATATATTGACAATTATGAGGAACCAAGCTCATTAAGTCTACTTCTATGCTTGAAGTATATCAAATGGCTTGATCAACATCAATCCATAGGTTCTAACCTAGCTACTAATTGACTTAGTAGTAGGCTAGTACCAATGGTTATCAAATTGACCACCAAGGATTCTCAAATCACCAATTCAATGAGACCCAATGACTCAAGGTCACTCAATTACCTCAGCCTAGGCCAAGAGTCAAGAAAACTACTCAAAAACTAATGGAAACATTTTATCAAACACCTAGTGTGCAAGAAAAGTAAACATCACAAAATGCAAGAATTAAAGAAACCTATAACTAACACAAGCAAGAAATCAACAATAACAATCAAGATCAACATAAAAGAGACATGGAAACATAAATTTGCATTAGAAGAAATCAAGATCCAACAATTGTTCATCAACATAAAAGAGAGAAAAATAAGAAACTAACAAGAGAAACTAAGAAGATTAACATAATAGAACACTAAAATATAAAGAGAATTAAAATCCAAACAAGAATTGAAAGATGAATTTGAGAAAATTAAACCTAAACTACCCTAAATTCTAGAGAAAATGGAGAGCTTCTCTCTCTAAAATTCTAACCTAAAACATGATGAAAACTAAACTATGGCTACTTCGTTCATTCTCCCCTATATCCTTGAGTTCAATAGCATCAGAAATGAGTTGGATTGGGCCCAAAATGAGCTAGAAACCGCTGGCCACATTTTCTTCAAAATGACCCACGCTGATCCACTAATGCGTGCACGTGATGCACATGTACGCTTCCCTAAACACAAGGAATCTATGGCAAATTTTATAACATTTTGAAGCCTCAGATGTCAGATTTCCAACGCAACTAAAAACGCCTTATTTGGACTTCTGTAGCTCAAGTTATGATCGATTAAGTGCGAAGAGGTCAGGCTTGACAGCTTTGCGATTCCTTCATTTCTTCATGAGTTCTCCCACTTTGCATGCTTTTTCTTCATTCCTTCAATCCAATCTTTGCCTTCTAAACCTGAAATCACTTAACAAACATATCAAGGCATCGAATGGAATTAAAGTGAATTAAATTTAGCTATTTTAAGGCCTAAAAAGCGTGTTTTCACACTTAAGCACAAATTTAGGGAGAATTACAAAACCATGCTATTTCATTGAATAAATGTAAGAAAAGTTGATAAAACCCCCCAAATTAAGCACAAGATAAACCACGAAATTGGGGTTTATCAAACCTTCCTACACTTAAACCAAGCATGTCCTCATGCTAAAAATAAAGAAGGACAAGAAAAGGGGTATGAACATTTATTCAATGCAAACAAACTATATGCTCCTATCTACATGCATGCAACTAAATGCAATAATATTACTCTATCTACTTGGTTAAAAGTAAATCAATCTCCAAGAACATATATAAGCAAGTAGGGCTAAAATCATATGACGATTCATGAATCCTACCAATTCAAATATCAAAATAAAGTTCAAATAGACATGTGGTATGCGAAATTGTTACTCTGAGGTTGTAAAATTTGTTGTTCGTTCTCTCCCAAGCAATGGCGCCAATAACTGGTGCACAATACCATGGTCCAAACATAACTATACAACTTCGCACAACTAACCAGCAAGTGCACTGGGTCGTCCAAGTAATAAAACCTTACGTGAGTAAGGGTCGATCCCACGGAGATTGTTGGTATGAAGCAAGCTATGGTCATCTTGTTAATCTCAGTCAGGTGGATATCAAATGGTTATGGAGTTTTCGAATAATAATAATAAATAAACAGAAAATAAAGATAGAAATACTTATGTAAATCATTGGTGAGAATTTCAGATAAGCGTATAGAGATGCTTTCGTTCCTCTGAATCTTTGCTTTCCCGCTGTCGTCATCCAGTCAGTCTTACTCCTCTCCATGGCAAGCTTTCTGTAAGGGCATCACCGTTGTCAATGGCTACATCCCATCCTCTCTGTGAAAATGGTCCAAATGCTCTGTCACGGCATGGCTAATCATCTGGAGGTTCTCGATCATGCTGGAATAGGATTCACCCTCCTTTTGCGTCTGTCACTACTTCCAGCACTCGCGAGTTTGAAGTTCGTCACAGTCATCCCTTCCCAGATCCTACTCGGAATACCACAGACAAGGTTTAGACTTTCCGAATCTCAGGAATAGCCATCCATGGTTCTAACTTATACCACGAAGATACTAATAACTCGGACTCGGTCCCCTGTATTAGATATCTAAGAGATACTCATTTTAGCTTGTTTGCATGTAGAACGGAAGTGTTTGTCAGGCACGCATTCATAAGTGAGAATGATGATGAGCGTCACATAATCATCACATTCATCATGTTCTTGGGTGCGAATGGATATCTTAGAAGCGGAATAAGTTGAATTGAATATAAAACAGTAGTACTTTGCATTAAATCATGAGGAACAGCAGAGCTCCACACCTTAATCAATGGAGTGCAAAAACTCTACCGTTGAAAATACATAAGTGATGAAGGTCCAGGCATGGCCGAATGGCCAGCCCCCATGAAAGTCTAAGATAGCATAAAACTGATCAAAGATGATTCGAAGATGTAAATACAATAGTAAAAAGTCCTATTTATACTAAACTAGTTACTAGGGTTTACAGAAGTAAGTAATTGATGCATAAATCCACTTCCGGGGCCCATTTGGTGTGTGCTTGGGCTGAGCTTGAAGTTTACACGTGCAGAGGCTCTTTCTGGAGTTGAACGCCAGGTTGTAATGTGTTTCTGGCGTTCAACTCTGGTTCGTGACGTGTTTCTGGCGTTTAACTCCAGACTGCAGCGTAGAACTGGTGTTCAACGCCCTTTTGCGTCATCTAAACTCGGCCAAAGTATAGACTATTATATATTTCTGGAAAGCCCTCGATGTCTACTTTCCAACGCAATTAGAAGCGGGCCATTTTGAGTTCTGTAGCTCCAGAAAATCCACTTTGAGTGCAGAGAGGTCAGAATCCAACAGCATCAGCAGTCCTTCTTCAACCTCTGAATCTGATTTTTGCTCAAGTCCCTCAATTTCAGCCAGAAAATACTTGAAATCATAGAAAAACACACAAACTCATAGTAAAGTCCATAAATGTGAATTTAATATAAAAACTAATAAAAACATCCCTAAAAGTAACTAGATCCTACTAAAAACATACTAAAAACAATGCCAAAAAGCGTATAAATTATCCGCTCATCAACATGCAAGAAGAAAGCTCATGAAAGCCGGGAACAAGAAATTGAGCATCAAACCCTCACCGAAAGTGTATCCGCTCTAGTCTCTCAAGTGTATAGGGTCGATTCACTCAATTCTCTTCTACTCATGCTTTCTAAGATTTGTTTTTCATCTAACAATCAACAATTATTCAATGCATGCATACATTCATCATGAGGTCTTATTCATAGGTTGTAATGGGGCTAGGGTAAAGGTAGGGATGTATATGGTCAAGTGAGCTTGAAATTTGAATCTTTGATTAACCTAAGCTCTCACCAAACACATATGACAACCTATACACTTCTAATGCACACCCTAGCTACCCATGATTCCCACTTTTTCACATACTCATGCATTCTTTTTAATTCACATCCCATATGCATTGTTATTATTACTTTACTTTGGGACATTTTTGTCCCCTTTTTATTGCATTTTTTTTATATTTTTGTTTCTTTTATTTTTTTCTATTTCTTTTTTCTATATTTTTTTTCACACATTTTTTTTTCAAGAGTATATACAAACGTATCAATGCATATGATTTTACATATTTAATGCATAAGCATGTACCCAATCCCATGATTTTCAACAAAAATACAAAATACACTTTTACCTCAACCAATGTCCCAAGTTTCACATACCCAAAAGATACACACTCTCACTACCTAAGCTAATAATCAAAGATCCAAATGAAGGACATTTGTTGTTTTTCACTTAGAGGTAGTGATGTGCTAATATTAAGAATAAAATGGATTAAATAGGCTCAAAATTGGCTAACAATGGTTGATGAAAGGTGGGATATTTGGGTAAGTGAGCTAAATGAAATGATGGCCTCAATCATATAAATACATGTATACATGGAATAATGGATATAAAGAATCAAACAAATCAAAGATTACAATCATAGAGAGAGAATAATACACGCAATAATAAAAATAAGTGGTTATAAGATGTAACCACACCATGAGGCTCAAAACTCACATGCTTGTGTTCTTAGCTCAAAAACCATGTTCCAAAATAAATTCTTCAAGCAAGTTCAAAAAAAACTTTTTCAAATTGGTAGGGTGCCCTAAAACAATTTTTCTTGGAAAAGAAATCATCACCCTAACCAAGTAGTCTTAACATAAAAAGAAGTGGTAAAATATGTACAAATTTTTAACTATCATTCAACCTATCATGCAATGCAACAACTACTACCAAAGGCAAAAATTGAAAAATTGATGTTGAAAAAGAAAATTGTTACCCACGGAGATTGGTCGGACGACCTCCCCACACTTGAAGATTGCACCGTCCTCGGTGTGTGCAAAGAAGAGCAATGTGGGTGGGTTGCTACAATTGATGAGCCCCTTCAAAAGGTTGTGCGGATAAACTTGTTTGTTGCCCCATTTAAAAGCTTTTCCATTCCCTTCCTTCTTGGTGGCCAACCTAAAAGGAAAGAGAAAGAAGGATAATTATGCCTACAACAAAGATATCAAAGCAAATAGAACATAGGCGGGGGCTAATGCCAAATAGGAGTAAGGTTCTCACTACATGTTAGATACGCATGTAAGTGAGAGAGCAATATAGGCAAAGGGCATATCAACTAATACTTGATGCAAGAGGAAAGTCAAAGCATAAGTGAATAACATGAAGAGCATGTCGAGCATCAAGTTCTAACAAGAAAGAGTGGGTCATGAAAGACATGAAAGCTCATATCAATGCACAAAGGGTACAAGGATCATCAAAGGTTAAGCATTGAATTAGAAATTTCATTACCTATCAATATCAAACAAGTCTAGAAGCACCAATATTAACCAAGAAATTCTCAAGAATTGAGTAAGATCATTCAACACCATTATTAAAATAAGAAACTTAGAAAGGAAAATAAGAACAAGCTATGAAAACAAAATAAAAATGCAATGAATGAAAATAAGCAAATGCAATAAAAGAAAATGGAAGAAAAAAATTTTATTTATTATTTATTTATTTATTTTTTAGAAATATTTTTTTTTCAAGAGAGAAAGAAGAGAAAAAAATTGAAATAAAGAAGAAGAAAAGAAGAAAGAAGGAGAAAGGAGAAAGGAGAAAACCAGGGTGCAAATCCACGTATAAGCGTCATGCGTGCTTATGCATGGATGCAGTGGGGACAATCTACGCATAAGCATCATGCGTGCTTACTCGTGGATGCAGCGGGGACAATCCACGCGTAAGCGTCATGCGTGCTTACGTGTGGATTGTGCTTTTTGCACAGTGCTCGCGCGTTGTTCGCACAACTCTCGGGAAAATGTACCAAGAGTTGCAAATGCGCAATCCACGCGTAAGCGCCATGCGTGCTTAAGCGTGGATTGAAAAAAAAAAAATTTTTAGAAGCATAAAACAGAATTGAACACTCTCCTAACCTATAAACATTCTAAAGCAACTAAAATTCAAATTTAACAAAAATCTTTAAGGTTTTGAAAAAATTTTCAAATACACTACAAACAAAACTTACACTTCAAGCAACCTACTTTAACAACAATCTAAACTAATCAAAACATACTACTACAACCTATCAATCGAAACAAAATGTATAAGAGTATAGAAAAGAAAAAAACTACCTATAATGGCAACTCACTTATTAACCAAATCTAAAAGAGAGTGGAAAGAGTTTACCATGGTGGGGTGTCTCCCATCTAGCACTTTTAGTTTAAGTCCTTAAGTTGGACATTTGGTGGGGGTCCTTGCTAGGGTGGTTTATGCTTGAATTCATCCTTGAATCTCCACCATTGTTTGCATCTCCAATGTCCACCGGGATCCCAAATTAGGCACATAGAGCCCTCGATTAGGCTTAAGTAAAAGGCAAGGCCCCATGAGTTTTGATTGTTGAAATGAATTCCAGGGTTCCAAACCTTGTTCTTGCACCCATCTTCTCGTTGACTACCATAGTTAAATTTGGGTGACACAGCTTTTGAATTCTCAATTAGGCATCCAAACATTCTCCTAGACCCATGCAATTTGGTTCTACACCAACCATTGCTATTCAACATTGAGCATACAACCATTATGAACTTAGAGTCATGTTTCCAACCACTACACAACTCTCTCCTACTCTTAATTCCACAAAGAGCTCTATGTTGACCATCATTTTCAATCAAACCATATTCAAGGGAGAAGGTAAAGTATAGGGATAAGAATTTTTCCCACTTGAATGTTGTGTAGGATGGTGACTTAGGGAGGGGGACCTCCTCAAACTTAGCCAATGTGAGATCCATTCCCTTGAGCTCTTCCTTTGCATCTTCCACCTCTTTGCAAGCTTCTTCAATTTCAATTCCTCGCTCACCAACTTCTTTTATACACCCTTCATTGCTCAAATAATGTGTTGGAGGTTGTGCACGGTCCTCCTTGTCATCAATTTCATAACATAATGAGGGAGTAAAAGACACATTGGTTGGTGTGGACTCATCTTTGATGACAGAGCTTGCTTCTTGCTCAACCTCTTCCTCTTGGTAGCTTCCTTCCAATTCAATCTCTTCTTTATTGCTTACTAAGGGTATAGGAGGTGAGGTATCTTCTTCCTTACCCTCTATGTCAAGCCCAATTGGAGACGATTCAATTGTAGATAGGAACTCCTTAATGATTAAATCCATCTCTTGATCAACCTCTTCAAGATCTTCAACCATGGTATGTGTTGGAGGTTGTACATGATGAGCGGATAATTTATACCTTTTTTGGCATTATTTTTACATAGTTTTTAGTATGAATTAATTACTTTTTGTTATATTTTTATTAGTTTTTATTCAAAAATCACATTTCTAGACTTTACTATGAGTTTGTGTGTTTTTCTGTGATTTCAGGTATTTTCTGGCTGAAATTGAGGGACCTGAGCAAAAATCTGATTCAGAGGCTGAAAAAGGACTGCAGATGCTGTTGGATTCTGACCCTTTTACACTCGAAGTGAATTTTCTGTAACCATAGAAGCCCAATTGGCGCGCTCATAATTGCGTTGGAAAGTAGACTTCCTGGGCTTTCCAGCAATATATAATAGTTCATACTTTGCCCGAGATTTGATGGCCCAAACTGGCGTTTAAAGCTAGCTTAAAACATCTTGGCGTAAAACGCCCAAACTGGCACCAGAATTGGAGTTAAACGCCCAAACTGGCACCAAAGCTGGCGTTTAACTCCAGGAACAGCCTATGCACGTGAAAGCTTCAATGCTTAGCCCAAGCACACACCAAGTGGGTCCCGAAAGTGGATTTCTGCACTATCTGCACTTAGTTACTCATTTTCTGTAAACCTAAGTTACTAGTTTAGTATAAAAACTACTTTTAGAGATTCATTTGAGACCTCATGACATTTCACACTTCATATTGTATCTTCTATGGCATGAGTCTCTAAACCCCATAGGTGGAGGTGAGGAGCTCTGCTGTGTTTCAATGGATTAATGCAATTACAACTATTTTCTATTCAATCACGCTTGATTCTATTCTAAGATACTCACTCGTACTTCAATCTGGAGAAGATGATGGTCCGTGACACTCATCATTATCCTCAATTCTATGAATGCGTGCCTGACAACCACTCCCGTTCTATCTGAGCTTAACGTAGTCATTGGGCGACAGCTTGAGTGCATATCTCTTGGGTCTCTGATTCACGGACCGAGTCCGTGAGATCAGAACCTTCGTGGTATAGGCTAGAATCATTGGCAGCATTCCTGGGATCCGAAAAGTCTAAACCTTGTCTGTGGTGTTCTGAGTAGGATCTGGGAAGGGAAGACTGTGACGAGCTTCAAACCTATGAATGTTGGGCACAGTGATAGTATGCAAAAGGACAAGGGTCCTATTCCGACAATAGCGGGAACCGACAGATGATTAGCCGTGCGGTAGTTGTACATGGTATTTTTCAACCGAGACAAGAAATCCCACAGTTGATTAGCTATGCAGAGATCGTACCTGGTATTTTTCATCCGAGAGGATCATACAGCTTGCCGTTGAAGGAAGCCATGCGTGTTTGGAGAAGAAGACAGTAGGAAAGCAGAGATTCAGATGACAGAGTATCTCCGGAACCTCAGCCTGTTTCTCATTACTGAATCACAAGTACTATTTATTTTATGTTATTTGTTTTTCATAAATACAATCACTCTTATTAATAATCTCCTGACTAAGATTTACGAGATAACCATAGCTTGCTTCAAACCGACAATTCTGTGGGATCGACCCTTACTCACATTAGGTATTACTTGGATGACCCAGTGCACTTGCTGGTTAGTTGTGCGGAGTTGTGAAAAGTGTTATCACAATTTCGTGCACCAAGTTTTTGGCGCCGTAGCCAGGGATTGTTCGAGTTTGGACAACTGACAGTTTATTTTGTTACTTAGATTAGGAAAAAATTATCTTTTTTTCTGTTTAGAGTCACTAAAATTGAGTCTTCTATTATTGTTTTTGGTCAAAATTTTCAAATCCTTATTTTCTTTTTCTAAATTATTTTCGAAAAATTTTAAAACCAATAACCTCATAATTTACTCTTCTGTTTGAGTTTAGTTTCATGTTTTAAGTTTGGTGTCAATTGCATGATTTTATTTTTCTTTCAATATTTCACATTATATGTTCTTAGTTCTTTCATAAAATTGATTCTTGAAGCAAGAAAAAGCAGTGAAAAGCTTGCAGAAAAAAATAAATAAATAAATAAATAAATAAATAAAAAGAGAGAAAAGAAAAAGAAAGAAAAAGAAATGCAAGCAGAAAAAGCCAATACCCCTTTAAACCAAAAGGCACGGGTGATAAAAAGGATCCAAGGCTTTGAGCATCAGTGGATAGGAGGGCCCACAAGAATAAAATCCTGGCCTAAGCGGCTAAACCAAGCTGTCCCTAACCATGTGCTTGTGGCGTGAAGGTGTCAAGTGAAAACTTGAGACTGAGCGGTTAAGGTCGAGGTCCAAAGCAAAAAGAAGAGTGTGCTTAAGAACCCTGGACACCTCTAATTGGGGACTCTAGCAAAGCTGAGTCACAATCTGAAAAGGTTCACCCAGTTTTGTGTCTGTGGCATTTATGTATCCGGTGGTAATACTGGAAAACAAAGTGCTTAGGGCCACAGCCAAGACTCATAAAGTAGCTGTGTTCAAGAATCAACATACTTAACAAGGGGAATCAATAACACTATCTGGATTCTGAGTTCCTATAGATGCCAATCATTCTGAACTTCAAGGAATAAAGTGAGATGCGAAAACTGTTCAGAAGCAAAAAGCTAAAAGCCCCGCTCATCTAATTAATACTAATCTTCATAGATATTTTTGGAATTAACACCCTAACTATCAAAATGTCACGCTTCCGGCTGCGCCACTCTGATAGCTCGAGTATTACCACGACTTATATAATATTTAAGACTAAAATATGAGCCTGTTTAAAACTTAAAACCGCATAACACTTCGATAACTCTTTTTCGTGAAAACCTAAACATACATGCACATACAATTCAGATATAACCTTAAGATATATATATACATATACATAACACAAGTTTACAATTATACATATCATAATTTCCTATCCCTCTTACAAGCTTCATAAAGATAAAGGTGAGGGAAAAATAATAGCTACGATAATACAAAAAGACCGAATAAACAGAAAATAAACATAACTCTCCTGAAGCTTCATCTTCCATATCCTGAAAAGGAATAATCTGTAGGGGAGTGAGAACGCCGTCCTCGCTTGTTCTCACTATAAGATTACAGAATTTGCTATAACAAGATACGTAAAGATAAGATCATTCTTAGAGTTCAGTGATCATTGCTCGTCTTATGAGTCTTTCCAAAAACCATAGGTTCACATTCGAAATCTAGAAAATTCCTTTTTGAAGACTTGCTAAATTTCTCAAATATTCTAAAACAAAACCTTTTTCCTTAAAAAAAATGTCTGAAAAGTTTTTCCTAGGCCGCAATCATGAAAGCAGTTACCTACGCGGTATAAATGATCATCCCGTTCCAAGCATAGATTCATTAAGTCTATGCTGAACCGATCAGATACTTTATACAGAACTAGGACTCAATATACCAATCACGGCCTCAAGCCCATCCAATCCAACATGGCCCCCAGCCCAAACAGCTAGATTAGCAACCAACTCTTCACAAACCAATCAATTCAAACACAATCACAATTAATGTGGTTCAAGCACAATCAAGAGCAATTACAACAAGTATAACAGTTAGCAGTTAACATAAGTATTCACATAGGCAAACCAAATACAATATGCACGATGCAAATGATGAATGCCTGTCCTACTAGCTGTGATATCACATTGTCGGTTCAATTGCCAACCCGACACATTCCCATGGGAATATTGCCTTTCGATCACGTATAAATGGGAACCCTCTGGGATAACGTGCCCGCCACACGGTCCAGGATGTCAGTGCCTGCACACTCCTGTGATCCGAAAGGATGTGAGGGGGATACTTTGCCTCCGACTTCACATCTACACGTAAGCGGGATTAACCACCATCCTTACGCGGGCGCTGCAACCTCGACAAGCGGGATTAACCACCGTCCTTGCCAGGCGCAAAGGACTTATCAACAATCTCGTCAATTATCAAATCTCTCAGCAAAAGCGAGACGAACCCGGCCCTTACGCCTACCAAACAATAACTCATCAATCTTGATGATATCTACAATCAATCAGGCTCAAAATCTTAATTCAAAATTATTCTTGGCCTATTTACTTTTAACTAACAAACGTAGTCAATTCACAGCTAGCCAAGAATCACTTTTCAAAACGGAGCCACTATCCACATCTTTCCAATACTTCCAAAGATCTCAAAACCATGCCAAGTTCAAAATCTCTTTGAAAGACTCAAAATCATTCATTTCTAAATAAAGATTTGGTCGTAAGATTCCTCAGCGGAGTCTCATGACTTCAGGGGAGAATAACCTAACTCATTTCTTAAATTCCTTGAAAACCTCCGAAACTTTAACTTCTTGAGTTGAATAAATAGAATAGGGTTTAAACCCAAAACCAAATCGTGTTTCCAATTATTCCGCACCAATTTCAAAACCAACCAAACTTAAGCCAAAACCAAATCATTTTTAAACCGAAAACCAATTTCAGTTTCATTCTTAAATCTGTTTCCAAGGGCTCGGGAAGTGTTTCAATTTTAATAAATCAAAGTTCCAGAAAATACTTCAAGCTCTTCCTAAATGTCGTAAAGTGAAATAGATTAATTGAAAACCACATTTATTTTAAACCCATTAAAACCCCCTCCAAAATCTGTTTACGTAAATCAATTTCCAAAACATAAAAATTTCATATTTAAATTGATTTTTAAGGTATAATTCCTTTCTTAATAATTACATCCAAGATATAGAGATTTTTCTACTAAGGCAAGTTTAAACATAATTTATTTCTCAAATATTTAAGTCAAAGCATAATTCATTCTTTTCTAAAATAACAATTCCAATCAAAATCTCAGATTTTCTAGAAATTTCGGCAGCATCTCCCCTAAAACTTGGACTTTGCCATCCTTTTCAGGTCCCGACAAAACCAATCATCAATCCTTTCTGACGGGTTCAAGACTAAATCAGTTTCCAATAAAACAAAACTCAACCTTCAAATTATCAAAAATCATTCAAATCAACCAATCCAGAAATCTCCAATTTATCAAAATCAGACATTGTTACAATCAAACAAGCACCCATATTCATTCAAGATAAAACCAGACAATTCATAAGACTCACATAACCACCAGAAATACATTTTGTACAGCATATCTATTTATAACAACTTCCACTTTAAAATGAATCAGTTTGTATAAAAAGCCCCTACCTCGATACGTTGAAATCACAACGCAAACTCGCTAACTGACTCCTTTCGTATTGACCCGAATCGACTGCAGTCAAAACCTCAGCTCCAACCCGCTTTCTCAGCAACCATAACCACTCTAATCGCAACATATAATAGCCGAGATTAACTCTCATAACAACGAATGCTACAACACCTCAACGTATAATGGAGCAGCAACTAGAGGGCTTTCAGATCGAGACGCTTACCGAACGAAGAAGGAATAGCTAAACTGAAACATCGGCGGTCTCCGAACCGGCTTGGCGGCAGCCCGGCAGCCACCTCAAATGGCAGCGGCAACCCGGACTTCGACAATGGTGGCTGAAACCCACATACGCAAACAATAAAGTTTCCATAATTTTAAACGAATGAAAACCAAATTCAAAACCCTTACAGGAAGAGTTTTCCGGCGACGGCAGAAATGGCCAGAAGCTCCAGCGATGGTCCCAGAAGTCATAGAACCACTCCTGGCAGTCAGAGTCACGGAGACGCAGCTCCTTTCTCCGGCAGCGGCACCTACGACGGCAGTTCCGATGGAGGCAGCGCCGGCGACGCGAACGGCGGCTGGGCACGATGGTTAAACTCCCAACTCAGCCTCAGATCTCTCTCTTGTTTGCTCTGCGATAGCGTAGGGACAGCGGCGCGGCTAGAGGTGACGGCGCAACGAACAGAGGCGGCGGCGGATCTGGCGGCGACGGCTCCTCAACGGCGACACACCCCACGGTGGCAGCTTCCTCGCGATGGTGTTGGGTCGGGACGGATCGGCGGCGATGGGTCAAACCCGTGCTTCCCCTTCTCGCGGCTGAGCTCTCCACCCTCGTTCTTCCTCCCTCTCCCTCAGCCCAGTTCGGCGGCTTCATAGTGGCAGGGACGGCAGGACGCGACGGCGACAGTGGCACTAGGCCGGCGACGCACCTCCTCCCCTCAGATCTCCATTCCCTCTCTTTTCCCGGTGCAGCTCTCTTCCCTCTCTTGCCTGTTCTTCGCTCTCTCACCCTCCCCGGTGCAACACGGTGGCGCGGCGGCAGTGACGCCCGCCGGCGCCATCCCTTTCTCTCTTCTCATACCGGCGCTCCCTTTCCCATCTCCCCCCTTTCTTTCTTCTTTTCTTTCTTTCATAAAAAGGAAACCTTGGGTGCTTGCTGATGAGTTAGGGGAAAGGGGGATCTTCGGCGGCTACTGGGTGTGGGGAAAAAGGGAACCGGGTCGGGTAACGGGTTGCTGGGTTAGGATTTTATTATTTTGAAAATTAGGGTTAGGGGTAACTTCGTAATTTCAAATAAAATTGGGAATAATATAATAATTGAAACCCAAGTTAAATGCAACATTAATTGTATATAGAAAATACTATTTGCTCGTCAATTTTACAAATTATTTTCAATAAAATGTCCAAATCAAATAATTAGAAATAATATACTTAAATCCTTTGTTTTTCCAAAACAGTAGTATCAATATTTTAAAATATTAATTATTTAGTCCATATCATATAAAAATCCTTATTATTTCACAACTACAAACTTTACAAGTTAAATATATAAAATAACTCAATAATTATAAAATTAGATAAAATGTTTATTTAAATAGCCCAAACTCATTATTTTTAGATTTCTAGAACTTTAAGTTGTAAATAGAGAAATACTCCATAAGCATAGAGTTTGGATAAAAACCTTAATTTATTTCAAATCCAATTAATCAAAACTACCTTTAATTACCTTCAATAAGATAATTTATGAAATTAAAAATATAAATAAATATATGACTTGAGATTAGTTCAAAATAGGACTTCTCAAAAGTCTTGGGTCTTACACTTGGGGACAAGCAACAATTTAAGTTTGGTGTTGTGATAAGCGGATAATTTATACGCTTTTTGGCATTGTTTTTAGTATGTTTTTAGTATATTTTAATTAGTTTTTATTATATTTTTATTAGTTTTTATTTAAAATTCACTTTTCTGGACTTTACTATGAGTTTGTGTGTTTTTCGGTGATTTCAGTTATTTTCTGGCTGAAATTGAGGGACCTGAGCAAAAATCTGATTCAGAGGCTGAAAAATGACTGCATATGCTATTGGATTCTGACCTCCCTACACTCAAAGTGGATTTTCTGGAGTTACAGAAGCCCAATTGGCACACTCTCAATTGCGTTGGAAAGTAGACATCCTGGGCTTTCCAGCAATATATAATAGTTCATACTTTGCCCGAGATTTGATGGCCCAAACAGGCATTCCAAGTCAGCTCAAGAATTCTGGCGTTTAATGCCAGAGCTGGCATAAAAACTGGAGTTAAACGCCCAAACTGGCACAAAAGCTGGCGTTTAACTCCAAGAAAAGTCTCTACACATGAAAGCTTCAATGCTCAGCCCAAGCACACACCAAGTGGGCCCCAGAAGTGGATTTTTACACTAAACACCCTAGCTTACTCTTTTTCTGTAACCCTAGGTCACCAGTTCACTATAAAAACTACTTTTAGTGATTCATCTTGTACCTCATGAAACTTTACATGTTTCATATTGTATCCTCTACGGCATGAGTCTCTAAACCCCATTGTTGGGGGTGAGGAGCTCTGCTGTTCTTCATGAATTAATGCAATTACTACTGTTTTCCATTCTATCATGCTTGCTTCTATTCTAAGATATTCATTCGCACTTCAACCTGATGAATGTGATGATCCGTGACAATTATGATCATTCTCACCTATGAACGCGTGCCTGACAACCACATCCGTTCTACATGCAATCAAGCTTGAATGTGTATCTCCTGGGTTTCTAATCTAAGATTGGAACCTTCGTGGTATAAGCTAGAATTATTGGCGGCCATTCCTAAGATCCGGAACGTCTAAACCTTGTCTGTGGTATTCTGAGTAGGATCTGGGAAGGGATGACTGTGACGAGCTTCAAACTCGCGAGTGTTGGGCGTAGTGACAGACGCAAAAGGATCAATGGATCCTATTCCGACATGATCGAGAACCGACAGATGATTAGCCGTGCGGAGATAACGCATTTGGAACATTTTCACTGAGAGGACGGGAAGTAGCCATTGACAACGGTGATGCCCAACATAAAGCTTGCCATGGAAGGAGCCTTGCGTGCATGAAGAAGAAGATAGTAGGAAAGCAGAGATTCAGAAGACAAAGCATCTCCAAAGCCTCAACCTGTTCTTCATTACTGCATAACAAGTATTTATTTCATGTTCTTTTACTTTTTACAATTAAATCTGAGAATTATTGATATCTTGACTAAGAGTTACAAGATAACCATAGCTTGCTTCAAGCCGACAATCTCTGTGGGATCGACCCTTACTCACGTAAGGTATTACTTGGACGACCCAGTGCACTTGCTGGTTAGTTGTGCGGAGTTGCAAAAGTGTGATTGTAATTTCATGCACCAAGTTTTTGGCGCCGTTGCCGGGGATTGTTCGAGTTTGGACAACTGACGGTTATTCTTGTTGCTTAGATTAGGAATATTTTATTTTTGTTGGTTTAGAGTCTTTTATTTGAGTTTAGTTTCATATTTTAAGTTTGGTGTCAATTGCATGCTTTTATTTTCTTTTAATTTTTCGAAATTACATGTCTTTAGTTCTTTCTTGATTTTTAAAAAATTCTAAGTTTGGTGTCTTCTTTGTGTTTTTCCTTTAATTTTTCAAAAATTTGTGTTTGATTTTCTAAAAATTTTAAGTTTGGTATTTTTGTGCTTTTATTTATTTAAAAATTTTTCAAAAAATTTTGTTCTTGGTGTTCATCTTGATCTTCAAAGTGTTCTTGGTGTTCATCTTGACATTCAAAGTTTTCTTGTTTATTCTCTGTGTTTTGATCTAAAATTTCTAAGTTTAGGGTCATTTTGTTGTTTTTCTCTTTCCGCAATAAAATTCAAAAATAAAAAAATATCTTTTCCTTATTTTACTCATAAATTTCGAAATTTTGCATTAATTTAGTCAAAGATTTTCAAAATCATATCTTTTTTTTAGTCAAGTCAATATTCTAATTTCAAAAAATTGATCTTTTCAAATCTTTTTCAAAAATCAAATCTTTTTAATTTCTTCAATCATATCTTCCCAATCATATCTTTTTCAAAATAATTCTCAATCATATCTTTTTTTTATTTGCAATCATATCTTCTAAATCATATCTTTTTCAAAATAATTTTCAATCATATCTTTTTAATTGCTAATTTCAAAATCTCTTTAATTAATTAATTAATTTAGTTTTCAATTTGCTTTGATTTTATTTTCTTTTAGTTTTCGAAATTTTATTTTATTTTCCTTTTATTTTATTTTATTATTTTCGGTCACTTTTAATTAAATAAAATAAAAAATAAAAATATAATTTAATTACAATTCATATCAATTCCCTTTTCTCCATCATGGACATAAGTGGAAACGAACAGTCCAGAAGGACTCTGGGGTCATATGCTAACCCCATTACAGCTGCATATGGGAGTAGCATCTGTATACCTCCCTTCAAAGCAAGCAGTTTTGAGCTAAATCCTCAGCTCATTATCATGGTGCAGCAAAATTGCCAGTATTCCAGTCTTCCACAGGAAGAACCTACTGAGTTTCTGGCACAGTTCTTACAAATTGCTGACATAGTACGTGATAAAGAAGTGGATCAGGATGTCTACAGATTATTATTGTTTCCATTTGCTGTAAAAGATCAAGCTAAGAGGTGGTTAAATAACCAACCCACATCAAGCATAAAAATAAGGAGACAATTAACAGACAA
Source organism: Arachis ipaensis (assembly GCF_059453495.1). Classification (NCBI taxonomy): domain Eukaryota; kingdom Viridiplantae; phylum Streptophyta; class Magnoliopsida; order Fabales; family Fabaceae; genus Arachis; species Arachis ipaensis. Next base: position 89,225,470 of record NC_142440.1, on the reverse strand, counting down.
ATTCCTGAATCAATTTTACCCTCCAAAAAGGATGACACGGCTAAGGCTGGACATCCAAGGCTTTAAACAAGAGGATCATGAATCTCTTTTTAATGCCTGAGAAAGGTACATAAGGATGCTAAGAAAATGCCCCTCTGAAATGTTTTCAGAGTGGGTACAGTTAGACATCTTCTACTATGGACTTACAGAAAAAGCTCAGATGTCTCTAGACCACTCAGCTGGTGCATCTATACACATGAGAAAAACAATTAAAGAGGCTCAAGAACTCATAGATACAGTTGCTAGAAACCAACATCTGTACTCAAACAGTGAGCCCTCCATAAAAGAAGAGGCTATGGCAGTAACTACTGATCCCAATCCTCAAGAACAGATTGTTGAACTTAATCAGCAATTACTCCTTATGACAAAACAATTAGCAGAATTCAAAGAGATGCTCCAAGACACTAAAAATGCTAACAAGAATATAGAAGCACAATTGAATCAGACAAGACAGCAGCTATCTAAACAGATAATAGAAGAATGCCAAGCTGTCCAACTAAGGAGTGGGAAGACATTGAATAACTCAGCTCAAAATAGCAAAAAGTCAAGAAGGGAACAAATGACAAAGGATGTCCAAACCACTACCCAAGATCCCTCTGAGGACATCAAGAGCCCAGAGAGGAATAACTCTAGCTTTCAAACGCCAGAAAAGGGGGAAAAGTTGGTGTTAAACGCCCATTCCTTGCCCAGTTCTGGCATTCAAACGCTAGGAAAAGGTGGGAAGCTGGCGTTAAATGCCCATCCAGCACCCAATCCTGGCGTTCAAATGCCAATGAGGGATCAGACACCTGCAAGTGCTGATAATAACCCCTCTAAGAAGGCTTCTCCAACCACTTCTGTAGGGAATAAACCTGCAGCAACTAAGGTTGAAGAATATAAAGCCAAGATGCCTTATCCTTAGAAGCTCAGCCAAGCGAAACAGGATAAACAATTTGCCTGCTTTGCAGACTATCTCAGGACTCTTGAAATAAAGATCCCGTTTACAGAGGCACTTGATCAAATACCCTCTTATGCTAAGTTCATGAAAGAGATCTTAAGTCATAAGAAGGATTGGGGAGAAACTGAAAGAGTGTTTCTCATTGAAGAATGCAGTGCAGTCATTCTAAAAAGCTTACCAGAAAAGCTTCAAGATCCAGGAAGCTTTATGATACCATGCACATTAGAGGGTGCTTGCACCAAGACAGCTCTATGTGACCTTGGAGCAAGTATCAACCTAATACCTGCATCCACTATCAGAAGGCTTGGGTTGAATGAAGAAGTCAAACCAACCCGGATATGTCTTTAACTTGCTGATGGCTCCATTAAATATCCATCAGGCATCATTGAGGACATGATTGTCAAGGTTGGGCCATTTGCCTTTCCTACTGACTTTGTAGTGCTGGAAATAGAGGAGCACAAGAGTGCAACTCTCATTCTAGGAAGACTTTCCCAAGCAACTGGATGAACCCTTATTGATGTACAAAAAGGGGAAGTGACCCTGAGAGTCAATGAGGATGAGTTCAAGTTAAATGCTGTCAAAGCTATGCAGCATCCAGACACAGCAAATGACTGCATGAGCACTGATATTATTGACTCTTTGGTGGAAGAGATCAATATGACTGAGAGTCTTGAATCAGAGCTAGAGGACATCTTTCAAGATGTTCAGCCTGATTTGGAGGAACCAGAGGAAACAAAAGAACCTCTAAAAATCCCTCAGGAAGAGGAGAAACCTCTTAAACCAGAGCTCAAACCACTACCACCATCCCTGAAATATGCATTTTTGGGAGAGGGTGACACTTTTCCAGTGATCATAAGCTCTGCTTTAAATCCACAGGAAGAGAAAGCACTAATTCAAGTGCTAAGGACACACAGGACAGCTCTTGGGTGGTCCATAAGTGACCTTAAGGGCATTAGCCCAGTAAGATGCATGCACAAAATCTTATTGGAGGATGATGCCAAGCCAGTGGTTCAACCACAGAGGCGGCTAAATCCAGCCATGAAAGAGGTGGTGCAGAAAGAGGTGGTTCATAATGAAAAGAATGAACTGGTTCCCACAAGAACAGTTACAGGGTGGCGTATGTGTATTGACTACAGAAGGCTCAATACAGCCACCAGAAAGGATCATTTTCCTTTACCATTCATAGACTAGATGCTAGAGAGACTAGCAGGCCATGAATATTACTACTTTTTGGATGGCTATTCAGGCTACAACCAAATTGCAGTGGATCCTCAAGACCAAGAGAAAACAGCATTCAGAGGTGTTTTCAGGTATTTTCTGGCTGAAATTGAGGGACCTGAGCGAAAATCTGATTCAGAGGCTAAAAAAGGACTGCAGATGTTGTTGGATTCTGACCTCCCTGCACTCAAAGTGGATTATCTGGAGCTGCAAAAGCCGAATTGGCGCGCTCTCAATTGCGTTGGGAAGTAGACATCCTGGGCTTTCCAGATATTTAATAGTCTATACTTTACTCGAGATTTGATGGGCCAAACAGGAGTTCCATGTCAGCTCAAGAATTCTGGCGTTTAACGCCGGAATTGGCATAAAAACTGGAGTTAAATGCCCAAACTGGCACAAAAGCTGGCCTTTAACTCCAAGAAAAGTCTCTACACATGAAAGCTTCGATGCTCAGCCCAAGCACACACCAAGTGGGCCCCGGAAGTGGATTTTTACACTAAACACCCTAGCTTACTCATTTTCTGTAACCCTAGGTCACCAGTTCACTATAAAAACTACTTTTAGTGATTCATCTTGTACCTCATGACACTTTACACGTTTCATATTGTATCCTCTATGGCATGAGTCTCTTAACCCCATTGTTGGGGGTGAGGAGCTCTGCTGTTCTTCATGAATTAATGCAATTACTACTGTTTTCCATTCTATCATGCTTGCTTCTATTCTAAGATATTCATTCGAACTTCAAACTGATGAATGTGATGATCCGTGACAATCATCATCATTCTCACCTGTGAACGCGTGACTGACAACCACATCCGTTCTACATGCAATCAAGCTTGAATGTGTATCTCTTGGGTTTCTAATCTAAGATTGGAACCTTCGTGGTATAAGCTAGAATTATTGGCGGCCATTCCTGAGATTCGGAACATCTAAACCTTGTCTGTGGTATTCTGAGTAGGATCTGGGAAGGGATGACTGTGACGAGCTTCAAACTCGCGAGTGTTGGGCGTATTGACAGACGCAAAAGGATCAATGGATCCTATTCCGACATTATCGAGAACCGACAGATGATTAGCCGTGCGGTGACAGTGCATTTGGAACATTTTCACTGAGAGGACAGGAAGTAGCCATTGACAACGGTGATGCCCAACATAAAGCTTGCCATGGAAGGAGCCTTGCGTGCATGAAGAAGAAGATAGTAGGAAAGCAGAGATTCAGAAGACAAAGCAGCTCCAAAGCCTCAACCTGTTCTTCATTACTGCATAACAAGTATTTATTTCATGTTCTTTTACTTTTTACAATTAAATTCTAGAATTATTGATATCCTGACTAAGAGTTACAAGATAACCATAGCTTGCTTCAAGCCGAAAATCTCCGTGGGATCGACCCTTACTCACGTAAGGTATTACTTGGACGACCCAGTGCACTTGCTGGTTAGTTGTGCGGAGTTGCAAAAGTGTGATTGTAATTTTGTGCACCATTTATCTTCCTTGTTTGATCTTTAATTTTTCTTGTTTTGTACCTTTTCTTGTTTTTTTTGTGCATTTTCGAATTATTAGTGTCCAAAGTATAAAAATTTTTAAGTTTGGTGCCCTTTGTGTTTTTATTTTCTTAAAAATTTCCAAAAATTTGTTCTTGGTGTTCATCTTGATCTTCAAAGTGTTCTTGGTGTTCATCTTGACATTCAAAGCTTTCTTATTTGCTTTCTTTGTTTTGATCTAAAAATTCTAAGTTTGGTTTCATTTTATTGTTTTTTTCTTTCCTCATTAAATTCAAAAATTCAATAAAATATCTTTTCCTGTATTTGCTCATTATTTTCGAATTCCTTAGGTTGACTTAGTCAAAATTTTTAAAATTTGGTAGTTTCTTGTTAGGCAAGTTAAAATTTCAATTTTAAAAATTTATCTTCTTAAATCTTTTTCAAAACAAATTCTTTTTCAAATTTCTTTTATTATTTTTCGAAAATCATATCCAAAATTTTTCAAATCTTTTTAATTAATCAGCCATTTTAGTATTCGAATTTTCTTTATTTATTTTAATCTATTTTATTTTATTTTTTTCCTTAGTTTTCGAAACATATTTTCTAGTTTCCAATTATTTTATTTTATTTTCTTTTGAATTCAGTTATCCTTAATTAAATAAAATAAAAACAAAAATATTTTATTTTCTCCATCATGGACCTAGGTGGAAATGAACAGTCCAGAAGGACTCTGGGGCCATATGCTAACCCCACTAATGCTTCCTATGGGAGTAGTATCTGTATACCCCCTATCAGGGCCAACAGTTTTGAACTAAACCCTCAGCTCATTATCATGGTGCAGCAAAATTGCTAGTATTCCGGTCTTCCACAGGAAGAACCCACTGAGTTTCTGGCACAGTTCTTACAAATTACTGACATAGTACGTGATAAGTAAGTAGATCAGGATGTCTACAGATTATTGCTGTTTCCATTTGCTGTAAAAGATCAAGCTAAGAGGTGGTTAAATAACCAACCCACAACAAGCATAAGAACATGGAAACAGTTATCAAACAAATTCCTGAATCAATATTTCCCTCCAAAAAGGATGACACAACTAAGGCTGGATATCCAAGGCTTTAAACAAGAGGATAATGAATCTCTTTATAATGCCTGGGAGAGGTACAGAGAGATGCTAAGGAAATGCCCCTCTAAAATGTTTTCAGAATGGGTGCAGTTAGACATCTTTTACTATAGGCTTACAGAAAAGGCCCAGATGTCTCTAGACCACTCAGCTGGTGGATCTATACATATGAGAAGGACAATTGAAGAGGCTCAAGAGCTCATTGATACAGTTGCTAGAAATCAGCACCTGTACTTAAGTAGTGAGTCCTCCATGAAAGAAGAGGCTAAAGCAGTATCCACTGAATTTAGTCCTCCAGAACAAGTTGCTGAACTCAATCAGCAATTGCTTTTTATAACAAAACAGTTAGCAGAAGTTAAAGAGATGCTACAAGACAATAAAAAGGCTAACATGAATATGGAAGCACATTTGAATCAAACAAGACAGCAGTTATCTAAACAGATAACAGAAGAGTGCCAAGCTGTTCATTTAAGGAGTGGGAAGACATTGAATGTTTCAACTTAAGGCAGTAGAAAGCTAAGAAAGGAACAGCTGATAGAGGATGACCAAACCACTGCCTAAAATCCCTCTGAGGATAGTAAGAGCCCATAGAGAAAGGATTCTGGCATTCAAACGATAGAAAAGGGTAAGAAATTGGCGTTGAACGCCCAGTGGATAGCTAAGTCTGGCGTCCAAACGCCAGAAAAGGGTGGGAATCTGGCGTTAAACGCCCATACAGCACCCAATTCTGGCGTTCAAACGCCAATGGGGGATCAGACACCTGCTAGTGCTGATAACAACCCCCTTAGGCAGGCCTCTCAACCCACTTCTGTAGGAAGTAAACCTGCAGCAACTAAGGTTGAAGAATATAAAGCCAAGTTGCCTTATCCTCAGAAACTCTGCCAAGCAGAACAGGATAAACAATTTGCCCGCTTTGCAGACTATCTCAGGACTCTTGAAATAATGATTCTGTTTGCAGAGGCGCTTAAGCAAATACCCTCTTATGCTAAGTTCATGAAAGATATCTTAAGTCATAAGAAGGATTGAAGAGAAACTAAAAAAGTTTTCCTCACTGAAGAGTGCAGTGCAGTCATTCTGAAAAGCTTACTAGAGAATCTTAAAGATCCCAGAAGCTTTATGATACCATGCACATTAGGGGATGCTTGTACCAAGACAGCTCTATGTGATCTTGGGGCAAGTATCAACCTAATACCTGCATCCACTATCAAAAAGCTTGGTTTGACTGATGAAGTTAAACCAACCCGGATATGCCTCTAACTTGATGATGGCTCCATTAAAATCCCATCAGGCGTAATTGAGGACATGATTGTCAAAGTTGGGCCATTTGCCTTTCCTACTGACTTTGTAGTGCTGGAAATGGAGGATCACAAAAGTGCAACTCTCATTCTAGGAAGACCTTTCCTAGCAACTGAACGAACCCTCATTAACGTCCAAAAAGGGGAGATAACCTTGAGAGTCAATGAGGATGAGTTTAAGTTGAATGTTGTCAAAGCCATGCAGCATCCAGACACATCAAAAGACTGTCTGAGTGCTGATATTATTGACTCCCTGGTGAAAAAGGTCAATATGACTGAGAGTCTCGAATCAGAGCTAAAGGACATTTTTAAAGATGTTCAGCCTGATCTGGAAGAACCAGAGAAAATAGAAGAACCTCTGAAAACTCCTCAGGAAGAGGAGAGGCCTCCAAAACCCGAGCTCAAACCACTACCACCATCCCTGAAATATGCATTTATGGGAGAAGATGACACTTTTCCCGTGATCATAAGCTCTGCTTTAGAGTCACAGGAAGAGAAAGCACTAATCCAGGTGCTAAGGACACATAAGACAGCTCTTGGGTGGTCCATAAGTGATCTTAACGGCATTAGCCCAGCCAGATGCATGCACAAGATGCTATTGGAGGATGATGCTAAGCTAATGGTTCAACCACAGAAGCGGCTGAATCCAGCCATGAAGAAGGTGGTGCAGAAAGTGGTCACTAAGTTACTAGAGGCTGGGATTATTTATCCTATTTTTGATAGCCCCTGGGTGAGTCCTGAATACTACTGCTTTTTGGATGGCTATTCAGGTTACAACCAAATTGTAGTAGATCCTCAGGACCAAGAGAAAACAGCATTCACATGTCCATCTGAGGTATTTGTCTACAGAAGGATACCAGTTGGTCTGTGCAATGCACCTGCAACCTTTCAGAGGTGCAAGCTCTCTATCTTCTTTGATATGGTAGAGAAATTTCTAGAAGTCTTCATTCATGACTTCTCAGTATTTTGAGACTCATTCAGCTCCTGTCTTGACCATCTAGCACTTGTTCTAAAAAGGTGCCAAGAGACTAACCTGGTTTTAAACTGGGAGAAATGTCACTTTATGGTGACTGAAGGAATTGTCCTTGGGCACAAAATTTCGACCAAGGGGATAGAGGTGGATCAAGCTAAGGTAGAGGTAATTGAAAAATTACCACCACCTACCAATATTAAGGCAATCAGAAGCTTTCTGGGGCATGCAGGATTCTATAGGAAGTTTATAAAAGATTTTTCAAAAATTGCAAAACCTCTGAGCAATCTGCTAGCTGCTGACACGCCATTTGTCTTTGACACAGAGTGTCTGCAGGCGTTTAAAACTCTGAAAGCCAAGCTGGTCACAGCACCAGTCATTTCTGCACCAGACAGGACACTACCATTCGAACTAATGTGTGATGCCAGTGACCATGCCATTGGTGCAGTATTGGGACAAAGGCATAACAAGCTCCTGCATGTCATTTATTATGCAAGCCGTGTTTTAAATGACGCACAGAAGAATTACACAACCATAGGAAAGGAGTTGCTTGCAGTGGTTTATGCCATTGACAAGTTTAGATCTCATTTAGTAGGATCAAAAGTGATTATGTACACTGACCATGCTACTCTAAAATATCTCCTCACAAATCAGGATTCAAAACCTAGACTCATAAGTTGGGTATTGCTTCTGCAAGAGTTTGATATAGAAATAAGAGACAGAAAAGGGACAGAGAACCAAGTAGCTGACCACCTGTCCCGGATAGAGCCAGTAGCAGGGGCGTCCCTTCCTCCTACTGAGATCTCTGAAATATTCCCGGATGAGCAACTCTTTGCCATTCAAGAAGTACCTTGGTTTGCAGACATTGTAAACTATAAAGCTGTGAGATTCATACCCAAAGAGTATAGTAAGCACAAACATTATCTTGAAGGCAACGTTGAGCAAGACTGCTCAAAACTGAGACTAAATTAAAAAGCTCAGTAAAAGTCCAGCTAAAGACATTAAAGAAGTGCTTATTGGGAGGTAACCCAATCTTATTTATCCATGCTAATTACATTTTCATTTCATTTTCCATTGTTAGTTTATGTTTCCTTTAGGTTGATGATCATGTGGAGTCACAAAAACAGCTACAGAATTAAAGCGGAATCAAAAACAGGATAAAAAATAGCACACCCTGGAGGACAGGCTTATTGGCGTTTAAATGCCAGTAAGGATAGCAGAATGGGCGTTTAACGCCCAAGCAGGCAGCATTTTAGGCGTTAAACGCTAGAATGAGTAGCATTCTGGGCGTTTAGAAAAACGCCTAACAAAGAAGGAATCTTGGCATTTAACGCCAGCCAGGGTATCTGGCTGGGCTTTAAATGCCAAAAATGGCAGTCAAGTGGGCGTTAAACGCCAGAATAGATAGCATTATGGGCGTTTAACGCCAGGATGATACAAGGGAGGCCGGAGAAACCTCTAGGAAGAGGAAAGGGAAGGCAGTTACTTCCAACTCCAAGTCATGGGAGATAGAGAAATTCATCTCAAAAGCCCATCACAAGAATGAGGATGGAGCAAACAAGAGAGCCCACTCATGGACCTCAACAAGAGCACTCTATTATCCTCCATAAAATCAGAGAGGACCAAAAGGCCATGAAAGAGGAGCGACAAAGGCAAGGAAGAGATATTGAGGAGCTAAAGCAGTTCATGGGATCTTCAAGAAGAAGAACTAGCCGCCATCACTAAGGTGGACCCGTTCTTTAATTTCCTTATTCTTATTTTTCTGTTTTTCGAATTCTATGCTTTATGTTTTGTCTATGCTTGTGTCTTTATTACATGATCATTAGTGTCTAGTGTCTATGTCATAAAGATATGAATGTCCTATGAATCCTTCACCTTTCTTAAGTGAAAAATGTTTTTATTTGCAAAAGAACAAGAAGTACATGAATTTCGAATTTTATCTTGAAATTAGTTTAATTATTTGGATGTGGTGGCAATACCTTTTGTTTTCTAAATGAATGCTTGAACAGTGCATATTTTTGAATTTGTTGTGTATGAATGTTAAAATTGTTGGCTCTTGAAAGAATAATGAAAAAAGAGAAATGTTATTGATAATCTGAAACATCATAAAATTGATTCTTGAAGCAAGAAAAAGCAGTGAAAAACACAAAACTTGCAGAAAAAAAAATGGCAAAAAAAATAAAGAAAAAGAAAAAGCAAGCAGAAAAAGCCAATAACCCTTTAAACTAAAAGGCAATGGTAAAGAGGATCCAAGGCTTTGAGCATTAATGGATAGGAGGGCCCAAAGGAATAAAATCCTGGCCTAAGCGGCTAAATGAAGCTGTCCCTAACCATGTGCTTGTGGCATGAAGGTGTCAAGTGAAAAACTTGAGACTGAGCAGTTAAAGTCGTGGTCCAAAAGAGTGTGCTTAAAAGCTCTGGGCACCTCTAACTGGGGAATCTAGCAAAGCTGAGTCACAATCTGAAAAGGTTCACCCAGTTATGTGTCTGTGGCATTTATGTATCCGGTGGTAATACTGGAAAACAAAATCCTTAGGGTCACGGCCAAGACTCATAAAGTAGCTGTGTTCAAGAATCAACATACTAAACTAGGAGAATCAATAGCACTATCTGAATTCTGAGTTCCTATGGATGGGAACCATTCTGAACTTCAAAGGATAAAGTGAGATGCCAAAACTGTTCAGAAGCAAAAAGTTACTAGTCCCGCTCATCTAATTGAAACTAATTTTCATTGATATTTTTGGAATTTATTATATATTCTCTTCTTTTTATCCTATTTTCTTTTTAGTTGCTTGGGACAAGCAACATTTTAAGTTTGGTGTTGTGATGAGCGGATAATTTATACCATTTTTGGCATTGTTTTTACATAGTTTTTAGTATGAATTAATTACTTTTTATTATATTTTTATTAGTTTTTATTCAAAAATTACATTTCTGGACTTTACTATGAGTTTGTGTGTTTTTCTGTGATTTCAGGTATTTTCTGGCTGAAATTGAGGGACCTGATTCAGAGGCTGAAAAAGGACTGCAGATACTGTTGGATTCTGACCCTCCTGCACTCGAAGTGGCTTTTCTGGAGCTACAGAAGCCCAATTGGCGCGCTCTCAATTGCGTTAGAAAGTAGACATCATGGGCTTTCCAGAAATATATAATAGTCCATACTTTGCCTGAGATTTGATAGCTCAAACTGCCGTTTAAATACAGCTTAAAATATCTTGGCGTAAAACGCCCAAACTGGCACCATAATTGGAGTTAAACGCCCAAACTGGCACCAAAGCTGGCGTTTAACTCCAGGAACAGCCTATGCACGTGAAACCTTCAATGCTCATCCGAGGCACACACCAAGTGGGTCCCAGAAGTGGATTTCTAATCTATCTGCACTTAGCTACTCATTTTCTGTAAACCTAAGTTACTAGTTTAGTATAAAAACTACTTTTTGAGATTCATTTGAGACCTCATGACATTTCACACTTCATATTGTATCTTCTACGGCATGAGTCTCTAAATCCCATAGGTGGGGGTGAGGAGCTCTGCTGTGTTTCAATGGATTAATGCAATTACTACTGTTTTCTATTCAATCACGCTTGATTCAATTCTAAGATACTCACTCGTACTTCAATCTGGAGAAGATGATGATCCGTGACACTCATCATTATCCTCAATTCTATGAACGCATGCCTGACAATCACTCCCATTCTATCTGAGCTCATCGTAGTCATTGGGCGACAGCTTGAGTGCGTATCTCTTGGGTCTCTGATTCACAGACCGAGTCCGTGAGTTCAGAACCTTCGTGGTATAGACTAGAATCATTGGCAGCATTCCTGGGATCCGAAAAGTCTAAACTTTGTCTGTGGTATTCCGAGTAGGATCCGGGAAGGGATGACTGTGACGAGCTTCAAACCTGCGCTTGTTGGGCGCAGTGACAGTGTGCAAAAGGACAAGGGTCCTATCCCGACGCTAGCGGGAACCGACAGATGATTAGCCGTGCGGTAGCTGTACATGGTATTTTTCAACCGAGATGAGAAATCCGATAGTTGATTAGCGGTGCAGAGATCGTACCTGGTATTTTTCATCTGAGAGGATCATACAGCTTGCCATTGAAGGAAGCCATGCGTGTTTGGAGAAGAAGACAATAGGAAAGCAGAGTTTCAGATGACAGAGCATCTCCGGAACCTCAGCCTATTTCTCATTACTGAATCACAAGTACTATTTATTTTATTTTATTTATTTTTCATAAATACAATCACTCTTATTAATAATCTCCTGACTAAGATTTACGAAATAACCATAGCTTGCTTCAAACTGACAATCTCCGTGGGATCGACCCTTAATCATGTAAGGTATTACTTGGACGACCCAGTGCACTTGTTGGTTAGTTGTGAGGAGTTGTCAAAAGTGTTATCACAATTTCGTGTACTAGTACACCCTCCTTAACATCAATATCGAGCTTCTTAAAAGAGGGCTCTATAACTATACGCTCCCATGGGCTTCCAACATCTCCTAGGTCTTCAACCACTCCTTCCGGCTCAATTGTCTTAACTTCCTCCCCTTGTGACAATTCTTGCTTCAACCCCTCTTCTTCACCTTGAAGCTCCAAACTCACTCCCTCACTAAGCTCCTTGGTTGCTTCTCCACATTCAACAATGGAAGTGTATTGATCGCGCGAGCTTAGGTAGGATGAGTACACGTTGCTAACGGCTTCTGCCATGATAGCCATCTTGGCTTCTAGCTCCTTAAACTCCTTTTTTGTCCCCTCTTGTTACCTTTGGATATGAGAGTCAAGATCTCTTAATTCTAGCATGAGGGCTTCATCGGGGGGCGGTGGTGGATGAGAGGGTCCATTATTTGGGGGAAAGGCGTTGTAGTTGGAAGGTGGTTCATATTGGTAAGGGTATGAAGATGGTGTATATGGAGGTGATTCTTGAGAGTAGTTATTTCGGAATTGTTGTGGTTCTTTGTATGGTTCACAAGGCTCATAAGGTGGTTGGTATGGTGGATAAGGATTAGGGTCATATGGGGATGTTTGGTGGTATGGGGCTTGTGAGTATGATGGTTCAAAACCATGTTGAGGGGGTGGTTAATAGGCATGTGGTGGTGGTCGTTGACAACCACAATGAGGGTCACCGCATCCATTAGATTGATATACATTAGGAGTGGAATTATACCTATAAGAGACCGGAGGAGGTTGTTGCCAAGAAGGGTGATCAATCCCTTGAGGCTCCCTCCACCTTTGATTGTTCCATCCTTGATGCATGTTATCATTGTAACTTCTATTCCCTACAACATAATTTGAGCCAAACTCATAGCCAAAGTGGTGAGAATTCATAATAGCAAATAAAAACACAAGCTAACAAAAATAAGCAACAAAGTCCTAAAGCTAACAAAAACTAACAATTAGACAAAAGGCAAACGTATTCACAATATTCACAATAGCCAATAATATAACACCATTGCAATTCCCCGGCAACGGCGCCATTTTGATGATCAGTTTCTTATATGGTTTAGAATTTCACAAATAAATTCTCGTTGCAAGTATAGTTCTAAACCAACAAAGAATCCTCACATGCAAAAATATTGGTTGTCACAAGTACAAACCCAAATAAGAATTAACCGAAGTATTTAAACTCCGGGTCGTCTAACAAGGAATTGCAATTAAGTGGTCAATTATTGGCTATAAAAATGCAAGGGGGGTTTGATTTTATAGTTTGACAAGAAAAGTAAACAACAAGAAAGTAAATGATAAGAACTAATAAAATAAAAGAAAGGAACTCTTGGTTAGACATGGGAAATTGAGATCACCATCCTTATCCACAAACCATATATTGACAATTATGAGGAACCAAGCTCATTAAGTCTACTTCTATGCTTGAAGTATATCAAATGGCTTGATCAACATCAATCCATCGGTTCTAACCTAGCTACTAATTGACTTAGTAGTAGGCTAGTATCAATGGTTATCAAATTGACCACCAAGGGTTCTCAAATCACCAATTCAATGAGACCCAATGACTCAAGGTCACTCAATTCCCTTAGCCTAGGCCAAGAGTCAAGAAAACTACTCAAAATCTAATGGAAACATTTTATCAAACACCTAGTGTGCAAGAAAAGTAAACATCACAAAATGCAAGAATTAAAGAAACCCATAACTAACACGAGAAAGAAATCAAGATCCAACAATTGTTCATCAACATAAAAGAGAGAAAAATAAGAAACTAACAAGAGAAACTAAGAAGATTAAGATAATAGAACACTAAAATATAAAGAGAATTGAAATCCAAACAAGAATTGAAAGATGAATTTGAGAAAATTAAACCTAAACTGCCTTAAATTCTAGAGAGAAGAGAGAGCTTCCCTCTCTAGAATTCTGATCTAAAACATGATGAAAACTAAACTATGGCTACTTTGTTCATTTCCCCCTCAATCTCTGGATTCAATAGCATCAGAAATGAGTTGGATTGGGCCCAAAATAAGCTAGAAATCGCTGGCCATATTTTCTTCAAAATGACCCACGCTGATCCACCGATGCGTGCGCATGATGCACTCGTCCGCGACTCTAAAACGCAAGGCAACTATGGCAAATTTTACTTCATTTTGAAGCCCTGGAGGTTAGCTTTCCAACGCAACTAGAACCGCCTCATTTGAACTTCTGTAGCTCATGTTATGATCGATTAAGTGCGAAGAGGTCAGGCTTGACAGCTTTGCGATTCCTTCATTTCTTCATGAGCTCTCCCACTTTGCATGGTTTTTCTTCATTCCTTCAATCCAATCTTTGCCTTCTAAACCTGAAATCACTTAACAAATATATCAATGCATCGAATGGAATTAAAGTGAATTAAATTTAGCTATTTTAAGGCCTAAAAAGTATGTTTTCACACTTAAGCACAAATTTAGGGAGAATTACAAAACCATGCTATTTCGTTGCATAAATGTGAGAAAAGTTGATAAAACCCCCCAAATTAAGCACAAGATAAACCACAAAATTAGGGTTTATCAAGAGGCTCCAAAGGATTGTCTATACTTCAGCCACAAATAAAAATCACTAAGACACCATGCATGAAAACCCCATTAACCATAATTGAGAATTCTCCAAATAACGGCTTATACCTCTCTCTGTTTCCATCCATTTTCCTTATATTTTAATGCTTGCTTGGGGACAAGCAAGATTTAAGTTTGCTGTTGTGATGACAAGTCATCTTAGACTAGTTTCACAAGCCTTTTTCATTAGTTTTTACTTGTTTTTCATGCATTCTTAGGCAATAAGTAAGTGTTTGGATGAGAAATTCATAGTTGTCTTGATTCAATCAAACATTGCTAATTTTATGCATTTTCATGAGATTTTCTGCAAGATTTAGTGATGTTTTAAAAGATGCAAAGTCTTGTGATTATGCCAAGGCTTTGATTAGTTTTTTTGGTTGATGATAGGAAGAAAGAAGCAGAGGAAGAGCAAGGAAGAAAAGGAAGAGAGGCCAACGTTGGCCCATCAACGTTGAAGGCAACGTTCTGAAAGAAGAAAACATGGGTGCCAATGTTGGAGGGAATGTTGGTGAACCAACGTTACCTCCAACGTCATTAAAAATGATAAATTCAGGAGCTAAAGGACTTTTGGGGCGACGCGTACGCGGCTATGACGCATATGCGTGAAAGAAGAAAATTTTTATATCCACGCATAAGCGTGAGTCACGCACACGCGTTGATTGGGAAAATTGACCATCCACACGTACGCGTGGGTCACGCGTACGCATCACTAAGCAAACGTTGGAGGTCCAAAGTTGCCTCAAACACTGCCTCCAACGTCCGCGATGAGAAGCCCAGAATTTGGAGTTAGGAAACTGGAATTGACGCGCACGTGTCTATGACGCGTACGCGTGGAATGGAAAATTGGCAATGCACGCATAAGCGTGGTGTACGCGTACGCGTCGAAAGGCAAAAACACAGCTTTCACGCGTACGCGTGGTATACGCGCACGCGTGGATGAGCGAACATTAGTGTACCAACATTGAGTCAAACGTTGAGAGTAGAAACCAGAACTCATTCTTTTATGCAACGTTTGGGCTCACATTTTCACACTGCCACCAACGTTAAGTCTAATTCCCATTCCAAAATGGCACCCTGCAAGTAATGAATTAAACGGCCAGAAGTCAACATCATCAAAAGTGATTCCTCCCTGCTTCAATCAAGGCCAAGGCCCACATCCAATTACACTTGAAGACCCAAATGAAGAGAAGAAGAAGCCTATAAATAGAAGAATGTTTTGAAGCTGAAAGGGGGTCTTAACAGAGCTTAAAGGCCTGAAGTAGGAGTAGGAGTAGGAGTAGGGTAGAAGGCTTTGGTAGAAAGCTTAGAATTTCTTTTCCTTTTTGCATTTTTAAATTTCAGTTGTAATTGAATTCAGTTTGGTTTATGCAATTTCAATTTCTTACACTTTTCCTCTGCAATTTCTTCTTCTGCAAATTTTCATGTTTATTTTTTATGCAATTTAATTTCCCTGCACTTTTGCTTCTCAGTCAATTTACTTTCAATTTCTTTGCACTTGTTCTCTGAGCTATGATCCATTAAACACCAACTCATTAGGGGGAGGAGCTCTATCATGATTCATATGAATTGAATTAAATTCTTCTTCCTCTCAATTCATATGGATAGCTAAGAAATAACTCCTGTTTTGATTAAGATCCTGATGCCAGGGCATCTTAGACTAGTTTTACTAGCCTTTTTCTTTGTTTTTAATAGGTTTTATGCACTTTCTTAAGTTATAAGTAAGCAACTGGGGTAGAAATTCATGGATACCTAGATTCTTCTAACCCTGACTAATTTGATGATATTTCATGAGAATTATGCTATAATTACTTGTGTGCTAAGAATGATGAGAATTCTCATGACTTTAGCAAGGCTTTGATGCATGTATTGGTTGATGACAAGTTAAGGAGGGCATGGAAGGAAGTCAAAGAAAGAGCATGGAGAAGATGAAGATGAAGCAACGTTGATGGCCAAGTTGGACCACCAACGTTGCCTCAAACATTGGAAGAGAGGCAGAGCAATTCTCTGCAAGGGTTGCTGGTGCTCACGTTTGGGGGAACGTTGGCAAGCCAACGTTACCCCCAACGTGCTGATAAAATGTTCAATTATGAAGCAAAATGATTTTTGAGCGACGCGTACACGTGAAAGAAAAAAATTTCTATATCTACGTGCAAGCGTGAGTCACGCGCACGCATAGAATGGAAAAATTGACCATCCACACGTACGCGTGGGTCACGCATATGCGTCACCAAACGAATGTTGGAGGTCCAACGTTGCATCAAATGTTTGCCTCCAACGTCCGCGATGAGAAGCCCAGAATTTGGAAATGAAAAACTTGCATCGACGCGCACGCGTCAGTGACACGTACGGGTAGATGGAAAAAAATGGCAATGCATGCGTACGCGTGGTGTACGCGCACGGGTGGATTGACCAACGTTGGAGTCAACGTTGCCAGTCCAACGCCAAGGCCAAGACTCCTCTACATGTTTTGAAAATTGGAAATGGGATTTTTGCATCCTCACGCACGCGTGCAACACGCGCACGTGTGGATGAGCATTCTAAACCCATGGGCACAAACGTGCAAGGCACGCGTATGCGTGGGTAGCAGAACGTTGGTTGAAGAGAGAACTTTTACGTTGTCTAGAATTCAGAACGAATTCCCGTTGCAAGTATAGCTTCTAAACCAACAAAAGACCTTTCTTACAAACGTTTTGGTTGTCGCAAGTAACAAACCCCTAAATAAATTGATAACCGAAGTATTTAAACCTCGGGTCGTCTACTCAAGGAACTGCAGGGAGGTATGTTCTTATTATTGGTTATGAGTTTTGTAAATTGGGGTTTTGAAAGTAAGGAACAAGTAATTTAAATGACAAATAAAATAAATAAATAACTATCAAATAAACTCTTGGCAAGGTATGAGAATTTGGAAGTCTTATCCTAGTTATCCTTATCAATGGTGATGAGAATTGAGTTTTAATCCCACTTAGTTAGCCTTTACTAAAGCAAAAGAAGGTCAAGTGGACCAATTAGTTTGATTCTCAGGTCCTGGTCAATTCCTAAGAAAGGACTGGAGTTTATTGAAGTTCAATTCAATTAGCAAAGACAACAATTATCAATCACGTTGAGTTTGATAACTCAAGAGTTGCCAATTAATCAACCAAAGCCAAGAGGAAAAAAATACAAATTATTAATGTAAATAAAGGAAAGCAATCATAATTCTGAAATACCTTAAATTATATTAAATAGAAAATCAAATCTAAACATGAATGGTTCATAAGCCAATTTAGCAACAAAAGTAATTAAAGGAAAGCATTAAAAGATCTGAAAATAAAAGATAAATATAAAGTAAAAGGAATATTAAACCTGATAAAGAGTCGGAATACTAAATTGAAATAACAAGAAATCTTAATCCTAAAACCTAAGAGAGAGGAGAGGACCTCTCTCTCTAAAAACTACATCTAAACTATGAAAAGTGAATAATTGGAGACCTCTTATGAATGGATGCATTCCCCCACTTCATAACCTCTAATCTGTGCTATCTGGACTTGGATCTGGGCTAAAAAGGGTTTCAGAAATCACTGGGAGCATTTTCTGTAATTTCTGGTGCGTGGCGTCTGTCACGCGGTCGCGTCATCTGGAGTCTTCCTTGTCACGTGTTTGCTTAGGTCATGCGTCCGCGTCATCTGTGTTCTGCTCATAGCGCGCGTCCGCGTCAGTCACGCGTTCGCGTCGCTGCCTTTTCGGACTGGGCATGCGGCCGCGTCGTCCATGCGTTTGCGTCGCTGCCAGTTTCTTTAAAAACTCCATTTTGTGCTTTCCTTCCATTATTATATGTTTCGTTTCCATCCTTTAAGTCATTCCTGCCTTAGAAGATCTGAAACTTCTCAACACATAAATCACGGCATCGAATGGTAATAAAGGGTAATTAAAAATAAATAATTTCAAAGAATAAGAAACATGTATTTCACATATATCACATAATAAGGAAGGAAAAGTAAAACCATGCAATTTACATGAATAAGTGAGTGAAGGATTGAATAAATCTCTTGAATTGAGCACAATATATATCATAAAATATGGGTTTATCAACCTCCCCACACTTAAACAATAGCATGTCCTTATGCTAAGTCCAACATAAAGAGTAAGGTAAGGTTAAAGTGGTGGAATCTCATGCAATGCAATCTATCCTAAGTGCAACTACCTAAATGAATCATGCAATTCTAATTGTTACTCACTTGTATATAAAACTTACATGTAGTTAAATTAATTTACATTCTCAAGGAATCATATATGCATAGCCAAACCCTAGATAATGTTAAAGCACTTTTACAATTGAGATGGGTAAAAATATTTTTTAAACTTGCAAGACAATTAACAATTCAAGCAGAGATATTTGGTGATGAGCTATTGAACCCTCACTGGATTTTGTGTTTACTCTCTAGTCACTCAGTGTTATTGGGTTAATCATTCTATTCTTCTTTTTATCCTTACTTTCTATAACTTTGTTCTTCATCTAACCAATCAACAATTATAGAATACAGTCATACAAAAATCATGAGGTCTTTTTCAAGGTTGTAATGGGGCCAACGTAAAGGTAAGGGTATATGTATAAGGCTAAGTGAACTAATAAGTGAATCCTTGATTAGTCTAAGATCTCACCTAACATACATATTTTGTAATTCAAAGTTTCTTAACCTATTTGCCCAACTTTTCTCACTTTGTATTGCAATGCTCATGCATTAACTTAAATTTTATCCCATGTGCATTGATTCTTTTTATTTTGCAATTGGGGAATTTTTGTATCCCCTTATTTAAATACTGAAAATAAACTTCTCTTTTTTTTTAATGCACATGGGAGTTCAGTTGCTTTGGTTTTACATGAGCATGCTTCCCAAATTTCTGAAATAATTAATTTTTTTAAATTCCTACTCTGTTTCTATCATCCCATGTTCCCATAAAATTCCCTACACTTAAATAATACACAATTTCTATCCTATGCTAACCAAGGATTCAACTTGGGATTTTTATTTTGTTTTTCTGCTTAAGGCTAGTAATGTGGTTTATAGAACAAGAGGGGATTAAAAAGCTCAAGGGGGCTAACAGGGGTGATGTAAAGGTAGGCTAATTTGGGATAAGTGAGGAAAATTCAAGTGATGGCTGATGAGTATTTTTGGAAAACAAAATTCCAACACCCAAATCTCTCCGGCAAGTATACCGGGTCGCATCAAGTAATAAAACTCACGGGAGTGAGGTCGATCCCACAGGGATTGAAGGATTGAGCAATTTTAGTTTAGTGTTTGATTTAGTCAAGCGAATCAAGAGTTGATTTGAGTGGTTTGTATTTGACAGAAGCTAAATTGCATGAAATTAAAAAGGAGAGGGATAATTGGCAAGAATTTAAAGTGCAGAGGAATTAAAGAGGCTGAATCTTAAAGTACAAGTAATATAAATTGCAGAAACTTAGATTGCAAGAAATGTAAATTGCAAAATCTTAAAGTGCAAGAAATGTAAATGGCTTGAATTGTAAAGGGAATTGGGAATTGGATTTGCAGAAATTAAACAAGGAAAAGTAAATCTCAACGCATAGAAGAGTAGAAGATGACTTGAATTGAATCAGATCTAAAACGGAAATGTAAATGAACTTGAAAAGCATTAAACAGAGAATTTAAAATGAAAACTCCAGATCTCAGGACCCAAGAGACTAGATAACCAAGTCTAGATCTCAATGCCTTCCTAGATCCAAATGTAGAATTCAATTGCAAGAAATAAAGAAAAGTAAATTGCAGAATGAGTAGAAGAAAAGGCAATGAACAGAAATTGAAATTCAATTATGCAGAAAATTAAACAAGATCCCAAGGTGAGATTGAAACAGAAGTTCTTCAATTCTTCACCCAAGATCCAAAGCAAGAAAAGTAAAGAGTGCTAAGCAAGAACAAGGAAGAAGAGAGATCAATTCTCCTTCCCAATTCTCTAGAATTCTAAAGCAACAATTCAAAAATGTAAAGGTGAGCTCTCTACTGTAAGTATGTAAAAATTCTCCAAGGAAGCTCCCTGAAAACTTAAATCCTAAGCTATTTATACACTTTCTTCAAATGGTCTTCAAGCCTTGAATTGGGCCTTTGCTCTTGATGAAATTGGGTTGATAAAAGCCTCTGTTGATTGCTCTTGGAGTTGGAGAGAAACCCATTGTGAACCGGGCCATGAATCATAAAAGCTTGAGTCAAAGTTTGAGGCAAACTTTGGCTCAAGCTTTTCATATCAGCTGCCCCCTTTTGCTGCTATCAACGTTTGGGCTAAAGTTTGAGGTCAAACTTTGAGCCAAACGTTGAGCCTTCTTGTATGCCTTGTGGCACCAACGTTTGCCAAAAAGCTTGAGGCAAACGTTGGCGCAAACTTTTGCTCTCCTGGGTGTGTTGATGGTGGCGCCAACGTTTGCCAAAAAGCTTGAGGCAAGCGTTGGCGCAAGCTTTTCTCCTCCAGGGTGTTGGTGTGTGGCGCCAACGTTTGCCAAAAAGTTTGAGGCAAACGTTGGCGCAAGCTTTTGCTTCTTCCAGGGAGATTTCAACTTTTCCAAAAGTTTGAGCTAAAGTTTGAGGCAAACTTTGGCTCAAGCTTTTTGTTCTCTCTTGCTCCTAGCCATTCCTTCTTTCTTCAGCCTTCTTCAAAGCTCTTTTCCCCTATCATCAATCAACCAAACATATGAAAGCTATGCTCAAAATCATGAGATTGTTATTCTTTCATAGTATATGACAATTATAGCACAAAATCTCATGAAATTGCATTAATTCTTCCATGGTTGATTGAATCAAAGGAAACATGAAATTCTACTCAATTGGCTTACTTATGGCTCAAGAAAGTGCATAAAACCAATTGAAAACAAAAGAAAAAGACTAGTAAAACTAGACTAAGATGACTTGTCATCACAACACCAAACTTAAAGCTTGCTTGTTCCCAAGCAAGAAAAGAATTATTGAGAAGAAAGAATGAAATGGAAGAGGATGTTCATGCTAGCAGAGTATTATTGGTAGTTCATGGGGTTTTATGTGGATATGTAAACACTCACTTCTTATTGACTTTTAGGCCTAGAAAGTCTCCTTCAAGCATCAAGCAACACACTGCTATGACCTCTCATTATTCCTTTGTCCTTGACTATTATTTTTCTCTATAAGCTTTAGTTCAGTGTCATGTGTAACAAGTTCTTTTCTTTCTTTATACTTGACACATTATTCACTATAGACACTTGGCTCACATTCCTTCTTAAAACATTGATGCCCAGCACCTCTTTGGGTTACTAAATGCCTTGTAGTTAGGTTGCTCTTGATAGTGGACTTTCAGCTGATGATCCCGGGTTAGTTAACCCAAGTCACCAAGTGTTGATGCACTCCAAAGAACTTAATGATCCAAGCAGATCCTAGTACAAAGACACCACAGGCATATATTCTAAGGTTCAAGCTATTGGTGTCTAGCTTTACTTCTTTTTTTTTTCTTTTATTTTATTGCCAATTTTTGGCTTTTTCTTTTCTCTTTTTGTTTTTCTTTTTAACCAAGGACTTTTATTTGATTGAGATTCATAGACAGTAGGCCACTTTCTACTTAGAAGGAGACATCCTAGTTCTCTTATTCACTAAAAGTGAGCTATCATACAATCACACATGCATACCACCACTTACTTTTATTGTACTTCTATCTAACAGAGAACTATCTTACTTCACATTCAAACATTTCTTTTATTGAATTAAAGATGCAGGGGACAAAGCATGCTTTTTGTTATAAGTAAACACACAAGCACATACTTAGACTAGCTTATTTATTTTAAGGGAAACAAACATAATGCGAAGACTATTTTAAACAGATAGGATGCATGCTTTTTTTCTTTGTAGTGATGAACAAGGAGCAAGTCCACCTTTCATTTGTCATGCTTTTTCTTTCTTCTTTCATACACTTGGTTGTTGGTGTTCCCTGTGTCCATGTCTGTTGTCTATTGACCCCGCCAGAACCCAGCTCTATTCATCGCCTCCTCTACTCTATCTTCAAGTCTCATAGCCTTGCTTACTTCTATCTCACTTTTTCCTTTGAAGAATTCATCGAAAGTTGGAAATGCTGGATCCATGTTGTGCAGATGCTCTCCAATATAGTTCATTTTGATTTGACTATTTATGTTGTAGTCGGCTTGGACTTCATATCTTGCATCTTGGAGGGTTTTGAACTCTTTGAGAGCCCTCATATTTTCAGCTTGCATTTGTGCCAACTTTTCAAATGATTCGTTAGATTGAAAAGCATGCTCCTCTTGCATCACGAAGAATTTTGACTCAAACTCACTTTGTTTGTTCATCATTCTCAGCTGCCATTCCTCTTGCTCTTGTTGGTTTTTCATGTACTGTGAATGGTATTCCTCTTGCCTTTCTTGAATTCTCATGTACTATTGTGATAATTTTCCAATTGCTTCCTGCATCTGAGTCATATCCAGAGTGTTATGTGGTGGAATGTGTTGCTGTTCCTCTTCCTCTTGTGGCTCTTCTTCTTCTTGTAACTCTTCTTCCTCTATTGGTTCTTCTCTTTGCCTTCTTCCGTGTGGTCTTTGGCTCTGCTGCGCTTTAGTAACCATCATCATTCTTTCAATGGTTATAGGCATGCCCGGGTTCAACCATGTTGGGTTATCGTCCTCCATTGGCACTTTAGCTCTTGCGCACAACCGCATAATGGTGCTTGGGTAGTATAACCAAGACCCAGCCGAGTTCTTCTCTGCAAGTTTTTGAATATCCTTTGCAAGGATTTCATGAACCTTCACCTCTCCTCCCACCATGATGCAATGCAACATAACAGCTCTTTTCCTGTTGACTTCTGAGGTGTTTACTGTGCCCAGAATTGATCTTTTCAATAGCTCATACCATCCCTTTGCTTCCGGGGTGAGGTTTCCTCTCCTCAGATACTTGTATTTGTTTTTGGCATCCCCTTCCCACTCTGAGTTCACCATACAAATATCTCTAGAGATTCTATCATAATCCGGATCTCCATTTACCCTTTGGTGGTATCCTGGTTCACCAAAGCGGATTGCTTTTAGTCCCAAGACTTTCTTGATGGCATCTGAACTAAAGTCTACTTCCATCCCCCGTACATAGCTCTTGTACGTTGGGGCTTCACCCGTGTTAAGTCTTGGGATGTTGGCATAGAACTCTCTTATGATATTTGCATTGACCCGAGTGATGGGTGAGACGAGTTCTTCCCATTTCCTCTTTTTAATCTTGTCCTTCATTTCTTGGCACCCTTCATCTGGTAGCAAGAGTGGAACCTCTGGATATATTTTCTTCTCATTCATCCATTCAATTTGTAACTGATGGTACCAAGATTTAAATCTCCATCGGTCATATTCAGGTGTACTCTCCTCCACCACGGGCTCTTTTCCTTTTCTTCGTTTGGTTCTTGAGGAAGAGGCCATGATCACTTGATTGGTTGATCTTCTTGAGGTTAAAGGGAGTGTGAAGAATGTTGGAGATTTGGATGTGTTTTAGGAAAAGAAAATATTTGAGGCTGAGCTTATATGATGAAGAATGATGAAGGGAATGGAGTTTGAATGGTTGGAGTGCATGGAGTGTGCAACTCTTCGGTTATGTGCATGGCTTGAAGGTGGTGTGTTATAATTACTTAAATGAACAATGGAGGGCTGGGATGCAATTGGATACTATGCGAATCAAAGGTGTGCATGTGAGGGTGAATGAGGACAAATTTTGCTTCTTCAATGATTTTCAACGTGATCATTCCAAGGAGTGGGCAGATTCACTTTTTGAGGCATGTGATGGGATTTTGTCCTCACGCTATGCTCTCCCTTTGTCTTGCCTCTTTCATTGAGTGTTCTTTGACCACCTAACCATCACAACAAGACAACAAAGATCAACATTATCAAACCGTGGCAAGAATACTTCCTTTATTAACAACTATGTGAACTCTCATTCCTTATATCCATTTTAACCGTGACTTTTCTTGGAGGACACCAAACTTAATGTTTGGTCATATAGTTTAAAAATGTTTCTTCCTCCAACTAGTGTTCTTGAAATCCCAATGTCAATCTTGGTTAAATATTTATAAGAAATGCTTTCATTATAATTTTTCTTTTTCTCTTTTTTTTCATGAAGGATCAATTGTGTCCCTTAATCAGTGCATCAAGGTTTGATGAACACCAAACTTGTCTCTTGTTAAGGGGTAAATGTGAGATGCCAGCAGTTAATCACAATTGATGCCTTCATCACAGAATATGATTTCTTTTCAATTGTAAAGTCTCAGAAAGTAACAACGTATGATCATTGGTGCATGATTTTTAATTTTCATGAAGAGAAAAAAAAATTTGATCTTCTGAAAATATCCACCTATGCAGACACCAAACTTAGTGTTTGGTCATATGCTTCATCAGGATAACTAAGCATATAGTATGAAAATGTTTGTAACACTGGTTTGGTATGCTTAAAGGCACACCAAACTTAGAAGTCTTAGCATATGTTTCAAAACAGTGCATGCATTCATTAAGTACGTTCATGAAAAGAAAAAAAAATCATGCTCAGGTGATCATAGCTTATTGAATTTAAAATGACATAAATCTTAAATCATGGGTTGCCTCCCATGGAGCGCTCTTTTATTGTCACTAGCTTGACACTGGGGCTTTCTTTTATGGTGGTTGATGATTGTAGTGCCTCAACTTGTCTCCCCTGACTGTGATCCTCCTCTTTGTTCTCTGGTGTTCAATTTCAGCATGCTCTAATGAGAGTATATTGCTGACAGTGTAATAGTCATCCGTCTGTTGGCGTGCTCCCAGTTGTTGATAGATCAATTACACTTTATCACCCTTGGAAAGCCCTTCTGTTGGAATCTTTCTGTTCTTCCAACCCCTTTTTGTTTTGTTTCTGTGTTTCTTCCTTTCTTTTGTTGATCTTTCTTCTTTGGCCGTAGGCTTACTTTGGAGATCTCTCTTCTCAGTGGCCAATACTCCAATATCCTCTTGAACTTCTGTATCATTCTGCACAATCTTTTGCCTTGGGATGTTGCTGTGAATTGCCTTGTTGCTTTCTTCCTTTAACTGTGATTCTTCCTTGTAGAGTTCCATATAGTCTTTCTTCTCATCACTGAACTGCGCTTCTGGTAATACTCTCTGAGTGACACTCTTATCATGCATTCTGAGAGTTAATTCTCCTTGCTCTACGTCTATGATAGCCCTAGCAGTGGCCAAGAACGGTCTCCCAAGTATGATGGAGTCACTTTCATCCTCATCTGAATCTAGAACCACAAAGTCTGCAGGGTATATGAATTTGTCCACCTTGACTAGAAGGTTTTCAATTACACCCCTGGGGTATACCATTGACTTATCTATCAGCTCTAGAGACATCTGTACCGATTTAACTTCCTCTATACGCAGCTTTTTCACCAAAGAGGAGGGAATTAAGTTAATACTTGCTCCTAGATCGCACATTGCCTTAGTGATGGTTAATTCCCCAACGATGCAAGGCAGCAAGAAGCTCCCGGGGTCTTCAAGCTTAGGAGGAAGCCCTTTTTGAATCAAAGCCCTGCATTCCTCAGTAAGCAGTATGGTCTCTTTCTCATCCCAACTTCTTTTTTTATTAATAAGCTCCTTAAAAAACTTGGCATACAGAGGCATTTGCTCAAGTGCTTTAGCCAAGGGAATATTGATCTCCAGCTTTTTGAAAGTCTCAAGGAACTTATGAAAATGTTGGTCCTTAGTCTCTTTGCTGAACCTCTGTGGATATGGTAGTGGAGATGTGATGCTCTTTCCCACTTGCTGCTGTCCCTGAATCACTTCTTTTGAACTGTGTGGCTGGTTGTTCTTCTCTTTGAGTTTCTCAGTGCTCTTGTTTGGCATCACAACTTGATCCTTGGCTTCATCTGCCTTTGTTTGCTTTCATCTTCTATTGGTCTTTTGCTGCTCTCTACTTGCTTCTTTGTAGTGTCATTGTTGCTCATCAATGTTCTCCCACTCCTTAATTGTATCGCCTTGCATTCTTCCTTAGGATTTGGGATTGTGTCACTCGGCAGTGAGCTTGAAGGTCTCTCAACAGAAATCTGCTTGGAGATTTGCCCAATCTGCCTCTTTAGGCTCTTCATGGAGGCTTCATGGTTCTTTGTGGTCATTTCTTGGTTCTTCATCATCTTTTCCATGAGCATCTCCAGATTAGTAATCCTCTGAGAGTCTTGTAAAATTGCTTGGTTATGGGGTGCTGATGGTTGATGGTAAGTGCTTTGGTTGGTAGGTTGGTTATTGGATGGATAATGGTTAGAGTTGGGGTAGTTGTTTTGGGGTTTTCTGTAGGGATTTTGGTTAGTCTGCTGCTGGTTGTGGTTTTGGTTGTTTCTTAAGGTGTTTGGGTTTGAGCTCCTCTGCCATGGTTGTTGGTTTTGGTTGTGGTTATCCCCCCATCTGAGGTTTGGGTGGTTCTTCCAGGATGGATTGTAGGTATCACCATACACCTCATTTAAACCTTGGTTGTGCATATACTGCACTTGCTCTTGTTGTTGTTCCTCTTGGTTCTCCTCATTATGCCCCCAAGGAGTGGTTGGTTGGCTTGTGGCACTCACTGATGCTACTTGTAGGCCATCAATTCTTTTGGCCATTTGCTCAAATTATTGCTGAATCTGTTGCTGCATCATTTTGTTTTGAGCTAAGATTGAGTCCACTCCTTCTAGCTCCATTACTTCTCTCCTTTGTGATGGTTGGCGTTGCCTTTGATGCGCAAAGAAATACTGATTATTAGCCACCATGTCAATAAGATTTTGAGCTTCTTCTGCAGTTTTCATCAGTTGCAATGATCCTCCAGCTGAGTGATCAAGTGCCTCTTGAGCCTTTAGAGTGAGTCCTTCATAGAAGTTCTGTAGCTTGTCCCACTCAGCAGAGCCTTATATCTCTCCCATGCCTCATACAGATTTTCAGCATCCAATTGCGTGAATGTCTGCACCTCAGTCTTCAACCTGATGATCCTTTGAGGGGGTAAAACTTGGCAAGAAACTTGCTCACCAAATCATCCCAAGTGTTAATGCTTTCCTTCGGAAATGTTTCTAGCCATTGAGTGGTCTTGTCCCTGAGAGAGAATGGGAATAACAACAGCTTGTATATGTCAGGATGCACTCCATTGCTTTTAACTGTGTCACAAATTCTCAAGAAAGTGGATAAATGTTGGTTTGGATCCTCCAATGGTCCTCCCCCAAACGAGCAGTTGTTTTGGACCAATGTGATGAGTTGTGGCTTCAGTTCAAAGTTATTTGCATTGACATTAGGGGTGAGAATGCTGCTTCCACAATGTCTAGCATTTGCAAAAGTATAGGAGGCCAGTACTCTCCTCTGTTGTGGGTTATTGTTAACCCCTCCTCCTGGATTAGATGGATCTCCTTCCATCTCGTGATATTCTTCCTCAGATTCTTCCTCTCAAACAATATTTTTCCCTCTTTCAGCTCTTCTTAACCTTCTAAGAGTTCTCTGGTCAGTTTCAGATAAAACAGGAGTGGCTCTCCCTGTACCGGACATACAAACAAAACAAAAGAAACACCACCAGTAACACTTCAATCTATTGCTAGAATGAAGTTTTAGTTAGCTTGAGCAAAATTTCAAACAGTTAGTGTGTCAGTAAAAAATTAGAGAAACAGAAAAGAAAAAGTGCTTGATCTAGATCTCCACTTCACTTAATCATTGTCAATCTATTTCAATCCCCGGCAACGGCGCCAAAAACTTGATGAGTATTTTTGGAAAACGAAATTTCAACACCCAAATCTCTCCGGCAAGTATACCGGGTCGCATCAAGTAATAAAACTCACGGGAGTGAGGTCGATCCCACAGGGATTGAAGGATTGAGCAATTTTAGTTTAGTGTTTGATTTAGTCAAGCGAATCAAGAGTTGATTTGAGTGGTTTGTATTTGACAGAAGCTAAATTGCATGAAATTAAAAAGGAGAGGGATAATTGGCAAGAATTTAAAGTGCAGAGGAATTAACGAGGCTGAATCTTAAAGTGCAAGTAATATAAATTGCAGAAACTTAGATTGCAAGAAATGTAAATTGCAAAATCTTAAAGTGCAAGAAATGTAAATGGCTTGAATTGTAAAGGGAATTGGGAATTGGATTTGCAGAAATTTAACAAGGAAAAGTAAATCTCAACGCATAGAAGAGTAGAAGATGACTTGAATTGAATCGGATCTAAAACGGAAATGTAAATGAACTTGAAAAACATTAAACAGAGAATTTAAAATGAAAACTCCAGATCTCAGGACCCAAGAGACTAGATAACCGAGTCTAAATCTTAATGCCTTCCTAGATCCAAATGTAGAATTCAGTTGCAAGAAATAAAGAAAAATAAATTGCAGAATGAGTAGAAGAAGAGGCAATGAACAGAAATTGAAATTCAATTATGCAGAAAATTAAACAAGATCCCAAGGTGAGATTGAAACAGAAGTTCTTCAATTCTTCACCCAAGATCCAAAGCAAGAAAAGTAAAGAGTGCTAAGCAAGAACAAGGAAGAAGAGAGATCAATTCTCCTTCCCAATTCTCTAGAATTCTAAAGCAACAATTCAAAAATGTAAAGGTGAGCTCTCTACTGTAAGTATGTAAAAATTCTCCAAGGAAGCTCCCTGAAAACTTAAATCCTAAGCTATTTATACACTTTCTTCAAATGGTCTTCAAGCCTTGAATTGGGCCTTTGCTCTTGATGGAATTGGGTTGATAAAAGCCTCTGTTGATTGCTCTTGGAGTTGGAGAGAAACCCATTGTGAACCGGGCCATGAATCATAAAAGCTTGAGTCAAAGTTTGAGGCAAACATTGGCTCAAGCTTTTCATATCAGCTGCCCCCTTTTGCTGCTATCAACGTTTGGGCTAAAGTTTGAGGTCAAACTTTGAGCCAAACGTTGAGCCTTCTTGTATGCCTTGTGGCGCCAACGTTTGCCAAAAAGCTTGAGGCAAACGTTGGTGCAAACTTTTGCTCTCTTGGGTGTGTTGATGGTGGCGCCAACGTTTGCCAAAAAGCTTGAGGCAAACGTTGGCACAAGCTTTTCTCCTCCAGGGTGTTGGTGTGTGGCGCCAACATTTGCCAAAAAGTTTGAGGCAAACGTTGGCGCAAGCTTTTGCTTCTTCCAGGGAGATTTCAACTTTTCCAGAAGTTTGAGCTAAAGTTTGAGGCAAACTTTGGCTCAAGCTTTTTGTTCTCTCTTGCTCCTAGCCATTCCTTCTTTCTTCAACCTTCTTCAAAGCTCTTTTCCCCTATCATCAATCAACCAAACATATCAAAGCTATGCTCAAAATCATGAGATTGTTATTCTTTCATAGTATATGACAATTATAGCACAAAATCTCATGAAATTGCATTAATTCTTCCATGGTTGATTGAATCAAAGGAAACATAAAATTCTACTCAATTGGCTTACTTATGGCTCAAGAAAGTGCATAAAATCAATTAAAAACAAAAGAAAAAGACTAGTGAAACTAGACTAAGATGACTTGTCATCAATGGCCTTAATCATCTCTTAGTATGTATCTATACTCTATAAATGGATATATAAATTAAAACAAAGTAAAGAATATCAGAATAAAAAAGAAGTACAAAACACACACAGGAATGAAAATTATGGTTTGAATGTAACCATATAATTAAGCTCAAAACTCACAGGCTGTGTGTTCTCTAGCTCAAACATCATATATCAGTTATACATGTCATGCAAGTAGAAATTAAGAGTTCCCATTATTCTCAATGTAAAAAATTTATTTGTTTTGGGTGGCTTTAGAGTTTTAGTGTTCCTCCTTGATGAAATGTTGTTAACTAACTAACATGTTATGTTCTATATACAAGGTGTGTGGATTGTTTTTGATTATGTTAAGGTCTCTAGTTTACTTCCTTTTTATTTTCAATTTAAACCAAACTATCATATGCTAAAAGGGGTAAACTATACTAATTAATCCACATATTCTATAACTAATAAGTTAGAATTGCAACTAAACTAAATGGCTAAAATATGAACTAAAGTGCAAAATGCAGAAAATAGAGTAAAACACGTGAAAAGAACAATGTATAAGTACTGAAAGATAAAAATAAAAATAAAGATAAAAATACAGAAAAATAACCAAAGTAAAATAAAAGAGTCTGTAGTGGTTCACCAAAAAATGCGCCAGAGATGGCGACCTCCCCACACTTAAAATAAAGCATTGTCCTCGGTGCTCACTCAAGCTGGGTGTGAAAGAGTGTCATCACTGGAAGGATGGGCTGTTGGAGTCTCGGTGGTGGCCTGAGGATCTGCAGACTGGATGAGCGTAGAAGGAATCTACTGTAGAGGAGGCTCTGACTGGATAGGAATCTCTGCCTCTGCGGTTTGTATCCGGTGTGGCTCCCCCTGCTGTGGTGTAGCCTGCTCCGGTCTTGCCTGTGCAGCCTGGGTGGGTATCTCCTCCTTGTGATCGTCCTCTTCCACCTCAGATGTATCAGAAGGGGTGTCAAGCTCGGAGGGAATGTCGCCACCGGAACGGATCATCAACTTGATGTGCTCATAAGCGACGCTCCATACGATCTAAGTGGGCGAAGAGTCGATGCACCAAATGGTAAATAAGCTCAGGAGTAGCTGGAGGTGCGGTGGGTGGGGCAGGTGTAGCAGTGGAAGAAGAAGGGGCGGCTGAAGGTGTGGCTGTCTCATCAGGAGCGGTGAGGAATGGAGGTGTATAGCCCAAAGCCAAAAACTTCCTGCTGTGAGGAATGATCTTCTTGCGGTCTGCAGCAGTCGGCTGTGCATCAGCATCCTCCCAAGGCACGTCAGCTCGACGGCCTAGCTGGGTGACCAGATAAGGGAAGGGGAGGGTGCCTCTGACATGGACCCTAGCCATATATTGCCGGATGAATCATGGCAGATATAGGTCCTTACCCTCCATCACACACCAGAGGAGGGTGATCATAGCAGCAGGCAGCTTCGTCTCATGAGTGCTCGACAAAACAAAGTTGCTCAGGATCTGGTGCCAGAGCCGAGCCTCATCATTCAGATACATAAGCTTGATTCCTTTGGGCATTGTGGTGTTCTTACCCATGACCCATGGGACAGTAGGGTCAAGGGCTATTCTCTCCTTGACATCATCCCAGTCGAATCTCAGAAACCTCATATCCTCTTTAGCCTTTTGGTAACCGTCAGGCTGATCTGAGTTAGGCTGAAAGCGCAGAATATTCTCAATGGCCTCTTCAGTGACCAGTATCTGTTTCCCTCTGAGGTGCACTGCATCCAGGGAAGTCTTGAAATAATTGCAGTAAAACTCTCTTACCCAGGAAGCATTGACCTCAGTCAAATTTCTCTCCAAGAAGAACCAGCCTCTTTGTTTGATTTGATCGGAGGTGTACTGCTGTAGTTCTTTTGGAATTTTCAAAGTCCTTTCCAGGTACAGATTTCTGGAGGTAGCAAACACTGGATACTTCAGCTTACAGTATCGGTTTGCAAACTTAATTGGATCATTGGCAGGGAGGAGTTGGTCAGCCTTCTCCTGCGGGGTAAAGTGCTTTTCCCGCCAGGAGTCATCATGCATAATCTCCAGGAGAGACATAGAGGATTCACCTCTTTTTTGTTTGCCAGTTGTGGCTTTGCCTTTTCCTTTTCTTTGAGGGTCAGACATCCTGAAAAATAGAAATCTAGGATATAATAAAAGCAGAAAAACAAGTAAGCAAATAATAAGATAAGCACAAAGTGGAAAAGGAGCAGTAGAATTATGAAATGAGTTAATGAAATGTATATTTTGGAGTGTTTCGGAGGTAAAAATCTGAGATGAGAAATCACAATCCAAAATAATATATGAGTGGAATACTTGGTAATTAGGAGCAACAATAATCATGCCATGAGTTAAAAAGTTGAAAGAGTTAGTTTAAAATCAGAGGGGGAAGTTTGAAAGTTAAAAGTGGGTAGAATTGAAAAAAAGAGGTTAGAAAGCGAAAATCAGTGAGTTAGTAAAAAGAAAGTCAGAGTAAGTGGCATGATGATTGGTTTCTAAGTAACAAGAATTTCACAATTTTAAGCAACAGACAACTCATAAGCAAGGAAATCAAGTTGTTGATGATTCATATAGATATAGAAATAGCGAAAAGTGAAAGCTAATCATCAATAATGTGATTTATTAACCAGGAAAACAGAGGAATAAGAAAGCGAGCCCGTGCGTTCATGAATTAGTTTGGTAAAAAGCTGAGGAGTGCCAAATTCAAATAGCCAAAACCAAAACATGAATGAATATCAAAACAATTTACAAAAAATTGGGTAGCATTCCGGCTAAAATTAGATGTTCCCGGGTAATAAACAGCAGGCAGAATAGTTCATATAAATTAAAACAAACTGCAAATAGATATAAATAATATGAACATGAAAGATCAGTCGCAATAGCAGTATGAACAGTAAGAACATCATATGAACAATACTAACATCACAGCAACAGCAGAATTGCGAAAATTATAAAACAAGTAGCAAGAACAGCGTAATTAAATAGGCCTAAATCCACTAACTACATCTTAGCTACCTAACCACCTAGAATCCACTACAACATACATCGCTAACTATCCTAAATTTAAACATAAACTGACAAAAAATATGCAAATAATGTTGAATGAAAGAAATGTGGCGTTCGGCAGAACCTAGTAGGCGTATGAACTAAGCTAGGCAACTGAGAGATGGCAGGGGTGTGGTTGTGGTGGTGCTGGGAGAGGCACGGTAGCGCGGTGGCGGAACAGGGTGGTTGGCACGGCGGATGGTGGCTGTTTGGTGGCATGGGGGTTCCGGGTGGGGGTAATGGTGGAGAGGGGGTTCAGGAGGGGGAAAGGAAGGGGGTGAGGGTGATGGTGGTGGGAGGTGCGGCAGTGACGGTGCGGTGGTGGTGGTGGTCGCGGAGGGGGCAGCGGTGGTGGAGGGAAGAAGAGAAGAGAAAGAGAAGAAAGAGTGGGATGGAAGAAGGGGGTGGTGTCGCGGTCGTGGCTGGGTGGTCGACAGTGGTGCGGCCGGTGGAGGTGGTTGGGTGGTGGTGGCGGTTGTGGGTGGTGGGGAGTAGAGAGGGAGTAGGAGGGGTGTTAGGGCGAAGAATGAGGCGTGATGGGGTAGGGTTTTGCGTCACTGGGGGTTAGTGAATTTGAATCCACGCGAACGCGTGGGGCACGCGATCGCGTGGCTAGGGTGGAATGGGGTTGACGCGATCGCGCGAGTGACGTGATCGCATGGAATGGGTGATGCCAAGGCATCTTAGGCTAATTTCACTAGCATTTTTCTGTTATTTTTAGTTGTTTTATGCATTTTCTTGAGCCTTAAGTAATCATTTGGGCCAAATAGTCATGCTTGTATTAAATCATTCAAACATGAAGATTTTGATGCAAATTCCATGAGTTTTTAGTTATATTCCTTGAATGCTATGAATGAAAGATTTCTCATGAAATTTTGCAAGACTTTGATGCAGTTGTTTGGATGATTTCAGGGAAGAAGAGGCTAGGCAAGGAAGCAACAAAATCAATAAAGGGAAGCTTGAATATCACATGTGGAGTTTAAGCTCCAGTTTAAGCTTAAACTGGAGCTTAAACGCCAAAACCATGAGAGCTAAGGAAATGCTGAAAGTGGCGTTTAACCTCCAGTTTAACCTTAAACTGGAAGTTAAACGCCAGAAATGGGAAATGCACCAGGGAGCCATTTCCACGTTTAAGCTCCAGTTTAACCTTAAACTGGAGCTGAAACGTGTTCGACCAAGTTTTCTCCTCCAGGGTTGCTTTCTCCATTTCCACGTTTAAGCTCCAGTTTAACCTTAAACTGGAGCTTAAACGTGTTCGACACCTCCAGGGCTACCTTTCTCAGCTTCCACGTTTAAGCTCCAGTTTAACCTTAAACTGGAGCTTAAACGTGTTCGACCTCCAGGATGGCTTTCTCTATTCCCACGTTTAAGCTCCAGTTTAACCTTAAACTGGAGCTTAAACGTGTTCGACCTCCAGGGCTGCCTTTCTCTATTCCCACGTTTAAGCTCCAGTTTAACCTTAAACTGGAGCTTAAACGTGTTCGACCTCCAGGGCTGCCTTTCTCTATTCCCACGTTTAAGCTCCAGTTTAACCTTAAACTGGAGCTTAAACGTGTTCGACCTCCAGGGCTGCCTTTCCTATCTCCACGTTTAAGCTTCAGTTTAATCTTAAACTGAAGCTTAAACGTGTTCGACTACGTTACCCTCCAGGGCTGCCTTCTTCCATTTCCACGTTTAAGCTTCAGTTTAACCTTAAACTGAAGCTTAAACGTGCTTCCACAAAAGGCATCACTGGAAGTGTCTGGCGTTTAAGCTGCAGTTTAAGCTTAAACTGCAACTTAAACGCCACTATTGGAAAAGGTTTATGGGCCAAAAATATTGCAGTTTAAGTTAGCTTTTGAACACAAACATTAACTTAAACTTACTCTGGTATGAAACCCAATTGAATATCATGGTTTATGGGATTGGGCCTGAAGGATTGATGAGTCTGGAATTTCAATTTGTTGAGTCATGTGTCATTACTTGATTATCACTAAGTTGGCTCAATGAATGTTACAGAATTTGGATCAGCAGCCTCATCAAGATTATGGATCATAAACCCAAAGCAAAAGGAAAGCAGGGAGAGGCCTCAAAGCCCAAGAAACACAACAGAAGCTCAATATAGAAAGTGTATAAATAGGATAGAATTTAAGTTAGGAGGGACTTTTACCTTTGGATTTTGCTAGTTTTCATACCTTTGTAATTGAATTCAGAGCTATGACTCACTAAACCCCTTCCATTGGGTTAGGGAGCTCTATTGTAATTCAATGAATCAATAATAGTTTATCTTCTTCTTCAATCTTTTCTCTTGAATTTTGTTAGAAAGCTTCTCGATCTAACTCCATTGGGTAGTTGTCTTGGGAAAGAAACTACCCATAATTGGAATCCTTCGGAACCTTGGGAAAGGAATGGAGGATTCATGCTAGAGAAGCTTTCTCACAGTGAATTGGATTGGGGTTTGGATGGATATTGTGACATGTAATCCTACCAAATTGTGGTTCATGAAACTGTGTGGTATAATCAGTGATCGAGCATCATCTCTTCTTATGAACATTTAAACCAAGGGATTGGGAATTTGTTTGTTTTTAGAGAGAATTGGTGAGCCAAGGGATTGGGATCCAATCATATAAGATTGCCAAGCAAAATTCAATGAACGCATTGGTTGAGGAAGAGATAAACATGTTTTGATTCGGAGATCTCAATATCTCCTATAACCCAATGAATTCCCCATTTCTGATTTCCACTTTCTCTTTACATTCTGTAACTCAATTCATGCAATCACCCCCATTCCCTTTTTAATTTCAGCAATTTAGCTTCTGCTCTTTAATTCATGCAATTTAAGATTCTGCCATTTCAATTTCTTGTCATTTACGTTTCCCGCCAATTTTACATTCCGCAATTCTCATCTAAATCTTGATTCCGCTCAACTAGAACATACTTCTAATCCAAATTGCTCACTCAACCAATCCTTGTGGGATTCGACCTCACTCTATTGTGAGTTTTTACTTGACGATAACCGGTGCACTTGCCGGAAGGAATTTTGCCGATCGTGCAATTTCCTAAATCGTAGCATAACAAGTTTATGCGCATCAAGTTTATGGCGCCGTTGCCGGGGATTGGTTTTCGAGTGACAATTCTCAAATTGGAAGTTAACTAGATTGAGCATTTTTTTGTTTTGATTAATTCAGTACAAGTTACTTGTTGAATTTTAATTTCTGCACTCTGTTACATGCTTTCTTTCTTTATGCCTTTAAAATCAAGCAACTAACTCACTGACTCACTAACTGTTTGAATTAATTCCTCAACTGCTCTAACCATACTCTTCCATTAACCAAGAGTATTTCACTTGTTTGTTGCCTGTGCTGTGTTCTTGTATGACAGGTAGGAGAGGAGAGACATCAACTCCTCCATATACCGAACCAGAGAGGACCCTTCATAGACTTAGAAGGAAAGCAAGAGGGAAGAGAGTACTGGGAGAAGAAGAATCTGAAGGAGAATCTGAGGACAATTTTGAGGAAGGTTTAGATCTCAACATGGATAGAGAAGTTCACAACCATGAGAGAGCTGATGGAAACAATGCCATTCCTGAGAGGAGGGTTCTTAGTTCTTACATAAACCCAACCTCTGGGAATTGTGGTAGCAGCATTCAGAAACCACCCATTCAGGCCAACAATTTTGAGCTCAAACCACAGCTAATATCACTTGTGGAGAATCATTGTTCATTTGGTGGGAGTGCTAATGAAGACCCAAACCAACATCTCACAAAATTCCTGAGAATTTGCGACACTGTGAAGTCCAATGGAGTCCAAGAAGATGCCTATAAACTGCTTTTGTTCCCATTTTCACTTAGGGACAAGGCAGCTAAGTGGCTGGAATCATTCCCAAGGGGGAGCCTAACAACATGGGACGAGGTGGAAAGCAAGTTTCTGGCACGTTTCTTCCCCCCACAAAAGGTCAATAGGCTTCGATCTGAGGTTCAGACTTTTAGACAACAAGATGGTGAAACTCTCTACGAGGCATGGGAGAGATTCAAGGATTTGACAAGGAAATGCCCACCAGACATGTTCCATGACTGGGTGCAATTGCATATTTTCTATGATGGACTCTCTTATGAATCAAGGAAGGCTGTAGACCATTCATCAGGAGGTTCATTGAACAGGAAAAAGACTGTGGAAGAAGCCATTGAAGTGATTGAGACAGTGGCTGAGAATGAGTACTACTATGCATCAGAGAGACACAACACTAAGGGAGTCATGGAGCTGAACCATGTTGATACAATTCTAGCCCAAAACAAGGTGTTTGCCAAGCAACTAGCAGAGCTCACCAGGAAATTAGAAACAAAACAAGTGGCTGCAATACACACACAAGATCAAGAGGAAGAAAGCACTGAAGGAGGTGATTGGGAAGAGGCCAATTATGTAGGAAATCAACAAAGGCAACCATATGATCCACATTCCAACACTTACAACCCAGGCTGGAAAAACCACCCAAACTTTGGGTGGGGAAACCAGCAAAACCAACATAACAAGTCCACATACCAAAACTCCAACCAAAGATCATACCAAGCCACACAAAACACTTACTCTCAACCACCATATCATAGCCAAAATAATCAACCTGCCCAACCTAATCCGAACCAACAATTTCAAGATCAATTAAACAGGATAGAAGGAATGCTTGCAACCATGAGTCAAGACATAACCGAATTGAAAGCTTTTAAGGAAGAAGTAAATTCTAACCTGCAAAACCAAGGAGCTGCCATCCAGAAGCTAGAAAATCAAATTGTGTATTTGTCTAAGCAAACCCCTGGGACAAGCGTTTCTCATGCTGCCAAGGCTATTGCAAGGGAAGAATGTAAGGCCATAACCCTCAGAAGTGGAAAGAATCTAAAGGAGATCTCAAAGGAAACCACAGAGGATGAAGCAAAGGAAAATGTGAGAGATAAGGAACAAGGACAATCTTTTACATCGTCTGCAACAAAAGAAAAAGAAAAAGAGGTCCTGAAGCCTTATACACCTAAAGCACCATATCCTCAACATTTGATGAAAAGTGAAAAGGATGGCCAATTCTCCAGGTTCTTGGAGATTTTCAAGAAGCTTCAAATCAACATTCCGTTTGCTGAGGCAATAGAGCAAATGCCACTCTATGCAAAATTCTTAAAGGAATTAATGACCAAGAAAAGAAGCTGGAGAAACGAAGAAACTGTGTTGTTAACTGAAGAATGCAGTGCCATCATCCAGCACAAATTGCCTCAGAAATTGAAGGATCCAGGCAGTTTCCAAATCCCCTGCATCATAGGAGAAGTCATGGTGGAGAAGGCCTTGTGTGACTTAGGGGCCAGTATCAATTTGATGTCTCTAACAATGATGAGAAGAATGAAGATTGAGGAAGCCAAACCAACAAGAATGGCCCTCCAATTGGCAGATCGAACTTTTAAATTCCCTCATGGGATAGTTGAGGATTTGTTGCTGAAAGTGGGAGATTTTATATTTCCTGCTGATTTTGTGGTGTTAGATATGGAGGAAGAAGCCAAAGCTTCAATAATTCTGGGAAGACCCTTCCTGGCTACTGCTGGAGCCATCATAGATGTACAAAAGGGTGAACTCACTCTTAGACTACATGATGAGAAATTGGTGTTTAACGTATTCAAGGCAATGAGCTATCCATCAGAATCACTAAGGGAATGCATGAGGGTGGATGTAGTGGACATTGCAGTACAAGAAACCTTTGAGGAAACAACAAAGGAAGTGGCAGAGGAGGAGTTCACCAAGGACATAGAAGTTAGTGACATCAAGGCTGCTGAAACAACCATGCCAAGCATGCCAGAGATAGTGAAAGAAAAGAAGGAAGCACCAAAACCTGAGCTCAAAGCATTGCCCCCTAATCTCAAGTATGCATACTTGGGTAGTGATGAGAGTCATCCTGTTATCATTAGCTCTGCCCTGAGTCAAGAACAGGAAGAAGAATTGATCAAGGTGCTATAAACTCATCAGGATGCCATTGGATGGACCCTAGCTGATTTGAAGGGGATAAGTTCATCCATATGCATGCATAAAATCTTGTTAGAAGAGGATGCTAGACCCTCCATCCAAGCTCAGAGAAGATTGAATCCCGTCATGAAAGAAGTGGTACAAAAGGAGGTCATGAAGTTATGGCAGGCAGGGGTAATCTACCCCATTTCTGATAGCCCATGGGTTAGTCCCATCCATGTAGTTCCCAAGAAAGGTGGCATAACTGTGGTGCCAAATGAGAGGAACGAACTCATACCCACAAGAACTGTCACTGGGTGGAGGATGTGCATAGACTACAGGAAGCTCAATGAAGCCACCAGAAAAGATCATTTCCCACTCCCATTCATGGATCAGATGCTTGAAAGGCTTGCAGGACATGCTTACTATTGCTTTTTGGATGGATACTCAGGCTATAATCAGATAGTAGTTGATCCTAGAGATCAAGAGAAAACATCATTTGTTTGTCCATATGGAGTTTTTGCTTATAGACGCATGCCCTTTGGATTGTGCAATGCACCTGCCACTTTCCAAAGATGCATGCTGTCCATCTTTTCGGACATGATTGAAAAATTTATTGAGGTCTTCATGGATGATTTTTCTGTGTTTGGAGATTCTTTTCCTAGCTGCCTACACCACCTTGCCTTGGTGCTTAAGAGGTGCCAAGAGACTAACCTAGTATTAAACTGGGAAAAGTGTCATTTCATGGTCACAGAAGGAATAGTCCTTGGCCACAAAATCTCTAATAGAGGCATTGAGGTGGACAGAGCTAAGGTGGAACTCATTGAAAAACTACCTCCACCAAGTAATGTCAAGGCAGTTAGGAGTTTTTTGGGACACGCTGGTTTTTACAGAAGGTTTATTAGAGACTTTTCTAAAATAGCCAAACCTTTGAGTAACTTGCTTGTCTCTGATACACCCTTTGTATTTGATAAAAATTGCATGCTAGCCTATGAACTTTTGAAGCAAAAACTTTCCTCTGCACCTATCATTGCCCCACCTGATTGGAACTTACCTTTTGAACTGATGTGTGATGCATCAGACCTTGCTATTGGGGCAGTGTTAGGACAAAGGAAAGACAATTTGGTACATGTGATTTATTATGCCAGTAAAGTCTTGAATGATAACCAAAGGAATTACACAACCACTGAAAAAGAACTCTTGGCAATAGTCTTTGCATTTGACAAATTTAGATCCTATCTCATTGGATCTAAAGTCATTGTCTTCACTGATCATTCAGCTTTAAAATACTTACTTGCTAAACAAGAATCCAAACCAAGACTTATTAGATGGGTTCTTTTGTTGCAGGAATTTGACATTGAAATCAAAGACAAGAAGGGTGTAGAGAACAAGGTGGCAGACCATTTATCAAGGATACCATGTGAAGAAGGAAGCGCACAAAGCACACATATAAATGAGTGCTTTCCTGATGAACAACTCATGGTAATTCACAAAGCACCCTGGTTTACAGACATAGCAAACTTCAAGGCCACTGGGAGTTTGCCGTTGGAATTTAACAAGCATCAAAGGAAGAAATTGGTAAATGATGCCAAATACTTCATCTGGGACGAACCATACTTGTTCAAAAAATGTTCGGATGGCATACTCAGAAGATGCATATCAGAGGAAGAAGGAAGGGAAGTCTTATGGGACTGCCATGGCTCCACTTATGGAGGACATTTTGCAGGAGAAAGAACAGCAGCTAAGGTGTTGCAGTGTGGTTTTTATTGGCCCACTATCTTCAAAGATGCAAAGGAACTAGTGAAGCACTGCCATGAATGCCAGAAAGCGGGGAACCTGCCAAGAAGAAATGAAATGCCACAACAATTCATTCTGGAACTTGAATTGTTTGATGTATGGGGGATAGATTTCATGGGACCCTTTCCCTCCTCATACTCAAATAATTACATTCTTGTGGCAGTAGACTATGTCTCCAAATGGGTTGAAGCAATAGCAACTCCAACCAATGATAATAAGGTAGTCATGAACTTCCTCAGAAAACACATTTTTTGCCGTTTTGGGGTTCCAAGAGCAATCATCAGTGATGGAGGAAGCCACTTCTGCAACAAACCATTAGAGGCATTGCTTCTAAAATATGGAGTCAAACACAAGGTAGCCACACCATACCATCCACAGACAAGTGGGCAAGCCGAAATATCTAACAGAGAACTCAAAAGAATCCTGGAAAAGACTGTGGGAACTTCAAGGAAGGACTGGTCGATTAAGCTAGATGATGCTCTCTAGGCATATAGGACAGCTTTCAAAACACCAATTGGAATGTCTCCTTACCAACTAGTATATGGAAAAGCTTGCCATTTGCCACTGGAGTTGGAGCACAAGGCATACTGGGCCTTGAAACTTTTGAACTTGGACAGCAAAGCTGCTGGAGAAAGAAGGATGTTGCAAATTCAAGAGTTGGAAGAATTCAGAGCTGAAGCTTATGAGAATGCCAAAATTTACAAAGAAAGAGCAAAGAAGAAGCATGACAGCAACATAGCCCCAAGGAAATTTGAAGAAGGACAAAAAGTATTGCTTTACAATTCTAGGCTGAAGCTATTTCCAGGGAAGCTAAAATCAAGGTGGTCTGGACCATTCCTTGTCACCAAGGTCTCCCAATATGGACAAGTAGAAATCATGGAAGAAAAGTCACAACGAACCTTCATTGTGAACGGTCAAAGACTCAAACATTACTTGGGAGATGTGGAGGAGAAGGACAAAGTTAAATATCACCTCAACTGAGGAAGCTGACCGTCAAGCTAATGACGTTAAAGAAGCGCTTGTTGGGAGGCAACCCAACCTGAGGTAATACCCTTTTGCTGTTTCTTTTATTTGTTTCAATAAAAAGGGTGAAGTAGTTTCTGTGCATTGCAAAGAATTAAGTTTGGTGTTTCACACCAAACAATGAATTCGTGGATCAATAATTCAAAGGGGAATGTGTGACTCTAAGTTTGGTGTTCCACCATAAAGATCAACTGAACACAACAACCTTTGAATTATATGAAAGGAACAACCATTCTAAGCAGTCACAGAAATGCTTAAAACCCTTAGCAGCAACTTCATTCCAAAGAGAACTCAAGGATTCAAAGAACAGAGAAGTAAGTGGGAGACTAAGTTTGGTGTTCACACACCAACTTAAGACTCAGATACTTACCCACACATAGTTGAGCTAACCACTCAAGTGCTTGAGAAGCAAGCAACTTCATCACTCTTTGCAGGAAAGGAAACAAGGATCTTAAAGCATGAAGCAACAATTAGGAGAAGAAGGAGAAATCAAATTGTTTCCTGGCAACAAAGAGAAAACAAGGAATTTCACAAGGTGGTGTTGTTCCTTGATAATTCTTTAAAAAGGGCAAACAAAAGCATGCTTGTTCTGGTTTAAACTGTAATTGTTGAATCTTTCTGGAATGTGAAGTTTTTAGTATATTTGTCTGTTTATTGCTTTGAATAAAGTGAATGCCTAGATGTTTGGATATAACTTCACCTTCTTAAACAAATGCTTGCCATGCTTGTTCTGTTTCCAAAAATAAAAGAAAAGTTTGAACAAAAGTAACTTGGCTCAATTAGTGACAAATCAAGTAGAATTAAGTGGTGGTATGCATGCTTGATTGTTTAGTCAGATCACTGGAAATAGAGTGTAGAATTATCATTTTTTGTGTAGAAATTGAAAACTGTCTATGGATCTTGATGAATAAATGTCTTTGGCCATGTAAAAGAAAGAAAAAGAAGAAGAAAAAGCCACTGAAAAAGGGCAACAAAAAGCAAAAAAAAAAATTGAGAAAATAAGCTAGGCACCAATGGTTTGAACTTCTGAGACAAATGTCTGTGGTGTTTATGTATTAAGGATATGCTTGGATGAATAGGTTCTGAGGAGTGTTTCAACACTTGGTAACTTGGGTTAACTAACCCGGGATTATCAACCAAAAGTCCATTATCAAGAGCAACCTAAATACAAAACATTTAGTCACACAAAGAGGTGCT
Organism: Arachis ipaensis; assembly: GCF_059453495.1. Classification (NCBI taxonomy): domain Eukaryota; kingdom Viridiplantae; phylum Streptophyta; class Magnoliopsida; order Fabales; family Fabaceae; genus Arachis; species Arachis ipaensis. Next base: position 89,182,894 of record NC_142440.1, on the reverse strand, counting down.
GGGCACCAATGTCTCAAGAAGAAATGTGAACTAAAATGCCTGGAGTGGATATGTGTAGTGCACTGATAAGAAAAAGAAAATGCCAAAGGCTTGTGCAACACATGACACTAAGCAAACAAGGAGCAAAAGGAGCTCTAAGAAAAAGAAAAGAAAAACAAAGAAGAGAAAAGTGCCAAGGACATAAGAATAACAAGGGGCCATAGCAGTGTTTGATGGATGCAATGAAAAAGTGATAATCTTACTTGATAAGAATGAAAAAGTGATGCTGCAACTTTCTGCATAAAACCCTTCTGATGAACTTCAAGTGCTTGCTAATATAGCCAATGTAATTGCTTTCTGTTTCATACTTTCTTCTCAAATAACTCAGGACTTGCTTAGGGACAAGCAAGTATTAAGTTTGGTGTTGTGATGCCAAGGCATCTTAGGCTAATTTCACTAGCATTTTTCTGTTATTTTTAGTTGTTTTATGCATTTTCTTGAGCCTTAAGTAATCATTTGGGCCAAATAGTCATGCTTGTCTTAAATCATTCAAACATGAAGATTTTGATGCAAATTCCATGAGTTTTTAGTTATATTCCTTGAATGCTATGAATGAAAGATTTCTCATGAAATTTTGCAAGACTTTGATGCAGTTGTTTGGATGATTTCAGGGAAGAAGAGGCTAGGCAAGGAAGCAACAAAATCAATAAAGGAAGCTTGAATATCACATGTGGAGTTTAAGCTCCAGTTTAAGCTTAAACTGGAGCTTAAATGCCAAAACCATGAGAGCTAAGGAAATGCTGAAAGTGGCGTTTAACCTCCAGTTTAACCTTAAACTGGAAGTTAAACGCCAGAAATGGGAAATGCACCAGGGAGCCATTTCCACGTTTAAGCTCCAGTTTAACCTTAAACTGGAGCTTAAACGTGTTCGACCAAGTTTTCTCCTCCAGGGTTGCTTTCTCCATTTCCACGTTTAAGCTCCAGTTTAACCTTAAACTGGAGCTTAAACGTGTTCGACACCTCCAGGGCTACCTTTCTCAGCTTCCACGTTTAAGCTCCAGTTTAACCTTAAACTGGAGCTTAAACGTGTTCGACCTCCAGGATGGCTTTCTCTATTCCCACGTTTAAGCTCTAGTTTAACCTTAAACTGGAGCTTAAACGTGTTCGACCTCCAGGGCTGCCTTTCTCTATTCCCACGTTTAAGCTCCAGTTTAACCTTAAACTGGAGCTTAAATGTGTTCGACCTCCAGGGCTGCCTTTCTTTATTCCCACGTTTAAGCTCCAGTTTAACCTTAAACTGGAGCTTAAACGTGTTCGACCTCCAGGGCTGCCTTTCCTATCTCCATGTTTAAGCTTCAGTTTAACCTTAAACTGAAGCTTAAACGTGTTCGACTACGTTACCCTCCAGGGCTGCCTTCTTCCATTTCCACGTTTAAGCTTCAGTTTAACCTTAAACTGAAGCTTAAACGTGCTTCCACAAAAGGCATCACTGGAAGTGTCTGGCGTTTAAGCTGCAGTTTAAGCTTAAACTGCAACTTAAACGCCACTATTGGAAAAGGTTTATGGGCCAAAAATATTGCAGTTTAAGTTAGCTTTTGAACACAAACATTAACTTAAACTTACTCTGGTATGAAACCCAATTGAATATCATGGTTTATGGGATTGGGCCTGAAGGATTGATGAGTCTGGAATTTCAATTTGTTGAGTCATGTGTCATTACTTGATTATCACTAAGTTGGCTCAATGAATGTTACAGAATTTAGATCAGCAGCCTCATCAAGATTATGGATCATAAACCCAAAGCAAAAGGAAAGCAGGGAGAGGCCTCAAAGCCCAAGAAACACAACAGAAGCTCAATATAGAAAGTGTATAAATAGGATAGAATTTAAGTTAGGAGGGACTTTTACCTTTGGATTTTGCTAGTTTTCATACCTTTGTAATTGAATTCAGAGCTATGACTCACTAAACCCCTTCCATTGGGTTAGGGAGCTCTATTGTAATTCAATGAATCAATAATAGTTTATCTTCTTCTTCAATCTTTTCTCTTGAATTTTGTTAGAAAGCTTCTCGATCTAACTCCATTGGGTAGTTGTCTTGGGAAAGAAACTACCCATAATTGGAATCTTCGGAACCTTGGGAAAGGAATGGAGGATTCATGCTAGAGAAGCTTTCTCACAGTGAATTGGATTGGGGTTTGGATGGATATTGTGACATGTAATCCTACCAAATTGTGGTTCATGAAACTGTGTGGTATAATCAGTGATCGAGCATCATCTCTTCTTATGAACATTTAAACCAAGGGATTGGGAATTTGTTTGTTTTTAGAGAGAATTGGTGAGCCAAGGGATTGGGATCCAATCATATAAGATTGCCAAGCAAAATTCAATGAACGCATTGGTTGAGGAAGAGGTAAACATGTTTTGATTCGGAGATCTCAATATCTCCTATAACCCAATGAATTCCCCATTTCTGATTTCCACTTTCTCTTTACATTCTGCAACTCAATTCATGCAATCACCCCCATTCCCTTTTTAATTTCAGCAATTTAGCTTCTGCTCTTTAATTCATGCAATTTAAGATTCCGCCATTTCAATTTCTTGTCATTTACGTTTCCCGCCAATTTTACATTCCACAATTCTCATCTAAATCTTGATTCCGCTCAACTAGAACATACTTCTAATCCGAATTGCACACTCAACCAATCCTTGTGGGATTCGACCTCACTCTATTGTGAGTTTTTACTTGACGATAACCGGTGCACTTGCCGGAAGGAATTTTGCCGATCGTGCAATTTCCTAAATCGTAGCATAACAAGTTTATGCGCATCAATGGGTAGAAGGATGAATGACGCGGTTGCATGAGGCATGCGACCGCATCGCTGGAAATTGTGCTAAACGCACAATTCCAACATCATTTCAGCGCAACTCTCTATCTCCTTTAGGGTGTTGTGCAATCCATGCGACGCGAACGCGTCGCTCACGCTTTCGCGTGGGATGGGTGTTTTGTAAGTGACGCGTTCGCGTGATGGACGCGAACGCGTGGGCCGTTTTGTGCTAAACGCACGATAGCCGCACAATTCCAGCCCAGATTTCTGGGCGTTAGATTTTTACGCCGATTTCTAGATCACGCATTCGCGTGATTGACGTGGACGCGTGGGAGGAGTTTTTCGCAACTGACGCTAACGCTTTAGCGATGCGATCGCGTCGCACGCCTTTCTCCCTTTTATATATATGTGTGTGTGTGCAAGTATGCAATTATGCAGTATGCAATGTTAATGCAAATTCTATGAATAACATCCAATTTCAATAAAAATAATATAGCATAAAATCAAATAGTATGAAATAAATATTGAAAAAGAAACGACCATACCATGGTGGGTTGTCTCCCACCTAGCACTTTTAGTTAAAGTCCTTAAGTTGGACATTGGATAAGCTTTCTGTTATGGTGGCTTATGCTTAAATTCATCCAGAAATCTCTACCAATGTTTGGAATGCCAACAGCCTCCGGAGTCCCAAACGAGGCATGTGAAGCCTTTGAGTAGCTTCAAACAGGTTTTCAGGCTCCCGGGGTGACGAATATCAGAATATTTTCCAGGATCCCAAACTTTGCTTTTAAATCTGCTTTCCTTTTGATCTATATTTTTCCATCTGGGCAGTTTAGAAATTAGATTCTCACCAAGATGACTAAACATTTTCCGAGATCCATTCGATTGAACATGATACCAATCCGTGCACTTCGAGTTGAAGCGTGGAACCTTATTGAACCTTGTGCACCAGCTCTGAGTACGAGCCATTTCCCTCTTACTCTTAAAGCCGCAGAGAGCTCTAAGCTGGCCATCTATTTCAAGCAAACCATATTCAAGTGGAAAAATAAAGTTAAAGGTTAAGGATTGTACCCACTTGAAGCTTGTATTGGGTGGTAATGGCCTTGGGATAGGTGTTTCCAGTGGTTCTGTAAGTTCTACTCCCTTGTAATCTTCTGTGAATTCCTCCACTTCTTTGCAAAATTCTTTAGCTGCAACTGTGTCCTGATCAAAGTCTTCTATGTCTTCCTCATCACTTAAGTCATAAGCTGGAGGTTGAGAGAAATCTACCTCCGCATCATCTTCGTATTCGCTTGGGGAAGATTCTTCGATCTCAGAGAATTCACTTGCGGATGCAAGTTCATTACTAGGGGAACTTGACTTGAGATTATCATCATTAAGGAAACGTGCTTCTTGGGTCATTCCGTCTAGTTCTTCATAAAATACCTGCCTTGGAGTTTGTGCACTATCCTCCTTAGCTTCAATTGTAACGTCCTTGACGGAATTCTTCACAACTCTGGATTCCCATAGAGGTTCAGCATCTCCTAAATCTTCAATCAATGCTTCTTCTTCTTGGATAATTTGAGCTTCCTCCAATTGTTCCAGAACAAAGTTGTGCTCATTACTGCCCTCTGGGATTTCTAGTGTCTCCTTCATTCAACGTTTGTCATTAGATTCTCCACATAAAGCTATTGGAGTTCCTTGAGTGCCTAAACGTCTGGAAGATAATTGATGTATTGCTTGCTCCAGCTGATGAATGGTTGTATGAAGTTGATCTACTGTTTCCTTGAGGCGAGCCTGTGATTCTCGAGGTGATGGATTTGGACATGGTACATAGGCAAGTGGTGGTGTTTGGTAGTAATTGGATTGGAATTGCGGTAAATAAGGATCGTATGGTGGTGAATGGTGAAAAGGAGCTTGTGAGTGTGGTGGTTCATAGTTATGTTGAGAGGATGGTCTATAGGCACAAGGTGGGGCTTGTTGGTAGTTACAAAGTTGTCCACCATATCTATTAGCTTGGTATGCATTGTAAAGTGGTCCTCGTCTGTGATACTGTGGAGGGGGGTGTTGCCTAAAGGGTTGATCAAATCCTCTTGGCTCCATCCATCTTTGATTTCTCTGACCTTGATGCATGTTCCTGCTATAACTTCCGTTTCCTTCAACAATATTAGAACCAAACTCAAAGCGAGAGTGGTGAGAATTTATAGTAGCTAATGGAAATAAAAGGAGAAAACAAAAACAAATAAACAAGTAAAAGAAAAATATTTACTATAACCAATAATAAGGCACACGTTTGCAGCTCCCCGGCAACGGCGCCATTTTAAAGACAGAACTTTTGCGTGGTCTAGAATTCAGAATAAATTCCCGTTGCAAGTATAGCTTCTAAACCAACAAAAGTCCTTTCTTACAAACATTTTGGTTGTCACAAGTAACAAACCCCTAAATAAATTGATAACCGAAGTATTTAAACATCGGGTCGTCTTCTCAAGGAACTGCAGGGAGGTATGTACTTATTATTGGTTTTGAGTTTTGTAAATTGGGGTTTTGAAAGTAAGGAACAAGTAGTTTAAATGACAAATAAAATCAATAAATAACTATAAAATAAACTCTTGGCAAGGTATGAGAATTTGGAAGTCCTATCCTAGTTATCCTTATCAATGGTGATGAGAATTGAGTTTTAATCCCACTTAGTTAGCCTTTACTAAAGCAAAGGAAGGTCAAGTGGACCAATTAGTTTGATCCTCAGGTCCTAGTCAATTCCTAAGAAAGGACTGGAGTTTATTGAAGTTCAATTCAATTAGCAAAAACAACAATTATCAATCACGTTGAGTTTGATAACTCAAGAGTTGCCAATTAATCAACCAAAGCCAAGAGGAAAAAAATACAAATTATTAATGTAAATAAAGGAAAGCAATCATAATTCTGAAATACCTCAAATTATATTAAATAGAAAATCAAATCTAAACATGAATGGTTCATAAGCCAATTTAGCAACAAGAAAAGTTCATAAATTCAATTGGAAAGCTAAATAAACTAGAATGCTAAGACAATTAAAAGTAGAAGAGAAACTAAATTAAAGGAAGATTGAACCTGGAATTGAAAAGAAATAAACCTAAAACTAAGAGAAATCCTAAAACCTAGAGAGAGGAGAAAAACTTAATGGGTGTAAATCAGATTCCACACAAATAACTCACCGGCAAGTGTACCGGGTTGCATCAAGTAGTAAAACTCACTTAGAGTGAGGTCGATCCCACAGGGATTGATGGATCAAGAAACTTTAGTGAGTGATTAGTCTAGTCAAGCTAACATTGGTGAATTGGATGTGAAATTGAAGCAACAGAATGTAAATAGCAGTGAATTTAAAGTTGCAGAAAGTAAATGAGCAGAATCTTAAAGAGTAAGAAATGTAAATTGACAGAATCTTAAATGACAAGAAATGTAAATTGCATCAAATGTAAAGGGGGGCTGGGTGTTAGAAATTAAAGGAAGCAATGAAGTAAGCAATCAAAGAGATCTTAAGAACAAGTGACAGGAAATTTAAAGTGCAGGAAAATTTAATTCAGATCACAGCAAGAATTGTAAAATGCAGAACACTTGCAGAATAATTAAATTGCATAAAAGTAAATTGGAAGCAATTGAAACAGAAGATTTAAATTCAAGCTCAATGTAAACTGAAGTGTATAATTGCAGAAAGGAAATTGTAGCAGAAGAGGAAATTGTAGCAGAGAAATGGAAATTGCATAAAGCTAAATTGAATTCTGAAATGTGGAGTGCAGAAAATTAAAAGTTTTTCAAAGAGAACTTTCTATTCTACGCTACTCCTAATGCTCTCTAGCAGAGCCATCCTTCTCACAAAAATGAAAATGATGCCTTATATAGGCTTTACAAAGTGAAAATGAAAATGAAATTGAAAACAAATTAAAATTCAAATGAAAATCCTAATCTAACTGATCCTTGTGCCTTTGAGTGATGTCATTTGGTCTTTGCTTGCTTTGGATTTCAATGAAATGGGGTGATTTTTATTTGGCCTTGAATAAAAATGGATTTGAAGAAGGATGGGTGTAACAACCCTAGTTTTGAAAATCAAATAAATAGTTATTTGTGATTTATTTTATTTGTTAATAATCTTATTTTAAGAAAATTATTTTACTAAAGGTAATTAAATAGAGTTTCATGATAATTGAAGTTTAAATTAATTAGAATTTTTATATAATCTTTATTAGATATTTAGTATAATTAAAATTATAATTTTGATAATTGAAAAATAAGAAGAATTGTATAATTTAATTCTATTTTGAATAAATTATGTTATTAATTTGAACTCCTAGAAAATGATTTTATTAAAAATGATTAGATTGATATTTATAAATATTTTAAGTTTAAGTCAATTAATATTTATGTACAACTTTATTATAATTAATTATTTTATAAATTGAAATTAAAATTTCAGAGATAGGAAAATAATAGAGATTTGTATGATTTAATCTAGAAAATTGATATTTGAATTTAAATTGTACTTTACAAAATATAATTAACTTGTTCATTTTATAATGTAAATTAGAAATAATTGATTGAACTTAGCAATATGTTGATAAATAATGTTCCTAAATATTTTTAATAAAGTATATTTGATTTTAAAATAACTCTACCCTTCAATTTTATCAAAATATCTATTCATATCTATCAATATTACTTTATAAAATCCCTAATTTCTAACCCTAATTCCCAAATTGAATCAGAAACCCTAATTCCCAAATCCCAGAAACCCTAACCCTAACTCCCTCACTACACACAGCCGCACCCCACCCCCTTCCAACCTTCCTTCAGCATAGTGTTCAGTAGCAAAACAGAGAGCAGAGAGAGAGGGCTCGAGGGAAGAGCTGCTGCCGCGCCGCCATGACCGCCGGACTGTCGCACGCAAGGATCCCACGCCACCATCGCCAGCGTCACCTAGCCTTGCCCGCGCGCAGCCGCCACCGCCGCGCTGCCGTTCCGTTGCTGTTGCGCTGCACCCTATCTGTGTTGCTGTCGCTGATTGGTGGAAGGTAGGAGCAGAGTGCGCACAGAGGAAGAGAAGTCGTTCACCACTGCCAAACCTCCGTCGCCAGTGATTCGCCGCCGCTGAAGCTCGTCACTGTTGCCGTGCCACCGCCACGGAGAGAGAGCCAGACACCGCGAGGAAGAAGCCCGCAACCAGCCTTGTCGCCGTCAGTGTTGTGGGTTACCGTCACCATCCATGCGAGCTGCCACCGCGTCACCATTACTGAGTTGTAGCGCCGCCGTTGTTGCATCCTGCTGTTGCCGCGTCTCACCAAGCCGTCGCTGGAGGAGGAAGTTGCTCTGCCACCCTTCGAGCTTGCTGTTGCAGTTGCCTATACCGCTGCCGTAGCTTCTTCGTTCTGTTAGTACCTTATAATTGTTGTAAGACATTCGTGTTCTAAATCATCACTTGATGTTTTTATTTATTCCACTGCCATTTTATTAGCCTTGCTCTTGTTCCAATTTGATTTTGCCCTGAACTTCTAGAATTGAACTTCCAGAATTGTTACTCTTATCCGATTTGAATTCATGGTTTTCGCTTGCTGCCGTGGCCACCTCACATTGCTGCTGGCTCTGTTTGAAAATGGCTGCTACTTCTAGAATCTCAGATCGGAGAGGAGAGGAGGTGTTTAACCTTGTCATTGTTGCTGCCATGGAAATAGGTGCTAGAAACTGCTAATGGAGCAGCTGCGTTTAGTGAATTCCGTGAGTTTCGACTTTGAGGTAGGGGATTTAACATTTTTAATTTAGAATGCTCACAAAGTTATTGGATAAGTGCAAATGGTTAATAATAGTTAAGAATTTCTTAATTGACAAGAATGACTTGAAATGTGCTTGAGAATGGTTAGCTATTGTGATTTTTCTGAGTTATGATTCGAATTAAATGTGGTTGTGAATGGTGATTAAACTGGTAATATTGATTTGATTTGAGGCTGTAACTATTACCGATTTTATAATTGTTTGGAATTATTGAGAATCCTGTTATTTGATTATGTTGAGCTGGATGCTATAAGCTGTTTTGCTTTATGGTTGCAAACTGACTGAAATTCTGATCTTTGATGGATTTATATTGAATTGAATGATGTGCTGGTTATTTGATATAGTGTAACGGTAATGGATTTGTTGGAAATTCTGATCTTATGTGATATTGCTGAATTGGTTGAAAATCTGGTTGTGAATTGTATTTTGAATTACTGATTTTCTTGTGATGAGTTGGCTGAGATTTTGATCTTGAATGAATTACTTTGAATTGTTTGATATTGAATTAGAAATTTAATATATTGGGATGGCTGTAAAATGGATTTGTGACAGGTTGGAATTGGTTGAACTGTGGCTGCGATTAGTGGTTTATGTAAGTTTACTTATTAAATTGAGATATGAAGAGTTAATCATTAAGTGAAATGTATTTGACAAGAGTTAGTTGTGGTGATTATTCTGAGTTATGATTGGAGTTGGATGCGAATGTGAATTGAGTTTGGGTTATGGCTGTGATATTGACTGGTTTCGTTGTCGTGAGTAATTAATTGATGAGATTTGCTTTAGGTTGAAGCTGTAATTGATATTGGTGTTTTCTGATTTTGATGGGATTATTGAAAAGTTCTGATTCCATGTGAATATACTGAATTAGTTGAGTTGTGTGGCTGTATTCTGGTTATGGAGAGTAAGTGTTTGTTGTTGTTTTTAGTTATTTGATGTATCGGAATGGCTGTGAAATTGACTTGTGACTGTTTTTAGTTATTATATGGAGCAGAATTTTTGGGTGAACATATTATAAGAGAACTGGAATTATGTAAATAATACATACTCTGTGTTTTGGTATCAATATTGCTGAGATTTTGGTTAAGTTAGGTGATAATATGTTTTGGGAATTCAGAAAGTGAAAAACTGTTAGTCCTTTGGTTAAAATAATTGATGAATTGATACAATGGAAGTTATTAATGGATTATGTGGAAATTAGGTATGAATTGATAAGAAATGAATTGAATTAATGGATTATGTGGGAATCACAGAGTATAATCGAATTACTATTTATTATGAGTTGTGAATTTCTGTTTGATTGAGAATATTCTGTATGATAGTTATTGAGAAAAGGACTGATGAATTGTTGAGAAAGGTTTGATGAGATGTGAAGGAAGAGGGAACCCGTAAGGGTGGTTAAGTCCGAGTTTTAGGGGAGGTGCTGCCAAAATTTTATAAAAATCTAAGGTTTCATTTGAAAAGTTATTTTAGAAGCTTTGAATTTAGAAAATTATATTACTTGAGCTTTATTTAGTAAAGAAAAGAATTATTCTATTTTAATTTCGACTTACCAAAGAAAGGTTTATGTTTCAAAATTAAATTATTTAAGAAAGAAACTATATTTCAAGATTGATTCAATATAGAAAGAGTTATGTTTTGGGCTTGAAATAAAGGATTACCTTTTTAGAAATTTGGTGAAATAATAATATTTGAATTTGAATAGTAAGAGAGATGATTTTTGAATCTTTGTGAAGTTAGTGAACTTGAGAAAGAGTTCTATTCGATTATTTCCAAAGAGAGGTTATGTTTTGAAAAGTGTTTAATGAATTTAAAATAAATGATTTTCTTGAGTCTTTTGAAAGAGGACTAAACTGAAAAATAGTTTTAAAGTTGGCTTGACTCAAGGTTGCTAAAGCAGAGATTATGAACTGAATTGATGATTGAGATTTTTGCAAACGAATGCTTGAGAAAGTTAAGAAAGGTTTAAGAAAATATGTTAAGGATTCAAAGGGAAAAGAGAATGGGGAATTGATATATGGATTGTTGAGTTTTAGAATGGAAAATGAAAAGTGATAAAATACGGGAAAAGCCCACGAACTGTTAGTTGTTTAACTACGGGGAAAACCCATGAATTGATAATTGGTACAATTTGGGAAGTACCCACGAACTGAATGATCATTGATCTCGGGGAAACCTATAGATTGTTATTTGATTTATATGCGGGAAAAACCCACGGACTGATAATCATTGATTACGGGAATAACCCATGAATTGTTGTATGTTGATCTCGGGTATAACCCACGAACTAAAGATCGCTATGTTATTGTGTATTGATCTCGGGTATAACCCACGAACTGAAGATCTCTGTTTTGTTTGTGAAATGATCTCGGGGACGCCCACGAACTGAGGATCACTATTTCCCCTTATGCGTATATTATGGGGTCGGGCTTTGCGCCAACTGCCGGTAGTCACGAAGGAGTGGTGTTCTTACCACCGACACATATGCACGAAGGACACAAAGGGAAGCCATATCTGGGACTTATTCCTAGGTAATGTCGGGATGTAGGGTGTAAACCGACACGTGAGCTCATGGCCTGCTTAGGACAGACATGCATCATATTGGTTGTGCATTTACATTTGGCTGTGTTTGCCTGTATTACTTCTTTGTGCTGTTTGTCTTATTGTGATTCCTTTGTGTGTTGAATTGAGTTTCTTCTTGTGCTAGTAGTCTGTGAATGTATAGAGATGATTAATAATTGTTTGTTGTGACTGAGAATCAATTATGTGGCTGAAAGATATTTGATATGACAAATTTTGTGATTGAGATCTGTTTTGGGTTTAGGAATTTAAAGAAAGTAATTATTTATCTAAAGTAAGACTAAAAAGTATTTCAAATGGTTTGACGAAGAGGGTTTATTAAGCAAAGTTAATTATTTGCATGTTAATCATTACTTTTACGGCATTCCCATTCCCTACTGAGAACGTGTGGTTTGTTCTCACCCCAAAATCTTTCCCCCTTTCAGGGACACAGGTTCGAAGACTCAGTTTGAAGCTGCGGGTGATGAGCGGATAATTTATACGCTTTTTGGCATTGTTTTTAGTATGTTTTTAGTAGAATCTAGTTACTTTTAGGGATGTTTTCATTAGTTTTTATGTTAAATTCACATTTCTGGACTTTACTATGAGTTTGTGTGTTTTTCTGTGATTTCAGGTATTTTTTGGCTGAAATTGAGGGACTTGAGCAAAAATCAGATTCAGAGGTTGAAGAAGGACTGCTGATGCTGTTGGATTCTGACCTCCCTACACTCAAAGTGGATTTTCTGGAGCTACAGAACTTGAAATGGCGGGCTTCCAATTGCGTTGGAAAGTAGACATCCAGGGCTTTCCAGCAATATATAAAAGTCCATACTTTGGCCAAGAATAGACAAAGTAAACTGGCGTTCAACGCCAGCTCTCTGCCCAATTCTGGCGTCCAGCGCCAGAAAAGGATCCAAAACCAGAGTTGAACGCCCAAACTGGCACAAATACTGGCGTTCAACTCCACAAATGGCCTCTACACGTGCAACACTCAAGCTCAGCCCAAGCACACACCAAGTGGGCCCCGGAAGTGGATTTATGCATCAATTACTTACTTCTGTAAACCCTAGTAGCTAGTTTATTATAAATAGGACATTTTACTATTGTATTAGACATCCTGGATCCTGGATTGTATTTTGATCCTGTGATCTCGTTTTGGGGGCTGGCCATTCGGCCATGCCTGAACCTTTCACTTATGTATTTTCAACGGTAGAGTTTCTACACTCCATAGATTAAGGTGTGGAGCTCTACTGTTCCTCAAAGATTAATGCAAAGTACTACTGTTTTCTATTCAATTCATCTTATTTCGCTTCTAAGATATTCATTCGCACTTCAACCTGAATGTGATGAACGTGACAATCATCATCATTCCCTATGAACGCGTGCCTGACAACCACTTCCGTTCTACATTAGATTGAATGAGTATCTCTTAGATCTCTTAATCAGAATCTTCGTGGTGTAAGCTAGAATGATGGCGGCATTCATAAGAATCCGGAAAGTCTAAACCTTGTCTGTGGTATTCCGAGTAGGATTCAATGATTGAATGACTGTGACGAGCTTCAAACTCGCGATTGCTGGGCGTAGTGACAGACGCAAAAGGATAGTAAATCCTATTCCAGCAGGATCGAGAACCGACAGATGAATAGCCGTGCCGTGACAGGGTGCGTTGACCATTTTCACTGAGAGGATAAGATGAAGCCATTGACAAGGGTGATGCCTCCAGACGATTAGCCGTGCCGTGACAGGGCATTTGGATCATTTTCCCGAGAGAAGACCGAAAGTAGCCATTGACAATGGTGATGTATCACATAAAGCCAGCCATGGAAAGGAGTAAGACTAATTGGATGAAGATAGCAGGAAAGCAGAGGTTCAGAGGAACGAAAGCATCTCTATGCGCTTATCTGAAATTCTCACCAATGATTTACATAAGTATTTCTATCCCTATTTTATTAATTAAATTTCGAAAACCCCATTACTATTTTATATCCGCCTGACTGAGATTTACAAGGTGACCATAGCTTGCTTCATACCAACAATCTCCGTGGGATTCGACCCTTACTCACGTAAGGTATTACTTGGACGACCCAGTGCATTTGCTGGTTAGTTGTGCGAAGTTGTGAACCATGGTACTGGCATCATGTTTTTGGCACCATTACCAGGGAAAGAAAGAGCGATGAATTTTACATAATCAAAGTGTGATCACAACTTCTGCGCACCAAGTTTTTGGCGCCGTTGCCGGGGATTGTTCGAGTATGGACAACTGACGGTTCATCCTGTTGCTCAGATTAGGTAATTTTCTTTTTGTTTTCTTTTCAAAAATTTTTCAAAAATATTTCAAAAATTTCTCATCTGTTTTCGAAAAAAAAATGTTTTCAAAAATATATTTTTATTCAAAATTTTTAAGAGTGAATTCTAGTGTTTCATGAAGCATGTGAAGCCTGGCTGGCTGTAAAGCCATGTCTAAATTCATTTGTACTGAGGCTTGCAATTTGTTATCAAGAGCAAGCTAGTTGTTGTTAATCCACCTACTGCTATTCCTAATTTACATGCTGAAGCTTGGCTGGCCATTGGCCATGTCTAGTGTTTTGGACCGAAGCTTTCATTGAAAGCTTGGCTGGCTAGTGAGCCATGTCTAATTCCTGGACTGAAGCTTTAGAATAAGAATGCAAGATTCCTGGAATTCATATTAAAAATTTTGGAATCTTTATTTTCCTTTTTCAATTAATTTTCGAAAAATCCAAAAAAATAAGAAAATCATAAAAATCAAAAATATTTTTCTGTTTCTTATTTGAGTCTTGAGTCATGTTATAAGTTTGGTGTCAATTGCATGTGCATCTTGCATTTTTTGAAAATTCATGCATTCATAGTGTTCTTCATGATCTTCAAGTTGTTCTTGGTAAGTCTTCTTGTTTGATCTTTGCATTTGCATGTTTTGTGTCTTTTCTTGTTTTTCATATGCATTCCTGAATTCTTTATGTCTAAGCATTAAAGAATTCTAAGTTTGGTGTCTTGCATGTTTTCTTTGCATTAAAAATTTTTCAAAAATATGTTCTTGGTGTTCACCTTGACATTCAAAGTGTTCTTGGTGTTCATCATGACATTCATAGCATTCTTGCATGCATTCATTGTTTTGATCTAAAAATTTCATGCATTGCATCATTTTACTTGTTTTTCTCTCTCATTATTAAAAATTTAAAAATCAAAAAAATATCTTTCCCTTTTTCTCTCTTAAAATTTCGAAAATTAGATTTGACTTTTTCAAAAAATTTTAAAAATCTAGTTGTTTTTATGAGTCAAATCAAATTTTCAATTTAAAAATCTCATCTTTTTCAAAATCTTTTTCAAAAATAAAATTTTTTCAAATTTCTTAGTTATTTTCGAAAATTCCAAAAATATTTTTCAAAAATATTTTTCTTATTTTTATATCAAATTTTCGAAAATAACATAATCAATTAATGTTTTGATTCAAAAATTTCAAGTTTGTTACTTACTTGTTAAGAAAGATTCAAACTTTAAGTTCTAGAATCATATCTTGTGATTTCTTGTGAATCAAGTCATTAATTGAGATTTTAAAAATCAAATCTTTTTCAAAAACTAATTTCAATCATATCTTTTCAAAAAAAATATATATCTTCTTATCTTATCTTTTTCAAAAATTTGATTTCAAAATATCTTTCCTAGCTTCCTATCTTCTTATCTTTTCAAAATTGATTTTCAAAAATTTGTTTCAACTAACTAACTAACTTTTTGTTTGTTTCTTATCTTTTTCAAAACCACCTAACTAACTCTCTCTCTCTAATTTTCGAAAATATCCCCCCCCCCTTTTTCAAAAATTTCTTTTTAATTAACTAATAATTTTTTTTATTTGAATTTTCGAAAAACTACTAACCTTTTTCAAAACTATTTTCGAAAATCACTAACTCTTTTTCAAAAATTATTTTCGAAAATCCTTCTCCCTCATCTCCTTCTATTTATTTATTCATCTACTAACATCTCTTCCTCACATCACAAAAAAATCCGAACCCTCTCTCTCTCTCTGAGTTCAGATTTTCTTCTTCTTTTCTTCTACTAACAATAAGGAACCTCTTTACTGAGACATAGAGGATTCCTCTTCTTTTCTTTTTCTCTTCTCTTTCTTATGAGCAGGGACAGAGAAAAAGGCATTCTTGTTGAAGCTGATCCAGAACCTGAAAGGACTCTGAAGAGAAAACTAAGGGAAGCCAAATTACAACAATCCAGAGACAACTTGATTGAAAATTTCGAACAAGTAAAGGAGATGGCAGCCGAACCCAACAACAATGCAAGGAGAATGCTTGGTGACTTTACTGCACCAAATTCCAATTTACATGGAAGAAGCATCTCCATTCCTGCCATTGGAGCAAACAACTTTGAGCTGAAACCTCAATTAGTTTCTCTGATGCAGCAGAACTGCAAGTTTCATAGACTTCCATCTGAAGATCCTTTTCAGTTCTTAACTGAATTCTTGCAGATATGTGATACTGTTAAGACCAATGGAGTAGATCCTGAAGTCTACAGGCTCATGCTTTTCCCTTTTGCTGTAAGAGACAGAGCTAGAATATGGTTGGACTCTCAACCTAAAGACAGCCTGAACTCTTGGGATAAGCTGGTCACGGCTTTCTTAGCCAAGTTTTTTCCTCCTCAAAAGCTGAGCAAGCTTAGAGTGGATGTTCAAACCTTCAAACAAAAAGATGGTGAATCCCTCTATGAAGCTTGGGAAAGATACAAACAGCTGACCAAAAAGTGTCCTTCTGACATGCTTTCAAAATGGACCATCATGGATATATTCTATGATGGTTTATCTGAGTTATCAAAGATGTCATTGGATACTTCTGCAGGTGGATCCATTTACCTAAAGAAAACGCCTGCAGAAGCTCAAGAACTCATTGACATGGTCGCTAATAATCAGTTCATGTACACTTCTGAGAGGAATCCTGTGAGTAATGGGATGCCTATGAAGAAGGGAGTTCTTGAAGTTGATACTCTGAATGCCATATTTTCTCAGAACAAAATATTGACTCAGCAAGTCAATATGATTTCCCAGAGTCTGAATGGAATGCAAGCTGCATCCAACAGTACTCAAGAGGCATCTTCTGAAGAAGAAGCTTATGATCCTGAGAACCCTGCAATAGCAGAGGTGAATTACTTAGGTGAACCTTATGGAAACACCTATAATTCATCATGGAGAAATCATCCAAATTTTTCATGGAAGGATCAAAAGCCTCAACAAGGCTTTAATAATGGTGGAAGAAACAGGTTTAGCAATAGCAAGCCTTTTCCATCATCCACTCAGCAACAGACAGAGAATTCTGAGCAGAATTCATCTAGCTTAGCAAACTTAGTCTCTGATCTATCTAAGGCCACTGTGAGTTTCATGAATGAAACAAGGTCTTCCATTAGAAATTTGGAAGTACAAGTGGGCCACCTGAGTAAAAGGATCACTGAAATCCCTCCTAGTACTCTCCCAAGCAATACAGAAGAGAATCCAAAAGGAGAGTGCAAGGCCATTGACATAACCAAAATGGCTGAACCCAATGAGGGAGAGGAGGACGTGAATCCCAAGGAGGAAAACCTCCTGGGACGTCCAGTGATCAATAAGGAGCTTCCCTCTGAGGAACCAAAGGACTCTGAGGCTCATCTAGAGACCATAGAGATTCCATTGAACCTCCTTATGCCCTTCATGAGCTCTGATGAGTATTCCTCTTCTGAAGAGAATGAGGATGTTACTGAAGAGCAAGATGCCAAGTTCCTTGGTGCAATCATGAAGCTGAATGCCAAATTATTTGGCATTGATACTTGGGAAGATGAACCTCCCTTGTTCATCAATGAACTAAGTGATCTGGATCAATTGACATTGCCTCAGAAGAGACAGGATCCTGGAAAGTTCATAATACCTTGTATCATAGGCACCATGATCTTTAAGGCTCTGTGTGACCTTGGTTCAGGAATAAACCTCATGCCCCTCTCTGTAATAGAGAAACTGGGAATCTATGGGGTGCAAGCTACTAAAATCTCATTAGAGATGGCTGACAATTCAAGAAAATAGGCTTATGGACAAGTAGAGGACGTGTTAGTAAAGGTTGAAGGCCTTTACATCCCTGCTGATTTCATAGTCCTGGATACTGGAAAGGAAGAGGATGAATCCATCATCCTAGGAAGACCTTCCCAAGCCACAGCAAGAGCTGTGATTGATGTGGACAGAGGAGAATTGATCCTTCAATTGAATGAGGACAACCTTCTGTTTACAACTCAAGGATCTCTCTCTGCATCCATGGAGAGGAAGCATAAAAAGCTTCTCTCAAAGCAGAGTCAACCAAAGCCCCCACAGTCAAACTACTGAGTTTGGTGTTGGGAGGCCACAACCAAACTCTAAGTTTGGTGTTGAACTCCCATATCCAAACTCTAAGTTTGGTGTTGGAGAGTCTCAACAATGCTCTGAACATTTGTGAGGCTCCATGAGAGCCCACTGTCAAGCTACTGACATTAAAGAAGCGCTTGTTGGGAGGCAACCCAATTTTTATCTAACTATATTTTTCTTAGTTATATGTCATTATAGGTTCATGATCATGTGGAGTCACAAAATAAATATAAAAAAATTGAAAACGGAATCAAAAACAGCAGAAGAAAAATCACACCCTGGAGGAGCATCTGCCTAGCGTTCAACGCCAGAACAGAGCATGGTTCTGGCGCTGAACGCCCAAAATGGGCAGCATCCTGGCGCTGAACGCCCAGAACAAGCATGGTTCTGGCGTTCAACGCCAGAAATGGCAACAAATGGGCGTTGAACGCCCAAAATGGGCACCAACCTGGCGCTGAACGCCCAGAGTTGTGTGCAAGGGCATTTTACATGCCTAATTTGGTGCAGGGATGTAAATGCCTTGACACCTCAGGATCTGTGGACCCCACAGAATCATCTCAGGATCTGTGAACCCCACAGGATCATCTCAGGATCTGTGGACCCCACAGGATCCCCACATGCCTCATCATCTCTCTTTCCATTCATGATCATCCCTTCTGTTTTCCATTTACCACTCACATCCATACACCCACTACCTTCAAAATTCAACATCTCTCTCCCACCCAATCCCACCCATATGGCCGAATACACACATCCATCAATCTCCTCCATATCTTCTTCTTCTTCCTCTATTCTTCTTTTGCTCGAGGGCGAGCAACATTCTAAGTTTGGTGTGGTAAAAGCATAGCTTTTTTGTTTTTTTTTTTCATAACCATTGATTGCACCTAAGGCCAAAGAAACCTCTAAAAGAGGAAAGGGAAAACAAAAGCTTCCATCAAGGGTCTATAGCTCAGTGGTAGAACATTTGACTGCAAATCAAGAGATCCCTGAGATACCTCAGGGGATACATTTTCTTCCACACAATTATTGGAAGCAACTAAGGGTGGAACATCAAGAGCACTCCATCATCCTTCATGAAATAAGAGAAGATCAAAAAGCAATGAGGGAGGAGCAACAAAGACAAAGAAGAGACATAGAAGAGCTCAAGGACGTCATTGGTCCCTCAAGAAGGAAACGCCACCATCACTAAGGTGGATTCATTCCTTGCTCTTATTTCTTCTATTTTTCGTTTTCTATGTTAAGTGCTTATCTATGTTTGTGTCTTCATTACATGATCATTAGTAGTTAGTAACTCTGTCTTAAAGTTATGAATGTCCTATGAATCCATCACCTCTCTTAAATGAAAAATGTTTTAATTCAAAAGAACAAGAAGTACATGAGTTTCGAATTTATCCTTGAACTTAGTTTAATTATATTGATGTGGTGACAATGCTTCTTGTTTTCTGAATGTATGCTTGAACAGTGCATATGTCTTTTGAAGTTGTTGTTTAAGAATGTTAAATATGTTGGCTCTTGAAAGAATGATGACTAGGAGACATGTTATTTGATAATCTGAAAAATCATAAAAATGATTCTTGAAGCAAGAAAAAGCAGCAAAGAACAAAGCTTGCAGAGAAAAAAAAAATATAGGCGAAAAAAAATAGAAAGAAAAAGCAAGCAGAAAAAGCCAAAAGCTCTTAAAACCAAGAGGCAAGAGCAAAAAGCCAATAACCCTTAAAACCAAAAGGCAAGGGCAAATAAAAAGGATCCCAAGGCTTTGAGCATCAGTGGATAGGAGGGCCTAAAGGAATAAAATCCTGGTCTAAGCGGCTAAGCCAAGCTGTCCCTAACCATGTGCTTGTGGCGTGAAGGTGTCAAGTGAAAACTTGAGACTGAGCGGTTAAAGTCAAGGTCCAAAGCAAAAAAAAAAAAAGAGTGTGCTTAAGAACCCTGGACACCTCTAATTGGGGACTCTAGCAAAGCTGAGTCACAATCTGAAAAGGTTCACCCAATTATGTGTCTGTGGCATTTATGTATCCGGTGGTAATACTGGAAAACAAAGTGCTTAGGGCCACGGCCAAGACTCATAAAATAGCTGTGTTCAAGAATCATCATACTGAACTAGGAGAATCAATAACACTATCTGAACTCTAAGTTCCTATAGATGCCAATCATTCTGAACCTCAATGGATAAAGTGAGATGCCAAAACTATTCAAGAGGCAAAAAGCTATAAGTCCCGCTCATTTTATTGGAGCTATGTTTCATTGATAGTTTGGAATTTATAGTATATTCTCTTCTTTTTATCCTATTTGATTTTCAGTTGCTTGGGGACAAGCAACAATTTAAGTTTGGTGTTGTGATGAGCGGATAATTTATACGCTTTTTGGCATTGTTTTTAGTATGTTTTTAGTAGAATCTAGTTACTTTTAGGGATGTTTTCATTAGTTTTTATGTTAAATTCACATTTCTGGACTTTACTACGAGTTTGTGTGTTTTTCTGTGATTTCAGGTATTTTCTGGCTGAAATTGAGGGACTTAAGCAAAAATCAGATTCAGAGGTTGAAGAAAGACTGCTGATGCTGTTGGATTCTGACCTCCCTGCACTCAAAGTGGATTTTCTAAAGGTACCGAACTCGAAATGGCGCGCTTCCAATTGCGTTGGAATGTAGACATCCAGGGCTTTCCAGCAATATATAATAGTCCATACTTTGGCCAAGAATAGACGACTTAAACTGGCGTTCAACGCCAGCTCTCTGCCCAATTCTGGCGTCCAGCACCAGAAAAGGATCCAAAACCAGAGTTGAACGCCCAAACTGGCACAAACACTGGCGTTCAACTCCACAAATGGCCTCTACACGTGCAACACTCAAGCTCAGCCCAAGCACACACCAAGTGGGCCCCGGAAGTGGATTTATGCATCAATTACTTACTTCTGTAAACCCTAGTAGCTAGTTTATTATAAATAGGACATTTTACTATTGTATTAGACATCCTGGATCCTGGATTGTATTTTGATCCTGTGATCTCGTTTTGGGGGCTGGCCATTCGGCCATGCCTGAACCTTTCACTTATGTATTTTCAACGGTAGAGTTTCTACACTCCATAGATTAAGGTGTGGAGCTCTGCTGTTCCTCAAAGATTAATGCAAAGTACTACTATTTTCTATTCAATTCATCTTATTTTGCTTCTAAGATATTCATTCGCACTTCAACCTGAATGTGATGAACGTGACAATCATCATCATTCCCTATGAACGCGTGCCTAATAACCACTTCCGTTCTACATTAGATTGAATGAGTATCTCTTAGATCTCTTAATCAGAATCTTCGTTGTGTAAGCTAGAATGATGGCGGCATTCAAGAGAATCTGGAAAGTCTAAACCTTGTCTGTGGTATTCCGAGTAGGATTCAATGATTGAATGACTGTGACGAGCTTCAAACTCGCGATTGCTGGGCGTAGTGACAGACGCAAAAGGATAGTAAATCCTATTCCAGCAGGATCGAGAACCGACAGATGAATAGCCGTACCGTGACAGGGTGCGTTGACCATTTTCACTGAGAGGATAAGATGAAGCCATTGACAAGGGTGATGCCTCCAGACGATTAGCCGTGCCGTGACAGGGCATTTGGATCATTTTCCCGAGAGAAGACCGAAAGTAGCCATTGACAATGGTGATGTATCACATAAAGTCAGCCATGGAAAGGAGTAAGACTGATTGGATGAAGATAGCAAGAAAGCAGAGGTTCAGAGGAACGAAAGCATCTCTATGCGCTTATCTGAAATTCTCACCAATGATTTACATAAGTATTTCTATCCCTATTTTATTAATTAAATTTCGAAAATCCCATTACTATTTTATATCCGCCTGACTGAGATTTACAAGGTGACCATAGCTTGCTTCATACCAACAATCTCCGTGGGATTCAACCCTTACTCACGTAAGGTATTACTTGGACGACCCAGTGCACTTGCTGGTTAGTTGTACGAAGTTGTGAACCATGGTACTGGCATCATGTTTTTGGCGCCATTACCAGGGAAAGAAAGAGCGATGAATTTTACATAATCAAAGTGTGATCACAACTTCTGCGCACCAGCGGGCGAGTATAGTATTTATTTATGAGATAAGTTTTTGAGTTAGGTTATTTTCATAGAATTCCCTCGCCCTTGTTACTTTAGTTTTTATTTTATGCAGAGGGATAGGAGTTGTACCTAAATTTTATTTAAATCCTTTTGTATAATATTACTATTATTAATAATTATGTGATTATTATTATTTCTTGGTGATGTTTGCTATATGATTTTAATTAATAAAAACAAAAAAAAAATTTCTTGTATTTTTACTAAAATTGGATCGCGATATCGAACTAAAGGCTTAATAGTAAATAGTTAATAAGGAAAACAGGTCAGTAACGCCTTACTTTTGGTACGATCATGACGTATTGGAAGTTGGGTCGTTACAATATGGTATCAGAGCAGTTCGTTCCTGTTAGAGCCTTGGGAATGGACTGACAATGCTTCACTGCATATTCTGAGTGTCTGTCATGCTTTGTGACTTATTCTGATAACAAGAGTTTGAGTTTTATATGCATGACTGTCTGATGATTAACACTGTTAGTTTACCATTGCATGCCTCATGGTATTAGGTCTGGCCAACTTAATACTAATGATTTATGTATATGGGAACACTAATAGGTTATCATAGACGAAATAGAAGTTATAAGTGATGCGATTAACGGGGTTTGGGAGCGTTAGAGGTTATGAAGTTAGTTTTGATTCCACGTATAATCTTTACTCGTGCCACATGAACTCGTGCCATCTTTTTCTTCGTTGCTTTCATTGGAATTCTCCGGTTTGAATTTCCTTCTTAGAATGTGATTTGCTTGTTTCCCAACCATACTTTGTCATTCTTGTATACCTTTGCTTGCCTATGAATCTGAAGTCTTACGTAACTTTTTGAATATTCATTCTTGACAAATGCCTATGCTTCTTTCATATATTTTGTTTAATTTGATTTAAGTTCGGATTTATTTTATTCTAGCAATTTTCGAGGGCGAAAATTTTTCTAAGGTGGGTAGAATGTAACAACCCTAGTTTTGAAAATCAAATAAATAGTTATTTGTGATTTATTTTATTTGTTGATAATCTTATTTTAAGAAAATTATTTTACTAAAGGTAATTAAATAGAGTTTCATGATAATTGAAGTTTAAATTAATTAGAATTTTTATATAATCTTTATTAGATATTTAGTATAATTAAAATTATAATTTTGATAATTGAAAAATAAGAAGAATTGTATAATTTAATTCTATTTTGAATAAATTATGTTATTAATTTGAACTCCTAGAAAATGATTTTATTAAAAATGATTAGATTGATATTTATAAATATTTTAAGTTTAAGTCAATTAATATTTATGTACAACTTTATTATAATTAATTATTTTATAAATTGAAATTAAAATTTCAGAGATAGGAAAATAATAGAGATTTGTATGATTTAATCTAGAAAATTGATATTTGAATTTAAATTGTACTTTACAAAATATAATTAACTTGTTCATTTTATAATGTAAATTAGAAATAATTGATTGAACTTAGCAATATGTTGATAAATAATGTTCCTAAATATTTTTAATAAAGTATATTTGATTTTAAAATAACTCTACCCTTCAATTTTATCAAAATATCTATTCATATCTATCAATATTACTTTATAAAATCCCTAATTTCTAACCCTAATTCCCAAATTGAATCAAAAACCCTAATTCCCAAATCCCAGAAACCCTAACCCTAACTCCCTCACTACACACAGCCGCACCCCACCCCCTTCCAACCTTCTTTCAGCATAGTGTTCAGTAGCAAAACAGAGAGCAGAGAGAGAGGGCTCGAGGGAAGAGCTGCTGCCGCGCCGCCATGACCGCCGGACTATCGCACGCAAGGATCCCACGCCACCATCGCCAGCGTCACCTAGCCTTGCCCGCGCGCAGCCGCCACTGCCGCGCCGCCGTTCCGTTGCCGTCGCGCTGCACCCTATCTGCGTTGCTGTCGCTGATTGGTAGAAAGGAGGAGCAGAGTGCGCACAGAGGAAGAGAAGCCGTTCACCACTGCCAAACCTCCGTCGCCAGTGATTCGCCGCCGCTGAAGCTCGTCACTGCTGCCGTGCCACCGCCGCGGAGAGAGATCCAGACACCGCGAGGAAGAAGCCCGCAACCAGCCTTGTCGCCGTCAGTGCTGTGGGTTGCCGTCGCCATCCACGTGAGCTGCCACCGCGTCACCGTTACTGAGCTGCAGCGCCGCCGTTGTTGCACCCTTTTCAAATCTTGGTGAAGCCACTTTGGCCAATTTTCTTGCCAAGCCTTGTAGCGCTCAGTTAAGAGCACAAACGTAGCGCTACTTTGATTCCTTGCTTAACCTTGTTTGAGGGCCCGAGAAAGTGAAAAGAGTTAACGTAGCGCTCAATTTTTAAACGCTACCTCCTTAGCTTGATGGGCTTCCCTTGGTGCGCGTTCTTGGTTTTCTCTTGGCAATGCCCGAAAAAGTAAAATGAATGAACAGAGCGCTCTCTTGTTTCTCCTTGGCTTTGTTGAGGCGCTCCGTTGCAAAAATCAACGCTACATGCTTTCATTCTATCTTAATTAATAAAGCCAATACATTGTCCTTGATGGTACTAATTAACTAAACACATGCATGCTTTTATTATATTACTTAGTTAATAAAGCCAATTGCATTACATTAAAGCATTCATTCATTATGGCATTAATGATTTAATGGTTTCATTCATGCACTTCATTAACGCCTTATTGGTATTAATAATATTACATGCATTCTTTCATGAACTTAATTAAGAATGACAATGTATCATTCATTTATTTCAACGTAGCATTCATTCATTCTTATTGGCATGATTAATTAATGTTTCATGCAACATTTCATGTATGCATTCATTGACTAATAATACCAATTGCTTTAACGCGGCATTCATTTTCCATGCCTAATGCGTTAATAATGCATCATGATGGCATTAATAATTAAATGCATGCATAATGCAGTCATGGCCTCATGGTCACGGGCCACGCTTTTAAAGCATGCCCTAAAGTTCCAAAGTGTGCTCAAACTTCAAAGTGTGCCCCAAAATCCATTTTTTCTTCTTTTGAGCTGATTTTGTGCTATTTTGCTTCTTTTTACACTTATTTCCTACAAAATTTATAAAATCAAAAGATCAAGGAAATATAATATTTAAGAACAAAAGCTTGCAATATTTAAGCACTAATCATCAATTTCTCGTATGAAAAAAAATAGAAAAACATGACATGATGACATGTCATCAAGCCTCTCTCACTAGAAACTACATCTAAAACCTAACAATTTGTTGTGAATTCATGAATGAATGAATGATGTATGATTCCCCCACTTTGTAGCCTCTAATTTGTGTTTTCTGGGTCGGAAACTGGGTCTAAAACTAGCCCAAAATCGCCCCCAACATTTTTTGCACTTTCTGCACGTGGCGGATGTCACGCGTACGCGTAAGTCACGCATGCGCGTCGCTTGGAAAAATTTCTTGTCACGCATACGCGTCGGTCACGTGTACGCGTCACTTGTCTTCTGTGCTAGGCACGCGTACGCGCCGCCCATGCGTGCCCGTTGCTACAAGCTTCTCAAAACTTCATTTTCTCACGTTCCTTCCAGTTTTGCATGCTTCCTTTCCATCCTCTAAGCCATTCCTGCCTTACAAACCCTGAAATCACTTAACACACATATCAAGGCATCGAGTGGTAATAAGAGAGGATTAATAATTAGTAATTTTAAGGCCAAAGAAGCATGTTTTTAATCAAAGCACAGAATTAGGAAGGAAAATGTAAAACATGCGAATTATATGAAAAAGTGTGAGTTTAGTGGATAAAATCCACTCAATTAAGTACAAAATATACCACGAAATGGTGGTGCATCAAATCTCCCCACACTTAAACATTAGCATGTCCTCATGCTGTATTCAAGAGAAGCTACAAAGCAGTGAAGAGGAATGGTTGAAATTATGAAATGCAACCTATCTGTATGAATGCAACTATATGCTAAGATGTTTCTATCTACTTGGTAAAAAATAAACAAGTTCTCCAAGACAAACATAAATCAAATTCCACTAATTTAAATCACATAGTAAAAGACAAGTAAACTTGTAAGAAGATAGCTCATGAAAGCAGGGAACATAGAATTAGGCATTGAACCCTCACTGGTAGTATATATGCACTCTAATCGCTCAAGTGTCTAGGGTTAATCACTCTACTCTTCTCTAGTCATGCTTTCTAAAACTTTGTTCTTCATCTAACCAATTAACAAAAATTTAGTATACCAATGCAAACATCATGAGGTCTTTTCAGGGTTGTAAAGGGGCCAAGGTAAGGGTGAGGATATATGTATGGCCAAGTGAGCTATAATATGAATCTTTGATTAACCTAAGCTTTCACCTAACACACACACACTCTATATATATGAAATTATTCCTAGCTACCCATAATTCTCACTTTTCCATCACATACTCATGTACCAAATTTTCCTTAATTTCACTACATATGCATTGATCTTTTATTAAACTTAGCTTGGGGTAATTTTGTCCCCTTATTTATCTATTCACTTATATTGTAATTTATTATTATTATTTTTTTTTTGAATAATAAAAGCAAACATAACATATCAATGTACATGAGTTTTTAATTTTTCCGGTCTCACATGAGTATGCACCCAAATTCCTAATACTTTTGTCAATAAAACACAGCACATTTTCATCAACCCAAGTTCCCATAGTTCCCCACACTTAATTAATACAAAATCTCTATCTTAAGCTAACCAAAGATTCAGTTGAGGTAATTAATTGTTTTTTCGCTTAAGGCTAGTGATGTGGTAAAATATAGAACAAATGGGGATTAAAAGGCTCAAGGTGGCTAACAAAGGTGATTGAAAAGGTCGGCTATTTGGGATAAGTTAGATAATAACAAATGATGGCCTCAATCATATGCATGCGTGTAAATACACTAAACAATGGACATATAGAATGTAACAAAGTAAAGATTTCAATTATAGAGAAGAAAACACACAAGAATAAAAATAGTATGGTTAAATAATGTAACCATATAATTGAGCTCAAAATCTCACAGGTTGTGTGTTCTTAGCCATAATTCATGTTCCAAATTACAATCTTCAAACAAGTTTAACACAAATTTTCAATTTAAATTAGTGAAATACTATAAAGTAGGGTCTTGAAAAAGAAATTTATTACTTTAACCAAGTAGTGGTAGAAGAACATGCACAAAATCAACAAACATGTAATCAAACATGCAAATGCAACAACTAATTTAACATAGAAAATTAAACATTGGCATTGAAATAGGAACAAACTAACCCACAGAAGTCGGTATCGACCTCCCCACACTTAAAAATTTCACCGTCCTCGGTGCATGCTAAGATGTGCAAGTGGACGGGTTGCTCCAACTGATGCTTTTCTCCAAAGATTGTGCAGATGGACTTGTCTGTAGCCCCATGTAAAAGTTTTCCATTTCCCTTCCTGGTGGCCATCCTAAAAGAAAAAGGGAAGAAAAGTAACACAAAAACAAAGATAGAAAACAAAGAAAATATGGGTGGGTTAATGCCAAACAACGAGAGTCTCAAGTACATGGTAGCTACAACATGCAAGTGAGAAAACAGTAGAAGCACATGGCATATCAATAGTGCAAAAATTGCAACAAAGGGGAAGAGATAGTAGATAATGAAAGACAATATAAATTCATGTCAATGCAAAAGGAATACAGGTATCATAAAAGATTGGCGTTGACAGATAATTAATATCACCCAATAATGTAAAACAAGTCACGAAGCACCAACATAATGCAAGAAAAGATGCAACAGTTGAATAAGAACATTTAACACCAATGGTAAAATAATAACTTAGAGAAGAAAATAAAAATATGCACAAAATTAAAATTCAATGAATGAAAGTTTGCAAATAAATTAAGTAAAATATAATGAAAGTGAAAAAGGATGAGAAGTTAAAGAGATTAAGAAGAAGAAAGTATGAAAGGAGGAGGAAAGAAAGAGAAAGGAGAGAAGAAAGAAGTAAGAATTAAAAAACGGGGCGTGACACGCACGCGTGCATCACGCGTACTCGTGAAAACTGAGTTGTCCCCGGCAACGGTGCCATTTTGACGAACGGATTTTTGCTAGTAAAGAATTCACAAATAAGTTCTCTTTGCTAGTATAGTTTCTAAACCAACAAAGAATCCTTTTATACAAAAAATTTGGTTGTCACTTAAGAAAACCCAACCCAATAAAATTAAACCGAAGTATTTAAACCTCGGGTCATCTCTCAAGGAATAGCAGGGAGGTGTCGTTATTATTGGTTATGGAAAAGTATCTTTTTGGATTTTTTTGAATAAGGAAGAAGAAAAGTAAATTGCAAGAAATTAAATTAATAACTAAGAAAACTCTTGGCAAGGTATGAAATTAGACGTCCTATCCTAGTTATCCTTATCAATTGTGATGAGAATTGTCCATTGCTACCACTTAGTTAACCTCTAACTATGAAGGAAAGTCAAGTGGATGAATCAATTTGATTCCTCAAGTCCTAGTCAACTCCTAAGGAAATACTAGCTTTAGAGGGATCCAAATCAATTAGCAACTTTCAACTATCAATCAACAAAGGAGTTTGATAACTCAAAAGTCTCCAATTACTCAACCAAAGCCAAGAACATAATAATATAACTTAAAACCCTCCCAAGCATTTTATCAAACACTTGGAAGGCATAACATAAGAACATAGAAATGTAATAGGGAATGTAAAATCTAAAACCAACAATTGCAAGCATCAATAAAAACAATTAAAGCAAGAAGCAATAAATCTAAAATACTCCAAATTGCATTAAATAGGAAAATCAAATCTAACATGAAAAGTTCATAAATTCAAGTGGAAAGCTAAACAAACTAGAATTCTAAGACAATTAAAAGTAGAAGAGAAATTAAATTAAAGGAACATTGAATCTGGAATTGAAAAGAAATAAACCTAAAACTAAGAGAAATTCTAAAACCTAGAGAGAGGAGAGAGCCTCTCTCTCTAGAAACTACATCTAAAACCTAACAATTTGTTGTGAATTCATGAATGAATGAATGATGTATGATTCCCCCACTTTGTAGCCTCTAATTTGTGTTTTTTTGGGCTGGAAACTGGGTCTAAAACCAGCCCAAAATCGCCCCCAGCGTTTTCTGTACTTTCTGCACGTAGCGCATGTCATGCGTGCGCGTCGCATGGAAAAATTTCTTATCACGCATACGCGTCAGTCACGCGTATGCGTCGCTTCTCTTCTGCGCTAGGTACGAGTACGCATCACCCATGCGTCCGTGTTGCTGCCAGCTTCCCAAAACTTCATTTTCTTATGTTCCTTCCAATTTTGAATGCTTCCTTTCCATCCTCTAAGCCATTCCTGTCTTATAAACCCTGAAATCACTTAACACACATATCAAGGCATCGAGTGGTAATAAGAGAGGATTAATAATTAGTAATTTTAAGGCCAAAGAAGCATGTTTTCAATCAAAGCACAGAATTAGGAAGGAAAATGTAAAACATGCGAATTATATGAATAAGCGTCAGTTTAGTTGATAAAATCCACTCAATTAAGTACAAAATATACCACGAAATAGTGGTGCATCAGCTTCAACTCTTACATCCGAACGTAGGCGGGAGACTGCCACAGCCCCTACGATGGAGAACAATGCATGTCGTAATCACATATTCAATCTCAGAAGCCACTGCTCATGGCACACTTCCACTCATACTCGTCACAACCATCATTAATTTACACTAAAAATAGGATTGACGTTGCAAGTATAGTCCAAACCCAACAATTGATCATCAATCAAATATTATCACAATTCAAACCACATAATAACCGAGAGTATTTCAACCTCGGGTCGTCTTCCCTAGGAGTTGCAATTAAGTGTATAATCATTGGCTATGAGAGAGAGCATGGGGGATTGGGAATGAAAGTAAGAGAGCAAGAGATGTAAATAGCAAGAAAGTAAATGAGCATGCATTGAATGTAAATGGCAACTCTTGGCAAGAAGTGCATAATCTAGGTTTCATATCCTAGTTATGGACCACCATCATGACAATTGTGAGGAATCAATCAAAATCAGTTAATCCTCCTTGAGAATTAGTCAAAAGATGTAATTGATCTCAATCCATAAGTCCTAATCAACTCACTAATTATTTAGTGAAAGACTAGCGTCAATGGAAATTAAACCAATTAACTATTCTCACACAATGCGCAATGGACATCCACAACTCAATTCCACCCAAACACCCAATTTCTCAACCAAGAGTGTGAAAACTAAACATGCAAGGAATTAAACATCAAAGCAACAAACACGCAAGGAATTAAAAGTCAAAGCAATAAAATGCAAGAAAAGGAAACTTAAAGTGCAAGAAAACCTCTTGGCAAGTAATTGAGAGCTAAGGTTACCTATCCTAGCCGTTGACCACAAACATATGATGATTATGAAGAGTTAATCCTTCTTAGTCAACCTTACATCGAAGATAAGTTAAATAGGCATAGTTAATTTCAATCCTAAGTCCTATGTCAACACTAAGGGGTCACACAGAGTCAAGGGAAACCAAATCAACTAACTACTCTAATATATCAAACAAGAATGGACATCAATGACTCAAGGATCACCAAAGTCATCAAATTCAAGCCAAGAGTGGAGAAAAACTAAGTAAATACTAAGCCAAGCATTTTATCAAACACATGGTGTGCATGAAAATAAAATAACATTAAATTACAATAAAATAAATTCTATAACTACCAAAGCAAGAAAATAGCAATAACAACTAAAGAAAGCAATATATGACATGGAAACATAAATTTTCATTAATTGGAATTAAAATAACAGAAGTGTTCATACATGAAAATTGACATAAAAGAGAAAATAACAAAAGTGATGAAGAAGATAATGACAATAAAGCATAGAAACATAAATGAAACTACACTAAAACAAGAATTAAAGTGCTGATGTTTGATGACAAGTCATCATAGGCTAGTTTCACAAGCCTTTTTCATTAGTTTTTACTTGGTTTTCATGCATTCTTAGGCAATAAGTAAGTGTTTGGATGAAAAATTCATGGTTGTCTTGATTCAATCAAACATTGCTAATTTTATGCATTTTCATGAGATTTTCTGCAAGATTTAGTGATGTTTTGAAAGATGTAAATTCTTGTGATTATGCCAAGGCATTGATTAGTTTGTTTGGTTGATGATAGGAAGAAAGAAGCAGAGGAAGAGCAAGGAAGAAAAGGAAGAGAGGAACATTGGCCCATCAATGTTAAAGGCAACATTCTGGAAGAAGAAAACTTGGGTGCCAACATTGGAGGGAACGTTGGTGAACCAACGTTACCTCCAACATCATTGAAAATGTTCAATTCTGGAGCTAAAGGATTTTTGGGGTGACGCGTAAGCGTCATAAAAGAAGAAAATTTTTACATCCACGCGTAAGCGTGAGCCACGCGCACGCGTGGAATGGGAAAATTGACCATCCATGCGTATGCGTCACTAAGCAAACATTGGAGGTCCAACGTTGCCTCAAACGCTGCCTCCAACGTCCGCGGTGAGAAGCCCAGAATTTGGAGTTTGGAAACTGAAAATGACGCGCACGCTTCTATGACGCGTACGCGCGGAATGGAAAATTGGCAATCCACGCGTAAGCGTGGTGTACGTGTACGCATCGAAAGGCAAAAACACAGCTTTCACGCGTACACGTGGTATACGCGCACGCATGGTTACGCGCACGCGTGGATGAGCGAATGTTGGTGCACCAACATTGAGTCAAACGTTGATAGCAGAAACCATAACTCATTCTTTTATGCAATGTTTGGGCTCACGTTTTCACACAAACGTTGCCACTAACGTTAAGGCTAATTCCAGTTCCAAAATGGCACCCAGCAAGTTATGAATTAAACGGCCATAAGAGAACATCATCAAGAGTGATTCCTCCCTGTTTCAATCAAGGCCAAGGCCCACATCCAATTACACTTGAAGACCCAATTGAAGAGGAGAAGAAGCCTATAAATAGAAGAAAGTTTTGAAGCTGAAAAGGGGTCTCACCAGAGCTTAAAGGCCTGCAGTAGGAGTAGGAGTAGGAGTAGGGTAGAAGGCTTTGGTAGAGAGCTTAGAATTTCTTTTCCTTTTTGCATTTTTAAATTTTAGTTGTAATTGAATTCAGCTTGGTTTATGCAATTTCAATTTCTTATACTTTTCCTTTGCAATTTCTTGTTCTGCAAGTTTACATGTCTATTGTTTATGGAATTTAATTTCCCTACACTTCTGCTTCTCAGTCAATTTACTTTCTGCCAATTTTATATTTCTTTGCACTTGTTCTCTGAGCTATGATCCATTAATCCCCAACTCATTAGGGGGAGGAGCTCTATTATGATTCATATGAATTGAATTAAATTCTTCTTCGTCTCAATTCATCTGGATAGCTAAGAAATAACTTTTATTTTGATTGAGATCCTTTCACTCCAGAAGGGGGTTTGAATCTGTTAATTTCCATGTCAGCCTCAGAAGAGGAATTATGGAAATTAGAATTGAAGCTCTATTTTTCACAAATCTCTTGATCAACACCATTCAAGAGGAATTGAGATCTTGAGAGTCTGTGTGGCTTATGGATGAGAGAAAATGCTTAACCTCTTCTCATGACAATTGGATCAAGGAATTGGCGAGATTGATTGTGATTAGACAGATTGGATTGCCAAGGAATTGGTATCCAATCAATTTCAATCCACTATAGATCTATTCATGTGATTGAGAAAGAAGTTGAGGTCTATTTGATTCTTGGTGGATTATAATACCTCCAATCCCTGATGAATCTTTGTTTCTGTTATTTCTTATTTGCTCTGATTTCCATTTAATTGCCTTTGATCTACTGCTTCCTTTCCATTTTGCTGATTTTACCACACTCTTTTCACTGTCAGCTTAACTAAATTTATCACCTAACTAAAGTTGCTTGATCCATCAATCTCTGTGGGATCGACCTCACTCTTGTGAGTTTTACTACTTGATGCGACCCGGTATACTTGCCGGTTAGTTTGTGTGGAATCGATTTTCCCTCATCAAGTTTTTGGCGCCGTTGCCAGGGATTGATTTAGATCGACAATGATTAAGTGGGTGAGAAGTCTAGATTAATCATTTTTTTTATTTTTGTTCTTTTAATTTTCTTTTCTAAGCTGACACCAAGGTGTTTGAGTCATTGCCTTGCTAATAAATTCTCATCTGTGACATGAATTTTAATTTTCATTGGTGATGTGTTTTACAAAATTCAACTGGAATTTAACTCATCTTTTGATCAAAAAAATTTCATGGGATATTGCCTACCATAACAATATGATTCAATTCATTATCCTAATGATGGCTGGCAGTATTACCAAGAATTAATAGATTCTGAGCAATCCAATCAATGGGGATATGCTTCAGAGCCAACGGATGAGCAAGACAATTTCATGAGATATTGCCCACCACAACAAAATGATTCATATTATTATCCTAATGGTGGATGGGAATATCAACAAGGAATGAGAGCGTATGAACAATCAAGTGAAATGAACTACCTCCCAGAGCCACAAAGTGACTCATATTGTTATGACATTGACACAAATTATGGCTGGGAAGGGAACTTCAATGCTTCATATTTTGTTCATCAAGAAACATTATCATTTGATTGTGCTGTCAATACATACATGGAAGATTGCTCCCCAATGCCACAACATGATCCACACTCTAATGAATTCAACAATGATTCACATTGTGGATGGGATGATCAAAACCAGAAAACATTTGATAGTTCATACTCCACTTATCAAGAGCCATCATCACTTGAGCATACCTTCAACTCATTCATGCAAAATTGTCCAACCTCACCTCCCAGTTTTTCATTTGAAAACTCCTCACCACTTGAGTATGCCTCAACACAAAATTCTTTCCATACTTCTCAAAATGACTTCACCACAATACCCACATATCCAGAAACTCATTCTCATCCTTCATCCCTTGAGCTAGCATTTGAACAATACCTACAAACATCCATAGACTCTTGGAAAGAACAAGAAACCTTCTGCAATAAGATGAATGCATATTTAGAGCAAGCAAGGAAAAACAAAGAATTGCTAATCAAGGAAGATGAAGACCAATTGGTGGAATTAAAGGAAGAAGTGGAAAAGGAAGATGAAGAGGTCCCTGTGTCAAGCAAAATTTCAATGAAGAATGAGGTGGAGGAGGTATTTGAACCTAAAACTGCATACCTACAGAAACCACTTGAGATGACAAAGAAACATGAAAACTCACAACCCCCACAAACTTCCCTAAACCAAGAGGGGGTTGGCCTCTCATAATTGGCAATGTATGGTTTGTAGACAAGGATGTTGATCTTAATTACCTATGTCTAGCCAAGAGTTCTTTTACTTTATTTCATTAGTTATTTTTCATTCACTTTCTTGCTACTTACTTTTCTTGCCAATTATCAAATCAAACCCCCTTTTTGTTCTTCATTGCCAATAATTGAGCACTTCATTACAATTCCTTGTGAGACGATCTGGAGTTTAAATACTTCGGTTAATTCTTATTTGGGGTTTGTACATGTGACAACCAAAATTTTTGCATGTGAGGATTCTTTGTTTGTTTAGAACTATACTTGCAATGATATTTCATTTGTGAAATTCTAAACCGTACAAGAATTCACTATCATTTTGATGATCGGTTTCTTATACAGTTTAGAATTTCACAAATAAATTTTCGTTGCAAGTATAGTTCTAAACCAACAAAGAATCCTCACATGCAAAAATATTGGTTGTCACAAGTACAAACCCAATAAGAATTAACCGAAATATTTTAACTCTGGGTCGTCTCACAAGGAATTACAATTAAGTGATCAATTATTGGCTATGAAAATACAAGCGGGGTTTGATTTTATAGTTTGACAAGAAAAGTAAACAACAAGAAAGTAAATGATAAGAACTAATAAAATAAAGGAAACGAACTCTTGGTTAGACATGGGAAATTGATATCACCATCCTTGTCCACAAACCATATATTGACAATTATGAGGAACCAAGCTCACTAAGTCTACTTCTATGCTTGAAGTATATCAAATGGCTTGATCAACATCAATCCATAGGTTCTAACCTAGCTACTAATTGACTTAGTAGTAGGCTAGTATCAATGGTTATCAAATTGACCACCAAGGATTCTCAAATCACCAATTCAATGAGACCCAATGACTCAAGGTCACTCAATTACCTCAGCCTAGGCCAAGAGTCAAGAAAACTACTCAAAAACTAATGGAAACATTTTATCAAACACCTAGTGTGCAAGAAAAGAAAACATCACAAAATGCAAGAATTAAAGAAACCCATAACTAACACAAGCAAGAAATCTACAATAACAATCAAGATCAACATAAAAGAGACATGGAAACATAAATTTGCATTAGAAGAAATCAAGATCCAACAATTGTTCATCAACATAAAAGAGAGCAAAATAAGAAACTAACAAGAGAAACTAAGAAGATTAAGATAATAGAACACTAAAATATAAAGAGAATTGAAATCCAAACAAGAATTGAAAGATGAATTTGAGAAAATTAAACCTAAACTACCCTAAATTCTAGAGAAAATGGAGAGCTTCTCTCTCTAAAATTCTAACCTAAAACATGATGAAAACTAAACTATAGCTACTTCATTCATTCTCCCCTCAATCCTTGAGTTCAATAGCATCAGAAATGAGTTGGATTGGGCCCAAAATGAGCTAGAAATCGCTGGCCACATTTTCTTCAAAATGACCCACGCTGATCCACTAATGCGTGCACGTGATGCACATGTACGCGTCCCTAAACACAAGGAATCTATGGAAAATTTTATAACATTTTGAAGCCTCAGATGTCAGATTTCCAACGCAACTAAAGACGCCTTATTTGGACTTCTGTAGCTCAAGTTATGATCGATTAAGTGCGAAGAGGTCAGGCTTGACAGCTTTGTGATTCCTTCATTTCCTCATGAGTTCTCCCACTTTGCATGCTTTTTCTTCATTCCTTCAATCCAATCTTTGCCTTCTAAACCTGAAATCACTTAACAAACATATCAAGGCATCGAATGGAATTAAAGTGAATTAAATTTAGCTATTTTAAGGCCTAAAAAGCGTGTTTTCACACTTAAGCACAAATTTAGGGAGAATTACAAAACCATGCTATTTCATTAAATAAATGTGAGAAAAGTTGATAAAACCCCCCAAATTAAGCACAAGATAAACCACGAAATTGGGGTTTATCAAACCTTCCTACACTTAAACTGAGCATGTCCTCATGCTAAAAATAAAGAAGGACAAGAAAAGGGGTATGAACATTTATTCAATGCAAACAAACTATATGCTCCTATCTACATGCATGCAACTAAATGCAATAATATTACTCTATCTACTTGGTTAAAAGTAAATCAATCTCCAAGAACATATATAAGCAAGTAGGGCTAAAATCATATGACGATTCATGAATCCTACCAATTCAAATATCAAAATGAAGTTCAAATAGACATGTGGTATGCGAAATTGTTACTCTGAGGTTGTAAAATTTGTTGTTCGTTCTCTCCCTGGCAATGGCGCCAATAACTGGTGCACAATACCATGGTCCAAACATAACTTCACAACTTCGCACAACTAACCAGCAAGTGCACTGGGTCGTCCAAGTAATAAAACCTTACGTGAGTAAGGGTCGATCCAACGGAGATTGTTGGTATGAAGCAAGCTATGGTCATCTTGTTAATCTCAGTCAGGTAGATATCAAATGGTTATGGAGTTTTCGAATAATAATAATAAATAAACAGAAAATAAAGATAGAAATACTTATGTAAATCATTGGTGAGAATTTCAGATAAGCGTATAGAGATGCTTTCGTTCCTCTGAATCTCTGCTTTCCCGCTGTCTTCATCCAGTCAGTCTTACTCCTCTCCATGGCAAGCTTTCTGTAAGGGCATCACCGTTGTCAATGGCTACATCCCATCCTCTCTGTGAAAATGGTCCAAATGCTCTGTCACGGCATGGCTAATCATCTGGAGGTTCTCGATCATGCTGGAATAGGATTCACCCTCCTTTTGCGTCTATCACTACGCCCAGCACTCGCGAGTTTGAAGTTCGTCAGAGCCATCCCTTCCCATATCCTACTCGGAATACCACAGACAAGGTTTAGACTTTCCGGATCTTAGGAATGGCCATCCATGGTTCTAACTTATACCACGAAGATACTAATAACTCGGACTCGGTCCCCTGTATTAGATATCTAAGAGATACTCATTTTAGCTTGTTTGCATGTAGAACGGAAGTGTTTGTCAGGCACGCATTCATAAGTGAGAATGATGATGAGCGTCACATAATCATCACATTCATCATGTTCTTGGGTGCGAATGGATATCTTAGAAGCGGAATAAGTTGAATTGAATATAAAACAGTAGTACTTTGCATTAAATCATGAGGAACAGCAGAGCTCCACACCTTAATCTATGGAGTGCAAAAACTCTACCGTTGAAAATACGTAAGTGATGAAGGTCTAGGCATGGCCGAATGGCCAGCCCCCATGAAAGTCTAAGATAGCATAAAACCGATCAAAGATGATCCGAAGATGTAAATACAAAAGTAAAAAGTCCTATTTATACTAAACTAGTTACTAGGGTTTACAAAAGTAAGTAATTGATGCATAAATCCACTTCCGGGGCCCACTTGGTGTGTGCTTGGGCTGAGCTTGAAGTTTACACGTGCAGAGGCTCTTTCTGGAGTTGAACGCCAGGTTGTAATGTGTTTCTAGCGTTCAACTCTGGTTCGTGACGTGTTTCTGGCGTTTAACTCCAGACTACAGCATAGAACTGGCGTTCAACGCCCTTTTGCGTCATCTAAACTCGGCCAAAGTATAAACTATTATATATTGCTGGAAAGCCCTGGATGTCTACGTTCCAACACAATTAGAAGTGCGCCATTTTGAGTTCTGTAGCTCCAGAAAATCCACTTTGAGTGCAGAGAGGTCAGAATCCAACAGCATCAGCAGTCCTTCTTCAACCTCTGAATCTGATTTTTGCTCAAGTCCCTCAATTTCAGCCAGAAAATACTTGAAATCACAGAAAAATACACAAACTCATAGTAAAGTCCAGAAATGTGAATTTAATATAAAAACTAATAAAAACATCCCTAAAAGTAACTAGATCCTACTAAAAACATACTAAAAACAATGCCAAAAAGCGTATAAATTATCCGCTCATCAACATGCAAGAAGAAAGCTCATGAAAGCCGGGAACAAGAAATTGAGCATCAAACCCTCACCGAAAGTGTATCCGCTCTAGTCTCTCAAGTGTATAGGGTCGATTCACTCAATTCTCTTCTACTCATGCTTTCTAAGATTTGTTTTTTATCTAACTATCAACAATTATTCAATGCATGCATACATTCATTATAAGGTCTTATTCATAGGTTGTAATGGGGCTAGGGTAAAGGTAGGGATGTATATGGTCAAGTGAGCTTGAAATTTGATTCTTTGATTAACCTAAGCTCTCACCAAACACATATGACAACCTATACACTTCTAATGCACACCCTAGCTACCCATGATTCCCACTTTTTCACATACTCATGCATTCTTTTTAATTCACATCCCATATGCATTGTTATTATTACTTTACTTTGGGACATTTTTGTCCCCTTTTTATTGCATTTTTTTTATATTTTTGTTTCTTTTATTTTTTTCTATTTCTTTTTTCTATATTTTTTTTCACACATTTTTTTTCAAGAGTATATACAAACGTATCAATACATATGATTTTACATATTTAATGCATAAGCATGTACCCAATCCCATGATTTTCAACAAAAATACAAAATACACTTTTACCTCAACCAATGTCCCAAGTTTCACATACCCAAAAGATACACACTCTCACTAGCCTAAGCTAATAATCAAAGATCCAAATGAAGGACATTTATTGTTTTTCACTTAGGGGTAGTGATGTGCTAATATTAAGAACAAAATGGATTAAATAGGCTCAAAATTGGCTAACAATGGTTGATGAAAGGTGGGATATTTGGGTAAGTGAGCTAAATGAAATGATGGCCTCAATCATATAAATACATGTATACATGGAATAATGGATATAAAGAATCAAACAAATCAAAGATTACAATCATAGAGAGAGAATAATACACGCAATAATGAAAATAAGTGGTTATAAGATGTAACCACACCATGAGGCTCAAAACTAACATTCTTGTGTTCTTAGCTCAAAAACCATGTTCCAAAATAAATTCTTCAAGCAAGTTCAAAAAAAACTTTTTCAAATTGGTAGGGTGCCCTAAAACAATTTTTCTTGGAAAAGAAATCATCACCCTAACCAAGTAGTCTTAACATAAAAAGAAGTGGTAAAATATGTACAAATTTTTAACTATCATTCAACCTATCATGCAATGCAACAACTACTACCAAAGGAAAAAATTGAAAAATTGGTGTTGAAAAAGAAAATTGTTACCCACGGAGATTGGTCGGACGACCTCCCCACACTTGAAGATTGCACCGTCCTCGGTGCGTGCAAAGAAGAGCAATGTGGGTGGGTTGCTACAATTGATGAGCCCCTTCAAAAGGTTGTGCGGATAAACTTGTTTGTTGCCCCATTTAAAAGCTTTTCCATTCCCTTCCTTCTTGGTGGCCAACCTAAACGGAAAGAGAAAGAAGGATAATTATGCCTACAACAAAGATATCAAAGCAAATAGAACATAGGCGGGGGCTAATGCCAAATAGGAGTAAGGTTCTCACTACATGTTAGATACGCATGTAAGTGAG
Source organism: Arachis ipaensis (assembly GCF_059453495.1). Classification (NCBI taxonomy): domain Eukaryota; kingdom Viridiplantae; phylum Streptophyta; class Magnoliopsida; order Fabales; family Fabaceae; genus Arachis; species Arachis ipaensis. The sequence continues at coordinate 89,143,507 of NC_142440.1, read as the reverse complement.
AGAGCAATATAGACAAAGGGCATATCAACTAATACTTGATGCAAGAGAAAAGTCAAAGCATAAGTGAATAACATGAAGAGCATGTCGAGCATCAAGTTCTAACAAGAAAGAGTGGGTCATGAAAGACATGAAAGCTCGTATCAATGCACAAAGGGTACAAAGATCATCAAAGGTTAAGCATTGAATTAGAAATTTTATTACCCATCAATATCAAACAAGTCTAGAAGCACCAAGATTAACCAAGAAATTCTCAAGAATTGAGTAAGATCATTCAACACCATTATTAAAATAAGAAACTTAGAAAGGAAAATAAGAACAAGCTATGAAAACAAAATAAAAATGCAATGAATGAAAATAAGCAAATGCAATAAAAGAAAATGGAAGAAAAAAATTTTATTTATTTATTTATTTATTTATTTTTTAGAAATATTTTTTTTTCAAGAGAGGAAGAAGAGAAAAAAAAATTGAAATAAAGAAGAAGAAAAGAAGAAAGAAGGAGAAAGGAGAAAGGAGAAAACCAGGGTGCAAATCCACGTATAAGCGTCATGCGTGCTTATGCATGGATGCAGCGGGGACAATCTACGCGTAAGCATCATGCGTGCTTACTCGTGGATGCAGCGGGGACAATCCACGCGTAAGCGTCGTGCGTGCTTACGCGTGGATTGTGCTTTTTGCACAGTGCTCGCGCGTTGTTCGCACAACTCTCGGGAAAATGTACCAAGAGTTGCAAATGCGCAATCCACGCGTAAGCGCCATGCGTGCTTAAGCGTGGATTGAAAAAAAAAATTTTTTAGAAGCATAAAACAGAATTGAACACTCTCCTAACCTATAAACATTCTAAAGCAACTAAAATTCAAATTTAACAAAAATCTTTAAGGTTTTGAAAAAATTTTCAAATACACTACAAACAAAACTTACACTTCAAGCAACCTACTTTAACAACAATCTAAACTAATCAAAACATACTACTACAACCTATCAATCGAAACAAAATGTATAAGAGTATAGAAAAGAAAAAAACTACCTATAATGGCAACTCACTTATTAACCAAATCTAAAAGAGAGTGGAAAGAGTTTACCATGGTGGGGTGTCTCCCATCTAGCACTTTTAGTTTAAGTCCTTAAGTTGGACATTTGGTGGGGGTCCTTGCTAGGGTGGTTTATGCTTGAATTCATCCTTGAATCTCCACCATTGTTTGCATCTCCAATGTCCACCGGGATCCCAAATTAGGCACATAGAGCCCTCGATTAGGCTGAAGTAAAAGGCAAGGCCCCATGAGTTTTGATTGTTGAAATGAATTCCAGGGTTCCAAACCTTGTTCTTGCACCCATCTTCTCGCTGACTACCATAGTTAAATTTGGGTGACACGGCTTTTGAATTCTCAATTAGGCATCCAAACATTCTCCTAGACCCATGCAATTTGGTTCTACACCAACCATTGCTATTCAACATTGAGCATACAACCATTATGAACTTAGAGTCATGTTTCCAACCACTACACAACTCTCTCCTACTCTTAATTCCACAAAGAGCTCTATGTTGACCATCATTTTCAATCAAACCATATTCAAGGGAGAAGGTAAAGTATAGGGATAAGAATTTTTCCCACTTGAATGTTGTGTAGGATGGTGACTTAGGGAGGGGGACCTCCTCAAACTTAGCCAATGTGAGATCCATTCCCTTGAGCTCTTCCTTTGCATCTTCCACCTCTTTGCAAGCTTCTTCAATTTCAATTCCTCGCTCACCAACTTCTTCTATACACCCTTCATTGCTCAATTAATGTGTTGGAGGTTGTGCACGGTCCTCCTTGTCATCAATTTCATAACACAATGAGGGAGTAAAAGACACATTGGTTGGTGTGGACTCATCTTTGATAACAGAGCTTGCTTCTTGCTCAACCTCTTCCTCTTGGTAGCTTCCTTCCAATTCAATCTCTTCTTTATTGCTTACTAAGGGTATAGGAGGTGAGGTATCTTCTTCCTTACCCTCTATGTCAAGCCCAATTGGAGACGATTCAATTGTAGATAGGAACTCCTTAATGATTAAATCCATCTCTTGATCAACCTCTTCAAGATCTTCAACCATGGTATGTGTTGGAGGTTGTACATGATGAGCGGATAATTTATACCTTTTTTGGCATTATTTTTACATAGTTTTTAGTATGAATTAATTACTTTTTGTTATATTTTTATTATTTTTTATTCAAAAATCACATTTCTGGAATTTACTATGAGTTTGTGTGTTTTTCTATGATTTCAGGTATTTTCTGGCTGAAATTGACGGACCTGAGCAAAAATCTGATTCAGAGGCTGAAAAAGGACTACAGATGCTGTTGGATTCTGACCCTCTTGCACTCAAAGTAAATTTTCTGTAACCACAGAGGCCCAATTGGCGCGCTCGCAATTGCGTTGGAAAGTAGACTTCCTGGGCTTTCCAACAATATATAATAGTCCATACTTTTCCCGAGATTTGATGGCCCAAACTGGCGTTTAAAGCCAGCTTAAAACATCTTGGCGTAAAACGCCCAAACTGGCACCAGAATTGGAGTTAAATGCCCAAACTGGCACCAAAGCTGGCGTTTAACTCCAGGAACAGCCTATGCACGTGAAAGCTTCAATGCTCAGCCCAAGCACACACCAAGTGGGTCCCGAAAGTGGATTTCTGCACTATCTGCACTTAGTTACTCATTTTCTGTAAACCTAAGTTACTAGTTTAGTATAAAAACTACTTTTAGAGATTCATTTGAGACCTCATGACATTTCACACTTCATATTGTATCTTCTACGGCATGAGTCTCTGAACCCCATAGGTGGAGGTGAGGAGCTCTACTGTGTTTCAATGGATTAATGCAATTACTACTATTTTCTATTCAATCACGCTTGATTATATTCTAAGATACTCACTCGTACTTCAATCTGGAGAAGATGATGATCCGTGACACTCATCATTATCCTCAATTCTATGAATGCGTGCCTGACAACCACTTTCGTTCTATCTGAGCTTAACGTAGTCATTGGGCGACAGCTTGAGTGCGTATCTCTTGGGTCTCTGATTCACGGACCGAGTCCGTGAGATCAGAACCTTCGTGGTATAGGCTAGAATCATTGGCAGCATTCCTGGTATCCAAAAAGTCTAAACCTTGTCTCTGGTATTCCGAGTAGGATCTGGGAAGGGATGACTGTGACGAGCTTCAAACCTGTGAATGTTGGGCGCAGTGATAGTATGCAAAAGGACAAGGGTCCTATTCCGACGTTAGCGGGAACCGACAGATGATTAGCTGTGCGGTAGTTGTACATGGTATTTTTCAACCGAGACAAGAAATCCCACAATTGATTAGCTGTGCAGAGATCGTACCTGGTATTTTTCATCCGAGAGGATCATACAGCTTGCCGTTGAAGGAAGCCATGCGTGTTTGGAGAAGAAGACAGTAGGAAAGCAGAGATTCAGATGACAGAGTATCTCCGGAACCTCAGCCTGTTTCTCATTACTGAATCACAAGTACTATTTATTTTATGTTATTTGTTTTTCATAAATACAATCACTCTTATTAATAATCTCCTGACTAAGATTTACGAGATAACCATAGCTTGCTTCAAACCGACAATTCTGTGGGATCGACCCTTACTCACGTTAGGTATTACTTGGACGACCCAGTGCACTTGCTGGTTAGTTGTGCGGAGTTGTGAAAAGTGTTATCACAATTTCGTGCACCAAGTTTTTGGCGCCGTAGCCAGGGATTGTTCGAGTTTGGACAACTGACAGTTTATTTTGTTACTTAGATTAGGAAAACATTATCTTTTTTTTTTTGTTTAGAGTCACTAAAATTGAGTCTTCTATTATTGTTTTTCGTCAAAATTTTCAAATCCTTATTTTCTTTTTCTAAATTATTTTCGAAAAATTTTAAAACCAATAACCTCATAATTTACTCTTCTGTTTGAGTTTAGTTTCATGTTTTAAGTTTGGTGTCAATTGCATGATTTTATTTTTCTTTCAATATTTTGCATTATATGTTCTTAGTTCTTTCATAAAATTGATTCTTGAAGCAAGAAAAAGCACTGAAAAGCTTGCAGAAAAAAATAAGAAAATAAATAAATAAATAAATAAAAAGAGAGAAAAGAAAAAGAAAGAAAAAGAAATGCAAGCAGAAAAAGCCAATACCCCTTTAAACCAAAAGGCACGGGTGATAAAAAGGATCCAAGGCTTTGAGCATCAGTGGATAGGAGGTCCCACAAGAATAAAATCCTGGCCTAAGCGGCTAAACCAAGCTATCCCTAACCATGTGCTTGTGGCGTGAAGGTGTCAAGTGAAAACTTGAGACTGAGCGGTTAAGGTCGAGGTCCAAAGCAAAAAGAAGAGTGTGCTTAAGAACCCTGGACACCTCTAATTGGGGACTCTAGCAAAGCTGAGTCACAATCTGAAAAGGTTCACCCAGTTATGTGTCTGTGGCATTTATGTATCCGGTGGTAATACTGGAAAACAAAGTGCGTAGGGCCACAGCCAAGACTCATAAAGTAGCTGTGTTCAAGAATAAACATACTTAACAAGGGGAATCAATAACACTATCTGGATTCTGAGTTCCTATAGATGCCAATCATTCTGAACTTCAAGGAATAAAGTGAGATGCCAAAACTGTTCAGAAGCAAAAAGCTAAAAGCCCCGCTCATCTAATTAATACTGATCTTCATAGATATTTTTGGAATTCATTGTATATTCTCTTCTTTTTATCCTATTTGATTTTCGGTTGCTTGGTGTAACACCCTAACTATCAAAATGTCACGCTTCCAGCTGCGCCACTCTGATAGCTCGAGTATTACCACGACTTATATAATATTTAAGACTAAAATATGAGCCTGTTTAAAACTTAAAACCGCATAACACTTCGATAACTCTTTTTCGTGAAAACCTAAACATACATGCACATACAATTCAGATATAACCTTAAGATATATATATACATATACATAACACTAGTTTACAATTATACATATCATAATTTCCTATCCCTCTTACAAGCTTCATAAAGATAAAGGTGAGGGAAAAATAATAGCTACAGTGATACAAAAAGACCGAATAAATAGAAAATAAACATAACTCTCCTGAAGCTTCGTCTTCCATATCCTGAAAAGGAATAACCTGTAGGGGAGTGAGAACGTCGTCCTCGATTGTTCTCACTATAGGATTACAGAATTTGCTATAACAAGATACGTAAAGATAAGATCATTCTTAGAGTTCAGTGATCATTGCTCGTCTTATGAGTCTTTCCAAAAACCATAGGTTCACATTCGAAATCTAGAAAATTCCTTTTTGAAGACTTGCTAAATTTCTCAAATATTCTAAAACAAAACCTTTTTCGTTAAAAAAAATGTCTGAAAAGTTTTTCCTAGGCCGCAATCATGAAAGCAGTTACCTACGCGGTATAAATGATCATCCCGTTCCAAGCATAGATTCATTAAGTCTATGCTGAACCGATCAGATACTTTATACAGAACTAGGACTCAATATACCAATCACGGCCTCAAGCCCATCCAATCCAACATGGCCCCCAGCCCAAACAGCTAGATCAGCAACCAACTCTTCACAAACCAATCAATTCAAACACAATCACAATTAATGTGGTTCAAGCACAATCAAGAGCAATTACAACAAGTATAACAGTTAGCAGTTAACATAAGTATTCACATAGGCAAACCAAATACAATATGCACACCCAAACAATATCACATAGATGCAAATGATGAATGCCTATCCTACTGGCTGTGATATCACATTGTCGGTTCAATTGCCAACCCGACACATTCCCATGGGAATGTTGCCTTTCGATCACGTATAAATGGGAACCCTCTGGGATTAAGCTCTTCCTAAATGTCGTAAAGTGAAATAGATTAATTGAAAACCACGTTTATTTTAAACCCATTAAAACCCCCTCCAAAATCTGTTTACGTAAATCAATTTCCAAAACATAAAAATTTCATATTTAAATTGATTTTTAAGGCATAATTCCTTTCTTAATAATTACATCCAAGATATAGAGATTTTCCTACTAAGGCAAGTTCAAACATAATTTATTTCTCAAATATTTAAGTCAAAGCATAATTCATTCTTTTCCAAAATAACAATTCCAATCAAAATCTCAGATTTTCTAGAAATTTCGGCAGCATCTCCCCTAAAACTTGGACTTTGCCACCCTTTTCAGGTCCCAACAAAACCAATTATCAATCCTTTCTGACGGGTTCAAGACTTAATCAGTTTCCAATAAAACAAAACTCAACCTTCAAATTATCAAAAATCATTCAAATCAACCAATCCAGAAATCTCCAATTTATCAAAATCAGACATTGTTACAATTAAACAAGCACCCATATTCATTCAAGATAAAACCAGACAATTCATAAGACTCACATAACCACCAGAAATACATTTTGTACAGCATATCTATTTATAACAACTTCCACTTTAAAATGAATCAGTTTGTATAAAAAGCCCCTACCTCGATACGTTGAAATCACAACCCAAACTCGCTAACTGACTCCTTTCGTATTGACTCAAATCGACTGCAGTCAAAACCTCAGCTCCAACCCGCTTTCTCAGCAACCACAACCACTCTAATCGCAACATATAATAGCCGAGATTAACTCTCATAACAACGAATGCTAAAACACCTCAACGTATAATGGAGCAATAACTAGAGGGCTTTCAGATCGAGACGCTTACCGAACGAAGAAGGAACAACTGAACCGAAACATCGGCGGTCTCCGAACCGGCTTGGCAGCAGCCCGGCAGCCACCTCAAATGGCAGCGGCAACCCGGACTTTGGCAATGGTGGCTGAAATCCATATACGCAAACGATAAAGTTTCCAGAGTTTTAAACGAATGAAAACCAAATTCAAAACCCTTACAGGAAGAGTTTTCCAGCGACGGCAGAAATGGCTAGAAGCTCCAGCGATGGTCCCAGAAGTCACAGAACCACTCCCGGTGGTCAGAGTCATGGAGACGCAGCTCCTTTCTCCGGCAGCGGCACCTACGACGACAGTTCCGACGGAGGCAGCACTGGTGACGCGAACGGCGGCTGGGCACGATGGTTAGACTCCCAACTCAGCCTCAGATCTCTCTCTTGTTTGCGCTGCGATGGCATAGGGACGGCGGCGCAGCTAGAGGTGATGGCGCAATGAACAGATGCGGTGGCGGAACTGGCGGCGACGGCTCCTCAACGGCGACACACCCCACGGTGGCAGCTTCCTTGCGATGGTGTTGGGTCGGGACGGATCGGCGGCGATGGGTCAGACCCGCGCTTCCCCTTCTCGCAGCTGAGCTCTGCATGCTCATTCTTCCTCCTTCTCCCTCAGCCTAGTTCGGCGGCTTCATAGTGGCAGGGACGGCAGGACGCGACGGCGACAGTGGCACCAGGCCGGCGACGCACGTCCTCCCCTCAGATCTCCCTTCCTTCTCTTCTCCCGGCGCAGCTCTCTTCCCTCTCTTGCCTGTTCTTCGCTCTCTCACCCTCCCCCGTGCAACACGGCGGCGCGGCGGCAGTGACTCCCGCCGGCAGCATCCCTTTCTCTCTTCTCATACCGGTGCTCCCTTTCCCAGCTCCCCCTTTCTTTCTTCTTTTCTTTCTTTCATAAAAAGGAAACCTTGGGTGCTTGCTGATGAGTTAGGGGAAAGGGGGATCTTCGACGGCTACTGGGTGTGGGGAAAAAGGGAACCGGGTCGGGTAACGGGTTCCTGGGTTAGGGTTTTATTATTTTGAAAATTAGGGTTAGGGGTAACTTGGTAATTTCAAATAAAATTGGGAATAATATAATAATTGAAACCCAAGTTAAATCCAACATTAATTGTGTATAGAAAATACTATTTGCTCATCAATTTTACAAATTATTTTCAATAAAATGTCCAAATCAAAAAATTAGAAATAATATACTTAAATCCTTTGTTTTTCCAAAACAGTAGTATCAATATTTTAAAATATTAATTATTTAGTCCAAATCATATAAAAATTCTTATTATTTTACAACTACAAACTTTACAATTTAAATATATAAAATAACTCAATAATTATAAAATTAGATAAAATGTTAATTTAAATAGCCCAAACTCATTATTTTTAGATTTCTAGAACTTTAAGTTGTAAATAGAGAAATACTCCATAAGCATAGAGTTTGGATAAAAACCTTAATTTATTTCAAATCCAATTAATCAAAACTACCTTTAATTACCTTCAATAAGATAATTTATGAAATTAAAAATATAAATAAATATTTGACTTGAGATTAGTTCAAAATAGGGCTTCTCAAAAGTCTTGGGTCTTACATTCCACCCACCTTATAAAAATTTTCGTCCTCGAAAATTAAAGTAATACATAATATAGTACATAGCCTTAATTACCTTTTAGAAAAGTAAGAGATCTTAACACATATATATACATGAGTTCAAATACCTGATATCCATAAGATTTAAATGTAAAGGTAAGGTATAGTGTAAGGTGAAGGATACAAGATAGGCTCAATACATAAGGTTATATGGTTTCAAAATCTTACAAAAGCTTGGAGAAACAATATAAGGTGCAAGTCAAGATAGGCGTTCACAAAGCAGAGCTATAGTTAATGTGGCAAAAGGCTACAAGACTAGTTGGTATTAAAACAACGGATATAACATTTCCTCACAGATCTCTTACCCCTTCAAAACTTCCACTTCCCAACTCCATCAATCACTTCACAACTCCATAACCGGTCACAAACCTAACATCCGCAGACTCTTCCATGAGAAACAAAACTCCCACGAACAGGCCTTAAAGAACTACGCATCGCATTACTATACCTAAAGATCGCACGTGACATCAAAACAATTCTTGAGTTTACTCAGAAAGGTAAAAGACTTTGAAATAGCAGGACAAACAACAAGGATAATCTCCGCAAGAGTTCTGAAAGAATTGTTGAGTCTATAAGTAAACAAGGATGTACAATCGATGAAGAGTATTGGAAAGAAATTCAGTTTAACAACCTCAAAGATGACTCCTGAATCAGAGACAACTGATAGGAACACAAAAGGATAAGCAAGACAGTAATTTGGAACTAAATCAAGCTGAGTTAACAAGTATAAAATTGATGACAAGTCATCTTAGTCTATTTTCACTAGTCTTTTTCTTTTGTTTTCAATTGATTTTATGCACTTTCTTAAGCCATAAGCAAGCCAATTGGGTAGATTTCTATGTTTCCTTTGATTCAATCAACCATGGATGAATTAATGCACTTTCATGAGATTTTGTGCTATAATTGTCATATATTATGAAAGAAACACAATCTCATGATTTGGGGCATAGCTTTGATTGTTTTGATTGATTGATGATAGGTGAAAAGAGTTTTGAAGAAGGTTGAAGAAAGAAGGAATGGCTAGGAACAAGAGAGAACAAAAAGCTTGAGCCAAAGTTTGCCTCAAACTTTAGCTCAAACTTTTGGAAGAGTTAAAAACACCCTGGAGAAAAAAGCTTGAGCCAACTTTTGCCTCAAACTTTTTGGCAAACATTGGCATCACAAAACCAACACCCTGGAGGAGAAAAGCTTGCGCCAACGTTTGCCTCAAGCTTTTTGGCAAACGTTGGCGCCACACTTGCACACCCTGGAGGAGAAAAGCTTGCGCCAACGTTTGCCTCAAGCTTTTTGGCAAACGTTGGCGCCACACATATACACGAGGGGATCAACGTTTGGCCTAAAGTTTGACCTCAAACTTTAGCCCAAACGTTGGTAGCAGCAAATGAGGGCAGCTGGTATAAAAAGTTTGAGTAAAAGTTTGCCTCAAACTTTTACTCAAGCTTTTATGATTCTTGGCCCGGTTCACAATGGGTTTCTCTCCAACTCCAAGAGCAATCAACAGAGGCTTTTATCAACCCAATTCCATCAAGAGCAAAGGCCCAATTCAAGGCTTGAAGACCATTTGAAGAAAGTGTATAAATAGCTTAGGATTTAAGTTTTAGGGGAGTTTTTTTCCTTTTACTTTTGCTGAGTAGTTTTTGGAGAGCTTTTGGTTTTAAGTTGTTTGGAGTTTCTGAGTTTCGGAGTAGGAGAATTGAATTCTCTTCCTATTAGTTTTCTTGTTTTCAATTTCAATTACATTTGTCTTGGATCTTGGGTTGGAGAATTGAAGGAATTCTGTTTCAATCTCATCCTGAGATCTCTCTATTTTTTTTACTGCATAATTGAATTTAAATTTCTGTTCATTGTCTCTTCTTCTATTCATTCTGCTATTTACTTTTCTCTATTTCTTGCAATTGAATTCTACACTTGGATCTAGGAAGGCATTGAGATCTAGACTCGGTTATCTAGTCTCTTGGGTCCTGAGATCTGGAGTTTGCATTTTAAATTCTCTGTTTAAAGCTTTTCAAGTTCATTTACATTTCCGTTTTAGATCCGGTTCAATTCAAGTCACCTTCTACTTGTCTGATTAATGCAATTTACTTTTCCTTGTTTAAATTCTACAAATCCACTTCCCAATTCCCTTTACAATTCAAGCCATTTACATTTCTTGCACTTTAAGATTCTGCAATTTACATTTCTTGCATTCTAAGTTTCTGCCATTTAATTTCTTGCTCTTTAAGATTCAGCACATTTACCTTCTCTGCTCTTTAATTTACTGCAATTGTCCCTCTCCCTTTAAATTTCATGCAATTTAGCTTCTGTCAAATACAAACCACTCAAATCAACTCTTGATTCGCTTGACTAAATCAACCACTAAACTAAAATTGCTCAATCCTTCAATCCCTGTGGGATCGACCTCACTCCCGTGAGTTTTATTACTTGATGCGACCTGGTGCACTTGCTGGTTAGTTTTGTGTGTTTGGGATTCATTTTTCGTTTTCCGAAAATACACATCAAAAATCATAGAAGAAGGTCAACTAAAGCTAGTGATGACACTCTCAAGATTTAAAATTTTTGATCAAGTTCACATAATACATTTTAATATAAAGAATGAAAAACTGAAAGAAGAACACCTCCTGTGCTAAAAGAAAAGTATGTAACTCGCAGTTCACAAAAGGGTAACATAAACATATATCAAAACTGCAATATGGTTAAAAGAAAACTAAATTGTGTTTTGTCCAAATAGTTTCCAAGTAAAAGATAGAATAGGCGAGGGTTGAAAATTGAAAGTCAATTGGGTTAAGGCCAAAACAATCTTTCGAAAATCCTGAAAGACATTTAGGTACTCAATCAGCTAAAAGTATACACTGATATTGTGGCAGGGTTGTAAGAAAATCAAACATTTGTTCAAGAACTCTCAAAGTCTAAATTCAAACAAGTGTGTATAAAATTTTATAGCAAATATGGAACAAGTTAAACTCTATTTAGAAAAGGAAACCCTAAGGTAAATATTTACTTATCAGTCGGTTCCAAAACTTTATTTAAAATAATGCATGTCAACTCCAAAATAACTTTTCCAATTTAAAGGATAGCTATGGATGCAATTTTTAAGCGAGAAGAATTGATTTAAGTTTCTTAAGAGAATCCAAAATTTGCTTCAAAAGTTCACATCAAAACTCTAAGAATACACTTGAAATTGCCATCACATAAGAATATTCAAGAGTATTAAGATGTACTTAAAAGGGAATTAGACCAAACAAGAAAGGATCTCAAGTCAAGGGAGTTCAAACAAGATCCACGAAGCATGGGACACCAAACAAGCTTTCCATTGGTTCAAAATGATGCAACACTCGTCAGGAAAAACAACTCAATCAACAGTGAATTTTCAAGAAAGAACCTTTGACTAAAGAAGGACAATTGGGAGGACAAACAACACACTAGATAGAAACAATTTAAGTTGACTTAGAGGAGCATGAAATTCACAAGAGAAGGAAAACTGTGACTACTAGTGGTGTTCATAAAAGAAAAAGAGTAGTTAAAAAACAAAATCAAGTATCATGACCATAGAAACACAAGCTTAAAGAATTAGCCCATACTTGAGAGGAAAGGTATGAACCTAATATTTTCAAAAGAACAACAATTACGTAATTAATCTATCATACTAAATTAAACTCAATTTGTCAAACGAAAACTAACTGGAAATAAAGTGAAAAGCCTTTCCTTTAAGAATTTAAAAATACCTAAGTACGTAATCAAATTGAGTTACGTATAGAGACCGTAATAAAATTATTTTGAAAAGTCAAATTGTATTTAAAGTAAGTGTAGTTCCGTAAACCAGTAAAAGAACATGCGAGGTATTAGAAATAAATAGTTTTAAAATTGCATAAGGAATTTTCAAATTTTTATATAGATAGGTGTATATCAAATCAAAAGCGATTTTATAAAAGTCTGAAAATTGGTTATAAATATAGTCAATTAAGAGAAAAACTGAACCACCATTTTTTTTAAAGACTAGAAGTAAGGACATAAAAAGACACGTTGCATCAAGACAAGTTCAAAATCATGTCAAAAAATTACATGAATCAAGAAAAGAGCTCAAACAGAGAAAGACGGATACACCAAGAAATTCAAACCGGCATATGCAATTTAGAATCAAGAAGAATGCCTATGAACAGAAAAATAGGATTGAAAACATCAAATTGCTTCCCAAAAGAATTGACAAGAACATCAAAATAGGCTAAGAAACAATAAGTCACATGACATCCAACAGAATCCAAAGTACATAACTGAGTAACCTCGAGAAATAGTTTCTAACGTTTCCAAAACCCACGATTTACTTTACTCAAAACTTGTATATCATCTATGATAACCCATCAGTGCTTTCATATACATAATTCACTAGTATTAAGCTGGCCAAACTTAATATCAGGAATTATGCAACGCAAGACTAATGGCATTAATCAATAGACAGTCATGTGCATAAAGCTCTAATTCTCGTCATTCAACAAGACCTATTACATGACAAACGCTCAGAGTATGCAATTGAAGCATAGTCGGTCCATTCCTCAGGCTCTACAGGAAAGACCGCTCTGATACCACAAATGTAACACCCTAACTATCAAAATGTCACGCTTCCGGCTGCGCCACTCTGATAGCTCGAGTATTACCACGACTTATACAATATTTAAGACTAAAATATGAGCCTGTTTAAAACTTAAAACCGCATCACACTTCGATAACTATTTTTCGTGAAAACCTAAACATACATGCACATACAATTCAGATATAACCTTAAGATATATATATACATATACATAACACTAGTTTACAATTATACATATCATAATTTCCTATCCCTCTTACAAGCTTCATAAAGATAAAGGTGAGGGAAAAATAATAGCTACGGTGATACAAAAAGACCGAATAAACAGAAAATAAACATAACTCTCCTGAAGCTTCGTCTTCCATATCCTGAAAAGGAATAACCTGTAGGGGAGTGAGAACGTCGTCCTCGCTTGTTCTCACTATAGGATTATAGAATTTGCTATAACAAGATACGTAAAGATAAGATCATTCTTAGAGTTCAGTGATCATTGCTCGTCTTATGAGTCTTTCCAAAAAGCATAGGTTCACATTCGAAATCCAGAAAATTCCTTTTTGAAGATTTGCTAACTTTCTCAAATATTCTAAAACAAAACCTTTTTCCTTAAAAAAAATGTCTGAAAAGTTTTTCCTAGACCGCAATCATGAAAGCAGTTACCTACGCAGTATAAATGATCATCCCGTTCCAAGCATAGGTTCATTAAGTCTATGCTGAACCGATCAGATACTTTATACAGAACTAGGACTCAATATACCAATCACGGACTCAAGCCCATCCAATCCAACACGGCCCCCAGCCCAAATAGCTAGATCAGCAACCAACTCTTCACAAACCAATCAATTCAAACACAATCACAATTAATGTGGTTCAAGCACAATCAAGAGCAATTACAACAAGTATAACAGTTAGCAGTTAACATAAGTATTCACATAGGCAAACCAAATATAATATGCACACCCAAACAATATCACATAGATGCAAATGATGAATGCCTGTGCTACTGGCTGTGATATCACATTGTCGGTTCAATTGCCAACCCGACACATTCCCATGGGAATGTTGCCTTTCGATCACGTATAAATGGGAACCCTCTGGGATAACGTGCCCGCCACACGGTCCAGGATGTCAGTGCCTGCACACTCCTGTGATCCGAAAGGATGTGAGCGGGATACTTTGCCTCCGACTTCACATCTACACGTAAGCAGGATTAACCACCGTCCTTACGAGGGCACTGCAACCTCGACAAGCGGGATTAACCACCGTCCTTGCCAGGCGTAAACGACTTATCAACAATCTCGTCAATTATCAAATCTCTCAGCATAAGCGGGACGAACCCGGCCCTTACGCCTACCAAACAATAACTCATCAATCTTGATGATATCTACAATCAATCAGGCTCAAAATCTTAATTCAAAATCATTCTTGGCCCATTTACTTTTAAGTAACAAACGTAGTCAATTCACAGCTAGCCAAGAATCACTTTTCAAAACGGAGCCACTTTCCACATCTTTCCAATACTTCCAAAGATCTCAAAACCATGCCAAGTTCAAAATCTCTTTGAAAGACTCAAAATCATTCATTTCTAAATCAAGATTTGGTCGTAAGATTCCTCAGCGGAGTCTCAAGACTTTAGGGGAGAATAACCTAACTCATTTCTTAAATTCTTTGAAAACCTCCGAAACTTTAACTTCTTGAGTTGAATAAATAGAATAGGGTTTAAACCCAAAACCAAATCGTGTTTCCAATTATTCCGCACCAATTTCAAAACCAACCAAACTGAACCCAAAACCAAATCATTTTTAAACCGAAAACCAATTTCAGTTTCATTCTTAAATCTGTTTCCAAGGGCTAGGGAAGTGTTTCAATTTTAATAAATCAAAGTTCCAGAAAATACTTCAAGCTCTTCCTAAATGTCGTAAAGTGAAATAGATTAATTGAAAACCACGTTTATTTTAAACCCATTAAAACCCCCTCCAAAATCTGTTTACGTAAATCAATTTCCAAAACATAAAAATTTCATATTTAAATTGATTTTTAAGGCATAATTCCTTTCTTAATAATTACATCCATGATATAGAGATTTTCCTACTAAGGCAAGTTCAAACATAATTTATTTCTCAAATATTTAAGTCAAAGCATAATTCATTCTTTTCCAAAATAACAATTCCAATCAAAATCTCAGATTTTCAAGAAATTTCGGCAGCATCTCCCCTAAAACTTGGACTTTGCCACCCTTTTCGGGTCCCAACAAATCCAATCATCAATCCTTTCTGACGGGTTCAAGACTAAATCAGTTTCCAATAAAACAAAACTCAACTTTCAAATTATCAAAAATCATTCAAATCAACCAATCCAGAAATCTCTAATTTATCAAAATCAGACGTTGTTACAATCAAACAAGCACCCATATTCATTCAAGATAAAACCAGACAATTCATAAGACTCACATAACCACCAGAAATACATTTTGTACAGCATATCTATTTATAACAACTTCCACTTTAAAATGAATTAGTTTGTATAAAAAGCCCCTACCTCGATACGTTGAAATCACAACCCAAACTCGCTAACTGACTCCTTTCGTATTGACCCGAATCGACTGCAGTCAAAACCTCAGCTCCAACCCGCTTTCTCAGCAACCACAACCACTCTAATCGCAACATATAATAGCCGAGATTAACTCTCATAACAACGAATGCTACAACACCTCAACGTATAATGGAGCAGCAACTAGAGGGCTTTCAGATCGAGACGCTTACCGAACGAAGAAGGAACGGCTGAACCGAAATAGCGACGGTCTCCGAACCGGCTTGGTGGTAGCCCGGCAGCCACCTCAAATGGCAGCGGCGACCCAGACTTCGGCAATGGTGGCTGAAACCCACATACGCAAACGATAAAGTTTCCAGAATTTTAAATGAATGAAAACCAAATTCAAAACCCTTATAGGCAGAGTTTTCCGGCGATGGCAGAAATAGCCAGAAGCTCCAACGATGGTCCCAGAAGTCACAGAACCACTCCCGGCGGTCAGCGTCACGGAGACACAGCTCCTTTCTCCGGCAGCGGCACCTACGACGGCAGTTCCGACGGAGGCAGCACTGGCGATGCGAACGGCGGCTGGGCACGATGGTTAAACTCCCAACTCAGCCTCAGATCTCTCTCTTGTTTGCTCTGCGATGGCGTAGGGACAGCGGCGCGGCTAGAGGTGACGGCGCAACGAACAGAGGCGGCGGCGGATCTGGCGGCGACGGCTCCTCAACGGCGACACACCCCACGGTGGCAGCTTCCTCGCGATGGTGTTGGGTCGGGACGGATCGGCGGCGATTGGTCAGACCCGTGCTTCCCCTTCTCGCGGCTGAACTCTCCACGCTCGTTCTTCCTCCCTCTCCCTCAGCTCAGTTCGGCGGCTTCATAGTGGCAGGGACGGCAGGACGCGACGGCGATAGTGGCACCAGGCCGGCGACGCACCTCCTCCCCTCAAATCTCCATTCCCTCTCTTCTCCCGGCGCGGCTCTCTTCCCTCTCTTGCCTGTTCTTCGCTCTCTCACCCTCCCCGGTGCAACACGGCGGCGCGGCGGCAGTGACGCCCGCCGGCGCCATCCCTTTCCCTCTTCTCATACCGGCGCTCCCTTTCCCAGCTCCCCCCTTTCTTTCTTCTTTTCTTTCTTTCATAAAAGGGAAACCTTGGGTGCTTGCTGATGAGTTAGGGGAAAGGGGGATCTTCGGCGGCTACTGGGTGTGGGGAAAAAGGGAACCGGGTCGGGTAACGGGTTGCTGGGTTAGGGTTTTATTATTTTGAAAATTAGGGTTATGGGTAACTTCGTAATTTCAAATAAAATTGGGAATAATATAATAATTGAAACCCAAGTTAAATCCAATATTAATTATATATAGAAAATACTATTTGCTCGTCAATTTTACAAATTATTTTCAATAAAATGTCCAAATCAAATAATTAGAAATAATATACTTAAATCTTTTGTTTTTCCAAAATAGTAGTATCAATATTTTAAAATATTAATTATTTAGTCCAAATCATATAAAAATCCTTATTATTTCACAACTACAAACTTTACAATTTAAATATATAAAATAACTCAATAATTATAAAATTAGATAAAATGTTAATTTAAATAGCCCAAACTCATTATTTTTAGATTTCTAGAACTTTAAGTTGTAAATAGAGAAATACTCCATAAGCATAGAGTTTGGATAAAAACCTTAATTTATTTCAAATCCAATTAATCAAAACTACCTTTAATTACCTTCAATAAGATAATTTATGAAATTAAAAATATAAATAAATATATGACTTGAGATTAGTTCAAAATAGGACTTCTCAAAAGTCTTGGGTCTTACACTTGGGGACAAGCAACAATTTAAGTTTGGTGTTGTGATGAGCGGATAATTTATACGCTTTTTGGCATTGTTTTTAGTATGTTTTTAGTATATTTTAATTAGTTTTTATTATATTTTTATTAGTTTTTATTTAAAATTCACTTTTCTGGACTTTACTATGAGTTTGTGTGTTTTTCTGTGATTCCAGTTATTTTCTGGCTGAAATTGAGGGACCTGAGCGAAAATCTGATTCAGAGGCTGAAAAAGGACTGCAGATGCTATTGGATTCTGACCTCCCTGCACTCAAAGTGCATTTCTGGAGCTACAGAAGCCCAATTGGCACGCTCTCAATTGCGTTGGAAAGTAGACATCCTGGGCTTTTCAGTAATATATAATAGTTCATACTTTTCCCGAGATTTGATGGCCCAAACAGGCGTTCCATGTCAGCTCAAGAATTCTGGCGTTTAACGCCAGAACTGGCATAAAAACTGGAGTTAAACGCCCAAACTGGCACAAAAGCTGGCCTTTAACTCCAAGAAAAGTCTCTACACATGAAAGCTTCAATTCTCAGCCCAAGCACACACCAAGTGGGCCCCAGAAGTGGATTTTTACACTAAACACCCTAGCTTACTCATTTTTTGTAACCCTAGGTCACCAGTTCACTATAAAAACTACTTTTAGTGATCCATCTTGTACCTCGTGAAACTTTACATGTTTCATATTGTATCCTCTACGGCATGAGTCTCTAAACCCCATTGTTGGGGGTGAGGAGCTCTGCTGTTCTTCATGAATTAATGCAATTACTACTGTTTTCCATTCTATCATGCTTGCTTCTATTCTAAGGTATTCATTCGCACTTCAACATGATGAATGTGATGATCCGTGACAATTATGATCATTCTCACCTATGAACGCGTGCCTGACAACCACATCCGTTCTACATGCAATCAAGCTTGAATGTGTATCTCTTGGGTTTCTAATCTAAGATTGGAACCTTCGTGGTATAAGCTAGAATTATTGGCGGCCATTCCTGAGATCCGGAACGTCTAAACCTTGTCTGTGGTATTCTGAGTAGGATCTGGGAAGGGATGACTGTGACGAGCTTCAAACTCGCGAGTGTTGGGCGTAGTGACAGACGCAAAAGGATCAATGGATCCTATTCCGACATGATCGAGAACCGACAGATGATTAGCCGTGCGGAGATAACGCATTTGGAACATTTTCACTGAGAGGACGGGAAGTAGCCATTGACAACGGTGATGCCCAACATAAAGCTTGCCATGGAAGGAGCCTTGCGTGCATGAAGAAGAAGATAGTAGGAAAGCAGAGATTCAGAAGACAAAGCATCTCCAAAGCCTCAACCTGTTCTTCATTACTGCATAACAAGTATTTATTTCATGTTCTTTTACTTTTTACAATTAAATCTGAGAATTATTGATATCCTGACTAAGAGTTACAAGATAACCATAGCTTGCTTCAAGCCGACAATCTCCGTGGGATCGACCCTTACTCACGTAAGGTATTACTTGGACGACCCAGTGCACTTGCTGGTTAGTTGTGCGGAGTTGCAAAAGTGTGATTGTAATTTCATGCACCATTTATCTTCCTTGTTTGATCTTTAGTTTTTCTTGTTTTGTACCTTTTCTTGTTTTTTTGTGCATTTTCGAATTATTAGTGTCCAAAGTATAAAAATTTTTAAGTTTGGTGTCCTTTGTGTTTCTATTTTCTTAAAAATTTCCAAAAATTTGTTCTTGGTGTTCATCTTGATCTTCAAAGTGTTCTTGGTGTTCATCTTGACATTCAAAGCTTTCTTATTTGCTTTCTTTATTTTGATCTAAAAATTCTAAGTTTGGTTTCATTTTATTGTTTTTCTCTTTCCTCATTAAATTCAAAAATTCAATAAAATATATTTTCCTTTATTTGCTCATTATTTTCGAATTCCTTAGGTTGACTTAGTCAAAATTTTTAAAATTTGGTAGTTTCTTGTTAGGCAATTTAAAATTTCAATTTTAAAAATTTATCTTCTTAAATCTTTTTCAAAACAAATTCTTTTTCAAATTTCTTTTATTATTTTTCGAAAATCATATCCAAAATTTTTCAAATCTTTTTAATTAATCAGCCATTTTAGTATTCAAATTTTCTTTATTTATTTTAATCTATTTTATTTTATTTTTTTCCTTAGTTTTCGAAACATATTTTCTAGTTTCCAATTATTTTATTTTATTTTCTTTTGAATTCAGTTATCCTTAATTAAATAAAATAAAAACAAAAATATTTTATTTTCTCCATCATGGACCTAGTGGAAATGAACAGTCCAGAAGGACTCTGGGGTCATATGCTAACCCCACTAATGCTTCCTATGGGAGTAGTATCTGTATACCCCCTATCAGGGCCAGCAGTTTTGAGCTAAACCCTCAGCTCATTATCATGGTGCAGCAAATTGCCAGTATTCCGGTCTTCCACAGGAAGAACCCACTGAGTTTCTGGCACAGTTCTTACAAATTACTGACATAGTACGTGATAAGGAAGTAGATTAGGATGTCTACAGATTATTGCTGTTTCCATTTGCTGTAAAAGATCAAGCTAAGAGGTGGTTAAATAACCAACCCACAACAAGCATAAGAACATGGAAACAGTTATCAAACAAATTTCTGAATCAATATTTCCCTCCAAAAAGGATGACACTGCTAAGGCTGGATATCCAAGGCTTTAAACAAGAGGATAATGAATCTCTTTATAATGCCTGGGAGAGGTACAGAGAGATGCTAAGGAAATGCCCCTCTAAAATGTTTTCAGAATGGGTGCAGTTAGACATCTTTTACTATAGGCTTACAGAAAAGGCTCAGATGTCTCTAGACCACTCAGCTGGTGGATCTATACATATGAGAAAGACAGTTGAAGAGGCTCAAGAGCTCATTGATACAGTTGCTAGAAATCAGCACCTGTACTTAAGTAGTGAGTCCTCCATGAAAGAAGAGGCTAAAGCAGTATCCACTGAATTTAGTCCTCCAGAACAAGTTGCTGAACTCAATCAGCAATTGCTTTTTATAACAAAATAGTTAGCAGAAGTTAAAGAGATGCTACAAGACAATAAAAAGGCTAACATGAATATGGAAGCACATTTGAATCAAACAAGACAGCAGTTATCTAAACAGATAACAGAAGAGTGCCAAGCTGTTCATTTAAGGAGTGGGAAGACATTGAATGTTTCAACTTAAGGCAGCAGAAAGCTAAGAAAGGAACAGCTGATAGAGGATGACCAAACCACTGCCTAAAATCCCTCTGAGGATAGTAAGAGCCCATAGAGAAAGGATTCTGGCATTCAAACGATAGAAAAGGGTAAGAAATTGGCGTTGAACGCCCAGTGGATAGCCAAGTCTGGCGTCCAAACGCCAGAAAAGGGTGGGAATCTGGCGTTAAACTCCCATACAGCACCCAATTCTGGCGTTCAAACGCCAATGGGGGATCAGACACCTGCTAGTGCTGATAACAACCCCCTTAGGCAGGCCTCTCAACCCACTTCTGTAGGAAGTAAACCTGCAGCAACTAAGGTTGAAGAATATAAAGCCAAGTTGCCTTATCCCCAGAAACTCTGCCAAGCAGAACAGGATAAACAATTTGCCCGCTTTGCAGACTATCTCAGGACTCTTGAAATAATGATTCTGTTTGCAGAGGCGCTTGAGCAAATACCCTCTTATGCTAAGTTCATGAAAGATATCTTAAGTCATAAGAAGGATTGAAGAGAAACTAAAAAAGTTTTCCTCACTGAAGAATGCAGTGCAGTCATTCTGAAAAGCTTACTAGAGAATCTTAAAGATCCCAGAAGCTTTATGATACCATGCACATTAGGGGATGCTTGTACCAAGACAGCTCTATGTGATCTTGGGGCAAGTATCAACCTAATACCTGCATCCACTATCAAAAAGCTTGGTTTGACTGATGAAGTTAAACCAACCCGGATATGCCTCTAACTTGCTGATGGCTCCATTAAAATCCCATCAGGCGTAATTGAGGACATGATTGTCAAAGTTGGGCCATTTGCCTTTCCTACTGACTTTGTAGTGCTGGAAATGGAGGAGCACAAAAGTGCAACTCTCATTCTAGGAAGACCTTTCCTAGCAACTGAACGAACCCTCATTAATGTCCAAAAAGGGGAGATAACCTTGAGAGTCAATGAGGATGAGTTTAAGTTGAATGTTGTCAAAGCCATGCAGCATCCAGACACATCAAAAGACTGTCTGAGTGCTGATATTATTGACTCCCTGGTGGAAAAGGTCAATATGACTGAGAGTCTCGAATCAGAGCTAGAGGACATTTTTAAAGATGTTCAACCTGATCTGGAAGAACCAGAGAAAATAGAAGAACCTCTGAAAACTCCTCAGGAAGAGGAGAGGCCTCCAAAACCCGAGCTCAAACCACTACCACCATCCCTGAAATATGCATTTCTGGGAGAAGATGACACTTTTCCCGTGATCATAAGCTCTGCTTTAGAGTCACAGGAAGAGAAAGCACTAATCCAGGTGCTAAGGACACATAAGGCAGCTCTTGGGTGGTCCATAAGTGATCTTAAGGGCATTAGCCCATCCATATGCATGCACAAGATGCTATTGGAGGATGATGCTAAGCCAATGGTTCAACCACAGAAGCGGCTGAATCCAGCCATGAAGGAGGTGGTGCAGAAAGTGGTCACTAAGTTACTAGAGGCTGGGATTATTTATCCTATTTTTGATAGCCCCTGGGTGAGCCCTGAATACTACTGCTTTTTGGATGGCTATTCAGGTTACAACCAAATTGTAGTAGATCCTCAGAACCAAGAGAAAACAGCATTCACATGTCCATCTGAGGTATTTGTCTACAAAAGGATACCAGTTGGTCTGTGCAATGCACCTGCAACCTTTCAGAGGTGCAAGCTCTCTATCTTTTCTGATATGATAGAGAAATTTCTAGAAGTCTTCATTCATGACTTCTCAGTATTTTGAGACTCATTCAGCTCCTGTCTTGACCATCTAGCACTTGTTCTAAAAAGGTGCCAAGAGACTAACTTGGTTTTAAACTGGGAGAAATATCACTTTATGGTTACTGAAGGAATTGTCCTTGGGCACAAAATTTCAAACAAGGGGATAGAGGTGGATCAAGCTAAGGTAGAGGTAATTGAAAAATTACCACCACCTACCAATATTAAGGCAATCAGAAGCTTTCTGGGGCATACAGGATTCTATAGGAGGTTTATAAAAGATTTTTCAAAAATTGCAAAACCTCTGAGCAATCTGCTAGCTGCTGACACGCCATTTGTCTTTGACACAGAGTGTCTGCAGACATTTGAAACTCTGAAAGCCAAGCTGGTCACAGCACCAGTCATTTCTGCACCAGACAGGACACTACCATTCGAACTAATGTGTGATGCCAGTGACCATGCCATTGGTGCAGTATTAGGACAAAGGCATAACAAGCTCCTGCATGTCATTTATTATGCAAGCCGTGTTTTAAATGACGCACAGAAGAATTACACAACCACAGGAAAGGAGTTGCTTGCAGTGGTTTATGCCATTGACAAGTTTAGATCTCATTTAGTAGGATCAAAAGTGATTGTGTACACTGACCATGCTGCTCTAAAATATCTCCTCACAAAGCAGGATTCAAAACCTAGACTCATAAGATGGGTATTGCTTCTGCAAGAGTTTGATATAGAAATAAGAGACAGAAAAGGGACAGAGAACCAAGTAGCTGACCACCTGTCCCGGATAGAGCCAGTAGCAGGGGCGTCCCCTCCTCCTACTGAGATCTCTGAAATATTCCCGGATGAGCAACTCTTTGCCATTCAGGAAGTACCTTGGTTTGCAAACATTGTAAACTATAAAGCTGTGAGATTCATACCCAAAGAGTATAGTAAGCACAAAACTGAGACTAAATTAAAAAGCTCAGTAAAAGTCCAGCTAAAGACATTAAAGAAGCGCTTATTGGGAGGTAACCCAATCTTATTTATCCATGCTAATTACTTTTTCATTTCATTTTCCATTGTTAGTTTATGTTTCCTTTAGGTTGATGATCATGTGGAGTCACAAAAATAGCTGCAGAATTAAAGCGGAATCAAAAACAGGATAGCAGAATGGGCGTTTAACGCCCAAGCAGGCAGCATTTTGGGCGTTAAATGCCAGAATGAGTAGCATTCTGGGCGTTTAGAAAAACGCCCAACAAAGAAGGAATCTTGGCGTTTAACGCCAGCCAGGGTATCTGTCTGGGCTTTAAATGCCAAAAATGGCAGTCAAGTGGGCGTTAAACGCCAGAATAGATAGCATTATGGGTGTTTAACGCCAGGATGACACAAGGGAGGCCGGAGAAACCTCTAGGAAGAGGAAAGGGAAGGCAGTTACTTCCAACTCCAAGTCATGGGAGATAGAGAAATTCATCTCAAAAGCCCATCACTAGAATGAGGATGGAGCAAACAAGAGAGCCCACTCATGGACCTCAACAGGAGCACTCCATTATCCTCCATAAAATCATAGAGGACCAAAAGGCCATGAAAGAGGAGCAACAAAGGCAAGGAAGAGATATTGAGGAGCTAAAGCAGTTCATGGGATCTTCAAGAAGAAGAACTAGCCGCCATCACTAAGGTGGACCCGTTCTTTAATTTCCTTATTCTTATTTTTCTATTTTTCGAATTCTATGCTTTATGTTTTGTCTATGCTTGTGTCTTTATTACATGATCATTAGTGTCTAGTGTCTATGTCTTAAAGATATGAATGTCCTATGAATCATTCACCTTTCTTAAGTGAAAAATGTTTTTATTTAAAAAAGAACAAGAAGTACATGAATTTCGAATTTTATCTTGAAATTAGTTTAATTATTTGGATGTGGTGGCAATACCTTTTGTTTTCTCAATGAATGCTTGAACAGTGCATATTTTTGAATTTGTTGTGTATGAATGTTAAAATTGTTGGCTCTTGAAAGAATAATGAAAAAAGAGAAATGTTATTGATAATCTGAAACATCATAAAATTGATTCTTGAAGCAAGAAAAAGCAGTGAAAAACACAAAGCTTGCGGAAAAAAAAATGGCAAAAAAAATAAAGAAAAAAAGAGATGAAAAAGAAAGAAAAAGAAAAAGCAAGCAGAAAAAGCCAATAACCCTTTAAACTAAAAGGCAATGGTAAAGAGGATCCAAGGCTTTGAGCATTAATGGATAGGAGGGCCCAAAGGAATAAAATCCTGGCCTAAGCGGCTAAATGAAGCTGTCCCTAACCATGTGCTTGTGGCATGAAGGTGTCAAGTGAAAAACTTGAGACTGAGCAGTTAAAGTCGTGGTCCAAAAGAGTGTGCTTAAGAGCTCTGGGCACCTCTAACTGGGGAATCTAGCAAAGCTGAGTCACAATCTGAAAAGGTTCACCCAGTTATGTGTCTGTGGCATTTATGTATCCGGTGGTAATACTGGAAAACAAAATGCTTAGGGTCACGGCCAAGACTCATAAAGTAGCTGTGTTCAAGAATCAACATACTGAACTAGGAGAATCAAT
This sequence comes from Arachis ipaensis, assembly GCF_059453495.1. Taxonomy (NCBI): domain Eukaryota; kingdom Viridiplantae; phylum Streptophyta; class Magnoliopsida; order Fabales; family Fabaceae; genus Arachis; species Arachis ipaensis. Next base: position 89,118,710 of record NC_142440.1, on the reverse strand, counting down.
AGCACTATCTGAATTCTGAGTTCCTATGGATGCGAACCACTCTGAACTTCAAAGGATAAAGTGAGATGCCAAAACTGTTCAGAAGCAAAAAGTTACTAGTCCCGCTCATCTAATTGAAACTAATTTTCATTGATATTTTTGGAATTTATTGTATATTCCCTTCTTTTTATCCTATTTTCTTTTTAGTTGCTTGGGACAAGCAACAATTTACGTTTGGTGTTGTGATGAGCGGATAATTTATACCCTTTTTGGCATTATTTTTACATAGTTTTTAGTATGAATTAATTACTTTTTATTATATTTTTATTAGTTTTTATTCAAAAATTACATTTCTGGACTTTACTATGAGTTTGTGTGTTTTTCTATGATTTCAGGTATTTTCTGGCTGAAATTGAGGGACCTGAGCAAAAATCTAATTCAGAAATATATAATAGTCTATACTTTGCCTGAGATTTGATAGCCCAAACTGCCGTTTAAATCCAGCTTAAAATATCTTTGCGTAAGACGCCCAAACTGGCACCAGAATTGGAGTTAAACGCCCAAACTGGCACCAAAGCTGGCGTTTAACTCCAGGAACAGCCTATGCACGTGAAACCTTCAATGCTCATCCCAGGCACACACCAAGTGGGTCCCAGAAGTGGATTTCTAATCTATCTGCACTTAGCTACTCATTTTCTGTAAACCTAAGTTACTAGTTTAGTATAAAAACTACTTTTAGAGATTCATTTGAGACCTCATGACATTTCACACTTCATATTGTATCTTCTACGGCATGAGTCTCTAAATCCCATAGGTGGGGGTGAGGAGCTCTGCTGTGTTTCAATGGATTAATGCAATTACTACTGTTTTCTATTCAATCACGCTTGATTCAATTCTAAGATACTCACTCGTACTTCAATCTGGAGAAGATGATGATCCGTGACACTCATCATTATCCTCAATTCTATGAACGCATGCCTGACAATCACTCCCATTCTATCTGAGCTCATCGTAGTCTTTGGGCGACAGCTTGAGTGCGTATCTCTTGGGTCTCTGATTCACGGACCGAGTCCGTGAGTTCAGAACCTTCGTGGTATAGACTAGAATCATTGGTAGCATTCCTGGGATCCGAAAAGTCTAAACTTTGTCTGTGGTATTCCGAGTAGGATCCGGGAAGGGATGACTGTGAGGAGCTTCAAACCTGTGCTTGTTGGGCACAGTGACAGTGTGCAAAAGGACAAGGGTCCTATCCCGATGCTAGCGGGAACCGACAGATGATTAGCCGTGCGGTAGCTGTACATGGTATTTTTCAATCGAGATGAGAAATTTGATAGTTGATTAGCCGTGCAGAGATCGTACCTGGTATTTTTCATCTGAGAGGATCATACAGCTTGCCATTGAAGGAAGCCATGCGTGTTTGGAGAAGAAGACAATAGGAAAGCAGAGTTTCAGATGACAGAGCATCTCCGGAACCTCAGCCTATTTCTCATTACTGAATCACAAGTACTATTTATTTTTTATAAATACAATCACTCTTATTAATAATCTCCTGACTAAGATTTACGAAATAACCATAGCTTGCTTCAAACTGACAATCACCGTGGGATCGACCCTTAATCATGTAAGGTATTACTTGGACGACCCAGTGCACTTGTTGGTTAGTTGTGAGGAGTTGTCAAAAGTGTTATCACAATTTCGTGCACCAGTACACCCTCCTTAACATCAATATTGAGCTTCTTAAAAGAGGGCTCTATAACTATACGCTCCCATGGGCTTCCAACATCTCCTACGTCTTCAACCACTCCTTCCGGCTCAATTGTCTTAACTTCCTCCCCTTGTGACAATTCTTGCTTCAACCCCTCTTCTTCACCTTGAAGCTCCAAACTCACTCCCTCACTAAGCTCCTTGGTTGTTTCTCCACATTCAACAATGGAAGTATATTGATCGCGCGAGCTTAGGTAGGATGAGTACAAGTTGCTAACGGCTTCTGCCATGATAGCCATCTTGGCTTCTAGCTCCTTAAACTCCTTTTTTGTCCCCTCTTGTTGCCTTTGGATATGAGAGTCAAGATCTCTTAATTCTAGCATGAGGGCTTCATTGGGGGGCGGTGGTGGATGAGAGGGTCCATTATTTGGGGGAAAGGCGTTGTAGTTGGAAGGTGGTTCATATTGGTAAGGGTATGAAGATGGTGTATATGGAGGTGATTCTTGAGAGTAGTTATTTCGGAATTGTTGTGGTTCTTTGTATGGTTCACAAGGCTCATAAGGTGGTTGGTATGGTGGATAAGGATTAGGGTCATATGGAGATGTTTGGTGGTATGGGGCTTGTGAGTATGATGGTTCAAAACCATGTTGAGGGGGTGGTTAATAGGCATGTGGTGGTGGTCGTTGACAACCACAATGAGGGTCACTGCATCCATTAGATTGATATACATTAGGAGTGGAATTATACCTATAAGAGACCGGAGGAGGTTGTTGCCAAGAAGGGTGATCAATCCCTTGAGGCTCCCTCCACTTTTGATTGTTCCATCCTTGATGCATGTTATCATTGTAACTTCTATTCCCTACAACATAATTTGAGCCAAACTCATAGCCAAAGTGGTGAGAATTCATAATAGCAAATAAAAACACAAGCTAACAAAAATAAGCAACAAAGTCCTAAAGCTAACAAAAACTAACAATTAGACAAAAGGCAAACGTATTCACAATATTCACAATAGCCAATAATATAACACCATTGCAATTCCCTGGAAACGGTGCCATTTTGATGATCGGTTTCTTATATGGTTTAGAATTTCACAAATAAATTCTCGTTGCAAGTATAGTTCTAAACCAACAAAGAATCCTCACATGCAAAAATATTGGTTGTCACAAGTACAAACCCAAATAAGAATTAACCGAAGTATTTAAACTCCGGGTCGTCTAACAAGGAATTGCAATTAAGTGATCAATTATTGGCTATAAAAATGCAAGGAGGGTTTGATTTTATAGTTTGACAAGAAAAGTAAACAACAAGAAAGTAAATGATAAGAACTAATAAAATAAAGGAAAGGAACTCTTGGTTAGACATGGGAAATTGAGATCACCATCCTTGTCCACAAACCATATATTGACAATTATGAGGAACCAAGCTCATTAAGTCTACTTCTATGCTTGAAGTATATCAAATGGCTTGATCAACATCAATCCATCGGTTCTAACCTAGCTACTAATTGACTTAGTAGTAGGCTAGTATCAATGGTTATCAAATTGACCACCAAGGGTTTTCAAATCACCAATTCAATGAGACCCAATGACTCAAGGTCACTCAATTCCCTTAGCCTAGGCCAAGAGTCAAGAAAACTACTCAAAATCTAATGGAAACATTTTATCAAACACCTAGTGTGCAAGAAAAGTAAACATCACAAAATGCAAGAATTAAAGAAACCCATAACTAACACGAGAAAGAAATCAAGATCCAACAATTGTTCATCAACATAAAAGAGAGCAAAATAAGAAACTAACAAGAGAAACTAAGAAGATTAAGATAATAGAACACTAAAATATAAAGAGAATTGAAATCCAAACAAGAATTGAAAGATGAATTTGAGAAAATTAAACCTAAACTGCCTTAAATTCTAGAGAGAAGAGAGAGCTTCCCTCTCTAGAATTCTGATCTAAAACATGATGAAAACTAAACTATGGCTACTTTGTTCATTTCCCCCTCAATCTTTGGATTCAATAGCATCAGAAATGAGTTGGATTGGGCCCAAAATAAGCTAGAAATTGCTGGCCATATTTTCTTCAAAATGACCCATGCTGATCCACCGATGCATGCGTATGATGCACTCGTCCGCGACTCTAAAACACAAGGCAACTATGGCAAATTTTACTTCATTTTGAAGCCCTGGATGTTAGCTTTCCAACGCAACTAGAACCGCCTCATTTGAACTTCTGTAGCTCATGTTATGATCGATTAAGTGCGAAGAGGTCAGGCTTGACAGCTTTGCGATTCCTTCATTTCTTCATGAGTTCTCCCACTTTGCATGGTTTTTCTTCATTCCTTCAATCCAATCTTTGCCTTCTAAACCTGAAATCACTTAACAAATATATCAATGCATCAAATGGAATTAAAGTGAATTAAATTTAGCTATTTTAAGGCCTAAAAAGTATGTTTTCACACTTAAGCACAAATTTAGGGAGAATTACAAAACCATGCTGTTTCGTTGCATAAATGTGAGAAAAGTTGATAAAATCCCCCAAATTAAGCACAAGATAAACCACAAAATTAGGGTTTATCAAGAGGCTCCAAAGGATTTTCTATACTTCAGCCACAAATAAAAATCACTAAGACACCATGCATGAAAACCCCATTAACCATAATAGAGAATTCTCCAAATAAAGGCTTATACCTCTCTCTGTTTCCATCTATTTTCCTTATATTTTAATGCTTGCTTGGGGACAAGCAAGATTTAAGTTTGCTGTTGTGATGACAAGTCATCTTAGACTAGTTTCACAAGCCTTTTTCATTAGTTTTTACTTGTTTTTCATGCATTCTTAGGCAATAAGTAAGTGTTTGGATGAGAAATTCATAGTTGCCTTGATTCAATCAAACATTGCTAATTTTATGCATTTTCATGAGATTTTCTGCAAGATTTAGTGATGTTTTAAAAGATGCAAAGTCTTGTGATTATGCCAAGGCTTTGATTAGTTTTTTTGGTTGATGATAGGAAGAAAGAAGCAGAGGAAGAGCAAGGAAGAAAAGGAAGAGAGGCCAACATTGGCCCATCAACGTTGAAGGCAACGTTCTGAAAGAAGAAAACATGGGTGCCAACGTTGGAGGGAACGTTGGTGAACCAACGTTACCTCCAACGTCATTGAAAATGTTAAATTCAGGAGCTAAAGGACTTTTAGGGCGACGCGTACGCGGCTATGACGCATACGCGTGAAAGAAGAAAATTTTTATATCCACGCGTAAGCGTGAGTCACGCACACGCGTTGAATGGGAAAATTGACCATCCACACGTACGCGTGGGTCACGCGTACGCATCACTAAGCAAACGTTGGAGGTCCAAAGTTGCCTCAAACGCTGCCTCCAACGTCCGCGATGAGAAGCCCGGAATTTGGAGTTAGGAAACTGGAATTGACGTGCACGTGTCTATGACGCGTACGCGTAGAATGGAAAATTGGCAATGCACGCGTAAGCGTGGTGTACGCATACGCATCGAAAGGCAAAAACACAGCTTTCACGCGTACGCGTGGTATACGCGCACGCGTGGATGAGCGAATATTGGTGTACCAACATTGAGTCAAACGTTGAGAGTAGAAACCAGAACTCATTCTTTTATGCAACGTTTGGGCTCACGTTTTCACACTGCCACCAACGTTAAGGCTAATTCCCATTCCAAAATGGCACCCTGCAAGTAATGAATTAAACGGCCAGAAGTCAACATCATCAAGAGTGATTCCTCCCTGCTTCAATCAAGGCCAAGGCCCACATCAAATTACACTTGAAGACCCAAATGAAGAGGAGAAGAAGCCTATAAATAGAAGAATGTTTTGAAACTGAAAGGGGGTCTTAACAGAGCTTAAAGGCCTGAATTAGGAGTAGGAGTAGGAGTAGGGTAGAAGGCTTTGGTAGAGAGCTTAGAATTTCTTTTCCTTTTTGCATTTTTAAATTTCAGTTGTAATTGAATTCAGTTTGGTTTATGCAATTTCAATTTCTTACACTTTTCCTCTGCAATTTCTTCTTCTGCAAATTTTCATGTTTATTTTTTATGCAATTTAATTTCCCTGCACTTTTGCTTCTCAGTCAATTTACTTTCTGCCAATTTTACATTTCTTTGCACTTGTTCTCTGAGCTATGATCCATTAAACACCAACTCATTAGGGGGAGGAGCTCTATTATGATTCATATGAATTGAATTAAATTCTTTTTCCTCTCAATTCATATGGATAGCTAAGAAATAACTTCTGTTTTGATTAAGATCCTGATGCCAGGGCATCTTAGGCTAGTTATACTAGCCTTTTTCTTTGTTTTTAATAAGTTTTATGCACTTTCTTGAGTTATAAGTAAGCAACTGGGGTAGAAATTCATGGATACCTAGATTTTTCTAACCCTGACTAATTTGATGATATTTCATGAGAATTATGCTATAATTACTTGTGTGCTAAGAATGATGAGAATTCTCATGACTTTAGCAAGGGTTTGATGCATGTATTGGTTGATGACAAGTTAAGGAGGGCATGGAAGGAAGTCAAAGAAAGAGCCTGGAGTAGATGAAGAGGAAGCAACGTTGATGGCCAAGTTGGACCACCAACGTTGCCTCAAACGTTGGAAGAGAGGCAGAGCAATTCTCTGCAAGGGTTGCTGGTGCTCACGTTTGGGGGAAAGTTGGCAAGCCAACGTTACCCCCAACGTGGTGATAAAATGTTCAATTATGAAGCAAAATGATTTTTGAGCGACGCGTACACGTGAAAGAAAAAAATTTCTATATCCACGTGAAAGCGTGAGTCACGCGCACGCATAGAATGGAAAAATTGACCATCCACACGTACGCGTGGGTCACGCATATGCGTCACCAAATGAACGTTGGAGGTCCAACGTTGCGTCAAATGTTTGCCTCCAACGTCCGCGATGAGAAGCCCAGAATTTGGAAATGAAAAACTTGCATCGACACGCACGCGTCAGTGACACGTACGGGTAGATGGAAAAAAATGGCAATGCACGCGTACGCGTGGTGTACGCGCACGGGTGGATTGACCAACGTTGGAGTCAACGTTGCCAGTCCAACGCCAAGGCCAACACTCCTCTACATGTTTTGAAAATTGGAAATGGGATTTTTGCATCCTCACGCACGCGTGCAACACGCGCACGTGTGGATGAGCATTCTAAACCCATGGGCACAAACGTGCAAGGCACGCGTATGCATGGGTAGCAGAACGTTTGTTGAAGAGAGAACTTTTACGTTGTCTAGAATTCAGAACGAATTCCCGTTGGGAGTATAGCTTCTAAACCAACAAAAGACCTTTCTTACAAACGTTTTGGTTGTCGCAAGTAACAAACCCCTAAATAAATTGATAACCGAAGTATTTAAACCTCGGGTCGTCTTCTCAAGGAACTGCAGGGAGGTATGTTCTTATTATTGGTTATGAGTTTTGTAAATTGGGGTTTTAAAAGTAAGGAACAAGTAATTTAAATGACAAATAAAATAAATAAATAACTATAAAATAAACTCTTGGCAAGGTATGAGAATTTGGAAGTTCTATCCTAGTTATCCTTATCAATGGTGATGAGAATTGAGTTTTAATCCCACTTAGTTAGCCTTTACTAAAGCAAAAGAAGGTCAAGTGGACCAATTAGTTTGATCCTCAGGTCTTGGTCAATTCCTAAGAAAGGACTGGAGTTTATTGAAGTTCAATTCAATTAGCAAAGACAACAATTATCAATCACGTTGAGTTTGATAACTCAAGAGTTGCCAATTAATCAACCAAAGCCAAGAGGAAAAAAATACAAATTATTAATGTAAATAAAGGAAAGCAATCATAATTCTGAAATACCTCAAATTATATTAAATAGAAAATCAAATCTAAACATGAATGGTTCATAAGCCAATTTAGCAACAAAAGTAATTAAAGGAAAGCATTAAAAGATCTGAAAATAAAAGATAAATATAAAGTAAAAGGAATATTAAACCTGATAAAGAGTCGGAATACTAAATTGAAATAACAAGAAATCTTAATCCTAAAACCTAAGAGAGAGGAGAGGACCTCTCTCTCTAAAAACTACATCTAAACTATGAAAAGTGAATAATTGGAGACCTCTTATGAATGGATGCATTCCCCCACTTCATAACCTCTAATCTGTGCCTTCTGGACTTGGATCTGGGCCAAAAAGGGTTTCAGAAATCACTGGGAGCATTTTCTGTAATTTCTGGTGCGTGGCGTCTGTCACGCGTCCGCATGGGTCACGCGGTCGCGTCATCTAGAGTCTTCCTTGTCACGCGTTTGCTTAGGTCATGCGTCCGCGTAATCTGTGTTCTACTCATAGCGCGCGTCCGCGTCAGTCACGCGTTCGCGTCGCTGCCTTTTCGGACTAGGCATGCGGCCGCGTCGTCCATGCGTTTGTGTCGCTGCCAGTTTCTTTAAAAACTCTATTTTGTGCTTTCCTTCCATTATTATATGTTTCCTTTCCATCCTTTAAGTCATTCCTGCCTTAGAAGATCTGAAACTTCTCAACACACAAATCACGGCATCGAATGGTAATAAAGGGTAATTAAAAATAAATAATTTCAAAGCATAAGAAACATGTATTTCACATATATCACATAATAAGGAAGGAAAAGTAAAACCATGCAATTTACATAAATAAGTGAGTGAAGGATTGAATAAATCTCTTGAATTGAGCACAATATATATCATAAAATATGGGTTTATCAACCTCCCCACACTTAAACAATAGCATGTCATTATGCTAAGTCCAAGATAAAGAGTAAGGTAAGGTTAAAGTGGTGGAATCTCATGCAATACAATCTATCCTAAGTGCAACTACCTAAATGAATCATGCAATTCTAATTGTTACTCACTTGTATATAAAACTTACATGTAGTTAAATTAATTTACATTCTCAAGGAATCATATATGCATAGCCAAACCCTAGATAATGTTAAAGCACTTTTACAATTGAGATGGATAAAAATATTTTTTAAACTTGCAAGACAATTAACAATTCAAGCAGAGATATTTGGTGATGAGCTATTGAACCCTCACTGGATTTTGTGTTTACTCTCTAGTCACTCAGTGTTTATTGGGTTAATCATTCTATTCTTCTTTTTATCCTTACTTTCTATAACTTTGTTCTTCATCTAACCAATCAACAATTATAGAATACAGTCATACAAAAATCATGAGGTCTTTTTCAAGGTTGTAATGGGGCCAACGTAAAGGTAAGGGTATATGTATAAGGCTAAGTGAACTAATAAGTGAATCCTTGATTAGTCTAAGATCTCACCTAACATACATATTTTGTAATTCAAAGTTTCTTAACCTATTTGCCCAACTTTTCTCACTTTGTATTGCAATGCTCACGCATTAACTTAAATTTTATCCCATGTGCATTGATTCTTTTTATTTTGCAATTGGGGAATTTTTGTATCCCCTTATTTAAATACTGAAAATAAACTTTTCTTTTTTTTTTAATGCACATGGGAGTTCAGTTGCTTTGGTTTTACATGAGCATGCTTCCCAAATTTCTGAAATAATTAATTTTTTTAAATTCCTACTTTGTTTCTATCATCCCATGTTCCCATAAAATTCCCTACACTTAAATAATACACAATTTCTATCCTAAGCTAACCAAGGATTCAACTTGAGATTTTTATTTTGTTTTTCTGCTTAAGGCTAGTAATGTGGTTTATAGAACAAGAGGGGATTAAAAAGCTCAAGGAGGCTAACAGGGGTGATGTAAAGGTAGGCTAATTTGGGATAAGTGAGGAAAATTCAAATGATGGTTGATGAGTATTTTTGGAAAATGAAATTCCAACACCCAAATCTCTCCGGCAAGTATACCAGGTCGCATCAAGTAATAAAACTCACGGGAGTGAGATCGATCCCACAGGGATTGAAGGATTGATCAATTTTAGTTTAATGTTTGATTTAGTCAAGCGAATCAAGAGTTGATTTGAGTGGTTTGTATTTGACAGAAGCTAAATTGCATGAAATTAAAAAGGAGAGGGATAATTGGCAAGAATTTAAAGTGCAGAGGAATTAAAGAGGCTGAATCTTAAAGTGCAAGTAATATAAATTGCAGAAACTTAGATTGCAAGAAATGTAAATTGCAAAATCTTAAAGTGCAAGAAATGTAAATGGCTTGAATTGTAAAGGGAATTGGGAATTGGATTTGCAGAAATTAAACAAGGAAAAGTAAATCTCAACGCATAGAAGAGTAGAAGATGACTTGAATTGAATCGGATCTAAAACGGAAATGTAAATGAACTTGAAAAACATTAAACAGAGAATTTAAAATGAAAACTCCAGATCTCAGGACCTAAGAGACTAGATAACCGAGTCTAGATCTCAATGCCTTCCTAGATCCAAATGTAGAATTCAATTGCAAGAAATAAAGAAAAGTAAATTGCAGAATGAGTAGAAGAAGAGGCAATGAACAGAAATTGAAATTTAATTATGCAGAAAATTAAACAAGATCCCAAGGTGAGATTGAAACAGAAGTTCTTCAATTCTTCACCCAAGATCCAAAGCAAGAAAAGTAAATCGTGCTAAGCAAGAACAAGGAAGAAGAGAGATCAATTCTCCTTCCCAATTCTCTAGAATTCTAAAGCAACAATTCAAAAATGTAAAGGTGAGCTCTCTACTGTAAGTATGTAAAAATTCTCCAAGGAAGCTCCCTGAAAACTTAAATCCTAAGCTATTTATACACTTTCTTCAAATGGTCTTCAAGCCTTGAATTGGGCCTTTGCTCTTGATGGAATTGGGTTGATAAAAGCCTCTGTTGATTGCTCTTGGAGTTGGAGAGAAACCCATTGTGAACCGGGCCATGAATCATAAAAGCTTGAGTCAAAGTTTGAGGCAAACTTTGGCTCAAGCTTTTCATATCAGCTACCCCCTTTTGCTGCTATCAACGTTTGGGCTAAAGTTTGAGGTCAAACTTTGAGCCAAACATTGAGCCTTCTTGTATGCCTTGTGGCACCAACGTTTGCCAAAAAGCTTGAGGCAAACGTTGGCACAAACTTTTGCTCTCCTGGGTGTGTTGATGGTGGCGCCAACGTTTGCCAAAAAGCTTGAGGCAAACGTTAGCGCAAGCTTTTCTCCTCCAGGATGTTGGTGTGTGGCGCCAACGTTTGCCAAAAAGTTTGAGGCAAACGTTGGCGCAAGCTTTTGCTTCTTCCAGGGAGATTTCAACTTTTCCAAAAGTTTGAGCTAAAGTTTGAGGCAAACTTTGGCTCAAGCTTTTTGTTCTCTCTTTCTCCTAGCCATTCCTTCTTTCTTCAACCTTCTTCAAAGCTCTTTTCCCCTATCATCAATCAACCAAACATATCAAAGCTATGCTCAAAATCATGAGATTGTTATTCTTTCATAGTATATGAAAATTATAGCACAAAATCTCATGAAATTGCATTAATTCTTCCATGGTTGATTGAATCAAAGGAAACATGAAATTCTACTCAATTGACTTACTTATGGCTCAAGAAAGTGCATAAAATCAATTGAAAACAAAAGAAAAAGACTAGGAAAACTAGACTAAGATGACTTGTCATCACAACACCAAACTTAAAGCTTGCTTGTCCCCAAGCAAGAAAAGAATTATTGAGAAGAAAGAATGAAATGGAAGAGGATGTTCATGCTAGCAGAGTATTATTGGTAGTTCATGGGGTTTTATGTGGATATGTAAACACTCACTTCTTATTGACTTTTAGGCCTAGAAAGTCTCCTTCAAGCATCAAGCAACACACTGCTATGACCTCTCATTATTCCTTTGTTCTTGACTATTATTTTTCTCTTTAAGCTTTAGTTCAGTGTCATGTGTAACAAGTTCTTTTCTTTCTTTATACTTGACACATTATTCACTATAGCACTTGGCTCACATTCCTTCTTAAAAAACATTGATGCCCAGCACCTCTTTGGGTTACTAAATGCCTTGTAGTTAGGTTGCTCTTAATAGTGGACTTTCAGCTGATGATCCCGGGTTAGTTAACCCAAGTCACCAAGTGTTGATGCACTCCAAAGAACTTAATGATCCAAGCAGATCCTAGTACAAAGACACCACAGGCATATATTCTAAGGTTCAAGCTATTGGTGTCTAGCTTTACTTCTTTTTTTTTTCTTTTATTCTATTGCCAATTTTTGGCTTTTTCTTTTCTCTTTTTGTTTTTCTTTTTAACCAAGGACTTTTATTTGATTGAGATTCATAGACAGTAGGCCACTTTTTACTTAGAAGGAGACATCCTAGTTCTCTTATTCACTAAAATTGAGCTATCATACAATCACACATGCATACCACCACTTACTTTTATTATACTTCTATCTAACAGAGAACTATCTTACTTCACATTCAAACATTTCTTTTATTGAATTAAAGATGCAGGGGACAAAGCATGCTTTTTGTTAAGTGAAAGTAAACACACAAGCACATACTTAGACTAGCTTACTTATTTTAAGGGAAACAAACATAATGCGAATACTATTTTAAACAGATAAGATGCATGCTTTTTTTCTTTGTAGTGATGAACAAGGAGCAAGTCCACCTTTCATTTGTCATGCTTTTTCTTTCTTCTTTCATATACTTGGTTGTTGGTGTTCCCTGTGTCCATGTCTGTTGTCTGTTGACCCCGCCAGAACCCAGCTCTATTCATCGCCTCCTCTACTCTATCTTCAAGTCTCATAGCCTTGCTTACTTCTATCTCACTTTTCCCTTTGAAGAATTCATCGAAAGTTGGAAATGCTGGATCCATGTTGTGCAGATGCTCTCCAATATAGTTCATTTTGATTTGACTATTTATGTTGTAGTCGGCTTGGACTTCATATCTTGCATCTTGGAGGGTTGTGAACTCTTTGAGAGCCCTCATATTTTCAGCTTGCATTTGTGCCAACTTTCCAAATGATTCGTGAGATTGAAAAGCATGCTCCTCTTGCATCACGAAGAATTTTGACTCAAACTCACTTTGTTTGTTCATCATTCTCAGCTGCCATTCCTCTTGCTCTTATTGGTTTTTCATGTACTGTGAATGGTATTCCTCTTGCCTTTCTTGAATTCTCATGTACTGTTGTGATAATCTTCCAATTGCTTCCTGCATCTGAGTCATATCCAGAGTGTTATGTGGTGGAATGTGTTGCTGTTCCTCTTCCTCTTGTGGCTCTTCTTCTTCTTGTAACTCTTCTTCCTCCATTAGTTCTTCTCTTTGCCTTCTTCCGTGTGGTCTTCGGCTCTGCTGCGCTTCAGTAACCATCATCATTCTTTCAATGGTTATAGGCATGCCCGGGTTCAACCATGTTGGGGTATCGTCCTCCATTGTCACTTTAGCTCTTGCGCACAACTGCATAATGGTGTTTGGGTAGTATAACCAAGACCCAGCCGAGTTTTTCTCTGCAAGTTTTTGAATATCCTTTGCAAGGATTTCATGAACCTTCACCTCTCTTCCCACCATGATGCAATGCAACATAACAGCTCTTTTCCTGTTGACTTCTGAAGTGTTTACTGTGCCCAGAATTGATCTTTTTAATAGCTCATACCATCCCTTTGCTTCTGGGGTGAGGTTTCCTCTCCTCAGATACTTGTATTTGTTTTTGGCATCCCCTTCCCACTCTGAGTTCACCATACAAATATCTCTAGAGATTCTATCATAATCCGGATCTCCATTTACCCTTTGGTGGTATCCCGGTTCACCAAAGCAAACTGCTTTTAGTCCCAAGACTTTCTTGATGGCATCTGAACTAAAGTCTACTTCCATCCCCCGTACATAGCTCTTGTACGTTGGGGCTTCACCCGTGTTAAGTCTTGGGATGTTGGCATAGAACTCTCTTATGATATTTGCATTGACCCGAGTGATGGGTGAGACGAGTTCTTCCCATTTCCTCTTTTTAATCTTGTCCTTCATTTCTTGGCACCCTTCATCTGGTAGCAAGAGTGGAACCTCTGGATATATTTTCTTCTCATTCATCCATTCAATTTGTAACTGACGGTACCAAGATTTAAATCTCCATCAATCATATTCAGGTGTACTCTCCTCCACCACGGGCTCTTTTCCTTTTCTTCGTTTGGTTCTTGAGGAAGAGGCCATGATCACTTGATTGGTTGATCTTCTTGAGGTTAAAGGGAGTGTGAAGAATGTTGGAGATTTGGATGTGTTTTAGGAAAAGAAAATATTTGAGGCTGAGCTTATATGATGAAGAATGATGAAGGGAATGGAGTTTGAATGGTTGGAGTGCAGGGAGTGTGCAACTCTTCGGTTATGTGCATGGCTTGAAGGTGGTGTGTTATGATTACTTAAATGAACAATGGAGGGCTGGGATGCAATTGGATACTATGCGAATCAAAGGTGTGCATGTGAGGGTGAATGAGGACAAATTTTGCTTCTTCAATGATTTTCAACGTGATCATTCCAAGGAGTGGGCAGATTCACTTTTTGAGGCATGTGATGGGATTTTGTCCTCATGCTATGCTCTCCCTTTGTCTTGTCTCTTTCATTGAGTGTTCTTTGACCACCTAACCATCACAAAAAGACAACAAAGATCAACATTATCAAACCGTGGCAAGAATACTTCCTTTATTAACAACTATGTGAACTCTCATTCCTTATATCCATTTTAACTGTGACTTTTCTTGGAGGACACCAAACCTAATGTTTGGTCATATAGTTTAAAAATGTTTCTTCCTCCAACTAGTGTTCTTGAAATCCCAATGTCACTCTTGGATAAATATTTATAAGAAATGCTTTCATTATAATTTTTCTTTTTCTCTTTTTTTTCATGAAGGATCAATTGTGTCCCTTAATCAGTGCATCAAGGTTTGATGAACACCAAACTTGTCTCTTGTTAAGGGGTAAATGTGAGATGCCAGCAGTTAATCACATTTGATGCCTTCATCACAGAATATGATTTCTTTTCAATTGTAAAGTCTCAGAAAGTAACAACGTATGATCATTGGTGCATGATTTTTAATTTTCATGAAGAGAAAAAAAAAATTTGATCTTCTGAAAATATCCACCTATGCAGACACCAAACTTAGTGTTTGGTCATATGCTTCATCAGGATAACTAAGCATATAGTATGAAAATGTTTGTAACACTGGTTTGGTATGCTTGAAGGCACACCAAACTTAGAAGTCTTAGCATATGTTTCAAAACAGTGCATGCATTCATTAAGTACGTTCATGAAAAGAAAAAAAATCATGCTCAGGTGATCATAGCTTATTGAATTTAAAATGACATAAATCTTAAATCATGGGTTGCCTCCCATGGAGCGCTCTTTTATTGTCACTAGCTTGACACTGGGGCTTTCTTTTATGGTGGTTGATGATTGTAGTGCCTCAACTTGTCTCCCCTGACTGTGATCCTCCTCTTTGTTCTCTGGTGTTCAATTTCAGCATGCTCTAATGAGAGTATATTGCTGACAGTGTAATAGTCATCCGTCTGTTGGCTTGCTCCCAGTTGTTGATAGATCAATTGCACTTTATCACCTTTGGAAAGCCCTTCTGTTGGAATCTTTCTATTCTTCCAACCCCTTTTTGTTTTGTTTCTGTGTTTCTTCCTTTCTTTTGTTTATCTTTCTTCTTTGGCCGTAGGCTTACTTTGGAGATCTCTCTTCTCAGTGGCCAATACTCCAAATCCTCTTGAACTTCTGCATCATTCTGCACAATCTTTTGCCTTGGGATGTTGCTGTGAATCGCCTTGTTGCTTTCTTCCTTTAACTGTGATTCTTCCTTGTCGAGTTCCATATAGTCTTTCTTCTCATCACTGAACTACGCTTCTGGTAATACTCTCTGAGTGACACTCTTATCATGCATTCTGAGAGTTAATTCTCCTTGCTCTACCTCTATGATAGCCCTAGCAGTGGCCAAGAACGGTCTCCCAAGTATGATGGAGTCACTTTCATCCTCATCTGAATCTAGAACCACAAAGTCTGCAGGGTATATGAATTTGTCCACCTTGACTAGAAGGTTTTCAATTACACCCCTGGGGTATACCATTGACTTATCTACCAGCTCTAGAGACATCTGTACCGATTTAGCTTCCTCTATACGCAGTTTTTCACCAAAGAGGAGGGAATTAAGTTAATACTTGCTCCTAGATCGCACATTGCCTTAGTGATGGTTAATTCCCCAACGGTGCAAGGCAGCAAGAAGCTCCCGGGGTCTTCAAGCTTAGGAGGAAGCCCTTTTTGAATCAAAGCCCTGCATTCCTCAGTAAGCAGTATGGTCTCTTTCTCATCCCAACTTCTTTTTTTGTTAATAAGCTCCTTCTAAAACTTGGCATACAGAGGCATTTGCTCAAGTGCTTCAGCCAAGGGAATATTGATCTCCAGCTTTTTGAAAGTCTAAAGGAACTTATGAAAATGTTGGTCCTTAGTCTCTTTACTGAACCTTTGGGGATATGGCAGTGGAGATGTGATGCTCTTTCCCACTTGCTGCTGTCCCTGAATCACTTCTTTTGAACTGTGTGGTTAGTTTTTCTTCTCTTTGAGTTTCTCAGTGCTCTTGTTTGGCATCACAACTTGATCCTTGGCTTCATCTGCCTTTGTTTGCTTTTCATCTTCTATTGGTCTTTTGCTGCTCTCTACTTGCTTCTTTGTAGTGTCATTGTTGCTCATCAATGTTCTCCCACTCCTTAATTATATCGCCTTGCATTCTTCCTTAGGATTTGGGATTGTGTCACTCGGCAGTGAGCTTGAAGGTCTCTCAACAGAAATCTACTTGGAGATTTGCCCAATCTGCCTCTCTAGGCTCTTCATGGAGGCTTCATGGTTCTTTGTGGTCATTTCTTGGTTCTTCGTCATCTTTTCCATGAGCATCTCCAGATTAGTAATCCTCTAAGAGTCTTGTAAAATTGCTTGGTTATGGTGTGCTGATGGTTGATGGTAAGTGCTTTGGTTGGTAGGTTGGTTATTGGATGGATAATGGTTAGAGTTAGGGTAGTTGTTTTGGGGTTTTCTGTAGGGATTTTGGTTAGTCTGCTGCTGGTTGTGGTTTTGGTTGTTTCTTAAGGTGTTTGGGTTTGAGATCCTCTGCCATGGTTGTTGGTTTTGGTTGTGGTTATCCCCCCATCTGAGGTTTGGGTGGTTCTTCCAGCATGGATTGTAGGTATCACCATACACCTCTTTTGAACCTTGGTTGTGCATATACTGCACTTGCTCTTGTTGTTGTTCCTCTTGGTTCTCCTCATTATGCCCCCAAGGAGTGGTTGGTTGGCTTGTGGCACTCACTGATGCTACTTGTAGGCCATCAATTCTTTTGGCCATTTGCTCAAATTATTGCTGAATCTGTTGCTGCATCATTTTGTTTTGAGCTAAGATTGAGTCCACTCCTTCTAGCTCCATTACTCCTCTACTTTGTGATGGTTGGCGTTGCCTATGATGCGCAAAGAAATACTGATTATTAGCCACCATGTCAATAAGATTTTGAGCTTCTTCTGCAGTTTTCATCAGTTGCAATGATCCTCCAGCTGAGTGATCAAGTGCCTCTTGAGCCTTTAGAGTGAGTCCTTCATAGAAGTTCTGTAGCTTGTCCCACTCAGTGAATATTTCTGGTGGACATTTCCTCAGCAGAGCCTTATATCTCTCCCATGCCTCATACAGATTTTCAGCATCCAATTGTGTGAATGTCTGCACCTCAGTCTTCAACCTGATGATCCTTTGAGGGGGTAAAACTTGGCAAGAAACTTGCTCACCAAATCATCCCAAGTGTTAATGCTTTCCTTCGGAAATGTTTCTAGCCATTGAGTGGCCTTGTCCCTGAGAGAGAATGGGAATAACAACAGCTTGTATATGTCAGGATGCACTCCATTGCTTTTAACTGTGTCACAAATTCTCAAGAAAGTGGATAAATGTTGGTTTGGATCCTCCAATGGTCCTCCTCCAAACGAGCAGTTGTTTTGGACCAATGTGATGAGTTGTGGCTTCAGTTCAAAGTTATTTGCATTGACATTAGGGGTAAGAATGCTGCTTCCACAATGTCTAGCATTTGCAAAAGTATAGGAGGCCAGTACTCTCCTCTATTGTGGGTTATTGTTAACCACTCCTCCTGGATTAGATGGATCTCCTTCCATCTCGTGATATTCTTCCTCAGATTCTTCCTCTCCAACAATATTTTTCCCTCTTTCAGCTCTTCTTAACCTTCTAAGAGTTCTCTGGTCAGTTTCAGATAAAACAGGAGTGACTCTCCCTGTACCTGACATACAAACAAAACAAAAGAAACACCACCAGTAACACTTCAATCTATTGCTAGAATGAGGTTTTAGTTAGCTTGAGCAAAATTTCAAACAGTTAGTGTGTCAGTCAAAAATTAGAGAAACAGAAAAGAAAAAGTGCTTGATCTAGATCTCCACTTCACTTAATCATTGTCAATCTATTTCAATCCCCGGCAACGGCGCCAAAAACTTGATGAGTATTTTTGGAAAACAAAATTCCAACACCCAAATCTCTCCGGCAAGTATACCGGGTCGCATCAAGTAATAAAACTCACGGGAGTAAGGTCAATCCCACAGGGATCGAAGGATTGAGCAATTTTAGTTTAGTGTTTGATTTAGTCAAGCGAATCAAGAGTTGATTTGAGTGGTTTGTATTTGACAGAAGCTAAATTGCATGAAATTAAAAAGGAGAGGGATAATTGGCAAGAATTTAAAGTGCAGAGGAATTAAAGAGGCTGAATCTTAAAGTGCAAGTAATATAAATTGTAGAAACTTAGATTGCAAGAAATGTAAATTGCAAAATCTTAAAGTGCAAGAAATGTAAATGGCTTGAATTGTAAAGGGAATTGGGAATTGGATTTGCAAAAATTAAACAAGGAAAAGTAAATCTCAACGCATAGAAGAGTAGAAGATGACTTGAATTGAGTCGGATCTAAAACGAAAATGTAAATGAACTTGAAAAACATTAAACAGAGAATTTAAAATGAAAACTCCAGATCTCAGGACCCAAGAGACTAGATAACCGAGTCTAGATCTCAATGCCTTCCTAGATCCAAATGTTGAATTCAATTGCAAGAAATAAAGAAAAGTAAATTGCAGAATGAGTAGAAGAAGAGGCAATGAACAGAAATTGAAATTCAATTATGCAGAAAATTAAACAAGATCCCAAGGTGAGATTGAAACAGAAGTTCATCAATTCTTCACCCAAGATCCAAAGCAAGAAAAGTAAAGAGTGCTAAGCAAGAACAAGGAAGAAGAGAGATCAATTCTCCTTCCCAATTCTCTAGAATTCTAAAGCAACAATTCAAAAATGTAAAGGTGAGCTCTCTACTGTAAGTATGTAAAAATTCTCCAAGGAAGCTCCCTGAAAACTTAAATCCTAAGCTATTTATACACTTTCTTCAAATGGTCTTCAAGCCTTGAATTGGGCCTTTGCTCTTGATGGAATTGGGTTGATAAAAGCCTCTGTTGATTGCTCTTGGAGTTGGAGAGAAACCCATTGTGAACTGGGCCATGAATCATAAAAGCTTGAGTCAAAGTTTGAGGCAAACTTTGGCTCAAGCTTTTCATATCAGCTGCCCCCTTTTACTGCTATCAACGTTTGGGCTAAAGTTTGAGGTCAAACTTTGAGCCAAACGTTGAGCCTTCTTATATGCCTTGTGGCGCCAACGTTTGCCAAAAGGCTTGAGGCAAACGTTGGCGCAAACTTTTGCTCTCCTGGGTGTGTTGATGGTGGCGCCAACGTTTGCCAAAAAGCTTGAGGCAAACGTTGGCGCAAGCTTTTCTCCTCCAGGGTGTTGGTGTGTGGCGCCAACGTTTGCCAAAAAGTTTGAGGCAAACGTTGGTGCAAGCTTTTGCTTCTTCCAGGGAGATTTCAACTTTTCCAAAAGTTTGAGCTAAAGTTTGAGGCAAACCTTGTCTCAAGCTTTTTGTTCTCTCTTGCTCCTAGCCATTCCTTCTTTCTTCAACCTTCTTCAAAGCTCTTTTCCCCTATCATCAATCAACCAAACATATCAAAGCTATGCTCAAAATCATGAGATTGTTATTCTTTCATAGTATATGACAATTATAGCACAAAATCTCATGAAATTGCATTAATTCTTCCATGGTTGATTGAATCAAAGGAAACATGAAATTCTACTCAATTGGCTTACTTATGGCTCAAGAAAGTGCATAAAATCAATTGAAAACAAAAGAAAAAGACTAGTGAAACTAGACTAAGATGACTTGTCATCAATGGCCTCAATCATCTCTTAGTATGTATCTATACTCTGTAAATGGACATATAAATTAAAACAAAGTAAAGAATATTAGAATAAAAAAGAAGGACAAAACACCCACAGGAATGAAAATTATGGTTTGAATGTAACCATATAATTAAGCTCAAAACTCACAGGCTGTGTGTTCTCTAGCTCAAACATCATATATCAGTTATACATGTCATGCAAGTAGAAGTTAAGAGTTCCCATTATTCTCAATGTAAAAAATTTATTTGTTTTGGGTGGCTTTAGAGTTTTAGTGTTCCTCCTTGAAGAAATGTTGTTAACTAACTAACATGTTATGTTCTATATACAAGGTGTGTGGATTGTTTTTGATTATGTTAAGGTCTCTAGTTTACTTCCTTTTTATTTTCAATTTAAACCAAACTATCATATGCTAAAAGGGGTAAACTATACTAATTAATCCACATATTCTATAACTAATAAGTTAGAATTGCAACTAAACTAAATGGCTAAAATATGAACTAAAGTGCAAAATGCAGAAAATAGAATAAAACACATGAAAAGAACAATGTATAAGTACTGAAAGATAAAAATAAAAATAAAGATAAAAATACAGAAAAATAACCAAAGTAAAATAAAAGAGTCTGTAGTGGTTCACCAAAAAATGTGCCAGAGATGGCGACCTCCCCACACTTAAAATAAAGCATCGTCCTCGATGCTCACTCAAGCTGGGTGTGAAAGAGTGTCATCACTGGAAGGATGGGCTGTTGGAGTCTCGGTGGTGGCCTGAGGATCTGCAGACTGGATGAGCATAGGAGGAATCTACTGTAGAGGAGGCTATGACTGGATAGGAATCTCTGCCTCTGCGGTTTGTATCCGGTGTGGCTCCCCCTGCTGTGGTGTAGCCTGCTCTGGTCCTGCCTGTGCAGCCTGGGTGGGTATCTCCTCCTTGTGATCGTCCTCTTCCACCTCAGATGTATCAGAAGGGGTGTCAGGCTCGGAGGGGATGTCGCCACCGGAACGGATCATCAACTTGACGTGCTCATAAGCGACGCTCCATACGATCTAAGCGGGCAAACAGTCGATGCACCAAATGGTAAATAAGCTCAGGAGTAGCTGGAGGTGCGGTGGGTGGGGCAGGTGTAGCTGTGGAAGAAGAAGGGGCGGCTGAAGGTGTGGCTGTCTCATCAGGAGCGGTGAGGAATGGAGGTGTATAGCCCAAAGCCAAAAACTTCCTGTTGTGAGGAATGATCTTCTTGCGGTCTGCAGCAGTCGGCTGTGCATCAGCATCCTCCCAAGGCACGTCAGCTCGACGGCCTAGCTGGGTGACCAGATAGGGGAAGGGGAGGGTGCCTCTGACATGGACCCTGGCCATATATTACCGGATGAATCGTGGCAGATACAGGTCCTTACCCTCCATCACACACCAGAGGAGGGTGATCATAGCAGCAGGCAGCTCCGTCTCATGAGTGCTCGACATAACAAAGTTGCTCAGGATCTGGTGCCAGAGCCGAGCCTCATCATTTAGATACATAAGCTTGATTCCTTTGGGCATTGTGGTGTTCTTACCCATGACCCATGGGACAGTAGGGTCAAGGGCTATTCTCTCCTTGACATCATCCCAGTCGAATCACAGAAACCTCATATCCTCTTTAGCCTTTTGGTAACCGTCAGGCTGATCTGACTTAGGCTGAAAGCGCAGAATATTCTCAATGGCCTCTTCAGTGACCAGTATCTGTTTCCCTCTGAGGTGCACTGCATCCAGGGAAGTCTTGAAATAATTGCAGTAAAACTCTCTTACCCATGAAGCATTGACCTCAGTCAAATTTCTCTCCAAGAAGAACCAGCCTCAGTCAAATTTGTTTGATTCATATAGATATAGAAATGGCGAAAAGTGAAAGCTAATCATCAATAATGTGATTTATTAACCAGGAAAACAGAGGAATAAGAAAGCGAACCCGTGCATTCATGAATTAGTTTGGTAAAAAGCTGAGGAGTGCCAAATTCAAATAGCCAAACCCAAAACATGAATGAATATCAAAACAATTTACAAAAAATTGGGCAGCATACCGGCTAAAATTAGATGTTTCCGGGTAATAAACAGCAGGCAGAATAGTTCATAACAAACTGCAAATAGATATAAATAATATGAACATGAAAGATCAGTCGCAATAGCAGCATAAACAGTAAGAACATTGATGACAAGTCATCTTAGCTTAGTTTCACTAGCCTTTTTCTTTTGTTTTCAATTAAATTATGCACTTTCTTGAGCCATAAGCAAGCCAATTGGGTAGATTTTCATGCTTCCTTTGATTTAACCAACCATGTATGAATTCATGCTATTTCATGAGGTTTTATGCTATAATTATCACATATTATGAAAGAATGAATATCTCATGATTTTGAGCATAGCTTTGATGTGTTTGGTTGATTAATGATAGGTGAAGAAAGCTTGGAGAAAGGTTGAAGCAAGAAGGAATGGCTAGGAGGAAGAGAGGACAAAATGTTTGAGCAAACGTTTGCCTCAAACTTTAGCTCAAACTTTTGGAATAAGTGAAAATGAACCAGGGAGCAAAAAGCTGGAGCAAAAGTTTGCCTCAAACTTTTGTGTAAACTTTTGGGCAAAAAGCTGGAGCAAAAGTTTGCCTCAAACTTTTGTGCAAACTTTTGGGCAAAAAGCTGGACCAAAAGTTTGCCTCAAACTTTTTGGCAAACTTTTGGCATCACAAATCAACACCCTGGAGAGCAAAAGTTTGCGCCAACGTTTGCCTCAAACTTTTTGGCAAACGTTGGCGCATGAACAACACACCCTGGAGAGCAAAAGTTTGCGCCAATGTTTGCCTCTAACTTTTTGGCAAACGTTGGCGCCATGAGTGTGCAAAGGGAGGCCAACGTTGGAGCAAAAGTTTGACCCCAAACTTTTGCCCCAACGTTGGTATCAGCAAAAGAGGGTGGCTGATGTGAAAAGTTGGAGTAAAAGTTTGCCTCAAACTTTTACTCAAACTTTTGCTCAAGCTTTCATGCTTCCAAACCCGGTTCAATTCAGTTCTTCTCCAAACTCCAAGAGCAATCAACCAAGGCCTCTATCAACCCAATTCCATCAAGAGCAAAGGCCCAATTGAAGGCTTGAAGACCATTTGAAAAAAGTGTATAAATAGCATAGGATTTAAGTTTTTCGGAGAGCTTTCCTTTTAGTTTTCATAGAGAGTTTTCGGAGAGCTTTTGGTATTGAGTGAATTTTAATTTCTAAGTCTCGGGGAAGGAGAATTGAATTCCCTTCCTCTTAGTTTTCTTGCTTTCAATTTCAATTACAATTGTCTTGGATCTTGGGTTGGAGAATTGAAGGAAATCTGTTTCAATCTCACCTTGGGATCTTGTTTAATTCTCTGCTTAATTGAATTTCAGTTTCGGTTAATTGCTTCTTCATCTACTTTCTTTGCAATTTACATTTCCTTTGCAATTGTTCTTGTTGGATCTAGGAAGGCATTGAGATCTAGACTTGGTTATCTAGTCTCTTGGGTCCTGAGATCTGAATTCCAATTTTACATCCTCTGTTTAATGCTTTTCAATCTCATTTACATTTCTGTTTTTAGATCTGATTCAATCCAAGTTATCTTCTACTTCTCTGTTCGTTGCAATTTACTTTTCCTTGTTTAAATTCTTCAAATCCAATTCCCAATTCCCTTTACAATTCAAGCCATTTACATTTCTTGCAATTTAAGATTCTGCAATTTACATTTCTTGCGTTCTAAGTTTCTGCCATTTAATTTCTTGTTCTTTAAGATTCAGCACTTTAAATTTCAGTTCTCTTTACTTTCATGCAATTTACCCACTCCCTTTACTTTCTCTGCAATTTAAATTCTGCAAATCACAAATCTCTCAACCAAATCTTGATTCTCTTGACTAAATCAAACACTAAGCTAAAATTGCTCAATCCTTCAATCCCTGTGGGATCGACCTCACTCCCGTGAGTTATTATTACTTGATGCGACCAGGTGCACTTGTCGGTTAGTTTTGGGTGTTTTGGAGAAATTCGTTTTTCCACAAAAATACACCATCAAACATCATATGAACAATACTAACATCACAGCAACAGCAGAATTGCGAAAATTATAAAGCAAGTAGCAAGAACAACGCAATTAAACAGGCCTAAATCCACTAACTACATCCTAGCTACCTAACCACCTAGAATCCACTACAACATACATCGCTAACTATCCTAAATTTAAAGATAAACTGACAAAAAATATGCAAATAATGATGAATGAAAGAAATGTGGCGTTCGGCAGAACCTAGTAGGCGTATGAACTAAGCTAGGCAACTGAGAGATGGCGGGGGTGTGGTTGTGGTGGTGCTGGGAGAGGCACGGTAGCGCGGTGGCGGAACAGGGTGGTTGGCGCGGCGGATGGTGGCTGTTTGGTGGCAGGAGGGTTCCGGGTGGGGGTAATGGTGGAGAGGGGGTTCAGGAGGGGGAAAGGAAGGGGGTGAGGATGATGGTGGTGGGAGGTGCGGCAGTGACGGTGCGGTGGTGGTGGTGGTCGTGGAGGGGGCAGCGGTGGTGGAGGCAAGAAGAGAAGAGAAAGAGATGAAAGAGTGGGATGGAAGAAGGGGGGTGGTGTCGCGGTCGTGGCTGGGTGGTCGACAGTGGTGCGGCCGGTGGAGGTGGTTGGGTGGTGGTGGCGGTTGTGGGTGGCGGGGAGTAGAGAGGGAGCAGGAGGGGGGTTGGGGGGAAGAATGAGGCGCGATGGGGTAGGGTTTTACGTCACTGGGGGTTAGTGAATTTGAATCCACGCGAACGCGTGGGGCACGCGATCGCGTGGCTAGGGTGGAATGGGGTTGACGCGATCGCGCGAGTGACGTGATCGCATGGAATGGGTAGAAGGATGAATGACGCGGTCGCGTGAGGCATGCGACCGCGTCGCTGGAAATTGTGCTAAACGCACAATTCCAACATCGTTTCAGCACAACTCTCTGTCTCCTTTGGGGTGTTGTGCAATCCATGCGACGCGAACGCGTTGCTCACGCTTTCGCGTGGGATGGGTGTTTTGTAAGTGACGCGTTCGCGTGATGGACGCGAACGCGTGGGCCGTTTTGTGCTAAACGCACGATAGCCGCACAATTCCAGCCCAGATTTCTGGGCGTTAGATTTTTACGCCGATTTCTAGATCACGCGTTCGCGTGATTGACGCGGACGCGTGGGAGGAGTTTTTCGCAACTGAATCTAACGCTTTAGCGATGCGATCGCGTCGCACGCCTTTCTCCCTTTTATATATATATATATATATGTGAAAGTATGCAATTATGCAGTATGCAATGTTAATGCAAATTCTATGAATAACATCCAAGTTCAATAAAAATAATATAGCATAAAATCAAATAGTACGAAATAAATATTGAAAAAGAAACGACCATACCATGGTGGGTTGTCTCCCACCTAGCACTTTTAGTTAAAGTCCTTAAGTTGGACATTGGATAAGGTTTCTGTTATGGTGGCTTATGCTTAAATTCATCCAGAAATCTCCACCAATGTTTGGAATGCCAACAGCCTCCGGGGTCCCAAACGAGGCATGTGAAGCCTTTGAGTAGCTTCAAACAGGTTTTCAGGCTCCCGGGGTGACGAATATCAGAATATTTTCCAGGATCCCAAACTTTGCTTTTAAATCCGCTTTCCTTTTGATCTATATTTTTCCATCTGGGCAGTTTAAAAATTAGATTCTCACCAAGATGACTAAACGTTTTCCGAGATCCATTCGATTGAACATGATACCAATCCGTGCACTTCGAGTTGAAGCGTGGAACCTTATTGAACCTTGTGCACCAGCTCTGAGTACGAGCCATTTCCCTCTTACTCTTAAAGCCACAGAGAGCTCTAAGCTGGCCATCTATTTCAAGCAAACCATATTCAAGTGGAAAAATAAAGTTAAAGGTTAAGGATTGTACCCACTTGAAGCTTGTATTGGGTGGTAATGGCCTTGGGATAGGTGTTTCCAGTGGTTCTGTAAGTTCTACTCCCTTGTAATCTTCTGTGAATTCCTCCACTTCTTTGCAAAATTCTTTAGCTGCAACTGTGTCCTGATCAAAGTCTTCTATGTCTTCCTCATCACTTAAGTCATAAGCTAGAGGTTGAGAGATATCTACCTCCGCATCATCTTCGTATTCGCTTGGAGAAGATTCTTCGATCTCAGAGAATTCACTTGCGGATGCAAGTTCATTACTAGGGGAACTTGACTTGAGATTATCATCATTAAGGAAACGTGCTTCTTGGGTCATTCCATCTAGTTCTTCATAAAATACCTGCCTTGGAGTTTGTGCACTATCCTCCTTAGCTTCAATTGTAACGTCCTTGACAGAATTCTTCACAACTCTGGATTCCCATAGAGGTTCAGCATCTCCTAAATCTTCAATCAGTGCTTCTTCTTCTTGGATAATTTGAGCTTCCTCCAATTGTTCCAGAACAAAGTTGTGCTCATTACTGCCCTTTGGGATTTCTAGTGTCTCCTTCATTCTACGTTTGTCATTAGATTTTCCACATAAAGCTACTGGAGTTCCTTGAGTGCCTAAACGTCTGGAAGATAATTGATGTATTGCTTGCTCCAGCTGATGAATGGTTGTATGAAGTTGATCTACTGTTTCCTTGAGGCGAGCCTGTGATTCTCGAGGTGATGGATTTGGACATGGTACATAGGCAAGTGGTGGTGTTTGGGAGTAATTGGATTGGAATTGCGGTAAATAAGGATCGTATGGTGGTGAATGGTGAAAATGAGCTTGTGAGTGTGGTGGTTCAAAGTTATGTTGAGAGGATGGTCTATAGGCACAAGGTGGGGCTTGTTGGTAGTTACAAAGTTGTCCACCATATCTATTAGCTTGGTATGCATTGTAAAGTGGTCCTCGTCTGTGATACTGTGGAGGGGGGTGTTGCCTAAAGGGTTGATCAAATCCTCTTGTCTCCATCCATCTTTGATTTCTCTGACCTTGATGCATGTTCCTGCTATAACTTCTGTTTCCTTCAACAATATTAGAACCAAACTCAAAGCGAGAGGGGTGAGAATTTATAGTAGCTAATGGAAATAAAAGGAGAAAACAAAAACAAATAAACAAGTAAAAGAAAAATATTTACTATAACCAATAATAAGGCACACGTTTGCAGCTCCCCGGCAACGGCGCCATTTTAAAGAGAGAACTTTTGCGTGGTCTAGAATTCAGAATAAATTCCCGTTGCAAGTATAGCTTCTAAACCAACAAAAGTCCTTTCTTACAAACATTTTGGTTGTCACAAGTAACAAACCCCTAAATAAATTGATAACCGAAGTATTTAAATATCGGGTCGTCTTCTCAAGGAACTACAGGGAGGTATGTACTTATTATTGGTTATGAGTTTTGTAAATTGGGGTTTTGAAAGTAAGGAACAAGTAGTTTAAATGACAAATAAAATCAATAAATAACTATAAAATAAACTCTTGGCAAGGTATGAGAATTTGGAAGTCCTATCCTAGTTATCCTTATCAATGGTGATGAGAATTGAGTTTTAATCCCACTTAGTTAGCCTTTACTAAAGCAAAGGAAGGTCAAGTGGACCAATTAGTTTGATCCTCAGGTCCTGGTCAATTCCTAAGAAAGGACTGGAGTTTATTGAAGTTCAATTCAATTAGCAAAGACAACAATTATCAATCACGTTGAGTTTGATAACTCAAGAGTTGCCAATTAATCAACCAAAGCCAAGAGGAAAAAAATACAAATTATTAATGTAAATAAAGGAAAGCAATCATAATTCTGAAATACCTCAAATTATATTAAATAGAAAATCAAATCTAAACATGAATGGTTCATAAGCCAATTTAGCAACAAAAGTAATTAAAGGAAAGCATTAAAAGATCTGAAAATAAAAGAGAAATATAAAGTAAAAGGAATATTGAACCTTATAAAGAGTCGGAATACTAAATTGAAATAACAAGAAATCCTAATCCTAAAACCTAAGAGAGGAGAGGGCCTCTCTCTCTAAAAACTACATCTAAACTATGAAAAGTGAATAATTGGAGACCTCCTATGAATGGATGCATTCCCTTACTTCATAACCTCTAATCTGTGCCTTCTGGACTTGGATCTGGGCCAAAAAGGGTTTCAGAAATTGCTGGGAGCGTTTTCTGTAATTTCTGGTGCGTGGCGTTTGTCACGCGTCCGCGTGGGTCACGCGGTCGCGTCATCTAGAGTTTTCCTTGTCACACGTTCGCTTAGGTCATGCGTCCGCGTCATCTGTGTTCTGCTCATGGCGCGCGTCCGCGTCAGTCACGCGTTCGTGTCGCTGCCTTTTTGCATTGGGCATGCAGCCGCGTCGTCCATGTGTTCGCGTCGCTGCCAGTTTCTTCAAAAACTCCATTTTGTGCTTTCCTTTCATTTTTGTATGTTTCCTTTCCATCCTTTAAGTCACTCCTACCTTAGAAGATTTAAAACTTCTCAACACGCAAATCACGGCATCGAATGGTAATAAAGGGTAATTAAAAATAAATAATTTCAAAGCATAAGAAACATGTATTTCACATATATCACATAATAAGGAAGGGAAAGTAAAACCATGCAATTTACATGAATAAGTGAGTGAAGGATTGAATAAATCTCTTGAATTGAGCACAATATATATCATAAAATATGTGTTTATCAGCCATCCAACGTTGAGTCAAACGCCAATGACAGCAGATTTATATGGTTTTTAATGAAAGCGTTTGAGTCAACGTTGGCCATCAAACGTTGACTCCAACATGAAGCACCAGAAGTTATAATTCTAACAGATCACTTCTCAACTGCAAGGGAAAACAATTGGAGCCAATTCAACCCAATTCCATCAAGGCCAAAAGCCCAATCCAGAGATTGAAGATCAATGGAAGAAAGTGTATAAATAGCTTAGAATTTAAGTTAGAAAGAAACTTTTTGCCCATTTTTACACTTTACTGCACTCTTCACTCTTCTCTTCATTTTCATTTCCAGCAATGTATTTTCCAATTCCAATTTCCATTTTGAGAGCTATGAACAACTAAACCCCTTTCATTGGGTTAGGGACCTTTGTGTAAATTCAATGGATCAATACTAGCTTTCATTCTTCTTCTTCTTTCTTTTCTCTTGATTTTACCAGAAAGCTTTCGTTCTTCATCTAATTGGATACTTATCTTGGGAAAGAAGCTATTCATAATTGGATCTCCTCGGAACCTTGGAAGAGGAATAAGGAGATCATGCTAGAATTGCTTTCTCACATTGGATTAGATTGGGGTTTATATGGATATAGTAATATGTAATCCTACCAATACTTTGATCTATGAATTTGTGTGGTATAATCAGTGACCAAACTTTATCTCTTCTCATGAGCACTTAAATCAAGGAATTGGGCAATTGTTCATGCTTAGAGAGCTTAGATTGCCAAGGAATAGGGATGTAATCACTTAAGATTGCCAAGGAGATCAATGAATGCATTGATTGAGGAAGAGATGAAAATGAATTTAATTCGGAGAATTCTCACATCTCCTGACCCCAATGAGCTTCCCCATCTCTGATCTACGCATTCTGTTTATATTCTTCTTTTTTAATTTCATGCTTAATCCCCATTTCCATTTAATTTCTTGCAATTTAAGCTTCTATCATTTAATTTCCAGCAATTTAATTTCTGTTCATTTACTTTCTTGTAATTTAAGTTTCCTGCCAATTTACTTTCTGTAATCCCAATTAAATTATGAATTCGCTCAACTAGTATAATTCTCCAATTAACATTGATCAACCAACCAATCTCTGTGGGATTTGACCTCACTCTATAGTGAGTTTTTACTTGACGACAATCTGGTACACTTGCTGGTAGAAAATTGTTGAGAGACAGTTTTCCGGTGAATCAAGTTTATGGCGCCGTTGCCGGGGATTGGTTTTGTATTGACAATTACTAAATTGGAGGATGACTAGATTGAGTACTTTTCCCTTCTTTTGATCATTGAATTTTAATTTCAGTTGTTCATTTTGTTCTCTGCTATTTTTAGTTGTTTCTCTTTAATTTTACCTTACTGCTTTACTTTCAGCAAAACTAACCACTAAGTCATTAACTGTTTGATTAATTGCCTCAATTGATCTAACCACACTTTTTCATTAATTGTAAATTTTTGCTGGTTGCTGCTTGTTGTGCTCATTGTATGACAGGTAGAAGAAAGGTTTCAACCTCATTTGATAGTGAACCGGAAAGAACTTTCCTGAGATTAAGAAGGGAAGCAAAAGGAAAGAGGGTTGTTGGTGCAGAAGAAGAGGAGGAAGACTTTGATATAACCATGGAGGATGATATGGCAACCCATCATGAAGGAGAGGTGTAGAGGTGGAGCCAACCCTGCTGGACAAGAGAGGAGAGTTCTGGGATCCTACATCAATCCAAATCCAGGAAATTATGCCAGCAGCATTCAAAACTAACTATCCATACTAATAATTTCGAATTGAAGCCACAGCTCATAACTCTTGTGCAAAACAACTGTTCTTTTGGAGAAAGTTCCTAAGAGGACCCTAATGAGCATCTTACTAAATTTCAAAGGATCTGTGACATCGTTAAATCCAATGGTGTTCACGCTGACACCTATAGATTGCTACTGTTTCCATTTTCTTTGAGGGACAAAGCATCAAAATGGCTGGAGTCATTTCCCAAGGAAAGCTTGACCACCTGGGAAGATGTAATAAATAGATTCTTAACAAGGTTCTACCCTCCACAAAAAGTAAACAGGCTGAGAACTAAAGTGCATACATTTAGACAGCAGGATGGTGAGACTATTTATGAAGCCTAGGAGAGGTTCAAGTATTTGACAAGGAAATGCCCCCCTAATATGTTTAATGAGTGGGTGCAAATTCATATCTTTTATGAAGGGCTGAATCATGAATCAAAAAAGGCTGTAGACCACTCATCTGGAGGTTCCCTAAACAAGAAGACCATTGAAGAATCCATTGATGTTATAGAGATAGTGGCTGACAATGAGTATTTTTATGCCTCAGATAGGAGCAACAACAGGGGAGTCTTGGAATTAAATCATATGGATACAATCCTGGCTTAGAACAAGATGATCACCAAGCAACTGGTTGAATTGACCAAGCAAATGGAGAAGAATCAGGCTGCAGCTATCCACACTCAATCATCACCTCAAGGAGATTTGGACACAGAAGAAGGAGTTAACTGGGAGGAAGCTAATTACCTTGAAAACTCATCTAGGCAAGCTAATGATCCATACTCTAAGACTTATAACTCTGGTTGGAGGAACCACCCAAACTTTGGGTGGGAGAACCAGCAAAACCAAGGCTAAGACCACAGATCCTACAATCCAAACCAGTATAACAACTTCACTCACCAAAACTCCAACCAAAAACCATACCAGACCACACAAAACACTTATTCATAGCCACCATACTAAAACCACAACAACCACTCTCAACACCCCAATTTCAACCAACCATCACCACCTGATGAGGACAGAATTGCCAAAATGGAAGCAATGCTTGCAAACCTTTGCAAGGAGTCTGAAGACATGAAAAAATTCAGGGAAGAAGTGAGAGGTAGTATAAAGAGCCGAGGAGAGGTTCTTAAGAATCTTGAATCCCAGGTAGGACATCTTTCACAGCAAACTCCGAAGTCTACTGATAGTTTCCCAAGTGACACAAAAAAACATCCAAAAGGGGAAATGAAGAAGGTGAAATGGGAAGAGTGTAAGGCAATTACCCTTGCAAATGAAGAAAGTCAGGAAGGAGATTCCAGCAAACCAAAAGAGCACAGCCAAGGAAATTTCCAGAGCAACTTGGAGAAAAAGGAACAAGGAGCTGGATCTGTACAAAGAAAAGAATCAACAAGGAAGGAAATTCAGAGACCTTATGTGCCGAGGGCACCATTTTCTCAAAGACTAAGGGGAGGTGAGAAAGAAAAGTCATATTCAAGATTCTTAGATGTGATTGCATCTCTCAGTGTCAACAGCCCCTTCATCAAAATTCTCCAACAGATGCCCACATACATCAAGTGTATGAAAGAGCTGCTGACCAAGAAAGGAACCTTATAAGGGGGACAAACAGTGACAATGAACAAGGAATGTAGTGCCCTTATTAAGAAGGACATACTCTTGAAAAAAAAAGATCCAGGGAGCTTTCATATTCCATGTGCCATAGGAGAGACAAAAATTGACAGAGGATTTTGTGATCTAGGAGCTAGCATAAATGTGATGCCTCTATCTCTTATGAAGAAGTTGCAAATCAGTGAGCTGAGATCCACGGATGTAATCATCCAGTTGGCGAATAAAACTCAGAAGCAGGCCCAAGGAGTAGTCAAAAATGTATTGGTGAAAGTAGGAAACCACTTCCTCCCCACTGACTTTGTTGTTCTGGACATGGAGGAAAGTTACCTCCATCCCATTTTCTTGGGGAGACCATTTCTAGCCACTGCTAGAGCACTGATAGATGTGGAACAAGGAGAGTTAATCCTGAGAATACATGATGAACATCTCACCTTCCATGTTTTCAAACCTACATTTGAGTCTGAACTAGAACTTAAAGAGCTGAAGGATGATCATAGCAACATGTGCTCAAAGGAAAACAACAGTGAATCAGTAGTTGAACCCCTGAAACAGTCCTTGGTGAACAAGCAAGAATTTCAAGAGATACAGCAACCGAGGGAACTCAAGAAAAAACTGAAGCCACAAGAGTTGGGAAGAGCAGTTAATGAGGTACCCCCTGACACAATAATCACTGGAGCACGATTGGAAGAAGAGAAAAGAGTTGTGAAGAAATTGCCAAGGGGTTGGAGAAATAAGGATATTCCTACAGAGGGTTTTTCCCCTGGAGACAAGGTGATATCAGCCCACCATCTACCAAACCCACCCCATCTTCCAACCATTCCATCTCAGTTACCTCAAGTGTTCACCATCAGAAAGGTCCTCTCCCTAGAGCATGTAGAGATCATCAAGGAATCAATTGGAGACCACTTCACTGTAAGGGGAGAAGACCTAAGGCACTATAATCCACCATGACAAAGACCAACCTTCAAGCTAATGACGCTAAAGAAGCGCTCCATGTGGGGCAGCCCATGATTTTTATTTTTTGTTTTTTATACTTCAGTATGAATAATAAGTGATGCTCTAACATGAATTCAAGCTCGCATAGACAATTTTGACAATTATCCATGACATTGTGAAGCATATAATCCAATTATAAGTTTGGTGTGCTTACAGGCACACTAAGATACCTTTCAAAAATAATGATCATATTGCCATTTTGACAAGTGTTTCTTGGAATATATAGCCAAACATTAAGTTTAGTGTTCTATATATTGCAAGAACGAAGCATGAGAGTCAAAGTCTTTTGAGTTTTGAAAGTCATGAAAGTGCAACCATGTTTATATAATCTTTAGTTCATGTTTAGAAATAGAAAAATAAAGTGTTTCTCATGATGGTTTAACCAAAAGTGACATTAATCCCGTTGAGATCTCAATGACAATACTTGGAGGAAGTAACACTTTGTACCATACAACCAAACACTAAGTTTGGTGTCCTCCAAGACTATACATGGTAGCACCAAAAAGAGTCACGGTTGGTTAAACAAGCGTAAGGAATGCTAGTCAAATTTTTAGTTAGATATTAATTGTTCTCTTGCCGCCACTTGTTAGTACTTACTTCTTTTGTCTTGTTATGATGGTTAGGTGAGCAGAGAACTATTTAATGAAAGGAACAAGACAAGGAAGGGTAAAGTTAGCATGAAGACAAAAGTAGATCACATGGCTTGGAAGAAGCCCTTGGAAGACCGGCCCCACATGCCTAATGAAGAGGCAACTTTTGTCCTCATTCATCTTTACATGCAAACTCTTCATTCATAACCTATCCCAAGGAATCCTAACCATCCATTCTTCATTAAAGCTTACTATAAATGGCTTCACTTGGACTATGCATATGAACTAAAATGTTCATACTTCTTGTACCCTAAACTAATTCGGCTATTGTGTTCACTAAAACCAAGGCCTAGAAACCGTGTTCCTTGTGCAACAGAGCATCCTAGTTCACTTGCTTTCATAACACCACCTTATTTTCAAACACTTTTCCACCAAGAGTGCATCAAACCAACCTCCCATCTTCATAAACTTTCAATCCCTACTCGGGTAACTATCAAGGAAAGTATGGCATCTTCTTCAAGTTCCAAAAGAAGGAGAGGAAAGGAACCTGTTACTGAGGGAGTTGAAAACGACTATGATCGACGGAAGTTCATATCATGGTTCCACCAAATGCAACTTGGGTAGATGAATGGCAAGAAGATATATCCAGAAATCCCTTTTCAGTTACCTAAGGATGGATACCTAGAAATGAGAGCCAAGATCAGAAAGAGAAAATGGGAAGAGCTGACCTCACCAATTACCATGATCAATGCAAACATCATAAGAGAGTTCTATGCTAACACTGCAAGGCTAGATATGACCGAAGACCATTATGAAGGTCTTATGACTACGGGCAGCACATTTTGATGAGCCAGGATACCAAGAAAGAGTGACTGGGAACCCAGATTATGATGAAATCTCTAGTGATATCTGTGTGGTGAACACTGACTGGGAGAGGGACAATCAAGGAGGGCACAAGTACTTAAAAAGGGGAGATCTCATCCCTGAAGCAAAAGGCTAGTATGAGCTTATAAAGAGATCAATTCTAGGCACAGTGAACACCTCAGAAGTTAATAAGAAAAGGGCTGTCATGCTACATTGTATAATAGTGGGAGGAGAGATAAAAGTTCACGAGATCATTGCAAATGATATTCAAAAGGTTGTAGAGAAAAATTCCGCTGAAGCCTGGCTTCATTACCCAAGCACCATTATGAGGTTATGCATGAAGGCCTGAGTGCCACTAGAGGATGCAAATCCAATATGGCTGCATCTAGGCTTGCCTATGACCCTCGAAAGGATGATGAATATCACAGAGGCACAACAAATTCGAAGACCACAAAGGAGGCGAAGGAGATAAGAACCACGTGAGGAAGAAGAACAACAAGAAGAACAAGAAGAAGGGCAACAATTCAACCACAAACCAACATGAACATGGGCAGGATGCAAGAAGCAATTGAAAGGCTATCCGAACAGTACCTGAGAGTTCAAGAGAAATAAGAAGAATTTCATTCACAATACATGAGATCTCAGGAGAGACAAGAGGAGCTTTAGCTAAGAATGATGAGCCAGCAGAGAGATTTTGAGTCAAGATCTCTAGTTATCCAAAGAGAACAAGCTTCACAATTTCAAGGATCTTTCAACCAGCTGGCCCAACTTCAAGTTGATAATATGAGAGCTTTCAAGGAGTTCACGACTCTTCAGGATGCAAGATATGGAGTTCAATCGGATTATAACATAAATGGCCAAATCAAGCTCAACTACATTGCGAAACATCTACATACTATGGACCCAACATTTCCAATTTATGATCAATACTTCAAGGAAAGGAGTGACATAGATATAGACAAAGCAATACGCCTTGAAGACAGAGTGGAAGAGACAATGAAGAAAGCTGGATTCTAGACAAAGCTAAAAGGAAAAGGCAAGGGAGAAACTAGTAAGCAGGCAAGTGAGAAGAAGAAGAAAGACAAACAGGACAAAAATGAAAGGTGGACTTACTCCTTGGTTATTCTACTCAATAAAGAAAGAACATGTCTGTTTAGTTGATAGTAACTTTTAGTTTAAGTTGTTTTGCACTTTGTTGTGTTTAATTTTGCAATAAGTATGCTAGCCTAGGTGTGTGTGTTTTCATTTTCACTAGTTAAATGCTTGTCTTGTCCCCTGAGTCTTTTCAATTTGAATAAAAGAAATATTTGAACAAGAAGTGGAATAGTTTCTTTTTAACAAGAACTGAAATAATAGTAAGTGGTGGTATATATGTTTGATTTTGTAGTAGCTCACTTATAATGAATAAAAAGGTAGACTGTTCCCCTTTTAGTGTAAATTAGCATGCTGTTTATGAATCTTAGCTAATAAAAGTCCTTGGATGAAAGAAAAACAAATAGAAAGGAAGAAAAAGAAAAGCCAAAAGTGGCAACAAAAATAGAAGAAAGTAAAAGAATAAAGGCTAGACACCAATAGCTTGGACCTTAGGACATATGCCTGTGGTGTCTTTGTACTGGGATCTGCTTGGATGATTAGGTTCTATGGAGTGCTTTAACACTTGGTAACTTGGGTTAACTAACCCGGGATTATCAACCAAAAATCCATTATCAAGAGTAACTTAGTTAGAAGGTATTTAGTAACCCAAAGAGGTGCTGGGCACCAATGTCTTAAGAAGAATTGTGAGCCAAGTGTCTGTAGTGAATATGTGTTGAGTACAAATAAGCTAAGAAACCGCTACAACACATGACACTGAGCTAAAGTTTACAGAAAAAGAAAATAAAGAAAAGTAATCACCAAGGATGAATGAATAATAAGAGGTCATAGCAATATGTTAATTGATGCTTAAAGGAGACAGTCTATGCCTAAAAATCAATAAGAAGTGAGTCGCTACATCTTCTGCACAAAATCCTATAAACTAATAATAATTACTTGCTGATATGAACATCACCTTCTGTTTTATTCTTTCTTCTCAATAATTCAGTACTTGCTTAGGGACAAGCAAGATTTAAGTTTGGTGTTGTGTTGCCAAGGCATCTTAGGCTAGTTTTACTAGCCTTTTTCTTTGTTTTTTAATAGGTTTTATGCACTTTCTTGAGTTATAAGTAAGCAATTGGGGTAGAAATTCATGCATACCTAGATTCTTCTAACCATGATTAATTTGATGCTATTTTATGAGAATTATGCTATAATTACTTGTGTGCTAAGAATGATGAGAATTCTCATGACTTTAGCAAGGCTTTGACACATGTATTGGTTGATGACAGGTTAAGGAGGACATGGAAGGAAGTTGAAGAAGGAGCCTGGAGAAGATGAAGAGGAAGCAACGTTGGTGGCCAAGTTGGACCACCAACGTTGCCTCAAACGTTGGAAGAGAGGCAGAGCAATTCTTTGCATGGGTTGCTGGTGCTCACGTTTGGGGAACGTTGGCAAGCCAATGTTACCCCAACGTGGTGATAAAATGTTCAATTCTGGAGCTAAATGATTTTGAGCGATGCATACACGTCTATGACGCGTACGCATGAAAGAGCAAAATTTATATATCCACGCGCAAGCGTGAGTCACGCGCACGCGTAGAATGGTAAAATTGACCATCCACACGTACCCGTGGGTCACGCGTACCCGTCACCAAACGAACGTTGGAGGTCCAATGTTGCCTGAAACTTTTGCCCCCAACATCCGCGATGAGAAGCCCAGAATTTGGAAATGAAAAACTTGCATCGACGCGCATGCTTTAGTGACGCGTACACATGGATGGGAAAACTGGCAATGCACGCCTACCCGTGGTGTACGCGCACGCGTGGATTGACCAATGTTGGAGGCAACGTTGCCAGTCCAACGCTAAGGCCAACGCTCCTCTACATGTTTTGAAAATTGGAAATGGGATTTTTGCATCCACGCGCACGCGTACGCGTGGGTAGCAGAACGTTGGCCCTCCAACATTGAGTCAAATGCCAATGACAGCAGATTTATCTGGTTTTTAATGAAAGCGTTTGAGTCAACGTTGGCCATCAAACGTTGACTCCAACTTGAAGCACCAGAACTTGCAATTCTAACAGATTTCTTCTCAACAGCAAGGGAAAATAATTGGAGCCAATTTAACCCAATTCCATTGATACACGGAAAACTTGTCTCGTAACAAATCTCCCTTCGGCAAGTGTATCGAATTTGTCGTCAAGTAAAAACTCACAATAGAGTGAGGTCGAATCCCACAGGGATTGATTGATCAAGCAACTTTAATTAGAAGAATGTTCTAGTTGAGCGAATCCAGAATTTGGGTTGAGAGTTGCAGAAAATAAAATGGCGGGAATGTAAATAACGGAAAAGTAAATGCTAGAATTAAAGGACTGGAAGTAAATGACTGAAAATAAATTGCAGAATTGTAAATGGGAATGGGGGATTTGCTCATAAAAGTAAATGGCAGAAACTAAAGAGAATGGGTAAGATCAGAGATGGGGAGTTCATTGGGCTTAGGAGATGTTGCGATTCTCCGGATCAAGTTCATTTTCATCTCTTCCTCAATCAATGCACTCATTGATCTCCTTGGCAATCTTAATTGATTGAATCACAATTTCTTGCAATTCAATCTCTCAAGTCTTGATCAATAGCCAATTCATTGGTCAATTTCTCATGAGAAGAGATGAAGTATGGTCACTGATTATACCACATGCATTTCCCAAATCAAGTATTGAGAGGGTTATAGTCACATACCCATCCAAACCCAATTTGGTCCAGCATGAGAAAGCATTTCTAGCTTGATCTCTTCATTCCTCTTTCAAGGTTCAAAAGAGATCCAAGTTTGAATAGCTTCTTTTCCAAGATAATTACTCAATTGGATGAAGATCGAAAGCTTTCAAGTAAAATCAAGAGAAAAGATAGAAGAAGAATAATGAAAATTAGTATTGATCCATCAAATTACAACAGAGCTCCCTAACCCAATGAAAGGGGTTTAGTTGTTCATAGCTCTTGAAATTGAAAACAAAGATGGAGAATACATCATAAAACTAGAAAATACAGAGAAAGTAAAATACAGAGAGTAGTTCTCTTTTTCCCCAATTTCAAGAACTCCTTAATAATTCAAAGCTACTCCTATATATACTACTTCTCAGCTTCTAGTTGGCTCTTCAAGTCTTGGGCCTTTGGATCTTGAGTTTGAAGCAGTTCTCTTCTTCATTTGGGCTTGGCTTTACTTGCAGAGAGAAAATGTGAAGTGGGCAGAGGCTTTAGCTCAGGACATTAGGGGTGTTAACGTTTAGTGAAAATATGAGTTCGAGAACGTTAGTGACAATCAACTTTCTCACTAACGTTACTAAGTAAAAGCCACGTTAACTTCAACGTTAGTGGCATAAACATTGCCACTAACGTTGCCTCTAAGTCCTTCGCACACGTTATTGAGACTTAACATTTCCAATAACTTTGAAAAGCCCCCTTTGTTCCCACGTTAACTTAGTTAACGTGGGCTTGCCATCCTTCGAGAACGTTAGTGACACTCAACATTGTCACTAACGTTCCAAGGTGCCCCTATGCCTCACGTTAGAGTCCACGTTAACTAGGTTAACGTGGCTTCTAACGTGGCCATGCTTAGCCATCCCCAACGTTAGTGACAATGTTGAGTGTCACTAACGTTGGCCATACTTTCACTCATCAACGTTAGCTTCCACGTTAACTAAGTTAACGTCGAAGTTAACGTGGCTCCTTGGGGGGTTGTGTCGTTGCTTCCAACGTTAGTGACAATGTTGGGTGTCACTAACGTTGTCGACCACTCTTGCTTCTTACGTTAGCTTCCACGTTAACCAAGTTAACGTGGGAGTTAACGTGGTATGTTTCTCCTTAGGCCAACGTTAGTGACAATGTTGAATGTCACTAACGTTGGCGTTTCTCCCCCTTTCTAACGTTAGAGGCCACGTTAACTAAGTTAACGTGGACTCTAACGTGGCCACTTATGAGCATTTGCCAACGTTAGTGACAATGTTAAGTGTCACTAACGTTGGCTCAACTTCCCTTCTCCACGTTAGAGTTCACGTTAACTTAGTTAACATGACTCTTAATGTGGTCAATGATGGCTTTGAGAGCGTTATTGGCAATCACTTTTCTCATTAACTTTGCAAGTTACCTCCCATTCCTTGCTTCCTTTGGTCCTGAAATCAAGCAATAGAGTGCATCAAAGTTCTAGTCCAAGTCATGGGTAATGCAACATACAATTTGTCACTAAACTTATGCAAAATCCTCATGAAATAATGTAAAATGCACAATGTATGCTTGAATCAAGGTGTAAGTGAATATCTACCCAAAACTAGCTTATTTCCTAAGGAAATGCATGAAATTAACCTAAAAACAGTAAAGAAAAGGTCAGTGAAACTGGCCAGGATGCCCTGGCATCATCCATCAAGGCCAAAAGCCCAATTCAGAGATTGAAGATCAATGAAAGAAAATGTATAAATAACTTAGAATTTAAGTTAGAAAGAAACTTTATGCCCATTTTTACACTTTACTGCACTCTTCAATCTTCTGTTTATTTTCATTTCCAGCAATGTATTTTCCAATTCCAATTTCCATTTTGAGAGCTATGAACACTAAACCCCTTTCATTGGGTTAGGGAGCTTTGTGTAAATTGAATGGATCAATACTAGTTTTCATTCTTCTTCTTCTTTCTTTTCTCTTGATTTTACTAAAAAGCTTTCGTTCTTCATCCAATTGGATAGTTATCTTGGGAAAGAAGCTATTCATAATTGGATCTCCTCGAAACCTTAGAAGAGGAATGAGGAGATCATGCTAGAATTGCTTTCTCATATTGGATTAGATTGGGGTTTGGATGGATATAGTGACATGTAATCCTACCAATACATTGATCTATGAATTTGTGTGGTATAATCAGTGACCAAACTTCATCTCTTTCCATGAGCACTTAACTTAAGGAATTGGGCAATTGTTCATGCTTAGAGAGATTAGATTGCCAAGGAATTGGGGTCTAATCACTTAAGATTGCCAAGAAGATCAATGAATGCATTGATTGAAGAAGAGATGAAAATGAATTTGATTCGGAGAATTCTCACATTTCCTTATCCCAATGAGCTTCCCCATTTCTGATCTACCCATTCTGTTTATATTCTGCTTCTTTAATTTCATGCTTAATCCCGATTTCCATTTAATTTCTTGTAATTTAAGCTTCTGTCATTTAATTTCCAGCAATTTAATTTCTGTTTATTTACTTTCTTGCAATTTAAGTTTCCCACCAATTTACTTTCTGCAATCCCAATTAAATTATGAATTCGCTCAACTAGTATAATTCTCCAATTAACATTGATCAACCAACCAATCCCTGTGGGATTCGACCTCACTCTATAGTAAATTTTTACTTGACGACAATCCGGTACACTTGCCGGTAGAAAATTGTTGAGAGACAGTTTTTCGGTGAATCAGATCCTTTCACTTCGAAGGGGTTTGAATCTGTGAATTTCCATGTCAGCCTCGGAAGGGGGATCATGGAAATTAGAATTGAAGCTCTGTTTCTCACAAATCTCTTGATCAACACCATTCGGGAGGAATTGAGATCTTGAGAGTCTGTGTGGCTTATGGATGAGAGAAAATGCTTAACCTCTTCTCATGACAATTGGATCAAGGAATTGGCGAGATTGATTGTGATTAGACAGGTTGGATTACCAAGGAATTGGGATCTAATCAATTTCAATCTGCCATAGATCTATTCATGTGATTGAGAAAGAAGTTGAGATCTATTTGATTCTTGATGGATTATAATACCTCCAATCCCTGATGAATCTTTGTTTCTGTTATTTCTCATTTGCTCTGATTTCCATTTAATTGCCCTTGATCTATTGCTTCCTTTCTATTTTGCTGATTTCACCACACTATTTTCACGGTCAACTTAACTAAATTTATCACCTAACTAAAGTTGCTTGATCCATCAATCTCTGTGGGATGGACCTCACTCTTGTGAGTTTTACTACTTGATGCGACCTGGTATACTTGCCGGTTAGTTTGTGTGAAATCAATTTTCCCTCTTCAAAATTAAAAGGAAACTAAGCTAAAAACCCTAATTCTAGAGAGAGGGGGGAGCTTCTCTCTCTAGAGAAATACCTAAAACATGATAAAAGCTAACCCTAATTTCCTCCCCTTCATTTAGCTTTCCTTTGGCTTCAAATAGCTTCAGAAATGAGTTGGATTGGGTTCTGGAGGCCCAGAATTCGCCCCCAGTGATTTGCAATTAATAGGCTGACGTAATTCGGGTCACGCGTACGCGTTGCTGTGCAAAAATCCATCCACGAGTACGCGTGGCTCGCAAATCTTGCTTGTGCATACGCACGCATAATTGTGCGTATGCACAGGTGCTGAAACATCCAAACTCCATTTTTTTCATAGTTTCTTCCCTTTGCATGCTCTTTTCCTCACTTCTTCAAACCATATTAGCCTTGTAAACCTGAAATTCCACATCAAACACATCAAGGCACCAAATGGAATGGAAGCGGAATAAAATTGGTTAAATTAAGCACAAAATAGCATGTTTTCACATTTAAGCTCAATTTAGGGAGAAAACACAAAAGCATGCTATTTAGATGAATAAATGTAGGTTTATGTGATGAAATCCATTCAAGTCAAACCAAAATATATCGTAAAATATGGACTCATCAATTCTCCCACAGTTAAACAATAGCATGTCCTCATGCTAAACACAACCAAAGGGGATGAATGAAGAGGTGAATGATTTATTCAATGCAATACCTACATGCATGCTACTATACCAAATGCTATCCATCTATATTTAGATATGGTTCCTATTGAGTTTGGCAAAAACAAACAAAAGGATCTCAATCAATCCAAAATGATGCTTAGGGCTAAGACAAAGAAAATATAGCAATATGATCAATGTCCAAAGATTTGATTTGAAATTTTCAAAATTAAGTTCAACTACTTGCAAGAAGATACAATATAAGTCATGGAAACATAGAATTGAGCGATTGAACCCTCACCGGATGTGTTTACACTCTAATCACTCAGTGTGTAGGGCTTAATCACTCGATACTCCTTTAAT
The DNA here is from genome assembly GCF_059453495.1 of Arachis ipaensis. Taxonomy (NCBI): domain Eukaryota; kingdom Viridiplantae; phylum Streptophyta; class Magnoliopsida; order Fabales; family Fabaceae; genus Arachis; species Arachis ipaensis. The sequence continues at coordinate 89,076,243 of NC_142440.1, read as the reverse complement.
CATGTCTCTCAAACAATCGACTAATATTTGATGAATGAATGCAAATATCATGAGGACTTTTGAGGGTTGTAATGGGGCTTAGGTAAGGGTAGGATTAATATGGTCAAGTGGGCTAATAGATTGGATCTTTGATTAGCTCAAGTATCCCACCTAATCCTATATGATCCTATATACACTCAAGAAACAACCTAATTTCCCATTCACCTCTTTTTCTCATTCATTCATGCATTATTCTTTCCAATTCACACACATATGCATCCTTTATTTAACATTCTCATTATCATTTCCATTTTTTTTCTTTTCTTTTTCTTTTTCTCTCTTTTATTTTAAATATGACAAAAAGGTATGCATATGTCTTACTTAATAGATGCATGAGTGTTTAACCATTTTCCCAAATATTCTTAATGAACACCCAAACTGACTTTCTACCAATGTTTTCCACAAATTTCCTCCACACTTGATTAACATACACACTCAAACCCAAGCTAATCAAAGATACAATTCAAGGATAATATTGGTTTTTCACTTAGGGCAAATAATGTGCTTAAAATTAAGAACAAAAGGAAATTAAAAGGCTCAAAAGTGGTTACAAAGGTAGATGTAAGGGTTGGCCATATGGATTGGTGAGTTTAATCAAAAATGGCCTCAATCATACTAAATGCATTCAAAACAACAAATGTAGGACATAAAGATTAAAGCAAATCTAAGATTACAATCATAAAAGGAGTTTATAACATACAAGAACAAAAGTTGTGATTGAAAATATGTAACCACGCAGTTTAAACTCAAATCTCACCAGGTAATTTGTTCAAGCTCTTTTCTATGTTCCTTAAAAAGATACTTCATGCAAGTTCAAAAACAAGTTTTCAAATTTAATCAATGGAATGCCCTAAAAGAGATTTCTTGAAAATTCTTTGTTGTTTTACCAAACTTATTTACTCTACCATGCAATCAAGCAAGTATTTACTATCATATACTATAAGCATTAAAGAGATATATACAAACAAACTAAACAAAAATGCAAACAAAAACAAAAATTTGCGAAAATTAAGGGAAAAGGACAAACAGAGTATTGCAAAGTGTATAAGAAAATAAATTTTACCCCCTTGAAGTTGGCGATAATCCCCACACTTAAATAATGCACGGTCCTCCATGCATGCACACAATCCAAGGGATAAAGGGCTTTGAGGCTCCACCTTCAGTTGGTGGGCTCTGGGGGTTCCGGTTGATATATAAGCAAATAAACAACAATTGAAGATATGTTAGTTGTGTGTGGTGTGATGAAAGGCAATGTGTGTATTCTAAATGTGTGCACAATTTAGAACACAACACATTGATCGGGTAAAACAATAACCACAAAAGTAAAAGAAATAGCATGTTCCTCAGTCAAGTAGTTCTAGGTTGCAAGTAATAAATAAGCAAGACTTAAGGCACAAACAACCTAGGTAACCACAACTAAAATGAATTGAGTATAAAATATATTGGATAGTGAGGTTGTGCAAGTGAAAGCGCAAAGTGAATAAAAAATGGCACAATCAACAACAACCAATTCATTGATAAAAAGAGACTACTTATTCACCCTTAGGAATAAGGTAATAATCACATGTATAAGGTGTTTGTTACAAAAAGTGACAAGTCTTAATATGAATCAAGTCAAGTCAACTAAAAAAAATGCAAAGCATTAACGAGGAACAAATACCTTGTTATGTGATTATATTCACTTAAGAACCATGATGACTAAGTAGCTCAACTCAATTCACTAAAGTAAAGTGCACAATTTATAATGCCAAACAAGGATAAAGTCTAATGCATATGGTAGCTACAACATATGAATCAAACTCACAATTAAATTAGGCAATTAAACAAAGACTTGATACATAGTGCACATATTCATCAAACTTGAAACCAAATTCAAGCAAGAAGCAACCCAAGAAGCAAACACTTGTAATTTATTTAATTAGCAAACAACTAAACTAAAACTAATATAATTACCAAAATAAAAATAAAATATAAATAAAATAAGGTGGAACAAGTAGAGAAGAGGGCGAAAGCAAGAGAAGAGAGTGGTGGAAGAGAAAAGAAGAGAAGAAGTTGAGAGAAGAGAAGAAAAGAAGTAAAAGGGGTGGAAACAGGGGCGTGCGTACGCACAAAGGGATGTGTGCACGCACGAGTGTCACGCGTACACATCAGGGTTACGCGTGCGCGTGGTGTGGCAAAAGGAGGAGATCGACGCATACGCGTAAGGGACGCGCATGCGTGAAATGGAGGAAATACGCGGTGACGCGTATGCATAAGGCACACGTACACGATAGGAAAAATTTAAAAAGTTGTGCATTTGCACTATGTGTTCTAACACCGCGACCAGAGGCCATATTTTGATGTGTGCATGGGCACAGGCCTGTGCCCATGCACAGAAGGATAAAAATTTTTTTTTAGGAAGGATCATGTGTGGGTCGCACACAGGTCCGTGCGGGCGCACAGAATCAAAAAGGGGTATGGGGTGCAGGTGCACAGGCTGTGCTAACGCTCCCACCAAAGGACCCGCAAGCTCACGTATTGACACACAAGCCTATGCGGCCACGCATACAACGCAAAAAAAAAAAGGGTATGCGTGCGTACGCACAAGTGAGTGCGCACGCATAGATCGTAGAAAGTAGTGGAACGCGCGTGCACAAGGTGTGCTGGCGCTGCGAATAGAGGGAAAAATCATGCGTGTGTGTGCACACAGGTCAGTGCGCATGCACAGGAAGCAGAAAATAGCTGTTTTGTGTGCACGCACAAGTACGTGCGTATGCACAGATGCCGTGTTTTGAAAAAAAATTTCTTTCAAAATCTAAGGTACCAAGCCTTAGTTCAATCAAAACCAAATACCAAAACATGCAAGAACCCATAAATTCAAGATCCAAACCAAAATTAACCTATCTAACTCAAATTTAAACTAATACTAAGCTGACCAAGCATAACAAAAAGCAAATAATTCAAAATATGTGCAGAAGAGAAAAGTTAGAACAATGTTACCAAGAACTTTTATTTAATGTCTTTAAGTTAGACAATTGGGAGAGCCCTTGCTATGGTGGCTTGTGCTTGGCTTTCCCACCAAATGCTAGAATGTTCAATGTCCTCTGGGATCCCAATCCTAACCATCAACAAAGACAACCAAAAAGCAAGCTATTTACATATTAACATATTTACAACAGCCCATAACCTACACCATTGCAACTCCCCGGCAACGGTGCCAAATTTGATAGATGACCAAAAGCATAGGTTTAGATTTTCACACTAAAAATAGGATTGACGTTGCAAGTATAGTCCAAACCAAACAATTGATCATCAATCAAATATTATCACAATTCAAACCACATAATAACCGAGAGTCTTTCAACCTCGGGTCGTTTTCCCTAGGAGTTGCAATTAAGTGTATAATCATTGGCTATGAAAGAGAGCATGGGGAATTGGGAACGAAATAAAGAGAGCAAGAGATGTTAATAGAAAGAAAGTAAATGAGCATGCAAGGAATGTAAATGGCAACTCTTGGCAAGAAGTTGATAATCTAGGTTTCCTATCCTAGTTATAGACCGCCAACATGGCAATTGTGTGGAATCAATCAAAATCAGTCAATCCTCCTTGAGAATTCGTCAAAAGACGTAATTGATCTCAATCCATAAGTCCTAGTCAACTAACTAATTACTTAGTGAAAGACTAGCGTCAATGGAAACTAAACCAATTAACTATTCTCACACAATGCGGAATGGACATCCACAACTCAATTCCACCAAAACACCCAATTTCTCAACTAAGAGTGTGAAAAATAAACATGCAAGGAATTAAACATCAAAGCAACAAACATGCAAGGAATTAAAAGTCAATGCAATAAAAGTCAAAGCAATAAAATGCAAGGAAAGGAAACTTAAAGTGCAAGAAAACCTCTTGACAAGCAATTGAGTGCTAAGGTTACCTATCCTAGCCATTGACCACAAACATATTATGATTTTGAAGAGTTAATCCTACTTAGTCAACCTTACATCGAAGATAAGTCAAATAGGCATAGCTAATTTCAATCCCTAAGTCCTATGTCAACACTAAGGGGTCACATAGAGTCAAGAAAAACCAAATCAACTAACTACTCTAATATATCAAACAAGAATGGACATCAATGACTCAAGGATCACCAAAGTCATCAAATTTAAGCCAAGAGTAGAGAAAAACTAAGTAAAAACTAAGCCAAGCATTTTATCAAACACTTGGTGTGCATGAAAATAAAATAACATTAAATTACAATAAAATAAATTCTATAACTACCAAAGCAAGAAAATAGCAATAACAACTATAGAAAGCAATAAATGACATGGAAACATACATTTGCATTAATTGGAATTAAAATAACAAAAGTGTTCATAACATGAAAATTGACATAAAAGAGAAAATAACAAAAGAGATGAAGAAGATAAAGACAATAAAGCATAGAAACATAAATGAAACTACACTAAAACAAGAATTAAAGTGCTGAAATTAAAAGGAAATTAAGCTAAAAACCCTAATTCTAGAGAGAGGGGGGAGCTTCTCTCTCTAGAGAACTACCTAAAAACCCTAATTGCCCCCCTTCATTCATCTTTCCTTTGGCCTCAAATAGCTTCAGAAATGAGTTGGATTGGGTTCTGGAGGCCCAGAATTCACCCCCAGCGATTTGCAATTAATGGGCTGACGTAATTCGGGTCACGCGTATGCGTCACTGAGCAAAAATCCATCCACGCATACGCGTGGCTCGCAAATCTTGCTTGTGCATACGCACGCATACTTATGCGTACGCACGGGTGCTGAAACATCCAAACTCCATTTTTTTCATGGTTTCTTCCCTCTGCATGCTCTTTTCCTTACTTCTTCAACCCATACTAGTCTTGTATACCTGAAATTACTCATCAAACACATCAAGGCACCAAATGGAATGGAAGTGGAATAAAGTTGGTTAAATTAAGCACAAAATAGCATGTTTTCACATTTAAGCTCAATTTAGGGAGAAAACACAAAAGCATGCTATTTAGATGAATAAATGTAGGTTTATGTGATGAAATCCATTAAAGTCAAACCAAAATATATCGTAAAATATGGACTCATCAGCATGCCCAGAAGATTTTTAAGATGTGTGCGTATGCATAGAGGAGTGCGTACGCACAGGCATTAACTTTCCCAACTTGTGCGTGCGCACAGGTTATAAAACCTCATTGGGTATGTGCAAACAGTACGACCATCCTCGCCTGTGCGTACGCACAGGTTTAAAATCTTGCAGGGTTGTGCGTGCTCACATACCAGAAATTTCAAAATTCTGCAACTTTGCAGAATTTTAGATTTTGACAACAAATTTTGAATGATCATAACTTTATCTACAAAAATTCAAATTTTACAAACTTTATATCAATTCGAAGAGTTTTCAATAAACTTTAATTCTAAACCAATTTCAACATATTTTAAAAACCGAGGTATAAGTTATGATCAGACAAAATTTACTAAAAACCAACTTTTACCAAAAGCCCTTAAACCTCAATTTTACCAAACTTTCCATCCAAGACCAATTCAATCACATTTCAACCATACCAAAACAGCTCAAAATTCATACCAAATACTACTTCAACCATTTCCTCAATCACACAACCTTCTAAACCATTCAACAATTCTAAATCCTACCAAATTTACATTTTCCACTTTCCATTAACATCAATATAACCACCCACCATTACCATTCATCATCAATGTCACATATTCCCAAACTCCCATCCAAGAAACACATTATCCTCAATTCATCATCATCATCAATACTCAGACTCATTTTTCGCAATTCTCAATAATACATTCAATTTATCAAACCTCCTCACTCATTTACTTTGATCATGGACCAGAATAATCAACAATCAACAATCATCATCAACATTCATCTTCAAACCTCAACATCTACCAACATAACTCATCATTAAAAATCATCTAACAATATATATATCATCACATTCAAACTCATTCAACCTACATCCAAACCATCATCAAGCATAATATTTATATACAATTAATTATACAATCACATCCTTCAACCTATCTTACGGTCAACTAGTCTAAGTATCCAGAAACATTACATATTACATACAGGAAACCGAAACCATACCTTGGCTAATTTCCAAATGCACCAAACACCAAAACGAAGCCACCAAGCTTGATCCAAAGCCTCAACCAACTCCAACAAACACCAAAACTCAATCTAACATCATAAGAGTTTAGTGAAACCTTACCTTACCCAATCTCCTCAAAAACCACAAAATCACAAAATCACCAAAACCAAACCCCAAAAACGCAGAAGCTTAGGGCTGGAAACTGGAGCATTAAGAGAGATATCTTACCAGATTTCTTTAGATAAAAAGGAAGAGCTCATCAAGAGCTTCGCGTGGCCACAAACGGCTCGTCAATCGGAGCTCTGGATCAGAAGTTATGGGACTTTGAAGGAGGAGGTGAATAGTAACAATGGCTTCTTCTCCTCTCTTCTTCTAAACCGCGTCCCTCTCTCTTTTTGCATCAAATGAGCTGAAATGCTCATAAATGAGCTTATATAAGTTAGGCCTTGTGCCCGGTTTGAGCCCGGTCCAACCCGTTAGCATTTTTAGCCTGTTTGGCCCACTTTAGGCCAAAACCTTTAAGATTAGTGTCCGGTTTTTTATTCTAAATTATTTTTATGCTTTCAAAACAATAAATTAATTTTCCTAAATACGCAGTACTAGACAGACTAGAGCCGGTACTGCCGGCTTAAGCGCCAGTACGCATTTTTAGAAAAACTTTTCAAAGAAGGTACATTTTCCAACTCAAAAAAATTCACTGAAATCAAATTTCACATTTATATTTTCATATTAAAACTTCTAAAGTTTGAATCTATTCTGGGTACTAAAATTATTTATTAAAACTGTTTTACGTGAAAAATCCCAATTCTTACATTCTCCCCTCCTAATAAAATTTTTGCGCTCGAAAATTTGTATCACGTGATATATCCCTATCAAAGCTTCCTACCATGCCGATGTTCTCTTTTTCCTTCCGCTGCATCACTCTGATTATCATCGTTAAGAATCCAAAATTTTCTTGAAAACAAATACCGATTTTTGTAACATTTTCCAAAATCTTCAAAATAAGATCAATATCAAACATTTTTCAAAGGACTCTAAAATCATTTATTCTTAAAGCAATTACTTTGAACCACAATTTTCTTAAATTCATTTAAAATCCTTAAATCATAATTTCAAGTTAAATCCCTTTTGATAAGATAAAATGTTAAACCAAAATCACAAATCAAGAAAATCTTAAAACTCATTTTTTCTGTAAACTATATTATTTAAACCAAGAGTTTTGATTTAGTTTCAAAAGCAAAATATTTAAACCAAAAGTTTCAAAATAATTTTCAAAATTGTTTTAAGCTTTCAAACCTTTTTAACAAGAATCCAAGCCATACCGTGTAGAAATTGAAAATCTTAAGTAAAAATCGCAAAAGAAACAATCGGCACTTCTGATGCCACCAGTGCTGACCCGCACCCATCAACTGCTATGTTGCAACTCCACGAACTGGTTTCCTAGAACATGTTGAGCTCGTAACGCATAGGCTAGGTTATCCATCCTCACTACCTCTCCGTTAACGTAATCGACCTCGTTTGTGAGTTGCCATTCGGTTTTTTTCCACACCAAACAATTAATATCAAGGTGATCAGTCTCAATATCTCAAGCTCAGTGCTTCAATTATCCCCAAAGGCACTCACAAACAAGCATGCTATGCATATCAAGCAGATAACTTAAATAGCATGAAAGAAAAATGACCCAGAGTGTGCAATGAAGCATAATCGGTCCATCCCTCAGGCTCACAAGGATGAACTGCTCTGATACCACTAAATGTAACACCCCAATTATCCTAAGCCTTACCTCTAGCGGTAAGGCAAAGGTTAATCAAAGGTTATGACAATTCTAAGGCTTATACATATTTATATAGAAGGAAATAATATATTTTACAAGCCCGATGAAGGATTAAGCTCAAAAACAAAGTTACAAAAGTGCGAAACGTTCACACGAAGCTAACGCACAGGACACAAGGTATAGATATAAAAGAATGGAACATATATAAATATAAAAGAGTATATAATCATAGGGAACTAGCCGTAGCTTGCGAAGTTAAAGCCGACCAATTACAAAGAGTAAAATATAGAGTTTTGGAGTTAAAACCGCTTATACAACTTATCTCTCAATTAAGCCTCTAAGGCCATAAAGATAATATACAAAGAGATGTGAGAGTAACTATAACAAGGTAAAATGGAAATAGACCAAAGAGGAACCATACTCCACTCTGTCACCATATCCGCAATCTCACCGAAGTGAATTACGACATGCATCTGAAAAACAACAACAAAGTATGTAATGAGAACCAGAGGTTCTCAGTATGGTAACAGTGCCCAATATGTAAGATGTAAGGCCCCGGGACGCCGAAGGCAATCCCAGAACTTCACACCAAACCGATATTCAAGCTTAACAAAAATAAATAAATAAAGAACTTAAACTATAACCGGGTATATAAACTTAGGGGATTTCTATCTAGAACTAGTCACAGCTGTCCCACAACCTTCGCCAACCTACCCTCCGTGCGATCCCATCGCCGCCGCCTACCTAACCTCCTCAGCACCAAACAAACACAGATAATGCAAGCAAGAAAAACACAAGTAGTATTCATATTTATAACAAGTATTTCAAGAAGCAAGTAGGCATATTATACAATTAGGCAAACTCAAGTAATCAAAGCAAGCAAACATATAGAAGATGCACATGATGAATGTCTGTCCTATTGGCTGTGAAATCACGTGTCAGTTATGGTGCCAAACCCGACAAAAAATCTGGTCGACAACTCCCGAATTAGTCTCTCTATTGCGCATAAGGAGGAATAATTCCGAGGAATGAGTGCCCTACCACCTTCTCCTTTCAGAGGAAAATATTCCGAGGGAACGTGCCTACCACCTTCCTCTGGTTGCCGCATGATTTTGTGGGGTTAGTGCCCTACCACCTTGCAATCAGAGAGAAATCGCATTTTCAGGAGGAATGATTCTGAGGGATGAGTGCCCTACCACCTTCTTCTTTCAGAGGGAAACATTCCGAGGGAGCGTGCCCTACCACCTTCTTCTGGTTGCGAGAAATATGAGTGAGAAGCCCAGCTTCAACTCTTGCATCCGAATGTAGCCGGGAGACTGCCACAGCCCCTACAACAGAGAACAGTGCATATCGTAATCATATATTCAACCTCAGAGGCCACTACTCATAGCACACTTCCACTCATACTCATCACAACCATCATTAATTCATAAGTTCCATTCCGAACTCCTTAGTTAATCAGTTTTCTCAAATTCGTTGTCAGCAATCACCATATTTACCACTCTTCCTTCCCTCTCAACTAACTCATCCTCATTACATCAGAAACCTAAACCTCCATTTGCTAACTATTCAAAGTAAAACCCAAATTAAACCTCCTAGGACCTTTTCCATGTTCCAATATCCAAAATTGAGCCCAAGAGTCATAAAATGGTGTCATAGAAGTATACAATCTTGTTGGAAAAGTCAAATAGTTTAAAAACAAAGTTTAAGTTATAAAACAGGACGTGTGCGTACGCACATGGGTCTGCATGCGGACGCCCAGAAGATTTTTAAGATGTGTGCGTTCGCATAGAGGTGTGCGTATGCACAGGCATTAACTTTCCTAACTTGTGCATGCGTACAGGGCTGTGCGTGCACACAGGTTGTAAAACCTCAATGGGTATGTGCGCGCACAAGCTGTGCTAGCGCTGCAAACAGCACGCCCATCCCTGCTTGTGCGTACGCACAGATCTGTGCGTGCGCACAAGTTTAAAATCTTTCAGGGTTGTACGAGCGCACATACCAGAAATCCCAAAATTCTGCAACTCTGCAAAATTTCAGATATTGACACCAAACTTTGAATGATCATAACTTTCTCTACAAAAATCCAAATTTCACAAACTTTATATCAATTCGAAGAGTTTTCAATAAACTTTAATTCTCAACCAATTTCAATATATTTTGAAAACCGAGGCATAAGTTATGATCAGACAAAGTTAACCAAAAACCAATTTTTACCAAAAGCCCTTAAACCTCAATTTTACCGAACTTTCCATCCATGACCAATTGAATCACATTTCAACCATACCAAAATAGCCCAAAATTCATACCAAACACTACTTCCACCATTTTCTCAATCACACAACCTTCTAAACCATTCAATAATTCTAAATCCTACCTAATTCACATTTTTCACTTTCTATTAACCTTATTAACATCAATATAACCACCCACCATTACCATTCATCATCAATGTCACATATTCACAAACTCCCATCCAATAAACACATTATCCTCAATTCATCATCATCATCAATACTTAGACTCGTTATTCACAATTCTCAACAATACATTCAATTTATCAAACCTCCTTACTCATTTACTTTCAACATGGACCACAATAACCAACAATCAACAATCATCATCAACATCCATATTCAAACCTCAACACCCACCAACATAACTCATCATTAAACATCAGCTAACAATATATATATCATCACATTTAAACTCATTCAACCTACATCCAAACCATCATCAAGAATAACATTTATATACAATTAATCATACAATTACATCCTTCAACCTATCTTACGGTCAACTAGTCTAACTATCCTGAAACATTACATATTACATAAAGAAAACTGAAACCATACCTTGGCCGATTTCCAAACGCACCAAACATCAAAACGAAGCCACTAAGCTTGATCCAAAGCCTCAACCAACTCCAACAACCACCAAAACTTAATCTAACATCACACACACACATATATATATATATATATATATATATATATATATATATATATCAAGATCAAAACCTAAGATACATAAAACAACTAAACACAAGGGTTTAGTGAAACCTTACCTTACCCAATGAGATTAAGGGTAAAATCTAACAATTACCCGCTACTAGAGATCATGTAAACAAGGAAAACCACAAAATCTCCTCAAAAACCAAACCCCAAAAATACAGAAGCTTTGGGCTGGAAACTAGAGCGTGAAGAGAGATATCTTACCAGATTTCTTTAGATAGAAAAGAAGAGCTCGTCAAGAGCTTCGTGAGGCCACAAACAGCTCATCAATCGGAGCTCCGAATCAAAAGTTATGGGGCTTTGAAGGAGGAGGTGAATAGTAACAGGGCATCTTGGCTAATTCCACAAGCCATTTTTAGTTTGTATTAGAGTAGTTTTATGCATTTCTTAGGAAATAAGTAAGTATTTTGATGAGAAATTCATGCTTACATTGATTCATGCAAACAATGTTAATTTGATGCATTTTCATGAAATTTATGCCATAATTACTTGTGTGCTAAGAATGAGGCAAATTCTTGTGATTATAGCAAAGTTTTGATATAGTTGTTTGGTTGATAATAGGAGGAAGGAAGCAGAAGAAGAGCAAGAAAAGGAAAGGAGGCAATGCAACTTTCTCTGCAAGTTTCTGGTGCCAACATTGGAGGGAACATTGGTAGTCCAACGTTACCTTCAACATCCTTGAAAATGTTCATTTTCTGGAGCTGAAAGAATCTCGGGCGACGCGTACGCATGAAAGAAGAAAATTTTTAAATCCACGCGCAAGCGTGAGTCACGCGTAAGCGTGGAATGGCAAAATTGACCAGCCACGCATACGCGTGGGTCACGCGTGTGCATCACCAAAAGAACGTTGGAGTTCAACGTTGCCTCAAACGCTAGCCTCCAACGTCCGCGATAAGGAGCCCAGAATTTGGAATTGAAAAACCTGAATCGACGCGCACGCGTCACGTGCGTACGCATCGATTGGAAAAATGGCAATGCACGCATAAGCGTCGTGTACGCGCAAGCATGAAGAAGCAAAATCTCAGCCTTCACGCGCACGCCTGGTGCACGCGTCCGCGTGAATTAGCAAAATCATAGCCTTCACGCGCACGCATGGTGCATGCATACGCGTGGGTAGCAGAACGTTGGCCCTCCAACGTTGAGTCAAACGCCAATGATAGCAATCAGAACTGAGTTTTCAAGGCAGCGTCTGATTCAACGTTTGCTCTCAAACGTGATCACCAACGTTAAGGCCAATTCAATTCCAAACTTCACCTATGCTCAATATGAAAGTTAGTTGCCAATGCCCATCACTGGAGAATCACTCGTCACTGCTTCAGCCAAGGCCCACATTCAATTACTGGATCTAATTAAAGATGAGAAGAGGGTTATAAATAGAAGAATTATTGAAGATTGAGGGAGCTTTCGGAAGGCCCTGAGGGGGCTATGGGAGTTCAATTCCCTGATTTCCATTCCTACACTTTTCTTTTAATTTCATTTGTAATTTCTTTATTTCTTTTTGCACTTTTCTTTTTCTATAAAATTGAATTGAGCTATGGACAACTAACCCCTTTCATTGGGTTAGGGAGCTCTGTGTAAATTCAATGGATCAATACTAGTTTTCATTCTTCTTCTTCTTTCTTTTCTCTTGATTTTACTAGAAAGCGTTCGTTCTTCATCCAGTTGGATAGTTGTCTTGAGAGAGAAGCTATCCATAATTGGAATTCTTCGGAGCCTTGAGAGAGGAATGAAGAGTTCATGCTAGAATTACTTTCTCACATTGGATTAGATTGGGGGTTGGATGGATATAGTGACATGTAATCCTACTTATACTTTGATCTATGAATTTGTGTGGTAAAGTCAGTGACCGAACTTCAACTCTTCCCATGAGCAATTAAATCAAGACATGGGCAATTGTTCATACTTAGAGAGATTAGTGAGCCAAGACATTGGGATCCAATCATCTAAGATTTCCAAGCAATGTCAATGAATGCATTGATTTTGGAAGAGATGAAAATGATTTGATTCAGAGAATTCAATATCTACTAAAACCCAATGAATCCCCATCTCTGATCTACCCATTCTATTTACTTTCTGTCTTTAATTTCATGCAATTCCCATTCGTATTTAATTTCTTGCAATTTAAGCTTCGGTCATTTAATTTCAGCAATTTAATTTCTGTTCATTTACTTTCTTGCAATTTAAGCTTCCTGCCAATTTACTTTCTGCAATTCCCAATTTCAATTTTGATTTCGCCCAACTAGTATAATTCTCCAATTAACATTGCTCAATCTACCAATCCCTGTGGGATTCGACCTCACTCTATAGTGAGTTTTTACTTGACGACAATTCGGTGCACTTGCCGGAAAGAAATTTGTTAGGAGGCAATTTTTTGCGTATCACACGTTAGCGTTTTTAGCCCGTTTAGCCCACTTTGGGCCAAAACCTTTAAGATTAGTGTCCGGTTTTTTATTCTAAATTATTTTTATCCTTTCAAAATAATAAATCAATTTTCCTAAATAGGCAGTACTGGACAGACTAGAGCCGGTACTGCCGGCTTAAGCACTAGTACGCATTTTTACAAAATCTTTTCAAAGAAGGTACATTTTCCAACTCAGAAAAATTCACTGAAATCAAAATTCACATTTATATTTTCAAATTAAAACTTCTAAATTTTGAATCTATTCCAGGCACTAAAATTATTTTATTAAAATGGTTTTACGTGAAAAACCACGGTTCTTACAACCACACATCTTCAAAGATCCAAATAGTGGGTGGATTTCTTGTCACCATATCCAATCCCAAAACCCATATCTACTCAAGTGTGAGAAGGGATTTTAAGCATGGTTTGATGTTTCCTTTTCCAACGTTCCAATGAAACCCATTTTGCATTTAACCTCTTTTCCAAGATGAGTGAACACTAAGCATGAAGAACGAAATTCCTTCTAGCAAATCAAAGAGAGATGAAAAGAAGAAGAAATTTACTATCATTAATCCATCAAGTACAACAGAGCTCCCTCTCCCAATGAGAGGGATTTTAGCTACTCATAGCTTAGAGAAAAGTACAAAAGATTGAAGAAGATGAAGTGAAGTAAAGACTACTACTAGCCAACTTAACTCACCAACCAATCCCCATTTTCAGTACTCTCACAGAGTATTTATACTCCTCCTATCACTAGAAATAAAAACTACCAAAAGGGAAAGAAAATTATAATTGAACTAAAAGGAAAACTCATTAAAAAAAATGAACCATTTGCCTGGCGTGTGAGCAGCGTGTGAGTGGCATGCCATACCCAGCTCCTTAGCGTGGCTTGGCGTGCCACGCCTGGCTTCCAAGTGGCATGCCTCCTTTGTTCAGCTAGCCTGGCGTGCCACGCCTTTGAACTCATATGGCACGCCCAGTGTGATTCCTCTATTCTTCCTCTCTGAAAACTTGAACTAGCGTGGCATGCCCAGACCTGGTGTGCCACGCCCTCAGCAAGGCTCTTCTTCACTGTTCTGGAAACTTGAACTAGCATGGCACACCCAGAACTGGCGTGCCACGCCCTCAATGAACTCTTCAGAATTCTCCTCTGGTAATTTGTACTAGCGTGCCACGCCTAGGTCTGGTGTGCCATGACCTTAATAAAGCATGAGTGATGAGCAGATAATTTATACGCTTTTTGGCATTGTTTTTAGTATGTTTTTAGTAGGATCTAGTTACTTCTACGGGTGTTTTTATTAGTTTTTATGTTAAATTCACATTTTTGGACTTTACTATGAGTTTGTGTGTTTTTCTATGATTTCAGGTATTTTCTGGCTGAAATTGAGGGACTTGAACAAAAATCAGATTCAGAGGTTGAAGAAGGACTACTGATGCTGTTGGATTCTGACCTCCCTACACTCAAAGTGGATTTTCTGGAGCTACAGAACTCCAAATGGCGCGCTTCCAATTGCGTTGGAAAGTAGCCATCCAGGGCTTTCCAGAAATATATAATAGTTCATACTTTAAATAAGGATTAATGACGTAAACTAGCGTTCAATGCCAGTTCCATGCTGCAGTCTGGCGTCCAGCGCCAGAAACAAGTTGCAAAGTGGAGTTCAACGCCAGAAACACGTTACAAACTGGCGTTCAACTCCAAGAATGACCTCTCTACGTGTAAACTTCAAGCTCAGCCCAAGCACACACAAAGTGGGCCCCGGAAGTAGATTTCTGCATCAATTACTTATCTCTGTAAACCCTAGTAACTAGTTTTTATAAATAGAACTTTTTACTATTGAGTTTTCATTTTTTGTTTCATCTTTAGATCACGTTTAACGGCCATGCCTGAACCTTTCACTTATGTATTTTCAATGGTAGAGTTTCTACACACCATAGATTAAGGTATGGAGCTCTGCTGTTCCTCAAAGATTAATGCAAAGTACTACTGTTTTTCTATTCAATTCAACTTATTTCGCTTCTAAGATATTCATTCGCACTTCAATATGATGGATGTGATGATCGTGACAGTCATCATCATTCTCAACTTATGAACGCGTGCCTGACAACCACTTCCATTCTACCTTAGATTGAATGGATATCTCTTGGATATCTAATACAGGGGACCGAGTCCGAGTTATTAGTGTCTTCGTGGTATAAGTTAGAACCCATGGATGGCCATTCCTGAGATCCAGAAAGTCTAAACCTTGTCTGTGATATTCCGAGTAGGATCTGGGAAGGGTTGGCTGTGACGAGCTTCAAAATCGCGAGTGCTGGGCGTAGTGACAGACGCAAAAGGATCAATGGATCCTATTCCAGTATGATCGAGAACCGACAGATGATTAGCCGTGCCGTGACAGAGCATTTGGACCTTTTTCACAGAGAGGATGGGATGTAGCCATTGACAATGGTGATGCCCTACATACAGCTTGCCATGGAAAGGAGTAGGATTGATTGGATGAAGACAGCAGGAAAGCAGAGATCAGAGGAACGAAAGTATCTCTATACGCTTACCTGAAATTTTCACCAATGAATTACATAAGTACCACTATCCTATTTTATATTTTATTTATCTTTTACTTATCAATTCATAAAAACAATTTAATCCTCCTGACTGAGATTTACAAGGTGACCATAGCTTGCTTCAAGCCGACAATCTCCATGGGATCGACCCTTACTCACGTAAGGTTTATTACTTGGACGACCCAGTGCACTTGCTGGTTAGTTGTACGAAGTTGTGAAACAGATATAAGATCATGAACGTGAGTATTGAGTTTTTAGCGCCGTTACCAAGGAATGGAATGATCACGATTTCACACACAGTTTTTGGCGCCGTTGCCGGGGATTGTTCGAGTTTAGAGAACTGACGGTTCATCTTGTTACTCAGATTGGGTAAATTTATTTTAATTTTAAGCTTTTTGTTTTTATTATTCATTTCGAAAAAAAATTATTTTCAAAAATATATTTTTCTTCAGAATTTTGAAGAATGAATTCTAGTGTTTCATGATGATTTGTTGAATCCTGGCTGGCCATTGGTCATGTCTAGTGTTTTGGACCGGAGCTTTCAATGAAAGCTTGGCTGGCTAGTGAGCCATGTCTAATTCCTGGACTGAAGCTTTAGATTAAAAGTACAAGATTCCTGGAATTCATATTAAAAATTTTGGAATCCTTATTTTTCTCTTTCAAATAATTTTCGAAAAATACCAAAAAATTATAAAATCATAAAATCAAAAATATTTTTAGTGTTTCTTGTTTGAGTCTTGAGTCAATATTAAGTTTAGTGTCAATTGCATGTTTTAAATTTTGCATAAAAATTTTCGAAAAATTCATGCATTCATAGTGTTCTTCATGATCTTCAAGTTGTTCTTGGTAAGTCTTCTTGTTTGATCTTGATGTTTTCTTGTTTTGTATCTTTTGTTATTTTTCATGTGCATTTTTCTTTTCTTAAAAATTTTTCAAAAATAAGTTCTTGGTGTTCATCTTGACATTCAAAGTGTTCTTGGTGTTCATCTTGACACTCATAGTGTTCTTGCATGCATTGAATGTTTTGATTCATAATTTTTATGTTATGTGTTACTTTTCATGTTTTTCTCTTTCCTCATTAAAAATTAAAAAATCAAAAATATATCTTTCCCTTTTCTCTCTTAAATTTTCGAAAATTTGAGTTAACTTTTTCAAAATTTTTAAAATCTAGTTGTTTCTTATGAGTCAAATCAAATTTTCAATTCAAAAATCTTATCTTTTTAAAATATTTTTCAAAAATCATATCTTTTCCATTTTTTTTATTTTTTTTATTTATTTTCGAAAATTTCAAAAATCTTTTTCAAAATATTTTAAAAAATATTTTTCTTAATTTTATCTCATAATTTTCGAAAATATCATCAACAATTAATGTTTTTGTTCAAAAATTTCAAGTTTGTTACTTACTTGTTAAGAAAGATTCAAACTTTAAGTTCTAAAATCATATCTTGTGATTACTTGTGAGTCAAGTCATTAATTTTGATTTTAAAATTCAAATCTTTTTCAAAACTAATTTTAATCATATCTTTCTATCATATCTTTTTTTTAAATCATATCTTTTTCAAAAATTTGATTTTAAAATATCTTTTCTAACTCCTTATCTTTTTATCTTTTCAAAATTGACTTTCAATTGATTTTTAAATCTTTTTCAATTTCAATCATATCTTTTTGTTTCAATCATATCTTTTTCAAAACTACCTAACCAATTTTCCCTCTCTAATTTTCGAAAATACCTCCCTCTTTTTCAAAAATTCTTTTTAGTTAATTAATTGTTTAAATTTTAATTTTAATTTTAATTCTCTTTTAATTTTCGAAAATCATCAACTTCTTTTCAAAAATTATTTTCGAAAACTTCTCTCTCTCATCTTCTTCTATTTATTTAATGACATACTAATACTTCTCCTCACCCAAAAATTCGAACCCCTTCTTCTCTTCTGAGTTCGAATTCTTCTCTTCTTCATTCTCTTTCTTCTTTTCTTCTACTCACACAAGGGAACCTCTATACTGTGGTAAAAAGGATCCCTATTATTATTTTCTGTTCCCTTCTTTTTCATATGAGCAGGAGCAAGGACAAGAACATTCTTGTTGAAGCAGACCCTGAACCTGAAAGGACTCTGAAAAGGAAATTAAGAGAAGTTAAAATACAATAATCCAGAGACAACCTTACAGGAATTTTCAAACAAGAAGAGGAGATGGAAGCCAAAAATAATAATAATGCAAGGAGGATGCTTGGTGACTTTACTGCACCTAATTCCAATTTACATGAAAGAAGCATCTCCATTCCTGCCATTGGAGCAAACAATTTTGAGCTGAAACCTCAATTAATTTCTCTGATGCAACAAAACTGCAAGTTTCATGGACTTCCATCTGAAGATCCTTTTCAGTTCTTAACTGAGTTCTTGCAGATCTGTGATACTGTTAAGATCAATGGGGTTGATCCCGAGGTCTACAGGCTTATGCTTTTCCCGTTTGCTGTAAGAGACAGAGCTAGAGTGTGGTTGGACTCTCAACCCAAAGATAGCCTGAACTCTTGGGATAAGCTGGTCACGGCTTTCTTAGCCAAGTTCTTTCCTCCTCAAAAGCTTAGTAAGCTTAGAGTGGATGTTCAAACCTTCAGACAGAAAGAAGGTGAATCCCTCTATGAAGCTTGGGAGAGATATAAGCAACTGACCAAAGAGTGTCCTTCTGACATGCTTTCAGAATGGACCATCCTGGATATATTCTATGATGGTCTGTCTGAATTAGCTAAGATATCATTGGATACTTCTGCAGGTGGATCCATTCACCTAAAGAAAATGCCTGCAGAAGCTCAAGAACTCATTGACATGGTTACTAATAACCAGTTCATGTACACTTCTGAGAGGAATCCTGTGAGTAATGGGACGCCTTAGAAGAAGGGAGTTCTTGAAATTGATACTCTGAATGCCATACTGGCTCAGAATAAAATATTGACTCAGTAAGTCAATATGATTTCTCAGAATCTGAATGGAATGCAAGCTGCATCCAACAGTACTCAAGAGGCATCTTCTGAAGAAGAAGCTTATGATCCTGAGAACCCTGCAATAGCAGAGGTGAATTACATGGGTGAACCCTATGGAAACACCTATAATCCCTCATGGAGAAATCACCCAAATCTCTCATGGAAGGATCAACAAAAGCCTCAACAAGGCTTCAATAATGGTGGAAGAAACAGGTTTAGCAATAGCAAGCCTTTCCATCATCCACTCAGCAAAAGACAGAGAGTTCTGAGCAGAATCCATCTAGCTTAGCAAATTTAGTCTGTAATTTATCTAAGGCCACTCTGAGTTTCATGAATGAAACAAGGTCCTCCATTAGAAATTTGGAGGCACAAGTGGGCCAGCTGAGTAAAAGGATCACTGAAATCCCTCCTAGTACTCTCCCAAGCAATACAGAAGAAAACCCAAAAGGAGAGTGCAAGTCCATTGAATTGATCACCATGGCCGAACCTGTAAGGGAGGGAGAGGACGTGAATCCCAGTGAGGAAGACCTCCTAGGACGTCCAGAGATCAATAAGGAGCTTCCCTCTGAGGAACCAAAGGACTCTGAGGCTCATCTACAGACCATAGAGATTCCATTAAACCTCCTTACGCCCTTCATGAGCTCTGATGAGTATTCTTCTTCTGAAGAGAATGAGGATATTACTGAAGAGCAAGTTGCCAAGTACCTTGGTGCAATCATGAAGCTGAATGCCAAATTATTTGGTAATGAAACTTGGGAAGATGAACCTCCCGTGCTCATCAATGAACTGAGTGATCTGGATCAACTGACATTGCCTCAGAAGAAACAGGATCCTGGAAAGTTCTTAATACCTTGTACCATAGGCACCATGACCTTTGAGAAGGCTCTGTGTGACCTTGGGTCAGGGATAAACCTCATGCCCCTCTCTGTAATGGAGAAACTGGGAATCTTTGAGGTGCAAGCTGCCATAATCTCATTACAGATGGCAGACAACTCAAGAAAACAGGCTTATGGACTAGTAGAGGACATGTTTGTAAAGGTTGAAGTCCTTTACATCCCTGCTGATTTCATAATCCTAGACACTGGGAAGGAAGAGGATGAATCCATCATCCTTGGAAGACCCTTCCTAGCCACAGCAGGAGCTGTGATAGATGTTAACAGAGGTGAATTAGTCCTTCAATTGAATGGGGACTCCCTTGTGTTTAAAGCACAAGGTTATCATCCTGTAAACATGGAAAAGAGGCACGATAAGCTTCTCTCAGTACAGTGTCAAATAAAGCCCCCACAATCAAACTTTAAGTTTGGTGTTGGGAGGCCTCATCCAAACTCTAAGTTTGGTGTTGAATCCCCACATCCAAACTCTAAGTTTGGGGTTGGGAGTCTATAAAATTGACCTAGTCACCTGTGTGGCTCCGTGAGAGCCCACTGTCAAGCTATTGACATTAAAGAAGCGCTTGTTGGGAGGCAACTGACGTTAGGATTTTTGCCAGTAAAGAATGTCATAAAAACAGTCACGTTGTAGATATAGTCTCTAAACCGACAGAAATCCCTTCGTACAAACGTTTTGGTTGTCACAAGTAACAAACCCCTTTGAAATTGATAACCGATTATTCAAACCTCGGGTCGTCTTCTCAAGGAATTGCAGGGAAGTATGTTCTTATTGGTTATGAAGATTGTAAATTAGGGGTTTTGGAAGTAAGGTGGGAATATGTTATATGACAAGTAAAATAAAATAATAATAATAAAATCTCTTGGCAAGGTACAAGAAACTGGAAGTCCAGACTTAGTTATCCTTATCAATAACAATGAAAGTTGAATCTTAATTCCACTTAGTTAACCTTTACTAAAGCAAAGGAAAGTCAAGGGACAAATTGGTTTGATCTTCGAATCCTACTTATTTCCTAAGAAAAGCTTAGGATTATTGAAGTTCACCTCAATTGGAAAGATAACAATTAACAATTATGCTATTAAGTTGGATAATTCCTGAGTTACTGATTTCTTAACCAAGACCAAAAGGGAAAAAGTAAATCTACTGGAATAAGAATGCCTTCAGATGGGAAGCAATAATCATGTAAATAAAAGAAAGCAATATTAAACTGAAATACCTCAAATTGCATTAACAAACACTTAAATCTGACATAGACATGCATGGAAAAACAAATAAAAGAACATTGAACCTGGATTGAGAGTCACTCCTAAAACTAAGAGAAGTCCTAAATCTTAATCCTAAGAGAGAGGAGAGAACCTCTCTCTCTAAAAACTACATCTACTCCTAAAATTGTGAATGTGAGAGCCTCTTTTTTTTGAATGGATGCAGTCCCCCACTTTATAGCCTCTAATTTGTATTTTCTACGCCGCAAACTGGGTCAGAAACAGTCCAGAATTCGCTGGTTTCGAATTTTGCCACGCTGGATTTTCGTCACTGCGACGCGGTCGCATGGATCACGCGGTCGCGTCGCCTAGCATCAGAGGAACTATAATATATTATATACCAAATTGAAGCCCCGGACGTTAGCTTTGCAACGCAACTAAAACCGCATCGTTTGGACCTCTGTAGCTAAAGTTATAGCCGTTTGAGTGCAGAGAGGTCAAGCTGGATCGCTTAGCAATTTCTCCAACTTCTTGCATTCCTTCCACTTTTGCATGCTTTCTTCCCATCCTCCAAGCCATTCCTGCCTTATAATATATGAAAATACTTAACACACATATCAAGGCATCTAATGGTAATAAGAGAGGATTAATAATAAGCAAATATAAGATCAAAGAAGCATGTTTTTAATCAAAACACATAATTAGGAAGGAAATATAAAACCATGCAAATAGTATGAATAAGTGGATAAAGAGTAGATAAAAACCACTCAATTGAGTACAAGATAAACCATAAAATAGTGGTTTATCAGCAACCCAATTTTTATTTATCTAATTTTATTTTTATTTTTATTGTTCTTTCATGTTTTATTAGGTTCATGATCATGTGGAGTCACAAAATAATTACAAAAATTAAAAACAGAATCAAAAATAGCAGAAGGAAAATCACACCCTGGAGGAAGGACTTACTGGCGTTTAAACGCCAGTAAGGAGCATCTGGCTGGTGTTCAACGCCAGAACAGAGCATAGAGCTGGCGCTGAATGCCAGAAACAAGCATAGAACTGGTGTTCAACGCCAGAAACATGTTACATCTGGGCGTTGAATGCCCAGAACAAGCATCAATTCGGCATTTAAATGCCAGAATTGAATGCAAAGGTGTTTTACATGCCTAATTGGTACAGGGATGCAAATCCTTGACACCTCAGGATCTGTGGACCCCACAGGATCATCTCAGCATCTGTGGATCCCATAGGATCCCCACATACCTCCACTCACCTTACCTCCTCATAATCCTATATCACCCTTTCCCAAGAACCCTTCACCAATCACCTCCATCTCCTCCATTTCTTCTTCTTCTCATCCTTCCTTTCTTCTTTTGCTCGAGGACGAGCAAACATTCTATGTTTGGTGTGGAAAAAGCATTGCTTTTTTTTTGTTTTTCCATAACCATTGATGGCACCTAAGGCCAGAGAAACCTCTAGAAAGAGGAAAGGGAAGACAAAAGCTTCCACCTCTGAGTCATAGGAGATGGAGAGATTCATCTCAAGGGTCTATAGCTCAGTGGTAGAACATTTGACTGCAAATCAAGAGATCCCTGAGATACCTCAGGGGATACATTTTCCTCCACACAATTATTGGGAGCAACTAAGGGTGGAACATCAAGAGCACTCCATCATCCTTCATGAAATTAGAGAAGATCAAAGAGCTATGAGGGAGGAGCAACAAAGACAAGGAAGAGACATAGAAGAGCTCAAGGACATCATTGGTACCTCAAGAAGAAGACGCCACCATCACTAAGGTGGACTCATTCCTTGTTCTTAAATTTTCTGTTTTTCATTTTTATGTTAAATGTTTATCTATATTTGTGTCTTATTACATGATCATTAGTATCTAAGTGTCTATGCCTTGAAGTAGTGAATATGAATCCATCACCTCTCTTAAATGAAAAATGTTTTAAACAAAAGAACAAGAAGTACATGATTTCGAATTCATCCTTGAACTTAGTTTAATTATATTAATGTGGAGACAATACTTTTTGTTTTCTGAATGAATGCTTGAACAGTGCATATGTCTTTTGAAGTTGGTGTTTTAGAATGTTAAATATGTTGGCTCTTGAAAGAATGATGAACAGGAGACATGTTATTTGATAATCTGAAAAATCATAAAAATGATTCTTGAAGCAAGAAAAAGCAGTGAATACAAAGCTTGCAGAAAAAAATGGCGAAAAAAAAATAGAAAAAGAAAAAGCAAGCAGAAAAAGCAAATAGCCCTTAAAACCAAAAGGCAAGGGTAAATAAAAAGGATCCAAGGCTTTGAGCATCAGTGGATAGGAGGGCCTAAAGGAATAAAATCCTGGCCTAAGCGGCTAAACCAAGCTGTCCCTAACCATGTGCTTGTGGCGTGAAAGTGTCAAGTGAAAACCTGAGACTGAGCGGTTAAAGTCAAGGTCCAAAGCAAAAGAAGAGTGTGCTTAAGAACCCTGGACACCTCTAATTGGGGACTTTAGCAAAGCTGAGTCACAATCTGAAAAGGTTCACCCATTTATGTGTCTGTGGCATTTATGTATCCGGTGGTAATAGTGGAAAACAAAGTGCTTAGGGCCACGGCCAAGACTCATAAAGTAGCTGTGTTCAAGAATCAACATACTGAACTAGGAGAATCAATAACACTATCTAAACTCTGAGTTCCTATAGATGCCAATCATTCTAAACCTCAATGGATAAAGTGAGATGCCAAAACTATTCAAGAGGCAAAAAGCTACAAGTCCCGCTCATCTGATTGGAGCTATGTTTCATTGATAGTTTGGAATTTATAGTATATTCTCTTCTTTTTATCGTATTTAATTTTCAGTTGCTTGGGGACAAGCAACAATTTAAGTTTGGTGTTGTGATGAGCGGATAATTTATACACTTTTTGGCATTGTTTTTAGTATGTTTTTAGTAGGATCTAGTTACTTTTAGGGGTGTTTTTATTAGTTTTTATGTTAAATTCACATTTCTGGACTTTACTATGAGTTTGTGTATTTTTCTATGATTTTAGGTATTTTCTGGCTGAAATTGAGGGACTTGAACAAAAATCAGATTCAGAGGTTGAAGAAGGACTGCTGATGCTGTTGGATTCTGACCTCCCTGCACTCAAAGTGGATTTTCTGGAGCTACAGAACTCCAAATGGCACGCTTCCAATTGCGTTGGAAAGTAGACATCCAGGGCTTTCCATCAATATATAATAGTTCATACTGTGAATAAGGATTGACGACGTAAACTGGCGTTCAACACCAGTTCCATGCTGCAGTCTGGCGTCCAGCGCCAGAAACAAGTTGCAAAGTGGAGTTCAACGCCAAAAACACGTTACAAACGGGCGTTCAACTCCAAGAATGACCCCTCCACGTGTAAACTTCAAGCTCAGCCCAAGCACACACCAAGTGGGTCCCGGAAGTGGATTTCTGCATCAATTACTTATCTCTGTAAACCCTAGTAACTAGTTTTTATAAATAGGACTTTTTACTATTGAGTTTTCATTTTTTGTTTCATCTTTAGAACACGTTTGGGGGCTGGCCATTCGGCCATGCCTGAACCTTTCACTTATGTATTTTCAACGGTAGAGTTTCTACACACCATAGATTAAGGTGTGGAGCTCTGCTGTTCCTCAAAGATTAATGCAAAGTACTACTGTTTTCTATTCAATTCAACTTATTCCGCTTCTAAGATATTCATTCGCACTTCAATATAATGGATGTGATAATCGTGACAGTCATCATCATTCTCAACTTATGAACGCGTGCCTGACAACCACTTCCGTTCTACCTTAGATTGAATGGATATCTCTTGGATATCTAATACAGGGGACCGAGTCCGAGTTATTAGTGTCTTCGTGGTATAAGTTAGAACCCATGGATGGCCATTCCTGAGATCCGGAAAGTCTAAACCTTGTCTGTGGTATTCCGAGTAGGATCTGGGAAGGGAAGGCTGTGATGAGCTTCAAACTCGCGAGTGCTGGGCGTAATGACAGACGCAAAACGATCAATGGTTCCTATTCCAGTATGATCGAGAACCGACAGATGATTAGCTGTGTCGTGACAGAGCATTTGGACCTTTTTCACAGAGAGGATGGGATGTAGCCATTGACAACGGTGATGCCCTACATACAGCTTGCCATGGAAAAGAGTAGGATTGATTGGATGAAGATAGCAGGAAAGCAGAGATCAGAGGAACGAAAGCATCTCTATACGCTTATCTGAAATTTTCACCAATGAATTACATAAGTACCACTATCCTATTTTATATTTTATTTATCTTTTACTTATCAATTCATAAAAACAATTTAATCCGCCTGACTAAGATTTACAAGGTGACCATAGCTTGCTTCAAGCCGACAATCTCCATGAGATCGACCCTTACTCACGTAAGGTTTATTACTTGGACGACCCAGTGCACTTGCTGGTTAGTTGTACGAAGTTGTGAAACAGATATAAGATCATGAACGTGCGTATTGAGTTTTTAGCGCCGTTACCAAGGAATGGAATGATCACAATTTCGCACACCAATGAGTAAGCTCCTCTGGTCTTGTAAACTGGCGTGCCGTGCCCAGTATTCAAGTGGCACGCCCTTAGTGCGAGCAAGTTTGGCATGCCACGCCCTAGTCATCAAGTAGCACGCCCCTGGTCATTTTGTCTTGGCGTGCCACACCTAAAGTCCATAGTGGCACGCCCATTGATCTTCTTCTTTGGGGGCTTGTGCTGGTGTGCCACGCCCATTGATCTTCTTCTTTGGAGGCTTGTTCGGGCGTGCCACGCCTGCGATCTCAAGTGGCACGCCCATTGGTCTTCTTCTTTGGAGGCTTGTGCTGGCGTACCACGCCTTCGATCTCAAGTGGCACACCCTTGTTGGGGCTGCATTCTTCCTCTCTGGATCAATGAACTGGCGTGCCATGCTCGGACCCAAGTAGCACGCCTCGGGTGATATTGAAGGCTCATGAGCTTGCCGTGCCACTCCTCTTGTACCAAGCGGCACGCCCATTCATTCTTTGACTTGGCGTGCTACACCTCAAGTCTCAAATGGCACGCCCATACTGGTGCTTCCTCCATGCTCCTCTGCTCAAATGCATTGGCGATCAATTTCTCTTAACACAATCAATTGCCAATTAGATCAAGGAATTGGCAAGATTGATTGTAATCCCTGATGAATCATTCTCTCTGATTTTGTTCAACTTAAATTAGTCTGAATTTACTTTAATTGCAGTTTTCCTCTACTGTCTTGATTCCCAGTACCCAATTCCCTTTTACAATTCATGCAATTTAAGTTTCACTACCATTTAGATTCTGTACTTTTACTTTCTTGCAATCTAAGATTCAAGTCATTTTGCATTTCTTGCAATTTAGGCAACATTTCTTGCAATTTAAGCTTCAACCCATTTACAATTTTTTTTGTTCTTTAAGATTCAACACTTTATATTTCCCACCATTTAAGTTTTTTTCATTTACTCTTCAGCATTTATTTCTTCAGTACTTTATATTTTATTCCATTTTAGTCTTGTCCTTTAATTTCTAGCATTTATTTCTTTGCAGTTTATAGTCTGTTAAATCAATTTCACCAAACTCTTTTCAATATTAGCTTGACTAGATTCATCACGCAACTAGAGTTGCTTAATCCATCAATCCCTGTGGAATCGACCTCACTCTTGTGAGTTTTACTACTTGATGCGACCCGGTATACTTGCTGGTAGTTTGTGCGAACGCTTTTTCCGTCATCAAGTTTTTGGTGCCATTGACGGGGATTAATTTAGATTGGCAATGATTAAGTAGGTGATAATCTAGATTAAGAATGTTTCTTTGTTTTTGTTAAGCCTTGTAACTGTTTGAGATTTTGCTTCTGTTAACTGTAACACCACTCTAGTAATAGAGTGTTCTGTTTTTGTTTTTGGTCTGTTTGTGTTTGTGTATGCCAGGGGGAAGAAGAAGTGTATCTACTTCCTTTGAATCTGAACCAGAGAGGACTTATTTGAGATTGAGGAGAGAAGCAAGAGGGAAGGGAGTGATAGGAGAAGAAGATTCAGAAGAGAGAGATCAAGAGATGGAGGACAACCTTCCTAATCCATCAGAGGAGGTTGCCAATAATAATGGCCAGCCTCCAAGAAGAGTTCTAGCATCCTACACCATCCCTAACCCAAGAAATTGTGGGAGCAGCATTCTATCTCCCAATGTTAATGCTAATAATTTTAAGCTCAAGCCACAACTCATCACTCTAGTTAAGAATAACTATCAATATGTAGGAAGTGCTGCTGAAGACCCAAACCAACATCTCTCCATTTTCTTGAGAATTTGTGACACTGTCAAAACAAATGGGGTCCATCCTGACATCTACAAGCTGCTCTTGTTTCCATTCTCTCTTAGAGATACAGCCTCTCATTGGCTAGAAACTTTTCCAAAAGAAAGCATCACAAACTAGGAAGATTTGGTTAGCAAATTCCTAGCCAAATTCTACCCCCCTCAAAGAATCATCAAGTTGAAAACTGATATGCAGACTTTCAGACAACTAGAGGGAGAATCATTATATGAAGCCTGGGAAAGATACAAAGTATTGATTAGAAGGTGCCCAGAGGGAATGTTCAGTGAGTGGGTTGAGCTCCAAAATTTCTATGAAGGTCTATCCATGAAGGCAAGAAAGGCCTTAGATTACTCTTCAGGAGGCTCATTGCAAATGATGAAGACTGCACAAGAAGCCCTTATAGATATGGTTGCCAACAATCAATACTTCTATTCCTCTGAAAGGCAAATAGCTTCTAAAAGAGGCATTTATGAGCTTAAAGGTGTTGATGCAATTTTGGCTCAGAATAAACTCATGCACCAGAAACTTCAACAACAAAAGGAGATGATGTCCAAGAGGATGGATGGATTGCAACTTGCTGCAGTGAGCACAACCAACCAACCTCCAATTGTGTGGGGGCAAAATGAGCAGAGTTATGAAGAATAGTAGCATGAACAAGTTCAATATATGCACAATCAAGGTTCTGGGAAAATGAGTTCCATGGGGACACTTACAACTCCTCATGGAGGAACCACCCCAATCTGAAGTGGGGAGAAAACCAGAATTCTTGGCATAGGAATTCAATCCCAAGGAACTCCTTCAACACAAACCACCAAAACCATCAACCCACTTGATGACAAGTCATTTTAGGCTAGTTTTACTAGTAATTTTTACTTGTTTTCATTAGGTTTCATGTATTTCTTGCATAATAAGTAAGTGATTGGAGTGGAATTTGATGTCTATCTTGATTCAATCAAACATTGTTGATTTTATGCATTATCATGAGATTTATGCAAGAATTATGTGATTATTATGAATGATGCAAAATCTACTAATTTTAGCAAGGCTTTGATTAAATGTTTGATTGATGACAGATGAAAAGAAGAAACAGAGAAGGAAGCAATCCAGAGGAACGCTACGCTCAATTAAAGAACACTACGCTTACGCGTAGGGCAAGAATTTTGGAAGACCCACGCGTACGTGATAAACTCCAATTTTGTGGTTTATCTTGTGCTTATTTTAGGGGATTTTATCACTTTTTCCCCACATTTATTCAATAAAATAGCATGGTTTTGTAATTCTCCCTTAAATTGTGCTTAAGTGTAAAAACATGCTTTTTAGGCCCTTAAATTGGTCATTTTAATTCACCTTAATCCCATTCGATGCCTTGATGTGTTTTTTGAGTGATTTCAGGTCCATAAGGCAAGTATTGGATGGAAGAAATGAGGAGAAAAGCATACCAAGCGGAGAATGCATGAGAAAACAAGGATATGGAGTACATCAACCCACGCGCACGCACAGTAGATGCACATGCGTGGAAGTGAAGTTGCATGGCGACGCGTACGCGCACATGACGCGTACGCGTGGATAGGAATTTTGCCAAGTGACGTGTACGTGTAACCCACGCGTACGCGTCGATGCTCGCACGTGACTCACTTAAAGGCAAAACACTGGGGTGATTTCTGAGCTGCCCAGGCCCAAATCCAACTTGTTTCTAAGGTATTTGATGCAGAATTGAAGATTGAGCAAGGGGGAGCACTTAGTTAGTCATGATGAGCCTTTAGTTAGTTTTCTAAAGAGAGAAGCTCCCTCTTCTCTCTAGAATTAGGTTAGGATTAGGTTAAATTCTCTTAGATCTTGAATTGATTACTTATTCTCATCTTGTTTCTTTTACAATTTCTTGTTTCTACATCTTGATTCTCTTAGTTTCCCTTGTTAAATTTTCATTTTTCTCTCTTTTATGTTGATGAAAAATTGTTGGATCTTGATTTCCCTTAATGCAATTTTATGTTTCCATGTTTCTTTTATATTCATCTTAATTGTTATTGTTAATTTCTTGCTTATGTTAGTGATGGATCTTGTTAATTCTTGCAATTTGTGATGTTTACTTTTATTGCACACTAGGTGTTTGATAGAATGTTTCCTTTAATTTTTGAGTAGTTTCTTTTACTCTTGGCCTAGGCTAAGGGAATTGAGTGATCTTGAGTCATTGGGCTTTATCGGATTGGTGATTTGAGAACCCTATGTGGTCAATTTGATAACCATTGACTCTAGCCTACTACTAAGTTAATTGGTAGCTAGGTTATGACCTATGGATTAATGTTGATCGAGCCATTTGACGTACTCCAAGCCTAGGGGTAGATATTACGTACTTAAGGCTTTGAGTAGACCTAATGAGCTCGGTTCCTCATAATTGTCAATACATGGTTTGTGGACAAGGAGAGTTATCTCAACTTCCCATGTCTTAGCCAAGAGTTGTTTACCATTTCTTTAGTAGTTCTTATCATTTATTTTCTTGCCATTTACTTTTCTTGCAAATTACAAATCAAATCCCTTGCATCTTCATAGCCAATAATTGACCACTTCATTGCAATTCCTTGTGAGACGACTTGGAGTTTGAAAACTTCGGTTAATTCTTATTGGGGTTTGTACTTGTGATAACTCAAATTTTTTATGTGAGCATTATTTGTCGGTTTGGAGCTATGCTTACAACGAAGTTCTTATTTCTATAAGAGAAATTCTAGACCGACACGATAATTCTTATCATCAAAATGGCGTCGTTGCCGGGGAGTTGCAATGGTGCTATGTTATTGGCTATTGTATATATTGTGAATAGCTTGATTTTTGGTTTGTTTGTTAGTTTTTGCTAGTTTTAGGATTCGGTTTCTTTGTTTCTTGTTAGCTTTTGTTTTTATTTTCTCTTATCACCATGAATTCTCATCACTTTGGCTATGAGTTTGGTTCATACTATGTTTTAGGAGATGGAAGCTTTAATAAGGACATGCATCAAGGATTTGGAAATCAAAGCTTGACAAGAGTGTTAGGGGACATGACTACCCTCCTCACGGAGATGCGCAAGGACCAAAAGGCATTTTATGCCACCCAAACCGTTCAAGCGTCCCCCAACATAACTACTCTTCTAATTCTTATGGGTATAATCCTAACCGTAATGCATACCAATCTAATGTATGTGATGACCCTTATTGTGATTGTCAACCACAACCACCACATACATATGAACCCCCTCCTCAATATAGCCCTCCACCATACTCACAAGCCTCATACCACCATTCACCCCCATATGACCCCAACCCATATCTACCATATCAACCACTATATCAACCATTTTTAGAACTACCACCATTCTAACACCAATACTCCCAAGAGACACAAATTTCATGTACATCACCTCAAGACTCTCACCAATATGAACCACCTTCCAACAACAACACCTTTCCCTCAAATGATGAACTTTCTCTTCCACCACCGCCCCCTAACGAAGCCCTCACGCAAGAACTAAGAGATCTTGAATCTCATATCCTAAGGCAACAAGAAGGGACGGAAAAGGAGTTTAAGGAGATAGAAGCCAAGATGGCTATCATGGTAGAAGCCGTGAGTCACATAACCTTCCACCTAAGCTCATGCATCCCAAGTACTCCCATTGTTGAATGTGGAGAAGCAATCGAGGAGCCTAGTGAGGGAGTGGATTTGAAGCTCCAAGGTGAGGGAGAGAAGTCAAAGCAAGAAGTACAATAAGAGGAGGAGGTAGAGAATATTGAACAAAAGGGAGAAGTGGTTGGGTACTTAGGATATGTTGAGTACATAGAGGAATCTCAAGTTGAAGCGCCTTCTTCCTTGGAGTTTGGAAAGGAGGTTGAGGAGGAGAGTAATGTTAAGGAAGTGGATAGAGAGTTGAGGGATATTGATCAAGAAGTGAATTCCAAGAGGGATGAGATGCCTCAATAGATTATGCATTTCTGTGAAATTTTTGATGTTTGAGGCATTGACTTCATGGGTCCATTTCCAAACTCTAATGGTTACCTTTATGTACTGTTAGCCGTAGATTATGTTTCTAAATGGGTGGAAGCAATTCCTACCCGTACTGATGATGCTAACACTATTGTTTCCTTTGTTAGAAACCATATTATTTGTCACTTTGGATCACCACGAGCAATCGTGAGCGATCAAGGCACTCACTTTTTTAACAGGAGCTTAACAGAATTACTGAAGAAGCATGGGATTTTTCATAAAGTAGCAACAGCTTATCATCCCCAGACCAATAGACAAGCAGAAGTGTCTAACAGAGAAATTAAACGCATTCTGGAGAAGATAGTAATGCTTCATAGGAATGACTGGAGTGCTAGGCTACAAGATGCACTCTGGGCATATAGAACAGCATATAAGACACCCATTGGGATGAGCCCCTTCCGCTTGGTATACGGAAAGGCTTGCCACCGTTCAGTAGAGGTAGAACACAAAGCTTTCTAGGCTGTAAGGGAATGCAATATGAATTTTGAAGAATCTGGTGCTGAAAGAAAGTTGTAACTAGCAGAATTAGAGAATCTTTGCCTAGAAGCATATGACAACTCCAGGCGATACAAAGAGAAGATGAAGGCTATCCATGACAAGCACATAAAAAGGAGAGAGTTTAGACCAGGGGAGTTATTTCTTCTTTATAACTCCAGACTGAGGCTTATGCCAGGGAAACTAAGATCAAGATGGGAAGTTCCCTATAGAGTAGAAAAGGCAGAGCCATACGGAGTTTTTCACCTGCGTCATCCTTCTAGCTCCAAATTCATTAAGGTCAATGGACATCGCCTGAAGCTTTATCATGGAGAGAAGATGAAGGATCACAAAGAGGTAGAGGTTTTCCTCTTGGAAGACCCACCAATAGAAGCAGAATGAGCCTGAAGACCGTCCAACTTAAGGACGTAAAAGCAAAGTACTAGGTGGGAGACAACTCACCATGGTATGATCGTTCAGTTTTAGTCTTAGTTTTATTTTACTCTATTTTGTTTTTGCTAATGACTCTTCTCATAATCTCTGCATATAGCCTGCATTTGCATTTGCATACTGCATAAAAAAAAATGCACGTGACGCGCAAGCGTCGCTGATGCGTCTGCGTCATTAGTGCATTAGAAACTAGGAAGAAAAGAAGCAGAGAGTCACGCGGGAGCGTGGCTGGAGGCGTGCCTCAGGCACAAGCACGCCCACGTGAATGCGTCCCTGACACGCCCGCGTCATTTGAAAAATTAACCCTCCACGCATGCGCGTCGCCCATGCACACGCGTGACCCTACGAACTCGACGTAAATGGGTATATGGCTGAGAGTTATAGTGGAGTGGGGCTGGAATGGTGCTGGAAGCACAAGCCCTACCACGCGAACGCGTGCCCCACGCGGCCGCGTCATTTTACAAAATATGGCCATTCACGCGTGCGCGTCACCCACGGGCACGCGCCACCCAGATTTTGGCAAAATACGTATAAAACATAGAGTTGTGCGTACGCGAGGATGCACTCGCGCCAATAGCATAAATCAGGCCACGTGTGCGTGCGACCCACGCGTCCGCATCACCTGAACTTATCACGCACCACGCGATCGCATGCCCCACACGTCCGCGTCACATGAGACGCACATCTTATCCAGATCAGCGCCAAATATCTTATCTTTTCTTCCCAAAATCTAAATCTTTTCTTTTCCCTTTTTATTTCTTTCTTCTCTCTTCTTCCTTCTTTATTCTTTCTCACTTTTTACTTTCTCCTCCCTTATTTTTCCTATCCATTATCAAGGTTCTTTTCTTTCTTTCCTTACTTTTTACTTTTCCTTTATTATTTTTTAATGTTTTCGTCTTCTTTTTCTTTTTACTTTCATTATCTATATTTGCTTTTTCTTTCTTTTTCTTTTCTTTTTTATTCCTTTAATTGGTGTTAGAAATTTAATTGGGTGATTATTTTCTTTTACATTTTGCTTGTGAGTTATTGTGAAATTGTTTGACAATTTATATTACTTCTTAAAGGGTTGCTTGCATGTTCAATTTAATACTTTCAATAACATATTCACCATGCATGCTATGTGTTTGTAAAAAAGCCCGTATGGCATTGTGCATTATTTTTATATTACTCTATTCTACTACTCTAATGCCTGTTTTTCACAAAACCCCTTTTATATTTTATTGATTAAATATAATTGTCAATACAAACAGATTGTTAGTTTGAAAGAGTTGATAATCTAACTTGGACATTTAATGCTTGATCTATGCTACTCATGCTTTTGCCGGCATGCCAATAAACAACTTGCATTTAATAGCCATCACATGCACTTGCTATATTTTCATTGATAAAATTTTCACATGTAGTCATGACCATGTGTTAACGACATCCTTCTTTACCGCGCATTGATTATCACCTATACCATCCTCTTCCTTGCTCAAACCCTTAGCTTTACATATTACTTTCTTTTTCCTTTTTCAGGATGGCCACCATGAAGGGTAAAGAGAAAGCTACTCCCAAACCACTAGTAAGGAAAGGAACAAAAAGAACACTAGTGGCAGAGCCATCTTCAACAGCAGTAAAGCCCTCAACAGAGCAAATTAAGAGGATCATCAAGGTCAATAAAAAAGAGAAAGCTTTTCCAGCAAAGGACACTGCGCGGTTCACTAACCGCTACTGTGAGTAGATGTTCCCCATCTTGGCTGAGAGAAACTATAACAATGAGTATCTACTCATCCTCCCGACCAACATTGTTGAATTTGTTGAGCCCTGCTTTGAGCGAAGACAGTGGGGATTCCTACAGAGACAGCCACGGCAGATTAATCTATCATGGGTAGTTGAATTCTACTCCAATTTTCACATGCCAACCATGTCGTCTGTCTATGTCTGTCAGAAGCAAGTTCCCATAACTGAAGATGTCATTCAAAAAGCTCTAGATCTTACCCCTGCACCAGAAGGATTGGACGCATTCCAAGAAGCCTCATTCAAACGCCAGACATACCAATTTGACTGGGATGCCGTTCTCAGAGTTATAGCACAACCTGGCAGCAGATGGATCTATGGATACCATTGATCTCGACCTAAGAGCATATTGTCTTCAGCACTCACCTTGGAGGCTCGAGTATGGGCACAGATCATGTCCTATTATGTCTTTCCGAGCACTCACAAGTTCTCCTTCACTGCAGACATGGCTGTTCTACTCTGTTGTATCCTTACAGACCAGCACCTCAATTTACCGAGACACATTCGGCATGCTATGGAACACGTACAGATTGCGGGCAACCTACCTTTTCCTGCCTTGGTTTCAGATCTAGTTTCAGCAGCCAGAGTCTCCTACAGAGCTGGGGACACTAAGGCCATGATTCCACGGGATGATCAAGTCGTCCCTAATGGGAAGTATATCAGACCTCTAGCAGCCACTACTAGCTGGCCTGTAGAATCGGCCGAAGATATTCCTACTCCTTCCACATCACAAGCACCTTCAACAAACTAACTGCTCCATCAGATACTTGAGAGGCTAGACCAGCTTGACTGGAAAGGAAAGCAAAGGGAGTGCCGTAACAAGCACCGATTTACATACCTCAAGGAGCTGCTTGTTAGTCACCACCCACCTAAAGAAGACCCAGACACCCCGGACTCCACTTCATTTACCAGCACAGGGAGTCATGACGGTTCCGATTGTGGAGATGCTGCTACCAGCCCTCCTTTGTTCCTGATTGATGGCACCGAAGACGGTGCCAATCTCTAAGTGTGGGGAGGTCGGTCAGTACCTGACTTCCGGAGGTAATTTCTCTTCCTTAAACACCAATAGAAGAGGATATTTATTTAATTTTTCTTTTGTTAGGATAGGATAAATTCCATAGTAATAGGTTATTTGCATGTATGTTCTTTTTGGTTAGAAAATAATAAGTTTCTTTTTAAGACCCTATTTTTGAAAAATTTCACTAATTTAAATCAAAACTATTGTGTTAAACTTGTTTGGAAGTTGTATTTGGAACATAGTTAAAAGCTAGAACACACAACCTGTGAGACTTGAGCCTAATGACATGGTTACATTATTTAACCATAAAATTTTATTCTTGTGTGTTTGCTTCTCTATGATTGTAATCTATATTTTGTTCCATCCTATATGTCCAATATTTAATGTGTTATATGCATGCATATGATTGAGGTCATTATCTTATTAACTCACTTACCCCAAATAGCCTACCCTTCCATTTACCTTTGTTAGCCAATTTGAGCCTTTTAATCCCATTTGTTCTATATTTTACCACATTACTATCCTTAAGCAGAAAAATAAGTAATACCCCAAATTGAATCTTTGGTTAGCTTAAGATAGAAATTGTGTGTCAAAAAAGAGTGGGAAAATTGTGGGAACATGGGTTAATAAGGGAATGTGTCATGATAAAATATTGGGAATTTAGGCACCTATTCATGTGAAACTAGAAAAATTATAAATCTGTGCATTGATAAGCTATGTTTATTTTTACTTTTACATAAAAAAAATCCAAAAATATTCAAATAAATAAGTGATTAGATAAATGAATAAGGGGACAAAATTACCCCAAAGTTAAGTTCAGTTTAATGAAAAAAAATATTCAATGCATATGTGATACAAGTTGAGAGAAAAGTTGATGCATGAGTATGTGAAACAAAAGTGGGAAAAATTTGGGTAGCTAAGGATGATTTAAGAAGAAAATAGAGTATGTATGTTAGGTGATAGCTTAGGATAATCAAAGATTCAATTTATAGCTCACTTAGCCATATATATACCCTCACCTTTACCTTGGCCCCATTACAACCTTGAAAAGACCTCATGATGTTTGCATTGGTGCATTAAATACTTGTTGATTGGTTAGGTGAAGAACAAGGTTTAGAAAGCATGATTAGAGAAGAGTAGAGTGATTACCCTATACACTAGAGTGACTAGAGTGCATATACACCATCAGTAAGGGTTTAATGCTTAATCCTATATTCCCTGCTTTCATGAGTTGTCTTCCTACGAGTCTACTTGTTTTTACTGTATAATTTGAACTAGTGGAATTTGATTTATTTTTGTCATGAAGAACTTATTTATTTTTAACTAAGTAGGAAAATCATTTTATCATATAGTTGCATTCATATACATAGGTTGCATTGCATTGCATGAGTCTTACTTTTCCCTACTCATTTGTTTTATCTCCTTGAGCTAAGCATGAGGATATGCTAATGTTTAAGTGTGGGGAGGTTGATAAACCACTATTTTATGGTTTATCTTGTGTTTAATTGAGTGGTTTCATCTAGTCTTCACCCACTTATTCATACTAATTGCATGATTTTACATTTTCCTTCCTAGTATTGTTCTATGATTGAAAACTTGCTACGTAGAGATCTTTAGTTAGTATATTTTAATTCCCCTTTATACCATTCGATGCCGTGATCCGTGTGTTAAGTGTTTCAGGCTTTATAGGGCAGGAACGGATTAGAGAATGGAGAGGAAGCTTGCAAAAATGGAAGGATCACAAGAAACTAAGGAGATGATCAGCGAACATCGACGCGCGCGCATGGCTCACGCGAGCACGCGGAATGGAGAAAATTGCAGCGACACGTGTGCGTGCCTGACGCGTACGCGTGGATTGGAGTCTGCACAAATGATGCGAACGCATAGATGATGCGTACGCGTGACAAAGAAAATCGCTGAATGACGCGCATGCGTGGACGGCGCGTACGCGTGACCTACGCGATCTGCAGAAATAACAGAAAATGCTGGGGGTGATTTCGGGCCGTATTTTGACCCAGTTTTTGGCCCAAAAACACAGAATAAAGTTAGCGAACATGCAGAGACTCAACACACTTTTTTTTACACACATTGATACATTCTCATTAGGATAGTTTTAGGTTTTAGATCTGAATCTATAGAGAAATTACAATTCCTCTAGGTTCTCTTCTACATTCATAGTTTATTAGTTTTATACCTTTGGATGTTGAAGAGTCATTACCTTCGTTGAAGATACTATTCTAGTTTGTTTCTTTACTTGCTCATTTATTTATTCCATATTCTTAATTCTTGTTTAAAGTAGTAATTGGATTATTTTCATGGATTGTTAGTGAAAAGGATTACTTTTATCATTAATTAATTCTCAAAGCTTTATTTTATTCAATTCATCATGTCTTCTTCTTATATTTTTGTGAGCGTTATATTCATGTCAATGGAGTAGACTCCATACTTGACATGGGGGTTGATTAAAAGGAGACACTTGAGTTAGAAGGCTTAAGTGCTGATTAAACTGGAAGTTGTTGGCTAGTTCTGTATTTACTAACGCTAGACCTTCCCAAGGGAGAGGACTAGGATTTGCGAATAAGAGTTAGCTCAATCACTTGACTTTCCTTTATTTAGTAAGGGTAACTAAGTGAAAACTGTAACAACCCTAGTTTTGAAAATCAAATAATTAGTTTGTGATTTATTATATTTGTTGATAACTTTATTTTAAGAAAATTATTTTACTAAAGGTAATTAAATACATTTTCATGATAATTGAAGCTTAAATTAATTAGAATTTTTATATAATCTTTATTAGATATTTAGTATAATTAAAATTATAATTTTGATAATTGAAAAATAAGAAGAATTGTATAATTTGATTTAAATAAATTCTATTTTGAATGAAATATGTTATTAATTTGAACTCCTAAAAATTATTTTATTAGAAATGATTAGATTGATATTTATAAATACTTTAAGTTTAAGTCAATTAATAATTATGTACAATTTATATTATAATAAATTATTTTATAAATTGAAATTAAAGTTTCAGAGATAGAAAAATAATAGAGATTTGTATGATTTAATCTAGAAAATTGATATTTGAATTTAAATTGTACTTTACAAAATATAATTAACTTGTTCATTTTATAATGTAAATTAGAAATAATTGATTGCACTTAGCCATATGTTGATAAATAATGTTCCTAAATATTTTTTATAAAGTATATTTGATTTTAAAATTACTCTACTATTCTATTTTATCAAAATATCTATTCATATCTATCCACATTACTTTATAAAATCCCTAATTTCTAATCCTAATTCACAAATTGAATCAGAAACCCTAATTCCTAATTTCAAACCCTAACCCTTCCACCCTCACCATCCCTCAGCCGTACCCCACCCCCCTTCCTAAACACAACACGCATAAACAAAAGAAAGAAACAGAGAAATGAAAAAGGGAGAACAGAGGGCTTGGAATCGGAGAGGAGGGAGACGCCGTCGTCACCTCCGTCGGGTGTCACCATCGGTCACTGCTACCTCACCGTCGCCTCCTTCGTCGCGCGCTACTGCCGGCCTGGAATCGCCGCCACTGCACCTTGCCCGCTTGTCGCCGCCGTTCCGTGGAGTCCGCCCTGGTGCCGGTTGATCAGAGATGAGGGATAGGCGTCGAGAGAGAGATGCAATGGAGGTCAGAGGGAAGAGCTGCCATCACCGCCGTCCCGTCTATGAAGCCTGAGCTCGCGTTGCCGTCCTGAGCTTCGGCGCCGCCGTGGAGGAGAGTGGAGTAGTCACCGCCGTTGGAGAGAGGGAGAGCCAGAAGAGGACGAGACGTGTGAGAAAGGAGACGCACAGGGGAGGAACCGTTCCTCTGCCGCCGCTATCGCCGGAATTTCTGGTCGCCGTCGTCGTTCATGGTAAGTCAGTTAAGTCATAGCCATGAGAACCGCTACCTCTGAACCCCAGTTGCTCTGTAACAATCCTGTATTTTCCTCTGATATTGTCGACTCTGTTCTGCTTTTCTTTTGTTTTGTCGTTCTTACTTCGTTGGTGTCCTTGTTGTTCTAACCGATTTGATTGGTGCTGCTGCTAAGACGTATGCCCTGCTCTCTGGTTTCTGTTTTTCCGAGTACCAGAGCTGCTGCTCCATTCCCGTATTTCTTTTGGTAAGATAGGTTTTGTTCTACAATCAATATTCTGATTACTGCTCCTTTGATGATCTGTTCTGTTTTACCCTTGTGTTTGCTTCAGCCTCTATTAAATTCCCTTCCAAAATTGCTGTTGCTGCTACTAGAGTTGTGGGTGATGCCGCTGCCATTCCAGTTGTATTGGAATGACTACCTGCCACAATTTGGGGATAAAGGAAATTGTTACGTTAAATAATACGATTCTGGCTAATTGAGGTAGGGGATTCATTTTAAAATTAACAGTTTTATACTTATGAATGCCAATGAGGTTTAGTAAGTAATTGCAAATAATTCATAAATATGATTAATTGTTAGGAATAAGCTTGGTTTGAAGTTGTGAAATTTGGATAAAGTTTGGTATTGAGATGATATTCTAGTGCTTTAATTAGTTTATTGAGTTTAGGTTATGGCTGTAAATGTTGCTGGGTTTTGTTATCATGAGTAATTAATTTGACAAGGTTAATTTTGGTTAATGCTGGAACCGATATTGGTTTTTCGAATTTTGATGGATTTGTTGGAAATCCTGATCTTATGTGATATTGTTGAATTAGTTTAAATCTGGTTGTGAATTATATTTTGAATTACTAATTTTATGTGATGAGTTGGCCGAGATTTTGATCTTGAGTGAGTTATTTCGAATTGATTGATATTGAATTGGAATTTTAGTATATTGGAATGGCTGTGAAATGAACTTGTGACGGGTTGAAATTAGTTGAAATGGGGCTGTGAATGATTTATTTAATGTTACTTATTAAACCGAAAACTGTTGAGCTAAGTATTAAAAATCTAACATTTTGATAATTGATGAATGGAGTTTAGATTAAGGCTGTGATTGTGACTGGTTCTGTTGCTATGAGTGATTGATTAATTGATAAGATTATTTCTGGCTGAGTTGTGGCTGTATTTTGATTATTAAGAATAAGTTCTTGTTGTTGTTTTTAGTTATCTGATGTAACGGAACAGCTGTGATACTGACAACGACTGTTTGGAATTGGCTTTGATGGTTGCTAAAGTTGATTTATAATTAATTAGAATTAAGTTTGAGAACAGTTAAAAGATTGAAGTTTGATTACCAAATCATTCTCTTTAAATTTGACTTTTAAAACAAAATAGTAACTTTACTAAAGAGTAAATGACATCATTTAAAAAAAAATTAGAATTATGAAAGGCTGATTTTTGGGATTACTAGTTGATTAAGTTTAATTTTGAAAGGATTCTATGATATGTGAAAAGTAAATATGAATTGATGAGATTGGAGTTGGATTGATGGATTAGTTGGAATTGTGGAGTATGATTGACTTGTTAATTATTATGAACTGTGAATGTCTGATTGATTGAGAATTACCCGTTTGAAAATTGTTGAGAAAAGGGCTGGTGATTTATGGAGAAAGAGGGAACCCGTAAGGGTGGCTAAGTCCGAGTTTTAGGGGAGATGCTGCCGAAATTTTATAAAATCTGAGGTTTTATTTGAAAAGTTATTTTAGAAGATTTGGATTTGGAAAATGATATTATTTAAGTTTTAATTAGTTAAGAAAAGAATTATTCTACTTTGAAGTCGATTTACCAAGAAAAGGTTTATACTTTGAAAATAAATTATTTAAGGAAGTAACCATGTTTTGAGATTGAATTAATATGAAAAGAATTATGTTTTGGGTTTAAAATAAAGGATTGCTGTTTAGAAGTTTGATGAATTTATAATATTTGAATTTGAATAGTAAAGAGAGATGATTTTTTAATCTTTGGAAAATTAGTAAACTTGAGGAAGTTTTATTTGATTACTTCTAATGAAAGGTTATGTTTTGAAAAGTGTTTAATGAATTTAAATAAATGATTTTCTTGAGTCTTTGATAGAGAACTAAGCTGAAAGATAGCTTTAAAAGTTGGCTTGAGTCAAGATTGCTAAAGTAGAGATTATGACTGGCTTGATGGTTAAGATTTTTATGGATAAATGCCTGAGAAAGATAAGAATGGTTTAAAGAAAAATGTTAAGAACTAAAAGGGAAAGAGAGAATGAAGAATTGATATGTGGATTGTTGTGATTTAGAAAAGAAAATGAAAAATGATAAAATACGGGAAAACCCCACGAACTGTTAGTTATTTAACTACGGGGAAAACCCATGAATTGATAATTGGTACAATTTGGGAAGTACCCACGAACTGAATGATCATTGATCTCGAGGAAACCTATAGATTGTTATTTGATTTATATGCGGGAAAAACCCACAGACTGATAATCATTGATTACGGGAATAACCCATGAATTGTTGTATGTTGATCTCGGGTATAACCCACGAACTGAAGATCGCTATGTTATTGTGTATTGATCTCGGGTATAACCCACGAACTGAAGATCTTTGTTTTGTTTGTGAATTGATCTTGGGGACGCCCACGAACTGAGGATCACTGTTTCCCCTTGTGCGTATATAATGGGGTCGGGTTTCGCGCCGACTGCCGATAGTCACGAAGGAGTGGTATTCTTACCACCGACACATATGCACCAAGGACACAAAGGGAAGCCATATCTGGGACTTGTTCCTAGGTAATGTCGGGCTGCAGGGTGTAAACCGACACATGAGCTCATAGCCTGCTTAGGACAGGCATGCAACATAGTAGTTGTGCATTTGCATTTGGTTGTGTTTGCTTGTATTACTTCTCTGTGATTGTGTTGCTTGTTATATTGTGATTTGTTTGTGTGATGAATTGAGTTTCTTCATGTGCTAATAGTCTGTGAATGTATAGAGATGATTAATAATTGTTTGTTGTGGCTGAGAATCAATTATGTGGCTGAAAGATATTTAATATGACAAGTTTTGCGATTGAGATCTGTTTTGGGTTTAGAGATTTAAAGAAAGTAATTACTTATCTAAGGTAAGATTAAAAAGTATTTCAAAGGGTTTGACAAAAATAGTTTATTAAGTAAAAGTTAATTATTTGCATGTTAATCATTACTTTTACGGCACTCCCATTCCCTACTGAGAACGTGTGGTTTGTTCTCACCCCAAAATCCTCCACCTTTTCAGTGACATAGGTTTGAAGACTCAGTTTGAAGCTGCGGGCGATTCTAGCATTTATTTACGAGTTAAGTTTATGACTTGAGTTTCTTTCATAGAATTCCCTCGCCTTTGTACCTTTAGTTTTTATTTTATGCAGAGGGATAGGATTTGTATCTGAGTTTTATTTGAAATCTTTTGTATGACAGATATTATTATTAATAATTATGTGATTATTATTACTTGAAATGTTTGCTATATGATTTTAATCAATAAAAACAAAAAAATTTTCTGGTATTTTCTATAAAATTGAATCGCGATATCGAACTAAAGGCTTAATGGTAAATAGTTAATAAGGTAAACAGGTCAGTAACGCCTTACTTTTGGTACGATCATGACGTATTGGAAGTTGGGTTGTTACAAAAACAACAACCTTTTTAATACTACACTTAAGAGATCCCAACAAGGATAGAACTTCCAATTAATCATTCCCCCAGTCAAGGCTTTTTATCTAGAATATTAATAATCATTCTTAGTTTTTATTGCTTTAATTTACAATTATTTAATTACTCGTTATCCAAACTTAAAATCTCTTGGAAATTCCTAATTAATAAAATAGCATCCTTTCTTGCAACTCGTTGGGAGACGACCTCGGACTCATACTCCCAGTATATTTATTATAAATTTTTGTGACACCTTTCTAAATTAGTGAGGCGGATTTTAGCTGCTTAAGAGCTATACTCGCAATGTTGTTATTATATTACAATCTCTTAATTGGTCTAACGTCTGCCACGCACCAACGCGGATGCGCGCAGTGCGCGCACGCGTACAAGCGATTATGCCATTGGCCTAGTGTTGGCGCGAGAGTGGCCCAACTCTCTGGACAATGTATGGGCCTGTATCTGCGTATGGGCGCGCACGTGCACACCGTGCATACGCGTTCGTGACACTTTTTTTTAAACACTAAAATAGCTAAGAAAGATCTCCCTAACAGTACCTACAGCTCAGAACTGATCAAAAATGCAAAATTACAAAAATCTTTTTGACTTTTGAAACTTTTCCAACTACTAAACAAGCAAAACTTGCATGTCAAGCAAGTAATAACCAAATTATTAAAACAAGCTTATATGAAGAGAATAACAACCTACAATGGTAACTCAATCACTTATTAATCAAAGTTACAAGAGACTGGAAAGAGTGTACCATGGTAGGGTGTTTCCCACCTAGCACTTTTATTTATTGTCCTTAAGTTGGAGTTATGGGGAACTCCTCTCAAGGTGGCTTGTGCTTAAATTCATCTTGGAACTCCCACCAATGCTTGGTTCTCCATGGTGCCCCAAGATTTCTCATGTGTTGCACCAAGCCTTGATGGAGTTCTTCACAAGCTTGGGGCTCCAAAAGTTGATTCTCTTCTTGTAATCCGGGATCCCACACTTTATTTTCACAACCGTCTTGAAGTTGATTCTCATTATTAGTCCATCCGGGTGGCAAACAAGATGAATTCTCAATAGAGCGGCCAAACACTCTCCTAGACCCAAGCAATCTAGTTCTACACCAACCCTTGCTATGAAATTTTGAACATGTCATCATAATGAACCTTGATTTACAATGCCAACCACTAACCATCCCCCTTTTGCTTTTAAATCCACAAATATTTCTAAGTTGACCATCCGTCTCAAGCAAACCATATTCAAAGGAAATAATAAAGCTTAAGTATAAGGAATTTACCTACTTGAATGAAAGGATGGATGGTGATGGCTTGGGGGGAGGTATTTCCAATGTCCTTGCAAGTTCTACTCCCTTGTGTTTTTCCTTGATCACTTTCACCTCTTTACAAACTTCTTCACTTTTAATCCTTTGTTCATCAATTTCGTCTAACTCTTCTCCATCACTCAAATCATAAATGGGAGGAAGGAAAATGTCTACCTCCACATTACCTTCTATCTCATTGGGAGAAGGTTCTCCAAGTTCAAAGGATTCACCACCAAGAAGTTCGGATGTATGATCTTCATCTCCAAGCGAACTCAATGTTTACTCCATTCCTTCCAAGTCTTTATCCAATAATTGTTTTGGAGGTTGTGCACGCTCCTCCTCAACAACAAGTTCAACCTTTTTGGAGGAATTTTCTACGATTTTAGCTTTCCATGGAGGTTCCACATCTCCTAGGTCTTCAACCACTTCTTCCTCTTCTTCAATGATCATAGGCTTCTCTAATTGCTCTAATACAAAATAACATCCCTCATTTTCCATCGGAGTTTCCAATTTCTCCTTCATGCTATGCTTTTTAATTAATTCTCCACATGTGACCATGGGAGTGCTTGGAGTGCTCAAGCATTGGGAGGCTAAAATGCTTACTACCTTGGTCAAGGTAGTACAAATTCTAGTGTCTCCCTTTGAATTTCTCCTTGCCCTTGAAGTATAAGGCTAAGAATTTCATCCATTGAGGATTGGGGTGGATAAGAGGGTTCATTGTCTTGGAGAAAGGGTTCATGATAGGAAGGTGG
The DNA here is from genome assembly GCF_059453495.1 of Arachis ipaensis. Lineage (NCBI taxonomy): Eukaryota > Viridiplantae > Streptophyta > Magnoliopsida > Fabales > Fabaceae > Arachis > Arachis ipaensis. Next base: position 89,031,559 of record NC_142440.1, on the reverse strand, counting down.
TTCTTCTTGGTAAGGGTGTGGTAGTGTGTATTGAGATGGTTCTTGGGAGTAGTAATCTTGGAGTGGTGGTTCCATGTATGGCTCATGTGGTTCAAAAGGTGATTGCTATAGTATATGTGGGTTAGGGTCATTTGGAGGTGCTTGGTGGTAGAGGGCTTGTGAGTATGGTTGAGGATATGACTCGTAGGCATATGGCGGTGGTTCTTGAAAGTCACAAGGAGATTCACCATAGCCATTGGATTGATATGCGTCATAGAATGGCTCTTCTTCATAGTGTATTGGTGGAGGTTATTGCCATGAAGATTGATCATATGCATATGGCTCCTCCCACCTTTGATTGTCCCATCCTTGATACACATCCTCTTTGTAGCCCTCATTTCCTACAACATAGTTAGAACCAAACTCATAGCCAAAGTGAGAATTCATGATAGCAAGAGAAAATGAAAACAAAGTCAAATAAGAAGCAAGAAAATTAAATCCTAAAACTAGCAAGAACTAACAAAGAAGCAAAAGGCACACCTATTTATAATATTCACATATATACAATAACCAATAACACAACACCATTGCAATTCTCCGGCAACGGCGCCATTTTGATGAATTGGATTTTTGATGGATTAGAATTCACAAATGAATTCTCGTTGCAAGTATAGTTTCTAAACCAAACAATAATCCTTTCATACAAAAGATTGTTTATCACTAAAACAAACCCCTAAATTTATAAACCGAAGAATTGAGCCTCGGGTCGTTCTCCCTAGGAATTGCGATAAAGTGTCTTGTTATTGGTTATGAGGTATGTTTTGGGGTTTTTGAGATAAGAGACATGAAATGTAGATGGCAATAAAAGTAAACTAACAACTACAAAGGTCTTGGCAAGGTTTGGTGGTCAAGGATCTCTATCCTAATCACTAACCATAACATGAGAATTGGCAAGGAAAGTCAAGTGAGCTATATCAATCCAAGTCCATAAGTCCTAGTTCTCCACCAATTCAATTAGTGAGATCTAGAGTTAATGGCTCCCAATCGTCAAACACTTGGACATTAGTAACTCAAGAGTTCCTAAGTTACCTTCCCAAGCCAAGAGCATAAAATTCTACTCTAAAATCCAACCAAGCATTTTATCAAACACTTGGAAGGCATAAAAAGAAAGCATAGTAAAATTGTAAGGAAAGTAAATCTACACTACTCAATTGCAAGGAATAAAACAACAATAAAGCAAATCAATAATAAAGGAACATGAATCATAAATTGCATTAAGAGAAAATAGAAGAAACAAAAGTGCATCAACATAAAAGTAGAGAATTACAAGAATTATATGCAAAACTAGAGAGAGGAGAAGTAGAAGAAGAAGAGTTACAAAAGGAAAAGTAAATCAAAGCATGAAATGAACCTAGATCTAAGAATTCCTAATCTAGATCTAACCTACTCCTAATTCTAGAGAGAAGATAGAGCTTCTCTCTCTAGAAACTAATTTTCCTTCCAAAACTAATCTAAAACTACACTAGTGTCTAAATTGTGTCATCCCTCATCAATCCTTGGGTTAAATAGCATCAGAAATAAGTTGGATTGGGCCCACAAGGCTTCTGAAATCACTGGCCACGAGTTGCATTAAGTGAATCATGTGCAACCATCAGCGTGTACGCGTACAGTGCATGTGCGTGCCCCTAAACGCGATGCAACTATGGAAAATTTTATATCATTTTGAAGCCCCGGATGTTAGCTTTCCAACACAACTAGAACCACATTATTTGGATCTCTGTAGCTCAAGTTATGGTCAATTAAGTGCGAAGAGGTCGGCTTGACAGCTTTTGCGATTCCTTCATTTCTTCATGAGTTCTCCATTTTTTACATGCTTTTCCTTCGTTCCCTTGATCCAATCTTTGCCTCCTAAATCTGAAATCACTTAACAAACATAGCAAGGCATCTAATGGAATCAAGGTGAATTAAATTTAGCTATTTTAAGACCTAAAAAGTATGTTTTCCCACTTAAGCACAATTAAAGGAGAATTTACAAAACCATGCTATTTCATTGAATAAATGTGAGAAAAAGTTGACAAAACCCTCTAAATTCAACACAAGATAAACCCTAAAAATGGGGATTATCAATGAGTCCATATTTGATGGTATATTTTGACTCAAATTGGATGGATCCTAGCACATGAACTCACACTTAAGCACTCAAAATAGCATAGTTTTGTGTTTGATCCCTGATTTGATCCTAAATGTGAAAACATGCATTTTAATGCTTAGATTAGTGATTTTTTATTCTACTTTTGTGTCATTTGATGCCGTGATATGGTTTCTGAGAGATTTCAGGCCTTGGAGGTGAGAATGGATAGCCAAAAGTGGAGGAAAGCATGTACAAGGGATAAAACATGAAGAAAACAAGAAAAAGCACACACAGCGAAGTGTGCGTGTGCACGGCCCTGCGTGCGTGTGCACAAGCGAGGATTTCCATGTGTGCGTATGCACACGTCTGTGCGTCCGCATAGGTCCCTACATGCGATTTCATTAATGAAACACGTGCTGCGCAAATTTAGAGGCCCTTAGCTCATTTTTTGGAAGGCTGAAATGCTATTTTGGAGTGCTATATAAAGGAGACTTCAACACTTATTAAAGGTGAGAGGCATTGAAGCATAATTTTACATAGTTTTTTATAGTATTAGGAGTAGGAATAGTGTAGAGTAGAGAGCTCTCCTAGGGTTTATCAATTTCTATTGTAGCATTTTATAGCAAGCTTTTATTTTGGATTTTTGCTTCGTTAATTGTAAGTACTCTAAATTTCCTCTTTAATTACATTGTCTTTACTCTCATTTCCTTTTGGTTCAAGTTACTTGTTCATATTTGCAATTTTGTGTTACTTGAAGTTTTGATTAATGAATTTTATGTTTCATGCTTCCTTTATGTTTGATTGCTTGTTTATGTTGGTTTTGTTGGTAGTTGGTTATAGTTTTCCATTTCGCTTTGCAATTTTCCATGTTTTACTTTTATGCATACAAGGTGTTTGTGAAAATGCCAACTCTAGATTTTGAGTAGATTTTCCCACCTTGGCTTGTGGTTTGAGCTCCTAGGATACTAGAGTCATAATGTCCGACATTTAGTGGTAATTCTTGAGTAGTTAGTTGACTCTTGTTTCCATTGACGCTAGCCTTTTATCAACTAGCTTGGTAAGTTGGTTAGGACTTATGGATTAAGGTCAATTATGCTTGCTTGACTTGCTCCTCGATGGTTGGGGTTAACTAGGCGAGATTGACATATCATGATTACCATAGTTGTGGTTATGGCGATGATAGGATTCCTTGGATCCTCATTCCCAAGTCAAGGCTCTTTCTTGCATTTATAGCATTTTCACTAAGTTTTGATCTTTTCTTCTTTTCACTTTCATTAATTATACTTTTGATCATCGCTTAGTTCTTTTATTGCTTAGTTCATTTAATCTTTAGTTCTGTGATTGCACAAAAACCCCTTTTGCCCACCTTAACAACCGAAAGCGTAACATTTCATTTGCATTCTTAGGGAGAACGACCCGAGGTTGAATTACTCTTGATCTCGGTTTATACTTTGTACTGAATTTATTATTTGATTAAGAGAATTCACTGTCGGTTTGGACTATGCCCACCTTATTGCTAGTGTTACCAGCGTTTGTAATGCCTTCACTTTGCTTCTTCTTGTCTTGCCTATCATCAATCAAACAAGTGCATCAAAGCTTGATATTTCATGAATAATCACAAGATATTTCATCATTCATTACATCAATTAGTTCTTGTATTAATTTCATGAAAATGATTGTAATTCACTAATGTTTGATGAATCAAGACATGCGAAGATAATTCATCCAAATGCTTTCTTATTGATGAAGGAAATGCATGAAACTATGTTAAAACTTGATAAAAATGGCTTGTAAAACTAGCCAAGATACCTGATGAGTGTAAAACCCGGTTAATTAATGACTAATTAATCCATAAATTAAAATATATTCTAGAAAGTGAGAAATAAGGTTTTTATGGTTTAATGTGATAGAGAAAATTAAAACAAAAATTTCGACACCAATTTTAAAGAAATCGGCCCATGATTGGGCCGAATGGGCCGAACCGGGCCAACCCCAGCAAAGCCTCATTAATTAATGAGAGCTCAGCTCTCTTCTCTTCAAAACAACGCACACACGCTGCACAAAGAAAGGGAAAGGGGGAAATTAAAAACCATTGTTCCAATTTCACCCCCAAACTTCCATTTATCATAACTTTTGATCCGGATCTCCGATTGACACACCGTTTGTGGCCACGCGACCGCGGCATTGAGCTCTACAGAATCCACACAAGCAATCTTAAGGTAAGTGACGTTCTACTCTTCCATTTCTCAGCCCTTAGTTTCGAGTTTTATGGGCAAAAATATTGAGATGTTGAGCTCCTTTGTGCTATAGGACCAAATTAGCTTGAGGGAAGGCTTGTTCTTGCTCCATTGATCCTTGGGTAAGGTGAAATTCTCAACTCTAAGCTAAAGACTTGGAATTTTTTGATTTAGTGATTGAGTTATTGTGTTTTGATGTGATATTGTGGCTTAGGCATTATATATGTGTAATTTGGAGCTTGATTGGTGATTTTGGAATGTTTGGAAAGGAGCCTTGTGTGGAAAATCTATTGGTGATGCTTTGAAAACCTTGGAAGTTGAATTTGAGAGTGTTCTGGGTGGAACGGGAATCGGCCAAGGTATGGTTTCAGTTTCCTATATCTAAAATGTAATGTTGTGTGAAAACGTAGGCTAGTGGCCTTAGGATAGGGTTTTGAAATAATGAATTAGTTGATGAATGATGTAAATTGTGTTGTTATGCATGAACTTGGTAGGTTGTGACATGTTGATATGTTTGATGAATGAATTGGATTGAGATGGATACATGGATTGACATGTTTATTTGATGAAAAGGCTGAAGTTCTTGTTGATGAGCATGCTTTTAGAGTATGATATTGACATGTGAAAATCTATGGTGATTGATGAAAATGATTGTTGATTTGGGAAATGATATATGAAATGGTGATTGTGATGTGAGACTTGTTAATTTAAGATATTGGTTAAATATGGTGTAATTGATTGGTTGATGATTGAATGAGGTTCGGAAATGGTTAATGTTGGAATGGTTGAGTTTTTGGTTGATTTTTATTGGAATTGGTAAGTGTATATTTTGAAATAGGGAGTTTATAAGTTTTGGTAAAAATGAAATTTTGATGAACTTCAACGGATCATATCTTGAGCAATTGTTTATATCAAAAGAAAGATAATTTCATATGCTTTAAAATGGTTCAAATTTGGTGGAAATCTGATTTTTATGGAAGGAGATATGATCGTTGGAAGTTCAGGCCAGAAATCTGAATTCTGCAACTTCTACAGAATTTGTAATTTCTGGTTTGTGTGTGCACACACACCCCGTGGAAATTTGGACCTGGGCGCACGCACAGCCCTGTTTGTACGCACACACAAGAATGGAGCTGCTGCTGGGAGCGCTAGCACGCCCTGTGCGCACACACGACCAACGAAGGATTTCGAGCTGTGCGTACACACAGGCCTGTGCGCACGCACACTATGGGAATGGCTTGCGGTTGGTGGCGCTGGCACACCTTGTGCGCGCACACAACCCTGGAGATTTTGCTTTCTGTGCATACGCACACGTTTAAAAATGCTTCTGAGCGTGCGCACGCACACCCCTGTGCATACGCACGCGACCCAGTTCTTTTCTAAAGCTATTTTTTTTAAGTCTTTCACATTCCCAGCAAGCTTGTACCCTTCCAAGATGTTAGTTCACATTTATAAACCCCCAATTTCATCCCCTAAATCTTAAAATTGATGCAAAATGCCTAGTGAATGAAAGTAGGCTAGGGAAGAGGGTAACTTGTGAAGCAAGAAAGGGGATGTTAAGATGAGTATGATGAATAATGATGATATGAATTGTTGAGGAGGATGGTAGAATACTGTATATGATATGAGCCGAATGGCCGAATATGAGACGAGTCAAATGGATGTATGTGATGACGATTATGGCTGGTTATGAATTATGATTTATAAGCCGGATGGCTAAGATGAATGTTAATATATGTCTGTGATTTATATGCATATATGCTGAATTGTGATTATTGTGATTGTTGCACTCCACCTATCTGAGATACGAGTTTCCCTAGGTGAAACAAGGGGCTAGCCACCACATGCTCCAGGTGGAGACTCAATACTCTGCTGACCCTATGTCATAAATGTGGCTGGACACTGTGAAAGTTCCGGATAAGCTCGCCCCCGTAAATATACACCAGTGAGGGTGTTGGATATATATGAATTTATGATATATGTTGAGAATAACTCGAGTTGGGGATGCAAGATAGAGGGACAGTCCAATGATTAGCTACCAGGACTTGTCGGGTCGGCTTTATAACCGACAAATGAGACTCATCAGCCACTAGGACAGGCATGCATCATATGCATTATATGTGACTTGTCTGGATTGCCTAATTGACTGCATCATTAATTGCTAATTGCCTAATCATCTTATTTGCTTCTTATTTGTGCATTTCTTTGTTGATATACTTGTGTTTGCATTTCAATTACTGTTGGCACTTGGGAGGTTTGCAGGATTTGGAAAGGGAATATTTAGTTAGGTTGAAGATCCTTAAGTTAGTCGCATGTTTATATTTCTTATAGCTCGGCATTTTTATGCGCTTTGGTTATATCTGGAAGTTCTAGGATTGCCTTCGCCTTTCTATGACACTACATGTTAGATATTTGGGAACTGTTACCATGCTGAGAACCTCCAGTTCTCATCCATGTGGATTTTTGTGGTTTTGCAGATGCAGGACGTGGGGCTCCTCGCTGAGGCATGCTGGAGACTTACTTTAGGCGGAGATCCTTAGCTTTTGGGATTCTATTTTGATCTTATACTTGTTAGATACTTATATTCTCCACTGTGTATTTGTATTTTTGTATTGACTCCTCTTAGAGGTTATTTTGGAGAAACAGGATTTGTATATTGTCTTTTGAGTTCTCTTTTGGGAATTCCTTTATATATATATATGTATATATATATATATATATAGACATCTATATATATATATATATATATATATATATATATATATATATATATATATATATGTATGTATACTATTATGCTCAGACCGGTTATCTTCACAAGCCGAGTCCCGAGTCTTAATATATGTATCTTGGCACTCCTTTGTATATCTCTTCACGTTAACTTACTCTTTATATGTTCGTTTACGTCATCGATCGGAGTGTTGCGTTTCACGATTCAAACGGTTTTGATTTACCTCTTTTCTTTGAGGCTCCTCATTATAAACACTTTTCACACTACTATATTTACTAAATTTTATTTTTAGAGGTCGTAATACCTCGCCACCTCTGTTTTATGACTTAAGCATAAGACTCTGTGTGGTAGGGTGTTACAATGAGCGGATATTTTATACGCTTTTTGGCATTATTTTCATTTAGTTTTTATTATGTTTTATTTAAGTTTTATTATATTTTCATATGTTTGAGTGAAAAATTCATATTTTTGGATTCTACTTTTGAGTTTGTGTGTTTTATGATGATTTCAGGTATTTTATGGCTGAAATTGAGGAGCTTGAGCAAAAGTCTAATTCAGAGACTGAGAAAGCACTGCAGATACTGTCTAGATCTGACCTCCATGCACTCGAAAGAGCTTTTCTGGAGCTACAGAAGTGAAAATGGCGTGCTCTCAATGATGATGAAAAGCTAACATCCAGGGCTTTCCCAGAAAGATATAATAGTTCATACTTTGCTTCAGAAATGAAGGCCTAAAACTGGCATTCAATGCCAGCTACCTACCTCGTTCCTAGCGTCCAATGCCCACAGAGGAGTAGCTGGCGTCCAACGCCCAAAAAAGGGGCCCTAGCCATGGTTCAACGCCCCTAAGGGATCGTAGCTCATGGGAGACAATCAAGCTTAGCCCAAACACACACCAAGCAGGCCCCAGAAGTGGATTTTTGCACTATCAACTTAGTTTATCTTATTTCTAGAATCTTTAGTGTTCCGAGGGTTACCTGAAATTAAAGGTCGATCTCGGAGGAGATCTACTGTTGTGGTCAGAGCTGTCGTGTCTGACTTGCTGAGCCTTGAGATATTGCTGATCCTTGATTACTGGAGGGTGGTGGTACCTGCGAGAGACTCCAATGCTTAAGTTAGCACGGGATTTGAGCAGGTTTTTTGTGTAGAATCAGAGTATGAGTTATACATGGATGCTCCAGTGTATTTATAGTAGTGTGGAGTGACCTCCCTTGAGATAAGTTAGTTATCTTATCTTATCTTTTGTGGGTTAGTCCCCTTATCTTTGGCCAGCCGCCTTTAGGTGGGCTCTGATCTTCTGATTTGGGCCTACTTGGGCCCTTATAACAATTTGGCCAAGCTCTTTGGGAAGAGGTCGGTATCGACCAACCTTTGTGAGAGGTCGGTCATTTTTGTCTTCATCCAACCCGGCTCGCCTAGCTCGACCCAGGGTATGAACAGTGCCCCTGCTTGAGCTCGGACCTTTCCATGAGGTCATGCTTTCTGAGCATTGATCTCTTTGGGGAAGTCGTGCTCAAGCATCTTAGTCCAGGCCGCACTTCCGTTTGTGAGTGTTACGCTGAGTTTAAATGTGAAGCATTTGTTTCTTGGAGGGCTTACTTCCTTGGGAATATGCACGTGCCTTTAATGCCCATTGATTAGGCTTTTATTTTTGTTTCGCCGTTTCTTTTCTGGGTTCTTGCTCTGTTGTTACATACAAAGGGTGCCCCAGGGCTTTTGGTGTTGATCCTCTGTTCTTTACGAGTCCTGGGGTTCCCTTTTTGCTGCCATATCTGACACTTTGTTGATTATTTGCTTGCCATTCTCTTACCGTCCAAGTTGTTTGGTAGTGACCTCTTTTCTTTTTTCTTACTGTAGGTGTAGTTGCTATATGTCTACCCATAGGAATATTGTCGAGATGTCCACAAAAATCCTTGCTGGCATGGCCGACTGGCTGGACTCTATAGTCCTGATGTGTGTTACTGTGGCCGATCCGGAGTACTGTGAGAGGCTTAGGCGGTTCCATAAGATCTGTAGCAATAGGGACGACGAAAAGAATTATGAGCTGTTGTCGCCCGACCCTGAGGAGAAATTTAGTTTCCCTCCCTTGACTCAGGGAGAACGCCCCTTTTTTTATAGTTATGACTATTTCTTTAGTCAGCTGAATATCACCATCCCTTTTACTGCTTTTGAAACCGACCTCTTATGGACTTGTAATGCCCTTTCCCAGCTTCATCCGAACTCTTGGGCCTTCATTAGGATTTTTCATCTGTTGTGCCAGGAGCTGGGTTTTCGCCCTACCACATCTCTCTTCCTTTATCTGTCTGTGTTGACCAAGCCTGTAGTAGCCAAGAAAAAGGCTTATTGGATCTCATTCCGAGCTACCCAGGGAAAAAGGTGTTTTTTATGTTTGATGAGTCTTTTCAGGATTTTAAGAACTATTACTTTAAGGTCTAAGCTGTCAAGGATGACCAACCTTTCTTTTTAGATGAGAACGATGCGCCAACCTTTCCTTTATGTTGGCAAAAAGATATAGTAGCTCCCAAGTATTCTTGGGAGAGTTTAGATGAAGTAGAACAAGCCTTTGTGGGTTTTCTAGAGGAGCACTGGGGGGAACCTCCTCATCTGGACAAAGAAATTTCTAGGAGATCCCTCCCTCCTCCGTGCCGAATTACGTAGCGTCTGACTTCTTCCAGATAGTTTTCTTCTATTGTTTTCTTTTCTGTTATTGTAACTTATTTTCCTGGCTTCTTTATCAGAGATGGTGAAATCTTCAAACTCCATGACAGTGAAGACCTCGGGGGAAGAATCTTCTCAGGTGTCCCTGAAGAAGCCGACTTCTAACTATCAGGGCCCGAGAAAGGTCATCCCGACCCCTAGAGTTTGGGTAGTTCCATCTGATCCATCTCAGGCGACTCTGGCCCTACCTCTGATGAGTGGAATTTTGATGGTATGTAATTGACTAATGAAATCTCGTTGCAAGTATAGTTTCTAAACCAACAATAATCCTTTCATACAAAAATTTGTTTGCCACAAGTACAAACTCCTAATAAATCTAATAACCGAAGTATTTAAACCTCGGGTCGTCTCTCAAAGGAATTGCAGGGTAGTGTTCTTGTTATTGGTTATGGACATGTATATTTTAGGGTTTTGAATAAGAAACAAGAAAAATAAATGGAAAAGGAATTCAAATGAAAAAAAAGGTCTTGGAAAAGTTTGGTGGTCAAGGATCTCTATCCTTATTACTAACCACAATATGACAATTGCAAGCATCAATTCCACTAAGTCATCCTCTAACAAGCAAGGGAAAGTCAAGTGAGCTCTATCAATCCAAGTCCATAAGTCCTAGCTATTCACAACTTGAATTAATGAGAGCTAGAGTCGATGGCTACTAACTATCAATCACTTGGACATTAGTAACTCAAGAATTCCTAAGTTACCTTCCCAAGCCAATAACATAAAATTCTACTCTAACATCCTTTCAAGAATTTTGACAAACACTTGGAAGGTATAAAAGGAAAACATAGTAAATTGACATAAGAATGAAATCTAACAACTACTTATTGCAAAGAATTAACAACAACCATCAAAGAAAGCACAATTATCATGAATTACCTCAAATTGCATTGAAAGAAAATAGAAGAAATAAGAGTAGATCAACAACAAAGTATAGACACAAAGCAGAAGAAATTACAACAAAAGAATAGAAGAACAAGATATAACAACAAGGAATTGAAAGGTAGAAGTAGATGAAAATATGAATTAAAACCTAGATCTAAGCTTATTATCCTAAACCTAATCCTAATCCTAGAGAGAAGGGAGAGCTACTCTCTCTAAAACTCACACTAAAACTAGATCAAAACTTCCTAATGATGATTCCTAATGATCCAAGATGGATTCCCCTACAATCCTTAGTCCTTTTAAGTGTTTTGGCGCCAAAGTTGGTTTAGATTGGGCCCACAGCCTCTGTGAATTCGCTCGGCACATTTTCACTTAAAAATCACGTGCCAGCACCGACGCATACGCGTACAGCACGTGTGCGCGTCCCTGAAGTTTTCGCGATCCATGCGTGCGCGTACACTGCGCGTGCACATGAATGGTTGCATCCAAATCTTTGGCCTTTTTTTCCATGTGTTCTCCACTTTGCATGCTTTCCTCTTCACTCTTTTGATCCGTTCCTAGCCTTTTCAACCTGAAATCACTTAACAAACCAATCAAGGCATCTAGTGGTATTAAAGATAGATTAAAATTATCAAATTAAGGGTCTAAAAAGCATTTTTTTCACACTTAAGCACAAAATGAGGGAGAATCACAAAACCATGCTATTTCATTGAATAAATGTGAGAAAAGGTTTATAAAATGCTCTAAATTTAACACAAGATAAACCCTAAAAATGGGATTTATCAACCTCCCCACACTTAAACCTTAGCATGTCCTCATGCTAAACCAAGAAGGAAACAAGGGGTATGACATTGCAACTAAACTATATGAAAACTATTTAAATGTAACTACCTATTATGAATGCAAATGCTTGGTCAAAACAAATCATCTCCCAAGAGAACATATGTAAGCATAAGTGGACTAGAATTTGAATCTTTGATTAGCCTAGACTTTCCCACCTAACCTATGATAACCTATACAATTAAGTTCTAACCTAACTACCCATTCTTCACTTTTTCCACATACTCATGCATTGATTCTTATTGAACTTTACTTTGGGGCATTTTGTCTCCTTTTTATTTCTTTCTTTTCTTCTTTTCTTTCTTTCTTTTTCTATATTTTTTTCTTTTCTTTTCCATTTTTTTTCTTTTTCTTTTGTTTTTCTTTCTTTCAAACTATATACAAGAACATCAATGCACAAGGTTTAACAATTGATTAATATATGAGTATACACCTAATTTCCAAATATAAAAATACAAAGCACCCTTTTATCCCAACCAATGTTCCCAAATCTCCCTAAACTTGAATAATAAACACTCTCACTAGCCTAAGCCAATCAAAGATCCAAACAAGGAACTTTTATTGTTTTTTCGCTTTAGGCTTGTAATGTGCTAAAATAAAGAACAATTGGGTTAAGCATAGGCTCAAAATTGGCTAACAATGGAAGGTAAAAGGTAGGCTATTTGGGTAAGTGAGCTAATGACACAATGGTCTCAATCATATAAATTCATGAATACAAGGAATAATGGACATATAGAATTAAACAAATCAAGGATCACAATCATAGAAAGAGAATAAAGCACACAAGAAGGAAAATAAGTGGTTATAAGATGTAACCACACTATTAGGCTCAAATCTCACAAGCTTGTGTTCTTAGCTCAAAACCATGTTTCAAAAAAATATATAATTCAAACAAGTTCCACAAAAATTTTCCAATCAATTGGGGTGGTTCCCTATAGGTAAATTCTTTGGAAAATTTTATTGTTTGACTAATGATAAACCAATATTTTATGGTTTATCTTGTGCTCAATTGAGTGGTTTTTATCAAGTCTTTGCACACTTATTCATATAAATTGCATGATTTTACAATTCCTTCCTAATTTTGTTCTATGATTGAAAACTTGCTTCCTAAGCCCTTAAATTGTATATTTTTAATCTCCTTTATACCATTTGATGCCGTGATATGTGCGTTAAGTGTTTTCAAGCTTTATAGGGCGGGAATGGCTTAGACGATGGAAAGGAAGCTTGCAAAAATGGAAGGATCACAAGAAATAAAGGAGATAGCCAGTGAGAAGCGACGCGCACGCATGGCTCACGCGTGCACGTGAATTGGAGTTTTCACGGCGACGCGTGTGCGTACCTGACACGTACGCGTGACACGCGAAGATGACCAATGACGAGTACACGTGCCTGACGCGTACGCATGATGTGCGCTACCTGCAGAAATTGCAGAAAATGCTAGGGCAATTTTGGGCTAAGTTTCGACCCAGTTTTCGGCCCAAAAACACAGACTAGAGCCAGGGGACAAATAGAGACTTGAGACACATTCTCTTTTGGATAGTTTTTAGTTTTAGATTAGAATCTTAGAGAGAAATCAATACTTCCTCTAGGTTTTCTTCACATTCATAGTTTTAGAGTTTATGCTTTTGATTTGGATATTGAGAAGACTCACTACCTCTGTTGATGTTTCTACTATTCTAGTTTGTTTCCTTATTCCTTTACTTTTTAGTCGCCCATTAACCCTGTTCAGATAAGTATGTTTATGATTTTGGGATTGATTAATACAAAGAACTATTTTTACCTTTAATTGATTTTCAGTTATTATTTTAATTAATTTATCATGTCTTCTTTTTATTCCCTTTATATGCCTGTGAACGTTGTATTCATGTCAATGGAGTAGACTCCCAACTTTACTTGGGAGTTGATTAAAAGGAAACCCTTGAGTTGGAATACTCAAGTGTCAATTGGGAATTGGAAGTTGTTGGCTGGCTCTCTAGTCTCTGACTCTAATCCCTCCTTAGGAGAGGATTAGGACCTGGGATTCAGAGTTGGTCAGTTAGTTACTTGACTTTTCTTTATTCAGTAAAGGATAACTAAGTAGAACAATAACCTCTTACTATTGCACTTGGAAAATCCAACAAGGATAGAAATTTCAATTAATCTTCTCCCAATCAAGGCTTTTATTTTAATTATATAAATTCTCTCATTAATTTTCATTACCTTAATTTATAATTATTTACTTTCATGTTCTCCACTCTTAAAATTTCTCGGAAAATTCCTGACTAATAAAATAGCACTCTTTTGTCAACTCGTTGGAAGACAAACTGGGAATTCTATTCCCAGTATTTTATTCTTAAAATTATGACACTCTTTCTAAATTGATAAGCGGGATTTTCATCGGTTAAGAACTATACTTGCAATGCTGTTTACTCTATAAATTCTTTATCGGCAATTTTCCGCTCGTTCAATTTTTGGCGCCGTTACCGGGGAGTTGCAATTGTGTGCTACATTATTGGTTGGTGTACATATTTTTAATTTTTGCATATTTTATTTTATTTTATTACCATGAGCTATATGTTTCTTGCATTGAATGATGCGTTCATTGCCTGATCCGAGCTTAGCCGCATTTGATCCTAAAATTGAAAGAACTATTTCCCGTATTAGGCGAGCTCAGCGTCGGTTAGCCTCTGAGGGCGGTGAAGTGGTTACCACCAATTCACCAATCTCTTTTGAAGGCGAATCTAAAGCGCCATCTGAGGAAGAAACAAGCTCCTTTTCTACTTATTCTGTTGATTTACGTGCAGGTAATATGGCGGAGCCCAGAAGGATTACTCTCCAGGAAGCAGGAGCTCCAGACTTTAAACTGCAACCGTATCAAGCGCGTCACCCAAATCTGGCTGCAGATTTTGAACTGAAGACTGCGCTAATTAACTTACTGCCCAAGTTTCATGGCTTACCTACTCAAGAGCCCATAAAGCACCTCGGAGACTTTCAGACAGCCTACTCGACTACTAGGCATCATGGTGCAGAAGAAACTACTATTTGGCTGTATGTCTTCCCGTTTTCTCTTAAGGGAAAGGTAAGGGATTGGTTCTACACTCAACCTGAAGCAGTCGTTACCAACTGGGATTTGCTAAGAAGGGAGTTTCTGGAAAAATACTTTCCAGCTGAACTTACAGATAGACTAAGGAAAGAGATTTCCTGCATTATCCAAGGCGAGTTAGATACCCTTTATGAATACTGGAAACATTTCAGGAATCTTTTGGACTCATGTCCTCACCACAAGATTGACCAAATGGTATTGATCAGCTACTTCACACAAGGCATGAAGCCTCAGGATAAAACTACATTGGATGCTGCAGGTAATGGCTCTCTGAAGAAATACAAGACGGCAACAGAAGCACGGCAGCTGATCGCTGATCTAGCTGAATCTACCCGGAATACTAGGCATAGGACCAACCATCCCAAGGCTGTTGTGGAGGTTTCCTCTAGAAGTGAGACTGCTGTTCTCACATAGACTCTAGAAGAGATGACCAACATACTGAAGCAGCTACAGCTGAATCAACAACAAACTCAGCCTCCCCCACCACAACAGAGTCAACAGTTGGTTCCTCAAAGAGTATACGGAATATGTGCCTGTTATACTCGTTACACTGATGAGTGTCCACAGCTCCAGCAAGAAGACAACACCTTGGAAGCTACTCATAATTTCTATGACCGCCCAAATTAAGGATACTATCAATAAGGTGGCAATTATAACCAAGGTGGGAACTATAACCAAGGCTGGCAAGATAACTCCAACCAAGGGTGGAGGGAGAACTATAACAGAGGAGGCAGAGACAACCAGGGAAATCAGAGGTCGAATAATAACAACAATCAGAATAACCGGTATTAACAGAACCCTCCCTATCAACAGTAGAACTAAAACCAGCCTTACAGAGCACCTCACCTCAGGCAGTCCCAAGCGCCTTAGAACAACCAACAGCAAACCCCTCAGATTACTTACCCCCCTTCCTCTTCTAATGATGAGATGCTTCGTTCTCTTGTGCAAGGACAGCAAGACATTCAGAACATACTTAACTATACCATAAACAGTCTGAATGCCACTTTACAAGCTCTCATCTCCCGGATGGATTTATTATCTACCCCCAACAATCAGCCTTCAAGCTCCAGTACAATTCCTTCTCAACCTTTACCCAACCCCAAAGGTGGAATTAATGCCATCACTTTGAGGTCTAGAACCACACTACAAGAGAGGAATCATGAGGAGCCAAGCTCAAAGGAGAACATTCAAGTTGAAGTTATTGTTGAAGTGGAGGATGCCGAAGAGGAGGATGAAGTACAAGACATGGTTGAAGAAGAAGTAGCTCAACCAGAGATTAGCGCACCAAAAGAAGCTGAAGCTACAAAAGACACCATCCCTATCCCCTTTCCACACCTTGCTAGGAAGTCCAGAAAGCAGATGGAGCTCGACCCAAAGATGGTGGAGGTCTTCAAAAAGGTTGAGGTAACCTTTCCCCTTTTTGAGGTTACTAGCCAGGTACCTAAATATGCGAAATTTCTAAAGGATTTATGCATGCATAAGGATAGAATACAGGATTTAGAAACCATTCCCTTAGGTAGCTCAATATCTACTTTAATGGGTGCCATACAAGAAAAATGTGGTGATCCGGGTCCATGCATAGTTAGTTGTGCCATTGAGGGTGTAACATTTTCTGACTGCATGTGTGATTTAGGAGCGTGTGTTAGTATTATGCCATTGTCTGTATATAATGCTTTAAGTCTCGCTCCCTTGAAAAGGTCGGTAGCTCGTTTTGTTTTGGCAAATAAAAGCATAATTACAGTGGTTGGAACTGCTAAGGACGTGCTGGTGAGCATTAAGGGGCTCACATTTCGCATTGACTTCTATATTTTGGAGATTCCCCCTAATGACTCAGGAAGATCATCATCCATTCTGCTTGGAAGGCCATTCCTGAAGACTTCAAAGTTCAAATTAGATGCCTTCTCAGGAACTTACTCTTTTGAGATAGATGGCAGAGCAGTCAGTTTTAACTTGGATGAAGCCATGAAACATCCCCCAGAAGATCATTCCATCTTCTAGTGCGACATCATTGATGAGACTGTGGCTGCAGTTCACCAAGAAGAAATAGAAGAGATGCACATGGAGCATGGTCCAAGTGTGGGGAAACCATCTTAACACAATGGGGATACTTTGCCATCATCACTAGCTCCAGATGATCAAGTTCCTAGCCATGACCATAAAATGGAGCTAAAGCCCCTTCCACCCCACCTCAAGTATGCTTACCTTGAGGACAATCAGAAGCTCCCAGTTATCATTGCAAGGGAACTCACTTTCCAACAGGAGGAGCAGTTGCTTAGTGTGCTGAGAAGACACAAGAAAGCAATTGGGTGGAACTTGGCAGATATAGTAGGCATCAGCCCTCAAGTTTGTGAGCACAAGATATTTTTAGAAGAGGGAGCAAGGCATGTCCGTCAACCTCAAAGGCGATTGAATCCCACCATCTTAGAAGTTGTCAAGAAGGAAGTGACCAGACTGCTTGAAGCTGATATCATTTATCCAATATCAGATAGCGAATGGGTTAGCCCAGTACAAATGGTGCCCAAAAAGTCTGGAGTCACAACAGTGAAGAATGAGCCTGGGGAGCTCATAACAACTATAGTGCAGAATTCCTGGAGAGTTTGCATTGATTACAGGCGCCTCAACCAGGCTACCCGCAAGGATAACTACCCCTTGCCATTCATCGATCAGATGCTTGATCGCCTGTCAGGTAAATCACACTACTGCTTTTTAGATGGTTATACAAGCTACTTTCAAATTCATATAGCTCCTGAAGATCATGAGAAGACTACTTTTACATGTCCCTTTGGAACGTATGCATACAAGAGGATGCCTTTTGGCTTATGTAATGCACCAGCTACTTTCCAAAGGTGCATGATGAGTATTTTCTCAGATATTATTGAGAACTGTATGGAAGTTTTCATGGATGACTTTAGCGTATATGGTGATTCATTTAACCTTTGCTTGGATAGTTTAGCTAGAGTATTAGACAGATGTGTTAGTTCAAACCTTGTTTTAAATTTTAAAAAATGTCATTTTATGGTAAATCAATGTATTGCTCTAGGACATGTTGTTTCTAATACTGGTATTTCTGAAGATCCAACAAAAGTAGATGTTATTTATAGTTTACCTTACCCCTCCTCCGTGAGGGAAGTCCATTCATTCCTTGGTCATGCAAGTTTCTACCAGGGGTTTTTCAAGGACTTCAGTAAGGTAGCATTGCCTTTATCCAAACTGCTGTAGAAGGATATTGAGTTCGAGCTGAGTGAGGATTACATGGAAGCGTTTGATAAGCTGAAGATCGCCTTGACTCAAGCCCTGATTGTGAGAGGACCAGACTGGAGCCAGCCTTTTGAGATTATGTGTGATGCCTCCAACCATGCAGTAGGAGCGGCGCTGGCTTAGTGCGGAGGTAAGGACCCTTTCATAATAGCTTATGCCTCTAAGACCTTAGACGCTGCTCAGTCTAATTATACTACCATTGAAAAAGAGCTTATGGCTATTGTTTTTGCTCTGGATAAATGCTGAGCCTACTTACTTGGTACTAAGGTGGTAGTATACTCAGACCATGCAGCTCTAAAATATTTATTAGCTAAAAAAGATTCCAAACCAAAGTTGATACGTTGAATATTGTTGCTGCGAGAATTTGATTTAGAAATTAAGAATAGGAGTGGTTCCTAGAATTTGTGGCGGACCACTTGAGTTGCCTTGAGCACATTACGGGTGACTCCACTCCTATCAATGATGCTTTTACATTTGACAGCTTGCACGCAATATCTGAAGTAGTTCCTTGGTATGCACCTATAGTTAATTATCTAGTTACTCATACCTTCCTCCTAATTTTACTAAGCATCAAAGGGACAAGCTGAAAAGCGAGTCCAAATACTGTATATGGGATGACCCATATTTATAAAGGTATAGTGCAGACCAAATAATTAGAAGGTGTGTACCTCAATCAGAGTTTCAGTCCATTTTAGAGGCCTTCCATTCTTCTGAGAGTGGTGGACATTTTGGCCCTCAAAGAACAGCTAGAAAAATTTTAGACTGTGGATTCTGGTGGCCCACTCTTTTTAAAGATGCTGCTGCCTTCTGTAAATTCTGTCCCTCATGCCAAAGGTTTGGGAATATATCCAAGAGGGATGAGATGCCCCAACAGCTTATTCTATTCTGTGAAATTTTTTATGTTTGGAGCATTGACTTCATGGGTCCATTTCCAAATTCTAGTGGTTTCTTATATATATTGTTAGCTGTAGATTATGTTTCTAAATGGGTGGAAGCAATTCCTACCCGAACTGATGATGCTAACACTATTGTCTCCTTTGTTAGAAAACATATTATCTGTCGCTTTGGATCACCACGAGCAATCGTGAGTGATCAAGGCACTCACTTTTGTAACAGGAGATTAGCAGGTCTACTGAAGAGACACGACATTCTGCACAAGGTATCAACAGCCTATCATCCTCATACTAATGGACAAGCCGAGGTGTCTAACAGGGAGATAAAGCGCATACTGGAGAAGATAGTCAAGCCTTATAGGAAGGACTGGAGCACCAGGCTTGTAGACGCACTCTGGGCCTATCGGACAGCATACAAGACGCCAATAGGGATGAGCCCCTTTCGCCTAGTATATGAAAAGGCTTGCCACCTCCCAGTGGAGATGGAACACAAGGCTTTCTGGGCTGTGCGGGAATGCAACATGGGATTTGGGAAGGCTGGTGCTGAAAGAAAGCTGCAACTAACAAAACTGGAGACCCTTCACCTCGAAGCATATGACAACTCCAGGCTATACAAAGAAAAGGCGAAGGCTGTGCATGACAAACATATCAAGAGAAGAGAGTTCAGACCTGGGGAGCTAGTTCTCCTTTACAACTCATGGCTGAGGCTTATGCCAGGCAAGCTGAGATCCAGGTGGGAAGGCCCCTATAGAGTAGAGAAG
Source organism: Arachis ipaensis (assembly GCF_059453495.1). Taxonomy (NCBI): domain Eukaryota; kingdom Viridiplantae; phylum Streptophyta; class Magnoliopsida; order Fabales; family Fabaceae; genus Arachis; species Arachis ipaensis. Next base: position 89,012,048 of record NC_142440.1, on the reverse strand, counting down.
GCAGAGCCATATGGAGTCTTTCACCTGAGCCATCCTTCAAGTTCCAAATGCATCAAGGTCAATGGACATCACTTAAAGCTGTATCATGGTGAGAAGATGAAGAACAATAAGGTGCTCGAGATCTTCCTCTTGGAGGATCCACCAGCAGCGGAAGATTGAGCTTGTGGACCGTCCAACTTAAGGACGTAAAAGCAAAGTGCTAGGTGGGAGACAACCCACCATAGTATGATCGTTCCTTTTCATTCCTAGTTTTATTTTCTTTTGTTTTTCACAGTAGTCCTTCATAATTTTTGCATATTCATCTGCATAATGCATAAGAAAAAAAAAACCAGCACTCGACGCGCGAGCGTCGCTGACGCGTACGCGTCATATGAGTGAGCGAGACAAATAAGAATTGAACAGAGAGTTGCATGGGAGTGGGGTTGGAAGTGTGCCTTGAACACAAGCAAGACCACGTGTACGTGTCCCTCACACGTATGCGTCGCTTGCGATTTCAGCCCATCACGTGTCCGCCTCCCTGATGCGCACACGTGACAATGTAAAATTGGCATACTTGGTGTTTGGCCAGAGAGTTATGATGGTGTGGGGCTGGAACTGTGCTGGGAGCAAAATCCCATCACGCGTATGCGTCCCTGACGCGTGCACGTCGTTTTCCCACAATGGCCATCCACGCGTGCCCGTCCCTGACGCGGACGCGTCATGTGCATTTTTGGCTCTCGTGCATATCAAACAGAGACTTGTGCATGCGCGGGGCTGCCTTCGCGCCAATTGCACAACCCATATCATCCGTATGCGTCGCTTAGAAATCACGCGACCCATGCGTACGCGTGCCTTACGCATACGCGTCGCATGCGACGCACAATTAAACCACCTCAGCGCCTGATTTCAATTCATCCACCCCCCAATGCTAACTCTTTTTCCTAATTAATTCTTCCTTCTTCTCTCTTTCTTCTTCCTCCATTGTTCCTTATTCTTTCTTCATATCTATTACTTTCTTCTCCCCTTCTTCAACTTCTTCATCAGGTTTCTTTTCTTTCTCTCATCTACCCCTTCATTATTACATTAATTTATGTTTCTTTCTTCTTTTTTTTTCTTTTAGTTTCAATTATCCATGGTTTCTTTTTCTTTCTTTTTTTTTCATGCATTTTTATGTTGGTATTGGAGTTTTATTTGGGTATTATCTTACTATACTAATGCTTGTGGATACTTGATAAACCATTATTTTATGGCTTATCTTGTGCTCAATTGAGTGGATTTTATCAATCTTTCATACACTTATCCATACAAAATGCATGTTTTTACAATTTCCTTCTCGATTTTGTGCTATGATTGAAAACATGCTTCGTGCTCTTAAATTTTACTATGTTTAATCCTCTCCTATTACCATTCAATGCCTTGATATGTGTGTTAAATGATTTCAGGATTTATAGGGCATGAATGGATTAGAGGATGGAAAGGAAGCATGCAAAAGTGGAAGGAATACAAGAAGTTAAAGAAATTGCTAAGCTGTCCAACCTGACCTCTTCGCACTCAAATGGTTATAACTTGAGCTACAGAGGTCCAAATGATGCAGTTTCAGTTGCGTTGGAAATTTAACATCTGGGGCTTCGAAATGATATATAATTTATCATAGTGTCCGTAAATCTAGGTGACGTGCACGCGTGATTTACGCGGACGCATCGCAGTGACAAAAACCAACGTGGCAGATTTCGCAACCAGCGATTTTTGGGCTGTTTCTAGCCCAGTTTTTGGCCCAAAAAACACATATTAGAGGCTATAAAGTGGGGAAATCCATTCATTCATAAATCATACTTTCATAATTCACAATTTGAGATTTTAGATGTAGTTTTAGAGAGAGAGAGGCTCTATCCTCTCTCTTAGGATTTAGGATTAGGATTAGGATTTAGGATTTCTATTATGACTAGGCTACTTCTCTTCATTCCAGGTTCAATATTCCTTTAATTTATTCTATTACTTTAATTGTTATTTATCTTTTTAATTTGGCTTATGAATCTTTCCATGTTAGATTTGAATATTCTATTTAATATAATTTGAGGTATTTCAGATTTATGATTGTTTTACTCTATTTAAAATGTTTTCAATTTAATTCAAGATTTATTCCTTTTTTGCTTTGGTTAAGTAATTGGTAACACTGGAGTTATCAGACTCAGCAGTTGATTTAAAATTAGAAATTACTTATTGATTTGGATCGCTCTAAAGCTAGTCTTTCTACAGGAGTTGACTTGGACTTGAGAGTACAAAGCTCCCTATTGGAGCCAGCCTCCTAACAAAGATGAAAATGATGCCTTATATAGGCTTCACAAAATGAAAACGAAATTGAAGACAAATTACAATTAATTGGAATTCCTATTCTAACTTGTTCTTGTGCCTTTGAGTAATGATGTGGGCTTGGCTTGCTTTGGATTTGAAGAGAGATGGGTCCATTTGGCCTTGATTCAATTGGTGAAGAATTGAATCTAATTTGATTTTTAATTGAATTTTGGACCATGGTGCAGCTCCCAGGGCAGGGCTCAGTTGTGAAAGTTAACTGAGCGCCCAAACTTGTCTTTGGCCCTTCCTTGCGCGCACCAAGCCTTGTTTGCCTTGCAATTCTGTTGCGCATGACAAGCCTTGGTGCAGCCTCCTAGCGTGCCTTGCTTGCAATAATTCGAAGGGTGCAGTGCTCAGTTGAAAAAGTGAACTGAGCGCCCTTGTGCGCATAGAAGGGTCCTCTCTTCGATCCTTGGTGGGAGCAATTCAGCTCCAATTTTCCTTGTGAATAAAACAAAGGTAGAGCTCAGTTGAAAAAGGCACCTTTGTCCTTTAGGTCATGGGTTCGAAACCTTGTGGCTTCATTCCTTGGAGTTGTGCCTTGAATTAATTTTAAGGAAGGCACGATAAAGTTCACTTAGTGAACTGAGCTATGCATGTCTTTGTGATTCTTTGTAGCGCTCAGTTTACTCATCCAACTCAGCTTCCTTGCTGATGCCAACTTAGTGCCCATAAATGCTAATCCTTGCTTGAGCTCTCATTCCGTCCATTAAATAATGCCAATGCATGATGGTATTAATTAACTGAATGCATGCATGCTTTATTTTCACGCCTTGGCATTGATTTAATAATGCATGCTTTCATCAATTCCTTAATGCCGTAGCATTGCATTTATTCTCATGCTTTCATTAAATTATTGGCTTTATTAATTAATTGCTAATGCATTGGCCAATTTATTTTAACGACAGTAAAATGAAATGCATGCTTCCATGACTTTAAGTATTGATGCTTAATGCATTTAACGTTAAAGCATTTATTTACCAATTAGAAATGTATGGCTTTATTTAATAATGCTTAATGCATTAACGTTAAAGCATCATTTGCCAATTGCATTTTCATCAATTAATGCATGCATGCATACGGCATTGATGCATGTCTCAAGGCTTCATTGTCATGAGCCACGCTTTTAAAATCGTGGCCTAAGGTTCCAAAGCGTGCTCAATCTTCAAAGCGTGCCCAAAATTCCTCTTTTCTTCTTTTTAGCTCATTTTGTGCTTTTTTGCTTATTTTTCTCCTTATTTTCTACAAAATTTATAAAATCAAAAGATCAAGGAAATATACCTTTAAGCACAAAAGAATGCAATATTTAAGCACTAATTATCAATTTCTTGTATGAAAAAGCATTGAAAAGCATGACATGATGACATCTCATTAGTAATAAGCTCTTCAAGACAAATATAAATTAGATTTCATTAACTCAATTCATATAGTAAATACAGGTAACATTGTAAGAAGACAACTCATGAAAGCAGGGAACATAGAATCAAGCACTGAACCCCCACTGATGGTGTATGTGCACTCTATTCTCTCAAGTGTATAGGGTAATCACTCTACTCTTCTCTAGTCATGCTTTCTAAAATTTTTTCTTCACCTAACTAATCAATAATATTTAATATACCAATGCAAACATCATGAGGTCTTTTTCAAGGTTGTAATGGGGTCAAGGTAAAGGTGAGGGTATATGTATACGGCTAAGTGAGCTTTATAAATTGAATCTTTAATTAACATAATCCTTCACCTAACATACATATACTCTATATAACTTTAGAATCATGCCTAGTGACGTGGCAGAAATTGGCGAATTAAGAATTGTTATGAGATATGCGTTGCAAGTATAGTTCTTAACCAACCAGAAATCCGCTTATCAATTTAGAAGGGTTGTCACAAAAATCAAAATTAAAATACTGGGAGTATGAATCCCAGGTCGTCTCCCAACGAGTTGCAGAAAGGTGTGCTATTTTATTAATCAGATGTTTTCAAAAAGGGTTTGAGTTGAATAAACAGGAAATTAAATTGGAGAAATTAAGTAAGTTAAATAAAAGCCTTGACTGGGAGTAGATTAGTTGGAAGCCCTATTCTTGTTGAAGTACTCTCAAGATTAATTGATAATTGAAGGTTGTTTTGTTTAGTTATCCCTTACTAGGTAAGGGAAAGTCAAACAAGTTGGAATACTGTTTCTATTCACAAGTTCCAATCCGCTCAATTGAAAAGGATTAGTGTCAGTGACTAGAGAGCATTCCAACAATAAACCCAATTAAAATTTTTCTTTTAAGCATCCCAACTCAAGGGTTCCTTTCAATCAACTCCCTATCAAGTTAGGGAACTACTCGCTCATTGTGAATGTAGAACTCATAACATAGAAAAGGGAATTAAAGAAAGACATGATAAATAAAACTCAAAGAAATCAATTAAAAATAAAAGTAATTCTTGTATTAATAAATTCTAAATTAATCCAATAGTAAAATTGAGTAAATTAAAGGACATGGAAGAGTAAAGACAAGTAAAGAAAACGAACTAGAATGACGAAGTCTTGATGAGGTAATAACTCTTCTCAATATCCCAATGCAAAGAGCAATAGAAATAAAAATCCTAAGAACTATGAATGTGTAGAGAGAAAACCTAGAGGATGAGTGAGACTAGATCTAAAAACTAAAAATTGTGTAGAATGAATGTTGTTCTGGGTTTTTTCATGTTCTCTGGCTCTAGTATGCTTTTCTGGGCCAAAAACTGGGTCAAAACAGGGCCCAAAATCGCCCCAGCGAATTCTGCAGATTATGCAGATCGCGCACGTCACGCGATTGCATCATTCATGCGGACGCGTCATTCGGCGTTTTGCTTGCCACGCGGGCGCGTCGTCCACGCCTCCGCGTCACTTGTGCTATTCCAATCCGCGCGGTTGCATGAGCCATGCAGCCGCATCACTGCAATTTCCTCTCTTTCGCGCGGTCGCGTGAGCCATGCGGCCGTGTCACTTTTCACTGGTCATCTCCTTAATTTCTTGTGTTCCTTCCAATTTTTCAAGCTCCCTTTCCAATCTCCAACTCATTCATGCCCTATAAAGCCTGAAACACTTAACACACAGATCACGACATCGGATGGAATAAAGGAGAATTAAAATACATAATTAAAAGACTCTAGGAAGCAAGTTTTCAATCATGTAATAATTTTAGAAAGGAAGTATAAATGCATGCTAATCATATGAATAAGTGGGTAAAGATCATGATAAAACCACATAATTAAGCACATTATAAACCATAAAATAGTGGTTTATCAACTTCCCCACACTTAAACATTAGCATGTCCTCATGCTTGGTTGAAGGAGATAAAATAAATGAGTAGGAACATATAAAACTCATGCAATGCAATGCAACTTATATATGTGAATGCAACTATATGATTCTTGTCCACTTGATCAATAGTAAATAAGCTCTTCAAAATGATTACAAATCAAATTCCACTAATTCAATTCTTATACAGTAAGAACAGATAAAAATGCAAGAAGGTAGCTCATGAAAGCAGGGAACATAGAATTTTAAGCATTGAACCCTCACTGATGATGTATGTACGCTCTAATCTCTCTAGTGTATAGGGCAATCACTCTATCCTTCTCTAATCGTGCTCTCTAATTTTTGTTCTTCTCCTAACCAATCAACAACATTTAATATACCAATGCAAACATCATGAGGTCTTTTCAAGGTTGTAATGGGGCTAAGGTAATGGTAAGGATACATATATGGCTAAGTAAGCCTATAAACTGAATCTTTAATTAACCCAAGCTTTAACATAACATATATATATTCTATATAACCTTAGAATTCATACCTAGCTACCCAGAATTTCCCTTTCACATTCCACACTCATGTATCAACTTTTTATCTTAATTTTATCATACATGCATTGATTTTTGAATTCTTAACTTAACAATGGGGTAATTTTGTCCTCTTATTTATTTATTGAATATTTTTGGTTTTTTTTTTTAACATAAACATAAAAATAAACATAGCTTATCAATGCACATAGATTTTTAATTCTTATAGTTTCACATGAGTAGGTGTCCAAATTCCCATTATATTACCATGACACATTCCCTTATTATCTTTTGTTTCCACAATTTCCCATTATATTAGCACACATAATTCTATCTTAAGCTAACCAAAGATTCAGTTTGGGATATATAATTGTTTTTCCGCTTAAGGCTAGTAATGTGGAAAAATATAGAACAAATGGGATTTAAAGGCTCAAAGTGGCTAACAAAGGTAATTGAAAGGGTAGGCTTAATTTGGATAAGTGAGCTAAACAATTAATGGCCTCAATTATATGCAAACATATAAATATAATAAACATTGGACATATAGGATAAAACAAAATATAGATTACAATCATAGAGAAGTAAACACACAAGAATAAAATAATTATGGTTAAATAGTGTAACCATGCATAAAGGCTCGAATTTCACAGGTTGTGTGTTCTTTAGCTCAAAAATCATGTTCCAAATACAACTTCAAGCAAATTTAACATAAAAGTTTTAATTAAAATTAGTGAAATTTTGTTCCAAAAATAGAGTCTTAGAAGAAACTTGTTGTCTTTTCAATCAAGTAGAACATGCATGCAACTAATCTATTACTATGAAATTTATCCGATTCTATAAAAGAAAAACTAGCTAAATATCCTAATTTATTGGTGTTTAGGGAAGAGAAATTACCTCCGGAAGTCAGGTACTGACCGACCTCCCCACACTTAAGGCTTTGCACCGTCCTCGGTGCCATCTGTTAGAAACAAAGGTGGGCTGGTAGTAGTATCTCCACAGCCTGGGCTATCATGGCTTCCTGTGCTGGTAAAGGACATGGAGTCCGGGGTGTCTGAGTCCTTGAATTTTCCCATAATCAGCTCTTTGAGGTATGTGAATCGGCGCTTGTTACGGCGCTCTCTCATCTTAGCTTTGTGTTCCTGCCGAACCAACCTTTCGAGTATCTGATGGAGCAGTTGGTCCGTAGTAGGTGCTTGTGGTGTTGAGGAAGGAATATCTTCAACCGGTTTAGTAGGATGGCTTGTGGTGGCTGGTGGAGGTCTGATGTATTTCCCGCTAGAGGGAAGATCTAGAGCTCTTTGAATAGCTTCTTCTGTAATGGGGACTTGCTTCTGACGGACAAAGACAGACTGCAGGGTTGGCAGGTGGAAGTTGGAGTAGAACTCGACTACCCAAGAAAGATTGACCTGCCTCGGCTGTCTCTGTAGGAAACCCCATTGTCTTTGTACAATTTGCGGCTCAACAAAGGTAGCAATATGGTTTGGGAGGAGAAGAAGGTATTCGTTGTTGTAACTCCTTTCTGCCAGGATGGGGAACATCTGCTCACAGTAGCGATTGGGAAATCGCGCAGTGTCCTTTGCTGGGAAGGCTTTTTCTTTATCATCAACCTTTATAATCCTCTTAGTTCTTTTTGTTGAGGGTTTAACCGCAGTTGAAGAGGGCTCTGCCACTAATGCTCTTTTTGTTCCTCTTCTTGCTGGTGGTTTGGGAGTAGCTTTCTCTTTTCCTTTCTTGGTGGCCATCCTGAAAGGGAGAAAAGACGAAGTATGTCAAAATGTCAAGGGGTAAAGCAAGGAATATGATGGTATGGGTGGCAATCAATGCACATTAAAGATGAATGAAGTGAACAGATGGTCATGACTACATGTGAAAAGTTCATCAAAGGGAATAAAGCAAGTGCATGTTTGGGTAATTAGATGCAAGATGTTTATTGGCATGCTGGCAAAGGCATGAGTAACATAGGTCAAGCATCACTCGTAACAAACCATCACGTTTGTATTGACAATTATTTTCAACGAATAAAATATGAAAGGGGTTTTGTGAAAAACAAGCATTTAATAATAGAATAGAATAACGTAGAAAAATGCATAATGCTATATTGGCCTTTTCACAAACACATAGCGTACATGGTAAATAAGGTATAGAAAGTATTAAAGTGAACATGCAAGCAACCCTTTAAAAAGGTAATATATAATTGCCAAACAATTTTACAACGATCCACAAGCATATAATGAGAAATAATGACTCAAGTAAATTTCCAACACCAAGTAAAAAAGAAAAAGAAAGAAAAAAGAAAATATGGATAATGAAAGTAAAAAGAAAAGAAAAGAACGTGACATATAAAAATAAGAAGAATAATAGAAAAGTAAGGGGGGAAGAAAAGAAAACCTTGTTAATGGGAGTGAGAGAGAGAGATAGAGTAGAAAGTGAGAAAGAAGGAAGAAGGGAGAAAGAAGAAATAAGGGGGGAAAAAGAAAAAATAGGATTTGGGGAAAAGAAAGATAAGATAATTGGCAAATCAGGGAAGCTGTGCAGCGCAAGTGACGCGGCCGCGTGGGGCACGCGGTCGCGCGAATTGCGCTTATAATAATTGACGCGGTCGCGTCGGTCACGCGGTCGCGGGACCCGTTTTATGCTACTTGCGCGAGGGCAGCCTCGCGCTTGCACAACTCTCTGTACGAAATTTTATTTATTGCCAAATCTGGGGTGACGCGATCGCGTAGGGCATGCGATCGTGTGAGTGGCCATGAGAAGGATATGACGCGGTCGCATCGGTCACGCGGCCGCGTGGGAAGAATTGTGCGTTCAGCACCAATCTAGCACCACTCTAGCACAACTTTCGGTCGTGCACCCTTTTTACGTCGAATTCCAGGGCACGCGGCCGCGTGAGTGACGCGGTCGCGTGGGAGTCCAATGTTCCCATTTGACGCGGACGCGTCGGTGATGCGGTCGCGTGGGGCGATTTGTGCCACTGGCACGCCTCCGCCACGCTCTTGCGGGACTCTCTGTTCGTTTTATTATTTCCTCCCATCTCCTGCTACGCGGACGCGTCAATGAGGCTGTCGCGTCGCGTAAAAAAAAATTTTTTTTAAAAATATGTAAATGCATATGCGCAAAATGTACTGATAAAGAGAAGAGTTATTGAATAGGGAAAACTAAAAATAAAGAAAATAATGATCATACCATGGTGGGTTGTCTCCCACCTAGCACTTTTCTTTAACGTCCGTAAGTTGGACGCTCCACATCTCAGGCTTCGGCTATGTGGGGATCTTCCAAGAGGAAGATCTCGAGCTCCTTGTTTTTCTTCAGCTTCTCGCCATGGTACAACTTTAAACGATGTCCATTAACTTTGATAAGTTCAGAGCTTGAAGGATGGCTTAGATGATAAACTCTGTATGGTTCGGCCTTCTCTACTCTGTATGGACCTTCCCATCTCGATCTCAACTTGCCTGGCATGAGCCTCAGTCGAGATTTGTAAAGGAGGACTAAGTCCCCAGGTTGGAACTCTTTTCTCTTGATGTGCTGATCATGTACAGCCTTCATCTTCTCCTTGTATAGTCTTGAGTTCTCATAAGCCTTTAGGCGAAGGCTTTCTAGTTCTTGCAGTTGCAACTTCCTTTCAGCTCTGGCTTTCTCAATTCCCATGTTGCACTCCTTTACTGCCCAAAAGGCTTTGTGCTCTATTTCAACAGGGAGATGACAAGCTTTGCCATAAACTAAGCGGAAAGGACTCATCCCAATGGGTGTTTTGTATGCTGTTCTGTATGCCCAGAGTGCATCTTGTAGCCTGGTGCTCCAGTCTCTTCTATGAGGTTTGACTATCTTCTGCAAGATACGCTTTATCTCTCTGTTTGACACCTCGGCTTGCCCATTAGTTTGAGGATGGTAGGCTGTTGCAATCTTATGAATTATCCTATGCTTCTTCATTAATCCTGTTAGTCTCCTGTTACAAAAATGGGTGCCTTGATCGCTCACGATTGCTCGTGGTGATCCAAAGCGACAAATAATGTGGTTTCTCACAAAGGAAACAATAATGTTAGCATCATCAGTGCGGGTAGGAATTGCTTCCACCCATTTGGAAACGTAATCCACAGCTAAGAATATATAAAAATAACCATTAGAATTTTGAAATGGACCCATGAAGTCAATGCCCCAAACATAAAAAATTTCACAGAAAAGCATAATTTGTTGAGACATCTCATCCCTCTTGGATATATTACCAAATTTTTGGCATGGGAAACAAGATCTACAAAATTCAGCAGCATCTCTAAAAAGTGTAGGCCACCAGAATCCACAGTCTAAGATTTTTCTAGCTGTTCTTTGAGGGCCAAAATGTCCTCCACTCTCAGACGAGTGACATGCCTCTAAGATGGACTGGAATTTTGATTGAGGCACACACCATCTAATTACCTGGTCAGCGCCACATCTCCATAAATATGGGTCCCATATATAATATTTAGACTCGCTTTTCAGCTTGTCTCTTTGATGCTTAGAAATGTTTGGAGGAAAGGTGCGGCTAACTAGATAATTAGCTACAGGTACATACCAAGGGACTACCTCAGATACTGCTTGCAGGTTATCAAATGGGAAATTATCAGCTATAGGAGTTGGGTCATCGGTAATATGCTCAAGGCGACTCAAATGGTCTGCAACTAAATTCTGGTTACCACTCCTATCCTTAATTTCTAAATCAAATTCTTGTAATAGCAGTATCCAACGTATAAGCCTTGGTTTGGACTCCTTTTTAGCTAATAGATACTTTAGAGCTGCGTGGTCCGAGTACACTACTACCTTCGCACCAAGTAAATAGGCTCGGAATTTATCCAGAGCAAAAATAATAGCAAGAAGCTCTTTCTCAGTAGTAGTGTAATTGGACTGAGCGGCATCTAAAGTTTTAGACGCATAAGCAATAACAAAGGGGTCCTTACCTTCACGCTGAGCCAGTGCTGCTCCTATTGCATGGTTGGAGGCATCGCACATTATTTTAAATAGCTGGGTCCAGTCTGGTCCTCTCACAATTGGAGCTTGAGTCAGGGCGGTCTTCAGCTTATCAAATGCTTGTTTGCAATCCTCACTAAACTCGAACTCCATATCCTTCTGCAGTAGTCTGGATAAGGGAAGTGCTACCTTACTGAAGTCCTTAATGAATCTCCTGTAAAAACCTGCATGGCCAAGGAACGAACGGACTTCCCTCATAGAAGAGGGGTAAGGTAAACTAGAAATAACATCCACCTTTACTGGATCTACAGAAATGCCAGTATTAGACACAACATGTCCTAGTACAATACCTTGTTTTACCATAAAGTGACATTTTTCAAAATTTAATACAAGGTTTGTACTGACACATCTATCTAATACTCTAGATAATCCATCTAAGCAAAGGGTAAAGGAATCGCCATACACACTAAAATCATCCATAAAAACTTCTATACAGTCCTCAATAAGATTAGAAAAAAGACTCATCATGCACCTTTGAAAGGTAGCTGGTGCATTACACAAGCCAAAGGGCATTTTCTTGTAAGCATAAGTCCCAAAAGGACATGTAAAAGTGGTCTTTTCCTGATCCTCAGGAGCTATATGAATCTCGAAATAACCTGTGTAAAACAATAATGTGATTTACCTGACAAGCGATCCAGCATTTGATCAATGAATGGAAGAGGATAGTGATCCTTACGAGTGGCCTGGTTGAGGCGTCTGTAGTCAATGTAGACCCTCCAGGCGTTCTGAACTCTGGTTGCAGTGAGATCTCCATGCTCATTCTTCACTGTAGTGACTCCAGACTTCTTGGGCACCACTTGTACTGGGCTTACCCATTCACTGTCTGAGATGGGACAGATGATATCTGCCTCCAGTAGTCTGGTCACTTCCTTTTTGACAACCTCTAAGATAGTGGGGTTTAGTCTTCTCTGGGGTTGACGGACAGGTCTTGCTCCCCCTTTTAAAAATATTCTATGCTTACAGACTTGAAGGTTGATGCCTACTATGTCTGCCAAGCTCTAACCAATTGCCTTCTTGTGCCTCCTCAGCACACTAAGTAACTGCTCTTCCTGTTGAGAAGTGAGTTCCCTTGCAATGAATATTGGAAACTTCTACTCGTCCTCAAGGTAAGCATATTTGAGGTGTGGAGGAAGGGGTTTTAATTCTAACTTCTGATCATTGTCAGGCTCTGGGTTGTCTGGAGCTGGTGAAAAAGGTAAAGCACTGTCATTGTCCTCTGAGAATGTCCCCACACTTGGACCTTGCCCTATGTACTTCTCTTCAAATTCCTCCTGGTGAACTTCAGCCACGGTTTCATCTATGATGTAACACTAGAGGATAGAATGATCCTCCGGAGGATGCATCATAACTCCATTCAGATTAAAGATTACTACTCGGCCATCTATTTCAAAAGAGTATGTTCCTGAAAAAGCATCTAATTTGAACTTCGAGGTCTTCAGGAATGGTCTTCCGAGTAGGATTGATGACGGCTTCTCTGAGTCATTTTGGGGCATCTCCAGGATATAAAAATCAATGGGAAATGTGAGCCCCTTAATGCCCACTAATACATCTTCAGTAACTCCAACCACTGTAATAATGCTTTTATCTGCTAACACAAAACGAGCTTCCGACCTTTTTAAGGGAGGGAGCCTCAAAATATCATATATAGACAAAGGCATTATACTCACACATGCTCCTAAATCACACATGCAGTCAGAAAATACCACACCACCAATAGTACAATTAACCATACATGGACCTGGGTCACTACACTTTTCAGATAAACCTCCCATTAAAGCAGATATGGAACTACCTAAAGGAATAGTTTCTAATTCATTAATTTTGTCTTTATGTATACATAAATCTTTTAGAAACTTGGCATATTTAGGTACCTGTTGAATAACATCAAAAAGAGGAACAGTTACTTCAACCTTTTTGAATATCTCTACCATTTTGGGATCAGGTTCTAGCTGCTTCCTGGGCTTCCTTGCAAGTTGTGGAAATAGAATGGGAGTGGTGTCTTCTGCAGTGTCTGCGCCCTTTGGTGCTTCCTCCTGTGGTTGAACTTTTTCTTTTTCATCTATGTCCTGTATGTCCTCTTCCTCTTCAACATCTTCTATTTCCACTACCTCTTCAGCTGAGGCGTGTTCTGGTGGGCTTGGCTCCTCCAGATTCCTCTCCTGTAGTGTGGTTCCGGACCTTAGGGTGATGGCATTAATGCCACCCTTTGGATTGGGTAATGGTTGAGAGGAAATTCCACTGGAGCTCAAAGGCTGGTTATTGGAGTTATTCGTTGATCCAATCTATGAGACAAGAGCTTGCAGGGTAGAGTTCAGACCATTTAGTGTAGCATAAAGGTTATTTTCCATGGTCTATTGTCTCCGATCAATAGATTATAGTAAGTCATCATTAGCAGATGAAGAAGGATAAGTAATTTGAGAGGTCTGCTGTTGGGTATTCTGTGGTCCTTGGGATTGCCTCAGGTGAGGTGCTCTGTAAGGCTGGTTCTGGTTTTGCTGCCTGTTGTTGTTGTTATTCCACCTCTGATTTTCCTGATTGTCTCTGCCTCCTCTGTTGTTATTGTCCCTCCAATTCTGGTTAGAATTGTCCTGCCATCCATGGCTGTAATTGCCACCTTAATTGTACCCTTGGTTGGGGCGGTCATAGAAGTTATGAGTGGCTGCCACGGTGTTGTCTTCCTGCTGGAGCTGCGGACATTCGTCAGTATAATGGCTATAATCAGCACAGATTCTACAAATTCTCTGTGGGACTAACTGTTGGCTTTGCTGTGGTGGAGAAAGTTGAGCTTGCTGAACTTGTTGTTAATTCAATTGCATCTGCTTCAGCAAGTTGGTCATTTCACAGATACTCTGAGTTAGAGTAGCAGTCTCTCTGCTAGAGGATACTTCTGCAATGGATTTTGAACGGCCTTGTTTCTACCTGTGATTCCGAGTGGATTCATCTAAGTCGCTGATCAATTGCTATGCCTCATCGGTGGTCTTGTACTTTTTCATAGACCCATTGCTAGCACTTTTCAATGTGGTTTTATCTTGGGGCCTCATGCCCTGTGTGACGTAACTGAACAACACTATCTTGTCAATCATATGGTGGGGGCATGCTTCTAGAAGATTATTGAAGCGCTCCCAGTATTCATAGAGAGTCTCAGATTCGTCCTGAACAATCATGGAAATGTCTTTCCTCAGTTTATCAGTAACTTCAGCTAGAAAGAACTTTTCCAAAAATTCTCTTCTAAATGTATCCCAGTGGTAAGCCATGAAACTTGGGCATCAAATTGAGCAGTGAAGTCTTTATTTCAAAGTATGTAGCCACCGCTGGGTGATGCGCTTGAAATGGTTGCATTGTAAAATCAGGGGCTCCAGCCTCCTGGATACTAACTCTCCTAGGTTCTGCCATGTCACCTACACGTAAATCAACCGAATCAGTAGAACGGGGGCTGGTTTCTTCCTCAAATGATGTTTCAGATCCGCCCTCAGAGAGGACTAACCGACACCGAGCTTGCCTTATTTGTGAAATAGTTCTTTCAATCTCAGGATCGAATACTGGCAAGTTTGGATCAGGAGGTGAACGCGTCATCTAGCGAAAGAAACAAGCAGCTCATAGTAGCAAGATAAAATAAAATGCAAATAAATAAATTCCAATTAATAACTTTAGCACTCTATTGCAACTCCCCGGCAACGGCGCCAGAAATTGACGTGGCGGAAATTGGCGAATTAAGTATCGTTATGAGATATGCGTCGCAAGTATAGTTCTTAACCAACCAGAAATCCGCTTATCAATTTAGAAGGGTTGTCACAAAAATCAAAATTAAAATACTGGGAGTATGAATCCCAGGTCGTCTCCCAACGAGTTGTAGAAAGGTGTGCTATTTTATTAATCAGATGTTTTCAAAAAGGGTTTGAGTTGAATAAACAGGAAATTAAATTGGAGAAATTAAGTAAGTTAAATAAAAGCCTTGACTGGGAGTAGATTAGTTGGAAGCCCTATTCTTGTGGAAGTACTCTCAAGATTAATTGATAATTGAAGGTTGTTCTGTTTAGTTATCCCTTACTAGGTAAGGGAAAGTCAAACAAGTTGGAATACTGTTTCTATTCACAAGTTCCAATCCGCTCAATTGAAAAGGATTAGTGTCAGTGACTAGAGAGCATTCCAACAATAAACCCAATTACAATTTTTCTTTTAAGCATCCCAACTCAAGGGTTCCTTTCAATCAACTCCCCATCAAGTTAGGGAACTACTCGCTCATTGTGAATGTAGAACTCATAACATAGAAAAGGGAATTAAAGAAAGACATGATAAATAAAACTCAAAGGAATCAATTAAAAATAAAAGTAATTCTTGTATTAATAAATTCTAAATTAATCCAATAGTAAAATTGAGTAAATTAAAGGACATGGAAGAGTAAAGCTAAGTAAAGAAAATGAACTAGAATGACGAAGTCTTGATGAGGTAATAACTCTTTTCAATATCCCAATGCAAAGAGCAATAGAAATAAAAATCCTAAGAACTATGAATGTGTAGAGAGAAAACATAGAGGATGAGTGAGACTAGATCTAAAAACTAAAAATTGTGCAGAATGAATGTTGTTCTTGGTTTCTGCATGTTCTCTGGCTCTAGTATGCTTTTCTGGGCCAAAAATTGGGTCAAAACAGGGCCCAAAATCGCCCCCAGCGAATTCTGCAGATTATGCAGATCGCGCACGTCACGCAATCGCGTCATTTATGTAGACGCATCATTCAGCGTTTTGCTTGCCACGCGGGCGCGTCGTCCACGTCTCTGCGTCACTTGTGCTATTCCAATCCGCGCGGTTGCGTGAGCCATGCGGCCGCGTCACTGCGATTTCCTCTCTTTCGCGTGGTCACGTGAGCCATGCGGCCGCGTCACTTTTCGCTGGTCATCTTCTTAATTTCTTGTGTTCCTTCCAATTTTGCAAGCTCTTTTTCCAATCTCCAACTCATTCATGCCCTATAAAGCCTAAAAAACTTAACACACAGATCACGACATCGGATGGAATAAAGGAGAATGAAAATACATAATTAAAAGTCTCTAGGAAGCAAGTTTTCAATCATGTAATAATTTTAGGAAGGAAGTATAAATGCATGCTAATCATATGAATAAGTGGGTAAAGATCATGATAAAACCACACAATTAAGCACATTATAAACAATAAAATAGTGGTTTATCACCTAGCTACCCATAGTCTTCACTTTTGCATTACATACTCATGCATCAACTTTCTTTTAATTTTTGTTACACATGCATTAATCCTTGAACTTAAGTTAACTTAGAATCAGGATAATTTTGTCCCTTTATATTTATTTAAAAAAAAAATTTTTGAACGTGAAAATAAATATAGCTTATCAATGCACATGGATTTTGATTTTTCATAGTTTCACATGAATAGCTACCCAAATTCCCATTATTTTATCATGAAGCATCCCCTTATTAACCCTTGTTCCCACAATCTTCCCATACTCAATTAACACACAATTTCTATCTTAAGCTAACCAAAGATTCAATTGGGATATTTAATTATTTTTCCGCTTAAGGCTAGTAATGTGGTAAAATATAGAACAAATGGGATAAAAAGGCTCAAAGTGGCTGACAAAGGTAATTTAAAGGGTAGGCTTATTTGGTATAAGTGAGCTAAACAATTAATGGCCTCAATCATACGCATGCATATAACATATTAAACATTGGACATATAGGATGAAACAAAATAAAGATCACAATCATAGAGAAGCAAACACACAAGAATAAAATATTTATGGTTAAATAATGTAACTATGTAATTAAGCTCAAATATCACAAGTTGTATGTTCTTAGCTTTTTAAACTATGTTCCAAATACAACTTCAAACAAGTTTACACAAAGGCTTTGATTTAAATTAGTGAAATTTTTCAAAAAGTAGGGTCTTAGAAGAAACTTATTATTTTAAATCAAGTAGAACATGCATGCAACTAATTATTACTATACAATTTATCCTATCTTAAACAAAAGAAAAATTAACTAAATATCCTATTTTATTGGTGTTTTAAGGAAAAGAAATTACCTCCGGAACTCAGGTACTGACCGACCTCCCCAAACTTAAGGCTTCGCACCGTCCTCGGTGCCATCTGTCAGGAATAAAGAGGGGCTGGTAGCAGCATCTCCACTATCGGGACCGTCATGGCTCCCTGTGCTGGTAAATGAGGTGGAGTCCGGCATTCTCTTAACTTTGCTTTGTGTTCCTGCCGATCCAACCTTTCAAGTATTTGATGGAGCAGTTGGTTTGTTGTAGGTGCTTATGGTGTTGAAGGAGGAACGTCTTTAGCCGATTCTATGGGCTGGCTTGTAGCGCCTGCTGGTGGTCTGATATATTTCCCGTTAGGGACGTACTGATCATCTCGTGGGAGTATGGCTTTGGTGTCTCCAGCTCTGTAGGAGACTCCGGCTGTCGAGACGAGATCTGAAACCAAGGCGGGAAAAGGTAAGTTGCCCACTATCTGTACGTGTCCCATTGCATTCCGGATGTGTCTTGGTAAATTGAGGTACTGGTCTGTAAGGATACACCAGAGTAAAATAGCCATGTCTGCAGTGAAGGAGGACTCGTGAGTGCTCAAAAAGACGTAATGAGACATAATTTGTGCCCATACTCGAGCCTCCAGGGTAAGTGTTGAAGCCGATATCCCTTTTGGTCGGGATCGATGGTATCCGTAGATCCATTTGCTGCCAGGTTGTGCGATAACTCTGAGAACGGTGTCCCAGCCAAATTGGTATATCTGGCGCTTGAGTGAGGCTTCTTGGAATGCGTCCAATCCTTCTAGAGCAGGGGAAAGATCTAAAGAGTGTTGAATGGCCTCTTCAGTTATGGGGACTTACTTCTGACGGACATAGACAGACTGCATGGTTGGCATGTGATAGTTGGAGTAGAATTCTACTACCCATTAGAGATTAACCTGCCGTGGCTGTCTCCGTAGGAATCTCCATTGTCTTCTCTCAATGCGGGGCTCAATAAATTCAGCAATGTGGGTTGGGAGGATAAGAAGGTATTCATTGTTATAATTCCTCTCTGCCAGGATGGGGAACATCTGCTCACAGTAGCGGTTAGGAAACCGCGCAGTGTCCTTTGTTGGAAAGGCTTTGCCTTTTCCATCGACCTTGATGATCCTCTTGATTCTTTTTGTTGAGGGCTTTACTGCTGTTGAAGATGGCTCTGCCACTAATGCTCTTTTTGTTCCTCTCTTTGCTGGTGGTTTGGAAATAGCTTTCTCTTTTCCTTTCTTGGTGGCCATCCTAAAAAAAAGGAAAAAGGAAGTAATGTGTAAAGTGAAGGGTTCGAGCAAGGGAGCGAACAATATGGGTGGTAATCCATGCACAATAAATAAGTATGTCGTTAACACATGGTCTAGACTACATGTGAAAAGTTCATCAAAGGTAAGATAGTAAATGCATGTGATGGCAATTAAATGCAAGATGTTTATTGGCATGCCGCCAAGGGCATGAGTAGCATAGATCAAGCATTCAATGTCCAAGTTAGATTACCACATCATTCAAACTAACAATCTGTTTGTATTGACAATTATATTTTAATCAATAAAATATAAATGGGCTTTTATGAAAAGTAGGCATTAAAGTAGTGGAATAGAATAAAGTAAAGTAGTGTGCAATGCCATACGGGCATTTTCACAAACACTTGGCATGCATGATGAAAATATTATTGAGAGTAGGAAATTGAAACATGCAAGCAACCCTTATAAAAAGTAATATATAATTGTCAAACAAATCCATGATAATCCCCAAGCACAATATGGAAAATAAAGACTGAAATAAATTTTCAACACCAATAAAAAGGAATAAAAAAGAAGAGAATAAGGAAAAATAATGACGGTGAAAAGAAAGATTTAAAACATAATAAAATTGATAAGGGAAAGTAAAAAGTAAAGAGAGAAAGAAAAGAACCTTGATGATGGGTGTGAAAAATGAGGAAGAAGAAGGTAAAAAGTGAGAATGGTTAGAGAAGGGGGAAGGGGGAAGAAAGAGATAATAAGGGAAAAGAAAAATAAGGATTTGGGAGAAGAAAAGATAAGATATTTTGGCTAATCTGGATATTCTGTGCGCCGCATGCGACGCGAACGCGTGACTGACGCGGTCGCGTGGTATGCGATGTGTTCAAGTGACGCAAACGCGTGGGTCACGCGGTCGCGTGAGTTGCTTTGTGCGAATGGCGCGAGGGCAGCGACGCGTTCGCGCAACTCTCTGTCTCAAATCCTTTCGTGCCAAAATTCTGGGTGACGCGCTCGCGTGATTGACGCGATCGCGTGAATGGCCATGTTTGGGGGGCGACGCGGCCACGTAGGGCACGCGGTTGCGTGACAAGGTTGGTGCTTTTAGCATCATTCCAGCCCAGTTCCATCGCAACTTGCTGCCATACACCTCTTTTACGTCGATTTTAAAGGTCACACATTCGCGTGGGTGATGCGGACGCGTGGGAGGCTTATTTTCCAATTGACGCGACCGCGTGGGTGACGCAGATGCGTGGACATGTTTGTGCCTAAGGCACACCTCCAGCCACGCTTTCGCGTGACTTACTGTCCAATTCTCTTGTCTTCATAACGCACTGGTGACGCGGACTCGTCAGAGACGCTGCCGCGTCGCGTGCGTGTGTGATTTTTTTTTTAAATAAAACTAAAATGCAAAATGCACATACAAGCTATATGCAGCTAAATACAGGGATGATGAGAAGAGTCATTAACATCATAAAAATAAAGTAAAAATAAAACTAAGACTGAAACGGAACGATCATACCATGGTGGGTTGTCTCCCACCTAGCACTTTGCTTTTATGTCCTTAAGTTGGACGCTCGTTAGGCTCATTTAGCTTCTCTTGGTGGATCTTCCAAGAGGAAAATCTCTAGTTCCTTTTGATTCTTCATCTTCTCACCATGGTAAAGCTTTAGGCGATGTCCATTAACCTTAAGAAATTTGGAGTTAATAGGATGACACAGGTGGAAAACTCCATATGGCTCTACCTTTTCTACTCTGTATGGACCTTCCCATCTTGATCTCAGTTTACCCGGCATGAGCCTCAGTCTGGAGTTTTAAAGAAGAACTAACTCCCCTGGTCTGAATTCTCTCCTTTTAATGGGCTTGTCATGGACAGCCTTTATTTTCTCCTTGTAACGCGTGGAGTTGTCATATGCTTCTAGGCGGAGGGTCTCTAGTTCTGCTAGTTGTAGCTTTCTTTCAGCACCAGCTTTCGTAAGATTCATGTTGCACTCCTTCACAGCCCAGAAAGCCTTGTGTTCCACCTCTACGGGGAGGTGGCAAGCCTTTCTATATACCAGGCGGAAGGGGCTCATCCCAATGGGTGTCTTGTACGCTGTTCCATATGCCAAGAGTGAATCTTGTAGCCTGGTACTCCAGTCCTTCCTATGAGGTTTTACTATCTTCTCCAAAATACGTTTAATCTCTCTGTTAGAGACTTCTGCTTGCCTATTGGTCTGGGGATGATAAGCTATTGCTACTTTGTGAATTATCCCATGCTTTTTCAGTAATCCTGTTAGTCTCCTGTTACAAAAGTGGGTGCCTTGATTGCTCACGATTGCTCGTGGTGAGCCAAAGCGACAGATAATATAGTTTCTAACAAAGGAAACAACAGTGTTAGCATCATCAGTACGGGTAGGAACTGCTTCCACCTATTTAGAAACATAATCTACGGCTAATAATATATAAGAGTAACCGCTAGAATTTGGAAATGGACCCATGAAGTCAATGCCCCAGACATCAAAAATTTCATAGAAAAGCATAATCTGTTGAGGCATCTCATCCCTCTTGGATATGTTACCAAATCTTTGGCATGGGGAACAAGATTTACAAAATTTAGCTGCATTTTTAAAAATAGTAGGCCACCAGAATCCACAGTCTAGAATTTTTCTAGCTGTTCTTTGAGGGCCAAAATGTCCTCCACTCTCAGATGAGTGGCAGGCCTCTAAAATAGACTGGAATTCTGATTGAGGCACACACCGTCTAATTACCTGGTTAGCGCCGTACCTCCATAAATATGGATCATCCCAAATATAATATTTGGACTCGCTTTTCAGCTTGTCTCTTTGGAGCTTAGTAAAATTTGGAGGAAAAGTGTGGCTAACTAGATAATTAGCTACAGGTGCATACCAAGGAACTACTTCAGATAATGCTTGTAAGTTATCAAATGGGAAATTATCATTTATAGGAGTGGAGTCACCCTCAATGTGCTCAAGGTGACTCAAGTGGTCTGCCACTAGATTCTGGTTACCACTCCTATCCTTAATTTCTAAATCAAATTCTTGCAGCAGCAGTATCCAACGTATTAGCCTTGGTTTGGACTCCTTTTTAGCTAATAAATATTTTAGAGCTGCATGGTCTGAGTACACTACTACCTTAGTACCAAGTAAATAGGCTCAGAATTTATCCAGAGCAAAAACAATAGCTAGAAGCTCTTTTTCAGTAGTAGTATAATTAGACTGAGCAACATCTAAAGTCTTAGATGCATAAGCAATTACAAAAGGGTCCTTACCTTTGCGCTGAGCCAGCGCTGCTCCTACTGCATGGTTGGAAGCATCACACATGATTTCAAATGGCTGGCTCCAGTCAGGTCCTCTCACAATTGGAGCTTGAGTCAGGGCGGTCTTCATCTTATCAAATGCTTGCATACAACTTTCACTGAACTCGAGCTCAATATCTTTCTACAGCAGTCTGGATAAAGGCAGTGCTACCTTACTGAAGTCCTTAATAAATCTCCTGTAAAAACCTGCGTGGCCAAGGAACGAACGGACTTCCCTCACGGAGGAGGGGTAAGGTAAACTAGAAATAATATCTACCTTTGCTGGATCTACAGAAATGCCAGTATTAGACACAACATGTCCTAGTACAATTCCTTGTTTGACCATAAAGTGACATTTTTCAAAATTTAATACAAGGTTTGTATTAACACATCTATCTAACACTCTAGATAAACTATCCAAGCAAAGGCTAAATGAAGCACCATATATGCTGAAATCATCCATAAAAATCTCCATACAGTTCTCAATCAGATAAGAGAAAAGACTCATCATGCATCTTTGGAAAGTAGCAGATGCATTGCATAAGCCAAAGGGTATTCTCTTATAAGCATAAGTCCCAAAAGGACATGTAAAAGTAGTATTTTCGTGATCTTCAGGAGCTATATGAATTTGAAAGTAGCCTGTATAACCATCTAAAAAACAATAATGAGATTTACCTGACAGGAGATCAATCATTTGATCAATGAATGGCAAGGGGTAATAATCCTTGCGAGTGGCTTGGTTGAGACGCTGACGTCAGGATTTTTGCCAGTAAAGAAGTTCATAAAAACAGTCGCGTTGTAGATATAGTCTCTAAACCGACAGAAATCCCTTTGTACAAACGTTTTGGTTGTCACAAGTAACAAACCCCTTTAAAATTGATAACCGAGTATTTAAACCTCGGGTCGTCTTCTCAAGGAATTGCAGGGAAGTATATTCTTATTATTGGTTATGGAGATTGTAAATTTGGGGTTTTGAGAATAGGGAGCAAGTAATTTAAATTGCAATTAAAATAAATAAACAACTGTAAAATAAACTTTTGGCAAGGTATGAGAAATTGGAAGTCCTAGCCCAGTTATCCTTATCAACAATAATGAAAATTGACTCTTGATTCCACTTAGTTAACCATTACTAGAGCAAGGGAAGGTCAAGTGACTAATTAGTTTGATCTTCAAATCCTAGTTAATCCCTAAGGAAAGATAACTCCTGAGTTACTAATTTCTTAACCAAAGCCAACAATGTAGAAAGCTAAATTAAAATCATAAATATCTGGAATACCTCAAATAAAATACATTCAAAGCAGCAAAATCTAACATGAAAAAGTTCATAAGCCAATTGGGCAACATAAATCAAATACAAATAAAAGCATTAGAGTCAATAAAAATAGAAGCAAAAGTAAATAGAAAGGGACATTGAACCTGGGATCGAGAGTCACTCCTAAAACTAAGAGAAGTCCTAAATCCTAATCCTAAGAGAGTGAGAGGAGAGAACCTCTCTCTCTAAAACTACATCTAAAACATGAAAAGTGAATTATGAGAGCCTCCCATGAATGGATGCATTCCCCCACTTTATAGCCTCTAATCTATGTGTTCTGGGCTGAAAACTGGGTCAAAAGCAGCCCAAAAATCGCCCCCTGTGATTTCTGTCACGTTCAGGTCGCAGAAAGGTGACGCGGCCGCGTCGTCCATGCAGTCGCGCGGATTGGGTGTTGGCCAGGTCACGCGTCCGCGTGACCCACGTGTTTGCGTCGCCTGATGTCAGAACAATTATGGCAAATTATATATCAAATCGAAGCCCCGGACGTTAGCTTTCCAACGCAACTGGAACCGCATCATTTGGACCTCTGTAGCTAATGTTATAGCCGTTTGAGTGCGAAGAGGTCAGGCTGGACAGCTTAGCAATTTCTCCAACTTATTGTATTCCTTCCACTTTTGCATGCTTCCTTTCCATCCTCTGAGCCATTCCTGCCCTATAATCTCTGAAAAAACTTAACACACATATCAAGGCATCTAATGGTAATAAGAGAGGATTAATATTAGCAAATATAAGTCCAAAGAAACATGTTTTCAATCAAAGCACATAATTAGGAAGGCAAATGTAAAACCATGCAAATAGTATGAATAAGTGGGTAAAGAGTTGATGAAAACCACTCAATTAAGCACAAGATAAACCATAAAATAGTGGTTTATCAACCTCCCCACACTTAAACACTAGCATGTCCTCATGCTAAGCTTAAGAGAACTATAAAGATGAAGAGGAATGGTAGGATGTATGAAATGCAACCTATCTATATGAATGCAACTACATGCAAAAAATGTTCCTACCTACTTGGTTAAAAATAAATAAGTTCCCCCAAGACAAACATAAATCAGATTTCACTAATTAAAATTATACAGTAAAAATAAGTAAACTTGTAAGAAGATAGCTCATGAAAGCAGGGAACATAGAATTAAGCACTGAACCCTTATAGGAAGTGTATATGCACTCTAATCTCTCAAGTGTATAGGGTTAATCACTCTACTCTTCTCTAGTCATGCTTTCTAAACTTTGTTCTTCATCTAACCAATCAACAAATATTTAATGTACCAATGCAAACATCATGAGGTCTTTTCAAGATTGTAATGGGGCCAAGGTAAGGGTGAGGGTATATATATAAGGCTAAGTGAGCTAGTGAAGTGAATCCTTGAGTAGTCTAAGATCTCACCTAACATATACATACTCTATTAAAATTATACTTAGCTACCCAAATTTTCCCACTTTTGTATTACATACTCATGTATCAAACTTTTTTTTTTCTTTTGAATTTTGTCCCATGTGCATTGGTTCTTTTTATTTTGCATTTGGGGTAATATATATATATATATATTCTTTTGTATCCCCTTATTTAATTACTTAATATTTTTTTTTCAATGCACATGGTAATTTGATTATTTTGATTTTACCTGAGCATGCTTCCCAAAACTTTTATTTTGAAATATCTTTATTCTTTTTAATTTTCTACCTTTGTTTTTATCATCCATGTTCCCATAAGGTTCCCCACACTTAAACAATACATAATTTCTATCTTAGGCTAACCAAGGATTCAACTTGGGATTTTTATTTTATTTTTCAGCTTAAAGCTAGTAATGTGGTTATTAAAATAAGGAGGGATTTAGAAGCTCAAGGGGGCTAACAAGGGTGATGTAAAAGGTAGGCTAATTTGGGATAAGTGAGCTAGAATCAAACAATGGCCTCAATCATATGCAAGCATGTAAATACACTAAATAATGGACATATAGATTGGAACAAAATATAGATTACAATCATAGGGAAGGAAACACACAAGAATAAAAATTTATGGTTAAATAATGTAACCATGTAAATAAGCTCAAAGTCTCACAGGTTATGTGTTCTTTGGCTCAAAAACCATGTTCCAAATACAACTTCAAACAAGTTTAACACAAAAATTTTCATTTTAAATTAGTGAAATTTTTCAAAAATAGGGTCCTAAAAAGAATTTTATTTCTTTAACCAAGTAGTAACTAAATGCACAGAATCAAATAAACATGCAATCAAATATGCAAAAGCAACAATGAACAAATTAACATTGGTGTTGAAATAGGAAATAACTAACCCATGGAGATCGGTATCGACCTCCCCACACTTAAAGATTGCACCGTCCTCGGTGCATGCTCAGATGTGCAAGTGGATGGGGGTTGTGGTTCCTCAGCTGGGGCTCTTTTTGTTCCTTTCCTTGCTGTTGATTTGGGAATGGCTTTCTCTTTTCCTTTCTTAGTGGCCATCCTAAAAAAGGGAAGAGAAAGTAAATTAAATTCAAAGAGATAGATATAGCAAGGAAGAGAACGGAAAAGGTGTGATGGATGCACATTAAGATATAACTGACATTAACACATGCTCGCGAGTACATGTGAAAAGCCATCAATGGAAAATAGCTAGTGCATATAAGGACAAGTGAATGCAAGGTGTTTATTAGCATGCCGACAAAGGGCATGAGTAGCATAGATCAAGCATTACTCGTAACAAACCATCATGTTTGTATTGACAATTAATTTCAATTAATACAATAGTAAAGGGAGTTTATGAAAAGCAAGCATTGAATAGTATAAAGTAAAATAGAGAAGTGCATAATGCCATATGGGCTTTTTCACAAACACATAGCATGCATAGTAAATAAGCTATTTGAAAGTATTAAATTGAACATGCAAGCATCCTTTAAAAAGTAATATATAATTGTCAAATAATTATGCAACAATCCACAATGACCCAAATAAAATTCCAACACTAATGAAAATAATGCAATGAATGAAAGTATGCAAGTAAGCAAAAGAAAATAAAAGATAAGAAGAATGAGAAGGAAGGAAGGGAAGAAGAAGTAAGTAAGAAAGGAGGGAGGAAAAATTAAGATTGGGGAAGATAAAATATTTTGGCATATTAGGTTAAGGTGTGCGACGCTGGCGATGCGGTCGCGTGGGTGACACGGCCGCGTGGTGCGCAAAAAGGTCAAGCGACGCGGACGCGTGGGTCATGCGATCGGGTGACTCGATTTGTGCTAGTGGCGCGAGTGCAGCCTCGCGCTCGCACAACTCTCTGTTCAAAATCTTATTAGTGCCAAATTTTAAGTGACGCGATCGCATGGGGCATGCGATCGCGTGAGTGGGCTTTAAAGGAATATGACGCGGTCGCGTGGGTCACGCGGCCGCGTGGGAAGGATTATTCGTTCAACACCAATCCAGCACCACTCTCGCACAACTTTCGGGTGTGCACCACTTTGACGTCGAAATCTTGGTCGCGCGGCCGCGTGGGGCACGCAGTCACGTGGGGCACGCGGTCGCGTGGGAGGCCATTATTCCCATATGACACGGTCGCATCAGCAATGCGGTCGCGTGGGACGATTTGTGCCATTGGCACGCCTCCAGCCACGCTCTCGCGTGACTTTTTGTTCGTTTTCTTTTCTTCCCATTGCATTGGTGACGCGGACGCGTCCGTGACGCTGCCGCGTCGCGTGCGTGTTTTTCCATTTTTTTTTATTTTTTTAATGAAATATGCAGATGCAAATGCAGTGCTTAATGTGAATGCTATGCATGATTCCAGGTTCAATGAAAATAAAATAAAGTAAAATAAACAACATGAAATAATTGAAAAAGAACAATCATACCATGGTGGGTTGTCTCCCACCTAGCACTTTTAGTTATAGTCCTTAAGTTGGACATTTGATGAGATTCCTGCTATGGTGGCTTGTGCTTGTACTGATCCAGGAATCCCCACCAATGTTTGTATTTCCAGTAGCCTCCGGGGTCCCAAACTAAGCATGTAAAGCCCTTAAGAAGCTTCAAACAGATTCTTAGGCTCCCAGGGTGACAAATGCCATAACAGGTTCCAGGATCCCAAACTTTACTTTTACACCCGTTTTTGTCTCGATCTGCATTTTTCCAGCCGGGTGAAAGGTGATCTGAATTCTCGCTGTAGCGACCAAACAGCTTCCTAGACCCATTAAGTTGAGCTTTATACCAACCTTTGCGTTTGAACTTAAAGCTTCCTACCATGATGAACCTTGCAGGAAAATTCTTACCACTGGCCATCTTCCTCTTACTCTTAATATCATAAAGAGCTCTAAGTTGACCATCCGTCTCCAATAGCCCATATTCAAGTGGGGTTAGAAAGCTAAGGGATATGAATTTTACCCACTTGAATGTTGTGAAGGATGATGGCAACTTAGGGGGAGGCATCTTTAATGGAATTGCAAGCTCCACTCCCTTGTGCTCTTTTCTGATAACTACCACCTCTTTGCAAGCTTCTTCAATTTCAACC
Organism: Arachis ipaensis; assembly: GCF_059453495.1. NCBI lineage: Eukaryota > Viridiplantae > Streptophyta > Magnoliopsida > Fabales > Fabaceae > Arachis > Arachis ipaensis. Next base: position 88,984,545 of record NC_142440.1, on the reverse strand, counting down.
TCTTCCTCTTGGCAGCTCTCTTCCAATTCAATCTCCTCTTCATTGCTTTCCAAGGGCATGGGAAGTTGTGCTTCTTCTTCTTGAATCTCCATCACTTGATCGACCTCTTCCAACTCTTCAACTGTGATATGCCTTGGAGGTTGTACACGCTCCTCAACATCAATTGCAACCGTCTTGGAAGGAGGCTCTATGTTTTGACTTTCCCATGGAGGTTCAGCATCTCCTAAGTCTTCAACCAATTCTTCTTCTTCAATAATCCCGGCTTCCTCTACTTGTTCCAGTACAAAGTCATGCTCCGTACTGTTCACTGGAGTTTCTAGTATCTCCTTCATACTACGTTCTTCATTAGATTGTCCACATGAAGCTATGGGGGTTCCTTGAGTGTCCGAACGTCGGGAAGCTAATTGACTCATTATTGCTTGCCCCAATTGATGAATGGTTGCCTGACATCGATCCACTGTTTCCTTGAGACGATCCTTTGTCTCTTGATGCACTCGGCTTTCATAAATAGGATCATAGTGCTCTTGGATTGATGGATATGGAGATGGTGAATATTAAAGTGGTAACAACCCTAGTTTTTGAAAATCAAATAAAATAGTTATTTGTGATTTATTTTATTTGTTGATAATTTTATTTTAAGAAAATTATTTTACTAAAGGTAACTAAATGGAGTTTCATGATAATTGAAGTTTAAATTAATTAGAATTTTTATATAAACTTTATTAGATATTTAGTATGATTGAAATTATAATTTTGGTAATTGAAAAATAAGAAAGAATTGTATAATTTAATTTAAATAAATTCTATTTTTAATGAATTATGTTATTAATTTGAACTCCTAGAAATTAATTTATTAGAAATGATTAGTTTGATTTTTATAAATGCTTTAAGTTTACGTCAATTAATATTTATGTACCATTTTTATTATAATTAATTATTTTATAAATTGAAATTAAAGTTTCAGAGATAGAAAAATAATAGAGATTTGTATGATTTAATCTAGAAAATTGATATTTGAATTTAAATTGTACTTTACAAAATATAATTAACTTGTTCATTTTATAATGTAAATTAGAAATAATTGAGTGAACTTAGCAATATGTTGATAAATAATGTTCCTAAATATTTTTAAGAGAGTATATTTGATTTTAAAATTATCCTACCCTCCAATTTTATCAAAATTTCTATTCATATCTATCCATATTCTTTTATAAAATCCCTAATTTCTAACACTAATTCCCAAATCAACCTCAGAAACCCTAATTTCCCAAATTGGAAACCCTAACCCTAAATTCCCCATCAGAGACCCTAACCCCCTCCTCTACACCACATAGCCGCAGCCTTACCCTCCCTCAACGCAACAAACACACACGCGCAGAGAGGAGACCGGAGGAAGAGATAGTGCCGGCGGAAGGGAAGAAGAGTGTCGCCGGCCTGGTACCACCGTCACCGCCACCGCCACGTCTTGCCTGCGCCGTTGCCTCCACTGAGCGGTTGCCGTCAAGCGTGAAGGGTAGAAAGGAGAGAGCCTGCGTCCGAGAGAGAAGAGATGTTGTCTGCCATCGCTGTCGCCACCCTGGAGCTCGCCGTCGAGCTGCTTCACAGCGCCGTCCCGTCCACGGAGCCACAAGCTTGCGTTACTGCCGATCCGTCCACAAGCCTCCGTCGAGGAAACATAATCGCGAAGAGAGAGAGATGCAAGAAGAGAAGCCCGCGACCAGCCTTGTCGCCGTCAGCGCTGCGGGTTACCGTCGCCATCCTTGCGAGCTGCCACCGCGTCGCCGTTACTGAGCTGCAGTGCTGCCGTTGTCGCACCCTACTGCTGCTGCGTCTCACCAAGCCGCTGCTAGAGGAAGAAGGCTCGCCAGTTCTACCTCTGCTTCTAGTTTCTGGAATCTGAGAAGAAGCCACCGCCACTGCTGGAACTGTTAGTTTTGTTGCTCTGTCCTTGCTCTAGATCCACTCTGAGCCGTTACCATCGCTCTTTGGCTGACACTAAGGCTTTCCACTGCCACCGGAGCTGCCCAGGACCACCACTATGGCTGCCATAGGAACAGAACGGGTGCCAAAGTCTGACACAATGCCGCTGTTGTCGATTAGAGATGCCAAAACTACCGCTGCTGCTGTGGATTTGGAATACTGGGTGTGTCGTGTTTAAATTCTGCAAATTTCGACACTTTGAGGTAGGGGATTTAACGTTTTTAATTTAGAATGCCTACAAAGTTATTTGGATAAGTGCAAATGGTTAAGAATTTCTTAATTGACATGAATGATTTGAAATGCACTTGAACTTAGTTAGTTGTTGTGATTATTCTGAGCTGTGATTAAATTTAGATGCTGTTGTGAATAATGATTAATTTAGTATAGTTTATTAAATTGAAATATGCCGAGTTAATTATTGAAAAGCTGTGGTATGGATAACTGATGAATTGAGTTTTGATTATTGCTGTGAATGTAATTAGTTTTGTTGTTATGAGAGACTAATTGATAGAAATAAGCTTGGTTTGAGGTTGTGAAATTTGGAGTAAGTTTGATGATGTTTTAGTGCTTCAATTGGATTATTGAATTCAGGTTAAGGCTGCGAATGTCTTTGGGCTTTGTTGTGAGTGTTTGAAGTTGTAATTGATATTGTTTTCTCTGATATGGATGGAATTGAGTTGAATTATAACTGTAGTTGGTGATTGATTTGATGATTGTGCGTACTGTATGTTGTAAGGGATAGAGTAAATGGTGTTACTTTTGTTACTGAGCTTGCTGGTGTGAATTGATGAGTTATTGTGTGTTTGAATGATGATGAGTGTATATGGAAAATTATACTTGGCATAGTGTAGAAAAGAAAAGGTTTGATGATGCTTAAGTACTTGACATCGTGTGAATTATTGATTCTGGGTTCTTGGGCTGTGTTGGCAATGAAGACAATTTTGAATAACTGGAAAGAGGTTAAACGTGTGATTTTGGAAGGGTATAAGTTCAAATGTGGTTTTTGATAAGTAAGGTTGTTGAAAATGCTTAAGGCAGAATTTCTGCATACATGACAGTAGAAAGAATCAATTTCTGGGAGCATCCCAGGTCATATACTTGAATGAAACTATTTTTTCATGAAACTTTACTGTGTTTTGAGCATCTCATAAAAAATTCAGAATTTATTGATGAGTATTTTGGGAGAAATGAATTTTTGAAGATTGATGGTTTCTGCAGAAAATTCTGTTTCTTTACTGCAGAAGCACCAACTTCCAACTCACTTAACTTTCAATTCTGGTAAGTATTTGAGCTGAAACCAACGGAATTTTCAAGCTTCCTGTGTCCACAATCTTCATTTTAAATTTCATGTCAATATCCTATTTAACCAAGTAGATATGTTGAAAAGAGTATGGATAACTCACTGGATTTTGGAAACCGAATTCTAAAAGGCATGGCTGTGTTTCTCACTTCATAACTTTTTCATATGACATGGTATTAATCTGGAATTTATTCAATAAAAAGATAAAAGAGTCTTGTTTGAGGTCGTGAATTTTGAAAGGCATTGGGTGAAAACTGGATTTTTAAGGAATTTATCAAACTTACTACTTGCTGCTGTTTTTCTGCATTTTCTTAGGAAACAATAACAGAATTTTAAGAGAGATGGTACAAGTTTTTATTGTGACCAAATTACCTCAACACCAAGTTTCTTGGAATACTAGTTTATTGAGTTTAATTTTGAAAGAATCCTATGATAAGTGAAAGTTAGTTACGAATTGATGAGGTGAAAGTTGAATTGATGGGTTATGTGGGAATTGTGGGTTATGACCAAACTGTTGGCTATTGTAAATTGTGAATTTTCTGACTAATTTGAGAACCTCTTATTTGGTAGTTGTTGAGGAAAGGGGGAGACTTGTTGAGAAAGAGGGAACCCGTAAGGGTGGCTAAGTCCGAGTTTTAGGGGAGGTGCTGCCGAAATTTTATAAAATTTGAGGTTTTAATTGAGTAGTTATTTTAGAAGATTTGGATTTGAAAAATGATTATTTAAGTTTTATTTGATTACTTCTAATGAGAGGTTATTTTTTGAAAGGTGTTTAATGAAATTAAAATAAATGATTTTCTTGAGTCTTTTGATAGAGGACTAAACTGAAAAATAGTTTTAAAGTTGGCTTGACTCAAGGTTGCTAAAGCAGAGATTATGAACTGAATTGATGATTGAGATTTTTGCGAACGAATGCTTGAGAAAGATAAGAAAGGTTTAAGAAAATATGTTAAGGATTCAAAGGAAAAAGAGAATGGGGAACTGATATATGGATTGTTGAGTTTTAGAAAGGAAAATGAAAAGTGATAAAATACGGGAAAACCCCACGAACTGTTAGTTGTTTAACTACGGGGAAAATCCATGAATTGATAATTGGTAAAATTCGGGAAGTACCCACGAACTGAATGATCATTGATCTCGGGGAAAACCTATAGATTGTTATTTGTTTTATATGCGGGAAAAACCCACGGACTGATAATCATTGATTACAGGAATAACCCATGAATTGTTGTATGTTGATCTCGGGTATAGCCCATGAACTGAAGATCAATGTTTGCTGTGTATTGATCTCGGGTATAACCCACGAACTGAAGATCGCTATGTTATTGTGTATTGATCTCGGGTATAACCCACGAATTGAAGATCTCTGGTTTGTTTGTGAATTGATCTCGGGGATGCCCACGAACTGAGGATCACTATTTCCCCTTGTGCGTATATTATGGGGTTGGGCTTTGCGCCGACTGCCGGTAGTCACGAAAGAGTGGTATTCTTACCACCGACATATATGCACTAAGGACACAAAGGGAAGCCATATCTTGGACTTGTTCCTAGGTAATGTCGGGCTGCAGGGTGTAAACCGACACGTGAGCTCATGGCCTGCTTAGGACAGACATGCATCATATTGTTTGTGCATTTGCATTTGGTTGTGTTTGCTTGTTTTGCTTATCTGTGGTTGTGTTATTGTGATTTACTGGTATGTTGAACTGAATCTCTTGTTTGTACTATTAGTTAGTGAAAGTGTTAAAGTGATTAAGAATCGACTTTTGATTGATAATTAATTATGTGGTTGAAAGATGGTTAATGTGACTAGTTTTATATTTAAAATTTGTTGAGTTTAGCGATTTTGAAAGGCGTAATTAATTAGCTAAAGTAAAACCAAGAGCATTTTTCAAAAAAAGTTCTGATAAAGATATAGTTTCCAGGGATATGTTAATTATTTGCATTCTATTTCATTACTTTTACGGCATTCCCATTCCCTACTGAGAACGTGTGGTTTATTCTCACCCCAAAATCTTCCACCCTTTTAGTGACACAGGTTCGAAGACTCAGTTTGAAGCTGCGGGCAATTCTAGAATTTATTTACGAGTTAAGTTTATGACTTGAGATTCTTTCATAGAATTCCCTCGCCCATACTGCTTAAGGTTTTTATTTTATGCAGAGGGATAGGAGTAGTACCTGAATTTTATTTAAATTCTTTTGTATAATATTACTATTATTAATAATTATGTGATTATTATTACTTGGTGATGTTTGCTATATGATTTTAATTAATAAAAACAAAAAATTTTCTGGTATTTTTACTAAAATTGAATCGTGATATCGAACTAAAGGCTTAATAGTAAATAGTTAATAAGGAAAACAGGTCAGTAACGCCTTACTTTTGGTACGATCATGACGTATTGGAAGTTGGGTCGTTACAGAAGTGGTGGTTCTTGTGAGTAATTGGGTTGGAATTGAGGTGGTTCTATATATGGTTCATATGGCTTATAAGGTGGTTGGTATGGTGGTTGAGGGTTGGGGTTATATGGAGGTGAATGGCGGAAAGGGGCTTGTGAGTGTGGTGGTCCAAAGTTATGTTGAGGGAATGGTTCATAGGCATATGGTGGTGGTTGTTGATAGTCCATTGGAGGTGGTTGTTGCCATGAGGGTTGATCAAACCCTTGTGGCTCCTCCCATCTTTGATTGTTCCAACTTTGATGCCTATTTTCATTATAGTTTCCATTCCTTACAACAACATTGGAACCAAACTTGAAACCAAAGGGGTGAGAATTCATAGTAATTAATAAAAATTAAAAACAAAAATAAATAAACAAGCAAAAGAAATTTTTTTTTAAATATTTACAATAACCAATAATAAGGCACACGTTTGCAATTCCCCGGCAACGGCACCATTTTGACGTCAGGATTTTTGCCAGTAAAGAAGTTCATAAAAACAGTGGCGTTGTAGATATAGTCTCTAAACCGACAGAAATCCCTTCGTACAAACGTTTTGGTTGTCACAAGTAACAAACCCCTTTAAAATTGATAACCGAGTATTTAAACCTCGGGTTGTCTTCTCAAGGAATTGCAGGGAAGTATGTTCTTATTATTGGTTATGGAGATTGTAAATTTGGGGTTTTGAGAATAGGGAGCAAGTAATTTAAATTGCAATTAAAATAAATAAATAACTGTAAAATAAAATTTTGGCAAGGTATGAGAAATTGGAAGTCCTAGCCCAGTTATCCTTATCAACAATAATGAAAATTGACTCTTGATTCCACTTAGTTAACCTTTACTAGAGCAAGGGAAGGTCAAGTGACTAATTAGTTTGATCTTCAAATCCTAGTTAATCCCTAAGAAAAGATTGGGATTATCGATGTTCAGTTCAATTAGCAAAGATAACAATTATCACTTATGTTGAGTTAAGATGACTCCTGAGTTACTAATTTCTTAACCAAAGCCAAGAATGTAGAAAGCTAAATTAAAATCATAAATATCTGGAATACCTCAAATAAATACATTCAAAGCAGTAAAATTTAACATGGAAAAGTTCATAAGCCAATTGGGCAACATAAATCAAATACAAATAAAAGCATTAGACTCAATAAAAATAGAAGCGAAAGTAAATAGAAAGGGACATTGAACCTGGGATCGAGAGTCACTCCTAAAACTAAGAGATGTCCTAAATTCTAATCCTAGGAGAGCGAGAGGAGAGAACCTCTCTCTCTAAAACTACATCTAAAACATGAAAAGTGAATTATGAGAGCCTCCCATGATGGATGCATTCCCCCACTTTATAGCCTCTAATCAGTGTGTTCTGGGCTGAAAACTGGGTCAAAAGCAGCCCAGAAATCGCCCCGTGCAATTTCTGTTACGTTCAGGTTGCGGAAAGGTGACGCGGCCGCGTCGTCCATGCGGCCGCGCGGATTGGGTGTTGGCTAGGTCACGCGTCCGCGTGACCCACGCGTTCGCGTCACCTGGCGTCGAGGCAACTATGGCAAATTATATATCAAATCGAAGCCCCGGACGTTAGCTTTCCAACGCAACTGAAACCGCGTCATTTGGACCTCTGTAGCTAAAGTTATAGCCGTTTGAGTGCGAAGAGGTCAGGCTGGATAGCTTAGCAATTTCTCCAACTTATTGTATTCCTTCCACTTTTGCATGCTTCCTTTCCATCCTCTGAGCCATTCCTGCCCTATAATCTCTGAAAACACTTAACACACATATCAAGGCATCTAATGGTAATAAGAGAGGATTAATATTAGCAAATATAAGTCCAAAAAAACATGTTTTCAATCAAAGCACATAATTAGGAAGGCAAATGTAAAACCATGCAAATAGTATGAATAAGTGGGTAAAGAGTTGATGAAAATCACTCAATTGAGTACAAGATAAACCATAAAATAGTGGTTTATCAGACGCCTATAGTCAATGCAAACTCTCCATGAATTCTTCACTCTAGTTATCAGAAGCTCTCTATGCTCATTCTTTATTGTTGTGACTCTAGACTTCTTGGGCACTACTTGTACTGGGCTGACCCATTCACTATCTGAAATCGGGTAAATATTATTTGCTTCAAGTAGCCTGGTCACTTCCTTCTTGACAACTTCTAAGATGGTGGGATTCAATCTTCTTTGAGGCTGACGGACAGGCTTTGCTCCCTCTTCTAAGAATATTCTGTTTTCACAAACTTGGGGGCTAATACTTACTATATCTGCCAAGCTCCATCCAATTGCTTTCTTATATTTTCTCAACACACTGAGTAGTTGTTCTTCTTGTTGAGAAGTGAGTTTCCTTGCAATGATAACTGGGAACTTCTACTTGTCCTCAAGGTAAGCATACTTGAGGTGTGGAGGAAGGGGCTTTTACTCTAATTTTTGCTCATAGCTAGGCTCTAGATCATCTGGGGCTGGTAATAATGGTAAAGTCTTCTCATGGTTTTTAGAAAGTGTCCCCACACTTGGACCTTGCTCCATATACTTCTCTTCTAATTCTTCTTGGTGAACTTCAGCTACAGTTTCATCAATAATGTCGCATTGGAAGATAGAATGATCTTCTGGAGGATGCTTCATAGCTTCATTTAAACTGAAACTCACTGTTCTGCCATCTATCTCAAAGGAGTAAGTTCCTGAGAATGCATCCAGCTTGAACTTTGAAGTCTTCAGGAATGGTCTTCCAAGCAGGATTAATGATGGTCTTCCTGAGTCATTGATGAGAGGAACTTTTGCGTGGTCTAGAAATTTTGCGAATAAATCCTCGTTGCAAGTATAGTTTCTAAACCTTCAAAAGTCCTTTCATACAAACGTTGTGGTTGTCACAAGTAACAAACCCCTTAAAATTGATAACTGAGTATTTAAACCTCGGGTCATCTTCTCGAGGAACTACAGGGAAGTATGTTCTTATTATTGGTTATGGAGATTGTAAATTGGGGTTTCAAGAATAAGGAACAAGTAACTTAATGGCGGGTAAATTAAATGGCAATTAAAATAAATAAATAGCTGCAAAGCAAACTTTTGGCAAGGTATGAGAAATTGGAAGTCCAGACTTAGTTATTCTTATCAATAATAATGAAAGTTGAATCTTAATTTCACTTAGTCAACCTTTACTAAAGTAAAGGAAAGTCAAGGGACTAATTAGTTTGATCTTCGAATCCTATTTATTTCCTTAGAAATGGTTGGGATTATTGAAGCTCAGTTCAATTAGCAAAGATAACAGTTATCAATTATGTTGAGATAAGATAACTCCTGAGTTACTGCTTTCTTAACCAAGACCAAAAGAGGAAAAAAAGTAAATTTGCTGGGATAAAAATGCCTTCAGATGTAAAGCAACAATAACATAAATTAAAGAAAGCAATCATGAATTGAAATACGTCAAATAACATTAATAAGGGAAATTATAATCTAACATGAAGAGTTCATAAACTAGATTGGAAGAATAAATAAAAATAAAGAACCTGGGATTGAGAGTCACTCCTAAAACTAAGAGAAGTCCTAAATCCTAAGAGAGAGAGGAGAGAACCTCCCTCAAAACTAGATCTAAAACATGGGAAATAACTAAATTGGCAAGCTCTCTTGAATGGATGCGTTCCCACAATTTATAACCTCTGGTCTATGCCTTCTGGACTTGGATTGGGCCAAAAAGGGCTTCAGAAATCGCTGGAAGTGTTTTCTGCAATTTCTGGTGCGTGGCCTCTATCACGCGTCCGCGTGGGTCACGCGGTCGCGTCATTCGGAGCTTTCCTTGTCTCGCGGTCGCGTCAGTCATGCTACCGCGTCATATTCGTTCTGCTTAAGGTGCGCGGTCGCGTTAGTCATGCGGCCGCGTCGCTGTTGATTCGCGCTTGGCACGCGATCGCGTCATCCATGCGATCGCGTGGATGCCAGTTTCTTCAGAACTCCGTTTTGCATTTTCCTTCCATTTTTATATGTTTTTTTTCCATCCTTTAAGTCATTCCTGCCTTAGAAGATCTGAAACTACTCAACACACTAATCACGGCATCGAATGGAAAGAAAGGTAATTAAAATAATTAATTTTAAAGCATAGAAAACATGCTTTTCACATATATCACATAGTAAGGAAGGAGAAGAAAAACCATGCAATTAATATGAATAAGTGGGTGAAGGATTGAATAAATCACTCAAACTAAGCACAAAATATATCATAAAATATGGGTTTATCAGTCATTAGGGGGCATTTCCAGGATATAAAAATCAATGGTACAGCTAACCATACATGGACCTGGATCACTACATTTTTCAGGTATTCCCCCATTAAAGCAGATATAGAACTACCTAAAGGAATAGTTTCCAATTCATTAATTTTATCTTTATGTATGCACAAATCCTTTAGAAACTTTGCGTATTTAGGTACCTGTTGAATAACATCAAAAAGGGGAACAGTTACCTCGACCTTTTTGAATATTTCTACCATTTTGGGATCAAGTTCCATCTGCTTTCTGGGCTTCCTTGCAAGCTGTGGAAATGGGATAGGAGGGGCGCGATTTGTAGCTTCAGCATCCCTTGGGGCTTCATTCTGTGGTTGAACTTCTTCTTCTTCAACTATGTCTTGTACGTCCTCTTCCTCTTCAGCATCTTCCACTTCCACCACATCCTCTGCTGGCACATTTTCTGGTGGGTTTGGCTCCTCATGGTTCCTCTCCTGTAATGTAGTTCCTGACCTTAAAGTGATGGCGTTGATGCCATCTTTGGGATTAGGCAGTGGTTGAGAAGGAATTCCACTAGAGCTTGAAGGTTGATGTGTGGAATTAAGTGAAGAATCCATCCGGGAGATGAGAGCTTGTAAAGTGGCAATCAAGCCATTCAGACCAGAGTTCAGCTGCGCCTGCAAGTCTTGTTGTCCTTGCGCAAGAGAACGGAGCATCTCGTCATTTGATGAGGAATTAGAATAAGAAGTTTGAGAAACTTGTTGTTGGGGTTGCTGGGGTCCTTGTGATTGTCTTAGGTGGGGTGCTCTGTAAGGTTGATTCTGATTCTGCTGTCTATTGTTGTTGTTGTTATTCCACCTCTGGTTTTTATTATTGTCTCTTCCTCCTCTATTAAAGTTATCCCTCCATCCATGGTTAGAATTATCTCTCTAGCCTTGGTTGGAGTTGTCTTGCCATCCATGGTTATTGTTGCCACCTTGGTTGTAGTTGCCGCCTTGTTGATTGTATCCTTGATTCGGGCGGTCATAGAAGTTGTGAGTGGCTGCCACAGTGTTGTCTTCCTGGAGTTGCGGGCATTCATCAGTATAATGACTATAATCAGTACAGATCCTGCATACTCTTTGTGGGACTAACTGTTGGCTTTGCTGGGGTGGGAGAGGCTAAGCTTGTTGTGCTTGTTGTTAGTTCAACTGCATTTGTTTAAGTAAGTTGGTCATTTCACATATACTCTGTATCAGAAGAGTAGTTTTCTTGCTAGAGGAAACCTCTGCAACAGCTTTGGGGTTGCACCTCTGTCTATGATTCCTAGTGGACTCAGCTAAGTCGCTGATCAGTTGCCATGCTTCATCTGCGGTTTTGTACTTTTTCAGAGAACCATTACTAGCACCTTCCAGTGTGGTCTTATCATGGGGGTTCATGACTTGGGTGAAGTAGCAAATCAATACTAGTCTATCAATCATGTGATGGGGACATGCGTCCAGGAGATTGTTGAAGCGCTCCCAATATTCATAGAGAGTCTCTGATTCACCTTGAACAATGCAGGAGATCTTTTTTCTCAGTCTATCTGTGACTTCAGCTGGGAAGTATTTTTCCAAAAATTGTCTTCTAAGCGTGTCCCAGTTGGTAACAGTCACTTGAGGTTGGGAGTAATACCATTCCCTTGCCTTTCCCTCAAGAGAAAATAGGAAGGTGATTAACAGAAGAGAAGTTTCATCTGCACCATGATGCCTAACAGTAGAACAGGCTGTCTGGAAATCCCAAAGGTGCTTGATAGGCTCTTGAGCAGGTAAGCCATGAAACTTGGGCATTAAGTTGATCAGTGCTGTTTTTAGTTCAAAATCTGCAGCTGCAGTCGAGTGATGTACTTGATACGGCTGCAGTGTAAAATCTGGGGCTCCTGCCTCCTGGAGAGTAATCCTCCTAGGTGCTGCCATGTTCCCTGTACATAAAACAGCTGGATCAGTAGTAAATGAGCTTGTCTCGCTCTCAGATGGTGGTTCAGATTCGCCCTCAGATGAGACTGGTGAATTGATAATAACCACTTCACCACCTTCGGAGGCTAACCGACGTCGAGTTCGTCTAATATGCGAAAGAGTTCTTTCAATTTCAGGATCAAATGGGACTAAACTCGGATCAGGCAATGAACGCGTCATTCAATGAGAAAAACAAATAGCTCATGGTAACAGAAATAAAAATATAATATGAAAATAAAATAAAATATATACACTAATTAATAATTTATCACACTATTGCAACTCCCCGGAAACGGCGGCAAAAATTGATGCGTGGTAGAAGTTAACCAATTAAGAGATTTCAATTAAGAGAACAGCATTGCACGTATAGCTCTTAACCGGCTAAGATCTGTCTCACCAATTTAAAAAGGGTTGTCACAAATTTAGAAATAAAGATACTGGGAGTATGAGTCCCAGGTCGTCTCCCAACGAGTTGCAGGAAAGAGTGCTAATTTATTAATCAGAAAATTCCCAGAAAGTTGAGTTTGATAATGAGTAATTAAAATAGTTGTGAATTAAGGCAATAAAAATAAACTAAGAATAATTATTGATACTCTGAATAAAAGGCCTTGACCGGGGGAATGATTAAATGGAACTTTTATCCTTGTTGGGATCTTCTCAAATGTGGTGTAAAAAGGTTGTTGTTCTCACTTGATTTTTCCTTACTAAATAAGGAAAGGTATGGTTATTGAAATAACTCTTACCCTCAAATCCTAGCCCTCTCCCTTGGGGAGGTCTAGTGTTAGTAAGTATGAAGTTAGCTAACAATGTCCAGTTTAACCAAGCACTTGAGATTCCAACTCAAGTATCACCTCTTAATCAACCCCATGTCAAGTAGAAATTCTACTCCATTGACATGAAAGTAATAATCATAAAAATATGAGAAGACATAATTAATTAAAATAAAATAGAGAATTAAAGTTAATTAAAATAAAAATAACTCTATATATTAATAAATTCAAAACACAACATAATTATCTGAACAGAGTCAATGAGTAATAAATTAAAAATAAGGGAGTAAAGAAACAAACTAAAGTAATGTCTTCAACGGAGGTAATGGCTCTTCAACATCCACAATCCAAAAACAAAAGCATAAACTATCAATGTAACACTAATCTAGATTCAGATCTAAAACTAAGAGTAATCCTAATGTGATGAATCTGAATGTCTGTGGATGCCTCCTTGAGTTTCTGCATGTTCCCTAGGTTTAGTCTGTGTTTCTGGGCCGAAAACTGGGTCAAAATAGGGCCCGAAATTGCCCCTAGTGAATTCTGTTATTTTTGCAGATCGTTTAGGTCACACATACGCATCATCCACGCGTTCGCATCATTCAGCGTTTTTCCTTGCCACGCGTTCGCGTGGTTCACGCATTCACGTCATTCGTGCAGACTCCAATCCACGCGTTTACGTCAGGCACGCGTCCGCGTCATTGCGAATTCTCCATTTCCGCACGTTCGCGTGGGCCATGCGCTCGCGTCATTGCTCACTGTTCATCTCCTTAGTTTCTTGTGTTCCTTCCATTTATGCAAGCCTCTTCTCCACTTTCCAAGTCATTCGTGCCCTATGAAGCCTGAAACACTTAACACACGGATCACAACATCGAAGGGGATAAAGGAGAATTAAAATACGTAATTAAAAGTCTCTAGGTAGCAAGTTTTCAATCATGGAGTGATTTTGGGAAGGAATTGTAAATACATGCTTATCATATGAATAAGTGGGTAAAGAATTGATAAAACCACACAATTAAACACAATATAAATCATAAAATACTGGTTTATCAGTCTTGGTACAATACTGGTTTATCATAAAACACAATATAAATCATAAAATACTAGTTTATAATGACATAAAAACATAAATAAAAGTGTATACATACGAGTACTTACCCTTCTAGGTTCGGTAGTTTTTTAGATCTCGGCCTGACGCCTCATTAAAAAACTTTTCAGAAAAAAGAGTGTGCCTTCACCTAAGATCTTTACTATTTACTAGCTATAGTACCCTTTCAGGTTACAGGCACGCCATGACCTTAGTAGCTCTCGCCCTTTGAGGTCGGACACCTTATAGTAACCTTTCCCCAGTACTTCTGCTACTCGGTATGGTCATTTCCAGTTAGCTGCTAGCTTCCCTTCTCTTGATCGACTTGCTCCAATATCATTTCAAATTTAGACAAGATCATTAGTGGTGAAGCTTCGCTGGATTACCTTCTGATTATACCTCAGAGCCATTCGACGCTTTAGGGCTTCCTCTCTAATTCAAACTCTTTCTCGGACTTCTGGAAGTAGGTCGAGCTCTTCCCTTTGAGCTTGGGAGTTGGTATCTTCATTGTAGAGGATCATTCTGGGAGATCCTTCTTCAACCTCCACGGGAATTATTGCCTCCATTCCGTAAGCAAGTCGGAATGGTGATTCTCCAGTGGTTGAATGTGGTGTTGTCCGGTCTGCCCATAGGACTTGTGGGAGCTCTTCAGCCCAAGCTCCCTTGGCGTCTTGTAGTCTCCCTTTTAACCCGGCCAGTATGACTTTGTTGGTGGCTTCCGCCTGTCTATTGGCTCGTGTGTGCTCTACAGAGGTGAATTGGTGCTTGATTTTCAAATCAGCTACCAAATTTCTGAAGCCCGTGTCAGTGAATTGAGTGCCATTGTCTGTAGTAATGGAGTGTGGCACCCCAAACCTTGCGACAATGTTTCTGTATAAGAACTTCTGACTTCTTTGGGTGGTGGCTGTGACTAAAGGTTCTGCCTCAATCCATTTTGTGAAATAGTCTATTCTAACAATGAGGAATTTGACTTGCCTTGATCCCGGGGGGAGGGTTCGAGGAGGTCGAGCCTCCATTTTGTGAATGGCCAGGGTGAAGTGATACAAATGAGTTCTTCAGGTGGTACGATATGAAAGTTTGCGTGCTTTTGGCATGGGGGAGATGTTTTGACAAACTCTGTTTCTTCTTTTTGCAAGGTCGGCCAGTAGAATCCAGCTCAGAGTACCTTTTTGGAGAGAGCTCGCACCCCAAGGTGATTGCCGCACATGCCATTGTGGACTTCTCCGAGAACTTCCTTTGTAGCGGAGGTCAGGATGCATTTTAGGAGGGGTGTAGAGATTCCTTTCCTATATAGGACGTCGTGAACTATGGTGTAGTACTGTGCTTCTCGTACTATCCTTTTTGCCTCTTTTTTGTCTGCGGGAAGTATTTCTGACTTGAGATAGCTGACTATAGGAGTCATCCACCCTTAGTCTTGGTCTGATATGTTTAGGACCTTTTTCTCTTCTGTGGATGATGGATTTTGTAGTGTTTATTGGATGAGGCTTCTATTATTGCCTCCTAGTTTGGTGCTGGCTAGTTTTAAAAGTGCATTAGCTCGGGTATTTTGTTCTCTGGGTATATGTCGGATCTCATATCCCATGAATTGTCTGGGCTGTTCTCTGGTCTTTGTCTAAGTATTTCCTCATAGTGGGATCCTTGGCCTGGTAGCTCCCTTCTATTTGTGAGGTAACTACCTGTGAATCGCTGAAAATGGTAAGCTTATGAGCTCCTACCTCCCTTGCCAGCTTCAAACCAGCCAGTAAGGCTTCGTATTCGGCTTGATTATTTCAGGCAAGAAACTTGAACTTTAATGAAAGCTCGATTTGGGTTCCCTGATCACTCTCTAAAATGACACCTGCACCACTCCCAGTTTTGTTCGAGGAACCATCCACATAAAGGCTCCACTCTGTGGGGGTGCCCGGGGTGTCAGTGTACTCTGCGATGAAGTCAGCCAGGTACTGAGATTTGATAGCTGTACGAGCTTCATATTTGAGGTCGAATTCTGACAGCTTGACTGCCCGTTATAGGATTCTTCCAGCTAAATCTGTTTTCTATAAAATACCTTTTATGGGCTGGTTAGTCCGTACTCTGATGGTGTGAGCTTGGAAGTATGGGCGGAGTCGTCGAGAAGTGAGTATGAGGGCGTAGGTGAACTTTTCTATCTTTTGATAGTTTAATTCGGCCCCTTGTAAAGCTTTACTGATGAAGTAAATGGGTTGTTGCCCACTTTTGTCTTCTTTGACTAGTGCTGACGCTATTGCCCTGCTTTCTACGGCGAGGTATAGTATGAGTTCTTCGCCTTCCTGCGGTCGAGAAAGGACGGGTGGTCACCCCAGAAATTTCTTGAAATCTTGGAAGGCTTGTTTGCATTCTGGGGTCCACTCAAACCTCTTCTCCTTCCTTAATGTTGCATAGAAGGGGAGAGATCTTAAGGCTGATCCAGCTAGGAACCTAGACAAAGTCGCTAGTCTTCCATTATGCTGCTGGACTTCATTGACACAGGTCGGACTTTTCATGCGAAGTATGCCCTGGCACTTATTTGGGTTTGCTTTGATTCCTCTGTGGGTGAGCATGAAGCCCAAGAATTTGCCAACTTCTACCGTAAAAGTGAATTTTACGGGATTAAGTCTCATCCCATGCTTTCTTATGGTATTGAACACTTTAGTAAGGTCGGATAGCAATGTTTCCTCCCTTTGTGTCTTTACCAACATGTCATCGACATAAACTTCCATTGGTTTCCCAATGTGATTAGCAAAGACTTTGTTCATCAGTCTTTGGTATGTAGCTCCTACATTCTTGAGTCTAAAGGGCATGACTATGTAGCAGTAGTTTACTTTTGGGGTTAAGAATGATGTTTTCTCCTGGTCAGGTTGATACATTAGGATTTGATTGTATCCCGAGTAAGCATCCATGAAGGAGAGGTACTGATAGCCTGACGAAGTGTCAACTAGTGTGTCTATGTTCGGGAGTGGGTAAGGATCCTTTGGGTAGGCTTTGTTGAGGTCGGTGTAATCAGTGCACATTCACCATTTCCCATTTGACTTTTTGACCAATACCACATTGGCCAGCCACAATGGATATTTTACCTCCCTTATGAATCATGCCTCCAGCAAGGCCTGTACCTGCTCCTCTACAGCTTGCGACCTCTCTGGGCCGAGTTTCCTACGTTTCTGCTGTACTGGCCGAGACCCTGGGTAAACGGCTAACTTATGGCACATTAGTCCGGGATCAATACCAGGCATGTCAGCGGCCTTCCATGCAAAGAGGTCGGAGTTATCCTTTCAGAGCTTTATTAGTAGTTCCTTTAAGTCTTCTCTTAGATTTGCCCATATACTTGTTGTTTTGTCTTAAGTGTCTCCAATTTGAACCTCTTTGGTTTCACTTTCTAGTTGAGGGCAGACTTCCTCGGGAGCTAGAATTCCCCCGAGTTCTATAGTATTGGTTTCCTTTCCTCTGGGGTCACCCTTAAGGTTCAGACTTTCGTTATAACAGCGTCGTGTGAGTTTTTGGTCTCCCTTTATGGTAGCGATCCCTTCCGGAGTTGGGAACTTCATGCATAGGTGTGGAGTGGAGACCACAGCGGCAAGCTGGTTCAGCGTTGTCCGACCTATTAGAGCATTGTAGGCGGAGCTCACGTCGACTACAATGTAATCTATGCTTAACGTCCTAGACGGAGTTTACTTTCCAAAGGTTGTATGTAGTGGGATGTACCCTCATGGGCTTTGAGCAGGTTTTTTGTGTAAAATCAGAGTATGAGTTATACCTGGGTGCTCCAGTGTATTTATAGTAGTGTGGAGTGACCTCCCTTAAGATAAGTTAGTTATCTTATCTTATCTTTTGTGGGTGAGTCCCCTTATCTTTGGCAAGCCGTCTTTAGGTGGGCTGTGATCTTCTGCTTTGGGCCTACTTGGGCCCTTATAACAATTTGGCCGAGCTCTTTGGGAAGAGGTCGGTAATGACCAACCTTTTTGAGAGGTCGGTCGTTTTTGTCTTCATCCAACGCGGCTCTCCTAGCTCGACCCAAGGTATGAACACTTAAGGCTTCGCACCGTCCTCGGTGCCATCTGTCAGGAATAAAGAGGGGCTGGTAGCAGCATCTCCACTATCGGGACCGTCATGGCTCCCTGTGCTGGTAAATGAGGTGGAGTCCGGCATTTTCTTAACTTTGCTTTGTGTTCCTGCCGATCCAACCTTTCAAGTATTTGATGGAGCAGTTGGTTTGTTGTAGGTGCTTATGGTGTTGAAGGAGGAATGTCTTCAGCCGATTCTATGGGCTGGCTTGTAGCGCCTGCTGGTGGTCTGATATATTTCCCGTTAGGGACGTACTGATCATCTCGTGGGAGTATGGCTTTGGTGTCTCCAGCTCTGTAGGAGACTCCGGCTGTCGAGACGAGATCTGAAACCAAGGCGGGAAAAGGTAAGTTGCCCACTATCTGTACGTGTCCCATTGCATTCCGGATGTGTCTTGGTAAATTGAGGTGCTGGTCTGTAAGGATACACCAGAGTAAAACAGTCATGTCTGCAGTGAAGGAGGACTCGTGAGTGCTCAAAAAGACGTAATGAGACATAATTTGTGCCCATACTCGAGCCTCCAGGGTAAGTGTT
Organism: Arachis ipaensis; assembly: GCF_059453495.1. Classification (NCBI taxonomy): domain Eukaryota; kingdom Viridiplantae; phylum Streptophyta; class Magnoliopsida; order Fabales; family Fabaceae; genus Arachis; species Arachis ipaensis. Next base: position 88,966,208 of record NC_142440.1, on the reverse strand, counting down.
GAAGCCGATATCCCTTTTGGTCGGGATCGATGGTATCCGTAGATCCATTTGCTGCCAGGTTGTGCGATAACTCTGAGAACGGTGTCCCAGCCAAATTGGTATCTCTGGCGCTTGAGTGAGGCTTCTTGGAATGCGTCCAATCCTTCTCGAGCAGGGGAAAGATCTAAAGAGTGTTGAATGGCCTCTTCAGTTATGGGGACTTACTTCTGACAGACATAGACAGACTGCATGGTTGGCATGTGATAGTTGGAGTAGAATTCTACTACCCATTAGAGATTAACCTGCCGTGGCTGTCTCCGTAGGAATCTCCATTGTCTTCGCTCAATGCGGGGCTCAATAAATTCAGCAATGTGGGTTGGGAGGATAAGAAGGTATTCATTGTTATAATTCCTCTCTGCCAGGATGGGGAACATCTGCTCACAGTAGCGGTTAGGAAACCGCGCAGTGTCCTTTGTTGGAAAGGCTTTGCCTTTTCCATCGACCTTGATGATCCTCTTGATTCTTTTTGTTGAGGGCTTTACTGCTGTTGAAGATGGCTCAACCACTAATGCTCTTTTTGTTCCTCTCCTTGCTGGTGGTTTGGAAATAGCTTTCTCTTTTCCTTTCTTGGTGGCCATCCTAAAAAAAGGAAAAAGGAAGTAATGTGTAAAGTGAAGGGTTCGAGCAAGGGAGCGAACAATATGGGTGGTAATCCATGCACAATAAATAAGTATGTCGTTAACACATGGTCTAGACTACATGTGAAAAGTTCATCAAAGGTAAGATAGTAAATGCATGTGATGGCAATTAAATGCAAGATGTTTATTGGCATGCCGCCAAGGGCATGAGTAGCATAGATCAAGCATTCAATGTCCAAGTTAGATTACCACATCATTCAAACTAACAATCTGTTTGTATTGACAATTATATTTTAATCAATAAAATATAAATGGGCTTTTATGAAAAGTAGGCATTAAAGTAGTGGAATAGAATAAAGTAAAGTAATGTGCAATGCCATACGGGCATTTTCACAAACACTTGGCATGCATAATGAAAATATTATTGAGAGTAGGAAATTGAAACATGCAAGCAACCCTTATAAAAAGTAATATATAATTGTCAAACAAATCCATGATAATCCACAAGCACAATATGGAAAATAAAGACTGAAATAAATTTTCAACACCAATAAAAAGGAATAAAAAGGAAGAGAATAAGGAAAAATAATGACGGTGAAAAGAAAGATTTAAAACATAATAAAATTGATAAGGGAAAGTAAAAAGTAAAGAGAGAAAGAAAAGAACCTTGATGATGGGTGTGAAAAATGAGGAAGAAGAAGGTAAAAAGTGAGAATGGTTAGAGAAGGGGGAAGGGGGAAGAAAGAGATAATAAGGGAAAAGAAAAATAAGGATTTGGGAGAAGAAAAGATAAGATATTTTGGCTAATCTGGATATTCTGTGCGCCGCATGCGACGCGAACGCGTGACTGACGCGGTCGCGTGGTATGCGATGTGTTCAAGTGACGCAAACGCGTGGGTCACGCGGTCGCGTGAGTTGCTTTGGGCAAATGGCGCGAGGGCAGCGACGCATTCGCACAACTCTCTGTCTCAAATGCTTTCGTGCCAAAATTCTGGGTGACGCGCTCGCGTGATTGACGTGATCGCGTGAATGGCCATGTTTGGGGGGCGACGCGGCCACGTAGGGCACGCGGTTGCGTGACAAGGTTGGTGCTTTTAGCATCATTCCAGCCCAGCTCCATCGCAACTTGCTGCCATACACCTCTTTTACGTCGATTTTAAAGGTCACACATTCGCGTGGGTGACGCGGACGCGTGGGAGGCTTATTTTCCAATTGACGCGGCCGCGTGGGTGACGCAGATGCGTGGGCATGTTTGTGCCTAAGGCACACCTCCAGCCACGCTTTCGCGTGACTTACTGTCCAATTCTCTTGTCTTCATAACGCACTGGTGACGCGGACTCGTCAGAGACGCTGCCGCGTCGCGTGCGTGTGTGATTTTTTTTAAATAAAACTAAAATGCAAAATGCACATACAAGCTATATGCAGCTAAATACAGGGATGATGAGAAGAGTCATTAACATCATAAAAATAAAGTAAAAATACAACTAAGACTGAAACGGAACGATCATACCATGGTGGGTTGTCTCCCACCTAGCACTTTGCTTTTACGTCCTTAAGTTGGACGCTCGTTAGGCTCATTTAGCTTCTCTTGGTGGATCTTCCAAGAGGAAAATCTCTAGTTCCTTTTGATTCTTCATCTTCTCACCATGGTAAAGCTTTAGGCGATGTCCATTAACCTTAAGAAATTTGGAGTTAATAGGATGACGCAGGTGGAAAACTCCATATGGCTCTACCTTTTCTACTCTGTATGGACCTTCCCATCTTGATCTCAGTTTACCCGGCATGAGCCTCAGTCTGGAGTTTTAAAGAAGAACTAACTCCCCTGGTCTGAATTCTCTCCTTTTAATGGGCTTGTCATGGACAGCCTTCATTTTCTCCTTGTAACGCCTGGAGTTGTCATATGCTTCTAGGCGGAGGGTCTCTAGTTCTGCTAGTTGTAGCTTTCTTTCAGCACCAGCTTTCGTAAGATTCATGTTGCACTCCTTCACAGCCCAGAAAGCCTTGTGTTCCACCTCTACGGGGAGGTGGCAAGCCTTTCTATATACTAGGCGGAAGGGGCTCATCCCAATGGGTGTCTTGTATGCTGTTCCATATGCCAAGAGTGAATCTTGTAGCCTGGTACTCCAGTCCTTCCTATGAAGTTTTACTATCTTCTCCAGAATACGTTTAATCTCTCTGTTAGAGACTTCTGCTTGCCTATTGGTCTGGGGATGATAAGCTGTTGCTACTTTGTGAATTATCCCATGCTTTTTCAGTAATCCTGTTAGTCTCCTGTTACAAAAGTGGGTGCCTTGATTTCTCACGATTGCTCGTGGTGAGCCAAAGCGACAGATAATATAGTTTCTAACAAAGGAAACAACAGTGTTAGCATCATCAGTACGGGTAGGAATTGCTTCCACCTATTTAGAAACATAATCTACGGCTAATAATATATAAGAGTAACCGCTAGAATTTGGAAATGGACCCATGAAGTCAATGCCCCAAACATCAAAAATTTCATAGAAAAGCATAATCTGTTGAGGCATCTCATCCCTCTTGGATATGTTACCAAATCTTTGGCATGGGGAACAAGATTTACAAAATTTAGCTGCATTTTTAAAAATAGTAGGCCACCAGAATCCACAGTCTAGAATTTTTCTAGCTGTTCTTTGAGGGCCAAAATGTCCTCCACTCTCAGATGAGTGGCAGGCCTCTAAAATAGACTGGAATTCTGATTGAGGCACACACCGTCTAATTACCTGGTTAGCGCCGTACCTCCATAAATATGGATCATCCCAAATATAATATTTGGACTCGCTTTTCAGCTTGTCTCTTTGGAGCTTAGTAAAATTTGGAGGAAAAGTGTGGCTAACTAGATAATTAGCTACAGGTGCATACCAAGGAACTACTTCAGATAATGCTTGTAAGTTATCAAATGGGAAATTATTATTTATAGGAGTGGAGTCACCCTCAATGTGCTCAAGGTGACTCAAGTGGTCTGCCACTAGATTCTGGTTACCACTCCTATCCTTAATTTCTAAATCAAATTCTTGCAGCAGCAGTATCCAACGTATTAGCCTTGGTTTGGACTCCTTTTTAGCTAATAAATATTTTAGAGCTGCATAGTCTGAGTACAATACTACCTTAGTACCAAGTAAATAGGCTCAGAATTTATCCAGAGCAAAAACAATAGCTAGAAGCTCTTTTTCAGTAGTAGTATAATTAGACTGAGCAACATCTAAAGTCTTAGATGCATAAGCAATTACAAAAGGGTCCTTACCTTTGCGCTGAGCCAGCACTGCTCCTACTGCATGGTTGGAAGCATCACACATGATTTCAAATGGCTGGCTCCAGTCAGGTCCTCTCACAATTGGAGCTTGAGTCAGGGCGGTCTTCATCTTATCAAACGCTTGCATACAACTTTCACTGAACTCGAGCTCAATATCTTTCTACAGTAGTCTGGATAAAGGCAGTGCTACCTTACTGAAGTCCTTAATAAATCTCCTGTAAAAACCTGCGTGGCCAAGGAACGAACGGACTTCCCTCACGGAGGAGGGGTAAGGTAAACTAGAAATAATATCTACCTTTGCTGGATCTACAGAAATGCCAGTATTAGACACAACATGTCCTAGTACAATTCCTTGTTTGACCATAAAGTGACATTTTTCAAAATTTAATACAAGGTTTGTATTAACACATCTATCTAACACTCTAGATAAACTATCCAAGCAAAGGCTAAATGAAGCACCATATATGCTGAAATCATCCATAAAAATCTCCATACAGTTCTCAATCAGATAAGAGAAAAGACTCATCATGCATCTTTGGAAAGTAGCAGATGCATTGCACAAGCCAAAGGGTATTCTCTTATAAGCATAAGTCCCAAAAGGACATGTAAAAGTAGTATTTTTGTGATCTTCAGGAGCTATATGAATTTGAAAGTAGCTTGTATAACCATCTAAAAAACAATAATGAGATTTACCTGACAGGCGATCAATCATTTGATCAATGAATGGCAAGGGGTAATAATCCTTGCGAGTGGCTTGGTTGAGACGCTGACGTCAGGATTTTTGCCAGTAAAGAAGTTCATAAAAACAGTCGCGTTGTCGATATAGTCTCTAAACCGACAGAAATCCCTTTGTACAAACGTTTTGGTTGTCACAAGTAACAAACCCCTTTAAAATTGATAACCGAGTATTTAAACCTCGGGTCGTCTTCTCAAGGAATTGCAGGGAAGTATGTTCTTATTATTGGTTATGGAGATTGTAAATTTGGGGTTTTGAGAATAGGGAGCAAGTAATTTAAATTGCAATTAAAATAAATAAACAACTGTAAAATAAACTTTTGGCAAGGTATGAGAAATTGGAAGTCCTAGCCCAGTTATCCTTATCAACAATAATGAAAATTGACTCTTGATTCCACTTAGTTAACCATTACTAGAGCAAGGGAAGGTCAAGTGACTAATTAGTTTGATCTTCAAATCCTAGTTAATCCCTAAGGAAAGATAACTCTTGAGTTACTAATTTCTTAACCAAAGCCAAGAATGTAGAAAGCTAAATTAAAATCATAAATATCTGGAATACCTCAAATAAAATACATTCAAAGCAGCAAAATCTAACATGAAAAAGTTCATAAGCCAATTGGGCAACATAAATCAAATACAAATAAAAGCATTAGAGTCAATAAAAATAGAAGCAAAAGTAAATAGAAAGGGACATTGAACCTGGGATCGAGAGTCACTCCTAAAACTAAGAGAAGTCCTAAATCCTAATCCTAAGAGAGTGAGAGGAGAGAACCTCTCTCTCTAAAACTACATCTAAAACATGAAAAGTGAATTATGAGAGCCTCCCATGAATGGATGCATTCCCCCACTTTATAGCCTCTAAACTGTGTGGTCTGGGCTGAAAACTGGGTCAAAAGCAGCCCAAAAATCGCCCCCTGTGATTTCTGTCACGTTCAGGTCGCAGAAAGGTGACGCGGCCGCGTCGTCCATGCGGTCGCGCGGATTGGGTGTTGGCCAGGTCACGCGTCCGCGTGACCCACGCGTTTGCGTCGCCTGACGTCAGTACAATTATGGCAAATTATATATCAAATCGAAGCCCCGGACGTTAGCTTTCCAACGCAACTGGAACCGCATCATTTGGACCTCTGTAGCTAAATTTATAGCCGTTTGAGTGCGAAGAGGTCAGGCTAGACAGCTTAGCAATTTCTCCAACTTATTGTATTCCTTCCACTTTTGCATGCTTCCTTTCCATCCTCTGAGCCATTCCTGCCCTATAATCTCTGAAAAAACTTAACACACATATCAAGGCATCTAATGGTAATAAGAGAGGATTAATATTAGCAAATATAAGTCCAAAGAAACATGTTTTCAATCAAAGCACATAATTAGGAAGGCAAATGTAAAACCATGCAAATAGTATGAATAAGTGGGTAAAGAGTTGATGAAAACCACTCAATTAAGCACAAGATAAACCATAAAATAGTGGTTTATCAACCTCCCCACACTTAAACACTAGCATGTCCTCATGCTAAGCTTAAGAGAACTATAAAGATGAAGAGGAATGGTAGGATGTATGAAATGCAACCTATCTATATGAATGCAACGACATGCAAAAAATGTTCCTACCTACTTGGTTAAAAATAAATAAGTTCCCCCAAGACAAACATAAATCAGATTTCACTAATTAAAATTATACAGTAAAAACAAGTAAACTTGTAAGAAGATAGCTCATGAAAGCAGGGAACATAGAATTAAGCACTGAACCCTTATAGGAAGTGTATATGCACTCTAATCTCTCAAGTGTATAGGGTTAATCACTCTACTCTTCTCTAGTCATGCTTTCTAAACTTTGTTCTTCATCTAACCAATCAACAAATATTTAATGTACCAATGCAAACATCATGAGGTCTTTTCAAGATTGTAATGGGGCCAAGGTAAGGGTGAGGGTATATATATAAGGCTAAGTGAGCTAGTGAAGTGAATCCTTGAGTAGTCTAAGATCTCACCTAACATATACATACTCTATTAAAATTATACTTAGCTACCCAAATTTTCCCACTTTTGTATTACATACTCATGTATCAAACTTTTTTTTTTCTTTTGAATTTTGTCCCATGTGCATTGGTTCTTTTTATTTTGCATTTGGGGTAATATATATATATATATATATATATATATATATTTTCTTTTGTATCCCCTTATTTAATTACTTAATATTTTTTTTTCAATGCACATGATAATTTGATTATTTTGATTTTACATGAGCATGCTTCCCAAAACTTTTATTTTGAGATATCTTTATTCTTTTTAATTTTCTACCTTTGTTTTTATCATCCATGTTCCCATAAGGTTCCCCACACTTAAACAATACATAATTTCTATCTTAGGCTAACCAAGGATTCAACTTGGGATTTTTATTTTATTTTTCAGCTTAAGGCTAGTAATGTGGTTATTAAAATAAGGAGGGATTTAGAAGCTCAAGGGGGCTAACAAGGGTGATGTAAAAGGTAGGCTAATTTGGGATAAGTGAGCTAGAATCAAACAATGGCCTCAATCATATGCAAGCATGTAAATACACTAAATAATGGACATATAGATTGGAACAAAATATAGATTACAATCATAGGGAAGGAAACACATAAGAATAAAAATTTATGGTTGAATAATGTAACCAAGTAAATAAGCTCAAAGTCTCATAGGTTATGTGTTCTTTGGCTCAAAAACCATGTTCCAAATACAACTTCAAACAAGTTTAACACAAAAATTTTCATTTTAAATTAGTGAAATTTTTCAAAAATAGGGTCCTAAAAAGAATTTTATTTCTTTAACCAAGTAGTAACTAAATGCACAGAATCAAATAAACATGCAATCAAATATGCAAATGCAACAATGAACAAATTAACATTGGTGTTGAAATAGGAAATAACTAACCCATGGAGATCGGTATCGACCTCCCCACACTTAAAGATTGCACCGTCCTCGGTGCATGCTCAGATGTGCAAGTGGATGGGGGTTGTGGTTCCTCAGCTGGGGCTCTTTTTGTTCCTTTCCTTGCTGTTGATTTGGGAATGGCTTTCTCTTTTCCTTTCTTGGTGGCCATCCTGAAAAAGGGAAGAGAAAGTAAATTAAATTCAAAGAGATAGATATAGCAAGGAAGAGAACGGAAAAGGTGTGATGGATGCACATTAAGATATAACTGACATTAACACATGCTCGCGAGTACATGTGAAAAGCCATCAATGGAAAATAGCTAGTGCATATAAGGACAAGTGAACGCAAGGTGTTTATTAGCATGCCGGCAAAGGGCATGAGTAGCATAGATCAAGCATTACTCGTAACAAACCATCATGTTTGTATTGACAATTAATTTCAATTAATACAATAGTAAAGGGAGTTTATGAAAAGCAAGCATTGAATAGTATAAAGTAAAATAGAGAAGTGCATAATGCCATATGGGCTTTTTCACAAACACATAGCATGCATAGTAAATAAGCTATTTGAAAGTATTAAATTGAACATGCAAGCATCCTTTAAAAAGTAATATATAATTGTCAAATAATTATGCAACAATCCACAATGACCCAAATAAAATTCCAACACTAATGAAAATAATGCAATGAATGAAAGTATGCAAGTAAGCAAAAGAAAATAAAAGATAAGAAGAATGAGAAGGAAGGAAGGGAAGAAGAAGTAAGTAAGAAAGGAGGGAGGAAAAATTAGGATTGGGGAAGATAAAATATTTTGGCATATTAGGTTAACGTGTGCGACGCTGGCGATGCAGTCGCGTGGATGACACGGCCGCGTGGTGCGCAATAAGGTCAAGCGACGCGGACACGTGGGTCATGCGATTGCGTGACTCGATTTGTGCTAGTGGCGCGAGTGCAGCCTCGCGCTCGCACAACTCTCTGTTCAAAATCTTATTAGTGCCAAATTTTAAGTGACGCGATCGCATGGGGCATGCGATCGCGTGAGTGGGCTTTAAAGGAATATGACGCGGTCGCGTGGGTCACGCGGCCGCGTGGGAAGGATTATTCGTTCAACACCAATCCAACACCACTCTCGCACAACTTTCGGGTGTGCACCACTTTGACGTCGAAATCTTAGTCACGCGGCCGCGTGGGGCACGCGGTCACGTGGGGCACGCGGTCGCGTGGGAGGCCATTATTCCCATATGACACGGTCGCATCAGCAATGCGGTCGCGTGGGACGATTTGTGCCATTGGCACGCCTCCAGCCACGCTCTCGCGTGACTTTTTGTTCGTTTTCTTTTCTTCCCATTGCATTGGTGACGCGGACGCGTCCGTGACGCTGCCGCGTCGCGTGCGTGTTTTTCCATTTTTTTTTATTTTTTAATGAAATATGCAGATGCAAATGCAGTGCTTAATGTGAATGCTATGCATGATTCCAGGTTCAATGAAAATAAAATAAACAACATGAAATAAAATTGAAAAAGAACAATCATACCATGGTGGGTTGTCTCCCACCTAGCACTTTTAGTTATAGTCCTTAAGTTGGACATTTGATGAGATTCCTGCTATGGTGGCTTGTGCTTGTACTGATCCAGGAATCCCCACCAATGTTTGTATTTCCAGTAGCCTCCGGGGTCCCAAACTAAGCATGTAAAGCCCTTAAGAAGCTTCAAACAGATTCTTAGGCTCCTAGGGTGACAAATGCCAGAACAGGTTCCAGGATTCCAAACTTTACTTTTACACCCGTTTTTGTCTCGATCTGCATTTTTCCAGCCGGGTGAAAGGTGATCTGAATTCTCGCTGCAGCGACCGAACAGCTTCCTAGACCCATTAAGTTGAGCTTTATACCAACCTTTGCGTTTGAACTTAAAGCTTCCTACCATGATGAACCTTGCAGGAAAATTCTTACCACTGGCCATCTTCCTCTTACTCTTAATATCATAAAGAGCTCTAAGTTGACCATCCGTCTCCAATAGCCCATATTCAAGTGGGGTTAGAAAGCTAAGGGATATGAATTTTACCCACTTGAATGTTGTGAAGGATGATGGCAACTTAGGGGGAGGCATCTTTAATGGAATTGCAAGCTCCACTCCCTTGTGCTCTTTTCTGATAACTACCACCTCTTTGCAAGCTTCTTCAATTTCAACCTCTTCCTCTTGGCAGCTCTCTTCCAATTCAATCTCCTCTTCATTGCTTTCCAAGGGCATGGGAAGTTGTGCTTCTTCTTCTTGAATCTCCATCACTTGATCGACCTCTTCCAAGTCTTCAACTGTGATATGCCTTGGAGGTTGTACACGTTCCTCAACATCAATTGCAACCGTCTTGGAAGGAGGCTCTATGTTTTGACTTTCCCATGGAGGTTCAGCATCTCCTAAGTCTTCAACCAATTCTTCTTCTTCAATAATCCCGGCTTCCTCTACTTGTTCCAGTACAAAGTCATGCTCCGTACTGTTCACTGGAGTTTCTAGTATCTCCTTCATACTACGTTCTTCATTAGATTGTCCACATGAAGCCATGGGGGTTCCTTGAGTGTCCGAACGTCGGGAAGCTAATTGACTCATTATTGCTTGCCCCAATTGATGAATGGTTGCCTGACATCGATCCATTGTTTCCTTGAGACGATCCTTTGTCTCTTGATGCACTCGGCTTTCATAAATAGGATCATAGTGCTCTTGGATTGATGGATATGGAGATGGTGAATATTGAAGTGGTAACAACCCTAGTTTTTGAAAATCAAATAAAATAGTTATTTGTGATTTATTTTATTTGTTGATAATTTTATTTTAAGAAAATTATTTTACTAAAGGTAACTAAATGGAGTTTCATGATAATTGAAGTTTAAATTAATTAGAATTTTTATATAAACTTTATTAGATATTTAGTATGATTGAAATTATAATTTTGGTAATTGAAAAATAAGAAAGAATTGTATAATTTAATTTAAATAAATTCTATTTTTAATGAATTATGTTATTAATTTGAACTCCTAGAAATTAATTTATTAGAAATGATTAGTTTGATTTTTATAAATGCTTTAAGTTTACGTCAATTAATATTTATATACCATTTTTATTATAATTAATTATTTTATAAATTGAAATTAAAGTTTCAGAGATAGAAAAATAATAGAGATTTGTATGATTTAATCTAGAAAATTGATATTTGAATTTAAATTGTACTTTACAAAATATAATTAACTTGTTCATTTTATAATGTAAATTAGAAATAATTGAGTGAACTTAGCAATATGTTGATAAATAATGTTCCTAAATATTTTTAAGAGAGTATATTTGATTTTAAAATTATCCTACCCTCCAATTTTATCAAAATTTCTATTCATATCTATCCATATTTTTTTATAAAATCCCTAATTTCTAACACTAATTTCCAAATCAACCTCAGAAACCCTAATTTCCCAAATTGGAAACCCTAACCCTAAATTCCCCATCAGAGACCCTAACCCCCTCCTCTACACCACATAGCCGCAGCCTTACCCTCCCTCAACGCAACAAACACACACGCGCAGAGAGGAGACCGGAGGAAGAGATAGCGCCGGCGGAAGGGAAGAAGTGTGTCGCCGGCCTGGTACCACCGTCACCGCCACCGCCACGTCTTGCCTGCGCCGTTGCCTCCACTAAGCAGTTGCCGTCAAGTGTGAAGGGTAGAAAGGAGAGAGCCTGCGTCCGAGAGAGAAGAGATGTTGTCTGCCGTCGCTGTCGCCACCCTGGAGCTCGCCGTCGAGCTGCTTCACAGCGCCGTCCCGTCCACGGAGCCACAAGCTTGCGTTACTGCCGATCCATCCACAAGCCTCCGTCGAGGAAACATAATCGCGAAGAGAGAGAGATGCACGAAGAGAAGCCCGCGACCAGCCTTGTCGCCGTCAGCGCTGCGGGTTGCCGTCGCCATCCTTGCGAGCTGCCACCGCGTCGCCGTTACTGAGCTGCAGCGCCGCCGTTGTCGCACCCTACTGCTGCTGCGTCTCACCAAGCCGCTGCTAGAGGAAGAAGGCTCGCCAGTTCTACCTCTGCTTCTAGTTTCTGGAATCTGAGAAGAAGCCACCGCCACTGCTGGAACTGTTAGTTTTGTTGCTCTGTCCTTGCTCTAGATCCACTCTGAGCCGTTACCATTGCTCTTTGGCTGACACTAAGGCTTTCCACTGCCACCGGAGCTGCCCAGGACCACCACTATGGCTGCCATAGGAACAGAACGGGTGCCAAAGTCTGACACAATGCCGCTGTTGTCGATTAGAGATGCCAAAACTACCGCTGCTGCTGTGGATTTGGAATACTGGGTGTGTCGCGTTTAAATTCTGCAAATTTCGACACTTTGAGGTAGGGGATTTAACGTTTTTAATTTAGAATGCCTACAAAGTTATTTGGATAAGTGCAAATGGTTAAGAATTTCTTAATTGACATGAATGATTTGAAATGCACTTGAACTTAGTTAGTTGTTGTGATTATTCTGAGCTGTGATTAAATTTAGATGCTGTTGTGAATAATGATTAATTTAGTATAGTTTATTAAATTGAAATATGCCGAGTTAATTATTGAAAAGCTGTGGTATGGATAACTGATGAATTGAGTTTTGATTATTGCTGTGAATGTAATTAGTTTTGTTGTTATGAGAGACTAATTGATAGAAATAAGCTTGGTTTGAGGTTGTGAAATTTGGAGTAAGTTTGATGATGTTTTAGTGCTTCAATTGGATTATTGAATTCAGGTTAAGGCTGCGAATGTCTTTGGGCTTTGTTGTGAGTGTTTGAAGTTGTAATTGATATTGTTTTCTCTGATATGGATGGAATTGAGTTGAATTATAACTGTAGTTGGTGATTGATTTGATGATTGTGCGTACTGTATGTTGTAAGGGATAGAGTAAATGGTGTTACTTTTGTTGCTGAGCTTGCTGGTGTGAATTGATGAGTTATTGTGTGTTTGAATGATGATGAGTGTATATGGAAAATTATACTTGGCATAGTGTAGAAAAGAAAAGGTTTGATGATGCTTAAGTACTTAACATCGTGTGAATTATTGATTCTGGGTTCTTGGGCTGTGTTGGCAATGAAGACAATTTTGAATAACTGGAAAGAGGTTAAACGTGTGATTTTGGAAGGGTATAAGTTCAAATGTGGTTTTTGATAAGTAAGGTTGTTGAAAATGCTTAAGGCAGAATTTCTGCATACATGACAGTAGAAAGAATCAATTTCTGGGAGCATCCCAGGTCATATACTTGAATGAAACTATTTTTTCATGAAACTTTACTGTGTTTTGAGCATCTCATAAAAAATTTAGAATTTATTGATGAGTATTTTGGGAGAAATGAATTTTTGAAGATTGATGGTTTCTGCAGAAAATTCTGTTTCTTTACTGCAGAAGCACCAACTTCCAACTCACTTAACTTTCAATTCTGGTAAGTATTTGAGCTGAAACCAACGGAAGTTTCAAGCTTCCTGTGTCCACAATCTTCATTTTAAATTTCATGTCAATATCCTATTTAACCAAGTAGATATGTTGAAAAGAGTATGGATAACTCACTGGATTTTGGAAACCGAATTCTAAAAGGCATGGCTGTGTTTCTCACTTCATAACTTTTTCATATGACATGGTATTAATCTGGAATTTGATTCAATAAAAAGATAAAAGAGTCTTGTTTGAGGTCGTGAATTTTGAAAGGCATTGGGTGAATTTTTAAGAGAGATGGTACAAGTTTTTATTGTGACCAAATTACCTCAACACCAAGTTTCTTGGAATACTAGTTTATTGAGTTTAATTTTGAAAGAATCCTATGATAAGTGAAAGTTAGTTACGAATTGATGAGGTGAAAGTTGAATTGATGGGTTATGTGGGAATTGTGGGTTATGACCAAACTGTTGGCTATTGTAAATTGTGAATTTTCTGACTAATTTGAGAACCTCTTATTTGGTAGTTGTTGAGGAAAGGGGGAGACTTGTTGAGAAAGAGGGAACCCGTAAGGGTGGCTAAGTCCAAGTTTTAGGGGAGGTGCTGCCGAAATTTTATAAAATTTGAGGTTTTAATTGAGAAGTTATTTTAGAAGATTTGGATTTGAAAAATGATTATTTAAGTTTTATTTGATTACTTCTAATGAGAGGTTATTTTTTGAAAGGTGTTTAATGAAATTAAAATAAATGATTTTCTTGAGTCTTTTGATAGAGGACTAAACTGAAAAATAGTTTTAAAGTTGGCTTGACTCAAGGTTGCTAAAGCAGAGATTATGAACTGAATTGATGATTGAGATTTTTGCGAACGAATGCTTGAGAAAGATAAGAAAGGTTTAAGAAAATATGTTAAGGATTCAAAGGAAAAAGAGAATGGGGAACTGATATATGGATTGTTGAGATTTAGAAAGGAAAATGAAAAGTGATAAAATACGGGAAAACCCCACGAACTGTTAGTTGTTTAACTACGGGGAAAATCCATGAATTGATAATTGGTAAAATTCGGGAAGTACCCACGAAATGAATGATCATTGATCTCGGGGAAAACCTATAGATTGTTATTTGTTTTATATGCGGGAAAAACCCACGGACTGATAATCATTGATTACGGGAATAACCCATGAATTGTTGTATGTTGATCTCGGGTATAGCCCATGAACTGAAGATCAATGTTTGCTGTGTATTGATCTCGGGTATAACCCACGAACTGAAGATCGCTATGTTATTGTGTATTGATCTCGGGTATAACCCACGAACTGAAGATCTCTGGGTTGTTTGTGAATTGATCTCGGGGATGCCCACGAACTGAGGATCACTATTTCCCCTTGTGCGTATATTATGGGGTTGGGCTTTGCGCCGACTGCCGGTAGTCACGAAAGAGTGGTATTCTTACCACCGACATATATGCACTAAGGACACAAAGGGAAGCCATATCTTGGACTTGTTCCTAGGTAATGTCGGGCTGCAGGGTGTAAACCGACACGTGAGCTCATGGCCTGCTTAGGACAGACATGCATCATATTGTTTGTGCATTTGCATTTGGTTGTGTTTGCTTGTTTTGCTTATCTGTGGTTGTGTTATTGTGATTTACTGGTATGTTGAACTGAATCTCTTGTTTGTACTATTAGTTAGTGAAAGTGTTAAAGTGATTAAGAATCGACTTTTGATTGATAATTAATTATGTGGTTGAAAGATGGTTAATGTGACTAGTTTTATATTTAAAATTTGTTGAGTTTAGCGATTTTGAAAGGCGTAATTAATTAGCTAAAGTAAAACCAAGAGCATTTTTCAAAAAAAGTTCTGATAAAGATATAGTTTCCAAGGATATGTTAATTATTTGCATTCTATTTCATTACTTTTACGGCATTCCCATTCCCTACTGAGAACGTGTGGTTTGTTCTCACCCCAAAATCTTCCACCCTTTTAGTGACACAGGTTCGAAGACTCAGTTTGAAGCTGCGGGCAATTCTAGAATTTATTTACGAGTTAAGTTTATGACTTGAGATTCTTTCATAGAATTCCCTCGCCCATACTGCTTAAGATTTTTATTTTATGCAGAGGGATAGGAGTTGTACCTGAATTTTATTTAAATTCTTTTGTATAATATTACTATTATTAATAATTATGTGATTATTATTACTTGGTGATGTTTGCTATATGATTTTAATTAATAAAAACAAAAAATTTTCTGGTATTTTTACTAAAATTGAATCGCGATATCGAACTAAAGTCTTAATAGTAAATAGTTAATAAGGAAAACAGGTCAGTAACGCCTTACTTTTGGTACGATCATGACGTATTGGAAGTTGGGTCGTTACAGAAGTGGTGGTTCTTGTGAGTAATTGGGTTGGAATTGAGGTGGTTCTATATATGGTTCATATGGCTTATAAGGTAGTTGGTATGGTGGTTAAGGGTTGGGGTTATATGGAGGTGAATGGCGGAAAGGGGCTTGTGAGTGTGGTGGTCCAAAGTTATGTTGAGGGAAGGGTTCATAGGCATATGGTGGTGGTTGTTGATAGTCCATTGGAGGTGGTTGTTGCCATGAGGGTTGATCAAACCCTTGTGGCTCCTCCCATCTTTGATTGTTCCAACTTTGATGCCTATTTTGATTATAGTTTCCATTCCTTACAACAACATTGGAACCAAACTTGAAACCAAAGGGGTGAGAATTCATAGTAATTAATAAAAATTAAAAACAAAAATAAATAAACAAGCAAAAGAATTTTTTTTTTAAATATTTACAATAACCAATAATAAGGCACACGTTTGCAATTCCCCGGCAACGGCACCATTTTGACGTCAGGATTTTTGCCAGTAAAGAAGTTCATAAAAACAGTGGCGTTGTAGATATAGTCTCTAAACCGACAGAAATCCCTTCGTACAAACATTTTGGTTGTCACAAGTAACAAACCCCTTTCATAAAAACATGCGGCCGCGCGGATTGGGTGTTGGCTAGGTCACGCGTCCGCGTGACCCACGCGTTCGCGTCACCTGGCGTCGAGGCAACAATGGCAAATTATATATCAAATCGAAGCCCCGGACGTTAGCTTTCCAACGCAACTGAAACCGCGTCATTTGGACCTCTGTAGCTAAAGTTATAGCCGTTTGAGTGCGAAGAGGTCAGGCTGGATAGCTTAGCAATTTCTCCAACTTATTGTATTCCTTCCACTTTTGCATGCTTCCTTTCCATCCTCTGAGCCATTCCTGCCCTATAATCTCTGAAAACACTTAACACACATATCAAGGCATCTAATGGTAATAAGAGAGGATTAATATTAGCAAATATAAGTCCAAAGAAACATGTTTTCAATCAAAGCACATAATTAGGAAGGCAAATGTAAAACCATGCAAATAGTATGAATAAGTGGGTAAAGAGTTGATGAAAATCACTCAATTGAGTACAAGATAAACCATAAAATAGTGGTTTATCAGACACCTATAATCAATGCAAACTCTCCATGAATTCTTCACTCTAGTTATCAGAAGCTCTCTATGCTCATTCTTTATTGTTGTGACTCTAGACTTCTTGGGCACTACTTGTACTGGGCTGACCCATTCACTATCTGAAATCGGGTAAATATTATTTGCTTCAAGTAGCCTGGTCACTTCCTTCTTGACAACTTCTAAGATGGTGGGATTCAATCTTCTTTGAGGCTGACGGACAGGCTTTGCTCCCTCTTCTAAGAATATTCTGTTTTCACAAACTTGGGGGCTAATACTTACTATATCTGCCAAGCTCCATCCAATTGCTTTCTTATATTTTCTCAACACACTGAGTAGTTGTTCTTCTTGTTGAGAAGTGAGTTTCCTTGCAATGATAACTGGGAACTTCTACTTGTCCTCAAGGTAAGCATACTTGAGGTGTGGAGGAAGGGGCTTTTACTCTAATTTCTACTCATAGCTAGGCTCTAGATCATCTGGGGCTGGTAATAATGGTAAAGTCTTCTCATGGTTTTCAGAAAGTGTTCCCACACTTGGACCTTGCTCCATATACTTCTCTTCTAATTCTTCTTGGTGAACTTCAGCTACAGTTTCATCAATAATGTCGCATTGGAAGATAGAATGATCTTCTGGAGGATGCTTCATAGCTTCATTTAAACTGAAACTCACTGTTCTGCCATCTATCTCAAAGGAGTAAGTTCCTGAGAATGCATCCAGCTTGAACTTTGAAGTCTTCAGGAATGGTCTTCCAAGCAGGATTAATGATGGTCTTCCTGAGTCATTGATGAGAGGAACTTTTGCGTGGTCTAGAAATTTTGCGAATAAATCCTCGTTGCAAGTATAGTTTCTAAACCTTCAAAAGTCCTTTCATACAAACGTTGTGGTTGTCACAAGTAACAAACCCCTTAAAATTGATAACTGAGTATTTAAACCTCGGGTCATCTTCTCGAGGAACTACAGGGAAGTATGTTCTTATTATTGGTTATGGAGATTGTAAATTGGGGTTTCAAGAATAAGGAACAAGTAACTTAATGGCGAGTAAATTAAATGGCAATTAAAATAAATAAATAGCTGCAAAGCAAACTTTTGGCAAGGTATGAGAAATTGGAAGTCCAGACTTAGTTATTCTTATCAATAACAATGAAAGTTGAATCTTAATTTCACTTAGTCAACCTTTACTAAAGTAAAGGAAAGTCAAGGGACTAATTAGTTTGATCTTCGAATCCTATTTATTTCCTTAGAAATGGTTGGGATTATTGAAGCTCAGTTCAATTAGCAAAGATAACAGTTATCAATTATGTTGAGATAAGATAACTCCTGAGTTACTGCTTTCTTAACCAAGACCAAAAGAGGAAAAAAAGTAAATTTGCTGGGATAAAAATGCCTTCAGATGTAAAGCAACAATAACATAAATTAAAGAAAGCAATCATGAATTGAAATACCTCAAATAACATTAATAAGGGAAATTATAATCTAACATGAAGAGTTCATAAACTAGATTGGAAGAATAAATAAAAATAAAGAACCTGGGATTGAGAGTCACTCCTAAAACTAAGAGAAGTCCTAAATCCTAAGAGAGAGAGGAGAGAACCTCCCTCAAAACTAGATCTAAAACATGGGAAATAACTAAATTGGCAAGCTCTCTTGAATGGATGCGTTCCCACAATTTATAACCTCTGGTCTATGCCTTCTGGACTTGGATTGGGCCAAAAAGGACTTCAGAAATCGCTGGAAGTGTTTTCTGCAATTTCTGGTGCGTGGCCTCTATCACGCGTCCGCGTGGGTCACGCGGTCGCGTCATTCGGCGCTTTCCTTGTCACACGGTCGCGTCAGTCATTGATGCACGAAATTGTGATGTCCAGGCTCGAACAAATCCTGGTAATGGCTCCAAAGCTTGGTGCTCTGATCTTAATTCATAATTGTCACAACTTCGATACAACTAACCAGCAAGTGCACTGGGTCGTCCAAGTAATACCTTACGTGAGTAATGGTCGAATCCCACGGAGATTGTTGGTATGAAGCAAGCTATGGTCACCTTGTAAATCTCAGTCAGGCAGATATAAAGTGATAATGGTGTTTTCGAATATTATATAATAAAATAGGGATAGAGTTACTTATGTAAATCATTGGTAGGAATTTCAGATAAGAGAATGGAGATGCTTTTCGTTCCTCTGAACCTCTGCTTTCCTGCTATCTTCATCCAATCAGTCTTACTCCTTTCCATGGCTGGCTTTATGTGATACATCACCACTGTCAATGGCTACTTTCGGTCATCTCTCGGGAAAATGATCCAATGCCCTGTCACGGCACGGCTAATCGTCTCGAGGCATCACCCTTGTTAATGGCTTCATCTTATCCTCTCAGGGAATAATATGCTCACGCACCCTGTCACGGCACGGCTATTCATCTGTCGGTTCTCGATCATGATGGAATAGGATTTACTATCCTTTTGCGTCTGTCACTAACGCCCTGCAATCGCGAGTTAGGAGCTCGTCACAGTCATTCAATCATTGAATCCTACTTGGAATACCACAGACAAGGTTTAGACTTTCCGGATTCTCTTGAATGCCGCCATCATTCTAGCTTACGCCACGAAGATTCTGGTTAAGAGATCTAAGAGATATTCATTCTAGCTTATTTCATGTAGAACGGAAGTGTTTGTCAGGCACGCGTTCATAAGGGAGATGGTGATGAACGTCACACATAATCATCACCTTCATCACGTTCTTGGGTGCGAATGGATATCTTAGAAGCGAAATAAGATGAATTGAATAGAAAACAGTAGTACTTTGCATTAATCTTTGAGGAACAGCAGAGCTCCACACCTTAATCTATGGAGTGTAGAAACTCTACCGTATGAAAATACATAAGTGAAGGTCCAGGCATGGCCGAGATGGCCAGCCCCCTAAAGCGTGATCAAAGGATCATCAGGTAATCCAAAGATGCCTCATACAATAGTAAGAGGTCCTATTTATAATAAACTAGCTACTAGGGTTTACATGAGTAAGTATTTGATGTATAAATCCACTTCCGGGGCCCACTTGGTGTGTGTTTGGGCTGAGCTTAAGTGTTTGCACGTGCAGAGGCCATTTGCGGAGTTGAACGCTAGTTTTTGTGCCAGTTTGGGCGTTCAACTCTGGTTTTGGATCCTTTTCTGGCGCTGGACGCCAGATTTGGGTAGAAAGCTGGCGTTGAACGCCAGTTTATGTCGTCAATTCTTGGCCAAAGTATGGACTATTATATATTGCTGGAAAGCCCTGGATGTCTACTTTCCAACGCAATTGGAAGCGCGCCATTTCGAGTTCTGTAGCTCCAGAAAAACCACTTTGAGTGCAGGGAGGTCAGAATCCAACAGCATCAGCAGTCCTTTTTCAACCTCTGAATCTGATTTCTGCTCAAGTCCCTCAATTTCAGCCAGAAAATACCTGAAATCACAGAAAAACACACAAACTCATAGTAAAGTCCAGAAATGTGAATTTAATACAAAATCTATTTAAAAACATCCCTAAAAGTAACTAGATCCTACTAAGAACATACTAAAAACAATGTCAAAAAGCGTATAAATTATCCGCTCATCACAACACCAAACTTAAATTGTTGCTTGTCCCCAAGCAACTGAAAATCAAAATAGGATAAAAAGAATAGAATATACTATAAATTCCAAACTATCAATGAAACAGAGCTTCAATCATATGAGCGGGACTTATAGCTTTTTGCCTCTTGAATAGTTTTGGCATCTCACTTTATCCATTGAGGTTCAGAATGATTGGCATCTATAGGAACTCAGAGTTCAGATAGTGTTATTGATTCTCCTAGTTCAGTATGATGATTCTTGAACACAGCTTCTTTATGAGTCTTGGCCGTGGCCCTAAGCATTTTGTTTTCCAGTATTACCACTGGATACATAAATGCCACAGACGCATAATTGGGTGAACCTTTTCAGATTGTGACTCAGCTTTGCTAAAGTCCCCAATTAGAGGTGTCCAGGGTTCTTAAGCACACTCTTTTTTTTTTTTTTTTTTTTGCTTTGGACCTTGACTTTAACCGCTCAGTCTCAAGTTTTCACTTGACACCTACACGCCACAAGCACATGGTTAGGGACAGCTTGGTTTAGCTGCTTAGACCAGGATTTTATTCCTTTAGGCCCTCCTATCCACTGATGCTCAAAGCCTTGGGATCCTTTTTAATTGCCCTTGCCTTTTGGTTTTAAGGGTTATTGGCTTTTTGCTCTTGCCTCTTGGTTTTAAGAGCTTTGGCTTTTTCTGCTTGCTTTTTCTTTTTCTTTCTATTTTTTTTTTCGCCTATTTTTTTTTTTCTGCAAGCTTTGTTCTTTGCTGCTTTTTCTTGCTTCAAGAATCATTTTTATAATTTTTCAGATTATCAAATAACATGTCTCCTAGTCATCATTCTTTCAAGAGCCAACTTATTTAACATTCTTAAACAACAACTTCAAAAGACATATGCACTGTTCAAGCATACATTCAGAAAACAAGAAGCATTGTCACCACATCAATATAATTAAACTAAGTTCAAGGATAAATTCGAAACTCATGTACTTCTTGTTCTTTTGAATTGAAACATTTTTCATTTAAGAGAGGTGATGGATTCATAGGACATTTATAACTTTAAGACATAGTTACTAACTACTAATGATCATGTAATGAAGACACAAACACAGATAAGCACATAACGAAAAAACAGAAGAAATAAGAACAAGGAATGAATCCACCTTAGTAATGGTGGCGTTTCCTTCTTGAGGAACCAATGATGTCCTTGAGCTCTTCTATGTCTCTTCCTTGTCTTTGTTGCTCCTCCTTCATTGCTTTTAGATCTTCTCTGATTTCATGAAGGATGATGGAGTGCTCTTGATATTCCACCCTTAGTTGCTTCCAATAATTGTGTGGAAGAAAATGTATCCCCTGAGGTATCTCAGGGATCTCTTGATTTGCAGTCAAATGTTCTACCACTGAGCTATAGACCCTTGATGGAAGCTTTTGTCTTCCCTTTCCTCTTTCTAGAGGTTTCTCTGGCCTTAGGTGCCATCAATGGTTATGGAAAAAACAAAAAAGCTATGCTTTTACCCCACCAAACTTAGAATGTTGCTCGCCCTCGAGCAAAAGAAGAAAGAATAGAAGAAGAAGAGGATATGGAGGAGATGGATGGCTGTGTGTATTCGGCCATATGGGTGGGATTAGGTGGGAAAGAGATGTTGAATTTTTGAAGGTAAGTAGGTGTTTGGATGTGAGTGGTAAGGGGTTAATAGGGAAGAGTGTTTATTGGGAATAGAGGATGATTGAGAAGAGAGAAGAGAGTGAGTGGAGGTAGGTGGGGATCCTGTGGGGTCCACAGATCCTGAGGTGATCCTGTGAGGTCCACAGATCTTGAGGTGTCAAGGCATTTACATCCCTGCACCAATTTAGGCATGCAAAATGCCCTTGCACACAACTCTGGGCGTTCAGCGCCAGGTTGGTGCCCATTTTGGGCGTTCAACGCCCATTTACTGCCATTTCTGGCGTTGAACGCCAGAACCATGCTTGTTCTGGGCGTTCAGCGCCAGGATGCTCCCATTCTGGGCGTTCAGCGCCAGAACCATGCTCTGTTCTGGCGTTTGAACGCCAGACAGATGCTCCTCCAGGGTGTGATTTTTCTTCTGCTGTTTTTGATTCCGTTTTTGAATTTTTTTGTTTATTTTGTGACTCCACATGATCATGAACCTAAGAAAACATGAAAAACAATAAAAATACGAATTAGATAAACATTGGGTTGCCTCCCAACAAGCGCTTCTTTAATGTCAATAGCTTGACAGTGGGCTCTCATGGAGCCTCACAGATGTGCAGAGCTTTGTTGAGACTCTCCAACACCAAACTTAGAGTTTGGATATGGGAGTTCAACACCAAACTTAGAGTTTGGTTGTGGCCTCCCAACACCAAACTTAGAGTTTGATTGTGGGGGCTCTGGTTGACTCTGCTTTGAGAGAAGCTTTTCAAGCTTCCTCTCCATGGTTGCAGAGGGAGATCCTTGAGTTTTGAATACAAGGGAGTTCTCATTCCATTGAAGGACTATTTCACCTCTGTCAACATCAATCACAGCTCTTGCTATGGCCAGGAAAGGTCTTCCTAGGATGATGGATTCATCCTCTTCCTTTCCAGTATCCAGGACTATGAAATCAGTAGGTATGTAAAGGCCCTCAACCTTTACTAATACATCTTCTACTTGTCCATAAGCCTGTCTTCTTGAGCTGTCTGCCATCTCTAATGAGATTTTAGCAGCTTGCACCCCATAGATTCCCAGTTTCTCTATTACAGAGAGGGGCATGAGGTTTATTCCTGAACCAAGGTCACACAGAGCCTTAAAGATCATGGTGCCTATGGTACAGGGTATTATGAACTTTCTAGGATCCTGTCTCTTCTGAGGCAATGTCAGTTGATCCAGATCACTTAGTTCATTGATGAACAAGGGAGGTTCAACTTCCCACGCATCAATGCCAAACAATTTGGCATTCAGCTTCATGATTGCACCAAGAAACTTGGCAGTTTGCTCTTCAGTGACATCCTCATTCTCTTCAGAAGAGGAATACTCATCAGATCTCATGAAGGGCATAAGGAGGTTCAATGGAATCTCTATGGTCTCTAGATGAGCCTCAGAGTCCTTTGGTTCCTCAGAGGGAAGCTCCTTATTGATCACTGGACGTCCCAGGAGGTCTTCCTCCTTGGGATTCACGTCCTCTCCTCTCCTCACAGGTTCGGCCATGGCGCTTATGTCAATGGCCTTGCACTCTCCTTTTGGGTTCTCTTCTGTATTGCTTGGGAGAGTACTAGGAGGGATATCAGTGATCCTTTTACTCAGCTGGCCCACTTGTGCTTCCAGATTTCTAATGGAAGACCTTGTTTCATTCATGAAACTTACAGTGGCCTTAGATAGATCAGAGACTAGATTTGCTAAATTAGAAGCATTTTGTTCAGAGTTCTCTGTCTGTTGCTGAGTGGATGATGGAAAAGGCTTGCTATTGCTAAACCTGTTTCTTCCACCATTATTAAAGCCTTGTTGAGGCTTTTGATCCTTTCATGAGAAATTTGGATGATTTCTCCATGTTGAGTTATAGGTGTTTCCATAAGGTTCACCTAAGTAATTTACCTCTGCTATTGCAGGGTTCTCAGGATCATAAGCTTCTTCTTCAGAAGAAGCCTCTTGAGTACTGTTGGATGCAGCTTGCATTCCATGCAGACTCTGAGAGATCATATTGACTTGCTGAGTCAATATTTTATTCTGAGCCAATATGGCATTCAGAGTATCAACCTCAAGAACTCCCTTCTTCATAGGCATCCCATTGCTCACAGGATTCCTTTCAGAAGTGTACATGAACTGGTTATTAGCAACCATGTCAATGAGTTCTTGAGCTTCTGCAGGCGTTTTCTTTAGGTGAATGGATCCACCTACAGAAGTATCCAATGACATCTTAGATAACTCAGACAGACCATCATAGAATATATCCAGGATGGTCCATTCTGAAAGCATGTCAGAAGGACACTTTTTAGTCAACTGTTTGTATCTTTCCCAAGCTTCATAGAGAGATTCACCTTCTTTTTGCCTGAAGGTTTGAACATCAGCTCTAAGCTTGCTCAGCTTTTGAGGAGGAAAGTACTTGGCTAAGAAAGCCGTGACCAGCTTATCCCAAGAGTTCAGGCTGTCTTTAGGTTGAGAATCCAACCATAATCTAGCTCTGTCTCTTACAGCAAAAGGGAAAAGCATGAGCCTATAGACTTCAGGATCTATTCCATTAGTCTTAACAGTATCGCATATCTGCAAGAATTCAGTTAAGAACTGAAAAGGATCTTCAGATGGAAGTCCATGAAACTTGCAGTTCTACTGCATCAGAGAAACTAATTGAGGTTTCAGCTCAAAGTTGTTTGCTCCAATGGCAGGAATCGAGATGCTTCTTCCATGTAAATTGGAATTAGGTGCAGTAAAGTCACCAAGCATCTTCCTTACATTATTATTATTTTCGGCTGCCATCTCCTCTGCCTGTTCGAAAATTTCTGAAAGGTTATCTCTGGATTGTTGTATTTTAGCTTCTCTTAATTTTCTCTTCAGAGTTCTTTCAGGTTCTGGATCTGCTTCCACAAGAATGTTCTTATCCTTGCTCCTGCTCATATGACAAGGAAGAATGGACAGAAAAATAATAATAATAATAGAGATCCTTTATACCACAGTATAGGGATCCCTTTGTGAGTGGAAGAAAAGAGGGGGAGACAAAGCACGTGATGTAAAAGAAGAAATGCAACTGTACGAATGGAAGAGATGTGAGATGAGATGTTAGGATATGAATGAATAAATAGAATGAGATGGGGGAGGAATAATTTTCGAAAATTATTTTGAAAAAAAGTTAGTGATTTTTGAAAATTGGTTTTTGAAAATTGTTAGTATCTTTTTTTCTTTTTTTTTCGAAAATTTTTGAAATAAAAATAATTAGTTAATTAAAAGAAATTTTTGAAAAAGGGGGAGATATTTTCGAAAATTAGAGAGAGAGAGTTAGTTAGGTAGTTTTGAAAAAGTTAAGAAACAAACAAAAAGTTAGTTAGTTAGTTGAAACAAATTTTGAAAAGATAGGAAGTTAGGAGGTTAGAGAAGATATTTTGAAATCAAATTTTTGAAAAAGATAAGATAAGAAGATATTTTTGAAAAGATATGATTGAAATTAGTTTTGAAAAAAAAGATTTGATTTTTAAAATCACAATTAATGACTTGATTCACAAGAAATCACAAGATATGATTCTAGAACTTTAAAGTTTGAATCTTTCTTAACAAGCAAGTAACAAACTTCAAATTTTTGAATCAAAACATTAATTGATTATGTTATTTTCGAAAATTTGGTATAAAAATAAGAAAAAGATTTTTGAAAAATATTTTTGAAATTTTCGAAAATAACTAAGAATTTTTGAAAAAGATTTGATTTTTGAAAAAGAAAAAGATAAGATTTTCAAATTGAAAATTTAATTTGACTCGTGAGAAACAATTTGATTTTAAAAATTTTTGAAAAAGTCAACTCAATTTTCGAATTTGATGAGAGAAAAAGGGAAAGATATTTTTTTGATTTTTGAAATTTTTATGAAAAACACGAAAAATATGCAATGCATGAAATTTTTAGATCAAAGCAATGAATGCATGCAAGAATGCTATGAATGTCAAGATGAACACCAAGAACACTATGAATGTCATGATGAACATCAAGACACAATTTTGAAAAATTTTTAATGCAAAGAAAACATGCAAGACACCAAACTTAGAATTCTTTAATGCTTACGCACTAAGAATTCAAGAATGCATATGATAAACATGAAAAGACACAACAAAAAATCATCAAGATCAAACAAGAAGACTTACCAAGAACAACTTGAAGATCATGAAGAACACTATGAATGCATGATATTTTCGAAAAAATGCAAGATGCATATGCAATTGACACCAAACTTATAACATGACTCAAGACTCAAACAAGAAACACAAAAATATTTTTGATTTTTATGATTTTCTAATTTTTTTGTATTTTTATTTATTATTTTTTTTTTCGAAAATTATTGTGAAAAATAAAAATAAGGATTTCAAAATTTTTAATATGAATTCCAGGAATCTTGCCATGTTAGTCTTAAAGCTCCAATCAAAGGGTCAGGCATGGCTTAATAGCCAGCCAAGCTTTAATAAAAATATGAGTGTAATTCAGACATGACAAGCCTGACATACCCTATCTAGAAGGATTGGGCATGACTCCACTGAAGTGATTAGCCAATCCCAAAGCAGTTTGGGTATGGCTTTACAGCCAGATAGGCTTCAACATGCTTCATGAAACACTAGAATTCATTCTTAAAAATTTTGAAGCCATAGAATAATTTATTTTTGAAAACATTATTTTTAGTAAATTTTTTTTTTTCGAAAACAAGTGAGGAATTTTTGAAAATATTTTTGAAAGATTTTTGAAAAGAAAACGAAAAGAAAGTTACCCAATCTGAGCAACAAGATGAATCGTCAGTTGTCCAAACTCGAACAATCCCCGGCAACGGCGCCAAAAACTTGATGCACGAAATTGTGATGTCCAGGCTCGAACAAATCCTGGTAATGGCTCCAAAGCTTGGTGCTCTGATCTTAATTCATAATTGTCACAACTTCGATACAACTAACCAGCAAGTGCACTGGGTCGTCCAAGTAATACCTTAAGTGAGTAAAGGTCGAATCCCACGGAGATTGTTGGTATGAAGCAAGCTATGGTCACCTTGTAAATCTCAGTCAGGCAGATATAAAGTGATAATGGTGTTTTCAAATATTATATAATAAAATAGGGATAGAGATACTTATGTAAATCATTGGTAGGAATTTCAGATAAGCGAATGGAGATGCTTTTCGTTCCTCTGAACCTCTGCTTTCCTGCTATCTTCATCCAATCAGTCTTACTCCTTTCCATGGCTGGCTTTATGTGATACATCACCACTGTCAATGGCTACTTTCGGTCATCTCTCGAGAAAATGATCCAATGCCCTGTCACGGCACGGCTAATCGTCTGGAGGCATCACCCTTGTCAATGGCTTCATCTTATCCTCTCAGTGAATAATATGCTCACGCACCCTGTCACGGCACGGCTATTCATCTGTCGGTTCTCGATCATGCTGGAATAGGATTTACTATCCTTTTGCGTCTGTCACTAACGCCCTGCAATCGCGAGTTAGGAGCTCGTCACAGTCATTCAATCATTGAATCCTACTCGGAATACCACAGACAAGGTTTAGACTTTCCAGATTCTCTTGAATGCCGCCATCATTCTAGCTTACGCCACGAAGATTCCGGTTAAGAGATCTAAGAGATATTCATTCTAGCTTATTTCATGTAGAACGGAAGTGTTTGTCAAGCACGCGTTCATAAGGGAGATGGTGATGAACGTCACACATAATCATCACCTTCATCACGTTCTTGGGTGCGAATGGATATCTTAGAAGTGAAATAAGATGAATTGAATAGAAAACAGTAGTACTTTGCATTAATCTTTGAGGAACAGCAGAGCTCCACACCTTAATCTATGGAGTGTAGAAACTCTACCGTATGAAAATACATAAGTGAAGGTCCAGGCATGGCCGAGATGGCCAGCTCCCTAAAGCGTGATCAAAGGATCATCAGGTAATCCAAAGATGCCTCATACAATAGTAAGAGGTCCTATTTATAATAAACTAGCTACTAGGGTTTACATGAGTAAGTATTTGATGTATAAATCCACTTCCGGGGCCCACTTGGTGTGTGTTTGGGCTGAGCTTAAGTGTTTGCACGTGCAGAGGCCATTTGTGGAGTTGAACGCCAGTTTTTGTGCCAGTTTGGGCGTTCAACTCTGGTTTTGGATCCTTTTCTGGCGCTGGACGCCAGATTTGGGTAGAAAGCTGGCGTTGAACGCCAGTTTACGTCGTTAATTCTTGGCCAAAGTATGAACTATTATATATTGCTGGAAAGCCCTGGATGTCTACTTTCCAACGCAATTGGAAGCGCGCCATTTCGAGTTCTGTAGCTCCAGAAAATCCACTTTTAGTGCAGGGAGGTCAGAATCCAACAGCATCAGCAGTCCTTTTTCAACCTCTGAATCTGATTTCTGCTCAAGTCCCTCAATTTCAGCCAGAAAATACTTGAAATCATAGAAAAACACACAAACTCATAGTAAAGTCCAGAAATGTGAATTTAATACAAAATCTATTTAAAAACATCCCTAAAAGTAACTAGATCCTACTAAAAACATACTAAAAACAATGTCAAAAAGCGTATAAATTATCCGCTCATCAGTCATGCTACCGCGTCATATTCGTTCTGCTTAAGGTGCGCGGTCGCGTTAGTCATGCGGCCGCGTCGCTGTTGATTCGCGCTTGGCACGCGATCGCGTCATCCATGCGATCGCGTGGATGCCAGTTTCTTCAGAACTCCGTTTTGCATTTTCCTTCCATTTTTATATGTTTTCTTTCCATCCTTTAAGTCATTCCTGCCTTAGAAGATCTGAAACTACTCAACACACTAATCACGGCATCGAATGGAAAGAAAGGTAATTAAAATAATTAATTTTAAAGCATAGAAAACATGCTTTTCACATATATCACATAATAAGGAAGGAGAAGAAAAACCATGCAATTAATATGAATAAGTGGGTGAAGGATTGAATAAATCACTCAAACTAAGCACAAAATATATCATAAAATATGGGTTTATCAGTCATTAGGGGGCATTTCCAGGATATAAAAATCAATGGTACAGCTAACCATACATGGACCTGGATCACTACATTTTTCAGGTATTCCCCCATTAAAGCAGATATAGAACTACCTAAAGGAATAGTTTCCAATTCATTAATTTTATCTTTATGTATGCACAAATCCTTTAGAAACTTTGCGTATTTAGGTACTTGTTGAATAACATCAAAAAGGGGAACAGTTACCTCGACCTTTTTGAATATTTCTACCATTTTGGGATCAAGTTCCATCTGCTTTCTGGGCTTCCTTGCAAGCTGTGGAAATGGGATAGGAGGGGCGCGATTTGTAGCTTCAGCATCCCTTGGGGCTTCATTCTGTGGTTGAACTTCTTCTTCTTCAACTATGTCTTGTACGTCCTCTTCCTCTTCAGCATCTTCCACTTCCACCACATCCTCTGCTGCCACATTTTCTGGTGGGTTTGGCTCCTCATGGTTCCTCTCCTGTAATGTAGTTCCTGACCTTAAAGTGATGGCGTTGATGCCATCTTTGGGATTAGGCAGTGGTTGAGAAGGAATTCCACTAGAGCTTGAAGGTTGATGTGTGGAATTAAGTGAAGAATCCATCCGGGAGATAAGAGCTTGTAAAGTGGCAATCAAGCCATTCAGACCAGAGTTCAGCTGCACCTGCAAGTCTTGTTGTCCTTGCGCAAGAGAACGGAGCATCTCGTCATTTGATGAGGAATTAGAATAAGAAGTTTGAGAAACTTATTGTTGAGGTTGCTGGGGTCCTTGTGATTGTCTTAGGTGGGGTGCTCTGTAAGGTTGATTCTGATTCTGCTGTCTATTGTTGTTGTTGTTATTCCACCTCTGGTTTTTATTATTGTCTCTTCCTCCTCTATTAAAGTTATCCCTCCATCCATGGTTAGAATTATCTCTCCAGCCTTGGTTGGAGTTGTCTTGCCATCCATGGTTATTGTTGCCACCTTGGTTGTAGTTGCCGCCTTGTTGATTGTATCCTTGATTCGGGCGGTCATAGAAGTTGTGAGTGGCTGCCACAGTGTTGTCTTCCTGGAGTTGCGGGCATTCATTAGTATAATGACTATAATCAGTACAGATCCTGCATACTCTTTGTGGGACTAACTGTTGGCTTTGCTGGGGTGGGAGAGGCTAAGCTTGTTGTGCTTGTTGTTAGTTCAACTGCATTTGTTTAAGTAAGTTGGTCATTTCACATATACTCTGTATCAGAAGAGTAGTTTTCTTGCTAGAGGAAACCTCTGCAACAGCTTTGGGGTTGCACCTCTGTCTATGATTCCTAGTGGACTCAGCTAAGTCGCTGATCAGTTGCCATGCTTCATCTGCGGTTTTGTACTTTTTCAGAGAACCATTACTAGCACCTTCCAGTGTGGTCTTATCATGGGGGTTCATGACTTGGGTGAAGTAGCAAATCAATACTAGTCTATCAATCATGTGATGGGGACATGCATCCAGGAGATTGTTGAAGCACTCCCAATATTCATAGAGAGTCTCTAATTCACCTTGAACAATGTAGGAGATCTTTTTTCTCAGTCTATCTGTGACTTCAGCTGGGAAGTATTTTTCCAAAAATTGTCTTCTAAGCATGTCCCAGTTGGTAACAGTCACTTGAGGTTGGGAGTAATACCATTCCCTGGCCTTTCCCTCAAGAGAAAATGGGAAGGTGAT
Organism: Arachis ipaensis; assembly: GCF_059453495.1. Classification (NCBI taxonomy): domain Eukaryota; kingdom Viridiplantae; phylum Streptophyta; class Magnoliopsida; order Fabales; family Fabaceae; genus Arachis; species Arachis ipaensis. Next base: position 88,935,841 of record NC_142440.1, on the reverse strand, counting down.
TAACAGAAGAGAAGTTTCATCTGCACCATGATGCCTAACAGTAGAACAGGCTGTCTGGAAATCCCAAAGGTGCTTGATAGGCTCTTGAGCAGGTAAGCCATGAAACTTGGGCATTAAGTTGATCAGTGCTGTTTTTAGTTCAAAATCTGCAGCTGCAGTCGAGTGATGTACTTGATATGGTTGCAGTGTAAAATCTGGGGCTCCTGCCTCCTAGAGAGTAATCCTCCTAGGTGCTGCCATGTTCCCTGTACATAAAACAGCTGGATCAGTAGCAAATGAGTTTGTCTCGCTCTCAGATGGCGGTTCAGATTCGCCCTCAGATGAGACTGGTGAATTGATAATAACCACTTCACCACCTTCGGAGGCTAACCGACGTCGAGTTCGTCTAATATGCGAAAGAGTTCTTTCAATTTCAGGATCAAATGGGACTAAACTCGGATCAGGCAATGAACGCGTCATTCAATGAGAAAAACAAATAGCTCATGGTAACAGAAATAAAAATATAATATGAAAATAAAATAAAATATATACACTAATTAATAATTTAGCACACTATTGCAACTCCCCGGAAACGGCGGCAAAAATTGATGCGTGGTAGAAGTTAACCAATTAAGAGATTTCAATTAAGAGAACAGCATTGCACGTATAGCTCTTAACCGGCTAAGATCTGTCTCACCAATTTAAAAAGGGTTGTCACAAATTTAGAAATAAAGATACTGGGAGTATGAGTCCCAGGTCGTCTCCCAACGAGTTGCAGGAAAGAGTGCTAATTTATTAATCAGAAAATTCCCAGAAAGTTGAGTTTGATAATGAGTAATTAAAATAGTTGTGAATTAAGGCAATAAAAATAAACTAAGAATAATTATTGATACTCTGAATAAAAGGCCTTGACCGGGGGAATGATTAAATGGAACTTTTATCCTTGTTGGGATCTTCTCAAATGTGGTGTAAAAAGGTTGTTGTTCTCACTTGATTTTTCCTTACTAAATAAGGAAAGGTATGGTTATTGAAATAACTCTTACCCTCAGATCCTAACCCTCTCCCTTGGGGAGGTCTAGTGTTAGTAAGTATGAAGTTAGCTAACAATGTCCAGTTTAACCAAGCACTTGAGATTCCAACTCAAGTATCACCTCTTAATCAACCCCATGTCAAGTAGAAATTCTACTCCATTTACATGAAAGTAATAATCATAAAAATATGAGAAGACATAATTAATTAAAATAAAATAGAGAATTAAAGTTAATTAAAATAAAAATAACTCTATATATTAATAAATTCAAAACGCAACATAATTATCTGAACAGAGTCAATGAGTAATAAATTAAAAATAAGGGAGTAAAGAAACAAACTAAAGTAATGTCTTCAACGGAGGTAATGGCTCTTCAACATCCACATTCCAAAAACAAAAGCATAAACTATCAATGTAACACTAATCTAGATTCAGATCTAAAACTAAGAGTAATCCTAATGTGATGAATCTGAATGTCTGTGGATGCCTCCTTGAGTTTCTGCATGTTCCCTAGGTTTAGTCTGTGTTTCTGGGCCGAAAACTGGGTCAAAATAGGGCCCAAAATTGCCCCTAGTGAATTCTGTTATTTTTGCAGATCGTGTAGGTCACACATACGCATCATCGACGCGTTCGCATCATTCAGCGTTTTTCCTTGCCACGCGTTCGCGTGGTTCACGCATTCACGTCATTCGTGCAGACTCCAATCCACGCGTTTACGCCAGGCACGCGTCCGCGTCATTGCGAATTCTCCATTTCCGCACGTTCGCGTGGGCCATGCGCTCGCGTCATTGCTCACTGGTCATCTCCTTAGTTTCTTGTGTTCCTTCCATTTATGCAAGCCTCTTCTCCACTTTCCAAGTCATTCGTGCCCTATGAAGCCTGAAACACTTAACACACGGATCACAACATCGAAGGGGATAAAGGAGAATTAAAATACGTAATTAAAAGTCTCTAGGTAGCAAGTTTTCAATCATGGAGTGATTTTGGGAAGGAATTGTAAATACATGCTTATCATATGAATAAGTGGGTAAAGAATTGATAAAACCACACAATTAAACACAATATAAATCATAAAATACTGGTTTATCAGTCTTGGTACAATACTGGTTTATCATAAAACACAATATAAATCATAAAATACTAGTTTATAATGACATAAAAACATAAATAAAAGTGTATACATACGAGTACTTACCCTTCTAGGTTCGGTAGTTTTTTAGATCTCGGCCTGACGCCTCATTAAAAAACTTTTCAAAAAAAAGAGTGTGCCTTCACCTAAGATCTTTACTATTTACTAGCTATAGTACCTTTTCAGGTTACAGGCACGCCATGACCTTAGTAGCTCTCGCCCTTTGAGGTCGGACACCTTATAGTAACCTTTCCCCAGTACTTCTGCTACTCGGTATGGTCATTTCCAGTTAGCTGCTAGCTTCCCTTCTCTTGATCGACTTGCTCCAATATCATTTCAAATTTAGACAAGATCATTAGTGGTGAAGCTTCGCTGGATTACCTTCTGATTATACCTCAGAGCCATTCGACGCTTTAGCGCTTCCTCTCTAATTCAAACTCTTTCTCGGACTTCTGGAAGTAGGTCGAGCTCTTCCCTTTGAGCTTGGGAGTTGGTATCTTCATTGTAGAGGATCATTCTGGGAGATCCTTCTTCAACCTCCACGGGAATTATTGCCTCCATTCCGTAAGCAAGTCGGAATGGTGATTCTCCAGTGGTTGAATGTGGTGTTGTCCGGTCTGCCCATAGGACTTGTGGGAGCTCTTCAGCCCAAGCTCCCTTGGCGTCTTGTAGTCTCCCTTTTAACCCGGCCAGTATGACTTTGTTGGTGGCTTCCGCCTGTCTATTGGCTCGTGTGTGCTCTACAGAGGTGAACTGGTGCTTGATTTTCAAATCAGCTACCAGATTTCTGAAGCCCGTGTCAGTGAATTGAGTGCCATTGTCTGTAGTAATGGAGTGTGGCACCCCAAACCTTGCGACAATGTTTCTGTATAAGAACTTCTGACTTCTTTGGGTGGTGGCTGTGACTAAAGGTTCTGCCTCAATCCATTTTGTGAAATAGTCTATTCTAACAATGAGGAATTTGACTTGCCTTGATCCCGGGGGGAGGGTTCGAGGAGGTCGAGCCTCCATTTTGTGAATGGCCAGGGTGAAGTGATACAAATGAGTTCTTCAGGTGGTACGATATGAAAGTTTGCGTGCTTTTGGCATGGGGGAGATGTTTTGACAAACTCTGTTTCTTCTTTTTGCAAGGTCGGCCAGTAGAATCCAGCTCAGAGTACCTTTTTGGAGAGAGCTCGCGCCCCAAGGTGATTGCCGCACATGCCACTGTGGACTTCTCCGAGAACTTCCTTTGTAGCGGAGGTCAGGATGCATTTTAGGAGGGGTGTAGAGATTCCTTTCCTATATAGGACGTCGTGAACTATGGTGTAGTACTGTGCTTCTCGTACTATCCTTTTTGCCTCTTTTTTGTCTGCGGGAAGTATTTCTGACTTGAGATAGCTGACTATAGGAGTCATCCACCCTTAGTCTTGGTCTGATATGTTTAGGACCTTTTTCTCTTCTGTGGTTGATGGATTTTGTAGTGTTTATTGCATGAGGCTTCTGTTATTGCCTCCTAGTTTGGTGCTGGCTAGTTTTGAAAGTGCATTAGCTCGGGTATTTTGTTCTCTGGGTATATGTCGGATCTCATATCCCATGAATTGCCTGGGCTGTTCTCTGGTCTTTGTCTAAGTATTTCCTCATAGTGGGATCCTTGGCCTGGTAGCTCCCTTCTATTTGTGAGGTAACTACCTGTAAATCGCTGAAAATGGTAAGCTTATGAGCTCCTACCTCCCTTGCCAGCTTCAAACCAGCCAGTAAGGCTTCGTATTCAGCTTGATTATTTCAGGCAAGAAACTTGAAATTTAATGAAAGCTCGATTTGGGTTCCCTGATCACTCTCTAAAATGACACCTGCACCACTCCCAGTTTTGTTCGAGGAACCATCCACATAAAGGCTCCACTCTGTGGGGGTGCCCGGGGTGTCAGTGTACTCTGCGATGAAGTCGGCCAGGTACTGAGATTTGATAGCTGTACGAGCTTCATATTTGAGGTCGAATTTTGACAGCTTGACTGCCCGTTATAGGATTCTTCCAGCTAAATCTGTTTTCTATAAAATACCTTTTATGGGCTGGTTATTCCGTACTCTGATGGCGTGAGCTTGGAAGTATGGGCGGAGTCGTCGAGAAGTGAGTATGAGGGCGTTGGTGAACTTTTCTATCTTTTGATAGTTTAATTCGGCCCCTTGTAAAGCTTTACTGATGAAGTAAATGGGTTGTTGCCCACTTTTGTCTTCTTTGACTAGTGCTGACGCTATTGCCCGGCTTTCTACGGCGAGGTATAGTATGAGTTCTTCGCCTTCCTGCGGTCGAGAAAGGACGGGTGGTCACCCCAGAAATTTCTTGAAATCTTGGAAGGCTTGTTTGCATTCTGGGGTCCACTCAAACCTCTTCTCCTTCCTTAATGTTGCATAGAAGGGGAGAGATCTTAAGGCTGATCCAGCTAGGAACCTAGACAAAGTCGCTAGTCTTCCATTATGCTGCTGGACTTCATTGACACAGGTCGGACTTTTCATGCGAAGTATGCCCTGGCACTTATTTGGGTTTGCTTTGATTCCTCTGTGGGTGAGCATGAAGCCCAAGAATTTGCCAACTTCTACCGTAAAAGTGAATTTTACGGGATTAAGTCTCATCCCATGCTTTCTTATGGTATTGAACACTTTAGTAAGGTCGGATAGCAATGTTTCCTCCCTTTGTGTCTTTACCAACATGTCATCGACATAAACTTCCATTGGTTTCCCAATGTGATTAGCAAAGACTTTGTTCATCAGTCTTTGGTATGTAGCTCCTGCGTTCTTGAGTCTAAAGGGCATGACTATGTAGCAGTAGTTTACTTTTGGGGTTAAGAATGATGTTTTCTCCTGGTCAGGTTGATACATTAGGATTTGATTGTATCCCGAGTAAGCATCCATGAAGGAGAGGTACTGATAGCCTGACGAAGTGTCAACTAGTGTGTCTATGTTCGGGAGTGGGTAAGGATCCTTTGGGTAGGCTTTGTTGAGGTCGGTGTAATCAGTGCACATTCACCATTTCCCATTTGACTTTTTGACCAATACCACATTGGCCAGCCACAATGGATATTTTACCTCCCTTATGAATCATGCCTCCAGCAAGGCCTGTACCTGCTCCTCTACAGCTTGCGACCTCTCTGGGCCGAGTTTCCTACGTTTCTGCTGTACTGGCCAAGACCCTGGGTATACGGCTAACTTATGGCACAATAGTCTGGGATCAATACCAGGCATGTCAGCGGCCTTCCATGCAAAGAGGTCGGAGTTATCCTTTCAGAGCTTTATTAGTAGTTCCTTTAAGTCTTCTCTTAGATTTGCCCATATACTTGTTGTTTTGTCTTAAGTGTCTCCAATTTGAACCTTTGGTTTCACTTTCTGGTTGAGGGCAGACTTCCTCGCGAGCTAGAATTCCCCCGAGTTCTATAGTATTGGTTTCCTTTCCTCTGGGGTCACCCTTAAGGTTCAGACTTTCGTTATAACAGCGTCGTGCGAGTTTTTGGTCTCCCTTTATGGTAGCGATACCTTCCGGAGTTGGGAACTTCATGCATAGGTGTGGAGTGGAGACCACAGCGGCAAGCTGGTTCAGCGTTGTCCGACCTATTAGAGCATTGTAGGCGGAGCTCACGTCGACTACAATGTAATCTATGCTTAACGTCCTAGACGGAGTTTACTTTCCAAAGGTTGTATGTAGTGGGATGTACCCTCATGGGCTTTGAGCAGGTTTTTTGTGTAAAATCAGAGTATGAGTTATACCTGGGTGCTCCAGTGTATTTATAGTAGTGTGGAGTGACCTCCCTTAAGATAAGTTAGTTATCTTATCTTATCTTTTGTGGGTGTGTCCCCTTATCTTTGGCAAGCCGCCTTTAGGTGGGCTGTGATCTTCTGCTTTGGGCCTACTTGGGCCCTTATAACAATTTGGCCGAGCTCTTTGGGAAGAGGTCGGTAATGACCAACCTTTTTGAGAGGTCGGTCGTTTTTGTCTTCATCCAACGCGGCTCGCCTAGTTCGACCCAAGGTATGAACACTTAAGGCTTCGCACCGTCCTCGGTGCCATCTGTCAGGAATAAAGAGGGGCTGGTAGCAGCATCTCCACTATCGGGACCGTCATGGCTCCCTGTGCTGGTAAATGAGGTGGAGTCCGGCATTCTCTTAACTTTGCTTTGTGTTCCTGCCGATCCAACCTTTCAAGTATTTGATGGAGCAGTTGGTTTGTTGTAGGTGCTTATGGTGTTGAAGGAGGAATGTCTTCAGCCGATTCTATGGGCTGGCTTGTAGCACCTGCTGGTGGTCTGATATATTTCCCGTTAGGGACGTACTGATCATCTCGTGGGAGTATGGCTTTGGTGTCTCCAGCTCTGTAGGAGACTCCGGCTGTCGAGACGAGATCTGAAACCAAGGCGGGAAAAGGTAAGTTGCCCACTATCTGTACGTGTCCCATTGCATTCCAGATGTGTCTTGGTAAATTGAGGTGCTGGTCTGTAAGGATACACCAGAGTAAAACAGCCATGTCTACAGTGAAGGAGGACTCGTGAGTGCTCAAAAAGACGTAATGAGACATAATTTGTGCCCATACTCGAGCCTCCAGGGTAAGTGTTGAAGCCGATATCCCTTTTGGTCGGGATCGATGGTATCCGTAGATCCATTTGCTGCCAGGTTGTGCGATAACTCTGAGAACGGTGTCCCAGCCAAATTGGTATGTCTGGCGCTTGAGTGAGGCTTCTTGGAATGCGTCCAATCCTTCTAGAGCAGGGGAAAGATCTAAAGAGTGTTGAATGGCCTCTTCAGTTATGGGGACTTACTTCTGACAGACATAGACAGACTGCATGGTTGGCATGTGATAGTTGGAGTAGAATTCTACTACCCATTAGAGATTAACCTGCCGTGGCTGTCTCTGTAGGAATCTCCATTGTCTTCGCTCAATGCGGGGCTCAATAAATTCAGCAATGTGGGTTGGGAGGATAAGAAGGTATTCATTGTTATAATTCCTCTCTGCCAGGATGGGGAACATCTGCTCACAGTAGCGGTTAGGAAACCGCGCAGTGTCCTTTGTTGGAAAGGCTTTGCCTTTTCCATCGACCTTGATGATCCTCTTGATTCTTTTTGTTGAGGGCTTTACTGCTGTTGAAGATGGCTCTGCCACTAATGCTCTTTTTGTTCCTCTCCTTGCTGGTGGTTTGGAAATAGCTTTCTCTTTTCCTTTCTTGGTGGCCATCCTAAAAAAAGGAAAAAGGAAGTAATGTGTAAAGTGAAGGGTTCGAGCAAGGGAGCGAACAATATGGGTGGTAATCCATGCACAATAAATAAGTATGTCGTTAACACATGGTCTAGACTACATGTGAAAAGTTCATCAAAGGTAAGATAGTAAATGCATGTGATGGCAATTAAATGAAAGATGTTTATTGGCATGCCGCCAAGGGCATGAGTAGCATAGATCAAGCATTCAATGTCCAAGTTAGATTACCACATCATTCAAACTAACAATCTGTTTGTATTGACAATTATATTTTAATCAATGAAATATAAATGGGCTTTTATGAAAAGTAGGCATTAAAGTAGTGGAATAGAATAAAGTAAAGTAGTGTGCAATGCCATACGGGCATTTTCACAAACACTTGGCATGCATGATGAAAATATTATTGAGAGTAGGAAATTGAAACATGCAAGCAACCCTTATAAAAAGTAATATATAATTGTCAAACAAATCCATGATAATCCACAAGCACAATATGGAAAATAAAGACTGAAATAAATTTTCAACACCAATAAAAAGGAATAAAAAGGAAGAGAATAAGGAAAAATAATGACGGTGAAAAGAAAGATTTAAAACATAATAAAATTGATAAGGGAAAGTAAAAAGTAAAGAGAGAAAGAAAAGAACCTTGATGATGGGTGTGAAAAATGAGGAAGAAGAAGGTAAAAAGTGAGAATGGTTAGAGAAGGGGGAAGGGGGAAGAAAGAGATAATAAGGGAAAAGAAAAATAAGGATTTGGGAGAAGAAAAGATAAGATATTTTGGCTAATCTGGATATTCTGTGCGCCGCATGCGACGCGAACGCGTGACTGACGCGGTCGCGTGGTATGCGATGTGTTCAAGTGACGCAAACGCGTGGGTCACGCGGTCGCGTGAGTTGCTTTGTGCGAATGGCGCGAGGGCAGCGACGCGTTCGCGCAACTCTCTGTCTCAAATGCTTTCGTGCCAAAATTCTGGGTGACGCGCTCGCGTGAATGGCCATGTTTGGGGGGCGACGCGGCCACGTAGGGCACGCGGTTGCGTGACAAGGTTGGTGCTTTTAGCATCATTCCAGCCCAGCTCCATCGCAACTTGCTGCCATACACCTCTTTTACGTCGATTTTAAAGGTCACACATTCGTGTGGGTGACGCAGACGCGTGGGAGGCTTATTTTCCAATTGACGCTGCCGCGTGGGTGACGCAGATGCGTGGCCATGTTTGTGCCTAAGGCACACCTCCAGCCACGCTTTCGCGTGACTTACTGTCCAATTCTCTTGTCTTCATAACGCACTGGTGACGCGGACTCGTCAGAGACGCTGCCGCATCGCGTGCGTGTGTGATTTTTTTTTAAATAAAACTAAAATGCAAAATGCACATACAAGCTATATGCAGCTAAATACAGGGATGATGAGAAGAGTCATTAACATCATAAAAATAAAGTAAAAATAAAACTAAGACTGAAACGGAACGATCATACCATGGTGGGTTGTCTCCCACCTAGCACTTTGCTTTTACGTCCTTAAGTTGGACGCTCGTTAGGCTCATTTAGCTTCTCTTGGTGGATCTTCCAAGAGGAAAATCTCTAGTTCCTTTTGATTCTTCATCTTTTCACCATGGTAAAGCTTTAGGCGATGTCCATTAACCTTAAGAAATTTGGAGTTAATAGGATGACGCAGGTGGAAAACTCCATATGGATCTACCTTTTCTACTCTGTATGGACCTTCCCATCTTGATCTCAGTTTACCCGGCATGAGCCTCAGTCTGGAGTTTTAAAGAAGAACTAACTCCCCTGGTCTGAATTCTCTCCTTTTAATGGGCTTGTCATGGACAGCCTTCATTTTCTCCTTGTAACGCCTGGAGTTGTCATATGCTTCTAGGCGGAGGGTCTCTAGTTCTGCTAGTTGTAGCTTTCTTTCAGCACCAGCTTTCATAAGATTCATGTTGCACTCCTTCACAGCCCAGAAAGCCTTGTGTTCCACCTCTACGGGGAGGTGGCAAGCCTTTCTATATACCAGGCGGAAGGGGCTCATCCCAATGGGTGTCTTGTACGCTGTTCCATATGCCAAGAGTGAATCTTGTAGCCTGGTACTCCAGTCCTTCCTATGAGGTTTTACTATCTTCTCCAGAATACGTTTAATCTCTCTGTTAGAGACTTCTGCTTGCCTATTGGTCTGGGGATGATAAGCTGTTGCTACTTTGTGAATTATCCCATGCTTTTTCAGTAATCCTGTTAGTCTCCTGTTACAAAAGTGGGTGCCTTGATTGCTCACGATTGCTCGTGGTGAGCCAAAGCGACAGATAATATAGTTTCTAACAAAGGAAACAACAGTGTTAGCATCATCAGTACGGGTAGGAATTGCTTCCACCTATTTAGAAACATAATCTACGGCTAATAATATATAAGAGTAACCGCTAGAATTTGGAAATGGACCCATGAAGTCAATGCCCCAAACATCAAAAATTTCATAGAAAAGCATAATCTGTTGAGGCATCTCATCCCTCTTGGATATGTTACCAAATCTTTGGCATGGGGAACAAGATTTACAAAATTTAGCTGCATTTTTAAAAATAGTAGGCCACCAGAATCCACAGTCTAGAATTTTTCTAGCTGTTCTTTGAGGGCCAAAATGTCCTCCACTCTCAGATGAGTGGCAGGCCTCTAAAATAGACTGGAATTCTGATTGAGGCACACACCGTCTAATTACCTGGTTAGCGCCGTACCTCCATAAATATGGATCATCCCAAATATAATATTTGGACTCGCTTTTCAGCTTGTCTCTTTGGAGCTTAGTAAAATTTGGAGGAAAAGTGTGGCTAACTAGATAATTAGCTACAGGTGCATACCAAGGAACTACTTCAGATAATGCTTGTAAGTTATCAAATGGGAAATTATTATTTATAGGAGTGGAGTCACCCTCAATGTGCTCAAGGTGACTCAAGTGGTCTGCCACTAGATTCTGGTTACCACTCCTATCCTTAATTTCTAAATCAAATTCTTGCAGCAGCAGTATCCAACGTATTAGCCTTGGTTTGGACTCCTTTTTAGCTAATAAATATTTTAGAGCTGCATGGTCTGAGTACACTACTACCTTAGTACCAAGTAAATAGGCTCAGAATTTATCCAGAGCAAAAACAATAGCTAGAAGCTCTTTTTCAGTAGTAGTATAATTAGACTGAGCAACATCTAAAGTCTTAGATGCATAAGCAATTACAAAAGGGTCCTTACCTTTGCGCTGAGCCAGCGCTGCTCCTACTGCATGGTTGGAAGCATCACACATGATTTCAAATGGCTGGCTCCAGTCAGGTCCTCTCACAATTGGAGCTTGAGTCAGGGCGGTCTTCATCTTATCAAACGCTTGCATACAACTTTCACTGAACTCGAGCTCAATGTCTTTCTACAGCAGTCTGGATAAAGGCAGTGCTACCTTACTGAAGTCCTTAATAAATCTCCTGTAAAAACCTGCGTGGCCAAGGAACGAACGGACTTCCCTCACGGAGGAGGGGTAAGGTAAACTAGAAATAATATCTACCTTTGCTGGATCTACAGAAATGCCAGTATTAGACACAACATGTCCTAGTACAATTCCTTGTTTGACCATAAAGTGACATTTTTCAAAATTTAATACAAGGTTTGTATTAACACATCTATCTAACACTCTAGATAAACTATCTAAGCAAAGGCTAAATCAAGCACCATATATGCTGAAATCATCCATAAAAATCTCCATACAGTTCTCAATCAGATAAGAGAAAAGACTCATCATGCATCTTTGGAAAGTAGCAGATGCATTGCATAAGCCAAAGGGTATTCTCTTATAAGCATAAGTCCCAAAAGGACATGTAAAAGTAGTATTTTCGTGATCTTCAGGAGCTATATGAATTTGAAAGTAGCCTGTATAACCATCTAAAAAACAATAATGAGATTTACCTGACAGGCGATCAATCATTTGATCAATGAATGGCAAGGGGTAATAATCCTTGCGAGTGGCTTGGTTGAGACGCTGACGTCAAGATTTTTGCCAGTAAAGAAGTTCATAAAAACAGTCGCGTTGTAGATATAGTCTCTAAACCGACAGAAATCCCTTTGTACAAACGTTTTGGTTGTCACAAGTAACAAACCCCTTTAAAATTGATAACCGAGTATTTAAACCTCGGGTCGTCTTCTCAAGGAATTGCAGGGAAGTATGTTCTTATTATTGGTTATGGAGATTGTAAATTTGGGGTTTTGAGAATAGGGAGCAAGTAATTTAAATTGCAATTAAAATAAATAAACAACTGTAAAATAAACTTTTGGCAAGGTATGAGAAATTGGAAGTCCTAGCCCAGTTATCCTTATCAACAATAATGAAAATTGACTCTTGATTCCACTTAGTTAACCATTACTAGAGCAAGGGAAGGTCAAGTGACTAATTAGTTTGATCTTCAAATCCTAGTTAATCCCTAAGGAAAGATAACTCCTGAGTTACTAATTTCTTAACCAAAGCCAACAATGTAGAAAGCTAAATTAAAATCATAAATATCTGGAATACCTCAAATAAAATACATTCAAAGCAGCAAAATCTAACATGAAAAAGTTCATAAGCCAATTGGGCAACATAAATCAAATACAAATAAAAGCATTAGACTCAATAAAAATAGAAGCGAAAGTAAATAGAAAGGGACATTGAACCTGGGATCGAGAGTCACTCCTAAAACTAAGAGAAGTCCTAAATCCTAATCCTAAGAGAGTGAGAGGAGAGAACCTCTCTCTCTAAAACTACATCTAAAACATGAAAAGTGAATTATGAGAGCCTCCCATGAATGGATGCATTCCCCCACTTTATAGCCTCTAGTCAGTGTGTTCTGGGCTGAAAACTGGGTCAAAAGCAGCCCAGAAATCGCCCCCTGTGATTTCTGTCACGTTCAGGTTGCGGAAAGGTGACGCGGCCGCGTCGTCCATGCGGTCGCGCGGATTGGGTGTTGGCCAGGTCACGCGTTCGCGTCACCTGGCGTTGAGGCAACTATAGCAAATTATATATCAAATCGAAGCCCCGGACGTTAGCTTTCCAACGCAACTAGAACCGCGTCATTTGGACCTCTGTAGCTAAAGTTATAGCCGTTTGAGTGCGAAGAGGTCAGGCTGGATAGCTTAGCAATTTCTCCAACTTATTGTATTCCTTCCACTTTTGCATGCTTCCTTTCCATCCTCTGAGCCATTCCTGCCCTATAATCTCTGAAAACACTTAACACACATATCAAGGCATCTAATGGTAATAAGAGAGGATTAATATTAGCAAATATAAGTCCAAAGAAACATGTTTTCAATCAAAGCACATAATTAGGAAGGCAAATGTAAAACCATGCAAATAGTATGAATAACTGGGTAAAGAGTTGATGAAAATCACTCAATTGAGTACAAGATAAACCATAAAATAGTGGTTTATCAGACGCCTATAGTCAATGCAAACTCTCCATGAATTCTTCACTCTAGTTATCAGAAGCTCTCTATGCTCATTCTTTATTGTTGTGACTCTAGACTTCTTGGGCACTACTTGTACTGGGCTGACCCATTCACTATCTGAAATCGGGTAAATATTATTTGCTTCAAGTAGCCTGGTCACTTCCTTCTTGACAACTTCTAAGATGGTGGGATTCAATCTTCTTTGAGGCTGACGGACAGGCTTTGCTCCCTCTTCTAAGAATATTCTGTTTTCACAAACTTGGGGGCTAATACTTACTATATCTGCCAAGCTCCATCCAATTGCTTTCTTATATTTTCTCAACACACTGAGTAGTTGTTCTTCTTGTTGAGAAGTGAGTTTCCTTGCAATGATAACTGGGAACTTCTACTTGTCCTCAAGGTAAGCATACTTGAGGTGTGGAGGAAGGGGCTTTTACTCTAATTTCTGCTCATAGCTAGGCTCTAGATCATCTGGGGCTGGTAATAATGGTAAAGTCTTCTCATGGTTTTCAGAAAGTGTCCCCACACTTGGACCTTGCTCCATATACTTCTCTTCTAATTCTTCTTGGTGAACTTCAGCTACAGTTTCATCAATAATGTCGCATTGGAAGATAGAATGATCTTCTAGAGGATGCTTCATAGCTTCATTTAAACTGAAACTCATTGTTCTGCCATCTATCTCAAAGGAGTAAGTTCCTGAGAATGCATCCAGCTTGAACTTTGAAGTCTTCAGGAATGGTCTTCCAAGCAGGATTAATGATGGTCTTCCTGAGTCATTGATGAGAGGAACTTTTGCGTGGTCTAGAAATTTTGCGAATAAATCCTCGTTGCAAGTATAGTTTCTAAACCTTCAAAAGTCCTTTCATACAAACGTTGTGGTTGTCACAAGTAACAAACCCCTTAAAATTGATAACTGAGTATTTAAACCTCGGGTCATCTTCTCGAGGAACTACAGGGAAGTATGTTCTTATTATTGGTTATGGAGATTGTAAATTGGGGTTTCAAGAATAAGGAACAAGTAACTTAATGGCGGGTAAATTAAATGGCAATTAAAATAAATAAATAGCTGCAAAGCAAACTTTTGGCAAGGTATGAGAAATTGGAAGTCCAGACTTAGTTACTCTTATCAATAACAATGAAAGTTGAATCTTAATTTCACTTAGTCAACCTTTACTAAAGTAAAGGAAAGTCAAGGGACTAATTAGTTTGATCTTCGAATCCTATTTATTTCCTTAGAAATGGTTGGGATTATTGAAGCTCAGTTCAATTAGCAAAGATAACAGTTATCAATTATGTTGAGATGAGATAACTCCTGACTTACTGCTTTCTTAACCAAGACCAAAAGAGGAAAAAAAGTAAATTTGCTGGGATAAAAATGCCTTCAGATGTAAAGCAACAATAACATAAATTAAAGAAAGCAATCATGAATTGAAATACCTCAAATAACATTAATAAGTGAAATTATAATCTAACATGAAGAGTTCATAAACTAGATTGGAAGAATAAATCACTACAAGAAAAATACCCATTCAGCCACACTTTTTTTAAGCTACATTTGAAAAGCGTAGCCTACTTTATGAATAGGCTACGCTTTTCTCTGTGTTGCCTTTTTATAAGAGAAAAAGATACACAATTATGGCATCATTTAAAAAGTGTAGCCATAGGTATTATAGAAATCACTTATAAAGCGTAGCCGTAGGTTGATATCTATGGGTTCACTTTTCGTATCAAAGAGAACTCTTTTAAAGAGTAACTTATTTATTATGTTTTGGGTGCGTTTTAAAAGTGATGCCTAATGTATGTAGGGCAAATTCTAACACTTAGCAAATTTTTTATTTCCCTTTCAGTTCCCTCCAGAAGAACACACGCACAGTCCACTTCGCGCACAACAAACCCTATTTCCTCCAGAAGCTCATCCTTTCGCCATTCTCATCACCTTCACGCATAACCTTCACCTTAGCCAACCCTTTCGCGCACAACACACCCAGTCACCCAGTCACCTAGTCACCCCCCACTTAGAAAAAATTTAACCTCACCCAGTCACCCTCACTCACGCGACATACACCATCATCCTCACTCCACACACACACAGAAAGAGGGAAGAAATCCGAAAGGGGGAGAACGGGAAGAAGAAGAGAAGAGAGGGAAGGTAGGAAAGGACGACGCCGGCTAGGGCTCCGCCGCCGTCGCTGTCGAGCGCCAGAGAGAGAGAGAGAGCGCTCGAGGAAAAGAGAAAACGCGATGGAGGAGAGAAGAAGGGGGTGCTTCGTCGCCACTGAAGCTCCACCGCCACTGCTAGGGCTTGTTGCCATCGCCGTTCTGCCATCGTCGGGCTGCTGTGCTGCCGCCGAGGAGGTCGAAGGGATGTCTCGCCGCCGTCGTGCTCTGTCGCCAAGTCGTTGTCTTGCCGCTCATCACCATCGTCGTATCCTCTGTCACCAGGTAAACATTCTCTGTTCTGTATCCTCCCTTTCTCGCTCATTCTCTAACTCGCTCTCACTTTTCAGTTCGAAGGTGGGTATGGTTTTGATAGTAACGATGAACTGCAACGTCTAATTAAGATAGAGAAAGTATGTATCAATTTTCAATTGGTTCTGTGAATTTTTGGGGGTTTTAGGTTCGAATTTTAGGTTTTCAATTAGTTTAACATCTTAAGGAAAAATTAGTGAAAAGAACAGGTTTCACACTGAAATATTTTGATTTACGTCTTGGTTCATACGCATTCCTTGAACATAGTGGTTGCTTTCAATTTCTTGCTTCAAGCTATATTCCTCTCTGATGCTTTTTTTGGTTATGTTTTCTTTGCTTTGGGTGTTTTACATGGAAATTTGATAACCAATTTAAATTCTCCTTAATCATATAAACTAGGAATTCATCTGAAAACTAAAGAAGCCTGGAACTTCTTCCTGTGATATCTTTGTAGCCTTACTAATCAGGTGTGAGTTGCAGAAGGATCTAAATGTGGGTGTAGATGACTATTTTTATTCTTATTGTCATTACTAATTAGGTGATCTTTAGTTATTGTGCAATATGCATGCATGATCATGAATATTTTTTTATTTTTAAACTGACTCATTTTTCTTTCTGCAGAGGCTCTTTAGGTGTTTGCAGTCACACGATTTTGATGTTATTAGTGTCCTTTCTGCTAACATGATGAATCTCATATAGGTAATTAATATTGCTACAGAAAAAAAGCTTTGAGAATCTTTGTTCCTAGTGAACTGAGTTTTAGAACTTTTAGCAGATTAGTAGAAGTCTAGAAGACTTGATGTAGTTGGAATACTTTTGGTTTAGACTTTTCTCTATGAAATAAGGTGCTGGGTTTGCAGCATTGTGAATGTTATAAAATATAAAACTATCTTTGAGGAGCATTTTCACTACTAAGGTATGACTTGATTACTAGAAGAGTTGATACAGTTCAAATATGTCTAGTTTGATTGGACCAGAATTTTTTTATATGTGTGTTTAGAGCAGGGATGATCTTATTGTTGTTGATTCTTTTATTGTTGGTAGTACTGTCTTTTAAGTTGTGGAACAGGAAGAAAATGGTCATTTATTTACGTTTTCCTGGATGGAGAATGGAAGGAGAGGGTTTTTCAAGTATTTGTGGGAGAAGATTTTGTTTGTTTGGGAATGGAAAATTTTGTTCTTCTGAAACTTCTATCTAGTGTCTATGCTTCATTTGTTTTCATATCTCACTGCTAGTTGGTTATGCTGAGCAAAGATGTTACAGGCCTTAGCTTTATGTTATTATCATCTCTAGTTTTCTTTCCTTGCTAATTCTTAAAAAACTGCTCTGCTTCATTAGTGCTTTTGATCACTCTTGCTGGTTTCATTAGTGAATTTAGTTTATTATGCATATTATTTTTTATTATAAGGCATATTATTAGTGCTTCTGATCACTCTTACTTATTTAATTTTTATTAGTGCTTCTGATCACTTTTGATTCCCAATTGATGATTCCATGTTGATTTTATCAGAGGAAATATGAATTCAGAGGAAGCTGCACAAATTCTTAGAAGAACTACAAGGTCTTTAGCTTCATCTTCTGCACAAATGCTTCATCTTTAGTTAAGTTTTGTTTGCTTTCTATTTCTTTTTGGTCTTTAGTTTCATCCTATATTATTATTAGTTAACTGGTTTCAATTTCGTTCCTTGCGTTTGAATTTCTTCTCCAAAATCCCTTGTTAAATCATAGATAAGAGCATGTTAGCTGGTTTGGAATCACTTTTATAATAAATTAGAAATTTGCATTTTATATCCTAGTCAAAATTTTCAATCTCAGCATTTAAATCCAATCGTTATGGTGCTACATACTACATTATCTTGGATCAAAGGGTTTACAACTACTTGTGGTATAGATGAACAATAGTGAAGATGAAGAAACCTGCCATCTGCGTCACAATCAAATAGTTACCATTACATTAGGTGCCAACTAGTCAAAATTGGCAAATTTATAGCAATGTATGAGAATGAGAGGAAGATACTTTCCATTGAAAATGCTGCTCCGTAATAGGGATATGCTGCTGGTATGAATCTCTCATATTCATTGTGTCTGAAGGGACGGACAGGGATCTACGTACAAAGTTCAAAGGAATTCGAGATCTTTGTGGTGAGCTTCATGTTCCTAAAATTCTAAGTTAGGGCAGCATAAATAGTTTCAAATCTTTGTGGTGCTTGTTCTGAAGTCATAGCCAAGTTCTCTGTTAAACCAATGTAACCATTTTGAATGTTGCATCTGGACGTTAAGGGAACAACATTTTTAATTACTTAGAATGGTTAAAATTGAATTTTAATGTTTTTTTAGGATCCGGATTTGTTTATCTCAGCTGTACGCCGAAGACATCACTACTACTGATGATAAACAAGAGCTTGATGAGGCTTTACAGCAGGAGGTAAGTTGGTAATTCAATTTTCGCACCTTTAGATATGAAATTACAATTTTCGCACTTAAAAGTAAATTGGTAATTCATATGCTACCTGATTGACTATTCTTAGATTTTATTTACTATTTCATATGGATATCTCATGTATTGTTTGGATTCCACCTTTGAAATCAGTAGAGAGATGACAGATCACAGGGAACAAAGTCATGTAAAAGTTTAAGAGAATCAGTTTCTATAGTTGAATCACCAATAAATTTTTATTATCGTAATCCTTCTTGCTTTTTCTTTTTAAACAATTTCTGCTTTTAATAGGTGGATGTTCGAAAGGATCTGATAAGAAATTTTGCAAACACGATTGATCTTGATCAGCTAGATATTTGATGGTGCAACTTATTGTGAAGCTGAATGTTTTCCTCAGTAACCATAACACACAGATATTTTCATATATGCCATGGAATGCAGAGAAGCAAGCAAGGCCCCCATTTTTGTTGATGACATTTGGTTATGAAAGAACCACTGTTGTGCACAAGGGAAATGGTCATTTGTAATGGAGGAATTTGATTTATACCAAAATGACTTCTTTTTTTTCATTTTTTTTACATTGGAATGTAAATTTTCTTTTTGTTTAAATGTTTTCAGGTTTTCTATCTTACAACAACCTGTAAACTTTAGAAGCTGTAGGCTAAAGATGGTACATACAGATTGTAGATAACAGTGATGTTGTATACAAGATATGCATTATTTTCTGTGGCAACTATTTCCTGTTTTTCTGATTACTTTATAAAAGTTTTTCAATTATGAAAAAATATTTTTCCCGGTAAAAAAAAAAGTAGGTTTTTTGGATGGAGAAATATTTTTATTTTATAATATTTCACTAATTTAATTAAAAATATAGGATTATATAGTTATATTATTAAATATTAGGTTTTAATATATATATATATATACAGAAAATAAAAAAAATAATGAGGGACCTAAGGCTACACTTATATACAGTAGCTATAGTATAACAAAAAAAAAAAAAGAGGAACCTAAGGCTACGCTTATAAAAAGTAGCTATGGTATACAATGTGGCTATGCTTTACAAGTGATGCAGTAGCGTTGAAAAGCGTAGCCTATTCTGGAAGAATGAAAGCTGAAAAGCGTAGCCTTTGGTCCTGGACAGCATCACTTGAAAAGCGTAGCCTATTCCCAAACGCCAAAAGTGTAGCCCTTGGTGCAGAAAAGCGTAGCCTTTGAGAATAGGCAACGGCCGAATAGGAATCACCCCGAAAAGCGTAGCCGTAGCCCAAAAAGCGTAGCCGTAGCCTAAGGCATCATTTTTTTTTCACTTTTGGCTACACTTTTCAAGTGTACCTGAATGGGTGTTTTTCTTGTAGTGAATAAAAATAAAGAACCTGGGATTGAGAGTCACTCCTAAAACTAAGAGAAGTCCTAAATCCTAAGAGAGAGAGGAGAGAACCTCGCTCAAAACTAGATCTAAAACATGGGAAATAACTAAATTGGCAAGTTCTCTTGAATGGATGCGTTCCCACAATTTATAACCTCTGGTCTATGCCTTCTGGACTTGGATTGGGCCAAAAAGGGCTTCAGAAATCGCTGGAAGTGTTTTCTGTAATTTCTGGTGCGT
This sequence comes from Arachis ipaensis, assembly GCF_059453495.1. Lineage (NCBI taxonomy): Eukaryota > Viridiplantae > Streptophyta > Magnoliopsida > Fabales > Fabaceae > Arachis > Arachis ipaensis. The sequence goes on along the minus strand of NC_142440.1, from coordinate 88,916,533 downwards.
GGCCTCTATCACGCGTCCGCGTGGGTCACGCGGTCGCGTCATTCGGAGCTTTCCTTGTCACGCGGTCGCGTCAATCATGCTACCGCGTCATATTCGTTCTGCTTAAGGCGCGCGGTCGCGTTAGTCATGCGGCCGCGTCGCTGTTGATTCGCGCTTGGCACGCGATCGCGTCATCCATGCGATCGCGTGGATGCCAGTTTCTTCAGAACTCCGTTTTGCATTTTCCTTCCATTTTTATATGTTTCCTTTCCATCCTTTAAGTCATTCCTGCCTTAGAAGATCTGAAACTACTCAACACACTAATCACGGCATCGAATGGAAAGAAAGGTAATTAAAATAATTAATTTTAAAGCATAGAAAACATGCTTTTCACATATATCACATAATAAGGAAGGAGAAGAAAAACCATGCAATTAATATGAATAAGTGGGTGAAGGATTGAATAAATCACTCAAACTAAGCACAAAATATATCATAAAATATGGGTTTATCAGTCATTAGGGGGCATTTCCAGGATATAAAAATCAATGGTACAGCTAACCATACATGGACCTGGATCACTACATTTTTCAGGTATTCCCCCATTAAAGCAGATATAGAACTACCTAAAGGAATAGTTTCCAATTCATTAATTTTATCTTTATGTATGCACAAATCCTTTAGAAACTTTGCGTATTTAGGTACCTGTTGAATAACATCAAAAAGGGGAACAGTTACCTCGACCTTTTTGAATATTTCTACCATTTTGGGATCAAGTTCCATCTGCTTTCTGGGCTTCCTTGCAAGCTGTGGAAATGGGATAGGAGGTTGTAGCTTCAGCATCCCTTGGGGCTTCATTCTATGGTTGAACTTCTTCTTCTTCAACTATGTCTTGTACGTCCTCTTCCTCTTCAGCATCTTCCACTTTCACCACATCCTCTGCTGGCACATTTTCTGGTGGGTTTGGCTCCTCGTGGTTCCTCTCCTGTAATGTAGTTCCTGACCTTAAAGTGATGGCGTTGATGCCATCTTTGGGATTAGGCAGTGGTTGAGAAGGAATTCCACTAGAGCTTGAAGGTTGATGTGTGGAATTAAGTGAAGAATCCATCCGGGAGATGAGAGCTTGTAAAGTGGCAATCAAGCCATTCAGACCAGAGTTCAGCTGCGCCTGCAAGTCTTGTTGTCCTTGCGCAAGAGAACGGAGCATCTCGTCATTTGATGAGGAATTAGAATAAGAAGTTTGAGAAACTTGTTGTTAGGGTTGTTGGGGTCCTTGTGATTGTCTTAGGTGGGGTGCTCTGTAAGGTTGATTCTGATTCTGCTGTCTATTGTTGTTGTTGTTGTTATTCCACCTCTGGTTTTTATTATTGTCTCTTCCTCCTCTATTAAAGTTATCCCTCCATCCATGGTTAGAATTATCTCTCCAGCCTTGGTTGGAGTTGTCTTGCCATCCATGGTTATTGTTGCCACCTTGGTTATAGTTGCCGCCTTGTTGATTGTATCCTTGATTCGGGCGGTCATAGAAGTTGTGAGTGGCTGCCACAGTGTTGTCTTCCTGGAGATGCGGGCATTCATCAGTATAATGACTATAATCAGTACAGATCCTGCATACTCTTTGCGGGACTAACTGTTGGCTTTGCTGGGGTGGGAGAGGCTAAGCTTGTTGTGCTTGTTGTTAGTTCAACTGCATTTGTTTAAGTAAGTTGGTCATTTCACATATACTCTGTATCAGAAGAGTAGTTTTCTTGCTAGAGGAAACCTCTGCAACAGCTTTGGGGCTGCACCTCTGTCTATGATTCCTAGTGGACTCAGCTAAGTCGCTGATCAGTTGCCATGCTTCATCTGCGGTTTTGTACTTTTTCAGAGAACCATTACTAGCACCTTCCAGTGTGGTCTTATCATGGGGGTTCATGACTTGGGTGAAGTAGCAAATCAATACTAGTCTATCAATCATGTGATGGAGACATGCGTCCAGGAGATTGCTGAAGCGCTCCCAATATTCATAGAGTCTCTGATTCACCTTGAACAATGCAGGAGATCTTTTTTCTCAGTCTATCTGTGACTTCAGCTGGGAAGTATTTTTCCAAAAATTGTCTTCTAAGCGTGTCCCAGTTGGTAACAGTGACTTGAGGTTGGGAGTAATACCATTCCCTTGCCTTTCCCTCAAGAGAGAATGGGAAGGTGATTAACAGAAGAGAAGTTTCATCTGCACCATGATGCCTAACAGTAGAATAGGCTGTCTGGAAATCCCAAAGGTGCTTGATAGGCTCTTGAGCAGGTAAGCCATGAAACTTGGGCATTAAGTTGATAAGTGCTGTTTTTAGTTCAAAATCTGCAGCTGCAGTCGAGTGATGTACTTGATACGGCTGCAGTGTAAAATCTGGGGCTCCTGCCTCCTGGAGAGTAATCCTCCTAGGTGCTGCCATGTTCCCTGTACATAAAACAGCTGGATCAGTAGTAATGAGCTTGTCTCGCTCTCAGATGGCTGTTCAGATTCGCCCTCAGATGAGACTGGTGAATTGATAATAACCACTTCACCACCTTCGGAGGCTAACCGACGTCGAGTTCGTCTAATATGCGTAAGAGTTCTTTCAATTTCAGGATCAAATGGGACTAAACTCGGATCAGGCAATGAACGCGTCATTCAATGAGAAAAACAAATAGCTCATGGTAACAGAAATAAAAATATAATATGAAAATAAAATAAAATATATACACTAATTAATAATTTAGCACACTATTGCAACTCCCCAGAAACGGCGGCAAAAATTGATGCGTGGTAGAAGTTAACCAATTAAGAGATTTCAATTAAGAGAACAACATTGCACGTATAGCTCTTAACCGGCTAAGATCTGTCTCACCAATTTAAAAAGGGTTGTCACAAATTTAGAAATAAAGATACTGGGAGTATGAGTCCCAGGTCGTCTCCCAACGAGTTGTAGGAAAGAGTGCTAATTTATTAATCAGAAAATTCCCAGAAAGTTGAGTTTGATAATGAGTAATTAAAATAGTTGTGAATTAAGGCAATAAAAATAAACTAAGAATAATTATTGATACTCTGAATAAAAGGCCTTGACCGGGGGAATGATTAAATGGAACTTTTATCCTTGTTGGGATCTTCTCAAATGTGGTGTAAAAAGGTTGTTGTTCTCACTTGATTTTTCCTTACTAAATAAGGAAAGGTATGGTTATTGAAATAACTCTTACCCTCAGATCCTAGCCCTCTCCCTTGGGGAGGTCTAGTGTTAGTAAGTATGAAGTTAGCTAACAATGTCCAGTTTAACCAAGCACTTGAGATTCCAACTCAAGTATCACCTCTTAATCAACCCCATGTCAAGTAGAAATTCTACTCCATTGACATGAAAGTAATAATCATAAAAATATGAGAAGACATAATTAATTAAAATAAAATAGAGAATTAAAGTTAATTAAAATAAAAATAACTCTATATATTATTAAATTCAAAACGCAACATAATTATCTGAACAGAGTCAATGAGTAATAAATTAAAAATAAGGGAGTAAAGAAACAAACTAAAGTAATGTCTTCAACGGAGGTAATGGCTCTTCAACATCCAGAATCCAAAAACAAAAGCATAAACTATCAATGTAACACTAATCTAGATTCAGATCTAAAACTAAGAGTAATCCTAATGTGATGAATCTGAATGTCTGTGGATGCCTCCTTGAGTTTCTGCATGTTCCCTAGGTTTAGTCTGTGTTTCTGGGCCGAAAACTGGGTCAAAATAGGGCCCGAAATTGCCCCTAGTGAATTCTGTTATTTTTGCAGATCGTGTAGGTCACACGTACGCATCATCCACGCGTTCGCATCATTCAGCGTTTTTCCTTGCCACGCGTTCGCGTGGTTCACGCATTCACGTCATTCGTGCAGACTCCAATCCACGCGTTTACGTCAGGCACGCATCCGCGTCATTGCGAATTCTCCATTTCCGCACGTTCGCGTGGGCCATGTGCTCGCGTCATTGCTCACTGGTCATCTCCTTAGTTTCTTGTGTTCCTTCCATTTATGCAAGCCTCTTCTCCACTTTCCAAGTCATTCGTGCCCTATGAAGCATGAAACACTTAACACACGGATCACAACATCGAAGGGGATAAAGGAGAATTAAAATACGTAATTAAAAGTCTCTAGGTAGCAAGTTTTCAATCATGGAGTGATTTTGGGAAGGAATTGTAAATACATGCTTATCATATGAATAAGTGGGTAAAGAATTGATAAAACCACACAATTAAACACAATATAAATCATAAAATATTGGTTTATCAGTCTTGGTACAATACTGGTTTATCATAAAATACAATATAAATCATAAAATACTAGTTTATAATGACATAAAAACATAAATAAAAGTGTATACATACGAGTACTTACCCTTCTAGGTTCGGTAGTTTTTTAGATCTCGGCCTGACGCCTCATTAAAAAACTTTTCAGAAAAAAGAGTGTGCCTTCACCTAAGATCTTTACTATTTACTAGCTATAGTACCTTTTCAGGTTACAGGCACGCCATGACCTTAGTAGCTCTCGCCCTTTGAGGTCGGACACCTTATAGTAACCTTTGCCCAGTACTTCTGCTACACGGTATGGTCCTTTCCAGTTAGCTGCTAGCTTCCCTTCTCTTGATCGACTTGCTCCAATATCATTTCAAATTTAGACAAGATCATTAGTGGTGAAGCTTCGCTGGATTACCTTCTGATTATACCTCAGAGCCATTCGACGCTTTAGCGCTTCCTCTCTAATTCAAACTCTTTCTCGAACTTCTGGAAGTAGGTCGAGCTCTTCCCTTTGAGCTTGGGAGTTGGTATCTTCATTGTAGAGGATCATTCTGGGAGATCCTTCTTCAACCTCCACGGGAATTATTGCCTCCATTCCGTAAGCAAGTCGGAATGGTGATTCTCCAGTGGTTGAATGTGGTGTTGTCCGGTCTGCCCATAGGACTTGTGGGAGCTCTTCAGCCCAAGCTCCCTTGGCGTCTTGTAGTCTCCCTTTTAACCCGGCCAGTATGACTTTGTTGGTGGCTTCCGCCTGTCTATTGGCTCGTGTGTGCTCTACAGAGGTGAACTGGTGCTTGATTTTCAAATCAGCTACCAGATTTCTGAAGCCCGTGTCAGTGAATTGAGTGCCATTGTCTGTAGTAATGGAGTGTGGCACCCCAAACCTTTCGACAATGTTTCTGTATAAGAACTTCTGACTTCTTTGGGTGGTGGCTGTGGCTAAAGGTTCTGCCTCAATCCATTTTGTGAAATAGTCTATTCTAACAATGAGGAATTTGACTTGCCTTGATCCCGGGGGGAGGGTTCGAGGAGGTCGAGCCTCCATTTTGTTAATGGCCAGGGTGAAGTGATACAAATGAGTTCTTCAGGTGGTACGATATGAAAGTTTGTGTGCTTTTGGCATGGGGGAGATGTTTTGACAAACTCTGTTTCTTCTTTTTGCAAGGTCGGCGAGTAGCATCCAGCTCAGAGTACCTTTTTGGAGAGAGCTCGCGCCCCAAGGTGATTGCCGCACATGCCACTGTGGACTTCTCCGAGAACTTCCTTTGTAGCGGAGGTCAGGATGCATTTTAGGAGGGGTGTAGAGATTCCTTTCCTATATAGGACGTCGTGAACTATGGTGTAGTACTGTGCTTCTCGTACTATCCTTTTTGCCTCTTTTTTGTCTGCGAGAAGTATTTCTGACTTGAGATAGCTGACTATAGGAGTCATCCACCCTTAGTCTTGGTCTGATATGTTTAGGACCTTTTTCTCTTCTGTGGTTGATGGATTTTGTAGTGTTTATTGGATGAGGCTTCTGTTATTGCCTCCTAGTTTGGTGCTGGCTAGTTTTGAAAGTGCATTAGCTCGGGTATTTTGTTCTCTGGGTATATGTCGGATCTCATATCCCATGAATTGTCTGGGCTGTTCTCTGGTCTTTGTCTAAGTATTTCCTCATAGTGGGATCCTTGGCCTGGTAGCTCCCTTCTATTTGTGAGGTAACTACCTGTAAATCGCTGAAAATGGTAAGCTTATGAGCTCCTACCTCCCTTGCCAGCTTCAAACCAGCCAGTAAGGCTTCGTATTCGGCTTGATTATTTGAGGCAAGAAACTTGAACTTTAATGAAAGCTCGATTTGGGTTCCCTGATCACTCTCTAAAATGACACCTGCACCACTCCCAGTTTTGTTCGAGGAACCATCCACATAAAGGCTCCACTCTGTGGGGGTGCCCGGGGTGTCAGTGTACTCTGCGATGAAGTCGGCCAGGTACTGAGATTTGATAGCTGTACGAGCTTCATATTTGAGGTTGAATTCTGACAGCTTGACTGCCCGTTATAGGATTCTTCCAGCTAAATCTGTTTTCTATAAAATACCTTTTATGGGCTGGTTAGTCCGTACTCTGATGGTGTGAGCTTGGAAGTATGGGCGGAGTCGTCGAGAAGTGAGTATGAGGGCGTAGGTGAACTTTTCTATCTTTTGATAGTTTAATTCGGCCCCTTGTAAAGCTTTACTGATGAAGTAAATGGGTTGTTGCCCACTTTTGTCTTCTTTGACTAGTGCTGACGCTATTGCCCGGCTTTCTACGGCAAGGTATACTATGAGTTCTTCGCCTTCCTGCGGTCGAGAAAGGACGGGTGGTCACCCCAGAAATTTCTTGAAATCTTGGAAGGCTTGTTTTTATTCTGGGGTCCACTCAAACCTCTTCTCCTTCCTTAATGTTGCATAGAAGGGGAGAGATCTTAAGGCTGATCCAGCTAGGAACCTAGACAAAGTCGCTAGTCTTCCATTATGCTGCTGGACTTCATTGACACAGGTCGGACTTTTCATGCGAAGTATGCCCTGGCACTTATTTGGGTTTGCTTTGATTCCTCTGTGGGTGAGCATGAAGCCCAAGAATTTGCCAACTTCTACCGTAAAAGTGAATTTTACGGGATTAAGTCTCATCCCATGCTTTCTTATGGTATTGAACACTTTAGTAAGGTCGGATAGTGATGTGCATAAACTTGATATGCTACGATTTAGGAAATTGCACGATCGGCAAAATTCCTTCCGACAAGTGCACCGGTTATCGTCAAGTAAGAACTCACAATAGAGTGAGGTCGAATCCCACAAGGATTGGTTGAGTGAGCAATTCGGATTAGAAGTATGTTCTAGTTGAGCGGAATCAAGATTTAGATGAGAATTGCGGAATGTAAAATTGCATGAATTAAAGAGCGAGAAGCTAAATTGCTGAAATTAAAAGGGATGGGGGTGATTGCATGAATTTAATTGCAGAATGTAAAGAGAAAGTGGTAAGTCAGAAATGGGGAGTTCATTGGGTGTTAGGAGATATTGAAATCTCCGAATCAAAACAACTTTTATCCCTTCCTCAACCAATGCATTCATTGAATTTTGCTTGGCAATCTTATATGATTGGATCCCAATCCCTTGGCTCACCAATTCTCTCTAAAAACAAACAAATTCCCAATCCCATGGTTTAAATGTTCATAAGAAGAGATGATGCTCGATCACTGATTATACCACACAGTTTCATGAACCAGAATTTGGTAGGATTACATGTCACAATATCCATCCAAACCCCAATCCAATTCACTGTGAGAAAGCTTCTCTAGCATGAATCCTCCATTCCTTTCTCAAGGTTCCGAAGGATTCCAATTATGGGTAGTTTCTTTCCCAAGACAACTACCCAATGGAATTAGATCGAGAAGCTTTCTAACAAAATTCAAGAGAAAGGATTGAAGAAGAAGATAAAACTATTATTGATTCATTGAATTACAATAGAGCTCCCTAACCCAATGAAAGGGGTTTAGTGAGTCATAGCTCTGAATTCAATTACAAAAGAAAATGATCCAAAGTTCTCCGTGTGTAAAATCCTCCCAAAAAGTCCCAACTAACTTAAATTCTATCCTATTTATACACTTTCTAAATTGAGCTTCTGTTGTGTTTCTTGGGCTTTGAGGCCTTTCCCTGATTTCCTTTTGCTTTGGGTTTATGGTCCATAATCCTGATGAGGCTGTGATCCAATTCTGTAACATTCATTGAGCAAACTTAGTGATAAACAAGTAATGACACAAGACTCAACAAATTGAAGCTCCAGACTCATCAATTCTTCAGGCCCAATCCCATAAACCATGATATTCAATTGGGTTTCATACCATAATACGTTTAAGTTAATGTTTGTGCTCAAATGCTAACTTAAACTTCAATATATTTGGCCCAGAAATCCTTTCAAAAAGTGGCGTTTAAGTTGAAGTTTAAGTTTTAGTTTAAGGTTAAACTGAAACTTAAACGTGGAAATGGAAGAAAGCAACCCAGGAGTGTGAAATGTCGAACACGTTTAAGCTTCAGTTTAAGGTTAAACTGAAGCTTAAACGTGGAAATGAAGAAAGCAACCCTGGAGGAGCAATTGGGTCGAACACGTTTAAGCTTCAGTTTAAGGTTAAACTGAAGCTTAAACGTGGAAATGAGAAAGCAACCCTGGAGGAGAGAAATAGTCGAACACGTTTAAGCTTCAGTTTAAGGTTAAACTGAAGCTTAAACGTGGAAATGAGAAAGCAACCCTGGAGGAGAGAAATAGTCGAACACGTTTAAGCTCCAGTTTAACCTTAAACTGGAGCTTAAACGTGGAAATGCTCCTGGTGCCTTTCTTACTTCTGGCGTTTAACCTCCAGTTTAAGGTTAAACTGGAGGTTAAACGTGGAAATGCTTCCTGGTGAGAAATTGTGTCGAACACGTTTAAGCTCCAGTTTAAGGTTAAACTGGGGCTTAAACGTGGAAATGTTCCCTTGGTGAAATTCTCATTCTGGCGTTTAACTTCCAGTTTAAGGTTAAACTGGAGGTTAAACGCCAGTTCCAGCATTTCTTAGCCTTCATGATTCTGGCGTTTAAGCTCCAGTTTAGGCTTAAACTGGAACTTAAACTCCACATGTGATATTCAAGCTTCCTTTATTGATTTTGTTGCTTCCTTGCCTAGCCTCTTCTTCCCTGAAATCATCCAAACAATTGCATCAAAGTCTTGCAAAATTTCATGAGAAATCTTCCATTCATAGCATTCAAGTAATATAACTAAAAACTCATGGAATTTGCATCAAAATCATACTGTTTGGATGGTTCATTGCTTTGTTATTCATTTAACCATTCTTGGTTACTTTAAGCTCAAGAAAATGCATAAAACAACTAAAACTAACAAAAAAATGCTAGTGAAACTAGCCTAAGATGCCTTGGCATCAAATAGCAATGTTTCCTCCCTTTGTGTCTTTACCAACATGTCATCGACATAAACTTCCATTGGTTTCCCAATGTGATTAGCAAAGACTTTGTTCATCAGTCTTTGGTATGTAGCTCCTGCGTTCTTGAGTCTAAAGGGCATGACTATGTAGCAGTAGTTTACTTTTGGGGTTAAGAATGATGTTTTCTCCTGGTCAGGTTGATACATTAGGATTTGATTGTATCCCGAGTAAGCATCCATGAAGGAGAGGTACTGATAGCCTGACGAAGTGTCAACTAGTGTGTCTATGTTCGGGAGTGGGTAAGGATCCTTTGGGTAGGCTTTGTTGAGGTCGGTGTAATCAGTGCACATCCACCATTTCCCATTTGACTTTTTGACCAATACCACATTGGCCAGCCACAATGGATATTTTACCTCCCTTATGAATCATGCCTCCAGCAAGGCCTGTACCTGCTCCTCTACAGCTTGCGACCTCTCTGGGCCGAGTTTCCTACGTTTCTGTTGTACTGGCCGAGACCCTGGGTATACGGCTAACTTATGGCACATTAGTCCGGGATCAAAACCAGGCATGTCAGCGGCCTTCCATGCAAAGAGGTCGGAGTTATCCTTTCAGAGCTTTATTAGTAGTTCCTTTAACTCTTCTCTTAGATTTGCCCATATACTTGTTGTTTTGTCTTAAGTTTCTCCAATTTGAACCTCTTTGGTTTCACTTTCTGGTTGAGGGCAGACTTCCTCGCGAGCTAGAATTCCCCCGAGTTCTATAGTATTGGTTTCCTTTCCTCTGGGGTCACCCTTAAGGTTCAGACTTTCATTATAACAGCGTCGTGCGAGTTTTTGGTCTCCCTTTATGGTAGCGATCCCTTCCGGAGTTGGGAACTTCATGCATAGGTGTGGAGTGGAGACCACAGCGGCAAGCTGGTTCAGCGTTGTCCGACCTATTAGAGCATTGTAGGCGGAGCTCACGTCGACTACAATGTAATCTATGCTTAACGTCCTAGACGGAGTTTACTTTCCAAAGGTTGTATGTAGTGGGATGTACCCTCATGCGCTTTGAGCAGGTTCTTTGTGTAAAATCAGAGTATGAGTTATACCTGGGTGCTCCAGTGTATTTATAGTAGTGTGGAGTGACCTCCCTTAAGATAAGTTAGTTATCTTATCTTATCTTTTGTGGGTGAGTCCCCTTATCTTTGGCAAGCCGCCTTTAGGTGGGCTGTGATCTTCTGCTTTGGGCCTACTTGGGCCCTTATAACAATTTGGCCGAGCTCTTTGGGAAGAGGTCGGTAATGACCAACCTTTTTAAGAGGTCGGTCGTTTTTGTCTTCATCCAACGCGGCTCGCCTAGCTCGACCCAAGGTATGAACACTTAGTCATTAGATTAGTATATATACAACAAAGATCACCCTTGAGATCTTTGCCCCCATTCAAACCTTTCATTGTATTCTCTGCACAGCATGAGTCACTAAACCTCCTAGGTTAAGGTTAGGAGCTCTGCTGATTTTCATGGATTAATAAAAGTACTACTATTCTATTCAAGAGTCACTAACAGTTCGAAAAATTTAAAGAAAAATAAACAAACAAGGGGACACCAAACTTTAGAATTGACACTAGACTCAAACAAAAGACACAATTTTAGAAGATTTTTTTGAAAAAGAACCAAGAAAGTTCGAAACTTTAACAATAACAAGAACTAAGACTCAAACAAATGATAAAGATTGATAAAGAAAAGATTTTTTTTGAAAGATTTTTTTTTGAAAAAGAAAATAGAAGACTCAAACAAGATAGTAAAAAGTACCTAATGCAAGCAACAAGATAATCTGGTAGTTTGTCAAATCCGAACAATCTCAGGCAACGATGCCAAAATCTTGGTGCACGAAATAAGAACTCGCACAACTGAACCAGCAAGTGCACTAGATCGTCCAAGTAATACATGAGGTGAGTCAGGGTCAATCCCATAGAGATTGTCGGCTTGAATCAAGCTATGGACACCTTGTAGATCTTAGTCAGGCAATTAGAAAAGAGCTATGTTGTGAAAAATGCATAAAGACTAAATAAAGATAAATTTAATCATTAATTGTGAATTCAATGATAAGAAGATGGTTGAGGCTTCGGAAATGCTTCATTCTTCTGGATTAACCTTTCTTACTGTCTTCTCCAACTGTGAGTGGTTCTTTCCATGGTAGGTTGTAAGTGATCAATGTCGGTCCAATGGCCTCCAATCTTCCTCCCCCATTCTATTTTTGAATTACATTGTACAGTATGAGTCACGAACCTCCTAAGGTTAAGGTTAGGAGCTGTGCTGATATTCATGGATTAATAAAAGTGCTACTGTTCTATTCAATTCGCGTGTGACTCTATTCTAAGATGTATCTTCGTTATTCAACCTTATGAATGAGATGAACCGTGACACTCATCCTCATTCTACATGGGTTCAGTGTGAGTCCTTGATCGGAAATCTTTGAACCCCAAGCTTGATTATACATCTCTTATACGGCAAATCCAGGACTTCGTTCGGGACTTCTCGAAACACGAGTTCAGCCGAGGTATGGGGAGATTAGAGTCTTTATGGTAGAGGCTAGAATCAAAGGTGCAGCATTCTCTTATCCGAAAGATTCGACTTTGTCTGTGACATTTTGAGTAGGATCATCAAGGGGATGAACTGCAGGAGCTTCACCCTCATTCATATTGGGCTAATAAACTAAAAAGATTTGAAAATTAAATGAGTGATTTTCGAAAAAGAAGAGAGAGAAAGAGATGAGAAGTTTTCGAAAATAGAAGATAGAGGAAATTGTTAGGAAATTTTGAAAAAGAAGATAGGGAAAACAAGTAACTAATTAAGAAAGATTTGAAAATAAGATAAGATAAAAATTTGAAAAGATTTTGAAAAATATTTGATTTTGAATTTTGAAAAAGAAACAAGATAAGATAAAGATTTGAAATTAAGTTTGAAAAGATAAGATTTGAAATTTTATTTTTGAAAAAGATTTGATTTTGAAATTTGAATTTTGAAAACTTGAATTTTAAAGGTTGAATTTTGAATTTTGAATTTTGAAAATTTAATTTGGATTAAGATAAGATAAAATTTTGAATTTAAAGAAAAAGATAATATAAAGATTTGAAAAGATTTGAAAGGATAGGAATTGAAAATCAAATAAAAAAAGATAGTAAAGATTTTAAAAAGATTTTAAATTAAAATTTGAAAGAAGATAAGATAGGAAAGATATTTTTTTATTTTTTTTATTTTTTTGAATTTAATGCAAAAATAGAAAAACAACCAAAATACACCAAACTTAAAAATTTTAAGATCAAAATAAGAAAAGAACCAAGAACAACTTGAATACCAAGAAAGAACACTAAGACAATTTTCGAAACTCAAAGGAAACAATGAATACGCAAAGGACACCAAATTTAAGAATTGGTACTAGACTCAGACAAAAGACACTATTTTTGAAAAAAATTTTTGAAAAGAAAGCAAGAAAGTTCGAAACTTTAACAAGAACAAGAACAAAAGACTCGAACAAAAAATAAAGATTAATAAAGAAAAGCAAAGATTTTTGAAAATTTTTTTATTTTTTATTTTTTTGAAAAAGAAAATAAAAGACTCAAACAAAATAGTAAAAAGTACCTAATCTAAGAAACAAGATAATCCATTAGTTGTCAAACTCAAACAATCCCCGGCAACGGCGCCAAAAATATGGTGCGCGAAATAAGAACTCGCACAACTGAACCAACAAGTGCACTCGGTCGTCCAAGTAATACCTGAGGTGAGTCAGGGTCAATCCCACAGAGATTGTTAGTTTGAATCAAGCTATGAACACCTTGTAGATCTTAGTCAGACGATTAGAAAAGATAATTTGTTGAGATAAACGCATAAAACAGGAATAGGGATGAAATTACTTAATTTGAGTGAAACCAGTGATAGAGAGAACGGTTGAGGCTTCGGAGATGCTTCATTCTTCTGGATCAACCTTTCCTACTTTCTTCTCCAACTGTGAGTGATTCTTTCCATGGCAAGCTATAAATGATGAACGCCGGCTCAATGACCGCCAATCTTCCTCCTTCAGGCCGAATACCAGGTTTAGTGTGCACCCAATCTGAATGAGGGTGATCTGTAGTTCATCCCCTTGATGATGCTACTCAAAACGCCACAGACAAGGTCAAATCTTCTGGATCAGAGAATGTTGCGCCTTTGGTTCTAGCCTCTACCATGAAGACTTTAATCTCCCCATACCTTGGCTGAACTGGTGTTTCGAGAAGTTCCTAATGAAGTCGTGGATTAGCCGTCTGAGAGATGTATAATCAAGCTTGTGGTTTAGTGATCTCTGATCAAGGACTCACACTGAACCAATGTAGAATGAGGATGATTATCACGGTTCATCTCATTAATAAGGTTTAAGAATGACGATAAATTATAGAATAGAGTCACACACGAATTGAATAGAACAGTAGTACTTTCATTAATCCATAAAAATCAGCAGAGCTCCTAACCTTAACCTAGGAGATTTAGTGACTCATGCTATGCAGAAAATACAATGAAAGGTTCAAATGGGGGCAAAGATGAGGTAGAAAATCCTAAACAAGGGTCATCTTCTCCTTTAAATACTAATCTAATAACTAAGGATTACAGAAATATGATAAACTAAGTTGATAGTGCAAAAATTCACTTCTGGGCCCACTTGGTGAGTGTTTGGGCTGAGCTTGAGTGCCTCCTGATGCGTGAGCATCTTTTCTATCTTTTACTAGTCAATTTGCATTCAATTTGTTGAGTTTAATCAAGAATTAATTATCTTTTAGACACTATGGATGCTACTTTGAGTCTTGTGTAATTCTGTTTATTTTAGGTAGCATTTGGTTGGATTTGATGGAGCTTCTGCAGAAAAAGACAAAAAGGCTATATAGGGCAGAAATGCTTTGAGGATGGAGAGGAAGCTTGCACAAATGGAAGGAGCACAAGCATTAAAGGAGATGACCAGCGAAGAAGACCATCAACGCGTACGCGTGATTTGGAGCTTTCCATGGCGACGCGTGCGCGTACCTGACGCGTACGTATGAAAAATGAAGTTGCTCAGTGACGCGTGCGCGTACCTGACGCGTATGCGTGACACGTGAAGAAGACCATCGACGTGTATGTGTGACTGACGCGTACGCATGACATGCGCCAGATGTAGAGAAGGCAGAAAACACTTATTAATTAATTCTGATTTAAAATTTTATTTTTATTTTAATAGGAAAAGATATTATTTTAGTTTTAGAAAATAGATTTTAAATTACTTAGGATTAGATATAAAAAGGGAAAGAAACTTCCCTTATGGGGATTCCATTGCACCTCAGCCAAAATACATTTTATCATAATCCTTATTTTCTCTCTGAACCATGAGCAACTAAACCTCCACTGTTAAGGGTAGGAGCTCTGTCTATTGTATGGATTGATACTATTATTTTTCTATTTTAATTCATGTACTGATTTATATTTCAAGAATTGTTTCGTTCTTTATCTTATGAATTTGGGTGGAACAGAAGTATGACCCTCTTTCTAATTTAGTTCTTGTATAACTTGGAAAAGCTCTTTACTTGAACAACAGCTTGAAAATAATTTCTCCTAAATTCTAATTATCTGGACTTAACAGGATACGTGACAGATAATCCTCTTATATTTGGGTAATTAGGATTTTTGTGGCATAATAACCAGAATTAAACTTCTCCCCCTAATTGGAATTAATTAACCAAGGAATTGGCGGTTGATGAATTTTAGAGGAGATTAGAAAGGTCTAAGGAATTAGGGTCTAGTCACATATAGTTTTCCATGAATTAAATCTTGCATGATTAGAATAAATAGATAACTCTGAAGCCTTAACTGCCTTCTCCATATTTTATTCCCAACTTATTTATTTGCCTGTCTTCTGTTTATGCTTTTGAATACCAAAACTCTCTTTTCTATTTGTCTAACTAAGTAAATTAATCAACCATTGTTGCTTAGTCCATCAATCCTCGTGGGATCGACCCTCACTCACCTGAGGTATTAGTTGGTACGACCCAGTGCACTTGCCGGTTAGTTTGTGGTTGTAAATTTCGCACCAAGTTTTTGGCGCCTTTGCCGGGGGATTGGTAGTGATTAACAACTATTAGTTGTTTGATTGCTTAGATTAGGCGTTTTAGTTTTAATTTTATTTAAATTTTACTTTAGTATTTTCGAAAAAAATAAAAAATAAAAATAAATAAATAAATAAATAAATAGCAGTAATATTTTTCTTAATTTCTGAAATTAAGTTTGGTGTTTCCTAGTTAGTCTTATTTTAATTTTTCTTATTTAATTTGCCGAATAATTTCAAAATTTTTTTTGTTCTATTTTAATAAGTAATTTTCGAATTTTAGAGTTAATTTTTTTAGTATCTTTTATTTTATTTCTTTTACACATGTTACTTCACTGGAAATTCTCTACACTCTAACGTAGAGATTCCCATCTTTTCTTGTTTTTTGTCTGTGTATGCGCAGGAACAGAGACAAAGAACCTCTCTTAGACTTTGATCCTGAATCTGAAAGGACTCTCAGGCGGCGTTTGCAACAAGCAAGACTTTGCAAGGCTTCAGAATCCACTATGGATCCTAATAATATTGTTAATGCCAATGTGGCAAATCTGAATGGGAATGAAGAACAAAGGAGAGTGCTTGGCTCTTACCCTGCTCCTACTGTAGATCTTTATGGAAAAAGCATTGTGGTGCCTCCTATAGCTGTGAACAACTTTGAGTTGAAGCCACAATTGGTCACCCTGGTGCAACAAAACTGCCAGTATCATGGTCTTCCCCACGAACACCCAAATCTATTTATTTCTAACTTTCTACAGATTTGTGATACTGTGAAGACAAATGGAGTGAACCCAGAGGTGTACAAACTCAGGCTCTTCCTGTTTGCTTTGAGGGATGGAGCAAAACTATGGCTAGATTCCCGACCCAAGGAGAGTTTGGATACTTGGGACAAGGTTGTTACTGAGTTCCTTACTAAGTTTTTCCCACCAAAGAAGCTGACTAAGCTTAGGGTGGAGGTTCAGACCTTCAGGCAGAAGGATGGTGAAACTCTTTATGAAGCTTGGGAGAGGTACAAGCTATTGATTAGGCAATGCCCTCTGGACATGTTCTCCAAATGGACCCAACTAGATATCTTATATGAATGCTTGGGTGAAATGTCTAAGATGTGCTTAGATAATTCTGCAGGTGGTTCATTGCACAAGAAGAAGACACCGGAGGAAACTATTGAGCTTATTGAATTGGTTGCTACCAACCAATATTTATATTCATCTAACAGGAATCTTGTGAACTCTGAGGCTCCTCAGAGGATAGGTGTGTTGGAAATGGAAGCTGTTAATGCTATTCTTGCTCATAACAAGCTTATGTCTCAGAAAATAAATTTACTTACTCAGCAGATGGGTGGCATGCAAGTCTCAGCTATCAACACCCAAAATGCACCTCAAGAGGTCTCTTATGACATGACAGGTAATATTGTATAAAACGAGAATTATGATTATGCTTAATCTTTTTTTGAACAGGTCAATTACATGGGGAGTGCTCCTAGAAATCCCAATAATGATCCCTATTCTCAGACCTACAATCAGGGGTGGAAAAATCACCCAAATTTTGGGTGGAGGGACCAACCTCAGAAACCTCAAAAATTCAACAATAATTCTCAAGGCGGCTGCCAACAGATCAATCACAACTACCGCCAATTTCAGTCTCATCAACAACAACCACCTCCGCAGGCAAATTCTAAATCCCAAGAATATTCTAATTAAGAGATGATGAGGAGTTTTATGTAGGAAACCAGAGCATCAATCAAGAATTTGTAGATTCAGATGGGTCAAATAGCCACAAGAGTTAATGAAATTGATCAGAGGACCACTAATAGCCTTCCTGGTAACACAATTCCAAATTTAAGAGAGAAATGTAAGGCTATCACCTTGATAAGTGGACAAGTGGCAAGTATTAAAGCACAAGTTAATGAGGAGCCAGTTGAAAAAGAAAATTGCAAGGGTATTCAATTGAGAATTGGTAAAGTAGCTGGCTCTGAGACCAAGGTCAATGGAGAGTTAGTTGAAAAAGAAGCCCAGAAGAGAAGAAGGAAGAAGAAGAGCACGTCCCTCCAAAGCGTGCGGACAACCTATTCCCAGACTCTCTGGACACTTATCCTACATTGCCAAAGGCTCCTGAATACAAGCCAAAAATGCCATACCCTCAGAGGCTTCAGAAGGCTTCCAAGGAAAAGCAATTCTCTAAATTTTAAGAAATCTTCAGAAAGCTACAAATAAATATTCCTTTTGCTGAGGTTTTGGAGCAAATGCCTCTCTATGTCAAGTTCATGAAGGAGCTGTTGTCAAAGAAGAAACCTTTAAGGGGAGATGAGATAGTGGTCCTTACTAAAGAATGTAGTGCCATCATTCAGAATAATTTACTAAAGAAAATGCCAGATCCAGGGAGCTTTCAAATTCCATGCACCATTGGGAGCACATCCTTTGAGAAAGCCCTATGTGATATAGGGGCAAGCATAAATCTAACGCCGTTAGCAAAAATCTGATTCAGAGGCTGAAAAAGGACTGCAAATGCAGAAGCCCAATTGGCGCGTTCTCAATTGCATTGGAAAGTAGACATCTTGGGCTTTCCAGAATTTTATAATAGTTCATACTTTGCCCGAGATTTGATGGCCCAAACTGGCGTCTAAACACCCACCAAAGAACCTTTTCCAGAGTAAAACGCCAGAACTGGCACCAGAACTGGAGTTAAATGCCCAAACTGGCACCCAAGCTGGCGTTTAACTCCAAGAATGGCCTATGCACGTGAAAGCTTCAATGCTCATCCCAAGCATACACCAAGTGGGACCCGGAAGTGGATTTCTGCACAATCTGCACTTAGTTACTTATTTTTTGTATTCCCTAGTAACTAGTTTAGTATAAATAGCACTCTTTACTATTGTATTCGAATACTTTTGGGAGCTTATGCCATATTTCATGTTTGGAGAGGCTGGCCATTCGGCCATGCCTAGACTATTTTCTCTTATGTATTTTCTACGGTGGAGTTTCTACACCTCATAGATTAAGATGTGGAGCTCAGCTGTTCTTCATGAATTAATGCAAATACTATTGTTTCTCTTTTAATTCACGCCTACTTCTTCTCCAAGATATACTCTCGTACTTAATTCAGTTAAGTCAGAATGAAGGGGTGACCCGTGACAATCACCCACTATCTTCGTTACTCGCTTAGCCAAGATCTGCGTGCCTGACAACCACAAAGCGGTCTACATGATGTTCAACGTAGTCATTGGACGACAGCCAGAGTATATTCTCTTGGGTCTCTGATCTGCGATTCGCATCATCTCTCCTGACAACAGAGCATCCGAATCTGAGATTAGAACCTTTGTGGTATAGGCTAGAACCATTGGCAGCATCCCTAAGATCCGGAAAGCCTAAACCTTGTCTGTGGTATTCCGAGTAGGATCTGGGAAGGGATGACTGTGACGAGCTTCAAACTTGTGAATGTTGGGTGCAGTGACAGTGTGAAAAAGGACAAGGGTCCTATTCCGATGCTATTGAGAACCGACAGATGATTAGCCGTGCGGTAGCCATACCTGGTATTTTTCATCCGAGACGAGAAATCCGACAGTTGATTAGCTGTACAAAGATCGTACCTGGTATTTTTCATCTGAGAGGATTATACAGCTTGCCATGGAAGGGAGCATGCATGGTTGGAAGAAGACAATAGGAAAGTAGAGGTTCAGAAGCAACAAAGCATCTCCAAATGCTTATCTGAAATTCCCACCAATGAATCACATAAGTATCTTTATTTTATTTTATGTTTTATTTATCTTTTAATTATTGATAAACCCCGATTTTGTGGTTTATCTTGTGCTTATTTTGGGGGATTTTATCACCTTTTCTCACATTTATTCAATGAAATAGCATGATTTTGCAATTCTCCCTTGATTTGTGCTTAAATGTGAAAACATGCTTTTTAGGCCCTAAAATTAGTGATTTTAATTCACTTTAATTCCATTCAATGCCTTGATATGTTTGTTGAGTAATTTCAGGTTCATAAGGCAAGTATTGGATAGAAGAAGTGAGAATAAAAGCATGCAAAGTGGGAGAACTCATGAAGAAATGAAGGAACCATAAAGCTGTCAAGCCTGACCTCTTTGCACTCAATGGACCATAACTTAAGCTACAGAGGTCCAATTGAGGCGATTCTAGTTGCGTTGGAAAGCTAACATCCGGAGCTTCAAAATGATATAAATTTTGCCATATGTTGCCTGACGCATAGGGGCGGGCACGCGCACTTTGCGCGCGCGCGCCGATGCTGTCTGTGGCCCACTTTAATAAAATCGCCCCCAGCGATTTTGCAGCTCATTTTGGGCCAATCCAACCCATTTCTGATGCTATTGAACCCAAGGATTGAAGGAGGAATGAACCAAGTAGTCATAGTTTTAGTTTTCATCATGTTTTAAGTTAGAATCCTAGAGAGAGAAGCTCTCCATTCTCTCTAGAATTTAGGGTAGTTTAGGTTTAATTTTCTTAAATCCAAGTTTTAATTCTTGTTTTGATTTAGTTTCTCCTTTTAATTTCTTGTTGTTACATCTATACTCTTCTAGTTTTTACTTGTCATTTCCTTTATTTTGTCCTCTTTTATGTTTATGAACTCTTGTTGGATTTGGATTTTTCTTTAATGAGATTTGATGTTTGATGTTCTTTTGATGTTGATTCTAGTTGTTGATTTACTTTTCTTGCAATTGGTAGTTGGTAGATTTTATTATTCTTGCACATTTTATTATGCTTTCCATGTAAGCCTTCCAAGTGTTTGACAAAATGCTTGGAAGGATGTTAGAGTAGATTTTGAGCATTCTTGGCTTGGAAAGAGTAATTGGGCAATCTTGAGTCATGAAAACCCAACTTATGTTGGCAATCTAGAGTTGTTAGCTAGTATTGTTTATATTGACGCTAATCTTTTGCTAATTTAATTAGTAAGTTGATTAGGACTTTTGGATTGAGATTGGCTAGTCTTGTTAGACTTTCTCCTTATTTGTTGGAGATGACATAATGAGATAAATTCTTGTTTATATTTGTGACATGATTAATTAGTCTTGTTTGACATTCTCCCAATGTGTGAGTTAACTAAATAAGATGAATTAATCATGCATGACTAGGATAGAAAGCCTATGATCTCAATCCATTGCCATGAATGTCTCTCTTTATTAATTGCTTTCTTTAATTACTTGCTTAATTTACTTGTCTTGTCATCTATTTTCTTGCCCTCTTATCAACCAAAAACCCCCCTATACCCCTCATAGCCAATAATCATACAATTCATTGCAACTCTTCGTGAGACGATCCGGAGTCTAAATACTTCGGTTATTTTTCATTGGGGATTGTTATTTGTGACAATCAAATTTTTGATTGAGAGGATTGTTTGTTGGTGTAGAACTATACTTGCAACGAGATTTCAATTGTGAAATTCTATACCGACACGACAATTCTCTTCTTTCAAAATGGCGCCGTTGCCGGGGAGTTGTAATGGTGTTATTTTATTGGTTATTGTATATATGTGAATAGTGTGAATATCTTGCTTTTTTCTTTATTTGCTAGTTTTTGTTAGTTTTATTTTGCTTTTCCACTATGAATTCTCACCTTGGCTATGAGTTTGGTTCTAATTGTGTTGTAGGAAATGTGAACTTCAATGATGACACTGATTATGGATGGAACCAACAAAGATGGGAGGAGCCTCAAGGAATTGATCACTCTTATTGGCAACAACCTCCGGATACTTATAGGTATAATTACCATCCTAATACATGTCAATTCAATGGCTATGGTGACTCCTTTTGTGATAATCAAGCACCACCACCATATGCTTATGATTCTTATCCTCAACATGAACCTTAACCCTACTCACAAGCCCCTTTTCACTAAACACCTCCATATGACCCCAACCCATATCCACCATACCAACCACCTTATGATCCATATGAACCATATGAAGAACCACCCCAATTCCACCACCAATACCCTCAAGAACCACCACCTCACTACCCTTACCAAGATGAATCACCTCCCATGTATGATAAATTTCAACCACATAATGAATTTCCCTTTCCACCACAACCCTCCAAGGAAGAACACCCACATCCATCCATCCAAGAGTCAATGGATCGTCTCAAGGAAGAAATGGATCGGCTTCAAGTAATAATCCGTCAAAAGGAGCAAGAGGAAGCCCAAAGGAGGAATTATGAAGCTATTGAGGCTAACCTTGCCAAAATTAAAGCCAACTTGGACTCATGGGACTCATGTAACAAGCAAATCATCTCCACGGATGAGTGTGAGAAATCAACCGAAGAAAGGAGCATGAAGGAGATTTTAGAATCTCAACATGAGGACAAGGAGATGGGGTATGTCTTACAACAAGTGGAGGAGGGAGAGATTGTTAAAGAAGAAGAAGTGGTTGAAGAGTTAGAGGAAGTTGAACAAGAGGTGAATTTCAAACTTGAGAGCACTTCCACACCAAGTGACATTGTTGATGATTTTGTGGAAGTTGTTGAACCTTCTTCCAATAAGATTGAATTTGATGTTGAGGAGGATAATGCGCAACTTCCAAGTCATAGTATGAATGATAAAAGATTGGAAGAGGTTGATCAAGAGGCAAGCTCCACCAACGAAGAATGTGTGGAAGAAGTTGGTGGGCAAAGAATTGAAGTTGAAAAAGCTTGCCAAGAGGTGGAGGTAGTCAAAGAAGAGCACAAGGGAATGGAACTTACAAGACCATTGGAGATGTCCCTTCCTAAGTCACCATCCAACATAACATTCAAGTGGGTAAAATCCTTATCTCTAATCTTTACTTTCCCACTTGAGTATGGTTTGATTGAGACGAATGGGCAACTTAGAGCTCTTTGTGGGGTTAAGAGCAAAAGAAAATTGAGTAGTGGGTGGAAATGCCAATCAAGGTTCCTTATGGTTGGAAACTCAAAGTCTAAGTGCAATGGTTGGTATAGTTCTCAACTAAAGGGGTCTAGGAAGATGCTTTGGTGTCTACTTGAGAATTCAGATCACTTCTCACCCAATTGGAATTGTGATGATCAACTTGAAGATGGGTGTAGAAACAAGATTTGGGATCCGGGAATATATGAAGACCAATTTTGGAAGCCCTTAGCTTGTGTGGAACTTCATCAAAGCTTGGTGCCATTGATTTTGAATTTTGGAGCTTACTTGAAGTCCAAGCATTGGTGGAGGTTCCAAGATGAATTCAAGCACAAGCCACCATAACAAGAAGCTTCCAAAATGTCCAACTTAAGGACTTAAACTAAAAGTGCTAGGTGGGAGACACCCCACCATGGTAAACTCTTTCCACTCTCTTTTAGATTTGGTTAATAAGTGATTGGAGTTGCCATTGTAGGTAGTTCTTCTTATTTTCTATACTCTTATGCATTTTGCTTTTATTGATAGGTTGTTTGTTGCATTCATGCTTTGATTAGTCTAGTTATTGTTGAATTGTATTTTACTTGTAGTTTAAGTTTTGTTTTTAGTATGTTTGAAAATTTTTCAAAAACTTAAAGATTTTTGTTAAATTTGAATTTTGGTTGCTTTGGAATGTTTATAGGTTAGGAGAGTGTTAAATTCTGTTTTTATGCTTCTTAAAAAAAAAAAAACGGGCATCGGCGCCCAAGCGCGCAGTGCGCGCACGCGCCGGTGTGGTTTCACAACTCCTAGTACTAAAACCCGAGAGTTGTGCCCACTTTATGCATACTTTGTGCCAGGCGATCTGCGCGTAAGCACGCATGGCGCGCGCGCGCCGATTGTCCCTGTCGCATCTGCGCGTAAGCACGCATGGCGCGCGCGCGCGGATAGTACCTGCTGCATCCGTGCTTAAGCATGCATGGCGCATATGCACGGATTTGCACCCTGTTTTCCTCCTTTCTCTTGTCTCCTTCTCTTCTTCTTTCTTTCTATTTTTTTTCTTCTTTTTCTTTTTCTTCCTCTCTTAAAAAATTTTTTTTCTTAAAAAAAAAAATAAATAAATAAATAATATAAAATATATATATAAATAAAAAAATTTAAAAAAAAAAGAATTTTTTTTCTCTTCTCTTCCAATTTCTTTTATTGCATTTGCCTATTTTCATTCATTGCATTTTAATTTTGTTTTTATAGCTTGTTCATATTTTCTTTTCTAAGTTCTTGTTTTAATAATGGTGTTGAATTCTCTTATATTCAATTGTTGAGAATTTCTTGGTTAATCTTGGTGCTTTGTGACTTGTTTGACATTAATTGTAATATTTGCTCTACACACAAGATTAGTGCTTTAGTCCTTCCTAACTCATGATTCCTTGTTTTTATACCTCATCATCATTGAGTTAGGATGGGACCAAATGCCCTCATGCTTATCATTAATCTTGTTTGTGTCAATTATTGATTAAGCTTGATGCAACATGCTCTTCATGTCATTTGCATATGCTTTGACTTTACTCTTGCATCAAGTGTTAGTTAATATGCCTTAGCTTATATTGTTTTCTCACTTATATGTTGTAGCTACCATGTATTTGAGAACCATACTTGTATTTGGCATTAGCCCCCGTCTATGCCCTAATTGCTTTAATGTTTTTGTTATAGGCTTAATTTTCTTTCTCTTTCTCTCCTTTGAGGTTGGCCACCAAGAAGGAAAGGAATGGAAAGGCTTCTAAATGGGGGCAACAAACAAGTTCACCCGCACAACCTTTTGAAGGAGCTCATCATTTGTAGCAACCCGTCCACCTTGCTCTTCATTGCAGGCACCGAGGACGGTGCAAATTTCTAAGTGTGGGGAGGTCGTCCGACCGACCTCCATGGGTAACAATTTCCCTTTCGACACCAATTCTTGATTTCTTTTGTTAGTTAGTTGTTGCATTGCATGTTAGGGTGCATGTTAGTTAGAATATGTACATATTTCACCATTTCTTTTTATGATAGGACTACTTGGTTAGGGTGATGATTTCTTTTTCAAGAAAAATTGTTTTAGGGCACCCTACCAATTTGGAAAAAAAAATTTTGTTGTTGAACTTGCTTGAAGAATTTATTTTGGAACATGGTTTTTGAGCTAAGAACACAAGCATGTGAGTTTTGAGCCCAATTGTGTGGTTACATGATATAACCACTTATTTTCATTCTTGTGTGCATTATTCTCTTTCTATGATTGTAATCTTTGATTTGTTTGATTCTTTATGTCCATTATTCCATGTATACATGCATTTATATGATTGTGGCCATCATTTCATTTAGCTCACTTATCCAAATAGCCTACTTTTCATCGACCATTGTTAGCCAATTTTGAGCCTATTTAATCCCTTTTGTTCTTAATTTTAGCACATCACTACCCCTAAGTGAAAAACAATAAATATCCCTTAATTTGGATCTTTGATTAGCTTAGACTAGTGAGGGTGTGTATCAATTGGATGTGGGAAACTTGGGACATTGGTTGAGGTAAAAGTGTAATTTTTATTTTTGTTAAAAATATTGGAAATAGGGTACATATTCATGCACTATATATAAAACCATATGCATTGATATGTTTGTATATATTTTTCAAAAAAAAATGTGCAGAAAAAAAAATATATATATAAAAAGAAAAAAAATAATATAAAAAAAGAAAAAGAAAAATATATAGGAAAAGAATACAATAAAAAGGGGACAAAAATGCCCCAAAGTAAAGTTCAATAAAAATCAATGCATATGGAATGTGAATTAAAAAGAATGCATGAGTATGTGAAAAAAGTGGGAATCATGGGTAGCTAGGTTGTGTATTAGAATTGTATAGGTTGTCATATGTGTTAGGTGAGAGCTTAGGCTAATCAAAGATTCAAATTTCAAGCTCACTTGATCATATGCATCCTACCTTTAGCCTCGCCCCATTACAACCTATGAATAAGTCCTCATGATGAATGTATGCATGCATTGAATAATTGTTGATTGTTAGAAGAAAAACAAATCTTGGAAAGAATGATTAGAAGAGAATTGAGTGATCGACCCTATACACTAGAGCGACTAGAGCGGATACACTTCCGGTGAGGGTTTGATGCTCAATTTCTTGTTCCCGGCTTTCATGAGCGTTCTTCTTGCAAGTCTATTTGAACTTCATTTTGATATTTGAATTGGTAGAGTTTGTGAGTCGTTATATGACCTTTGCCCTACTTGCTTATATATGTTCTTGGAGATTGATTTACTTTTAACCAAGTAGGTAGAATCATTTTGCATTTAGTTGCATGCATGTGGATAGGTTGCATATAGTTTATTTGCATTGAATAAATGTTCATACCCTTTTCTTGTCCTTCTTTATTCTTAGCATGAGGACATGCTTGGTTTAAGTGTGGGGAGATTTGATAAACCCCGATTTTGTGGTTTATCTTGTGCTTATTTTGGGGGATTTTATCACCTTTTCTTACATTTATTCAATGAAATAGCGTGGTTTTGCAATTCTCCCTTGATTTGTGCTTAAATGTGAAAACATGCTTTTTAGGCCCTAAAATTAGTGATTTTAATTCACTTTAATTCCATTCAATGCCTTGATATGTTTTTTGAGTAATTTCAGGTTCATAAGGCAAGTATTGGATGGAAGAAGTGAGAATAAAAGCATGTAAAGTGGGAGAACTCATGAAGAAATGAAGGAACCGTAAAGCTGTCAAGCCTGATCTCTTCGCACTCAAATGACCATAACTTGAGCTAAAGAGGTCCAATTGAGGCGGTTTTAGTTGCGTTGAAAAGCTAACATCCAGGGCTTCGAAATGATATAAATTTTACCATATGTTGCCTGACGCATAGGGGCGCGCACGCGCGCGCCGATGCTGTCCGTGGCCCACTTTAATGAAATCGCCCCCAGCGATTTTGCAGCTCATTTTGGGCCAATCCAACCCATTTCTGATGCTATTGAACCCAAGGATTGAAGGAGGAATGAACCAAGTAGTCATAGTTTTAGTTTTCATCATGTTTTAGGTTAGAATCCTAGAGAGAGAAGCTCTCCCTTCTCTCTAAAATTTAGGGTAGTTTAGGTTTAATTTTCTTAAATCCAAGTTTTAATTCTTGTTTTGATTTAGTTTCTCCTTTTAATTTCTTGTTGTTACATCTCTACTCTTCTAGTTTTTACTTGTCATTTCCTTTATTTTGTCCTCTTTTATGTTTATGAACTCTTGTTGGATTTGGATTTTTCTTTAATGAGATTTGATGTTTGATGTTCTTTTGATGTTGATTTGAGTTATTGATTTACTTTTCTTGCAATTGGTAGTTGGTAGATTTTATTATTCTTGCACATTTTATTATGCTTTCCATGTAAGCCTTCCAAGTGTTTGACAAAATGCTTGGAAGGATGTTAGAGTAGATTTTGAGCATTCTTGGCTTGGAAAGAGTAATTGGGCAATCTTGAGTCATGAAAACCCAACTTATGTTGGCGATCTAGAGTTGTTAGCTAGTATTGTTTCCATTGACGCTAATCTTTTGCTAATTTAATTAGTAAGTTGATTAGGACTTTTGGATTGAGATTAGCTAGTCTTGTTAGACTTTCTCCCTATTTGTTGGAGATGACGTAATGATATAAATTCTTGTTTATATTTGTGACATGATTAATTAGTCATGTTTGACATTCTCCCGATGTGTGAGTTAACTAAATAAGATGAATTAATCATGCATGACTAGGATAAAAAGCCTATGATCTCAATCCATTGCCATGAATTCCTCTCTTTAATTACTTGCTTAATTTACTTTTCTTGTCATTTATTTTCTTGCCCTCTTATCAACCAAAAACCCCCCTATACCCCTCATAGCCAATAATCATACAATTCATTGTAACTCTTCGTGAGACGACTCGGAGTCTAAATACTTCGGTTATTTTTCTTTGGGGATTGTTATTTGTGACAATCAAATTTTTGATTGAGAGGATTGTTTGTTGGTGTAGAACTATACTTGTAACGAGATTTCAATTGTGAAATTCTATACCGACACGACAATTCTCTTCTATCAATTATCTAAACCTCATAACCAATTGAATCCGCCTGACTGAGATTTACAAGATGACCATAGCTTGCTTCAAGCCGACAATCTCCGTGGGATCGACCCTTACTCACGTAAGGTATAACTTGGACGACCCAGTGCACTTGCTGGTTAGTTGTGCGGAGTTGTGAAAAGTGTGAATCACAATTTTGTGCACGAAGTTTTGGCGCCGTTGGTGGGAATTGTTCAAGTTTGGACAACTGACGGTTCATCTTGTTGCTTAGATTGGGTAATTTTATTTTATGTTTATGTTTTTTATTTTATTTTCGAAAAAAAAATACAAAAAAATATTTAGTTTTCAAAAAATTCATAAAAATTTTCTAAAAATATTTCTTCTTCAGAATTTTTAAGAATGAATTCTAGAGTTTCATGAGATATGTTAAAGCCTGGCTAGCTGTTAAGCCATGTCTAATCTTTTGGACTGAGGTTGCCACTTTCCATTGTAGAAAGGACATGTTTGTATTTGTTGTGCTGAAGCTTGGCTGGCCATTTGGCCATGTCCAATTCTTTTGGACTGATGTTTTAGACTAACATTGCACGAATCCTGGAATTCTTATTAAAAATTTTGAATTTCTTTATTTTCTCTTTTGCCAAAATAATTTCGAAAATATACAAAAAAATTAATAAAATCATAAAACCAAAAAAAAAATTTTGTGTTGCTTGTTTGAGTCTTGTGTCTAATTTTAAGTTTGGTGTCAATTGCATTCTTTTAATTTTCTTAAATTTTCGAAAATCCATGCATTGTGTTCTTCTTTGATCTTCAAGTTTTTCTTGATGATTTTCCTTGTTTGATCTTTAATTTTTCATGTTTTGTGTCTTTTCTTGTTTTTCTTGTGCATTTTCGAATTCATAGTGTCTAAACATTAAAAATTTCTAAGTTTGGTGTCTTGTATGTGTTTCTTTTCTTAAAAATTTTCAAAAATATGTTCTTGATGTTCATCATGATCTTCAAAGTGTTCTTGGTGTTCATCTTGACATTCAAAGTGTTCTTGCATGCATTATTTGTTTTGATCTTAAATTCTTATGTCTTGTGTCATTTTGTTGTTTTTTTCTCTCCTCATTAATTCAAGAAAAAAAATCAAAAATAATATCTTTCCCTTATTTACTCATAAATTTCGAAATTTTGGGTTGACTTAGTCAAAAAATTTTAAAATTAGTTGTTTCTTGTTAGTCAAGTCAAAATTTTAATTTAAAAATTCTATCTTTTCAAATCTTTTTTAAAATCAAATCTTTTTTATTTTCCTTTCATGTTTTTCAAAAATTTTTCAAAATTAATTTTCAAAATCTTTTTCTTAATTTTATTTCATAATTTTTGAAATTATTGCTAACATTTAATGTTTTGATTAAAAAATTTCAAGTTTGTTACTTTTCTGTTAAGAAAGGTTCAATCTTTAAATTCTAGAATCATATCTTTTAGTTTCTTGTTAGTCAAGTCATCAACTTTAATTTTCAAAATCAAATCTTTTTAAATTTCTTTCTCAAATCTTTTTCAAAATAAATTTCAATCATATCTTTTTCAAAACTTAATTTCAAAATCTTTTTCTAACCTCTTATCTTTTCAAAATTTATTTTCAAATCTTTTTCAATTAACTACTTGATTTTCCTTGTTTGTTTTGATTTTAATTTTAAAAGTTTACTATTTCTTATCTTTTTCAAAACCACCTAACTATCTTTCTCTCTCTCTAATTTTCGAAAATCACTAACCACTTTTTCAAAATTCTTTTTAATTAATTAATTGTTTTAAATTTTAATTTAATTTTATTTCTCTTCTTAAGTTTCGAATTCTAATAAATAATTAAAATAAAAACAAAAGTATTTTTCTTTTATTTTAGTTAATATTCGAATACTGTCTCTCTCATCTCCTTCTATTTATTTATTTATTCACTAACATTTCTCTTCTTAAAATTCAAACCCTCTCCCTCTCTATGTGTTCGAATTCTTCTTCTTCTTCCTTCTTCATTCTATTCTTCTATTCTTCTACTCACATAAAGGATATACTGTGACATAGAGGATTCCTTTTCTTTTCTGTTCTCTTCTTTTTCATATGAGTAGGAACAAGGATAAAAACATGCTTATTGAAGCTGATCCTAAACCTGAAGGGACTCTGAAGAGGAAGCTAAGAGAAGCTAAAGCACAAAACTCTGGAGAGGACCTAACAGAAATTTTCAAAAAAGAAGTAGACATGGCAGCCAAAAATGATAACAATGGTGGAGATGCACGAAAGATGCTTGGTGACTTTACTGTACCAACTTCTGACTTCTATGAAAGAAGCATCTCAATTCCTGCAATTGGAACAAACAATTTTTGAGCTTAAGCCTCAATTAGTTTCTCTAATGCAGCAGAATTGCAAGTTTCATGGACTTCCATTGGAAGAACCTCATCAATTCTTAACTGAATTCTTGCAAATCTGTGACACTGTTAAGACCAATGGGGTTAATCCTGAGGTCTACAGACTTATGTTTTGCCCTTTGCTATAAGAGACAGAGCTAGGATATGGTTGGACTCACAACCTAAAAAAAGCCTGAACTCTTGGGAAAAGTTGGTCAATGCTTTCTTGGCCAAATTCTTTCCACCTCAAAAGTTGAGCAAGCTTAGAGTGGAAGTCCAAACCTTCAGACAGAAGAAAGGTGACTCCCTCTATGAAAGCTTGGGAAAGATACAAGCAATTGATCAGAAGGTGTCCTTTTGACATGCTTTCAGAATGGAGCATCTTATGTATATTCTATGATGGTCAGTCTGAATTTTCCAAGATGTCATTGGATCACTCTGCTGGTGGATCTCTTCATCCGAAGAAGATGCCTACAGATGCCTAGGAACTCATTGAGATGGTTGCAAATAACCAGTTCATGTATACTTCTGAAAGAAATCCTATGACTAACGGGATGACTCAGAAGAAAACATTTCTTGAGATTATTACTCTGAATGCCATATTGGCTCAGAATAAAATATTGACTCAGCAAGTCAATATGATTTCTCAGAATCTGGTTGGAATGCAAGCTGCATCTGGCAGTACCAAGGAAGCCTCCTCTGAAGGAGAAGCTTATGACTCTAAAAATCCTACAATGGAAGAGGTGAATTACATTGGAGAATCCAATGGAAACACTTACAATCCTTCATGGATGAATCATCCCAATTTCTCATGGAAGGATCAACAGAAGCCTCAACAAGGCTTCAATAATAGTAATAATGGGAGAAATAGGTTTGGCAATAGCAAGCCTTTTCCATCATCTTCTTAGCAACAGACAAAAAATTCTAAGCAGAGCCTCTCTGACTTAGCAACCATAGTTTTTGATCTATCTAAGACCACTCTTAGTTTCATGACTGAAACAAAGTCCTCCATCAGAAATTTGGAGGCACAAGTGGGTCAGCTGAGTAAAAGAGTTACTAAAATCCCTCCTAGTACTCTCCCAAGCAATACAGAAGAGAATCCAAAGAGAGAGTACAAGGCCATCAATATAACCAAAGTGGCCGAACCCATAGAGGAGGAAGAGGCAGTGATTTCCAGTGAGGAAGACCTCAATGAACATCCACTGACCACTAAGGAGTTCCCTATTAAGGAACCAAAGGAATCTGAGGCTCATACAGAGACCATAGAGATTCCACTGAACTTACTTTTGCCATTCATGAGCTCTGATGAGTATTCTTCCTCTGAAGAGGATGAAGATATTGTTGAAGAGCAAGTTGCTCAGTATCTAGGAGCAATCATGAAGCTGAATGCCAAGTTATTTGGTAATGAGACTTGGGAGGATGAACCTCCATTGCTCATCAATGAACTGAATGCCTTGGTTCAACAGAAATTATCTCAGAAGAAACTGGATCCCAGAAAATTCTTAATACCTTGTACCATAGGCACCATGACCTTTGAGAAGGCTCTATGTGACCTGGGCTCAGGAATAAACCTCATACCACTCTCTGTAATGGAGAAACTAGGGATCTTTGAGGTATAAACTGCAAGAATCTCATTAGAGATGGCAGACAAATCAATGAAGCAGGCTTATCGACTTGTAGAGGATGTCTTAGTGAAGGTTGAAGGCCTGTACATCCCTGCTGACTTCATAATCATAGACACAGGGAAGGATGAAGATGAATCCATTATCCTTGCAAGACCCTTCCTAGCCACAAAAAGAACTATGATTGATGTGGACAGAGGAGAGTTAGTCCTTCAATTGAATGAGGACTACCTTGTGTTTAAGGCTCAAGAATCTTCTTCTGTAACCATGGAGAGGAAGCAAGAAAAGCTTCTCTCAATACAGAGTCAAACAGAGCCCCCACACTCAACTTCTAAGTTTGGTGTTGGGAGGCCACCATTAAGCTCTGAGTCTCTGTGAAGCTCTCTAAGAGCTCACTGTCAAGCTATTGACATTAAAGAAGCGCTTATTGGGAGGCAACCCAATGTTATTTAGTTATATTTATTTATATTCCATTGTCATTTTATGTTTTCTTTAGGTTGATGATCATATGACGTCATAAAAATAGCTGTAGAATTAAAGCAAAATCAAAAACAGCATAAAAAACAGCACACCCTAGAGGACAGGCTTACTGGCGTTTAAACGCCAGTAAGGATAGCAGAATGGGCATTTAACGCCCATGCAAGCAGCATTCTGGGCGTTCAGAAAAATGCCCAGTAAAGAAGGAATCCTAGCGTTTAACTCCAGCCAGGGTATATGGCTGGGCGTTAAACGTCCAAAGAGGCAGTCAAGTGGGCGTTAAATGCCAGAATGGATAGCATTCTGGGCGTTTAACGCCAGGATGACACAAGGGAGGTAATTTTGTTTCCAATTAAATTTTTTTCAAATTTTCATGTTTTAATTGATAATTTTTTACATCAAACATATTTTAAACGTTCATCTTTCAATTTCTATTTTCAAAAATTAATAATCTTTCCAATTCTTTTTAATTCTTTTTTTCAATTCTTTTCAAGTCCCTCCAAAACATTTTCAAAACTCACATATCTTTTCAAATTCTTCTTAACTCTTTTTAATTTTTCTTATATATAGTAATAAGTTTTCAAAATTAATTGCATCATTCTTCTTTTACTCCCTTCTATCTTATTTTGCTCGAGGACGAGCAAACCTTTTAAGTTTGGTGTGGAAAAAAAAGCTTTGCTTTTTGTTTTTCCATAACCATTAATGGCACCTAAGGCCAGAGATACCTCTAGGAAGAGGAAAGGGAAGGCAGTTGCTTCCAACTCCGAGTCATGAGAGATGAAGAGATTCATCTCAAAAGTTCATCACTAGAAAGAGGATGGATCAAACAAGAGAGCCCACTCATGGACCTCAATAAGAGCATGAGGAGATTCCTCATCAAGAAATCCCTGAGATACCTCATGGGATGCATTTTTCTCTACACAACTATTGGGAGCAACTCAACACTTCTTTAGGAGAATTGAGTTCCAACATGGGGCAACTAAGGATGGAGCACCGAGAGCACTCCATTATCCTCAATGAAATTAGAGAGGACCAAAGAGCCATGAGGGAGGAGCAACACAGGCAAGAAGGAGACATAGAGGAGCTCAAGCACTCCATAAGATCTTCAATAGGAAGTACTAGCCGCCATCACTAAGGTGGACCCGTTCTTTAATTTCCTTGTTCTTATTTTTTTGTTTTTCGGTTTCTATGCTTTATGTTTTGTCTATGTTTTTTGTCTTTATTACATGATCATTATTATTTAGTGTCTATGTCTTAAAGCTATGAATGTCCTATGAATCCTTCACCTTTCTTAAATGAAAAATGTTTTTTCAAAAAGAAAAAGAGGTACATGAATTTCGAAATTTATCTTGAAATTAGCTTAATTATTTTGATGTGGTAGCAATACTTTTTTTTTCTGAATGAATGCTTGAACAGTGCATAATTTTTATAGTGAAGTTTATGAATGTTAAAATTGTTGGCTCTTGAAAGAATAATGAAAAAAGATAAATGTTATTGATAATTTAAAAAATCATAAAATTGATTCTTGAAGCAAGAAAAAGCAGTGAAAAGCAAAAGCTTGCGAAAAAAAGAAGAAAAATGCAAAAAATAAAAAAAAAAAGAGAAAGAAAAAGAAAAAGCAAGTAGAAAAAGCCAGTAACCCTTTAAACTAAAAGGCAAGGGTAGAAAGGATCCAAGACTTTGAGCATTAATGGATAGGAGGACCCAAAGGGATAAAATCCTGGCCTAAGTGACTAAACCAAGCTGTCACTAACCATGTGCTTGTGGCGTGAAGGTGTCAAGTGAAAAGCTTGAGACTGAGCGGTTAAAGTCATGGTCCAAAGCAAAAAGAGTGTGCTTAAGAGCTCTGGGCACCTCTAACTGGGGACTCTAGCAAAGCTGAGTCACAATATGAAAAGGTTCACCCAGTCATGTGTCTGTGGCATTTATGTATCTGGTGGTAATACTGGAAAACAAAATGCTTAGGGTCATGGCCAAGACTCATAAAGTAGCTGTGTTCAAGAATTAACATACCGAACTAGGAGAATCAATAACACTATCTGAATTTTGAGTTCCTATGGATGCCAATCATTCTGAACTTCAAAGGATAAAGTGAGATACCGCTCATCTAATTGAAACTAATCTTCATTGATGTTTTTGGAATTTATTGTATTTTCTCTTATTTTTATTCTATTTTTTTTAGTTGCTTGGGGATAAGCAACAATTTAAGTTTGGTGTTGTGATAAGCGGATAAATTTTAGTTACTTTTTATTATATTTTTATTAGTTTTTATGCAAAAATCACATTTCTGGACTTTACTATGAGTTTGTGTGTTTTTTCTGTAATTTCAGGTATTTTCTGGCTGAAATTGAGGGATCTAAGCAAAAATCTGATTCAGAGGCTGGAAAAGGACTGCAGATGCTGTTGGATTCTGACCCTCCTGCACTCGAAATGGATTTTCTGGAGCTACAGAATCCAAATTGGCGCACTCTCAATTGAGTTGGAAAGTAGACATTTTGGGATTTCCAGCAATATATAATAGTCCATACTTTGCCCAAGATTTGATGGCCCAAACTGGCATCTAAACGCCCACCAAAGACCCTTTTCTGGAGTAAAACGCCGGAACTGGCACTAGAACTGTAGTTAAAACTGGCACCCAAGCTGGCGTTTAACTCCAAGAATGGCCTATGCACGTGAAAGCTTCAATGCTCAGCCCAAGCATACACCAAGTGGGCCTTGGAAGTGGATTTCTGCACTATCTGCACTTAGTTACTTATTTTCTGTAATCCCAAGTAACTAGTTTAGTATAAATAGCACTTTTACTATTGTATTCACATACTTTAGGGAGCTTATGCAATATATCACGTTTGGAGAGGCTGGCCATTCGGCCATGCCTAGACTATTTTCTCTTATGTATTTTCTACGGCAGAGTTTCTACACCTCATAGATTAAGGTCTGAAGCTCTACTGTTCTTCATGAATTAATGCAAGTACTATTGTTTCTCTTTCAATTCACGCCTACTTCTTCTCCAAGATATACTCTCGTACTTAATTAGTTAAGTCAGAATGAAGGGGTTACCCGTGACAATCACCCACTATCTTCGTTACTCGCTTAGCCAAGATCCGCGTGCCTGATAACCACAAAGCGTTCTACATGATGTTCAACATAGTCATTGGACGACAACCGGAGTATATTCTCTTGGGTCTCTGATCCACGATTCGCATCGTCTCTCCTGACAATAGAGCATCCGAATATGAGATTAGAACCTTTGTGGTATAGGTTAGAACCATTGGCAGCATTCCTGAGATCCAGAAAGTCTAAACCTTGTCTGTGGTATTCCGAGTAGGATCTGGGAAGGACTGACTGTGACGAGCTTCAAACTTGCGAATGTTGGGCACAGCGACAGTGTGTAAAAGGACAAGGGTCCTATTCCGACGCTAGTGAGAACCGACAGATGATTAGCCGTGCGGTAGCTGTACCTTGTATTTTTCATCCGAGACGAGAAATTCGACAGTTGATTAGCCGTGTAGAGATCGTACCTGATGACAAGTCATCTTAGCCTAGTTTCACTAGCCTTTTTCTTTTGTTTTCAATTGATTTATGCACTTTCTTGAGCCATAAGCAAGCCAATTGGGTAGATTTTCATGCTTCCTTTGATTTAATCAACCATAGATGAATTAATGCAATTTCATGAGGTTTTATGCAATAATTGTCACATATTATGAAAGAATGAATATCTCATGATTTTGAGCATAGCTTTGATGTGTTTGGTTGATTAATGATAGGTGAAGAAAGCTTGGAGAAAGGTTGAAGCAATAAGGAATGGCTAGGAGGAAGAGAGGACAAAAAGTTTGAGCAAAAGTTTGCCTCAAACTTTAGCTCAAACTTTTGGAATAAGTGAAAATGAACCAGGGAGCAAAAAGCTGGACCAAAAGTTTGCCTCAAACTTTTGTGCAAACTTTTGGGCAAAAAGCTGGAGCAAAAGTTTGCCTCAAACTTTTGTGCAAACTTTTGGGCAAAAAGCTGGAGCAAAAGTTTGCCTCAAACTTTTTGGCAAACTTTTGGCATCACAAATCAACACCATGGAGAGCAAAAGTTTGCGCCAACGTTTGCCTCAAACTTTTTGGCAAACGTTGGCGCATGAACAACACACCCTGGAGAGCAAAAGTTTGTGCCAACGTTTGCCTCTAACCTTTTGGCAAACGTTGGCGCCATGAGTGTGCAAGGGGAGGCCAACGTTGGAGCAAAAGTTTGACCCCAAACTTTTGCCCCAACGTTGGTATCAGCAAAAGAGGGTGGCTGATGTGAAAAGTTTGAGTAAAAGTTTGCCTCAAACTTTTACTCAAACTTTTACTCAAGCTTTCATGATTCCAAACCCGGTTCAATTCGGTTCTTCTCCAAACTCCAAGAGCAATCAACCAAGGCCTCTATCAACCCAATTCCATCAAGAGCAAAGGCCCAATTGAAGGCTTGAAGACCATTTGAAGAAAGTGTATAAATAGCATAGGATTTAAGTTTTTAAGGGAGCTTTCCTTTTAGTTTTCATAGAGAGTTTTCGGAGAGCTTTTGGTGTTGAGAGAATTTTAATTTCTAAGTCTCGGGGAAGGAGAATTGAATTCCCTTCCTCTTAGTTTTCTTGCTTTCAATTTCAATTACACTTATCTTGGATCTTGGGTTGGAGAATTGAAGGAATTCTGTTTCAATCTCATCCTGAGATCTCTTTGTTGAATTCTACTGCACAATTGAATTTAAATTTCTGTTAATTGCTTCTTCATCTACTTTCTTTGCAATTTACATTTCCTTTGCAATTGTTCTTGTTGGATCTAGGAAGGCATTGAGATCTAGACTTGGTTATCTAGTCTCTTGAGTCCTGAGATCTAAATTCTCATTTTACTTTCTCTGTTTAACGCTTTTCATGCTTATTTACAATTCTGTTTTTAGATCCGGTTCAATCCAAGTCATCTTCTATTTCTCTGTTTGTTGAATTTTACCTTTCCTTGTTTAATTTCTGCAAATCCAATTCCCAATTCCCTTTACAATTCAAGCCATTTACATTTCTTGCACTTTAAGATTCTGCAATTTACATTTCTTGCGTTCTAAGTTTCTGCCATTTAATTTCTTGTTCTTTAAGATTCAGCACTTTAAATTTTAGTTCTCTTTACTTTCATGCAATTTACCCACTTCCTTTACTTTCTCTGCAATTTAAATTTTGCAAATCACAAATCTCTCAACCAAATCTTGATTCGCTTGACTAAATCAACCACTAAGCTAAAATTGCTCAATCCTTCAATCCCTGTGGGATCGACCTCACTCCCGTGAGTTATTATTACTTGGGTGTTTTGGAGAAATTCGTTTTTCCACAAAAATACCCCATCAGTACCTGGTATTTTTCATCTGAGAGGATCATACAGCTTGCCATGGAAGGGAGCACGCATGGTTGGAAGAAGACAATAGGAAAGCAGAGGTTTAGAAGCAACAAAGCATCTCCAAACGCTTATCTGAAATTCCCACCAATGAATCACATAAGTATCTTTATTTTATTTTATGTTTTATTTATCTTTTAATTATCTAAACCTCATAACCAATTGAATCCACCTGACTGAGATTTACAAGATGACCATAGCTTGCTTCAAGCTGACAATCTCCGTGGGATCGACCCTTACTCACGTAAGGTATTACATGGACGACCCAGTGCACTTGCTGGTTATTAGTTGTGCGGAGTTGTGAAAAGTGTGAATCACAATTTTGTGTACCAACTATTAAGCCAGTGTGGATTTATATAGTAAACAGAATCCTCTCTCTGGAGCATATTGAGCGAATTTATGGAGACATAGGAAAGAAGTTCGCAGTAAGGGGTGAAGAGCTGAGCCCCTATGATCCTCCTCCTTAGAGGAGCTGACCGTCAAGCTAGTGACGGTAAAGAAGCGCTTGTCGGGAGGCAACCCGATAATTTCATATCCTTAGTTATTTTTCTAGAAGTAGTTTTCTTACTTATTTGATTTTTATTGAGTTTTTACTATTTTTCTGATCATGCAGCTATTGTATAACAAGAACCGAACACTTCAGGCGACATAAAAAAAAAAACGAGCACACGACGTGCGTGCGTCGCTGACACGTACGCGTCATATGTGTGTGCGTGAAAAATAAAAGTGAACAGAGAGTTGTGCGGGAGTGGTGATAAACCCCAATTTTGTGGTTTATATTGTGTAGAATTTGGGGGTTTTTGTCAATATTTCTCACACTTGTCCACAAGAAATGCATGGTTTTGTGTTCTCTTTCTAATATTACTCCATGATAAAAAAAACATGCTTATTTTACCTTAGAATTGCTATATTTGGATCTTCTTTTATTGCCATTTGATGTCGTGATGTATTTGTTGAGTGATTTCAGGAATTATAGAACAAGAATGGCCTAGAAGAGAGAAAGAAAGCATGCACAAAAGGAAGGAACATGAAGATTTGGATTTTGGGAACTTCAGCACCGACGCGCACGCGCACTTCACCCGCACGCGTGGATGTAAATAGCTGGAAGCGGCGCGCAAGGATGGACGCATCCACGTGGATCATAAGAATTCTACCGATGCGCACGCGCACATGGCGCGCATGCGTGGATCACAAAAGCAATCAGCACGCACGCACGCAAGGCACGCACGCGCAGAAAGCTGCACATGACCTCATTAAAGGAAATTGTGCCTGGCAATTTCTGAGGCTTATCAGGCCCAAATTCAAGCTGTTTCTGCATGGAAAAGACGCAAGGATGCTAGGGGAAAGGGGGGGATCATTCAATTTACACTTAGACACAATTTTAGCTAGTTTTTGGTTCTTTTTTCTTCTAGAGAGAGAATTCCTTGTTCCTCTCTAGAACTAGCTCTTATTTGATCTTCCCTTGTTGAATTCTGAATTGGATCTTGTTAAATACAAGTTTTAATTGTTTAATTTGAATTCTCTAGTATAATTTTGCTTAGATCTTGTGTTAGTTTTATGTTTCCTTGTTGTTTGTCATTCTATACTCATTTCATGAACCTTGTAGATCTTGATTTGTTATTGTTGCATTGATGATTTCCATGGTTAATTGTGTTATTTGAGTGATTATATATGTTGATAATTGTTAGTGGGTACTTGTTAGTTCCAATTTAATTGCAATTTAAATAGGTCTTTTATTAATGCTTACCATGTGTTTGATGAAATGTTTCCTTTGATTATGGAGTAGTTCTCTTTACTCTTAGCCTAGGCTAAGGGAATTGGGTAAGCTTGAGTCATTGGGTCTAATGGATTTGATGATTTAAGAACCCTTAGTGGTGAATTTGATAGCCATTGACACTAACCTACTACCAAGCTAATTGGTAGTTAGGTTGGACCTTATGGGTTGATGTTGAACAAACCATTTAACATACTTCAAGTATAGAAGTAAACTTAATGAGTTTGGTTCCTCATAATTGTCAAGATATGGTTATTAGACAAGGATAGTGACCTCAATTCCCATGCCTAGCCAAGAGTTGTTTTTATCATTCATATTTGAAAACCCAAAAATCTTGATTACTTTGTCTTAGTTATAGTTACTTGTTTAATTTAGAATAGAATTACTTTGGATGTTATTTTATGAGTTTGGAATTATTTACAATTTGCTCTAATTGTTTGCATTAGTTTTTTGCATTCCAAGATTACTTGCTTGTTAAGATTCCTAGTTTAATTTCTTGCTCATGACTTACAACCCCAAATTTCTAACCAATGT
This sequence comes from Arachis ipaensis, assembly GCF_059453495.1. Lineage (NCBI taxonomy): Eukaryota > Viridiplantae > Streptophyta > Magnoliopsida > Fabales > Fabaceae > Arachis > Arachis ipaensis. The sequence goes on along the minus strand of NC_142440.1, from coordinate 88,877,172 downwards.
TGAAGCACATGTTTGCCCATTCCTTGTGAGATGACTCGAGGTTTGAATACTTCGGTTACTTTTATTGGGGTTGAATTTGTGACAACCAAATTCCCTTCTAAATTTGATACTCGAGAATTGTTGTTGGGAAAAGCTATACTTGCAATGGGATTTTATTGAGAAATTCTATACCAACATAGTCCACGGGTCACATCAAATTTTTGGCGCTGTTACCGGGGAATGGTTTCAACATATGCCTTGATATTGGTTATGTGAATATGTGAATATTGTAGATAGTTTACTTTCTTTTAATACTTAGCTATAGTTTAGATTTCTTTTGTATGTGTGCTATGACTCCCAAGTTTGATGACTCGGTCTCAACCAAATTCTAGCTTAGCCGAGTTTGATCCTGAGATTGAAAGAACCTTGTTACACACTCGGCAAGCTAGACGGCGGTTGGATTATACGGCTAGTACTTCGGCCTCTCTTGAGGAACATACCGAATCACTAGACGGTACCGAGAGTGACTTCGAGTCCGCTACTTCCTATTCTTCTGTTGCCACTACTAATACGTCTTTGTATCCTACAGGTGAGCCATACATGGCGGAGCCACGACGGATCGCTTTGCATGAGCACGGAGCTCTGGATATCATACTCCAACCTTTGCAAGCAAGGTATCCTAACCTTGATCCAAACTTTGAGTTGAAGAGTAGCTTGATAAATCTACTTCCTAAGTATCATGGGTTGCCAGGTCAAGACCCCATCCGACATCTAAGAGATTTTTAAGTTGCTTGTTTTACGTCTCGAAGGCATGGAGCCGATGAGTTGGCTATTATGGTTTTTGCCTTCCCTTTCTCTTTTGAAGGGCAAGCAAAGATGTGGTTTTATTCACAATCGGATGAGATTGTGACCAATTGGGATTTCATGAGAAGATAGTTTCTAGATAAATTATTCCCACTGGAGAAGACTGACTACATCCGGAAGGAGATTTCGGGTATAATACAAAAGGACCAAGAGAGTTTATTTGAGTATTGGAGTCGATTCAAGAGGCTATTGGAATCTTGTCCACACCATGGATTGAACACTCACTTGTTCATTAGTTACTTCACCGGAGGTCTTTGTGCGAAAGATAGAAGATTGCTCACCGCTTCTAGTGGCGGTTTCCTTTCAAAGAACAAGATGGAGGGAGAAGCTTGGAAATTGATAAATGATGCTGCCGAAGCTACACAACATGTAAGGGTGAGAAGTAATTCTCTCAAGGGTGTGGTAGAACCATCCCCTTTCCGAAGCAAGCTTAACTAAGGCGCTTGGGGACATGACCACTATCCTCACTCAAATACAAAAAGATCAAAAGGAATACTACTCCATCCAAGCCATCCAAGCCCCACCTCAAGTTGCTCAACTTGAAGGCCCTCCTAGAATTTGTGATTTGTGCTCTAGCACCACACATTACACCGATCAATGCCAACAAATTCAAGAGGAGCATGCCCTTGTTGTGGCCAATGTGAACTATAACAACCGTCCGCCCTATCCTTCTCAAGGCCAAAACAACTACTCTCTTCGTAGTAATCAAAATCAAGGGTGGAAGGATAATGTACAAGGGAGCAATCAAAACCAAAGATGGAACAACTCTTCTTCTCATTATAACAAGAACCAATCTTCATGTCAATATCACGACAACAACAACAACCACCAAGCCAACCAAAATCATCACAACCAAAACCAAAACAACTACACCAAATACCAAGCACCACACCATAGACAACAATCCAACCAATCCTCTTCATCTTCCACTAACCAAGTTGATGAGCTTAGAGCCACTGTGGATAAAGGGGACGAGGGCTATAAGGCTCAATTCGAGGCTATGAATGCTCAATTGGCCAATATCACCGATATGATCTTAAAGATGGCCATGTCTTCCAACAACACCAACCAACCCTCAAGCTCTTCTAGCCTTCCTTCCCAACCCCAACTAAACCCCTAGGGCGGTCTTAACGACATCACTCTACGGTCAGGGACTACATTAGAGGAGATACCTCCTAGGGTTATGAGAGCCATTCATGAGAAAGAAGTGGTTGTTGAAGCTCCACATGAAGAGGAGAAGGTAGACAAAAGGCAAGATGAAGAAGGTGTAAGCCTTAAGGAACCCAAGAGGAAAGCTAAAGTGGATGAGTCCATTCCTATCCCATTCCCTTCCTTGGTGAAGAAAGCAAAGAAGATGCCGGAATTCGATTTAAACATGCTTCAAGTTTTCAAGAAAGTTGAGGTAACCATACCACTTCTTGATGCTATCCAATAAATTCCGAAGTATGCAAAATTTCTGAAAGACTTGTGCACACACAAGGATAGGATAGGGGAGTTGGAAACGTTATCCTTGGGTAGTTTAATTTCTTCCTTGATGGAACCTATTCCAAAGAAATGTGGTGACCTTAGACCTTGTTTGGTGTCTTGTTGTATTGGTGGACCCACTTTTCATGATTGTATGTGTGATCTAGGAGCTTGCGTAAGCATCATGCCACTCTCTATCTTTGTGCGGTTAAATTTAACTCCATTAAAAAAGTCGACAGCAAAGTTTGCCTTAGCCGATAAGAGTGTGATCACTGTGATGGGAATAGCAAAAGATGTACTTGTGGCAATCAAGGACTTGGTCTTTTCGGTTGACTTTTACATCCTTGAAATGCCTCCAACAGAAAATAGAAGCTCATCCTTCGTTCTACTTGGTAGACCCTTCCTGAAGACCTCTAAATTCTAGTTAGATGCCTTCACCGGCACATATTCTTTTGATGAAAAGGAACCTCAGCTTGAGGCAAAGAGTGAACTAAAGCCTCTTCCATCCATTTGAAGTATGCTTTCTTAGAGGACAACCAAAGGTTTTCGGTCATTATTGCTAGTGAGCTTTCGGGTGAAGAAGAAGAAAAGCTCCTAGATGTCCTAAGAAGGTACAAGAAGGCAATTGGTTGGAGCCTAGCTGATATTGTAGGGATTGACCCTCGCAAGTGCATGCATCGTATATTTCTCCAAGAGGGAGCTAGGCCGGTTAGGCAACCGCAAAGGAGGCTCAACCTGGTCATCCTTGATGTGGTAAAGAAGGAGGTCGCTAGGCTACTTGATGTGGGTATCATATACCCAATTTCTGACAGTGAATGGGTGAGCCCAGTCCAAGTTGTTCCCAAGAAATCGGGCATCACTGCGGTTAAAAAGGATGATGGTGGAGTGGTCACCAAGAGAGTACAAAATGCGTGGCGAGTGTACATCGACTATAGAAGATTGAATGCCGCCACAAGGAAGGACCACTACCCTTTGCCTTTTATTGATCAGATGTTGGACCGTTTGGCAGGTAAATCTCATTATTGCTTTCTTGATGGATTCACTGGTTACTTCTAGATTTACATTGCTTCTGAAGATCAGGAAAAGACCACATTCACTTGCCCTTTTGGCACCTTTGCCTACAAAAGGATGCCATTTGGACTACGTAATGCACCTGCTACTTTTCAGCGGTGTATGACCAGTGTCTTTTCTGATCTAATGGAGAATTGTCTGGAAGTCTTTATGGATCACTTCAGTGTTTATGGAACTTCATTTGATTGTTGCTTAGAGAACTTGGCCAAAGTCTTAGCTAGATGTGTTGACACTAACCTTGTCTTGAATTTTGAAAAATGTCACTTTATGATAAGACAAGGTATAGTGTTGGGACATGTAGTTTCTCATGAAGGCATTTCTGTAGACCCGACCAAGGTCAATGTTATCACCACTTTACCTCACCCCTCATTTATGAGGGAGGTTCGCTCGTTTTTGGGACATGCAGGATTTTACAGGCGCTTTATCAAAGATTTCAGCAAAATTTCTTTGCCATTATCGCGGCTAAGGAGAGTTCTTACCACAGCACCAACCATGCTGTAGGTGCCGCGCTTGCACAGCAGGATGGTAAACTCCCTTATGTCATTGCTTACTCTTCTAAAACACTGGATGCAGCGCAATCCAACTATACTACTACAGAAAAGGAACTCCTATCTATTGTTCATGCTTTAGATAAATTTAGATCTTATTTTCTAGGGTCTAAGATAGTGGTATACACAGATCATGCAGCTTTAAAGTACTTATTGACAAAGAATGAGTCTAAGCCTAGACTCATACGTTGGATCTTGCTTTTGCAAGAATTCGACATTGAGATTAGGGACCGAAGTGGGTCTCAAACCTTGGTTGCAGATCATTTAAGCCACCTTGAGAATTTAAAATTTGACCCATTTCCGATCAATGACTCATTCCCATTGGATAGTTTGCATACTGTGTTGGATAGCTTTCCTTGGTTTGCCCCAATGGTGAATTACTTGGTTGCAAAAATCTTCCCTCCCAACTTTTCTAAAAACCAAAGGGACAAGTTGAGGAATGATTCTAAATACTACATTCGGGATGACCCTCACTTGTGGAAGAGGGGCGTGGACCAAGTAATTCGAAGATGTGTGTCAGAATCTAAAATTCAAGCCATTCTTGAAGTTTGCCATTCGTCCGAATGTGGTTGCCATTTCGGCCCACAAAGGATAGCTAAAAAGGCGTTGGATTGTGGATTCTAGTGGCCAACCTTATTCAAGGATGCTAATCGGTTCTGTGTGTCTTACCATCAGTGTCAGAAGTTAGGAAACACGTCCCAAAGGGATGAGATGCCTCAGCAACCTATGTTGTTTTGCGAGATATTTGATGTATGGGGCATTGACTTTATGGGACTTTTTCCCAACTCAAGTGGGTATCTATATATTCTATTAGTGGTTGACTACGTGTCAGTGGGTAGAAGCATTACCTACCCACCTTGACGATGCCAATACCGTTGTTTCTTTATTAGAAATCACATTGTATGCCGTTACGGGTCGCCACGAGCAATCGTGAGCGACCAAGGATCCCACTTTTGTAACAGGAAAGTAGAGACACTGCTCGAACGCTATGGAGTATTGCATAAGGTTGCCACTACTTATCATCCGCAAACCAATGGACAAGCGGAAGTGTCTAACCAGGAGATCAAGAGAATCTTGAAGAAAGTGGTCAATCCACAAGGAAGGATTGGAGCTTCCGGCTAGGAGATGCACTGTGGGCGTATAGAATGGCCTACAAGAATCCGTTAGGGATGAGTCCCTTCCGGATTGTCTATGGTAAGGCATGCCACCTTCCGGTGGAAATCAAGCATAAAGCCTATTGGGCGGTAAAGCAGTGCAACATGGATCCAACCAAGGCGGGAGTGGCCAGGAAATTATAGCTAGAGGAGCTCGAGTGTTTAAGGAACGAAGCGTATGAGAATTCCCGGATTTACAAGAAAAATACTAAGGCATTTCATGACCATCACATCTGGAAGAAGGATTTCCAAGAAGGTGATGAGGTTTTCCTCTACAACTCAAGGCTTAGATTCATGCCTGGCAAGCTCCGTTCTAGGTGGGAAAGACCCTTCAAGGTGAAGGAGATAAAGCCCTATGGAGTGGTGGAGTTGGTTGATCCCAAAAGTGAAGCAACTTTCAAGGTGAATGGACATAGAGTGAAGAAGTACCATGGCTACAAGCTCCCAAAAGAGCTAGAGGTGTTCCTGCTAATGGATGCACCTAAAGGAGGAGAAGCTTAAGCGACTGAGCGTCCAACTTAAGGACGTTAAAGAAAAGTGCTTGGTGGGAGGCACCCCACTGTGGTAAGATCTTCCTTGTGAATACCTTCTTGTTTTTAGCTTTAGATTCTTGTGAATTTTGTGACTTCTTGGTGTTGTTGATTGCATAGGATTGTTAGTTTTATTGTTCTTGTTGGATAGATAGGATGTTCATATAGTTTTCATCATTCTTGGTATGGATGAATTATTGAAGTTAGAGAAAATGCTTTGCCTTGAATGGTGCATGAATTTATAAGTGTTTTCTTGCCTACTAGCTTAAACACCTGCCAAGAATGTGTAGAATAGCTTTTCTCTATGTTCTGTGAAAACAAAAAAGAGAGAAGCAAGGAAAAAGGGCTTCTGTGCGCGAGCGCAGTGTGTGCGCGCGCGCCAGTGGTGCATCCCTTACTCTTGGGCCAAAAACCCGAGAGTCATTGATGTGCGGAAAACGATCCGACACAAAACTCACCGGTAAGTGCACCGGGTCGCATCAAGTAATAATAACTCACGTGAGTGAGGTCGATCCCACAGGGATTGAAGGATTGAGCAATTTTAGTTTAGTGATTGATTTAGTCAAGCGAATCAAGTGTTGGTTGAGTGATTTGTGATTAACAGAAATTAAATTGCATGAAAAGTAAAAGGAGAGGGGTAGATTGCAGAAAATTAAAGAGAACGGAAAATAAAAGTGCTGAATCTTAAAGAACAAGGAATTAAATTGGCAGAAACTTAGAACGCAAGAAATGTAAATTGCAAAATCTTAAAGTGCAAGAAATGTAAATGACTTGAATTGTAAAGGGAATGGGGAGTTGGATTTGCAGAAATTAAACAAGGAAATGTAAAATTGCAACAAGCAGAGGAATAGAAGAACACTTGGATTTAATCAGATCTAGAAACAGAATTGTAAATGAGCAAAACAGGGAATGGGAAATGGGAAATTCGGACCTCAAGACCCAAGAGACTAGAAAACCAAGTCTAGATCTCAATGCCTTCCTAGATCCAACAAGAACAATTGCAAAGGAAATTGTAAATTGCAAAGAAAGTAGATGAAAAGCAATGAACCGAAACTGAAATTCAATTAAGCAGAAAATTAAACAAGATCCCAAGGTGAGATTGAAACAGAATTTCTTCAATTCTCCACCCAAAATCCAAGACAAGAAAAGTAAAGAGTGCTGGGCAAGAACAAGGAAGAAGAGAGATCAATTCTCCTCCCAAATTCTCTTGAATTAAACAACAATGCTAAGAAAAATAATGTGAACTCTGAGCAAAACTGAAAAGAAAGCTACTATGAAAAACTAAAAGGGAAGCTCTTAAAGAAAACTCTAAAACGAAAAAAACTCCTCTAAAACTTCAAATCCTAAGCTATTTATACACTTCCTTCAAATGATCATTAAGCCTTGAATTGGGCCTTTAGCCTTGATGGAATTGGGTTGCTAGTAGCCTCTGTTGATTGCTCTTGGTGTTGGGAGGAAATCCATTAGTGAACCAGGCCATGAACCATTCACGTTTGAGCCAACGTTTGAGGCAAACGTTGACTCAAATGTTACTTGAGTGAGGCATTATGCAGCTAGGCCATGTGCTGTCTTCCACGTTTGGCTCAACGTTTGAGGTCAAACGTGAGCTCAAACGTGGACCTCCCTTCTTGTATGCTTCTTGGGGGCTACTTTGTCCTCTTGTCGCATTACAAATTTTGTGCCCAATAGAGACTATTATATATGGTTGGAAAGCTCTGAATGTCAGCTTTCTAACCCACTTGGAATCACCTCAATTGGACATCTACAACTCAAGTTATTCTTGTTTGAAGTATGCCCCTTCATGCTGTTTGGTGCCAACGTTTGACCTCACGTTTGAGTCAAACGTTGGCTCAAACGTTGCTGCCTCCAGGGATGCCATTTCTCTTCTCTTTGGCGCCAACGTTTGACCTCACGTTTGAGGCAAACGTTGGCGCAAACGTTGCTTTCCAGGAGCTTCAATTCTTTTCTCTTTTGGAGCCAACGTTTGACCTCACGTTTGAGGCAAACGTTGGCTCAAATGTTGCTTTCCAGGAACTTCATTCTTCAGCCAACGTTTGACCTCAACGTTTGAGGCAAACGTTGGCGCAAACATTGGCTTTTCCCCAGGGTGTTCTTCAACTGCTACTCACGTTTGAGTTGACGTTTGAGGCAAACGTTAGCTCAAACGTGAATTCCATTTTCTCAAACCCATTCTTGTAACCTTCTTCCATAATGTTGGCACACCTTTTGTTTCCTTTCTTCACCTACAAGTAATCAAAACAACCAATCAAAGTATCACAAAATTCACAAGGTTTATAAATCATTAAAATTCAATTAAATTTAGCTTAAACCTCATGATTTAACATCAATTACATGGTGGTTGATTGATTCAAAGAAGTCATGCATTTTTAATCCAAATTACTTTCTTAGAATGCAAGAAAGTGCATAAAACCTAATAAAAACAAAGAAAAAGGCTAGTGAAACTAGGCTAAGATGACTTGTCATCACAACACCAAACTTAAACCTTGCTTGTCCCCAAGCAAGCAGTAAAACATAAGGAAAATTACTAGAAGCAGAGAAGTGTATAAGCCTTTTATTAGAAGACATTGAATACTGGTAAATGGGATTTTTATGCATGGTATCTTAGGGATTTTTATTCTGGGGCTGAGACATCAACATTCCTTTGGATCCTTACTTGAATTACAAAAAAAATGAGACTTGTTATTGCTTGGGATTTTTTTTTTCTTGGCTGAGGCTTAATGCTATGTGGTAAGGAAACTTTTTAGAGTAAGCTTTCAGCCAACATTCCCGCTCCAGTTGGTTCAAGATGCTAGGTGTTGAAACACCCCTATGGGCTTACTTGCTCAAGCCTCTCCTTAGCACACACACATCACAGGCATTTAGCTTATTTTGTTCATCTCTGTTTGTTCTTTGGAAATTGATGCCCAGCACCTCTTTGGGTTACTAAATGCTTTGTCTCAAAGTAGCTCTTGATGGTGGACTTTCGGTTGGCAATCCCGGGTTAGTTAACCCAAGTTACCGGGTGATGAAGCACCCCTTAGAACCTAGTTATCCAAGCTTATCTTTGTACAAGAACATCACAGGCATTTATCCAAATTTGCAGCCATTGGTGCCTAGCCTTGTGTATTTCTTTTTGCTTCTTTCTTTTGCATTTTTCTCTTTCATTTTGGACCTTTTTCATTTGTCAAGTCTCATGAAATGTAACTCAAGTTTATATCACAAAGTCATGCCAGCATTCAGCCTTATTTATAAATCACCTAATGAACCAGCACATAATCTTATTTTGTCTCATATCATACCAGAGTTTTACTCTTTCTCTATTTCACAGTTATTTTTCTTTTATTCAAGCATGAGGAACAAAGCATATAATTCAAGTAAGAAGAAAGTGAATCAAGCACTTAGACTAGTAAGCCATAACAGCATGAAAACAAACAAACTCGCAGACAGTAAATGAATCTAAGAAGACACTAATCAACAGGGGACATTTGCACTTTCAATTAACATAGTTGAACTAGAATCAGTCAGAGAACAATACAACCTCTTGGAGTCTATTTGTTTCCTCTGTGTCATTATCATTGTTGGGTTCCATGTCCTTCCTCTGTCCATGATGATGTACCTTTTCCTCCAAGAGATTGAATGACTTCCTACAAAAGATATTGAAAGTTGCTTGTTCCCCAAGCACTTGAGAGGCAGTTAGCATGCATGTATGCTTGTGATTCTGTGAACCTAAGTTGGTGTGGGAACACCAAACTTAGTTCCTTGCCTACTTCTATATGTAGCAGAATAAATACATGCATGAAACATCAAGTACTTTTATTAAGGAAATAAACTATGGACTAGAAAACAAACTATGAACTAGAAAACAACTAAAAACTAGAAACATGACAATTGTTAAGCAGTTTCTCTGATGGTTTGGAGCCGATACTGATCATGCTGAGGGTGCAATGTGTTCTTAATGAAATTTTTGGTGGAACACCAAACTTAGCACCCAACATTCACCCCTTAATTATTTTGGTGTGCAACACCAAACTTAGCTCTCTGTAATACTGAGAAATCTACTCGACTCTTTTATTAAATTAGCTATGAAGAGAAAATTACCTCAGGTTGGGTTGCCTCCCAACAAGCGCTTCTTTATTGTCACTAGCTTGACATCTTGTTCTTTGATCATGGAGGCTGATAAGCATAGTGCCTTAGCTTTTCTCCTCTTACTGTGAACTTCCTTCCGGTCTCCTCTTTGATGATTTCTAGGTGTTCAAGTGAAAGGATCCGGTTCACAGTATAGTACTCAGATAATTGTGGACACACCTTCATTGGTTGGGTGTTCATCATCACTTTATCCCCTGGTGAGAAGCCTTCAGTGGGGATTTTCTTGTTTTTCCACCCTTTTGGCCTCTTCTTCTTCTCTTCTTTCTTAGGAGATGATTCATGCCTTGGTGGTTCTTTATCTGGAGTGTTGAGGTTCTCATCTGGGGGTTTTGGATCTAGTTCCTCCTTGATTTCTTTAGTCTGTTGCACCATCTCTACTTCTTTCAAGCATGGATTTAGAAGTCTTGGAGTTAACTCATTGAATGCCTCCTTCAAGCTTTGATCCCTGGCCTTATCCTTCATACAATCTTCTCCTTGAGTGGGCTCATGCAGGGTTTTAAAAACATGGAATGCTAGGTGCTCATCATGTACTCTCAACAATAATTCCCCTTTTTCAACATCTATCAATGCTCTGTCCGTAGCCAGGAAAGGCCTCCCCAGGATGATGGGAGTGTTAGGGTCTTCCTCCATATCCAGGATGACAAAATCAACTGGGAGAAGGAATTTTCCCACTTTTACCAGCACATTCTCTACAACTCCAAGTGCTTGTTGAATGGACTTGTCAGCCATTTGAAGAGTTATTCGAGTGGGTTTCAGCTCAAAAATTTTAAGCTTCCTCATAAGAGATAGAGGCATCAAGTTTATACTTGCACCAAGGTCACAGAATGATTTCTCAATAGTTATGTTTCCTATGGTACAAGGTATATAAAACCTTCCAGGATCATCCTTCTTCTCTGGTAGTCCCCTTTGGAGAATGGCACTACACTCCATTGTCATTTCAACAATCTGTCCTTCCTTCAAGGGTCTTTTCTTTGTTAGCACTTCTTTCATAAATTTGGCATATAATGGCATATGTTCAAGTGCTTCTAAGAAAGGAATATTGATGCTGAGTGTCTTGAATATGTTCAGGAACTTTGAGTATTGCTTATCCTCGTTTTCTTTTTTGAATCTTTGAGGATATGGAAGTTTGGGGATATATGGCTTTATCCCTTCCTTCTTCTCTTGTAGTTGTGTTTCAAGGATGTCCTTATCTCTCTTTGAGCTTTTTGCATTCTCGGTCTTTCTATCCTCTTCACTTCTCTCTTCTGTCTCTTCTTGTGGAACTTGTTTGTTGTGTTCTTCCTGATTGATGGCTTCCTTCTCCCCAGTCTTCTCACTTCCCACTATGATTGCTTTGCACTCCTCCCACTTTATAGCTTTTCCTTTGTCCCTTGGGTGGTTTTGAGTGGCACTAGGGGATGCATTTGGTTGCTTCTCACCCATCTCTGTAATTTGTTTAGCTACTTGTTCTATTTGCATCTCAAGATTTCTGATTGAAGCTTCTTGGTTTTTGCTTGTTATGGCTGGATCATTTCTTGCTGCTTCTTGATCTTTTCTTGCTGTTTCTTGATCTTGTCTAGCCATCTCTTGATTTTTCATGAGTTTTTCCATCATTATCTCTTGGTGCTTCATCATCTTTTCCATCAATATCTCCAAATTGGAGATTCTTTGAGTGTCTTGTGATGCTTGTGGCTGGTTGTGAGATGTTGAAGGTTGATGATAGGTATTTTAGTTAGTGGTTTGGTTATTGGGTGGATAGTAACTAGAATTTGGGTGGTTGTTTTGGGGTTTTCTATATGGATTGGGGTTAGTGTTTTGCTTATTGTGGTTTTGGTTGTTTCTTGAGTTATTTTGGTTTGAATTTCTTTGCCATGATTGCTGGTTTTGAGTGTGGTTATCTCCCCATCTTATGTTTGGATGGTTCTTCCAGGATGGATTGTAGGTGTCACCATAGACTTCATTTTGGCCGGAGCTTTGGTTGTGTATATATTGAGGTTGTTCCTGCTGCTGATCTTCTTGGTTTTCTTCATTTTGTCCCCATTTGGTTGATGGTTGGCTTGTGTTGACTGCTGCAACTTGGAGACTATCAATCCTCTTGGCCATTTGCTCAAATTGTTGTTGAATTTGCTGCTGCATCATTTTGTTTTGAGCCAGAATTGAGTCCACTCCTTCCAACTCCATTACTTCTTTCCTTTGTGATGGTTGGCGTTGCCTTTGGTGAGCAAAGAAATACTGATTGTTAGACACCATATCAATGAGATTTTGGGCTTCCTCTGCAGTTTTCATGAGTTGTAAGGAGCCTCCTGCTGAATAATCCAAAGCCTCTTGAGATTTCAATGTCAAGCCTTCATAGAAATTCTGCAATCTGTCCCACTCACTGAACATTCCAGGTGGGCACTTCCTGATTAGAGCTTTGTATCGTTCCCATGCCTCATACAAGGGTTCAGCATCCATTTGTGTGAATGTTTGCACTTCAGTCTTCAATCTAATAACTCTTTGAGGTGGGTAAAACTTGGCAAGGAACTTGGTTACTAGATCATCCCAATTGTTGATGCTGTCTCTTGGAAAAGATTCTAACCATTGAGTGGCTTTGTCTTTGAGAGAAAATGGAAACAGCAGTAGCTTGTAACTGTCAGGATGCACTCCATTAGTTTTGACAGTGTCACAAATCCTCAAGAAGGTGGATAGGTGCTGGTTTGGATCTTCCAAGGGGCCTCCTCCATAGGAACAATTGTTCTGCACCAAGGTGATGAGTTGGGGCTTCAATTCAAAGTTATTTGCATCGACATTTGGGGTAAGGATGCTACTCCCACAATGCCTTGGATTAGCAAGTGTATATGAAGCCAATACTCTCCTTTGGGGCTGACCATTGTCGTTGGCCACTCCCACTTGTGGATTTGTTGGATTTTCCTCCATTTCTTGGTTCTCTTCTCAACCTCCAAAGTGTTTCAGGATCAAAAGGTGTGGATTCATCGCTTCTTCCTCCTGACATAAACACAGAACTAAGAACCAGAATTAAACACTCTATTACTAGAGTGAAGTTAGTGTTAGCTTAAGCAAAAATTCAAACAGTTAGTATGCTTAGTAAAAAGAAAAAGAAAAAAATGCTTAATCTAGACCACCACCTTACTTAATCATTGTCAATCTAATCAATCCCCGGCAACGGCGCCAAAAACTTGATGTGCGGAAAACGATCCGACACAAAACTCACCGGCAAGTGCACCGGGTCGCATCAAGTAATAATAACTCACGTGAGTGAGGTCGATCCCACAGGGATTGAAGGATTGAGCAATTTTAGTTTAGTGATTGATTTAGTCAAGTGAATCAAGTGTTGGTTGAGTGATTTGTGATTAACAGAAATTAAATTGCATGAAAAGTAAAAGGAGAGGGGTAGATTGCAGAAAATTAAAGAGAACGGAAAATAAAAGTGCTGAATCTTAAAGAACAAGGAATTAAATTGGCAGAAACTTAGAACGCAAGAAATGTAAATTGCAAAATCATAAAGTGCAAGAAATGTAAATGACTTGAATTGTAAAGGGAATGGGAGTTGGATTTGCAGAAATTAAATAAGGAAATGTAAAATTGCAACAAGCAGAGGAATAGAAGAACACTTGGATTTAATCAGATCTAGAAACAGAATTGTAAATGAGCAAAACAGGGAATGGGAAATGGGAAATTCGGACCTCAGGACCCAAGAGACTAGAAAACCAAGTCTAGATCTCAATGCCTTCCTAGATCCAACAAGAACAATTGCAAAGGAAATTGTAAATTGCAAAGAAAGTAGATGAAAAGCAATGAACCGAAACTGAAATTCAATTAAGCAGAAAATTAAACAAGATCCCAAGGTGAGATTGAAATAGAATTTCTTCAATTCTCCACCCAAAATCCAAGACAAGAAAAGTAAAGAGTGCTGGGCAAGAACAAGGAAGAAGAGAGATCAATTCTCCTCCCAAATTCTCTTGAATTAAACAACAATGCTAAGAAAAATAATGTGAACTCTGAGCAAAACTGAAAAGAAAGCTACTATGAAAAACTAAAAGGGAAGCTCTTAAAGAAAACTCTAAAACGAAAAAAAACTCCTCTAAAACTTCAAATCCTAAGCTATTTATACACTTCCTTCAAATGATCATTAAGCCTTGAATTGGGCCTTTAGCCTTGATGGAATTGGGTTGCTAGTAGCCTCTATTGATTGCTCTTGGTGTTGGGAGGAAATCCATTAGTGAACCAGGCCATGAACCATTCACGTTTGAGCCAACGTTTGAGGCAAACGTTGACTCAAACATTACTTGAGTGAGGCATTATGCAGCTAGGCCATGTGCTGTTTTCCACGTTTGGCTCAACGTTTGAGGTCAAACGTGAGCTCAAACGTGGACCTCCCTTCTTGTATGCTTCTTGGGGGATACTTTGTCCTCTTGTCGCATTGCAAATTTTGTGCCCAATAGAGACTACTATATATGGTTGGAAAGCTCTGAATGTCAGCTTTCTAACCCACTTGGAATCACCTCAATTGGACATCTACAACTCAAGTTATTCTTGTTTGAAGTATGCCCCTTCATGCTGTTTGGTGCCAACGTTTGACCTCACGTTTGAGTCAAACGTTGGCTCAAACGTTGCTGCCTCCAGGGATGCCATTTATCTTCTCTTTGGCGCCAACGTTTGACCTCTCGTTTGAGGCAAACGTTGGCGCAAACATTGCTTTCCAGGAGCTTCAATTCTTTTCTCTTTTGGAGCCAACGTTTGACCTCACGTTTGAGGCAAACGTTGGCTCAAACGTTGCTTTCCAGGAACTTAATTCTTCAGCCAACGTTTGACCTCAACGTTTGAGGAAAACGTTGGCGCAAACGTTGGCTTTTCCCCAGGGTGTTCTTCAACTGCTACTCACGTTTGAGTTGACGTTTGAGGCAAACGTTAGCTCAAACGTGAATTCCATTTTCTCAAAACCATTCTTGTAACCTTCTTCCATAATGTTGGCACACCTTTTGTTTCCTTTCTTCACCTACAAGTAATCAAAACAACCAATCAAAGTATCACAAAATTCAAAAGGTTTATAAATCATTAAAATTCAATTAAATTTAGCTTAAACCTCATGATTTAACATCAATTACATGGTGGTTGATTGATTCAAAGAAGTCATGCATTTTTAATCCAAATTACTTTCTTAGAATGCAAGAAAGTGCATAAAACCTAATAAAAACAAAGAAAAAGGCTAGTGAAACTAGGCTAAGATGACTTGTCATCAGTCATGCCCACTTTGTGCTCATTTCGTGGTAGGCACCCATGCGTCTGCGTACGTGCCGCCTGCGCGCCACCTTGCAATTTGACCATCGACGCGCAAGCGCACTGTGCGCGTGCGCGCCGATGGTGCTACCTAAACTCCCTGGTACAAACACCAGAGAGTTGTGCCACACTTGTGCCTAGCCTGTGCCCACACCGACGCGTCCGCGCACTGCGCGCGTCTGCGCCGGTCGCCGATTCGCTCAGGCACGCGTCCGCACACTGTGCGCATCCACGCGCCTGTGCTACATGCAAATTCTGGTACAAATTACCCGAGACATAGGCCAACTTTGTGCCAATCCTATGCTAGGGGCACAGTTGTACTCGCACGTCAGTGCCATTGACGCGTGCGCGCCCCTTGCCCAACCCACACCGACGCGCCATCGCACCGTGCGCGCGCGCGCCAGTTGCGCGAACCAGTTTTAAAACTGGCGTGCCCTATTCTGTCCCCCTTCGACCTCTCGTTCTTATTTCCTTTTCTTCTTCCCTCTCCATCACCTCTCTTCTCTTCTTCTTCTTCCACAATCCACCACCGTCTCCGGTTACTTGCCGGCGACCACCACCACTTCCGGTGGCCCTACATCTCTCCCTTTCTCATCTTCACAAAAGAAAATTCTACCTTACTCTTTTACACCTCTCAAGGTTCTACTTCTTCCATATCTCATCTAGTACTTTCTTTGCATAATCTCTTCTTCTAGTTAGATTTCTCTTGTTTGTTTACTTATTTTCTCTTTTAGTTACATGATTATCCTACTTACTTTTTGTTTGCTTACTTTTCCTTTTTCTTGCTTTTCCATGGATGTTGAATTTGAGTTTTAATTTGCTTTGATAGATCTTCTTGTTGTCTTTCATTGTCTTTGTCATGTAAGTGATGTTGTGTGATGATTGATGATTCATTTTGGGATTCAAATTGGTTGAGTATCTCATAATTGCTCATTGCTTGATAATTGCACACCAAGTGTTCGAGGAAATGCACGAATGCCATTTTGGGTTATTTTAATCATGTGTCTTCAATTTGGTGCTTTCTCCTCACTCACTTGTTGTGTTCTGAGTGCATTGAGTCCACTGTGCTTCTTACTTGCTAATTAGATACTCATTGAACATGACTTGTTCTTTGTTATGGATGCTTGAGATTATTCTTCTCATGCCATTTTGCATGCCTTACTTCGTCTTGTATTCCATGCCAAGTGTTGTGACCCATGTCTCTATGATTACTTTATTGTGATGTTTCTTTTGGGCACTATCTTTCACTTGCATGTTTTTGTTGTGATGATTCTTTGGGTTTAATGTTTTCCTTTTTCCCTTCCTTTTTTCAGGATGGCCACCAAGAAAGGCAAGGAGAAAGCTTCAAGGAAACCGGCCGCAAAGAGGGCACCCTAAAGGTCAAACTCTAAGGCACACTCTTCATTAGGAGCTAAACCGCTATCTAAGAAAACGAAGACACCCACTCCTATTGATGAGAACGAGAAGAGCAAACCGGCAAGGGATCCTTCAAAGTTCCCTAACCGCTTTTGTGAACTTGTGTTCCCCACCATGGTTGAGAGGAACTATCAAGCTGAGCATCTACTTGCTCCGTCAGGCAAGGTTGCTCCTTGTATTCTACAACGTATTGAACGGCGAGAATGGGAGTTCCTTCTGAGAAAACCACAAGAGGTCAACCTCTCATGGGTGGTAGAGTTCTACACTAACTACCATCTTCCCTCTCTTCAATCGGTATACGTGCGCTGGAAGCAAGTCTCAGTTTCTGAGGAGGCTATTCAGTAAGTGCTTAATGTCTTACCAGTACCAAGTGACATGGATGGCTACCAAGAGGTCTTACATCAGTGAGAAAAGTTTGGATTTGATTGGGACTCGATCCTCCGAGTCATTGCTGAACCAGAGGCATTTTGGATCCATGGTCGACTCCAGATGAAGCCCAAGTGCATTGATGCTCGCTTCCTCATTGTAGAAGCTAGAGCTTGGGCCCAAATCCTATCCCACTATTTGCTACCTAGCACCCACAAGTCGTCCTTCACGGTGGATCTTGCTTTGCTTGTTTGGTGTGTTCTCATGGAAAGACCGATGAACATTCCGCCTCTTGTTAAGCAAGCGATGGGACAAGTCCATGTAACAACCCTGATTTTTGAGTACGCGAGATCTTTTCTGAAAGTACGGATTCCTCCGGAAGATCAGTAAAGGGAACACCTCTGTTATATCATTAAGCATCTAAATCCTCATTATCATTATGTCATCCTTAAGCTAGAACCTCTTCTGAGGCAAGCTCGATAATGCAATCACGATGAACATAGTTTTTGAACCGTATCGGTTAGGAGTTTTTATTCTAGTTTTCGTAAATAGTCTCAGTTTGACGAACTGGACTCGATTCATAAGAGAAGAGAGATAATAGGATAATATTATAATTATATTAGTATTATAAGCTTCTTGAATGATATTATAAGGTTACTTGGTCTGTTTTAGTTGAAAATGAAAAATCGGTTTAACCTGGTTCACAGTTTACTGGTGCAGCTTAGCACCAGCACTCTCTGATGACTTTAGCAATGCTAAGGCCTCATTATACATGTTTTACTCTCATAATAAATATGTTACTGGTGTCATTTATGCTAGTAGCTCAGAAAATAATTTTTAGAGATATTTTTACGAATGTTCCGATACATCTAGTTTTAGTAGTTATACACCTGAGATATTTTAATATTATTTTAACCCACCTCCAAGCCAACCAATCACAACTCACCTTACACCCCAAAGACCTCCAAGGCTATCTCATTTCATCATTTTGCCGAAAATAACAAGAGAGAAAAGAGAGAAACTTTCATGAACACTTAATCTTCAAAGCTTGATTTCTTCTGAACTAAAACTCAAATCAAAACTCTGATTTCACCAAAATGATCCTCTCTTCTTTCTCTACATAACCATGTAACTTATCAAGGATGGAAATAAGGTGAGATGGCTATCTCCCTCCCTCTTCAATTCGGTTTTCAAGGAAACATGCTTAAACAAGTGTTTTCTTGATGTTCTTCATTAGATCTCTTGCTTAGCTTGACTTGTGGGCCAAAGATCTTTGATTTTCTGCACGTTTAAGGTAAGTATAACCTTCCTAAGATGCTTCTTAAGTTTGTTTATTTGATGGTTTAGAGTTTTAAAGTTGTTCTTGATGTGTTTTAGGAGGAAAAAGTGCTTTAAGAACACTTCAAAGAGTAACCGGATTTGGAGCAGCAAATCAAGGTAGGGTTTGATGAATTTAATCTTGATTGATTGTGTTTGAGTTGTGTGATTATGATATGGTTTGGCTGTGCTTGAAATTGATTGTTTGTATGAGTAATTCTTGTTGAAAATTTGGTGAAAATTTGATGAAATTTGATGAAATTCAAGCTATGAATGTGTGTTCTTGTGGCTGCTTGAAAATGAAACCTAGGATTAAATTGAGGTTCAATTTGTGTTAAAATCATGTAGAAAAGATGGGGTTTTAGTGGATGGAAATTTATTATGAATTATGGTAAAAATCGGTTGCTGAAAAGATTGAAAAACGGGTTAAAACAGAGAAAGAATCTGAAGAATTTATGAAGAACACGAAGAACACTTTGAGTGTGATGAAGAACATTGAAGAACACCTTTTAGATCTTAAAAAGGGCAAGGTTGTAATTATTTTGGTGTTTGAGGGGTTATTTTGTAATTTCTGAAAGTTAGGGTGGTTAAAGTAAAAATATTAAAAGTTATGGGTGGTAAAAAGTGAATTTATATAACTTTAGTGTAATGAAGGGTAAATCTCGAATATTTAATGATAAAATAATAAATAATAATAAAATATTAAATAATAATATTTAATTAAAAATAATAATTTAACAAAAATAATAAAATAATGCGAAAAACGCAGTTTTCTGTAAAGTTAAAGAATCTCATAATTACCTTCATAAAACACTAAGGGAGTGGTAAAAACATATTAGTGAGGTAAAGATAAAGGAAAGATAAAAAGTTAAAGAAGAGATAAAAATCAAGGAAAAGTCTGTAAAGTTTTAATGACAGAAAAACAGACAGAGATTAGTGAACGAACTAGGGCAACATAGTTAGTCCTTGAGTTGCAACTAGGGTTAGGTATTATATGAAAAGTTAAATTGTTTCAGTATAGACTTAAGGAACCTATACTTTGGACAGGATAACTATTCATACCAAAATTTACATAAGCTTTAAATACATACGTTAAGCAGAGAAATCAGAGTAGAGTAAAGAGATAAAAGAGATGAGTAATACAATAAAGAGATATTTGTTTTATGTACATTGGTTGCTTGAGGCAACCCAAGAGACGTTTATTTATTCATTTATTGCATTAAGGCAACTCCAGAGTTATTTGTTTGTTCATCTGCTGCATTGAGGTAATCAGATAGATAGTGGTATGACGACAGAACATTTTCTAGTGCTACATAGCTATTGAGAGCTATACCTGCAACTGATAACCTGGGATCACTTGCAGAGGATATTAATTCATACACGGCTAGAATACCGCACCTGTAACGCAAGGATTGCTTACAGAGTATTTGACTTCATACACGGCTGGAATGCCGCCACCTGTAAGGCAGAGTCTGCTTACAGAGGATAGGACGCATACGTCAGTTAGTGAGAACTGTACCTATGCTGACTGGAAAACCATACTCGTTTCAGCTGCTTCGGGTTACGTCGGGAGCGGGTAGAAACCGACAAATGAGCTCATTACCTGCGCTAGGGCTAGACATGCATCATACTTGGTTGTGCATTTTCTTTATTATGATTGTTGCATGAATGTATGCTTTCTTTCTTTGTATTCTATTCTCTGTGTCTGTGTTCGTGTTATTTTCTTGTATTCTTTTGTTTGCATTCTGCTATATGTTTTCTCTATCTTCTCTACTTATCTGTGTTTTCTATTTACTGGTTCTTTGTATTCTGCTAAACAACATATAATTAATGAACGTAACTAATAACCCCGACCCTACTAAGAACTCCCTAGTTCTTATCCCTTCTCTCTCCCTTCCCCCTTCAGATGGAAGTAAGAGTACCTTACCGTAGTTCGTTGATGATGGTTCTGCAAAGAGGATTCCGCTCTAGATAGTCTTCTGAGTCTAGGGTGAATATCGTTCTCTGTTTATATGTATATACTGTGAGACCAACCAATGTCTACACCCCATTTGTACGTGAATTTTAACCTAAATCCTGTGTACGAGACTCCTGCTGTGTGGCTACTTGATGAGGTACCAGAGAGACGTCCTATGGCAATGTCTGATCGTGCAGAGGAGTAGCAAATTATGTTCTACCTTTTGATGATGTTCCACCTGACTTGAGTTTTGAAGACCTAGAACGTACTTTTCCTCGCTTTAGTAGTCTAGAGGGACTAGGTGAGTATAGAGTCTAGGCTAGCCTAGGTGCCAGCTTAGGGACCTCTTGAACAGGTCAGGACCTGGGGTGTATATAGTTAATATCTAGCTATATCTAGGGGTGTTCTAACTAAAAGTCTATACTCTAATAAAGGCTGGATCACTAAATGTTGTTAGCTACTTGTGATGTATTTATATGTGGTTGCTTATAACTGTTTTATCCGTTATCAGTTGTGAGTTGATTATGAACGATTTCGTCTATTAATCCAAACGTTTTAATAAAAATACCTCGCAAATTAACTATGCTGTTAACAACGAATCAGGCTCATATGATAAATAATAGATAATAATTAGGGAGACAAATTGGTAGTGCTCAGTTTTTGGTATGATCTAGACATATTGAAAATTGGGTCGTTACAGTCCACGCCCGGGGTAATTTGCCATTTCCAGCATTAGTATCTGATTTAGTTACTGCTGTGGGTGTTCCTTGGGAAGACATGGATACGAAGGCCATAATTCCGGCTAAGGGCGATGTGGTCCCAAGCGAAAAATACTTACATCTTCCCATGAACAACCCAAGCCTTGACATAGCCCTTCCATCTACTATTCCTTCCACATCATTGTCACCACCATGGCAAAGATCCACACATCAAAGGATAGAAGATCTACACCGGAAGATTGATAGATATGAGCGGCGCAACCAACGCCGATACACTTATATCAATAAGCTTCTGCGTTGTGTTACCCCTAGCATGGAGGAACCAGAAATATTCACATCCACCTCAAACCCAAGTGATGGGAGCTCTGATGGAGGGGATAGTGAAGGTTCTGGTCCCGACCGTCCTTTGCGCATTATTGGTAGCACGGAGGACCGTGCTAAGTTCTAAGTGTCGGGAGGTCGTTCGAACGATCTCCATGGGTAACAATCTCTTCCTTTCAACACCCATGGATTTATCTTTTGTTTAATAGTTAGTACATTGCATGTGTAGTTAATTTTTCTTGTAAATACTCTTTGCATGATAGTTAGTTCCTATAGAGTTACTTGGTCAAAATAATAACTTCTTCCCCAAGAAGCTGTGTTTTGGGGTACCTACCAATTTTGAAAAAAAAAATTTTTGCGATAAACTTGCTTCGAGAATGTATTTTGGAACATAGTAATTGTGCTAAGAACACAAGCATGTGAGTTTTAAGCCTATTCTGTGGTTACATCTTCTAACCACTATTTCCCATTCTTGTGTGCATTATTCTCTCTCTATGATTGTAATCCTTGCTTTGTCTGATTCTATATGTCCATTACTTTGTTTATGAATGCATTTGCATGATTGAGGCCATCATTTCAATAGTCACTTTTCCCAAACGGCCTTAACCCTTTTATCTATCATTGCTAACCAGTTTTGAGCTTATGATGAACCCTCTTTGTTCTTAAATAGAGCACATCGACAACCCCAAGCGATAAACAATGAATGTCCCTAGATTTGGATCCTTGATTAGCTTAGGTGAGTTAGGGTGTGTGTCATTCAAATGGCATGGTGTACTTGGGAACTTGGGTAGATATAAAGGTGTGTATTTGTAATTGAATTTGAAAATTTTGGGAAGTGGGAACATACTCATGCATTGAGTGATTGAACCATATGCATTGAAACTTTTATCCATGAAACCCCAAGAAAGAGGGGACCAAAAAGAAAAAGAAATCGTATGTGTATATATGAGAATGTAAGAAAAAGAAATAGAAAAATAGAAGAAATAAAAATAGAAAAAGAGAAAGCAATGAAAGGCGACAAAAATGCCCCAAGACAAAGTAATAATAACAATGCATATGGGATGTGAATTGAAAAGAATGCATGAGTATGCAAAAAAAAGTGAAACACATGGGTAGCTAGGTATTATACTATAGTTGTATAGGTTGTTCTATGTGTCTAGTGGGATCTTAGGTTAATTAAGGACTCAAATTTTAAGCTCACTTGACCATATACATCCTTACCTTCACCCTAGCCCCATTACAACCCATGAATAAGACCTCATGATACTTGTAAGCATGCATTAAGTAATTGTTGATTGTTAGGTGAAAGACAAATCTTGGAAAGCATGATTAGGAGAGGATTGAGTGACGAATCCTATACACTCAAGCGAATAGAGCGGATACACTTCCAGTGAGGGTTCGATGCTCAACTCCTTGTTCCCGGCTTTCACAAGCGTTCATCTAGCAAGTTATATGCACTTCATGTTGATGTTCAAGTTGGTAGGATTCATGAACTACAGAGCATTTTCACCCCGTATGCTCATATGTGTTCTTGGAGGATAGATTTACCCTTGACCAAGTAGATGGATGATTTTACTTTAGTTGCATGCATTCATTTAGGAAATTTGCATTGCATAAACCCTTTCTTACCATGATCTTTGGTCTTTTTATTTTAAGCATGAGGACATGCTTGGTTTAAGTGTGGGGAGATTTGATAAATCCTAATTTTGTGGTTTATATTGTATAGAATTTAGGGGTTTTTGTCAATATTTCTCACACTTATCCACAAGAAATGCATGGTTTTGTGTTCGCTTCCTAATATTACTCCATGATGAAAAACATGCTTATTTTACCTTAGAATTGCTATATTTTGATCCTCTTTTATTGCCATTTGATGCTGTGATGTATTCGTTGAGTGATTTCAGGAATTATAGGACAAGAATGGCCTAGAAGAGAGAAAGAAAGCATGCACAAAAGGAAGGAACATGAAGATTTGGATTTTGGGAACTTCAGCACCGACGCGCACGCTGGTGCACAAAATTGTGATCTCAATGGCACCAAAAACTTGGTACGCACTATCATAATCTCAATTCTTCTTCACAACTTCACACAACTAACCAGCAAGTGCACTGGGTCGTCCAAGTAATAAACCTTACGTGAGTAAGGGTCGATCCCACGGAGATTGTCGGCTTGAAGCAAGCTATGGTCATCCTTGTAAATCTCAGTCAGGCGGATTCAAATGGTTATGGGATTTTGATAATTAAAATATAAATAAAATATAAAATAAGATAGAGGTACTTATTCAATTCATTGGTAAGAATTTCAGATAAGTGTATGGAGATGCTTTGTTCCTTCTGAATCTCTGCTTTCCTACTGCCTTCATCCAATCATTCATACTCCTTTCCATGGCAAGCTGTATATTGGGGGATCACCGTTGTCAATGGCTACCGTCCGTCCTCTCAGTAAAAATGGTCCAAGTGCGCTATCACCGCACGGCTAATCATCTGTCGGTTCTCACTCATGTTGGAATAGGATCCGTTGATCCTTTTGTGTCTGTCACTACGCCCAGCACTCGTGAGTTTGAAGCTCGTCACAGTCATCCCTTCCCAGATCCTACTCAGAATACCACAGACAAGGTTTAGACTTTCCGGATCTCAAAAATGGCCGCCAATAATTCTATCCTATACCACGAAGGTTTTAATCTTAGATTAGAAACCCAAGAGATACACATTCAAGCTTGGTTGCATGTAGAACGGAAGTGGTTGTCAGGCACGCATTCATAGGTGAGAATGGTGATGAGCGTCACATAATCATCACATTCATCATGTTCTTGTGTATGAATGAATATCTTAGAGAAGAAATAGCTTGAGTTGAATAGAAAAACAATAGTACTTTGCATTAATTCATGAGGAACAGCATAGCTCCACACCTTAATCTATGGGGTGTAGAAACTCCACCGTTGAAAATACATAAGTGAAAATATTCTAAGGATGGCCGAATGGCCAGCCTCAAAGGTCTAAGGACTAAACGTCCAAAGATCGATAGATTTACCAAAGATTTAAATTTAATAGTAAAAAGTCCTATTTATACTAAACTAGTAACTAGGGTTTACAGAGATGAATAAATGATGCAGAAATCCACTTCTAGGCCCACTTGGTGTGTGCTTGGGCTGAGCATTGAGCTTTCATGTGTAGAGACTCCTTTTGGAGTTAAATGCCAGGTTGTAGTCTGTTTCTGGCATTTAACTCTGATTTGCAACCTGTTTCTGGCGTTTAACTCCAGAATAGGGCAGGAAGTTGGCGTTTGAACGCCAGTTTTCGTCATCAAAACTCGGATAAAGTATAGACTATTATATATTGCTGGAAAGCCCTGGATGTCTACTTTCCAACGCAATTAAGATCGTGCCAATTAGTTTTTTGTAGCTCCAGAAAACCCATTTCGAGTGCAGGGAGGTCAGAATTCAATAGCATCTGCAGTCCTTCTTCAGCCTCTGAATCAGATTTTTGCTCAAGTCCCTCAATTTCAACCAGAAATTACCTGAAATTACAGAAAAACACACAAACTCATAGTGAAGTCCAGAAATGTGATTTTTATTTAAAAACTAATAAAAATATACTAAAAACTAACTAAATTATACTAAAACCTATGTAAAAATAATGCCAAAAAGCGTATAAATTATCCGCTCATCACAACACCAAACTTAAATTGTTGCTTGTCCCCAAGAAACTAAAAATCAAATAGGATAAAAAGAAGAGAATGTACTATAAATTCTGAATTATCAATGAAACTTAGCTCTAATTTAGATGAGCGGGGCTAGTAGCTTTTTGCCTCTGAACAGTTTTGGCATCTCACTTTATCCTTTGAAGTTCAAAATAATTGGCATCTTAAGAACTTAGAATTCAGATAGTGTTATTGATTTTCCTAGTTTAGTATGTTGATTCTTGAACACAGCTACTTTATGAGTCTTGGCCGTGGCCCTAAGCACTTTGTTTTCCAGTATTACCACCGGATACATAAATGCCACAGACACATAACTGGGTGAACCTTTTCAGATTGTGACTCAGCTTTGCTAAAGTCTCCAATTAGAGGTGTCCAGGGTTCTTAAGCATACTCTTTTTTTTCTTTGGACCTCGACTTTAACCGCTCAGTCTCAAGCTTTTCACTTGACACCTTCACACCACAAGCACATGGTTAGGGACAGCTTGGTTTAGCCGCTAAGGCCAGAATTTTATTCCTTTGGGCCCTCCTATCCACTGATGCTCAAAGCCTTGGATCCTTTTTACCCTTGCCTTTTGGTTTAAAGGGTTATTGGCTTTTTGCTCTTGCCTTTTGGTTTAGAGAGCTATTAACTTTTCCTGCTTGCTTTTTCTTTTTCTTTCTCTCTTTTTTTGCCCCTTTTTTTTCTGCAAGCTTTTGTATTCACTGCTTTTTCTTTCTTCAAGAATTAATTTTATGATTTTTCAGATTATCAATAATATTTCTCATTTTCATCAGTCTTTCAAGAGCTAACAAATTTAACATTCAGAAACAACAAATTCAAAAAATATGCACTGGTCAAGCATTCATTCAGAAAACAAAAAGTGTTGCCACCACATCAAAATAATTAAACTAAGCTCAAGGATGAATTCAAAATCATGTACTTCTTATTCTTTTGTTTTTAGAACATTTTTCATTTAAGAAAGGTGATGGATTCATAGGACATTCATAGCTTTAATGCATAGACACTATACACTAATGATCATGTAATAAGACACAAACATAAATAAAAATAAAGCATAGAGAACGAAAACAGAAAAAATTAACTAAACAAGGAGATTAAGGAACGGGTCCACCTTAGTGAGGGTGGCGTCTTCTTCTTCTTGAAGAACCAATGGTGTTCTTGAGCTCCTCTATGTCTCTTCCTTGCCTTAGTTGCTCCTCTCTCATAGCTCTTTGATCTTCTCTAATCTCATTGAGAATGATGGAGTGCTCTTGGTGCTCCATCTTTAGTTGTCCCATGTTGAAACTTAATTCTCCTAGGGAGGTGTTGATTTGCTCCCAATAGTTTTATGGAGGAAAGTGCATCCCTTGAGGTATCTCAGGGATTTCATGATGAGGAATTTTCTCATGCTCTTGTTGAGGTCCATGAGTGGGCTCTCTTGTTTGCTCTATCATTCTCTTAGTGATGGGCTTGTCCTCATCAATGAGGATGTCTCCCTCTATGTCAATTTCAGCTGAATTGCAGAGGTGACAAATGAGGTGAGGAAAGGCTAACCTTGCCAGAGTAGAGGACTTGTCAGTCACCTTGTAGAGTTCTTGAGGTATAATCTCATGAACTTTCACTTCCTCCCCAATCATGATACTATGGATCATGATGGCCCGATCCACAGTTACTTCGGATCGGTTGTTAGTAGGAATGATAGAGCGTTGGATGAACTCCAACCATCCTCTAGCTACAGGCTTAAGGTCCGGTCTTCTCAATTGAACCGGCTTGCCTCTTGAGTCAACTTTCCATTGAGCTCCTTCCACACATATGTCCATGAGGACTTGGTCCAACCTTTGATCAGAGTTGACCCTTCTAGTGCAGGGGCGTGCGTTTTCTTACATCATTGGCAAGTTGAATGCCAACCTTACATTTTCTGGACTGAAATCTAAGTATTTCCCCCGAACCATTGTAAGCCAATTCCTTGGATTTGGGTTCATACTTTGATCATGGTTCCTAGTGATCCATGCGTTTGCATAGAACTCTTGAACCATTAGGATTCCGACTTGTTGTATAGGATTGGAGAGTACTTCCCATCCTTTTCTTCTAATCTGTTGTCGGATCTCCGGATATTCACCCTTTTTGAGCTTAAAAGGGTCAAAAAGGAACCCCAGGGATCACCTTTTTCTTGGCCACGACTTCATAGAAGTGGTCTTGATGGACCTTTGAGATAAATCTCTCCATCTTCCATGACTCAGAGGTGGAAGAAATTGCCTTCCCTTTGCTCTTTCTTGAGGTTTCTCTGGCCTTAGGTGCCATTAATGGTTATGGAAAAACAAAAAGCAACGGTTTTACCACACCAAACTTAAAATGTTTGCTCGTCCTCGAGCAAAAGAAGAAGGAAAATAGTAGAAGAAGAAGAAAATGGAGGAGATGGAGGGGAAGATTGTATTCGGCCAAGGGGGGAAAGAAGTGTTTGTAGTGTGTGAAAATGAGGTAGTGTTGAGGGGTTTATATAGGGGTGGGGGAAGGGTTAGGTTTCATGTATTAGGGTTGGGTTTGGGAGGGAAATGATTTTTGAATTTGGAGGTAGGTGGGGTTTTTAGGGAAGAGTGGATGGATGTGAGTGGTGAAGAGTATTTGGGGAAAAGGTATGGAGGTGATTGGTGAAGTGTATTTGGGGAAGAGTGTTATGAAAGGGTGTGAAGAGGAGAGAAGAAGAGGTCGGGTAGGTGGGGATCCTGTGGGGTCCACAGATCCTGAGGGGTCAAGGACTTAACATCCCTACTCCATTTAGGCGTGCAAAACGCCCTTAGAGTGCACTTCTGGCGTTAAACGCCAGGTTGCTGCTTGTTTCTGGCGTTTAACGCCAGCTTTTCTCCCATTCTTGGCGTTAAACGCCAATTAGATGCTCTGTTCTGGTGTTAAACGCTAGTCTGGTGCCTGTTTCTGGCGTTAGACACCCAGAATGGTGCCAGACTGGGCGTTTAACGCCCATTCTGCTACTCTTACTGGTGTTTAAATGCCAGTAAGCTCTTCCTCCAGGGTGAGCTGTTTTTTGTAACGGCCTAGCTTTTAGCTTCAAAGAAACTGCGGTTTTTCGGGATCAAACAAAAATTTTATGGAATTTTTAGGAATTTTAGTGCATATAAGCACCTCTGCTGCACAGGTGCTGTGTCATTAAGCTGCTGAGTCAGCAGCTTGACTGCACCAGACACCTCTCCTAATCTAAGCAGGCACGTCGCGAAAAGTTGCGTTTTTGAGCCACTCCGAGTCCGAATTTCAAAATTCTGATTTCTGCAGTTAGTCTCTATGTGACGAGCCGGTCTCGAATTTCGAGAGAAAAATTATATTAATATAATATTCATATATTATTATTTTATTTGGAAAATTATATTATTATTTTCTCTGCTGTGGTTAATGTTCATCTATGTTTAGTAATATAATAACTGAGCTAGAAAATCTACCAGTAATGGATAATACCGGCATTCCTAGATGAAATTAGCAATGCTAATGCTTCATCATATATCGTTTATTCTCATTATTATCATGTTACTAGTATCATTTATACTAGTAAAGCTTATGCTTATCCTTTAGTAGTGTAATTTGATGTATCTAGTTTTAGTAATTATCTCCAGAATGATATTTTATTATTAAACTCTGATGAGTCAGCACCCAGTGACACGTGGCTCTCCCAGAGTTAGCCACCACATGTTTCCTTTCTTTCTCTCCAAGCCAATTGATGAGACGCAGAAGCTGGTGAATTAAAAATTATTAAAATGGTTACATTTCAAGTATAGTTCTTAACTCACCGAAAATCTGCCTATCAATTTAAAAGTATGTCACAGAGAATTTCAATTAAAAATTACTGGGAGTTTTAAGTCCCAGGTCGTCTCCCAACGAGTTGCAGAAAAGTGTGCTATCTTATTAATCAGATGTTCCAAGAAGTTGAGCTAAGTAAATTGGAATGTAAATTGAGGAAATTTAAATAATATGAATAAAAGCCTTGACTGGGAGTTGATTGGTTGGAATTTCTACTATTGATGGAATGATTGTAAGATTAATTTATAATTAATGGTTGTTCTATTTGGTTATCCTTTACTAGGTAAGGGAAAGTCAAACAAGTTGGAATGCCAGATCTGTTCACAAGTTGCAACCCACTTTGTTCAAAGGGATTGGCGTTGGTGACAGGATAACAATCTAACATTTAACCCAATTACAAATTTTTCCTTCAATCCTTCCAAATCAAGAGTTCCTTTTAATCAACTCCCCATCAAATAAAGAAACTACTCACACATTGTAAATAATAAATTCATAGCATATGAAATGGAATTAAAAGAAGACATGATTATTGGAATTGAAATTGAATTAAAAAGAAATAATCCTTGCATTAATTAATCATAAAAGTATTCAAATAGAGAAATTGAACAAAACAAAGAACATGGAAGAATAAAACCAAGTTGAGAAAACGAACTAGAATGACGAAGTCTTGATGAGGAAATAACTCTTCTCAATGTTCCAATGCTAAGACCAATTGAAAATTAAAATTCTAAAACCTAGAGAGAAAAACCTAAGAGAGTAAAAACTAGATCTAAAACTGTCTCTGAATGAATGTGTTATTTGTTTCTACATGTTCTCTAACTCTAGTCTGCTGTTCCGGGCCGAAAACTGGGCCGAAATAGGGTCCAAAATTGCCGCCAACGAATTCTGCAGATTACGCAGATCGCACATGTCACGCGATCGCGTCATCCATGCGGACGCGTCATTTGCATTTTTTTTTCTCTACACGCGTTCGCGTCGTCTACGCTACCGCGTCGCTTGGGCTCTCCAATCCGCGCGTCGCTGCGATTTGGTCTCCTTCGCGCGGTCGCGTGAGCCATGCGACCGCGTCACTTCTCGCTGGTTATCTCCTCAAAATTCTTGTGTTTCTTCCATTTTTGCTAGCTTCCTTTCCAATCTCCAACTCATTCATGCCCTATAAAGTCTGAAACACTTAACACACAGATCACAGCATCGAATAGAATAAAGGAGAATTAAAAATAAATAATTAAAGTCTCTAGGAAGCAGTTTTCAAACATGTAATAAATTCAGGAAGGAAATCTAAATGCATGCTAATTTAATGAATAAGTGGGTAAGGATCATGATAAAACCACACAATTAAACACAATATAAACCATAAAATAGTGGTTTATCACCAAGCTTTCTTAAGGAAAAAGTAAGAAACACTTGTATTCTAATACTTCTAGCTTTAGTAATTATCCTTTCATGAGATATTTTTACACCAAACTTTAGGATAATACTTGTCCTAACCCACGGTCTCCTAGGCATCATCATTACTATCATTTTTCTTCCTAAACAAGCTAGAATTCCATGAGAGAAAACCAAGAGAACTTCCATGAACACCTGAGCTTCAACCTCCGTTCTTTCTTAAACTAAAACCCCTATCAAAAATCTAGTCTAACCAAAGAGTTCATCTCTTCCTCCTCTTCATTTCTATGACAACTATCAAGGAGTAAATCAAGGTATAATGGCTGCTCTTCCTCCTTGAAGTTTCAGCCATGGTGGATAAAGCAAGCTAATGATGTTTTCTTCATGGTTTCTTTTAGGATCTCTTGTTTACTCACCATAGGCTCTAAGTAAACATGATTTCTAGCTGCTTTAAGGTGAGAATAACCTTATTTTCATCATCATGAAGCTTCAGCCTTCATGGTTCATATGGTTCTAAAGTTGTTTTTGATGTTAAAGTAGGCGTAAAAGTGCTTTTGGAAGCTTTTTTTGACTCAACTTTTGGCAGCAACAAAGGAGGTAAAGTTTGGTAAATTAATCAATGATTTGTTATGTTCTTGAAGTGTTAAATCAGATCTTGTTTCTTGAGGCTTGATGTTGAGTGTTTGTGTGGTGGTTTGATCATGAAATCTTGTTGTTTAATGCTTGGAAATCAAGTTTTTGATGGTTCTGAAGTTGTTGTTGTTGTTGCTGGAAAACGTGGCTTTCCAGCCATGAAATTCATGGTATTTGATGTGTATTTTATGGTAGAAACGTTGCTCTTTGGTTTGGTCAAAATCAGGTAAAAATCGGTTACCGAAAAGATTGAAAAACTAGTTGAAAATCAAGCTAAAATCTGATGAACTTTTGGAAAAAATATTTTTGGTCTTTGAAGGACAAGAAAACGTTGGTTTTGATGATTTTGCGGTCAAATTATAATTATTAGAAAGTTTGGGGTTGAAAGTTAATTAATGGAAAGTTGAGGGACCAAAGTGCAAATATTAAAAGTTAAGGGGTCAAAATGCAATTTCTAAAAAGTTTAGGGGTCAAAATGCAATTTTTGAAAGTTAAATAAAATATTATTATTTTAATATTAAAATAGTAAAAGTATTATTTTATTAATAATATTATTTTATTAATAATAATAAAATATTGACAAAAAGGCAGTTTTCTCTAAAAGCTTTAGGAGAGTAGTTTTGTGTCTAGAATTTCCTAATTCTCTTTATTAAATACCTAAGGAGAGGTATAAGAAAGGGTATAGAAGTATGTAAAGTATTGAAACAAGATTTAGAAGCTTGTAATCATGTTAAAAAGAGAGGGAGTTAAAAGCTAAATAGTAGTGTGCTGTTATAATGTTGTGATGTATACAGAGAATTATGAAATGAGATCACTGAGATGTTGTGATTCTTGATTTATGATTGTGGAAAGATGATAAAGAAGATAACAAGTGAAAAATCAAAAGTCAAAGAGAAGAGAGGAAAATTGGATAAAGATAAAGAGTTAAGTCTTATGGCATGATATTCTATTTTATGTTCATCTGCTGCTTTTCCGTTGGCCCTAGAGATCCTGTAGGCCGAAGTTCACCTACAGTGAATATCAATTGTGTATCTCAGGGTGTTGCTCCTGTAGGCCGAAGTTCACCTACAGAGAGTTGTGATACCTGTAAGCCAAAGTTCACTTACAGGGGCGCCATTTCTGTAAGCCGAAGTTCACTTACAGAGGTTCTATTTCTATAGGCCGAAGTTCACCTACAGAAAGTTGTTGTGTTGTGATTGAACTATTCCTGTAAGCCGAAGTTCACTTACAGGAGTGCTATTTCTATAGGCCGAAGTTCACCTACAGAGATAAAGCCATATCTAGGACTTGTTCCTAGGTAATGTCGGGCTGCAGGGTGTAAACCGACATGTGAGCTCATTACCTGCAGTAGGACCAGACATGCATCATATTTATTTGTGCATATTGTAATTGGATTTCCTTTGTGAATAATTCTGTTTAATTGCTAATTGCTATACTTGACGTAGCTGTTCTTGATTGTGCTTGAACCTTATTGCTTGTGTTTGTAACTGAAATTGGTTGAGTTGTGGTGAACTGGATGTGATTGAGCTGTTTGGGCTTGAAGCCATGATTGATCATGTGATGGGCCGAAGGCCTTGATTAGTTTGAGTGTGATTTAGTAAAGTGTGAAATATCAAGTTGGTTCAACATAGACTTAATTAACCTATGTTTGGAACAGGTTGGTCATTCATACCACTGGGAAACTTTTAAGATTCTTTTATCTGAAAAGTGAGTTTTGATTTTGGGTTAATTAACTGATTTCTTTTAAAAAGGTTTTGAGTTTTTGATGGTTAAACCACTGATTTTTAAAGGACTTAGAAACTTTCAAGTGGACAATATAAATGAACTTAACTAATAACCCCGACCTTACTAAGAACTCCCCAGTTCTTACCCCTTCTCTCTCCCTTCTCCCTTCAGATGGAAGCATGAGTACCCTTCTGTAGTTCGCTGATGACACTCTACCTGACTTGAGTTTTGAAGACCTAGAATGTACTTTCCCTCACATTAGTAGTTTAGAGGGACTAGGTGAGTGAAGAGTCTAGGCTAGCCTGGGCACCAGCTTATGGACTCCTTGAACAGGTCAGGGCCTGGGATGTTGTATATATATATATATATATATATATATATATATATATATATATATATATATAAGGTTATTATCTAGCTATATCTAGGGGTGTTCTAACTAAAGATCTATGATCTAATAAAGGCTGGATGACTGAATGATGTCAGTTGTTTGAGATGTATGAATTTATATAAATGTGTGTTTACTTTTGACTGCTTATCTTGTTGTTACTTATGATATCATCTATGTATGTTCATGCCTGACAACTTAAATGTTTTGAGAAAAAAGAATTTACCCCGCAAAATAACAACACTTCAACAACTAATTAGGCTCATATGATAAATAATAGATAATAATTAGGAAGACAAATTAGTAGCACTCAGTTTCCGGTATGATCTAGACATACTGAAAATTGGGTCGTTACATTTTTCATTATGTTTTTCATTCTGTTTTTGATTTCTTAGTTGTTTTTGTGACTTCACATGATCATCAACCTAAAAAAAACATAAAATAGCAATGGAAAATAAATAGATATAATTAAATAGCATTGGGTTGCCTCCCAACAAGCGCTTCTTTAATGTCAATAGCTTGACAGTGAGCTCTCATGGAGCCTCACAGATAATCAGAGCAGGGTTGGGGCCTCTCAACACCAAACTTAGAGTTTGGTTGTGGCCTCCCAACACGAAACTTAGAGTTTGAATGTGGGGGTTTTGTTTGACTCTGTATTGAGAGAAGCTTTTCATACTTCCTCTCCATGGTTACAGAAGGAGACCATTGAGTCTTAAATACAAGGTAGTCCTCATTCAACTGAAGGACCAACTCCCCTCTGTCAACATCAATCACAGCGTTTATTGTGACTAGGAAGGGTCTGCCAAGGATGATGGATTCATCCTCATCCTTCCTAGTGTCTAGGATTATGAAATCAGCAGGGATGTAAAGGCCTTCAACCTTTACTTGCACGTCCTCTACTAGTCCATAAGCCTGTTTCATTGATTTGTCTGCCATCTCTAGTGAGATTCTTGCAGCTTGAGGTTTATCCATTACAGAGAGTGGCATGAGGTTTATCCCTGACCCAAGGTCACACAGAACCTTCTCAAAGGTCATGGTGCCTATGGTACAAGGTATGAAGAATTTTTCGGGATCCGGTTTCTTCTGAGGTAATGTCTGCCTCATTAATGCACTCAGTTCATTGGTGAACAAGGGGTGTTAATCCTCCCAAGTCTCATTACCAAATAACTTGGCATTCAGCTTCATGATTGCTCCTAGATACTTAGCAACTTGCTCTTCAGTGATGTCTTCATCCTCTTCAGAGGAAGAATATTCATCAGAGCTCATGAATGGCAGAAGGAAGTTCAATGGAATTTCTACGGTCTCTGTTTGAGCCTCAGATTCCTTTGGTTCCTCAAAGGGGAACTCCTTTCTGTCCAGAGGACGTCCAATGAGGC
Source organism: Arachis ipaensis (assembly GCF_059453495.1). NCBI lineage: Eukaryota > Viridiplantae > Streptophyta > Magnoliopsida > Fabales > Fabaceae > Arachis > Arachis ipaensis. Next base: position 88,843,073 of record NC_142440.1, on the reverse strand, counting down.
TTTTCTCACTGGGACTCACATCCTCCTCACTCTCTCCAGATTGGCCATATTGGTCATGGTTATGGCCTTGCACTCTCTCTTAGGGTTTTCTTCTGTATTGCTTGGGAGAGTACTGGGAGGAGTTTAAGTAATCTTCTTACTCAGCTGACCCACCTGTGCCTCCAAATTTCTAATGGAGGACCTTGTTTCATTCATGAAACTTAGTGTGGTCTTGGATAGATCAGAGACCATGGTTGCCAGGCCAGAATGGCTCTGTTTAGAATTCTCTGTCTGTTGCTGAGAAGATGATGGAAAAGGCTTGCTATTGCTAAACCTATTTCTTTCACCATTATTATTGAAGCCTTGTTAAGGCCTCTGTTGGTCCTTCCATGAGAAATTTGGATGATTTCTCCATGAAGGATTATAGGTGTTTCCATAGGGTTCTCCCATGTAATTCACCTCTGCCATTGTAGGACTCTCAGGATCATAAGCCTCTTCTTCAGAAGATGCTTCTTTAGTACTGTTGGATGCAGCTTGCAATCCATTCAGACTATGAGAAATCATATTGACTTGCTGAGTTAATATTTTGTTCTGAGCCAATATGGCATTCAGAGTATCAATTTCAAGAACTCCCTTCTTCTGAGGTGCCCCATTGTTCACAGGATTCCTCTCAGAGGTGTACATGAACTGGTTATTTGTAACCATTTCAATGTGTTCCTGAGCTTCTGCAGGGGTTTTCAGATGAAGAGATCCTCCTGCAGAATGGTCCAATGACATTTTTGACAACTCAGACAGACCATCATAGAATATACATATGATGCTCCATTATGGAAGCATGTCAGTAGGACACCTTTTGATCAGTTGGTTATATTTTTCCCAAGCTTCCTAGAGGGATTCTCCTTCCTTCTGTCTGAAGGTTTGGATTTCCACTCTAAGCTTGCTCATCTTTTGAGGTGGAAAGAATTTGGCCAGAAAATCACTGACCAGCTTATCCCAAGAGTTCAGGCTATCCTTAGGTTATGAATCCAACCAAGTTCTAGCTCTGTCTCTTATAGCAAAAGGGAAAAGCATAAGCCTGTAGACCTCGGGATCAACTCCATTGGTCTTGACAGTGTCACAGATTTGCAAAAATTCAGCGAAAAACTTATGAGGATCTTCCATTGGAAGTCCATGAAACTTGCAATTCTGTTGCATTAGAGAAACTAATTGAGGCTTAAGCTCAAAATTGTTTGCTCCAATGGCAGGAATTGAGATGCTTCTTCCATAAAAATTGGAAGTTGGTGTAGTGAAGTCACCAAGCACCTTCCTTGCATTGTTGTTGTTGGGTTCGGCCATGTCTCCTTCTTTTTCGAAAATTTCTGTCAGGTACTCTCCAGAGGGTTGTGCTTTAGCTTCTCTTAGTTTCCTCTTAAGAGTCCTTTCAGGTTCAGGATCAGCTTCAATAAGAATGTCTTTATCCCTGTTCCTGCTCATATGAAAAAGAAGAGAACAAAAAAGAAGAGGAATCCTCTATGTTACAGTATAGAGATTCCTTTATGTGAGTAGAAGAAGAGAAGAATAGAAGAAGAAGAAGAGAAAAATTCGAACACAGTGAAGAAGAGGGGGAAGAATTCGAAAATTAAATAAAAAGAGAAGGAAAAATATTTTTGTTTTTATCTTAATTATTAGTTAGAATTCGAAAATTAAAAAGAGAAATAAAATTAAAATTAAAATTTAAAACAATTAGTTAATTAAAAAGAATTTTGAAAAAAAAAGGTGAGGAGTTTTCGAAAATTAGAGAGAGAAAATTAGTTAGGTAGTTTTGAAAAAGATAAGAATCAAACAAAAAGATGAGATTAATTGGAAAAGATTTGAAAATCAATTTTGAAAAGATAAGAAGTTGGAAAAGATTTTGAAGTTGATTTTGAAAAAGATGTGATTTGAAATTTATATTTGAAAGAGATTTGAAAAAGAAATTTAAAAAGATTTGATTTTGAAAATTGAAGTTGATTACTTGACTAACAAGAAACTAAAAGATATGATTCTAAAATTTAAAGATTGAACCTTTCTTAATAGGCAAGTAACAAACATTAAAAGTTTTGAATCAATCACATTAATTGTTAGTAAAGATTTTGAAAATCATTTTTTTAAAAAGTTTTCGAAAATATTAATAAAAAAAAGATGAGAAAGATTTGATTTTTGAAAAGGTTTTGAAAAGATAGTATTTTTAAATTGAAAATTTGACTTGACTCATAAGAAACAACTAAATTTTAAAAATTTTTGACTAAGTCAAACAAAATTTTCGAAATTTATTTGTAAATAAGGAAAAGATATTTTTTTGATTTTTGAATTTTTAATGAGGAGAGAGAAAAATATCAAAATGACTCAAAACATGAAAATTTAAGATCAAAATAAAAAATATGCATGCAAGAATACTTTGAATGTCAAGATGAACACCAATAACACTTTGAATGTCAAGATGAACACCAATAACACTTTGAATGTCAAGATGAACACCAAGAACTTATTTTTAAAAAATTTTAAGAAAAGAAAGACATGCAAGACACCAAACTTAGAAATTTTTAATGTTGAGACACTAATAACTTGAAAATGCATATGAAAAACAAGGAAAGACACAAAACATAAAATTGCAAAGATCAAACAAAGAAGATCATCAAGAACAACTTGAAGATCATGAAGAACAGTTTCATGTAGGTGTTCTTCAAAAATTTAAAGAAAAATTAAAAAGATGCAATTGACACTAGACTCAAACAAGAAACATCAAATTTTTTGTTTTTATGATTTTATTAATTTTTTTGGTATTTTTCGAAAATTAATTGGTAAAATAAAAATAAGGATTTCAAAATTTCTTATGAGAATTCCAGGAATCATGCAATGTTAGTCTAAAACTCCGGTCCAGGAATTAGACATGGCTTACTAGCCAGCCAAGCTTTCAGTGAAAGCTTCGGTCCAAAACACTAGACATGGCCAATGGCCAGCCAAGCTTTAGCATACAAATCAGGCATACAACAGCTGAATTGATGAGAATCAAAAAGCTCTTGTGATGATGAGTTGAAACCTCGGTTCAAAAGATTAGACATGGCTTCACAGCCAGCAAGACTTCAACAGATCATCATGAAACTCTAGAATTCATTCTTAAAAATTCTGAAGCCATAGAATAATTTATTTTTTTTGTATTTTTCGAAAATAAAAAGCTTAAAAATAAAATAAAATAAAATAACCTAATCTGAGCAATAAAATGAACCGTCAGTTGTCCAAACTCGAACAATCCCCAGTAACGGTGCCAAAAACTTGGTGCACGAAATTGTGATCTCAATGGCACCAAAAACTTGGTACGCACTATCATAATCTCAATTCTTCTTCACAACTTCACACAACTAACCAGCAAGGGCACTGGGTCGCCCAAGTAATAAACCTTACGTGAGTAAGGGTCGATCCCACGGAGATTGTCGGCTTGAAGCAAGCTATGGTCATCCTTGTAAATCTCAGTCAGGCGGATTCAAATGGTTATGGGATTTTGATAATTAAAATATAAATAAAATATAAAATAAGATAGAGGTACTTATGCACTTCATTGGTAAGAATTTAAGATAAGCGTATGGAGATGTTTTGTTCCTTCTGAATCTCTGCTTTCCTATTGCCTTCATCCAATCATTCATACTCCTTTCCATGGCAAGCTGTATGTTGGGGGATCACCGTTGTCAATGGCTACCGTCCGTCCTCTCAGTGAAAATGGTCCAAGTGCGTTGTCACCGGACGGCTAATCATCTGTCGGTTCTCACTCATGCTGGAATAGGATCCGTTGATCCTTTTGCGTTTGTCACTACGCCCAGCACTTGTGAGTTTGAAGCTCGTCACAGTCATCCCTTCCCAGATCCTACTCGGAATACCACAGATAAGATTTAGACTTTCCAGATCTCAAGAATGGCTGCCAATAATTCTAGCCTATACCACGAAGGTTTTAATCTTAGATTAGAAATCCAAGAGATACACATTCAAGCTTGGTTTCATGTAAAACGGTAGTGGTTGTCAGGCACGCGTTCATAGGTGAGAATGGTAATGAGCATTACATAATCATCACATTCATCATGTTCTTGTCTGCGAATGAATATCTTAAAGAAGAAATAGGCTTGAGTTGAATAAAAAAACAATAGTACTTTTCATTAATTCATGAGGAACAGCAGAGCTCCACACCTTAATCTATGGGGTGTAGAAACTCCACCGTTGAAAATACATAAGTGAAAATAGTCTAAGCATGGCCGAATGGCCAGCCTCAAAGGTCTAACAACTAAACGTCCAAAGATCGATAGATTTACCAAAGATTTAAATTTAATAGTAAAAAGTCCTATTTATACTAAACTAGTTACTAAGGTTTACAGAGATGAGTAAATGATACAGAAATCCACTTCCGGGCCCACTTGGTGTGTGCTTGGGCTGAGCATTGAGCTTTCATGTGTAGAGACTTTTTTTGGAGTTAAACATCAGGTTGTAGCCTGTTTCTGGCGTTTAACTCTGATTTGCAACCTGTTTTTGGTGTTTAACTCCAGAATAGGGCAGGAAGTTGGCGTTTGAACGCCAGTTTCCGTCGTTAAAACTCGGGAAAAGTATGGACTATTATATATTTCTAGAAAGCACTGGATGTCTATTTTCCAACACAGTTGAGAGCGCACCAATTGGGTTTCTGTAGCTCCAGAAAATCCATTTTGAGTGTAGGGAGGTCAGAATCCAACAGCATCTGCAGTTCTTCTTCAGCCTCTGAATCAGACTTTTGCTCAAGTCCCTCAGTTTCTGCCAGAAATTACCTAAAATCATAGAAAAACACACAAATTCATAGTGAAGTCCAGAAATGTGATTTTTATTTAAAAACTAACTAAATCATACTAAAAATTATGTAAAAACAATGCCAAAAAGCGTATAAATTATCCGCTCATCACAACACCAAACTTAAATTGTTGCTTGTCCCCAAGCAACTGAAAATCAAATAGGATAAAAAGAAAAGAATATACTATAAATTCTGAAATATCAATGAAACTTAGCTCCAATTTAGATGAGCGGGGCTAGTAGCTTTTTCCCTCTGAACAGTTTTGGCATCTCACTTTATCATTTGAAGTTCAAAATGATTGGCATCTATAAGAACTTAGAATTTAGATAGTGTTATTGATTCTCCTAGTTCAGTATGTTGATTCTTGAACACAACTACTTTATGAGTCTTGGTCGTGGCCCTAAGCACTTTGTTTTCCAGTATTACCACCAGATACATAAATGCCACAGACACATAACTGGGTGAACTTTTTCAGATTGTGACTCAGCTTTGCTAAAGTCCCTAATTAGAGGTGTCCAGGGTTCTTAAGCACACTCTTTTTTTTTGCTTTGGACCTCAACTTTAACCGCTCAGTCTCAATGATGACAAGTCATCTTAGCCTAGTTTCACTAGTCTTTTTCTTTTGTTTTCAATTGAATTATGCACTTTCTTGAGCTACGAGTAAGCTAATTTGGGTAAATTCTCATGCTTCCTTTGATTGAATCGACCATGTATGAATTCATGCTATTTCATGAGGTTTTATGCTATAATTGTCACATATTATGATAAAATGAATATCTCATGATTTTAAGCATAGCTTTGATGTGTTTGGTTGATTAATGATAGGTGAAGAAAGCTTGGAGAAAGGTTGAAGCAAGAAGGAATGGCTAGGAGTAAAGAGAGGACAATGGAATAAGTGAAAATGAACCAGGAAGCAAAAAGTTGGACCAAAAGTTAGCCTCAAACTTTTGCACAAACTTTTGGGTGAAAAGTTAGCCCCAACGTTAGCCCTTAACTTTTGGGCTAACGTTGGCACATGAAAGTTACTCCCTGGGCACCAAAAGTTTGCGCCAACGTTAGCCCCTAACTTTGTGGCTAACGTTGGCATGAGAAAAACACTCCCTGGGCACCAAAAGTTTGCGCCAACGTTAGCCCCTAACTTTTGGGCTAACGTTGGCATGAGAAAAACACCCCCTGGCCACCAAAAGTTTGCTGCTGAGTTTGCTGGTATAGCTGTTTGTTTTGATTCATGATTGCTCTCACTCCTTCAAGATTCATTACTTCCTTTTCTGAAATTGCATTCCGTGGTGTCTCAAATGAGTGTTGGTTATTGGCTCTTTTGTCATTGAACTCTGCAGTTCCTTGGATGGTTGCTGTTGCCTTGAGTAGGCCATTTGAGAAGTAATCTACTGCTCTTCTTGTTTCTGAGGTTAATCCTTCATAGAACACTTGAAAATCCACCTTATCATTTGCTTTCTTGTATCTCTCCCATGCTTTGAACAGTGGTTCTTCCTCTCTTTGTATGAATGGATGTACTCCTTCTTTCATCTTGATGTGTTGTTGGGGTGAGGAGAATTTGGCTAGAAACTTGGCAACCAATTCATCCCAACTAGTTATACTTCCTTGGGGAAAGGTCTCAAGCCATTGTGCCGCTTCATCCTTCAGTGAGAAGGGGAATAACAAGAGCTTAATGGTATCATGGTCTACACCATTGAGATTGACAGCCCCACAAGTTTTCAGAAAAATGGATAGGTGCTGTTTAGGGTCCTCCAAGGAATTTCCACCATAGGAACAATTGTTCTCTATTAGTGTAATGAGTTGTGGCTTCATGTTGTGATGTTCTTCTTTCTCAGAAACTCCTTCTTCGATGATATCCTTCCTTTTGGCTGCTCTTCTTCCCTATGACATATAAATCAACAACGGAACACACAGTGATACTTTTGCAAATTAAGTATAGTCAGTTGAGACAAAACTTCAAACAGTTAGTGGGTTAGTCAAAAATTAAAGAAAAAGTGCTTGATCTAAACTGCCACCTCACTTAATCATTGTCAATCTAGTCAATCCCCAGCAACGGCGCCAAAAATTTGATGGGATATTTTAGCGAGAAAACGAATTTCTCCAAAACACCCAAAACTAACCGGCAAGTGCACCGGGTCGCATCAAGTAATAATAACTCACGGGAGTGAGGTCGATCCCACAGGGATTGAAGGATTGAGCAATTTTAGTTTAGTGGTTGATTTAGTAGAGCGAATCAAGATTTGGTTGAGTGATTTGTGATTTGCAGAATTTAAATTGCATGGAAAGTAAAGGGAATGGGTAATTGACATGAAATTAAAGAGAACAGGAATTTAAATGCTGAATCTTAAAGAACAAGAAATTAAATGGCAGAAACTTAGAACGCAAGAAATGTAAATTGCAGAATCTTAAAGTGCAAGAAATGTAAATAGCTTGAATTGTAAAGGGAATTGGGAGTTGGATTTGCAGAAATTAAACGAGGGAAAGTAAATTGCAACCAACAGAGAAGTAAAAGAACACTTGGATTGAACAGGATCTAAAAACAGAATTGTAAATAAGCATGAAAACAGTAAACAGGGAATGGGAAATGGGGAATCCGGATCTCAGGACCGTAGAGACTAGATAACCAAGTCTAGATCTCAATGCCTTCCTAGATCCAACAAGAACAATTGCAAAGGAATTGTAAATTGCAAAGAAAGTAGATGAAGAACAATTAACAGAAATTAAATTCAATAAGCAGTAGAAGAAACAGAGAGATCTTTGGATGAGATTGAAACAGAATTCCTTCAATTCTCCAACCCAAGATCCAAGACAATTTCAATTGAAATTGAAAGCAATAAAACTAAGAGGAAGAGAGTGGAATTCTCCTTCCCCGAAACTAAGAAATTAAAGATCACTCAATATCCAAAGCTCTCCGAAAACTATTATGAAAACTCCAAAAAGGAAAGCTCCCTAAGAACTTGAATTTTATCCTATTTATACACTTTCTTCAAATGATCTTCAAGCCTTGAGTTGGGCCTTTGCTCTTGGTGGAATTGGGTTGAGAGAGGCATTGGTTGATTGCTCTTGGAGTCTGGAGAGGAACCAAAGTGAACCAAGTGAACCGGGTTGGAGTTTTGCAAAAGTTTGAGTAAAAGTTTGAGCAAAAGTTTGAGGCAAACTTTTGGTCCAACTTTTCATATCAGCCCCCATGTTTTGCTGATACCCACGTTGGTGCAAAAGTTAGGGGTCTAACTTTTGCTCCAACGTTGGCCTTCCTTAGTGCACTTATGGCGCCAACGTTAGCCCAAAAGTTAGGGGCTAACGTTGGCGCAAACTTTTGCTTCCCCTTTGTGTTTTTCATGTGCCAACGTTAGCCCAAAAGTTAGAGGCTAACGGTGGCGCAAACTTTTGGTGGCCAGGGGGTGTTTTTCTCATGCCAACGTTAGCCCAAAAGTTAGGGGCTAACGTTGGCGCAAACTTTTGGTGCCCAGGGAGTGTTTTTCTCATGCCAACGTTAGCCACAAAGTTAGGGGCTAACGTTGGCGCAAACTTTTGGTGCCCAGGGAGTAACTTTCATGTGCCAACGTTAGCCCAAAAGTTAGGGGCTAACGTTGGGGCTAACTTTTCACCCAAAAGTTTGTGCAAAAGTTTGAGGCTAACTTTTGGTCCAACATTTTGCTTCCTGGTTCATTTTCACTTATTCCATTGTCCTCTCTTTACTCCTAGCCATTCCTTCTTGCTTCAACCTTTCTCCAAGCTTTCTTCACCTATCATTAATCAACCAAACACATCAAAGCTATGCTTAAAATCATGAGATATTCATTTTATCATAATATGTGACAATTATAGCATAAAACCTCATGAAATAGCATGAATTCATACATGGTCGATTCAATCAAAGGAAGCATGAGAATTTACCCAAATTAGCTTACTTGTAGCTCAAGAAAGTGCATAATTCAATTGAAAACAAAAGAAAAAGGCTAGTGAAACTAGGCTAAGATTACTTGTCATCAATGTGAAAACGTTTATTTTGATAATTTTGTGGTCAAAATGCAATTATTAAAAAGTTTGGGGTTGAAAGTTAATTAATAGAAAGTTGAGGGGCCAAAGTGCAAATATTAAAAGTTAAGGGGTCAAAATGCAATTTCGAAAAAGTTCAATGATCAATATGCAATTTTTGAATGTTGAATAAAATATTATTATTTTAATATTAAAATATTAAAATATTATTTTATTGTTAATATTATTTTATTAATAATATTATTTTATTATTAATAATAAAATATTGATAAAAAGACAGTTTTTCCTAAAAGCCTCAAGAAGGCAGTTTTGAGTCCAGAATTCCTTAATTCTCTTTATTAAACACCTAAGGAAGAGTTCAAGAGAAAGTATTGAGGTATGTATGGTAATGAAAAAGGTTTTAGAAACTTTCATACATGTTGGAAAGAAAAGGAATTAAAAGCTATATAGCAGTGTGCTTGACCTTACAGAGTAAGCAGAAAATTGTAAAATGAGCTCACTGTGATGTTGTGATGCTTGATTTATGATTGTGGAAAGATAATGAAGATGATTGCTAAGTGATGAAAAGTATGGTAGAGATGTAACCAAGATTGATTTATGTTGTGATGCTTGATTTATGTTGTGATGCTTGATTTATGCCCATATTGTGATGTTGCTTCCCAGACAGGCTGCGGTAGAGATGTACCAGCCCTGCAAGCTGAATTCTTGGTAGAGGCCTGACTCGCATACCTGTGGTATATTGAGATTTGAGCAAATACCAGCCCTGCAAGTTGAGAGTACTTGGTAGAGGGTATGCGGTACTTAATCTGGGATTAAGTTCTGGGAAGGCCTTATCTGACCTGGAGGGTCGAATTGCGTCGGGTGCGGGTCGAAACTGACAAATGAGCTCATTACCTGCAGTAGGATCAGACATGCATCATACTTGTTTGTGCATATTTTAATTGGTTTGCCTATGTGAACAACTCTGTTTAATTGCTAACTGCTATACTTGACGTAACTGCTCTTGATTGTGTTTGAACCTCATTACTTGTGTTTGTAACTAATTGTTTGGATTGTGGTGATTGGATGTTGATTGAGTTGTTTGGGCCTAAGGCTGTGGTTGGTTTGTTTGAGGTCTAGCTTTGTATAAAGTATCTGACTGATTCGGCATAGACTTAATGAACCTATGCTTGGAACAAGATGATCATTTATACCGCGTAGGTAACTTCTTTTATGTTTATAGTCTAGTAAAGTATGAAAAATCAAACTCTTACAGCATAGACTTAAATGAACCTATGCTTGGGACAAGTTGGTCATTCATACCATTAGGAAACTTTTCAGATTCTTATATCTGGAAAAGAAGTTTGGATTTATGGTTAATTAACTGATTTCTTTTGAAAAGGTTTTGAATATTTGATTGTTAAACCATCAATTTTCAAAGGATTTAGAAACTTGCAAACGGACATTATAAATGGACTTAACTATGAACCCCGACCTTACTAAGAACTCCCCAGTTCTTACCCCTTACACCTCTTCAGATGGACACGGGAGTCCTGCCCTACGAGATTAATCATCCGTACATCCACGACGACCCAGTGCGCAGCTACGAGTATTACATCCGATGTGCAGCACCTTGTGTATGTAATTATATAGTACGTGACCCTGAGATCGAGGATATCTCTTCTGGTAGCAATGAGCCAGATGGGGCACCAGCGAGCAGGCATCATCACCTACCCAACGGTTTTCTGTGAGGGGCTTTTGGATCAGAGACGAGGAGACTTTTGAGGCGTCCATTCTAACCACGGTACCTTAGAGTGTTTCCCTCACTTGTACTAGCATGCTCAGAGGGAATAGGCATGTCATAGAGTTAGCCTAGCCTGGGTGCCAGCTTAGGGGCTTTTGGACAGGCCAGGCCCCGGGACGTCTTATATATATATGTGTATATATTATATGAGTCACTAACTGAAGGATGCTGTGTTATAATTCCTTACTGGTATAACTGAGCTGCTTCTACATTATGATGTATATTGTGGTGTGATATTCTATGTATTACCTTTTACAATTCCTTGAATGTGTGTACTCATGTTTCATTGTTATACTCTATGTATGCGACTCTAAACTACTATTGTTTTAAAAAAAATTACTCGAAACTCGCGAGGTGTTAACAACGAACAGGCTTATATTTATTAAATATTACTTAAGTTGGGGAAACAAGTTGGTAATGTTCAACTTTTAGTATGATCATGACATGCTGGAAGTTGGGCCGTTACACATATAGCTCCTGAGGATCAGGAAAAGACCACTTTTACATGTCCTTTTGGGACTTATGCTTACAAGAGAATACCCTTTGGCTTGTGCAATGCACCAGCTACCTTCCAAAGGTGCATGATGAGTCTTTTCTCTGATCTTATTGAGGACTGTATGGAAGTTTTTATGGATGATTTTAGTGTATATGGAGATTCCTTTAGCCTTTTCTTAGATGGATTATCTAGAGTATTAGATAGATGTGTCAGTATAAACCTTGTATTAAATTTTGAAAAATGTCACTTTATGGTAAAACAAGGTATTGTACTAGGACATGTTGTGTCTAATACTGGCATTTCGGTAGATCCGGCAAAGGTGGATGTTATTTCTAGTTTACCTTACCCCTCCTCTATGAGGGAAGACCGTTCGTTCCTTGGCCATGCAGGTTTTTATAGGAGATTCATTAAGGACTTCAGTAAGGTAGCACTTCCCTTATCCAAACTACTGCAGAAGGATATTGAGTTCGAGTTCAGTGAGGATTGCAAACAAGCGTTTGATAAGCTGAAAACCGTCCTGACTCAAGCTCCAATTGTGAGAGGACCAGACTAGAGCCAGCCATTTGAAATAATGTGCGACGCCTCCAACCATGCAGTAGGAGCAGCACTGGCTCAGCGTGAAGGTAAGGACTCCTTTGTTATTGCTTATGCGTCTAAAACTTTAGATGCCGCTCAGTCCAATTACACTACTACTGAGAAAGAGCTTCTTGCTATTGTTTTTGCTCTGGATAAATTCCGAGCCTATTTACTTGGTACGAAGGTAGTAGTGTACTCAGACCACGCAGCTCTAAAGTATATATTAGCTAAAAAGGAGTCCAAACCAAGGCTTATACATTGGATACTACTATTACAAGAATTTGATTTAGAAATTAAGGATAGGAGTGGTAACTAGAATTTAGTGGCAGACCACTTGAGTTGCCTTGAGCACATTAAAGATGACCCCATTCCTATAGCTGATAATTTCCCATTTGATAACCTGCAAGCAGTATCTGAGGTAGTCCCTTGGTATGCACCTGTAGCTAATTATCTAGTTAGCCGTACCTTTCCTTCAAACCTTTCTAAGCATCAAAGAGACAAGCTGAAAAGTGAGTCTAAATATTATATATGGGATGACCCATATTTATGGAGATATGGTGCTGACCAGGTAATTAGACAGTGTGTGCCTCAATCAGAATTCCAGTCCATCTTAGAGGCCTGTCACTCATCTGAGAGTGGAGGACATTTTGGCCCTCAAAGAACAGCTAGAAAAATCTTAGACTGTGGATTCTAGTGGCCTACTCTTTTTAGAGACGCTGCTGAATTTTGTAGATCTTGTTTCCCTTGCCAAAAATTTGGTAATATATCCAAGAGGGATGAGATGCCTCAACAAATTATGCTTTTTTGTGAAATTTTTGATGTTTGGGGCATTGACTTCATGGGTCCATTTCCAAATTCTAATGGTTATCTTTATATATTGTTAGCTGTGGATTACGTTTCCAAATGGGTGGAAGCAATTCCTACCCGCACTGATGATGCTAACACTGCTGTTTCCTTTGTGAGAAACCACATTATTTGGGGCTTTGGATCACCACAAGCAATCGTGAGCTATCAAGGCACCCATTTTTGTAACAGGAGACTAACAGGATTAATAAAGAAGCATGGGATAATTCATAAGGTTGCAACAACCTACCATCCTCAGACTAATGGGCAAGCCGAGGTGTCAAATAGAGAGATAAAGCGTATCTTGCAGAAGATAGTCAAACCTCATAGAAGAGACTGGAGCACCAGGGTACAAGATGCACTCTGGGCATACAGAACAACTTACAAAACACCCATTGGGATGAGTCCTTTCTGCTTAGTTTATGGAAAAGCTTGTCATCTCCCTGTTGAAGTAGAGCACAAAGCCTTTTGGGCAGTAAAGGAGTGCAACATGGGAATTGAAAAAGCCGAAGCTGAAAGGAAGTTGCAACTGCAAGAACTGAAAAGCCTTCGCCTAGAAGCTTATGAGAACTCCAGACTATACAAGGAGAAGATGAAGGCTGTACATGATCAGCACATCAAGAGAAAAGAGTTCCAACCTGGGGATTTAGTCCTCTTTTACAAATCTCGACTGAGGCTCATGCCAGGCAAGTTGAGATCAAGGTGGGAAGGTCCATACAGAGTAGAGAAAGCCGAACCGTACGGAGTTTTTCACCTAAGTCATCCTTCAAGCTCTGAACTTATCAAAGTTAATGGACAACGTTTAAAGCTGTACCATGGCGAGAAGATGAAGAAAAACAACGAGCTCGAGATCTTCCTCTTGGAAGATCCCCACATAGCCGAAGACTGAGCTTGTGGAGCGTCCAACTTACGGACGTTAAAGCAAAGTGCTAGGTGGGAGACAACCCACCATGGTATGATTGTTCTTTTCTTTATTCTTAGTTTTCCTATTCAATAACTCTTCTCTTTATTAGTGCATTTCGTGCATCTGTATTTACATACTTTTATTTAAATAAATAAATAAATAAATAAATTCATGCGACGCGACCACCTCATTGACGCGTTCGCGCCGCAAGTGATTGGAGAAAATAATAAAACGAACAGAGAGTCACGCGAGAGCGTGGCTGGAGGCGTGCCCATGGCACAAATCATCCCACGCGACCGCGTCGCTACCGCGTCCGCGTCAAGTGGGAACATTGGCCTCCCACGCGACCACGTCAGTCACGCGGCCGCGTGCCCTGGAATTCGACGTGAAAAGGGTGCACGACCGAAAGTTGTGCTAGAGTGGTGCTGGATTGGCGCTGAACGCATAATTTTTCCCACGCGGACGCATGGCTCACGCGTCCGCGTCGTATCCTTCTAATGGCCACTCACGCGATCGCGTCACCCTATATTTGGTAAAAGTAAAATTTCAAACAGAGAGTTGTGCGAGCGCGAGGCTGCCCTCGCACTAGTAGCATAAAACGGGTCATGCGACCTCGTGACCGATGCGACCGCGTCAATTAGTATAAGTGCAAGTCGCGCGACCGCGTGCCCCACGCGACCGCGTCGCTTGCGCTGCACAGCTTCCCTGATTTGCTAATTATCTTATCTTTTTTTCCCCAAATCCTATTTTCTGTTTTCCCTCCTTATTTCTTCCTTCTCCCTTCTTCCATCTTTCTCACTTTCTACTCTCTCTCTCTCTCACCCCATTAACAAGGTTTTCTTTTCTTCTTTCCCCCTTACTTTTCTATTATTCTTCTTATTTTTTTTCTCTATGTTATCTTCCTTTTTTTTCTTTTTACTTTCATTATCCATATTTCCTTTTTAAAGGGTTGCTTGCATGTTCACTTTAATACTTTCTATACCTTATTTACCATGCATGCTATGTGTTTGTGAAAAAGCCAATATGGCATTATGGATTTTTCTACGTTATTCTATTTTACTATTAAATGCTTTTTTTTCACAAAACCCCTTTCTTATTTTATTTGTTAAAAATAATTGTCAATACAAACGTGATGGTTTGTTACGAGTGATGCTTGATCTATGCTACTCATGCCTTTGCCAGCATGCCAATAAATATCTTGCATCTAATTACCCAAACACGCACTTGCTTTATTCCCTTTGATGAACTTTTCACATGTAGTCATGACCATGTGTTCACTTCATTCATCTTTAATGTGCATTGATTGCCACCCATACCATCATATTCCTTGCTTTACCCCTTGACATTTTGACATACTTCCTCTTTTCTCCCTTTTCAGGATGGCCACCAAGAATGAAAAAGAGAAAGCTACTCCCAAACCACCATCAAGAAGAGGAACAAAAAGAGTATTAGTGGCAGAGCCCTCTTCAACTGCGGTTAAATCCTCAACAAAAAGATCTAAGAGGATTTCCCAATCGCTACTGTGAGCAGATGTTCTCCATCCTGGCAGAAAGGAGTTACAACAACGAATACCTTCTTCTCCTCCCAAACCATATTGCTACCTTTGTTGAGCCACAAATTGCACAAAGACAATGGGATTTCCTACAGAGACAGCCGAGGCAGGTCAATCTTTCTTGGGTAGTCGAGTTCTACACCAACTTCCACCTGCCAACCCTACAGTTTGTCTTTGTCCATCATAAGCAAGTCCCCATTACAGAAGAGGCCATTCAAAGAGCTCTAGGTCTTCCCCCTGTTCCAGAAGGATTGGACGCCTTTCAAGAAGCCGCACTCAAGCGCCAGATGTACCAATTTGACTGGGACGCCGTTCTCAGAGTTATCACACTACCTGGCAGCCGTTGGATCTACGGATACCATCGTACCCTCCCTAAGGGAATATCGGCTTCAGCACTTACCTTGGAGGCTCGCCTATGGGCACAGATCATGTCCCATTACGTCTTTCCGAGCACTCACGAGTCCTCCTTCACTGCGGATATGGCCGTTCTACTTTGGTGCATCCTTACAGACTAACCTCTGAATCTACCGAGACATATCCGGAATGCCATGGGACCTGTGCAAATTACGGGCAACTTACCTTTTCCCGCCTTGGTCTCAGATCTTATCTCAATAGCCGGAGTCTCCTACAGAGCTGGGCACACTAAAGCCATGCTTCCACGGGATGATCAGTATGTCCCTAACGGGAAATACATCAGACCTCCACCAGCCGCCACAAGCCATCAGACTGAACCAGTTGAAGATATTCCTTCTTCCACACTACAAGCACCTACAACAGACCAACTGCTCCATCAGATACTCGAAAGATTGGATCGGTAGGAACATAAAGCTAAGATAAGAGAGCGTCGCAACAAGCGCCGATTCACATACCTCAAGGAGCTGATTATGGGAAAATTCAAGGACTCAGACACCCCGAACTCCACCTCCTTTACCAGCACAAGAAACCATGATGGTCCCGACTGTTGAGATACTACTACCAGCCCACCTTTGTTTCTGATAGATGGCACCGAGGACGGTGCAAAGCCTTAAGTGTCGGGAGGTCGGTCAGTACCTGACTTCCGGAGGTAATTTCTCTTCCCTAAACACCAATAAATTACGATATTTAGTTAGTTTTTCTTTTGTAGCATAGGATAAATTGCATAGTAATAGGTTAGTTGCATGCATGTTCTACTTGATTGAAAAGATAATAAGTTTTCCTCTAAGACCCTATTTTGGGAACAAAATTTCACTAACTTTAATTAAAACTTTTATGTTAAAATTTGCTTGAAGTTGTATTTGGAACATGATTTTTAAGCTAAAAAACACACAACCTGTGAGATTTGAGCCTTTATGCATGGTTACATTATTTAACCATAATTATTTTATTCTTGTGTGTTTACTTCTCTATGATTGTAATCTATATTTTGTTTCATCCTATATGTCCAATGTTTATTATATTTATATGTTTGCATATGATTGAGGCCATTATTTGTTTAAACTCACTTATCCAAATCAAACCTACCCTTTCAATTACCTTTGTTAGCCACTTTGAGCCTTTAAATCCCATTTGTTCTATATTTTACCACATCACTAGCCTTAAGCGGAAAAACAATTATATATCCCAAATTGAATCTTTGGTTAGCTTAAGATAGAATTTTGTGTGCTAATTAAGTATGGGAAATTGTGGGAACAAAAGATAATAAGGGAATATGTCATGATAATATAATGGGAATTTGGATACCTACTCATGTAAAACTATAAGAATTAAAAATCTATGTGCATTGATAAGCTATGTTTATTTTTATGTCTACGTTAAAAAAAAAACAAAAAAACAAAAAAACCAAAAATATTCAATAAATAAATAAGGGGACAAAATTAACCCAATGTAAAGTTAATGAAAAATCAATGCATGTATGATAAAATTAAAATAAAAAGTTGATACACGAGTATGAAATGTGAAAGGGAAATTCTAGGCAGCTAGGTATGAATTCTAAAGTTATATAGAATATATATATAGGTTATGTTAAAGCTTGGGTTAATTAAAGATTTAGTTTATAAGCTTACTTAGCCATATATGTATCCTTACCATTACCTTGGCCCCATTACAACCTTGAAAAGACCTCATAATGTTTACATTGGTATATTAAATGTTGTTGATTGATTAGGAGAAGAACAAAAAAATTAGAAAGCATGATTAGAGAAGGATAGAGTGATTGCCCTATACACTAGAGAGATTAGAGCATACATACATCATCAGTGAGGGTTCAATGCTTAAAACTCTACGTTCCCTGCTTTCATGAGCTACCTTCTTGCATTTTTATCTGTTCTTACTGTATAAGAATTGACTTAGTGGAATTTGATTTGTAATTGTTTTGAAGAGCTTATTTACTATTGATCAAGTGGACAAGAATCATATAGTTGCATTCACATATATTGGTTGCATTGCATTGCATGAGTTTTACATGTTCCTACTCATTTATTTTATCTCCTTCAACTAAGCATGAGGACATGCTAATGTTTAAGTGTGGGGAGGTTGATAAACCACTATTTTATGGTTTATAATGTGTTTAATTGTGTGGTTTTATCATGATCTTTTCCCACTTATTCATATAATTAGCATGCATTTATATTTCCTTCCTAAAAGTATTACATGATTGAAAACTTGCTTCCTAGAGACTTTTAATTATGTATTTTACTTCTCCTTTATTCCATTCGATGCCGTGATCTGTGTGTTAAGGGTTTCAGGCTATATAGGGCATGAATGAGTTGGAGATTGGCAAGGAAGCTTGCAAAAATGGAAGGAACACAAGAAATTGAGGAGATGACCAGCGAGAAGTGACGCAGCCGCATGGCTCACGCGACTGTGCGAAAGAGAGGAAATCGCAGTGATGCGGCCGCATGGCTCACGTGACCGCGCGGATCGGAATAGCACAAGTGACGCGGAGGCGTGGACGACGCGTTCGCGTGGCAGGGCAAAACGCCGAATGACGCGTCCGCATGAATGACGCGATCGAGTGACGTGCACGATCTTCATAATCTGCAGAATTCGCTGGGGGCGATTTTGGGCCTTGCTTTGACCCAGTTCTTGGCCCAGAAAAGCAGACTAGAGCCAGAGAACATGCAGGAACCAACAACAACATTCATTCTACACAATTTTTAGTTTTTAGATCTAGTTCTACTCCTCCTCTAGGTTTTTCTCTCTACACATTCATAGTTCTTAGGATTTTACTTATATTGCTTTTTGCATTGGGATATTGAGAAGAGTTATTACCTCATCAAGACTTCGTCATTCTAGTTCGTTTTCTTTACTTGGCTCTACTCTTCTATGTCCTTTAATTTACTCAATTTTACTATTGGATTATTTTAGAATTTATTAATACAAGAATTACTTTTATTTTTAATTAATTTCTTTGATTTTTATTTATCATGTCTTTCTTTAATTCCCTTTCCTATGTTATGAGTTCTACATTCACAATGAGCGAGTAGTTCCCAATGATGGGGAGTTGATTGAAAGGAACTCTTGAGTTAGAATGCTCAAAAGAAAAATTGTAATTGGGTGTATGGTTGGATTGCCCTCTAGTCACTGACACCAATCCCTTTTAATTGAGTGGGTTGGAACTTGTGAATAGAAGTAGCATTCCAACTTGTTTGACTTTTCCTTACCTAGTAAGGGATAACTAAACAAGACAACATACAATTATCAATTAATCTTGAGAGTACTTCAACAAGAATAGGGCTTCCAACTAATCTACTCCCAGTCAAGGCTTTTATTTAAATTATTTAATTTCTCTAATTTAATTTCCTGTTTATTCAACTCAAACCTTTTTTGAAAACAACTGATTAATAAAATAGCACACCTTTCTGCAACTCGTTAGGAGATGACCTGGGATTCATACTCCCAGTATTTTAATTTTAATTTTTGTATCATCCTTCTAAATTGATAAGCGGATTTCTGGTTGGTTAAGAACTATACTTGCAACGCATATCTTATAACAATTCTTGACTCGCCAATTTTCATCATGCCACATAGCCCAAAAAGCGTAGCCGTAGTCTAAGGCATCATTTTTTTTCACTTTTGGCTACACTTTTCAAGTGTACCTGAATGGGTGTTTTTCTTGTAGTGGGTTTGGAAGTATCGCTAAGAAGAGTAAGATGCCCCAACAAACAATGTTGTTTTGCGAAATTTTTTATGTTTGGGGTATTGACTTTATGGGGCCTTTTCCAAATTTTAATGGTTTCATGTACATTCTACTTGCTGTTGACTATGTTTCCAAGTGGGTGGAGGCAATCCCCACTAGAACCAATGATGCTAATGTAGTGCTTTCTTTTGTTCGGAATAATATTATTTGCTGCTTTGGATCACCACGAGCAATCGTGAGTGATCAAGGCTCGCACCTTTGTAACAAAAGGATAGCAAGGTTAATGAAGAAGTATGGCATCATCCATAAGGTAGCCAAAGCGTAACACCCCCAAATGAACGGCCAAGCCGAGGTCTCCAATCGGGAAATCAAGCGCATATTGGAAAAGGTTGTGATGCGCTTTGGGCTTACCGGACGACGTATAAAATGCCAATTGGTATGAGCCTGGTCCGGTTGGTCTATGGGAAGGCTTGCCATCTCCCGGTGGAAATAGAACATAAAGCTTATTGGGCCGTAAAAGTGTTAAACACAGGATTTGGGGTTGGAGTTGAAAGGAAGCTACAGTTGGTGGAGCTTGAGAAACTTCGATTGGAAGCCTATGAGAATTCAAGGCCTTACAAGGAGAAGATGAAAGCGGTGCATGATAGAAACATAAGAAGAAGAGAGTTTAGAGCTGGTGAGTTAGTTCTCCTCTATAACCCTAGGTTGAGGTTGATGCCAGAAAAGTTAAGGTCAAGGTGGGAAGGTCCTTATCGAGTGGAGAAAGCGGAGCCTTATGGGGTCTACCACCAAGGACACCCTTCAAGCCCCAACATGTTCAAAGTGAATGGTCACCGTCTCAAGCTATACCATGGAGAAAAGATGAAAAGCAACAAAGAGGTTGAGGTGTTCCTTCTTGAGGACGCACCCGAAGGCGAAGAGATTTGAGCTCATGACCGTCCAACTTAAGGACGTTAAACAAAAGTGCTAGGTGGGAGACACCCCACCATGGTATGATCTACCTTTGCTTAAAGTTTTTTGCACATAGCTTGTAGAATTTTTGTACCTTTGGTGATTGCTTGATTTGTGAGTTTGTTCATAGTAGGGTTGATTTTTGCTTGATTTTTGTGTTAAATTGCTTATGAGGAGTTCATTAATAATGGTTTGATTGAATTAAGATGTGAAAAATGCTTAAGGTTGAGTGTTACATGAGGTTTTTGATGTTTTTGACCCTTTTAGCATGCATTACAATCAAATTGTGCTACAATTGCCCCTCTTCATGTGTATGAAAAAAAAAGGGCATCCACGTGCAAGCCTGCTATACGCGTACGCGTGGACGTGTTTTCGGAGCTCCTGGTACTAAAACCAGAGAGTTGTGCCTCCTCTGTGCCCACTTTGTGCCTGGGGCACAACCGTGACCTACGTGTAAGCGTGTATGACGCCTACGTGTCACCCTGCAAATTCGAACACCCACGCGTAAGCGTGGGCGACACGTACGCCTCGCTTGTGAATTTTGGACACTCTGGTACAAAACCCAGAGAGATATGCCCCCTTTATGCCAAAACTATGCCAGGCAACCCACGCGTACGCGTGGGAGACGCTTACGCGTCGCCTTCCATCTCTGTCCATCCATGCGTACACGTGGAGTGCGCGCACGCGTCGCACACCTGATGCATTTTAAACACAGCGCACCCTATTTTGTGTCCCTTCTTCAACTCTTTTCCTCCATCACCTCCTCTCTTCTTCTTCCATCTTCTATCACCCTTGTCTCCGGCTACTGCATCGGCAACTACCTCCGCCGGCGATCACCGCCTCCGGCGACCCCTTACCTTCTCTCTCCTCTCTTTTCTTATTCTCTACCTACACTTCACATTGCATTTTTTTCCTCTTCTCAAGGTTCTACTCCTACTCCTTCTTCTCTTTTGTCTTCTTTTAAATTTTTCTCTTACTAGTTGCATTTGATTACTCTCTAGCTTTTCCTTTTTCTTTCCCTCTTAGTTGCATTTGATTACTCTCTAGCTTTTCCTTTTTCTTTCCCTCTTAGTTGCATTTTTCTTAATTGCTTCTTGCTTGTTTGCTTTCTTTCACTTCATATTTTCCATGGGTGTTGAAATTTGAGCTCTCTCTTATTTTGATGGGTTATTCTAATATATTTTGATCCCTTTGTGATTATGTGGTATTGTTGTGATGATTGGTTTTTCATTTGGGGTTTTACATGTTTGAATTTCTCTTATTTGCTCATTATTTGAATAGTGCACACCAAGTGTTTGTTGAAATGCACCTATACCATTTTGGTTCAATTTGACTCTTGATGGGTGGAAATCAGATTCCACACCAAAACTCACCGGCAAGTGTACCGGGTCGCATCAAGTAGTAAAACTCACTTAGAGTGAGGTCGATCCCACAGGGATTGATGGATTGAGCAATCTTAGTTAGGTGATGAATTTAGTTAAGCAAATAGTTGATGATTTGAGTGAATTATGATTAACAAAAGCTAAATTGCAAGTAAATAAAAGGGAGAGGGGAAATTGACAGAAAAGTAAAGTGCAGAAGAGTAAATTGCATGAAACTTAAAGTGCAAGAAAGTAAGAGAGCTGAAACTTAAAGTGCAAGAAATATAAATGACTGAAACTAAATTGCTGAGAAACTTAAATTGCTTGAAGATTAAAAGGGACTTGGTTGCTGGGATTTAAAATTTAATAGGAAAATGTAAAGTGCAATCAATCAGAGAAGTAGAGATGAAGTGAAGTTGTAGAAGATCTAAATAGAAATGAAAAATTGCTTGAAGAAGGAAAACAAAAAGGAAACTTAGCTCAATTATGAAATCTAAAACAAAAATTGAAGATCTAAGAGGAGCAATGAGATTAGAACACAGATCTAGATCTCAATTACACCCTTGATCAAAAAGAAAATAAATTACAGAAGAAAATGAAATTGAAAAACAGCAAAGAAGATTAAAACCCAATCCTTAGATCAATTGAGAGGAAGAGTGGAAGATGATTCTTAGAATTTGATTCAATGGAGCTCTTCAATCTCAATTCAAGATCCCAAAACAAAAAAGCAAAAGATGCAGAAGAAGAAAATTGAAAATAGCGAATGAAATTAGATCCAATTCCTTAATTCTCAGAATTATGCAGAAAAAGAACACAGATGAATCTCAAATCAAAAATTGAAACAGAATTTTTTCAATCTCAATCCAAAATTCAAAACAAAAAAATAGAAGTTTCCAAAGCAAGAACAATCAGTAAGAAAACTCAGATTTCAATCCCAATTCCCAAAATCAAAATGAAAGCTAAATTGAAAACTAAAATTGAGCTAAAAGGTAAAATATAAAAGTGAGCAAAAAGGTTCAAAGGTGCTTTACAAATCAAATTAACTCCTATTTATACACTTTCTATTTTTGATTTTCAGAATCTGGAGTGGCCTTTTGAACTTGGTGAAGAAGTGGATCCAAATTGGCTTTTGATTGAAATTGGACTCAAGAACCACCTCCAGTGGAGCGCTCAGTTAAGTCAAATAATGTAGCGCTCCCTTGCCTTGTTCCTGGGCTCATGCCAAGCTTCATTCATAGTGCTATGTTAACTAATGCAACGTAGCGCCCCTTTATGCTTGAATCGGTCTCCAATTCGAGCCCTGGCCATTTCATTTTGGCCAATTTCCTTGCACTAATAGCACTCAGTGAGGTGCACATAATGTAGCACTTCATGCCTTGGAATGAGGCTCCCTCTTCGAACCTTGGTGAAGCCACCTTGGCCAATTTCCTTGCCAAGCCTTGTAGTGCTTCTCTTGGTCCCCATTTCGAACCTTATTGCTCCGTTTGGTTGGGCTACAAAAACGTTGAAAAAGTTAACGTAGCGCCCTTGCTTTCTTTGGTTCCTTGTAGCGCTCAGTTGGGTAAACGTAGCACCCTTGCCTTTCTTTTGGCTGTTTCTTTGTGCTTAATTCCTAACGTGCAAATAGTGAATGCTCCGCTCAATTAGTGAGCGCTATGCTTGGCCTTGTTCCTTGATTGAGTTAAGCGCTACGCTTTTATGGCCATGGGTCACGCTTTTCAAAGCGTGGCCTATGGTCTAAAGCGTGCTCTAGGATTCCTTTTTCCTTTTTTTCATCATTTCTTCACCTACAAGTAATCAAAACAAGCAATCAAAGCATCACCAAATTCACAAGATTTCTAAATCATTCAAAAACCAACTAATTCTAGCTTAAACCTCATGATTTTGTGGCAAATAATTGATGGTTGATTGAATTGACATAACCATGCAAATCCACTCCAAATCACTTACTTATAATGCAAGAAAGTTCATAAAACCTAATGAAAACAACTGAAAAATGCTTGAAAAGCTAGCATAAGATGACTTGTCATCACAACACCAAACTTAAATCTTGCTTGTCCCCAAGCAAGCGCTAAACATAATAAGAAATGAAATGAAACAAAGAACATGCATGTCCTTATTTAGCAGATAATTGAACTTGATTCATGTGGTTTTATACAGACAAATGTAGCCAATTATTCTTAGCTATCTGATATGAAATGTTTCCTTAAAGGTTCACTAGAGTTGTTGCTATGCTGCCTTGCTTTTTGATTGATCCCTGTTAGCTTTTTCTTTCTTTCTTTTGCTTTTAGAAAGCTTATTTATTAATGAAAGCTTGGTGGCAAGTGTTGCAGCAGCCTTTTGGCTCAATTTGTGCTCAACACTACTTCACCACAGACACGTGGCTCACATTTTCTTCCTAGGATCATTGATGCCCAGCATCTCTTTGAATTACTAAATGCTTTGTAACTAGGTTGCTCTTGATAATGGACTTTCGGTTGGCAATCCCAGATTAGTTAATCCAAGTGGCCAAGTTTTAAAATACTCCTCCGAACTTAATTATCCAAGCATATCCTAGTACAAAAGCACCACAGGCATATGTCCTAGGGTCTAAGCTATTGGTGTCTAGCCTTATTGTTTGTTTCTTTGCCAATTCTTGGCTTTTCCTTTTCTTTTTCTTCTTATTTTGCTTCATTCTCAAGGGATATTCATTGATGAAAGGCTTTATGACAGCAACTTAGTTCACACTACAAAGAACATCTTATTATGCAGCTTTTTATTATTGAACTAATCATTAAATCAAACAAGTACCATCACTGAATTTCATTCTGATTTCTACAACATTAGACAACCACTTTCTTGTTTCAAATATTTTTCTTTTATTTATGAAGAAGAGAACAAAACAGAATTTAAGCTAATGAGTTATGACAAGCATAATGCAGATCACTTGTAAGAGAACTACTTAGGACATGAAAGTGTAAAACATAAAGCATTTGGTGGCATCTCATGTTTCAGATATGCATCTTCCTTATTTAATTTTAAAAGGAAACATGAATGAAACTCCACCACCTCCTAGTTGTCATGCTCCTTGCTCCTGCTTGATTCTCCTTTCTTCTTCCTCTTATTGGTTGCATCCTGAGGTTCTTCAACAGAGCATCGTCAATCCCAGATAGGGTCTATAAGATCTGAGAGTCTAGCTTCCTCTACCCCACGCTGCATGTGTGCTGTATGTTTCTTGGTTCTTACTCTCTGCTGGTCTACTAACTCTTGGCATTGCTCAAATGGCTTGATCTGTGGGTTCAATATTGGCATGCTGTGGACCAAGTAATCCAACTTTCATTGGGTGTCTATATCATACTCCATTCTATCATAGTACCTATGCTCTCCAATGGTATGATATATGTTCTTCCATTGATATAAATTTTGAGTGTATTCCCCATATTTGGCTTGCCTCATAAACAATCCTCCATGTGACTTTCGAAATTCTATTGATTGCTCCCTTTGCCCATCAAGAATCTTTGTTTGAAATTCTTGTTGTTGAGCCATCATTTGTTGCTGCCATGTCTCTTGCAGTTCCATCAATTGGCACTGCCAGTTCTCTTGTTACTCTCAATCTTTCATATACTGCTCCTGTTGTTGCATGTATAGCTCTTGTTGCCTCAAATACTGCTCCTGTGCTCTCATGTGTTGTTGAGACATTACTTCAATGGCTCTTTGCAATTATCTCATGTCCATTGCACCAGGAGCTTGTTCTCCCTCTTCTTGTGGCCTTCTTCTTCCTTGGGATCTTCTTTCCTCTTGATTGTCATCATTAGTAGTACCTTCCATGCTTCTCCTTGTGATTCCCCTACGTCCTTTTACCTTTTATGTATCTTCATCTTCAAAGAGACCCCAACCCTGTTGCACAGCCTCAGAATGGTGCTTGGGTGACCAAGCCTACTTGATTTGCTTGTGCTCTTGGCCATCTCCTGAATGCTGTCTGCAATGAGCTGTGAGAGGTTGATTTCTCCTCCCTTTAAGATGCAATATGTCAGGATAGCTCACTGGATTGTGACTTCTGAGGTGTTTGCAGTAGGGAGTATAGACCTCTCACTATCTCATACCACCCTTTGGCCTCTGGTATGAGATATATTCTTTTCAAATGGCTTGGAGCTCCCTCTGAGTCCATTTTCCAGTCTCTGTCTTCAAAGCATAACCCATGTAGTATCTCATCAGGGTCATTCTCACCCTGCAATCTTTCCTCAAAGCTAACTCTCCATAGGTTATTACTCTCAACTGTAGGACACTCATGACTGATGATTGACTA
Source organism: Arachis ipaensis (assembly GCF_059453495.1). Classification (NCBI taxonomy): domain Eukaryota; kingdom Viridiplantae; phylum Streptophyta; class Magnoliopsida; order Fabales; family Fabaceae; genus Arachis; species Arachis ipaensis. The sequence goes on along the minus strand of NC_142440.1, from coordinate 88,817,408 downwards.
AAATCTACCTCAACACCTCTGACATAGCTCTTATAAGGAGGGCTGTCCTGGCTTTCCTTCACCGCATTTGCGTAGAATTCTCTTATCATGACTGCATTGATGTCTGTTAAAGGTTCACACAAAAGTGTCCACTTTCTTTCATTGGTAATTCTTCCTATAATAGGATACTCTCCACCCCTCAGTCTAAAGCCCATCTCTGGAATAATGTGCTTTGATTCCATGAGCCTATGATACCTTAATTCATGAAATTGAGACTTAAATCTCTTTGTATCATAGGTGGGTGGTTCAGCCACTATTGGTTCCTTTCCTTTCCTCCTTCTAGAACTTGAGGAAGCCATATATTAGTAAGGAAAGAACGAAAAGAAGAGAACGGGTAGGCTTCGGTTAAGGCTCAGTCTTGTTATAAAAGGGGATGGGAGATAATTTGCTGTTGGATATTTTGTGTTGTCTTTGGGTAAACAGGGGCTGCTGTAATGTGTTTAGGATGAAGGCATGAGTGAAACAAAAGCAACTAGGTAGAGACGTCTTGTATGAGTAGAGAGGGGATATGTGAGCTAGGAAATGCTGCTACCAATTTATAGCTAAGGCATGAATCATGAAAACATACCCACAAGTGGGGAGGGTTCGGTTAAGCAAGAATGAAGGGTGTAGATTGAGTGGAGCATTGTAGGAAGCTTATAGTATGGACGGCTGATAAACCCATATTTCATGAGTTATTTTGTGCTCCACAAAAATAAACTAGCGTGCCACGCCAGGAGCTGGGCGTGGCATGCCAGTACTAAATTCCAGAGGAGAATTCTCAAGCATTCACAAAGGCGTGGCACACCAGACCCTGGGCGTGCCACGCTAGTACAAAGTTCCAGAGAGGCAACAATGGAGGACACTAAAGGGGCGTGGCATGCCTAAACCATCACCTACTGTGGGCGTGCCACTTGAGCCAAGGGACGTGGCACGCTAGCTCATCACTCCAGGAGGAACCATCACTATGGCGTGCCACTTAGTATCGAAGGCGTGGCACGCCAGCTCCAAAAAGTCACTTGGGCGTGCCACTTGAGGAACCAGGCGTGGCATGCCTAGCTTGAGAAGTCCACAAATGTATGGGCGTGGTACTTGAGCAGCATGTCGTGGCACGCTGGTACTAAATCCCAGAGGAGGGGCTGAAGGCCAATGAAGTCTGGGCATGCCACTTGAGGTCGAAGGCGTGGCACGCCAGGCTCTCAATCTCACTTAGGCATTCCACTTGAGTGACCAGGCGTGGCACACCAATGCACAAAGAGGCCAAAGCAAGGGCTGGGCATGCCACTTGGTATCGAAGGCATGGCACGCCAGTCCAAGAAACTCACTATGGCATGCCACTTGAATGCTGGGCGTGGAACACCAACTACTGGAACTAAGGCAAGATCATGGGCGTGGCACGCCAGCCTCTAGACGTGGCACGCTGGTACAAGTTTTCAGAGAGGATGAAGGAGGCCAAACACATGGGCGTGCCACTTGGTGTCGAGGGTGTGGCACGCCACCTACTATTCCTTACTTAGGCGTGCCATTTGAACCCTAGGTGTGGCACGCCATTGTCATTCAGAAAGCAAGAGCCATTGGCGCGTGCCACTTGAAGTTCATGGCATGGCACGCGAAACGAAAGAATCACTTACCTACAAAGGGCGTGGCACGCCAGACCTTGGGCGTGCCACGCTAGTTCAACTTTCCAGAGAGCTTGATCAAGCGTACAACAAGGGCGTGGCACGCCATACCCTGGGCGTGCCACGCTAGTTCAAGTCTCCAGAGGGAAGAAGAAGAGGAAAAAGGCTAGGGCGTGCCACTTAAGCTCGAAGGCGTGGCACGCCTGAAGAACTGAGGATTGATGGTTTAGAGGTTATAGAAACTCTCGTTGTAAGTATAATTACCAAACCAAGCAATCAACCTTTCTTACAAAAGTTGTGGTTGTCACAAGTAACAAATCCATTAAAATTGATAACTGAGTATTTAAACCTCGGGTTGTCTTCTCAATGATCTGCAAGGAAGTATGTTCTTATTATTGGCTATAAAGGTTGTAATCGGGGTTTAGAAGGTGAGAGACAAGTGATTTAAATGACAAGTGAAGTAGATGGCACTTAAAGTAAATAAATACTCTAAAGTAAACTTCTGGCAAGATAAGAGAAATTGGAAGTCCAACTTAGTTATCTCTCTCAACAATAATGAAAGTTATATCTAAATTCCACTTAGTTAACCTTTACTAGAGTAAAGGAAAGTCAAGGGACTAATTAGTTTGACCTTCGAATACTATTTATTTTCTAAGAAAAAGTTGGGATTATTGAAGTTCAGTTCAATTAGCAAGATAACGATTATCAATTATGTTGAGTTTAATAATGTTGAGTTACTGATTTCTTAACAAAGACCAAAAGGGAAAAAGTAAAATTGTTGGAATAAAAATATCCTTAGATAGAAAGCAATGGTAACACAAATTAAGGAGAAAGCAATCAATAACTGAAATACCTCAAATAATCATTAATTCAAATCATAACATGGAAAGGTTTCATAAGTCAAGTTGGCAACATTTATAGGTACGAATAAAAGCATTGAAGTAAATATTAAACCTGGATCGAGAGTCACTCTTACAAACTAAGAGAAGTCCTAAATCCTAATCCTAATCCTAAGAGAGAGAGGAGAGAACCTCTCTCAAACTAAATCTAAATCGTGGAAAGTGAAAGCTCTCCCTGAATGGATGCGTTCCCCCACTTTGTAACCTCTGGTCTATGCCTTCTGGACTTGGATTTTAGCCAAAAAGGGCTTCAGAATTCGCTATGAGCATTTTCTGTAATTTCTGGTGCGTGGCCTCTGTCACGCGGTCGCGTCATTCGGAGCATTTCTTTGCCACGCGGTCGCGTCAGTCATGCGACCGCGTCATGTGCGTTTTGCTTATGGCGCGCGGTCGCGTCAGTCATGCGGCCGCATCGCTGCTGATTCGCGCTTGGCGCGCGATCGCTTCGTCCATGCGATCGTGTGGATGCCAGTTTCTTCAGAAGCTCCGTTTTGTGCTTTCCTTCCATTTTTGTATGTTTCCTTTCCATCCTTTAAGTCATTCCTACCTTAGAAGATCTGAAACTACTCAACACATTAATCACTGCATCGAATGGAAATAAAGGTAATAAAAAATAATTAATATTAAAGCATAGGAAACATGTTTTTCACATACATCACATAATAAGGAAGGGAAAGTAAAACCATGCAATTAATATGAATAAGTGGGTGAAGGATTGAATAAATCACTCAAATTAAGCACAAAATATATCATAAAATATGGGTTTATCAACCTCCCCACACTTAAACAATAGCATGTCCTCATGCTAAATCCAAGGTAAAGAATAAGGTAAGGTTAAAGTGGTGGAATGTTATGCAATGCAACCTATTCTAAATGCATCTACCTAAATGAGTCATGCAATTCCAATTTATCCACTCATATATAAAGCTTACATGTAGTCAAATTAATTTACATCCTCAAGGAGTCATATATATATATATATATATATATATATATATATATATATAGCCAACCCTTAAATAATAAAGCATTTTGGCAAATGAGATGGAAAATAAAAATATTGTACAAACTTGCAAAACAATTATTAAATTAAGCACAGATATATGTTGATAAGTTATTGAACCCTCACTGGATTTTGTGTTTACCCTCTAGTCATTCAGTGTTTATTGGGTTTATTCACTCTATTTTTCTTTTTATTCTTACTTTCTATAACTTTGTTCTTCATCTAACCAATCAACAATTATGGAGTACATTCATACCAAAAGTCATGAGGTCTTTAATTAAGGTTGTAATTGGACCAAGGTAAAGGTAAGGATATATGTATAAAGCTAAGTGAGCTAATAAATGAATCCTTAATTAGACTAAGATCTCACCTAACATACATATTTAGTAGAATAAGCTTCTTTACCAATTTTCCCATATTATCCCACTTGTTGTCACATGCTCATGTTTCAATTTTTGTTTTTATCCCATGTGTATTGCTTTTATTTTGCATTGGGGAATTCTTTTGTATTCCCTTTTATTAAATGCTGAAAAATAACTTCTTTTTTTTTATGCACATGGTAATTGATCACTTTGATTTCTCATGAGCATGCTTCCCAAATTTTATTTTATTTCTTTTAACTTTTCTACCTTTTGTTTCTATCATCCATGTTCCCAATAGGTTTTCCACATTTTAATCTATTCATAATTTTCTATCTTAAGCTAACCAAGGAATCAACTTGGGATTTTATTTTGTTTTTCTGCTTAAGGCTAGTAGTGTGGCTAAATAGAATAAAAGGGATTTTAAAGGCTCAAGGGGGCTAACAAGGGTGATGCGAAAGATAGGTTATTTTGGGGTAAGTGAGCTAAAATCAAATGATGGCCTCAATCATTCTTTTGGTATGTATCTATATTCTATAATTGGCATATAGATTAAAGCAAAGTAAAGAACATCAGAATAAAAAGAAGCGAAACACACAGGAATGAAATTTTGGTTTGAATGCAACCATACAATTAAGCTCAATACTCATAGGCTGTGTGTTCTCTAACTCAAGCATCATATATCATTCATATATATTATGCAGGTTTAGTTAAAAATTCCCATTATTCTCAAAAAAAAAATTATTTAGGGTAGCCTTTAAAGTTTTAATGTTCCTCCTTGATGAAATGTTGTCAACTTAACTATATGATGTAATGCTATATATACAAGGTTTATGGATTTAGATCTGTTATGTTCAATTTCCTAGCTTACTTCCTTTTTATATTTTTCAATTTAACTATGCTATCTTATGCTAAAAAGGGTAAACTATACTAATTAATCTACTAATAAGTCAGAATTGCAAACTAAACTAAATAACTAAAAATATGAACTAAAAATGCAAAATGCAAAAATAGAGTAAAAATACATAAAAGAAGCAATGTATAAGTACTCAGAAAAAAAAGAAAGAAAAATACAGAAAAATATCCAAAATAAAAGAAAAAAGAGATGTAGTGGTTCACCAAAATAAAACGCCAGAGATGGCGACCTCCCCACACTTAAAATGAAGCATCGTCCCTGATGCTCAGTCAGGCCGGGTATGAAGGGGTGTCATCACTGGTAGGGATGGTAGCTGGAGACTCTGTGGTGGTGGTGGGCTGAGGGTCTGGCTGCTGTAGAGGCGGTGCTGACTGGATCGGGATCTCCGGATCTACAGCCTCTATCTGATGCGTAACCTCCTGATGTGGGGCAGCCTGCTCTGTGTCTGCCTGCTGATGAGTCTCCTCCTGGAAATGAGTCTCCTCCTCGTGCTTATCCTCCTCCTCCTCTGATGGCTCAGATGGTGTGTCGGGCTCAGAGGGGATGTCACCACCCTGTCGGATCATCAGCTTCAGATGCGAATAGCGTCGCTGGCTGCGACGCTCCAATCTCTCATACCGGCGCCGGTTACGGCGCTCCATCTGATCAAGCTATCAGAATAGGCGGTGCACGAGGCAGTATACGGGCTCAGAGGCAGGTGGAGGTGCAGTGGTAGCAGCAGGGGTAGCAGTGGCGGAGAAGGAGGGAGAAAGAGGAAGAAGGAGAAAGAAAGAAGGGGAGGGAGGAAGGGGGTCGGTGGCGGCGGCGTCTGGGCGGCGGCGGTGACTGGGTGGTGGTCGAGGCGGCGGTAATGGTGGCTGGTTGGTGGTTGAGAGAAGATGAGGAAGAGAAGGAGAAGAGGGTTGGGGGGTTGCGCGATTGATAGGGTTCGCGTGGCTGGGGGGTTATATTTTCAAATCCACGCGATCGCGTGGGGGACGCGATCGCGTGGTGGGGTGAAAATAGGGGTGACACGATCGCGTAGGTTGCGCGATCGCGTGAGAGGGGTAGGAGATGGGATGACACGATCGGGTGGGTCGAGCGATCGCATGAAAGGGGTGGAAGAGGGGATGACGCGATCGCGTGGGTTGCGCGATCGCGTCGCTGGACATTGTGCTAAATGCACGACTCCAGCACCGTTTCAGTGCAACTCTCTGTCTCGTCCTAGGGTGTTGTGCAATCCATGCGACGCGATCGCGTCGCTCACGCGGTCGCGTGGGATTAGTTTTGTACAAGTGACGCGATCGCATGGGGCATGCGATCGCATGGGCCAATTTGTGCAAAATGCACAAGGGCCGCACGATTCCAGCCTAACTCTCTGGACGTTGGGTTTTTGACGCCGATCTCTAAGGCACGCGGTCGCATGGATAGTGTATTCGCAGTATGACGCGATCGCATGGGACATGCGGTCGCGTCGTGCATCCTTTTTTTTTAATTGAATGCAGGATGCAATGCTTAATGTGAATGCTATACATGATTCTAGGTTTAATAAAAATAAAATTCAAAAACAAACAAAACGAAATAAAATTAAAATTACAAAAGGAACGATCATACCATGGTGGGTTGTCTCCCACCTAGCACTTTTAGTTAAAGTCCTTAAGTTGGACATTGGAAGGGCTTCCTGTTATGGTGGCTTGTGTTTAAATTCATCCAGAAATTTCCACCAGTGCTTGGAATGCCAATAGCCTCCGAGGTCCCAAATTAGGCATGTAAAGCTTCTGAGTAGCTTCAGACAAATTTTCAGGCTCCCGGGGTGACAAATGTCAGAATAGATTCCAGGATCCCAAGCTTTGCTATTAAATCTGCCTCCATCTTGATCTATATGTTTCCATCCGGGCAGTTTAAAAAGTAGAATCTCACCATGGTGACCAAACATTCTCCGTGATCCATGCAATTGAGCATGATACCAATCCGTGTACTTCAAGGTGAAGCGTGGAACCTTATTGAACGTTGTGCACCAACTCTGAGTACGAGCCATTTCCCTCTTACTCTTAAAGCCGCAAAGAGCTCTAAGCTAGCCATCTGTTTCAAGCAAACCATATTCAAGTGAATAAGTAAAGTTATAGGTTAAGGATTGTACCCACTTGAAGCTTGTATTAGGTGGTAATGGCCTTGGGATAGGTGTTTCTGGTGGTTCTGCAAGTTCTACTCCCTTGGGTTCTTCTGTGAATTTCTCCACTTCCTTGTAAGAGTCTTCAAATGTAGTATCACCCTGGTCAAAGTCTTCTATGTCTTCCTCATCACTTGAGTCATAGATTGGAGGTTGAGAGAAATCTACCTCCGCATCATCTTCATATTCACTTGGGGAAGATTCTTCGATCTCAGAGAATTCACTTGCAGATGCAAGTTCATTACTAAGAGAATTTGACTTGTGACTATCATCATCAAGGGAATTTGTGTCTTGGGTTATTCCATCTGATTCTTCATAAACAACTTGCCTTGGAGATTGTACAATATCCTCCTTAGCATCAACTGTAGCGTCCTTGATGGAGTTCTCCTCAGTTCTGGATTCCCATGGAGGTTCAGCATCTCCTAGATCTTCAACCAACTCTTCTTCTTGAACAGTGACAGCTTCTTCTACTTGTTCTAGTACAAATTCATTCTCTGTCTTGTCCACTGGAGTTTCTGGTATTTCCTTCATGCTACGCTCTTCGTTAGACTGTTCACATGGGGCTGTGGCTGATCCTTGTGTATTTGAGCGTCTAGAAATCCATTGAATTACTACTTGCTCCAGTTGTCGAATGGTTGTTTGAAATTTATTTATTGTTTCCTTTAGGCGAACCTCTGCTTCTCGGGTTGTCGGACTTGGACATGATACATAGGAAAGTGTTGGTGATTGGGAGTGATTGGATTGGTACTGGGGTAAGGAAGGATCATATGGTGGCGGATGGTGAAGAGAAGCTCGTGAGTATGGTGGTTCGAGGTTATGTTGAAAGGATGGTTTATATGCACGGGGTGGGGCTTGTTGGTAGTTACAAGGTTGTCCACCATATCCTTCAGCTGGGTATGCACTGTAGAATGGTCTTTGTCCAGGATATCTCGGAGGGTGTTACTGCCTGAAGGGTTGATTAGATCCTCTTGGCTCCATCCATCCTTGATTGGTCTGACCTTAATGCACATTCCTGCTGTAACTTCTATTTCCTTCAACAAAGTTAGAACCAAACTCAAAGCGAGAGGGGTGAGAGTTCATGGTAGCAAATAAAGATGAAAAGGAAGAACAAAAATAGAGAAACAAGCAAAAGAAAAATATTTAACCAATAATAAGGCACACGTTAGCAGTTTCCCGGCAACGGTGCCATTTTGAAGAACTGAGGATTGATGGTTTAGAGGTTATAGAAACTCTCATTGTAAGTATAGTTACTAAACCAAGCAATCAACCTTTCTTACAAAAGTTATGGTTGTCACAAGTAACAAACCCCTTAAAATTGATAACCGAGTATTTAAACCTCGGGTCATCTTCTCAAGGAACTGCAAGGAAGCATGTTCTTATTATTGGCTATAAAGGTTGTAATCGGGGTTTAGAAGGTGAGAGGCAAGTGATTTAAATGACAAGTGAAGTAGATGGCACTTAAAGTAAATAAATACTCTAAAGTAAACTTCTGGCAAGATAAGAGAAATTGGAAGTCCAACTTAGTTATCTCTCTCAACAATAATGAAAGTTGAATCTAAATTCCACTTAGTTAACCTTTACTAAAGTAAAGGAAAGTCAAGGGACTAATTAGTTTAACCTTCGAATCCTATTTATTTCCTAAGAAAAAGTTAGGATTATTGAAGTTCAGTTCAATTAGTAAGATAACGATTATCAATTATGCTGAGTTTAATAATGTTGAGTTACTGATTTCTTAACCAAGACCAAAAGGGAAAAAGTAAAATTGTTGGAATAAAAATATCCTTAGATAGAAAGCAATGGTAACACAAATTAAGGAGAAAGCAATCAATAACTGAGATACCTCAAATAATCATTAATTCAAATCATAACATGGAAAGGTTTCATAAGTCAAGTTGGCAACATTTATAGGTACGAATAAAAGCATTGAAGTAAATATTAAACCTGGATCGAGAGTCACTCTTACAAACTAAGAGAAGTCCTAAATCCTAATCCTAATCCTAAGAGAGAGAGGAGAGAACCTCTCTCAAACTAAATCTAAATCATGGAAAGTGAAAATTGGCGAGCTCTCCCTGAATGGATGCGTTCCCCCACTTTGTAACCTCTGGTCTATGCCTTCTGGACTTGGATTTGGGCTAAAAAGGGCTTCAGAATTTGCTATGAGCGTTTTCTGCAATTTTTGGTGCGTGGCCTGTGTCACGCGTCCGCGTGGGTCACGCGGTCGCGTCATTCGGAGCATTTCTTTGCCACGCGGTCGCGTCAGTCATGCGGTTGCGTCGCTGCTAATTCGCGCTTGGCGCGCGATCGCTTCGTCCATGTGCTTTCCTTCCATTTTTGTATGTTTCCTTTCCTTCCTTTAAGTCATTCCTACCTTAGAAGATCTGAAACTACTCAACACACTAATCACGACATCGAATGGAAATAAAGGTAATAAAAAATAATTAATATTAAAGCATAGGAAACATGTTTTTCACATACATCACATAATAAGGAAGGGAAAGTAAAACCATGAAATTAATATGAATAAGTGGGTGAAGGATTGAATAAATCACTCAAATTAAGCACAAAATATATCATAAAATATGGGTTTATCAACGCCATACTACATGGGCATTAAAAGACCCTGGGCGTGCCACTTGAGCTCGAAGACGTGGCACGCTAGGGATGTTACTGAAAAAGAGCGTGCCACTTGAGGGACTGGGCGTGGCACGCCAAGCCAGAATTGAAGGAGCACGTGACACGCCACTAAAGCGCCAGCCACACGCCAGCTGGGAAGTCATGCTTATTGAGTTTCTTTTCCCTCCAAATTATAATTTTCCTTTTTCACTTTTGTAATTCTTTTATTTTAAGAGATAGGAGTAGTATAAATACCCCCAAGAAGCACTGAAGAGGGGGTTAAGTAGTCAGAGATACCAGTTTTGGATTCACTTTTACATTTCATCATCTTCTTTACTTTGGAGTACTTTTCTTTGAGCTATGAGTAGCTAAATTCCCTCTCATTGAGAGAGGGAGCTCTATTGTACTTAATGGATTGATGATAGTGAAATTCTTCTTCTCTTCATCTTCTCTTTGATTTGCTAGAAGGAATTTTGTTTCTAATGCTTAGTGTTCAATTATCTTGGGAAAGAGATTGAATGCAAAATGGGTTTCATGGGAACCTTGGGAAAGGAAACATGAAACCATGCTTGAAATCCCTTCTCACACTTGAGTAGGATCTGGGTTTTGGTGTTTGGATATGGTGACATATAATCCTCCCTCTACTTGGACCTTTGATGATGTGTGGTATAATCAGGGACCAGGCATATCTCTCTTCATGAACAATTAGACTAAGGAATTGGCTATTGATCAAGATCTGAGAGATTGAGTCACCAAGGGATTGGGGATCAATCAATCATGATTGCCAAGAGGTCAATGAGTTGCATGATTGAAGAGGATATAAGCTAAAATTGATCCAAAGAGACAACATCTCCTGATGTCAATGAATTTCCCCATTCTTATCTACCACTTTCTTTATAGTTTGCTTTTACATTCTGCAATTCCCCATTCCCATTTACAATTAAGCCATTTATGATTCTGCACTTTACATTCTGTCATTTCCATTTCTGCACTTTATTACTTTCCTTTAGATTTTAGCCATTTACATTTATGCCATTTATAATTCTGCAAATCACAATTTATCTATTCCGCTTTACTAATTCATCAATTGATTAAAACTGTTCAAATTTGCCAATCTCTGTGGATAAGATCCCACTTCACTGTGGGTTATTACTTGACGATAATTTTGGTGCGCTTGCCAAAAGAACTGATTCACCATTTTTTGAATAAGGGTCTAAATTGGAGTCATCAATGCTCTCTTCCTTTGTCTTCTTCTCAACCTTCCTAGTACCTATACAAATAATTCAAAGCAATGGTATGCATTAGGAGTTGAGTTTGGTACGGTGCAGTAGTGGTAAGCAATAAAGAAAAAAAATAAAACAAAATTTTACATGTTCCTTATTTATAATTGACCAATTATGTTCCTTAGAGTTTGAACAAAAATTTGGTGACACCAAACTTGTTCTCTGCTACATGATCCATGTAGAACTCAATTAGTATCTGTCACAATTGGTGCATTTATTATAAGGAACATTTTTTTTCTAGCCATAATACCATAAACTCCTAAAGTGAAGCAAAATGTGGTTCATCTATCCATAAATTCGGTCCCTTGAGGAAAAATAATCTCTCTGAGTTTCAATGCACGTACAGACACCAAACTTAATGTTTGGTTATATACTTCATCAAAATGAATGAGTATATATCCTAAGAAATCTTAAGAAGCTATTTTAGAGTGCCTTCAGGCACACCAAACTTAGGACTCAGAGTTGTGCTTGCAATTTTCAAATCTGCTCATAAGAATGCAAATTTATGCTAGAAGAATCATTTATTAAAATAAAATCAAAGCAAGAATATTAAATCATGGGCTGCCTCCAATGGAGTGCTCTTTTATTGTCATTAGCTTGACATTGGGCCCATATTAGGGTGGTTGATGATTGTGGTGCCTCAATTTGTCTCCTCTCACTGTGAGCTTTCTGCCTGTTCGTTGATGGTTGGTGCACGAAATTGTGATGTCCAGGCTCGAACAATCCCTGGTAATGGCTCCAAAGCTTGGTGCTTTGATCTTAATTCATAATTGTCACAACTTCGATACAACTAACCAGCAAGTGCACTGGGTCGTCCAAGTAATACCTTACGTGAGTAAGGGTCGAATCCCACGGAGATTGTTGGTATGAAGCAAGCTATGGTCACCTTGTAAATCTCAGTCAGGCGGATTTAAACATGATACTTGATTAGATTAACATAAACAATAAAAGGGATAGAGATACTTATGTAGATTCATTGGCAGGAATTTCAGATAAGCGAATGGAGATGCTTTTCGTTCCTCTGAACCTCTGCTTTCCTGCTATCTTCATTCAATCAGTCTTACTCCTTTCCATGGCTGGCTTTATGTGATACATCACCACTGTCAATGGCTACTTTCGGTCATCTCTCGGGAAAATGATCCAATGCCCTGTCACGGCACGGCTAATCGTCTGGAGGCATCACCCTTGTCAATGGCTTCATCTTATCCTCTCAGTGAATAATATGCTCACGCACCCTGTCACGGCACGGCTATTCATCTGTCGGTTCTCGATCATGCTGGAATAGGATTTACTATCCTTTTGCGTCTGTCACTAACGCCCTGCAATCGCGAGTTCGGAGCTCGTCACAGTCATTCAATCATTGAATCCTACTCGGAATACCACAGACAAGGTTTAGACCTTCCGGATTCTCTTGAATGCCGCCATCATTCTAGCTTACGCCACGAAGATTCTGGTTAGGAGATCTAAGAGATACTCATTCTAGCTTATTTCATGTAGAACAGAAGTGTTTGTCAGGCACGCGTTCATGAGGGAGAAGGATGATGAGCGTCACACATAATCATCACCTTCATCATGTTCTTGGGTGCGAATGGATATCTTAGAAGAGAAATAAGAAGAATTGAATAGAAAACAGTAGTACTTTGCATTAATCTTTGAGGAACAGCAGAGCTCCATACCTTAATCTATGGAGTGTAGAAACTCTACCGTTGAAAATACATAAGTGAAGGTCCAGGCATGGCCGAGATGGCCAGCCCCCAAAACGTGATCAAAGGATCATAAGGTAATCCAAAGATGGTCAAAAAAAGACGTCTCATACAATAGTAAGAGGTCCTATTTATAATAAACTAGTCACTAGGGTTTACATGAGTAAGTAATTGATGCATAAATCCACTTCCGGGGCCCACTTGGTGTGGTTGGGCTGAGCTTGAGTGTAGCACGTGCAGAGGCCATTTGTGGAGTTGAACGCCAGTTTCTGTGCCAGTTTGGGCGTTCAACTCTGGTTTTGGATCCTTTTCTGGCGCTGGACGCCAGATTTGGGCAGAAGGCTGGCGTTGAACGCCAGTTTACGTCATCTATTCTTGGCCAAAGTATGGACTATTATATATTGCTGGAAAGCCCTGGATGTCTACTTTCCAACGCAATTGGAAGCGCGCCATTTCGAGTTCTGTAGCTCCAGAAAATCCACTTTGAGTGCAGGGAGGTCAGAATCCAACAGCATCAGCAGTCCTTCTTCAACCTCTGAATCTGATTTTTGCTCAAGTCCCTCAATTTCAGCCAGAAAATACCTGAAATCACAGAAAAACACACAAACTCATAGTAAAGTCCAGAAATGTGAATTTAACATAAAAACTTATGAAAACATCCCTAAAAGTAACTAGATCCTACTAAAAACATACTAAAAACAATGCCAAAAAGCGTATAAATTATCCGCTCATCACAACACCAAACTTAAATTGTTGCTTGTCCCCAAGCAACTAAAAATCAAATAGGATAAAAAGAAGAGAATATACTATAATTTCCAAACTATCAATGAAACAGAGCTTCAATCATATGAGCGGGACTTATAGCTTTTTGCCTCTTGAATAGTTTTGGCATCTCACTCTATCCATTGAGGTTCAGAATGATTGGCATCTATAGGAACTTCAGATTTCGAATAGTGTTATTGACTCTCCTAGTTCAGTATGATGATTCTTGAACACAGCTTCTTTATGAGTCTTGGCCGTGGCCCTAAGCACTTTGTTTTCCAGTAATACCACCGGATACATAAATGCCACAGACACATAATTGGGTGAACCTTTTCAGATTGTGACTCAGCTTTGCTAAAGTCCCCAATTAGAGGTGTCCAGGGTTCTTAAGCACACTCTTTGTTTTTGCTTTGGACCTTGACTTTAACCGCTCTGTCTCAAGTTTTCACTTGACACCTACACGCCATAAGCACATGGATAGGGACAGCTTGGTTTAGCCGCTTAGACCAGGATTTTATTCCTTTAGGCCCTCCTATCCACTGATGCTCAAAGCCTTGGGATCCTTTTTATTTGCCCTTGCCTTTTGGTTTTAAGGGTTATTGGCTTTTTCTGCTTGCTTTTTCTTTTTCTTTCTATTTTTTTTCTATTCTTTTTTTTTTCGCTCCTTTTTTTTTCTTCTTTTTTTTTTTTTCTGCAAGCTTTGTTCTTTGCTGCTTTTTCTTGCTTCAAGAATCATTTTTATGATTTTTCAGATTATCAAATAACATGTCTCCTAGTCATCATTCTTTCAAGAGCCAACATATTTAACATTCTTAAACAACAACTTCAAAAGACATATGTACTGTTCAAGCATTCATTCAGAAAACAAGAAGCATTGTCACCACATCAATATAATTAAGCTAAATTCAAGGATAAATTCGAAACTCATGTACTTCTTGTTCTTTTGAATTAAAACATTTTTCATTTAAGAGAGGTGATGGATTCATAGGACATTCATATCTTTAAGACAAAGTTACTACTACTAATGATCATGTAATGAAGAAACAAACATAGATAAGCACATAATACAGAAAACGAAAAACAGAGAAAGCAAGAACAAGGAATGAATCCACCTTAGTGATGGTGGCGTTTCCTTCTTGAGGAACCAATGATGTCCTTGAGCTCTTCTATGTCTCTTCCTTGTCTTTGTTGCTCCTCCCTCATTGCTTTTTGATCTTCTCTTATTTCATGGAGCATGATGGAGTGCTCTTGATGTTCCACCCTTAGTTGTCCCATATTGGAACTTAATTCTTCTAGGGAGGTGTTGATGTGCTCCCAATAGTTTTGTGGAGGAAAGTGCATTCGAGGCATTTCCGGAATCTCATGGTGATGAGCTTCTTGCGCCTCTTGAGCTCCATGACTGGGCTCTCTTGCTTGCTCCATCTTTTTCTTAGTGATGGGCTTTTCCTCTTTAATGAGGATATCTCCCTCTATGTCAATCCCAGCTGAATTGCATAGGTGGCAAATGAGGTGAGGAAAGGCTAACCTTGCCATGGTGGAGGACTTGTCAGCCACCTTGTAGAGTTCTTGAGGTATAATCTCATGAACTTCCACCTCTTCTCCAATCATGATGCTATGGATCATGATGGCCCGGTCTATAGTAACTTCAGACCGGTTGCTAGTGGGAATGATTGAGCATTGAATAAACTCCAACCATCCTCTAGCAATAGGCTTGAGGTCCAATCTTCTTAGTTGAACCGGCTTGCCTTTGGAGTCAATCTTCCATTGAGCTCCTTCTACACATATGTCCATAAGGACTTGGTCCAACCTTTGATCAAAGTTGACTCTCCTTGTGTAGGGGCGTTGATGAGCGGATAATTTATACGCTTTTTGGCATTGTTTTTAGTATATTTTTAGTAGGATCTAGTTACTTTTAGGGATGTTTTTAATAGATTTTGTGTTAAATTCACATTTCTGGACTTTACTATGAGTTTGTGTGTTTTTCTGTGATTTCAGGTATTTTCTGGCTGAAATTGAGGGACTTGAGCAGAAATCAGATTCAGAGGTTGAAAAAGGACTGCTGATGCTGTTGGATTCTGACCTCCCTGCACTCAAAGTGGATTTTCTGGAGCTACAGAACTCGAAATGGCGCTCTTCCAATTGCGTTGGAAAGTAGACATCCAGGGCTTTCCAGCAATATATAATAGTCCATACTTTGGCCAAGAATTGACGACGTAAACTGGCGTTCAACGCAAGCTTTCTACCCAAATCTGGTGTCCAGCGCCAGAAAAGGATCCAAAACCAGAGTTGAACGCCCAAACTGGCACAGAAACTGGCGTTCAACTCCACAATTGGCCTCTGCACGTGCAACACTCAAGCCCAAGCCCAAGCACACACCAAGTGGGCCCCGGAAGTGGATTTATGCATCAATTACTTACTCATGTAAACCCTAGTGACTAGTTTATTATAAATAGGACCTTTTACTACTGTATTAGGCATCTTTGGATTACCTTATGATCCTCTGATCACGTTTTAGGGGGCTGGCCATCTCGGCCATGCCTGGACCTTCACTTATGTATTTTTAACGGTAGAGTTTCTACACTCCATAGATTAAGGTGTGGAGCTCTGCTGTTCCTCAAAGATTAATGCAAGTACTACTGTTTTCTATTCAATTCATCTTATTTCGCTTCTAAGATATCCATTCGCACCCAAGAACATGATGAAGGTGATGATTATGTGTGACGCTCATCACCATCTCCCCTATGAACGCGTGCCTGACAAACACTTCTGTTCTACATGAATTAAGCTAGAATGAATATCTCTTAGATCTTCTAACAGGAATCTTCGTGGCGTAAGCTAGAATGATGGCGGCATTCAAGAGAATCCGGAAGGTCTAAACCTTGTCTGTGGTATTCTGAGTAGGACTCAATGATTGAATGACTGTGACGAGCTTCAAACTCGCGAGTGCTGGGCGTTAGTGACAGACGCAAAAGGAGGGTGAATCCTATTCCAGCATGATCGAGAACCGACAGATGAATAGCCGTGCCGTGACAGGGTGCGTGAGCATATGATTCACTGAGAGGAGGGGATGTAGCCACTGACAACGGTGATGCCCTTGCATAAAGCCAGCCATGGAAAGGAGTAAGACTGATTGGATGAAGATAGCAGGAAAGCAGAGGTTCAGAGGAACGAAAAGCATCTCCATTCGCTTATCTGAAATTCCTACCAATGAATTACATAAGTATCTCTATCCCTATTTTATTATATAATATTCGAAAACAACATTATCACTTTATATCTGCCTGACTGAGATTTACAAGGTGACCATAGCTTGCTTCATACCAACAATCTCCGTGGGATTCGACCCTTACTCACGTAAGGTATTACTTGGACGACCCAGTGCACTTGCTGGTTAGTTGTATCGAAGTTGTGACAATTATGAATTAAGATCAGAGCACCAAGTTTTTGGCGCCGTTGCCGGGGATTGTTCGAGTTTGGACAACTGACAGTTCATCTTGTTGCTCAGATTAGGTAATTTTCTCTTTATTTTATTTTCAAAAATTTTTCAAAAACTTTTTCAAAAAAAAAATTTTTTCTTTGTTTTCGTTTTTCTTCAAATAAATTTTCGAAAAAAAAATGTTTTCAAAAATAAATTATTCTATGGCTTCAGAATTTTTAAGAATGAATTCTAGTGTTTCATGAAGCATGATTGAAGCCTGGCTGGCTGTAAAGCCATGTCTCAATCCTTATACTCAATCGAAGAGCTTCTTTGTCTTTCTTAGCCAATTGGCTATTGAATGCAAGGAATGTCAGGCGTGTCATGTCTGAGTTACATGCTAAAGCTTGGCTGGCTATTAAGCCATGCCTGACCCTTTGATTGGAGCTTTAGAGCATAAGATTCCTGGAATTCATATTAAAAAAAATTTTGAATCCTTATTTTTCTTTTTTCTAAATAATTTTCGAAAAATATAAGTTAAAAATCCAAAAAAATCATAAAATCATAAAAAATAAAAAATATTTCATGTTTCTTGTTTAAATCTTGAGTCACATTATAAGTTTGGTGTCACTTGCATATGCATCTTGCATATTTCGAAAATTCATGCATTCATAGTGTTCTTCATGATCTTCAAGTTGTTCTTGGTAAGTCTTCTTGTTTGATCTTCACGATTTT
Source organism: Arachis ipaensis (assembly GCF_059453495.1). Classification (NCBI taxonomy): domain Eukaryota; kingdom Viridiplantae; phylum Streptophyta; class Magnoliopsida; order Fabales; family Fabaceae; genus Arachis; species Arachis ipaensis. The sequence continues at coordinate 88,799,934 of NC_142440.1, read as the reverse complement.
TTGTTTTGTGTCTTTTCATGTTTATCATATGCATTCTTGAATTCTTAGTGCGTAAGCATTAAAGAATTCTAAGTTTGGTGTCTTGCATGTTTTCTTTGCATTAAAAATTTTTCAAAAATATGTTTTTGATGTTCATCATGTTCTTCATAGTGTTCTTGGTGTTCATCTTGACATTCATAGCACTCATGCATGCATTCATTGTTTTGATCTAAAAATTTCATGCATTGCATCCTTTTAGTTTTTTTCTCTTGCATCATAAAAATTCAAAAAAAAAAAAATATCTTTCCCTTTTTCTCTCCTCAAATTCGAAAATTTGGATTGACTTTTTCAAAAATTTTTAAAATCAAATTGTTTCTTATGAGTCAAATCAAATTTTCAATTTGAAAATCTTATCTTTTTCAAAATCTTTTTCAAAAATCAAATCTTTTTCAAAATTCTTAGTTATTTTCGAAAATTCCAAAAATATTTTTCAAAAATCTTTTTCTTATTTTTGTATTAAATTTTCGAAAATAACATAAACAATTAATGTTTTGATTCAAAAATTTGAAGTTTGTTACTTGCTTGTTAAGAAAGATTCAAACTTTAAGTTCTAGAATCATATCTTGTGATTTCTTATGAATCAAGTCATTAATTGTGATTTTAAAAATCAAATCTTTTTCAAAACTAATTTTATCATATCTTTTCAAAAATATCTTCTTATCTTATCTTTTTCAAAAATATCTTTTCAAATTATCTTTTCTAACTTCCTAACTTCTTATCTTTTCAAAATTTGTTTCAACTAACTAACTAACTTTTTGTTTGTTTCTTAACTTTTTCAAAACCACCTAACTAACTCTCTCTCTCTAATTTTCGAAAATATCTTCCCCTTTTTCAAAAATTTCTTTTTAATTAACTAATTATTTTTATTTTTTATTTTTAATTTCAAAAATTTCGAAAAAAAAAAAAATACTAACAACTTTCAAAAACCAATTTTCAAAAATCACTAACTCATTTTCAAAAATAATTTTCGAAAATTCCCCCCCTCTCTCTCATCCTATTCTATTTATTCATTCATTAACTAACATTACTTCCTCACATCATCACCAAATTCGAATCCCCTACTCTATCTGTGTTCGAATTTCTTCTTCTTTTCTTCTACTAACAATAAGGATCCTCTTTACTGTGACATAGAGGATTCCTCTTCTTTTCTTTTGTTCTCCTCTTTCTTATGAGCAGGGACAGAGAAAAAGGCATTCTTGTTGAAGCTGATCCAGAACCTGAAAGGACTCTGAAGAGAAAATTAAGAGAAGCTAAATTACAACAATCCAGAGACAACTTGATTGAAAATTTCGAACAAGTAAAGGAGATGGCAGCCGAACCCAACAACAATGCAAGGAGAATGCTTGGTGACTTTACTGCACCTAATTCCAATTTACATGGAAGAAGCATCTCCATTCCTGCCATTGGAGCAAACAATTTTGAGCTTAAACCTCAATTAGTTTCTCTAATGCAGCAGAACTGCAAGTTTCATGGACTTCCATCTGAAGATCCTTTTCAGTTCTTAACTGAATTCTTGCAGATATGTGATACTGTTAAGACTAATGGAATAGATCCTGAAGTCTACAGGCTCATGCTTTTCCCTTTTGCTGTAAGAGACAGAGCTAGATTATGGTTGGATTCTCAACCTAAAGACAGCCTGAACTCTTGGGATAAGCTGGTCACGGCTTTCTTAGCCAAGTACTTTCCTCCTCAAAAGCTGAGCAAGCTTAGAGCTGATGTTCAAACCTTCAGACAGAAAGAAGGTGAATCTCTCTATGAAGCTTGGGAAAGATACAAACAGTTGACCAAAAAGTGTCCTTCTGACATGCTTTCAGAATGGACCATCCTGGATATATTCTATGATGGTTTATCTGAGCTATCAAAGATGTCACTGGACACTTCTGCAGGTGGATCCATTCACCTAAAGAAAACGCCTGCAGAAGCTCAAGAACTCATTGACATGGTTGCTAATAACCAGTTCATGTACACTTCTGAAAGGAATCCTATGAGTAATGGGACGCCTATGAAGAAGGGAGTTCTTGAAGTTGATACTCTGAATGCCATATTGGCTCAGAATAAAATATTGACTCAGCAAGTCAATATGATTTCTCAGAGTCTGCATGGAATGCAAGCTGCATCCAACAGTACTCAAGAGACATCTTCTGAAGAAGAAGCCTATGATCCTGAGAACCCTGCAATAGCAGAGGTAAATTATTTAGGTGAACCTTATGGAAACACCTATAACTCAACATGGAGAAATCATCCAAATTTCTCATGGAAGGATCAAAAGCCCCAACAAGGCTTTAATAATGGAGGAAGAAACAGGTTTAGCAATAGCAAGCCTTTTCCATCATCAACTCAGCAACAGACAGAGAACTCTGAACAAAATGCTTCTAATTTAGCAAATCTAGTCTCTAATCTATCTAAGGCCACTATAAGTTTCATGAATGAAACAAGGTCTTCCATTAGAAATCTGGAAGCACAAGTGGGCCAGCTGAGTAAAAGGATCACTGAAATCCCTCCTAGTACTCTCCCAAGCAATACAGAAGAGAACCCAAAAGGAGAGTGCAAGGCCATTGACATAAGTGCCCTGGCCGAACCTGTGAGGAGAGGAGAGGACGTGAATCCCAAGGAGGAAGACCTCCTGGAACGTCCAGTGACCAATAAGGAGCTTCCCTCTGAGGAACCAAAGGACTCTGAGGCTCATCTAGAGACCATAGAGATCCCATTGAACCTCCTTATGCCCTTCATGAGCTCTGATGAGTATTCCTCTTCTGAAGAGAATGAGGATGTCACTGAAGAGCAAACTGCCAAGTTTCTTGGTGCAATCATGAAGCTGAATGCCAAATTATTTGGCATTGATGCTTGGGAAGTTGAACCTCCCTTGTTCATCAATGAACTAAGTGATCTGGATCAACTGACATTGCCTCAGAAGAGACAGGATCCTGGAAAGTTCATAATCCCTTGTACCATAGGCACCATGATCTTTAAGGCTCTGTGTGACCTTGGTTCAGGGATAAACCTCATGCCCCTCTCTGTAATAGAGAAACTGGGAATCTATGGGGTGCAAGCTGCTAAAATCTCACTAGAGATGGCAGACAGCTCAAGAAAACAGGCTTATGGACAAGTAGAAGATGTATTAGTAAAGGTTGAGGGCCTTTACATACCTACTGATTTCATAGTCCTGGATACTGGAAAGGAAGAGGATGAATCCATCATCCTAGGAAGACCTTTCCTGGCCACAGCAAGAGCTGTGATTGATGTTGACAGAGGTGAAATAGTCCTTCAATGGAATGAGAACCCCCTTGTATTCAAAACTCAAGGATCTCCCTCTGCAACCATGGGGAGGAAGCAGAAAAAGCTTCTCTCCAAGCAGAGTCAACCAGAGCCCCCACAGTCAAACTCTAAGTTTGGTGTTGGGAGGCCACAACCAAACTCTAAGTTTGGTGTTGAACCCCCATATCCAAACTCTAAGTTTGGTGTTGGAGAGTCTCAACAAAGCTCTGCAAATCTGTGAGGCTCCATGAGGGCCCACTGTCAAGCTATTAACATTAAAGAAGCGCTTGTTGGGAGGCAACCCAATGTTTATCTAATTCTTATTTTTATTGTTTTTCATGTTTTCTTAGGTTCATGATCATGTGGAGTCACAAAATAAATATAAAAATTGAAAACGGAATCAAAAACAGCAGAAGAAAAATCACACCCTGGAGGAGCATCTGTCTGGCGTTCAAACGCCAGAACAGAGCATAGTTCTGGCGCTGAACGCCCAGAATGGGAGCATCCTGGCGCTGAACGCCCAGAACAAGCATGGTTCTGGCGTTCAACGCCAGAAATGGCAGCAAATGGGCGTTGAACGCCCAAAATGGGCACCAACCTGGCGCTGAACGCCCAGAGTTGTGTGCAAGGGCATTTTGCATGCCTAAATTGGTGCAGGGATGTAAATGCCTTGACACCTCAAGATCTGTGGACCTCACAGAATCACCTCAGGATCTGTGGACCCCACAGGATCCCCACCTACCTCATCATCTCTCTTCCCATTCATGATCATCCCTTCTACTTTCCAATTACCACTCACATCCATACACCCACTACCTTCAAAATTCAACATCTCTCTCCCACCCAATCCCACCCATATGGCCGAACACACACTCCCATCCATCTCCTCCATATCTTCTTCTTATTCTTCAGTCTTTCTTCTTTTGCTCGAGGGCGAGCAACATTCTAAGTTTGGTGTGGTAAAAAGCATAGCTTTTTTGTTTTTTTTTTTTCCATAACCATTGATGGCACCTAAGGCCAGAAAAGCCTCTAGAAAGAAGAAAAGGGAAGACAAAAGCTTCCATCAAGGGTCTATAGCTCAGTGGTAGAACATTTGACTGCAAATCAAGAGATCCCTGAGATACCTCAGGGGATACATCTTCTTCCACACAATTATTGGAAGCAACTAAGGGTGGAACATCAAGAGCACTCCATCATCCTTCATAAAATCAGAGAAGATCTAAAAGCAATGAAGGAGGAGCAGCAAAGACAAGGAAGAGACATAGAAGAGCTCAAGGACATCACCAAGGTGGACTCATTCCTTGTTCTTACTTTCTCTGTTTTTTCGTTTTCTATGTGCTTATCTGTGTTTGTGTCTTCATTACATGATCATTAGTAGTTAGTAACTTTGTCTTAAAGATATAAATGTCCTATGAATCCATCACCTCTCTTAAATAAAAACTGTTTTAATTTAAAAGAACAAGAAGTACATGAGTTTCAAATTTATCCTTGAACTTAGTTTAATTATATTGATGTGGTGACAATGCTTCTTGTTTTCTGAATGTATGCTTGAACAGTGCATATGTCTTTTGAAGTTGTTGTTTAAGAATGTTAAATATGTTGGCTCTTGAAAGAATGATGACTAGGAGACATGTTATTTGATAATCTGAAAAATCATAAAAATGATTCTTGAAGCAAGAAAAAGCAGCAAAGAACAAAGCTTGCAGAAAAAAAATAGGCGAAAAAAAAATATAGAAAGAAAAAGAAAAAGCAAGCAGAAAAAGCCAAAAGCTCTTAAAACCAAGAGGCAAGAGCAAAAAGCCAATAACCCTTAAAACCAAAAGGCAAGGGCAAATAAAAAGGATCCCAAGGCTTTGAGCATCAGTGGATAGGAGGGCCTAAAGGAATAAAATCCTGGTCTAAGCGGCTAAACCAAGTTGTCCCTAACCATGTGCTTGTGGCGTGAAGGTATCAAGTGAAAACTTGAGACTGAGCGGTTAAAGTCAAGGTCCAAAGCAAAAAAAAAAGAGTGTGCTTAAGAACCCTGGACACCTCTAATTGGGGACCTTAGCAAAGCTGAGTCACAATCTGAAAAGGTTCACCCAATTATGTGTCTGTGGCATTTATGTATCCGGTGGTAATACTGGAAAACAAAGTGCTTAGGGCCACGGCCAAGACTCATAAAATAGCTGTATTCAAGAATCATCATACTGAACTAGGAGAGTCAATAACACTATCTGAAATCTGAGTTCCTATAGATGCCAATCATTCTGAACCTCAATGGATAAAGTGAGATGCCAAAACTATTCAAGAGGCAAAAAGCTATAAGTCCCGCTCATATGATTGAAGCTCTGTTTCATTGATAGTTTGGAATTTATAGTATATTCTATTCTTTTTATCCTATTTTGATTTTTAGTTGCTTGGGGACAAGCAACAATTTAAGTTTGGTGTTGTGATGAGCGGATAATTTATACGCTTTTTGGCATTGTTTTTAGTATATTTTTAGTAGGATCTACTTACTTTTAGGGATGTTTTTAATAGATTTTGTGTTAAATTCACATTTCTGGACTTTACTATGAGTTTGTGTGTTTTTCTGTGATTTCAGGTATTTTCTGGTTGAAATTGAGGGACTTGAGCAGAAATCAGATTCAGAGGTTGAAAAAGGACTGCTGATGTTGTTGGATTCTGACCTCCCTGCACTCAAAGTGGATTTTCTGGAGCTACAGAACTTGAAATGGCGCGCTTCCAATTGCGTTGGAAAGTAGACATCCAGGGCTTTCCAGAAATATATAATATTCCATACTTTGGCCAAGAATTGACGACGTAAACTGGCGTTCAACGCCAGCTTTCAACCCAAATCTGGCGTCCAGCGCCAGAAAAGGATCCAAAACCAGAGTTGAACGCCCAAACTGGCACAGAAACTGGCGTTCAACTCCACAATTGGCCTCTGCACGTGCAACACTCAAGCCCAAGCCCAAGCACACACCAAGTGGGCCCCGGAAGTGGATTTATGCATCAATTACTTACTCATGTAAACCCTAGTGACTAGTTTATTATAAATAGGACCTTTTACTACTGTATTAGGCATCTTTGGATTACCTTATGATCCTCTGATCACGTTTTAGGGGGCTGGCCATCTCGGGCATGCCTGGACCTTCACTTATGTATTTTTAACGGTAGAGTTTCTACACTCCATAGATTAAGGTGTGGAGCTCTGCTGTTCCTCAAAGATTAATGCAAGTACTACTGTTTTCTATTCAATTCATCTTATTTCGCTTCTAAGATATCCATTCGCACCCAAGAACGTGATGAAGGTGATGATTATGTGTGACGCTCATCACCATCTCCCCTATGAACGCGTGCCTGACAAACACTTCTGTTCTACATGAATTAAGCTAGAATGAATATCTCTTAGATCTTCTAACAGGAATCTTCGTGGCGTAAGCTAGAATGATGGCGGCATTCAAGAGAATCCGGAAGGTCTAAACCTTGTCTGTGGTATTCTGAGTAGGACTCAATGATTGAATGACTGTGACGAGCTTCAAACTCGCGAGTGCTGGGCGTTAGTGACAGACGCAAAAGGAGGGTGAATCCTATTCCAGCATGATCGAGAACCGACAGATGAATAGCCGTGCCGTGACAGGGTGCGTGAGCATATGATTCACTGAGAGGAGGGGATGTAGCCACTGACAACGGTGATGCCCTTGCATAAAGCCAGCCATGGAAAGGAGTAAGACTGATTGGATGAAGATAGCAGGAAAGCAGAGGTTCAGAGGAACGAAAAGCATCTCCATTCGCTTATCTGAAATTCCTACCAATGAATTACATAAGTATCTCTATCCCTATTTTATTATATAATATTCGAAAACAACATTATCACTTTATATCTGCCTGACTGAGATTTACAAGGTGACCATAGCTTGCTTCATACCAACAATCTCCGTGGGATTCGACCCTTACTCACGTAAGGTATTACTTGGACGACCCAGTGCACTTGCTGGTTAGTTGTATCGAAGTTGTGACAATTATGAATTAAGATCAGAGCACCAGGCATGCGTTCTCTTCCATGTATGGCAAGTTGAACGCCAACCTCACATTCTCCGGACTAAAATCTAAGTATTTCCCCCGAACCATTGTAACATAGTTCTTTAGATCCGGGTTCTTACTTTGATCATGGTTCTTGGTGATCCATGCATTGGCATAGAACACTTGAACCATTAGGATGCCGACTTGTTGGATGGGATTTGTTAGAACTTCCCAACCTCTTCTTTGAATTTCATGTCAGATCTCCGGATACTCATTTCTTTTGAGTAAAAAAGGGACCTCAGGGATCACCTTCTTCTTGGCCACAACATCATAGAAGTGGTCTTGATGGGCTTTGGAGATGAACCTTTCCATCTCCCATGACTCGGATGTGGAAGCTTTTATCTTCCCTTTCCCTCTCATAGAGGATTCTCCGGTCTTAGATGCCATCAATGGTAATGGAAAAACAAAAAAGCTATGCTTTTACCACACCAAACTTAGAATATTGCTCGCCCTCGAGCAATAAACAAAAGAATAGAAGAAGAAGAAGAAGAAATATGGAGAGGGAGAGGGAGATGAGGTTTCGGCCAAGAGGAGTGTAGAGGGGTGTGTTGTGTGAATTTGATGAAGAATGGAGGGCTTTATATAGGGAAGGGAGGGGGGGTTAAGGTTCGGCCATATGGGTGGGTTTGGGTGGGAAATTGGTTTTGAATTTTGAAGGTAGGTGGAGTTTATGAGGTAGGTTTATGGGAAAGAGTGGATGGATGTGAGTGGTGAAGAGGTGATGGGGAAGAGAGTTTGAGGTGATTGGTGAAGGGTTTTTGGGGAAGAGTGTTTATGGGGTTGTGTGAAAGAGAGTGGTGAGAAGAGGTGAGTGGAGGTAGGTGGGGATCCTGTGGGGTCCACAGATCCTGAGTGGATCCTGTGGGGTCCACAGATCCTGAGGTGTTCAAGGAATTACATCCCTGCACCCATTAGGCATGTAAAAATGCCTTTGTACCCAACTCTGGGCGTTCAACGCCAGGTTGGTGGCCATTTTGGGCGTTCAACGCCCATCTGTGTGCCATTTTTGGCGTTGAACGCCAGAACCATGCCTGTTCTGGCGTTCAGCGCCCAGAAGCTGCCCATTTTGGGCGTTCCGCGCCAGAACCATGCTCTGTTCTGGCGCTGAACGCCAGACAGATGCTCCTCCAGGGTGTGATTTTTCTTCTGCTGTTTTTTATTACGTTTTCAATTTTTCTATTTATTTTGTGACTCCACATGATCATGAACCTAAGAAAACATGAAAAACAATAAAAATAAGAATTAGATAAACATTGGGTTGCCTCCCAACAAGCGCTTCTTTAATGTCAATAGCTTGACATTGGGCTCTCATGGAGCCTCACAGATGTGCAGAGCATTGTTGAAACTCTCCAACACCAAACTTAGAGTTTGGATATGGGAGTTCAACACCAAACTTAGAGTTTGGTTGTGGCCTCCCAACACCAAACTTAGAGTTTGACTGTGGGGGCTCTGGTTGACTCTGCTTTGAGAGAAGCTTTTCAAGCTTCCTCTCCATGGTTGCAGAGGGAGATCCTTGAGTTTTGAATACAAGGGAGTTCTCATTCCATTGAATGACTATTTCACCTCTGTCAACATCAATCACAGCTCTTGCTGTGGCCAGGAAAGGTCTTCCTAGGATGATGGATTCATCCTCTTCCTTTCCAGTATCCAGGACTATGAAATCAGCAGGGATGTAAAGGCCCTCAACCTTTACTAAAATGTCCTCTACTTGTCCATAAGCCTGTCTTCTTGAGCTGTCTGCCATCTCTAGTGAGATTTTAGCAGCTTGCACCCCATAGATTCCCAGTTTCTCTATTACAGAGAGAGGCATGAGGTTTATTCCTGAACCAAGATCACACAGAGCCTTAAAGATCATGGTGCCTATGGTACAGGGTATTATGAACTTTCCAGGATCCTGTCTCTTCTGAGGCAATGTCAGTTGATCCAGATCACTTAGTTCATTGATGAACAAGGGAGGTTCAACTTCCCAAGCATCAATGCCAAACAATTTGGCATTCAGCTTCATGATTGCACCAAGAAACTTGGCAGTTTGCTCTTCAGTGACATCCTCATTCTCTTCAGAAGAGGAATACTCATCAGAGCTCATGAAGGGCATAAGGAGGTTCAATGGAATCTCTATGGTCTCTAGATGAGCCTCAGAGTCCTTTGGTTCCCCAAAGGGAAGCTCCTTATTGATCACTGGACGTCCCAGGAGGTCCTCCTCCTTGGGATTCACGTCCTCTCCTCTCCTCTCAGGTTCGGCCATGGCGCTTATGTCAATGGCCTTGCACTCTCCTTTTGGGTTCTCTTCTGTATTGCTTGGGAGAGTACTAGGAGGGATTTCAGTGATCCTTTTACTCAGCTGGCCCACTTGTGCTTCCAGATTTCTAATGGAAGACCTTGTTTCATTCATGAAACTTACAGTGGCCTTAGATAGATCAGAGACTAGATTTGCTAAATTAGAAGCATTTTGTTCAGAGTTCTCTGTCTGTTGCTGAGTTGATGATGGAAAAGGCTTGCTATTGCTAAACCTGTTTCTTCCACCATTATTAAAGCCTTGTTGAGGCTTTTGATCCTTCCATGAGAAATTTGGATGATTTCTCCATGTTGAGTTATAGGTGTTTCCATAAGGTTCACCTAAGTAATTTACCTCTGCTATTGCAGGGTTCTCAGGATCATAGGCTTCTTCTTCAGAAGATGCCTCTTGAGTACTGTTGTATGCAGCTTGCATTCCATGCAGACTCTGAGAAATCATATTGACTTGCTGAGTCAATATTTTATTCTGAGCCAATATGGCATTCAGAGTATCAACCTCAAGAACTCCGTTCTTCATAGGCGTCCCATTGCTCACAGGATTCCTTTCAGAAGTGTACATGAACTGGTTATTAGCAACCATGTCAATGAGTTCTTGAGCTTCTGCATGCGTTTTCTTTAGGTGAATGGATCCACCTGCAGAAGTATCCAATGACATCTTAGATAACTCAGACAGACCATCATAGAATATATCCAGGATGGTCCATTCTGAAAGCATGTCAGAAGGACACTTTTTGGTCAACTGTTTGTATCTTTCCCAAGCTTCATAGAGAGATTCACCTTCTTTCTGCCTGAAGGTTTGAACATCAGCTCTAAGCTTGCTCAGCTTTTGAGGAGGAAAGTACTTGGCTAAGAAAGCCGTGACCAGCTTATCCCAAGAGTTCAGGCTGTCTTTAGGTTGAGAATCCAACCATAATCTAGCTCTGTCTCTTACAGCAAAAGGGAAAAGCATGAGCCTGTAGACTTCAGGATCTATTCCATTAGTCTTAACAGTATCACATATCTGCAAGAATTCAGTTAAGAACTGAAAAGGATCTTTAGACGGAAGTCCATGAAACTTGCAGTTCTGCTGCATCAGAGAAACTAATTGAGGTTTCAGCTCAAAGTTGTTTGCTCCAATGGCAGGAATGGAGATGCTTCTTCCATGTAAATTGGAATTAGGTGCAGTAAAGTCACCAAGAATCTTCCTTACATTATTATTATTTTCGGCTGCCATCTCCTCTGCCTGTTCGAAAATTTCTGAAAGGTTATCTCTGGATTGTTGTATTTTAGCTTCTCTTAATTTTCTCTTCAGAGTCCTTTCAGGTTCTGGATCTGCTTCCACAAGAATGTTCTTATCCTTGCTCCTGCTCATATGACAAAGAAGAAGGCACAGAAAAATAATAATAATAATAGAGATCCTTTATACCATAGTACAGGGATCCCTGTGTGAGTGGAAGAAGAGGGGGAGACAAAGAATGTAATATAATGGAAGAAATACAACTGTAAGGATGGAAGAGAGGTGAAATGAGATGTTAGGATATGAATGAATAAATAGAATGAGATGGGGGAGGGATAATTTTCGAAAATTATTTTGAAAAAGAGTTAGTGATTTTCGAAAATGGTTTTTGAAAAATGTTGGTAATTTTCGAAAATTTTTGAAATCAAAAATAGAAAATAAAAATAATTAGTTAATTAAAAAGAAATTTTTGAAAAAGAGGGAAATATTTTCGAAAATTAGAGAGAGAGAGTTAGTTAGGTAGTTTTGAAAAAGTTAAGAAACAAACAAAAAGTTAGTTAGTTAGTTGAAACAAATTTTGAAAAGATAAGAAGATAGGAAGTTAGAGAAGATATTTTGAAACCAACTTTTTGAAAAAGATAAGATAAGAAGATATTTTTGAAAAGATATGATAGAGATTAGTTTTTGAAAAAGATTTGATTTTTAAAATCACAATTAATGACTTGATTCATAAGAAATCACAAGATATGATTCTAGAACTTAAAGTTTGAATCTTTCTTAACAAGTAAGTAACAAACTTCAAATTTTTGAATCAAAACATTAATTGTTTATGTTATTTTCGAAAATTTGGTATAAAAATAAGAAAAAGATTTTTGAAAAATATTTTTGGAATTTTCGAAAATAACTAAGAATTTTGAAAAAGATTTGATTTTTGAAAAAGATTTTGAAAAAGATAAGATTTTCAAATTGAAAATTTGATTTGACTTATAAGAAACAACTTGATTTTAAAAATTTTTGAAAAAGTCAACCCAAATTTTCGAATTTCATGAGAGAAAAAGGGAAAGATATTTTTTTGATTTTTTTGAATTTTTATAATGAGAGAGAAAAAACACAAACAAAATGCAATGCATGAAATTTTTAGATCAAAACATGTGATGCATGCAAGAATGCTATGAATGTCAAGATGAACACCAAGAACACTTTGAATGTCATGATGAACATCAAGAACATATTTTTGAAAAATTTTTAATGCAAAGAAAACATGCAAGACACCAAACTTAGAATTCTTTAATGCTTAGACACTAAGAATTCAAAAATGCATATGATAAACATGAAAAGACACAAAACAAAAAATCATCAAGATCAAACAAGAAGACTTACCAAGAACAACTTGAAGATCATGAAGAACACTATGAATGCATGAATTTTCGAAAAAATGCAAGATGCATATGCAAGTGACACCAAACTTATAACATGACTCAAGACTCAAACAAGAAACAGAAAAATATTTTTGATTTTTATGATTTTCTAATTTTTTGGATTTTTTTTTTCGAAAATTATATGAAAAAGGAAAAATAAGGATTCCAAAATTTTTAATATGAATTCCAGGAATCTTGCATTCTTAGTCTAAAGCTTCAGTCCAGGAATTAGACATGGCTCACTAGCCAGCCAAGCTTTCAATGAAAGCTCCGGTCCAAAACACTAGACATGGCCAATGGCCAGCGAAGCTTCAGCAGGTGATTGAGGATCAGCAGCAGGTTGATTAGCAACAACTAGCTTGCTCTTGATAACAAATTGCAAGCCTCAGTCCAAATAAATTTAGACATGGCTTTACAGCCAGCCAGGCTTTACATGCTTCATGAAACACTAGAATTCATTCTTAAAAATTTTGAATAAAATTTTGAAAACATTTTTATTTTTTTTCGAAAACAGATGAGAGATTTTTGAAAATATTTTTGAAAGATTTTTTTTTTTTTTTGAAAACAAAACGAAAAGAAAATTACCTAATCTGAGTAACAAGATGAGCCGTCAGTTGTCCAAACTCGAACAATCCCCGGCAACGGCGCCAAAAACTTGGTGCACGAAATTGTGATGTCCAGGCTCGAACAATCCCTGGTAATGGCTCCAAAGCTTGGTGCTTTGATCTTAATTCATAATTGTCACAACTTCGATACAACTAACCAGCAAGTGCACTGGGTCGTCCAAGTAATACCTTACGTGAGTAAGGGTCGAATCCCACGGAGATTGTTGGTATGAAGCAAGCTATGGTCACCTTGTAAATCTCAGTCAGGCGGATTTAAACATGATACTTGATTAGATTAACATAAACAATAAAAGGGATAGAGATACTTATGTAGATTCATTGGCAGGAATTTCAGATAAGCGAATGGAGATGCTTTTCGTTCCTCTGAACCTCTGCTTTCCTGCTATCTTCATTCAATCAGTCTTACTCCTTTCCATGGCTGGCTTTATGTGATACATCACCACTGTCAATGGCTACTTTCGGTCATCTCTCGGGAAAATGATCCAATGCCCTGTCACGGCACGGCTAATCGTCTGGAGGCATCACCCTTGTCAATGGCTTCATCTTATCCTCTCAGTGAATAATATGCTCACGCACCCTGTCACGGCACGGCTATTCATCTGTCGGTTCTCGATCATGCTGGAATAGGATTTACTATCCTTTTGCGTCTGTCACTAACGCCCTGCAATCGCGAGTTCGGAGCTCGTCACAGTCATTCAATCATTGAATCCTACTCGGAATACCACAGACAAGGTTTAGACCTTCCGGATTCTCTTGAATGCCGCCATCATTCTAGCTTACGCCACGAAGATTCTGGTTAGGAGATCTAAGAGATACTCATTCTAGCTTATTTCATGTAGAACAGAAGTGTTTGTCAGGCACGCGTTCATGAGGGAGAAGGATGATGAGCGTCACACATAATCATCACCTTCATCATGTTCTTGGGTGCGAATGGATATCTTAGAAGAGAAATAAGAAGAATTGAATAGAAAACAGTAGTACTTTGCATTAATCTTTGAGGAACAGCAGAGCTCCATACCTTAATCTATGGAGTGTAGAAACTCTACCGTTGAAAATACATAAGTGAAGGTCCAGGCATGGCCGAGATGGCCAGCCCCCAAAACGTGATCAAAGGATCATAAGGTAATCCAAAGATGGTCAAAAAAAGACGTCTCATACAATAGTAAGAGGTCCTATTTATAATAAACTAGTCACTAGGGTTTACATGAGTAAGTAATTGATGCATAAATCCACTTCCGGGGCCCACTTGGTGTGTGGTTGGGCTGAGCTTGAGTGTAGCACGTGCAGAGGCCATTTGTGGAGTTGAACGCCAGTTTCTGTGCCAGTTTGGGCGTTCAACTCTGGTTTTGGATCCTTTTCTGGCGCTGGACGCCAGATTTGGGCAGAAGGCTGGCGTTGAACGCCAGTTTACATCGTCTATTCTTGGCAAAAGTATGGACTATTATATATTGCTGGAAAGCCCTGGATGTCTACTTTCCAACGCAATTGGAAGCGCGCCATTTCGAGTTCTGTAGCTCCAGAAAATCCACTTTGAGTGCAGGGAGGTCAGAATCCAACAGCATCAGCAGTCCTTCTTCAACCTCTGAATCTGATTTTTGCTCAAGTCCCTCAATTTCAGCCAGAAAATACCTGAAATCACAGAAAAACACACAAACTCATAGTAAAGTCCAGAAATGTGAATTTAACATAAAAACTTATGAAAACATCCCTAAAAGTAACTAGATCCTACTAAAAACATACTAAAAACAATGCCAAAAAGCGTATAAATTATCCGCTCATCAATGGTCAATCTCCACATGCTCCAGTGAGAGTATCTTGTTGATGGTGTAGTAATCATCAGTTTGTGGATTTGTTGCCAACTGCTGGTATATCAATCTCACTCTGTCCCCTTTTGAGAATCCTTCAGTTAGTATCTTTTTGTTCTTCTACCCTTTTGGACCTCTTTTCTTACTCCTCTTTCCTTTCTTCACTTGTCCCTTTTCTTTTGTAGCATGTTTTATGTCAGGGACTTCCTTCTCAATAATCATTTTTTCAGCCCCTTCCTGTCTTTTCTCTTCAACCTTTACATGTTCCTTCCCCTCTTTTTCTTCTCTACTCTTCATCTCTTGCTTTGCATTGAGTTGATGAACTCTTCATTGGGTTTATCCTTCCACTATAAGTATTCTTCTTCAATTATCATGTAGCTTTTCTCCTTAACAGTATGATGTGCTTCTTGGAAGACATTCAAAGTGATTTTCTCATCATTTACCCTCAGAGTTAATTCTCCTTGTTCCACATCAACAATGGCCCTTGTTGTTGCCAGGAACGGTCTTCCTAATATCAGAGAGTCATTTTCCTCTTCTCCTAAATCCATAATTATAAAATCTGTAGGAAAGATGAATTTTCCCACTCTAACCAAGAGATTCTCAATCACTCATTTGGGAAATACCAATGATTTGTCCACGAGCTCTAGTGACATCTGTGTGGGCTTTACCTCCTCTATGCATAGCTCTTTCATCATAGAATAAGGTAGTAGATTGATGCTGGCTCCTAAGTCACACAATGCCCTTTTTATAGTCATACTACCAATGGTGCAAGGTAAAAAGAAGCACTGCACTGCATTCTTGTGTCAGAAGCACTGCCCTTTTAGGGTCTTGGAGTTTTGGAGGGAGCCCTTTTTAGATTACTGCACTGCATTCTTGTGTTAGAAGCACTGTTACCTTCTCCTGCCTGCTTGTCTTTTTGTTAATGAGCTCCTTCAAGAACTTTGCATATAGAGGCATCTGCTCTAATGCTTCAGCAAGTGGGATTTTAATCTCCAGCTTCTTAAAGACCTCAAGGAACTTGGAGAATTGTTGATCCTTTAGTTCTTTTTGTAGTCTTTAAAGATATGGCAGAGGAGATGTGTAAGCCTTCACAACCTTCTTCTATTCTAGTGATGATTTCTCCATGACTTGTTTCCCTTTTCTTGAGTCTTGTGGTTGCTCATCTTTCTCTTTAGACTTCTCTTGTTCTTGCTTGTTAAGTACAGCTTCTTCCTTGTTGCTGGCCTCATCTTTCTCAGCTGGCCTCTTGTCATGCTCCATAGGCTTCTTGTTGACTTCTTTATCATTCACCAAGGTTCTTCCACTCCTTAATTGAATAGCTTTGCATTCTTCTTTGGGATTCAGAATGGTATCACTTGGGAGTGAACTTGTTGGTCTCTCAATCACTGCTTGCTTGGACAGTTGCCCAATCTGTCTTTCTAAGTTTCTCATTGAGGCTTCATGATTTTTGCTGGTCATCTCCTGATGCTTCATCATTTTTTCCAACAGTATCTCTAGGTTTGAGATTCTTTGAGCATCTTATGGTATTTGTGGCTGGTTGTGGGATGTTGAAGGTGGATGATAGTTGTTTTGATTAGTTGCTAGGTTATTGGGTGGATAATAGCTTGAATTGGGGTAGTTGTTTTGGGGTTTTCTATATGGGTTGTGGTTAGTGTTTTGCTGGTTGTGGTTTGTGTTTCTTGAGTTATTCTGGTTTGAATTCTTCTGCCAAGGTTGCTGGCTGTGGTTGTCTCCCCACCTTAGATTTGAATGATTCTTCCAAGAGGGGTTGTATGTGTCTCCATGGAATTTATTCTGGCTAGATCCTTGGTTGTGCATGTAGTTCACTTGTTCCTACTGCTGATCTTCACAACTTTCCTCATTTTGTCCCCACCTAGTTGGTGGTTGGCTTGTGACATTCACTGATGCAACTTGTAAACTATCAATCCTCTTAGCCATTTGCTCAAATTGTTGCTGGATTTGCTGATGCATCACCTTGTTTTGAGCTAGAATAGTGTCCACACCTTCCAACTCCAGTACACCCTTTCTCTGGGCTGGTTGGCGTTGTCTTTGATGAGCAAAGAAGTATTGATTATTTGCCACCATATCTATGAGGTTCTGGGCTTCCTCTGCTATCTTCATTAGCTACAATGGGCCTCCTGCTGAATGATCTAGTGCTTCCTGAGCTTTCAGAGTCAATCCTTCATAGAAATTCTGAAGTATCTCCCATTCATTGAACATTTCAGGGGGACATTTTCTAATCAAGGCCTTGTATCTCTCCCATGCCTCATAGAGGGATTCTCCATCCATCTGTGTGAAAGTTTGCCCCTATGTCTTCAATCTAATAATCCTTTGAGGTGGGTAGAACTTGGCTAGGAATTTGCTCACTAGATCCTCCCAGCTAGTGATGCTTTGTTGTGGAAAAGCTTCAAGCCACTAAGCAACCTTGTCCCTCAATGAAAATGGGAACAGCAACAATTTGTATATGTCTGGATGCACACCATTGGATTTCACTGTGTCACAAATCCTCAAAAAATTTGATAAGTGCTGGTTTGGATCTTCTAGTGGACTTCCTCTATATGAGCAATTGTTCTATACCAAAGTGATGAGTTGGGGCTTCAATTCAAAGTTGTTTGCATTGACATTTGGGATAAGGATGCTACTCCCGCAATGCCTTGGATTAGCAAACATATATGAAGCCAAAACTCTCCTCTGGGGCTGACCATTATTGTTGGCCACTCCTACTATTGGATTTGTTGAATTTTCCTCTATTTCCTGGTTCTCTTCCTCTGATTCCTCTTCTCCAACAATTCCCTTCCCTCTTGCTTCTCTTCTTAGTCTTCTAAGAGTTCTCTCGTCTTGGTCACAAAAGGTAGGGATCTCTCTCCTTGCCTCTGACATACAACAGCAAGAAAAACAAACACAGAACCAGAAAACAAAAATAATTCACTCTACTGATAGAGTGAAGTTAGTGTTAGCTTAAGCAAAAACTCAAATAGTTAATATGCTTAGTAAAAATAATAAAAAAAAAGAAAAAGTGCTTAATCTAGACCACCACCTTACTTAATCATTGTCAATCTAGATCAATCCCCGGCAATGGTGCTAAAAACTTGATGGGTGGAAATCAGATTCCACACCAAAACTCACCGGCAAGTGTACCGGGTCGCATCAAGTAGTAAAACTCACTTAGAGTGAGGTCGATCCCACAGCGATTGATGGATTGAGCAATTTTAGTTAGGTGATGAATTTAGTTAAGAAAATAGTTGATAATTTGAGTGAATTGTGATTAACAGAAGCTAAATTACAAGTAAATAAAAGGGAGAGGGGAAATTGACAGAAAAGTAAAGTGCCGAAGAGTAAATTGCATGAAACGTAAAGTGCAAGAAAGTAAGAGAGCTGAAACTTAAAGTGCAAGAAATATAAATGACTGAAACTAAATTGCTGAGAAACTTAAATTGCTTGAAGATTAAAAGGGATTTGGGTTTAGAATTGCTGGGATTTAGAATTCAACAGAAAAATGTAAAGTGCAATCAATCAGAGAAGTAGAGATGAAGTGAAGTTGCAGAAGATCTAAACAGAAATGAAAAATTGCTTGAAGAAGCAAAACAGAAAGGAAACTTAGCTCAATTATGAAATCTAAAAGAAAAATTGAAGATCTAAGAGGAGAAATGAGATTAGAACACAGATCTAGATCTCAATTACACCTTTGATCAAATAGAAAATATATTCCAGAAGAAAATGAAATTGAAAAACAGCAGAGAAGATTAAAACCCAATTCTTAGATCAATTGAGAGGAATAGTGGAAGATGATTCTCAAAATTTGAATCAATGGAGCTCTTCAATCTCAATTCAAGATCCCAAAACAGAAAAGCAAATGTTGCAGAAGAAGAAAAATGAAAACAGTGAATGAAATTAGATCCAATTCCTTAATTCTCAGAATTATGCTGAAGAAGAACACAGATGAATCTCAGATCAAAAATTGAAATAGAATTTCTTCAATCTCAATCCAAAATTCAAAACAGAAAAATAAAAGTTGCCACAGCAAGAACAATCAGTAAAAAAACTCAGATCTCAATCCCAATTCCCAAAATCAAAATGAAAGCTAAAGTGAAAACTAAAATTGAGCTAAAAGGTAAAATATAAAAGTGAGCAAAAAGGTTTAAAGGTGCTTTACAAATCAAATTAACTCCTATTTATACACTTTCTATTTTTGATTTTCAGAATTTGGAGTGGGCTTTTCAACTTGTGAAGAAGTGGATCCAAATTGGCTTTTGATTGAAATGGACTCAGGAACCACCTCCAGTGGAGCGCTCGGTTAAGTCAAATAACGTAGCGCTCCCTTGCCTTGTTCCTGGGCTCGTGCCAAGCTTCATTCATAGTGCTAAGTTAACTAATGCAACGTAATGCCCCTTTATGCTTGATTTGGTCTCCAATTCGAGCCCTGGCCATTTTATTTTGGCCAATTTCCTTGCACTAATAGCGCTCAGTGAGGTGCACATAACGTAGCGCTTCTTGCCTTGGAATGAGGCTCCCTCTTCGAACCTTGGTGAAGCCACCTTGGCCAATTTCCTTGCCAAGCCTTGTAGCGCTTCTCTTGGTCCCCATTTCGAACATTACTGCTCCCTTTGGTGTGTGTCGCGCCTTGATTTCTTTTTGGTTGGGCCACTAAAACATTAACAAAGTTAACGTAGCACCCTTGCTTTCTTTGGTTCCTTGTAGCGCTCAATTGGGTAAACCAACGTAGCACCCTTGCCTTTCTTTTGGGTGTTTCTTGGTGCTTAATTGCTAGCGTTCAAAGAGTGAATGCTCCGCTCAATTAGTGAGAGCTATGCTTGGCCTTGTTCCTTGATTGAGTTGAGCGCTACGCTTTTATGGCCATGGGTCATGCTTTTCAATGCGTGGCCTATGGTCTAAAGCGTGCTCTAGGGTTCCTTTGTCCTTTTTTTTCATCATTTTTTCACCTACAAGTAAACAAAACAACCAATCAAAGCATCACCAAATTCACAAGATTTCTAAATCATTGAGAAACCAACTAATTCTAGCTTAAATCTCATGATTTTGTGGCAAATAATTGATGGTTGATTGAATTGACATAAGCATGCAATTCCACTCCAAATCACTTACTTATAATGCAAGAAAGTGCATAAAACCTAATGAAACAAGTGACAAATGCTTGAAAAGCTAGCATAAGATGACTTGTCATCAACTCTATGCTCTTGACTTGGATCTTCTTCTTCACACACTTGCTCTCCTCTACGTGCATTGAGCCTATTTTGCTTTATGTTTCCATTCTCTTGCTCATTACTCATGACTTGCTTCCTTATTGCATATTGCAAGATTATTGATATTTCTTCCATTGCATGCTCTATTGTGTTGGAGTTAGATTAGGCGCATAATTGCCTTGTGCTCACTAGCTACCTTGCATATGCTATCTTGTGTGCTTGTTGATGCTTGAGTTATCCTTCTCATGCCTTATTGCATGCTTTACTCACTCTTGCATCCCATGCTAAGTGTTATGCCCCCATGCTTTTATTATTATCTTGATCTCATGTTACAACTGCCATTCCTCAAGACACATTATTCCTTTTGGGCATTACCTTTTTCACATGCATGTTATTTTCAAAGTGTTGATTATTTGGATTTTCATGTTTTCCCTCTCCCTTCTTTTTTCAGGATGGCCCCCCGAAAAGGTAAGGAGAAGGCATCAAAGAAACCGGACACGAAAAGGGCACACCAAAAATCAATCTCCAAGGCGCACCCTACACTAGGAGCAAAGCCCCTTTCCAAGAAGGAGAAGACAATTGTTTATATTGATGAACGAGAGAAGGGCAATCCGGCAAAGAACCCCACAAGGTTCCCCAACCACTTTTGATAGCTAATGTTCCCTACCATGGTTGAGAGAAACTATCATTCTGAGCATCTACACACTCCGCCGGACCACATTGCTCCGTATGTGCTACCTCGGATTAAGCAGCGAGGATGGGGGTTTCTATTGCAAAGACCACAAGAGACCAACCTCTCGTGGGTGGTGGAATTTTACTCCAATTTCCACTCCCTGTCTCTTCAGTTGGTTTACGTGCGCCGAAAGCAAGTCTAAATTTTAGAGGAGGCTATTCAGCGAGTGCTCAATGTTTCATCAGTACCGGAGGATATGGATGGTTACCAAGAGGTCCTATGGTAGCGAAATGAGTATCAGTTAGAGTTGGACTCGATTCTTCCGGTCATTGCCCAACCCGAGGCATTATGGACCCAAGGGCGACTAAGGATGCGGCCCAAGTGCATTGATGCACGCTTCCTTACTATGAAAGCTCAAGCATGGGCCCAGATCTTATCTCACTACGTGCTTCCTAACACCCATAAGTCATCCATCACGGCGGACCTAGCCTTCCTTGTTTGGTGTATACTCACGGAGAGGCCAGTCAACCTCCCTCTCCTCATCCGGTAAGCGATGGGTCGAGTCTATGGCAAGGGTAATCTACCATTTCCCGCCTTAGTATCCGATTTGGTCACCACTGCTGGTGTTCCTTGCGACGCTAAGGACATGAAGGCTACAATTCTGGCAAAGGGCGATACCGTCCTGAGCAAAAAATATCTTCAGCCTCCCATGGACACCACGAGCCTTGACATCGCCCCTCCTCGCACCATTCCTACCACTTCATCCGCACCACCAAAGTCAACCCATCAATTTCTTGTAAAGCTCCATGAGAAGATAGATCGAAATGAACAGAAAAATAAATGCCGATTTGCTTGCATGAAGAAGCTTTGGAGTTGTGTCAACCTGCCTATGGAAGAGCCGGTCATTTCCACATCCGATTCGGACAACAGTGAAGCAAGCACTCAAGGCACGGATGATAGAAGCGACGACTCGAACCCCCCTTTGCGTATCACCAATGGCACAGAGGACCGTGCAAACTCTTAAGTGTGGGGAGGTCGGTTACCAACTTCCATAGGTACCCCCTTTTTCTTTTCGACATCCATGATTTTGATTTTTCTTCCTTTAGTTAGAATAGATTGCATGGTTAGCTTTTGTATTTGAACACTCTTTGCATATTAGGACTACTTGGTTAGTTAGGATGATAACTTCTTTTCCAAGAAATCATCTATAGGGCACTCTACGAATATAAAATTTTTTTGTGTTAATCTTGCTTGAAGAATGTATTTTGGAACAAGGTTTTTGAGCTAAGAACACAAACTCGTGAGTTTTGAACCTAATTGTGTGGTTACATCTTATAACCACTTATCTTCCTTCTTGTGTACATTGTTCTCTTTCTCTGATTGTGATCTTTGATTTGTTTGATTCTTTATGTCCACTATTCCTTGTATGAATGCATATATAAGATTGAGGCCATCATTTCATTTAACTCACTTACACAAATATCCTACCTTTCATCAACCATTGTTAGCCAACTTTGAGCTTATGAGAAACCCACTTTGTTCTTTAATTTAGCACATTACAAGCCTCAAAGCGAAAAATAATAAATGTCCTTTATTTGGATCTTTGATTAGCTTAGGCTAGTGAGTGTGTATATCATTCAAGTGTGGGGAAACTTGGGACATCGGTTGGTGATGAATGGATTTTTGACGGTTTAGAATTCTCAAATGAAATCTCGTTGCAATATAGTTTCTAAACCAACACCAATCCTTTCAAAGCCTTGGAAAGGTTTGGTGGTCAAGGATCTCTATCCTTATCACTAACCACAATATGATAATTGTAAGGATCAATCCCACTAAGTCATCTTCTAACAGGTAAGGGAAAGTCAAATGAGCTATATCAATCCAAGTCCATAGGTCCTAGCTATTCACTAATTGAATTAATGAGGGCTAGAGTCAATGGCTACCAACTATCAATCACTTGGACATTAGCAACTCAAGAATTCCTAAGTTACCTCCCCAAGCCAAGAGTGTAAAATTCTACTCTAACATCCTCTCAAGCATTTTGGCAAACACTTGAAAGGTATAAAAGGAAAGCATAGTAAATTGACAACAAGAATGAAATCTACAACAATTTATTGCAAAGAATTAACAACAACAATCAAAAAGAATATTATTGACATGGATTACCTCAAATTAAATTGAAAGAAAATAAAAGGAATAAGAGTAGAGATCAACAACAGAGTATAGAAATAAAATGGAAGAAATTACAACAAAAGAATAGAAGAATAAGATGTAACAACAAAGAATTGTAAAGTAGAACTAGATGAAAGCATGAATTAAAACCTAGATCTAAGATTATTGACCTAAACCTAATCCTAATTCTAGAGAGAAGTGAGAGCTTCTCTCTCTAAAACTAACTAAAACTAATCCTAATGATTCCTAATGATCCAAGATGTGAATGATGCCTCTCCCCTTCAATCCTTGGTCATTTTAAGTGTTTTGGCGCCAAAGTTGGTTTAGATTGGGCCCCACAGCCTCTGAGAATTTGCTGGGCACGTTTTCACTAAAAAATCACGTTCCAGCACCGACGCGTACGCATACAGCACGCGTGTGCATCCGTTGAAGTTTTGCGATCCACGCGTGCGCGTACATTGCGCGTGCGCGTGGGTGGTGCATCTCAAATCTTTGGCTTTTCCTTGTGTTCTCCACTTTGCATGCCTTCCTCTGCACTTCTTTGATCCATTCCTAGCCTTTTCAACCTGAAATCACTTAACAAACAAATCAAGGCATTTAGTGGAATCAAAGGTGAATTAAAATCATCAAATTAAAGGCCTAAAAGCATGTTTTCACACTTAAGCACAAATTAAGGGAGAATCACAGAATCGTGCTATTTCATTGAATAAATATGAGAAAAGGTTGATAAAATACTCTTAATTCACACAAGATAAACCCTAAAAACGGGGTTTATCAACCTCCCCACGCTTAAACCATAGCATGTCCTCATGCTATACCAAGAGAGAAGAAAAGGGTATAACATTTTTTCAATGGAACTAAACTACATGCAACCTATCTAAATACAACTACCAATTATGAATGCAAATGCTTGATCAAAACAAATCAAAATAGGAATCAAATCCAACCCACAATTGTATTGAATTATCAAAAAGATTTACAAACTTGCATGAATAAGAATGATTATGGTGAAAACATGTAATTGAGCAATCGAACCCTCACCGGATGTATATCTGCTCTAGTCACTCAAGTGTTTAGGGGTTAATTCACTCAATTCTCCTCTATTTCATGTTTTCCAAGATTTGGTCTTCATCTAACAATCAACAATTATTCAATGCGTGCATACAATTATCATGAGGACTTTCTCAAAGGTTGTAATGGGTCTAGGGTCAAGGTATGGTCATATATGGTTAAGTGGACTAGAGTTTAAATCTTTGATACGCCTAGACTTTCCCACCTAACCTATGATAACCTATACAATTAAGTTCTAACTTAACTACCCATCATTCACTTTTTTCACATACTCATGTATTCCTTTTCATTTCACAACACTTATGCATTGATCCTTATTGAACTTCACTTTGGGGCATTTTGTCCCCTTTTTATTTCTTTCTTTTCTTCTTTTGTTTCTTTCTTTTCTATATAATTTTTTCTTTTCTTTTCCATATATTGTTTTTTTCTTTCTCTTTTGTTTTTCTCATTTTTCTTTCTTTCAAACTATATACAAGAACATCAATGCACAAGGTTTAACATTTGATTAATACACAAGTATGCACCCAATTCCCAAATATAAAAATACAAAGCACCCTTTTGTCCCAACCAATGTTCCCAAATCTCCCCAAACTTGTATAATGAAAACTCTCACTAGCCTAAGCCAATCAAAGATCCAAACAAAGGACTTTTATTATTTTTCGCTTTAGGCTTGTAATGTGCTAAAATAAAGAATAATTGGGTTAAGCATAGGCTCAAAATTGGCTAACAATAGAAGGTAAAAAGGTAGGCTATTTGGGTAAGTGAGCTAATGAAACATTGGCCTCAATCATATAAGTGCATGAATACAAGGAATAATGGACATATAGAATTAAACAAATCAAGAATTACAGTCATAGAAAGAGAACAATTGCACATAAGAAGGAAGATAAGTGGTTATAAGATGTAACCACATCATTGGCTCAAATATCACATGCTTGTGTTCTTAGCTAAAAACATGCTTCACAAAATAGATATGATTCAAGCAAGTTCCACAAAAGTTTTCTCAATCAATTGGGGTGGTGCCCTATAGATAAGTTCTTTGGAAAATTTTATTGTTTGACTAAGCTTATCCTAAATGCGATGTTATGATTTACAAATTTTAAAATTTCCTTAGTTTATCCCTTCTTTTTCAATAACACCAAATTTCTTATATAAAAAGGGTAAGCTTTGGGTTTCAACAATCCAAAATGTTTTTCTACTCACAACCAAAAAGCTAAAACAACTACATATATATATACTATCAACTACAAATGCAAATCCAACTAAAAAATCTAAGAAGCATGTCTAAACTATGGAGCAAAAAGCAACAAACTAAAATAAAAGTACCAAAATAACAAATATATACAATAATTCCAAAAGTGCAGTAAAAATAAAGTGAAAAGTACTAAAGATAACACAAAAGAAGTGATAAATGTCCGAACTCATTACCCAAAATGGCAACTTCACCGACGGCGACGACGGTGACCTCCTCGCACTTAGAATAGAGCATCGTCCTCGATGCTACTGCTCGGGTTCGGAATGAGGGTCAACAGTCGTATCTGGCTGCTGGGGCTGAGGCTGAGGCTCCTCGGAGGGCTGCTACACCTCCGGGGTAGCCTGTGTCTGTGGCGGTGCCTCCGGCTGAGCCTGCTCTGCCTCATACTCCTCCTCCTCTGACGAAGAAGAGTCGGTAATAGGGGGAAACTCGATGCCCAGTGCTACAAACATCTGATCCACTCTGTCGAGATGTCACATGATGCGACGCTCACTGCGCTCCATGAAGCGGAACAGACGCTGTACTAACAGATAGGTCGGCTGGGGTGCTGGTGGTGGTGCTGTCGGTGCTGCTGGTTGATAAACCCCAATTTTGTGGTTTATCTTGTGCTTAATTTGGGGAATTTTATCAACTTTTCTGGCATTTATTCAATAAAAAAGCATGGTTTTGTAATTCTCCCTAAATTTGTGCTTAAGTGTGAAAACATATTTTTTAGGCCTTAAAATAGCTAAATTTAATTAACTTTAATTCCATTCGATGCCTTGATATGTTTGTTAAGTGATTTCAGGTTTAGAAGGCAAAGATTTGATTGAAGGAATGACGGAAAAGCATGTAAAGTGGGAGAACTCATGAAGAAATGAAGGAATTGCAAAGCTGTCAATCCTGACCTCTTCGGACTAAAACGACCATAACATGAGCTACAGAGGTCCAAATAAGGCAGTTCCAATTGCGTTGGAAAGCTAACATCCCGGCCTTCAAAATGATATAAAATTTGCCATAGTTGCCTTGCAGTTAGGCAACGCGCATGCGTCCTCCACACGCACGCATTGCAGGACCATCGTGGACCATTTTGGGCAAAAGGTGGCCAGCGATTTCTGAAGCATTTTGGGCCCAATCCAACTCATTTCTGATGTTATAGAATCCAAAGATTGAAGGGGGATGAACCAAGTAGCCATAGTTTATTTTTCATCATGTTTAGGGTAGAATTCTAGAGAGAGAAGCTCTCTCCCCTCTCTAGATTTAGGATAGAAATTAGGGTGAAGTTAGGTTAATCTCTCTCAAATTTATCTTTCAATTCTTATTTTAATTTCAATTCTCTTTATATTTTAGTGTTCTGTTGTCTTAATCTTCTTAGTTTCTCTTGTTAATTTCTTGTTTTGCTCTCTTTTATGTTTATGAACAATTGTTGGATCTCAATTTCTTCTCATGCAATTTTATATTTCTATGTATTTTGATGTTTACTTCACTTGTTATTGTTGATTCCTTGCTTTTTTTTTGTTAGTTATAGCTTTTGTTAATTCTTGCATTTTGTGATGTTTACTTTTATTCCACTCTAGGTGTTTGATGAAATGTTTTCTCTAGTTTTTGAGTAGTTTTCTTACTCTTGGTCTAGGCTAAGGGAATTGAGTGACCTTGAGTCATTGGGTCTCATTGAATTCGTGATTTGAGAACCCTTAGTGGTCAATTTGATAACCATTGACTCTAGCCTACTACTAAGTTAATTAGTAGCTAGGTTAGGACTTATGGATTGATGTTGATCAAGTCATTTGACGTACTTCAAGCCTAGGAGTATATATTACGTACTTAAGGCTTTTGGAAGTAGACTTAATCAGCTTGGTTCCTCATAATTGTCAATATATGGTTTGTAGACAAGGATGGTAATCTCAATTACCTATGTCTAGCCAAGAGTTCTTTTCCTTATTTTATTAATTCTTATTACTTACTTTCTTGCTATTTACTTTTCTTGCCAATTACAAATCAAACCCCTTTGTTCTTCATAGCCAATAATTGAGCAATTCATTGCAATTCCTTGTGAGACGACCCGAGGTTTAAATACTTTGATTAATTCATATTGGAGTTTGTACTTGTGACAACCAATATTTTTGCATGTGAGGATTCTTTCTTGGTTTAGAACTATACTTGCAACGAGCTTCCATTTGTAAAATTCTAAACCGTACAAGAAACTGAACATCAAGATGGCGCCGTTGCCGGGGAATTGCAATGGTGTTATATTATTGGCTATTGTGAATATTGTGAATATGTTTGCCTTTTGCTTATTTGTTAGTTTTCATTAGCTTTTGGACTTTGTTGCGTATTTTTGTTAGCTTTTGTTTTTATTTGCTATTATGAATTCTCACCCCTTTGGCTATGAGTTTGGCTCAAATTATGTTGTAGGGAATGGAAACTACAATGGTAACATGCATCAAGGATGGAACAATCAAAGATGGGAGGAGCCTAAAGGGATTGATCAACCTTCTTGGCAATCACAACCTCCGGTTTCTTATAGGTATAATTCCAATCCTAATACATATCAATCTAATGGATGTGGTGACCCTTATTGTGATTGTCAACAACCACCACCACATGCCTATGAACCACCCCCTCAACATGGTTTTGAACCATCATACTCATAAGGCTCATACCACCAAGCACCTCCTTATGACTCTAATCCTTATCCACCATACCAACCATCTTATGAGCTATATGAACCATACATAGAACCATAACAATTCTAACATAACTACTCTTAAGAACCACCTCCATATACACCATCTCCATACCCTTACCAATATGAACCACCTTCCAACTACAACGCATTTCCCTCAAACAATGAACTCTCTCTTCCACCACCACCCCCCAAAGAAGCCCTCATGCTAGAACTAAGAGATCTTGACTCTCATATTCAAAGGCAACAAGAGGAGACGGAAAAGGAGTTCAAGAAGATAGAAGCCAAGATTGCCACCGTGGCGGAAGTCGTTCGCAACATGGTCTCCTCCCGCCTAAGCTTGTACGATCAAGGCACTTCCATTGTTGAATGTGGAGAAGCAATCAAGGAGCATAGTAAGGGAGTCAGTTTAGAGCTTCAAGGTGTAGAAGAGGAGTGGAAGCAAGAATTGGCACAAGGGGAGGAAGTTGATGAAATTGGGACAGAAGAAGTGATTGAAGACCTAGGAGATGTTAGAAGTCTATGGGGATGTGGAGTCATAGAGCTCTCTTCCAAGAAGCTTGACATTGATGTTGAGGAGGGTGTACAACCTCTAAGACATATCATGGTTGATGACTTTGAAGAGGTTGACCAAGAAATGGATTCAATCATTGAGGAATTCTTATGTACAATTGAATCCTCCCTCATTGGGCTTGTGATGAGCGGATATTTTACACGCTTTTTGGGGTTAATTTCATATAGTTTTTAGTATGTTTTAGTTAGTTTTTAGTTTATTTTCATTAGTTTCTAGGCAAAATTCATATTTCTGGACTTTACTATGAGTTCGTGTGTTTTTCTGTAATTTCAGGTATTTTCTGGCTGAAATTGAGGGAGCTGAGCAAAAATCTGATTCAGGCAGAAAAAGGACTGCTGATGCTGTTGGATCCTGACCTATCTGCACTCGGAATGGTATTTCTGGAGCTACAGGAGTCCAATTGACGCGCTTCCAATTGCGTTGGAAAGTAGACATCCAGGGATTTCCAGCAATATTTAATAGTCCATACTTTGCTCAAGGATAGACGACGTAAACTGGCATTCAACCCCAGTTCCATGTTGCAGTCTGGCGTCCAGCGCCAGAAACATGTTACAAGTTGGAGTTCAACGCCAGAAATAGGCTACAGCCTGGCGTTGAACGCCCAAAACAGCCCAGGCATGTGAGAAGCTTTAGTCTCAGCCCCAGCACACACCAAGTGGGCCCCAGAAGTGGATTTCTGCACTATCTATCATAGTTTACTCATTTTCTGTAAACCTAGGTTACTAGTTTAGTATTTAAACAACTTTTAGAGATTTATTTTATATCTCATGACATTTTAGATCAGAACTTTGTACTCTTTGACGGCATGAGTCTCTAAACTCCATTGTTGGGGGTGAGGAGCTCTGCTGTGTCTCGATGAATTAATGCAAGTATTTCTATTTTCCATTCAAACATGCGTGTTCCTATCTAAGATATCCATTCGCACTTCAATATGAATGTGATGAAAGTGACATTCATCATCATTCCCCCACGAATGCGTGCCTGACAACCACTTCCATTCCATCGTAGAATGAATGAATATCTCTTGGATCTCTTAATCAGAATCTTCGTGGTATAAGCTAGATTGATGGCAGCATTCAAGAGAATCCAGAAAGTCTAAACCTTGTCTGTGGTATTCCGAGTAGGATTCAGGGATTGAATGACTGTGACGAGCTTCAAACTCGCGAGTACTGGGCGTAGTGACAGACGCAAAAGGATAGTAAATCCTATTCCGGTACGATTGAGAACCTGTAGATGATTAGCCGTGCGGTGACAGCGCACCTGGACCCTTTTCACTGAAAGGAAGGATGGTAGCCATTGACAACGTGATCCACCAACACACAGCTCGCCATAGGAGGACTTGCGTGCATGAATCAGAAAACAGAGGAAAGCAGAATTTCAGAAGACAAGGCATCTCCAAAACTCTAACATATTCTCCATCATTGCACAATAAGTATTTATATTTATGCCCTCTCACTTGTTACAATTGAACTTGAAAAACACTGTTGTTGGCATCCTGACTAAGAATAATAAGATAACCATAGCTTGCTTGAAACCAACAATCTCCATGGGATTCGACCCTTACTCACTTGAGGTATTACTTGGACGACCCAGTGCACTTGCTGGTTAGTTGTGCAAAGTTGTAAGAGAGTAATGTGAACATTGACATTACAATTTCGTGCACCAGCTTGACATGGAGATTAAAGAAGGAGATACTTCACCTCCCATACCCTTGGTAAGCGATGAAGAAGAAATTGAATTGGAAGAAATCTACCAAGAGGAAGGGGTTAAATGTGAAGAAACTTGCCTAGAGGTGGAAGTTGACAAGGAAGAACACAAGGGAGTATAGCTTACAAGATTGTTGGAAACACCTCTCCCCAAGCCATCACCATCTATTCTTTCATTCAAGTGGGTAAATCTCTCATCTCTGTGCTTTATTATCCCACTTGAATATGGTTTGCTTGAGACGGTGATGATCGGACTTTTGTGTGGTTTAGAATTCACAAATGAATTCTCGTTGCAATATAGTTTCTAAACCAACAATAGTCCTTTCATACAAAAATTTGTTTGTCACAGGTAACAAACCCCTAAAATCTATAAACCGAAGTATTGAACCTCGGGTCGTTCTCCCTTGGAATTGCAATGAAATGTCTTGCTATTGGTTGTGAGTTATATTTGGGGTTTTTGAGATTTTAGACAAGAAATGTAAATGGCAATGAAAGTAAACTAATAACTATGAAAGCTCTTGGTAAGGTTATGAGAATTAGAAGTCCTATCCTAGCTATCGTCCTCAATTGTGACCATAAATTGTTCATTGCTACCACTTAGTTAACCTCTATAATAGAGGAAAGTCAACTAGGTGAATTAACTTGATTCCACAAGTCCTAGCCAACTCCCAAGGAAAAGACTAGCTTTAGTGGTATCCAAATCAATTAGCAACTTCTAATTATCGATCAACAAAGGAATTAGATAACTCAAGCGTCACTAATTACTACACCTAGGCCAAGAGGAGTAAAAATCTATACTAAAATCCAACCAAGCATTTCATCGAACACTTGTGAGGCACAAAAGAAAAGTATAGTAAATTGATAACAAGAATAGAATCTAGCAACAATTGAATGTAGGAAATTGACAACAACAATCAAAGAAAATAAGATATACATGAATCACCTCAAATTACATTAAAAGAAAATAGAATGAACAAGAATAGATCTACAAACAAAATAGAGGAAAGCAATAACAACAATGGAAGAATGATGAATGTAACAACAAGGAATTAAGAAGAGAATTAGAAGAGATCATGAATTAAAACCTAGATCTAAGAACTAAACCTAATCCTAATCCTAATTCTAGAGAGAAGTGAGAGCTTCTCTCTCTAAAACTAAACTAAAACTAGCCTAAAACTACCATAACTAATGATCAAAAGTATGTAAAGTATGTCAGTTCCCCTTTAATCCTTTGCTTAAATAGCATTAGAAATGAGTTGGATTGGGTCCACAAGGCTTTAGAATTCGCTCGCCACGGATTTGCATTTGATGAATCACATGGAAATAGGCGCGTACACGTACCGGTGCATGTGCGCACCCCTATCCGCAATGCAACTATGGAAAATCTTATAATATTTTGAAGCCCCGAATGTTAGCTTTCCAATACAACTGGAACTGCATCATTTGGACCTCTGTAGCTCAAGTTGTGGTCAATTAAGTGCGAAGAGGTCGGCTTGACAGCTTTTGCGATTCCTTCATTTCTTTATGAGTTCTCCATTTTTTTCATGCTTTTCCTTCATTCCCTTGATCCAATCTTTGCCTCCTAAACCTGAAATCACTTAACAAACATATCAAGGCATCTAATGGAATCAAAGGTAAATCAAGATTAAACAATTATGGGCCTGAAAAAACATGTTTTCACACTTGAGCACAAATTAGGAGACAATCATGAAACTATGCTATTTCATTGAATAAATGTGGGTAAAAGGTCATAAAATCCCCTAAATTAAGCACAAGATAAACCCTACAAATGGGGTTTATCAACCTCCCCACACTTAAACCAAGCATGTCCTCGTGCTTAAACTAAGGAAGAACAAAGGGTATCAACATTTATTCAATGTAAACTAATCTAAATGCAAACTACCTATATGCAACTATCTACATGAATGCAATTACTTGGTCAAAATAAATCAATTTCCAAGAATACATATATGCACAAGGGCTAAGGGTATTAATAACCATGCCAAACCACAATTGAATTGAGCTATTAAATATTTTTACAAACTTGCATGAGGAGTGATGATTATAGGTGAAAACATGTAATTGAGCATCAAACCCTCACAGGATGTGTTTGCACTCTATTCGCTCAATTTTTTAGGGTCAATTCTCTCAATTCTCCTCTATTTCATGCTTTCTAAGATTTATTTTTCTTCTAACAATCAACATTTATTCAATGCATGCATACAAGTATCATGATGTCTTTTCGTAGGTTGTAATGGGGCTAGGTCAAGGTAAGGATGCATATTTGGTCAAGTGAGCTTGAAATTTGAATCTTTGATAAGCTTAAACTTTCCACTTAACCTATGACATCTTATACAATTAAGGTCTAACCTAACTACCCATTTTTCACTTTTTCACATACTCATGCCTTTTCTTTTCATTTCACAACTCATATGCATTGATTTTATTGAGCTTTGCTTTGCTTTGGGACATTTTTGTCCCCTTTTTATTTCTTTTCTTTTATTTTTATCATCATTTTTTCTTTCTTTATCCAAGAACATCAATGCATAAGGCTTTACATTCATTACACATGAGCATGTACCCAATTCCCAATATTTACAACAAAAATTACAAAACTACCCTTTTACTCTCCCAATGTCCCAAATTTTCCCACACTTGAATGTTACACACACACACACTAGCCTAAGCTAATCAAAGATCTAAATAAAGGACATTTATTTTTTTTCGCTTTAAGGCTTGTAATGTGCTAAAATTAAGAACAAGTGGGTTAATCGTAGGCTCAAAGTTGCTAACAATGGATGATAAAAGGTAAGGCTTTTTGGGTAAGTGAGCTAAATAAAATGATGGCCTCAATCAAATAAATGCATGAATACACAAAATAATAAACATAAAGATTCAAACAAATCAAAGATTACAATCATAGAAATAGAATAATACACACAAGAAGGAAAAATAAGTGGTTATAAGATGTAACCACACCATTAGGCTCAAATCTCACAAGCTTGTGTTCTTAGCCCAAAAACCATGTTCCACAATATATATAATTCAAGCAAGTTTAATGAAAAGTTTTCATTCAAATCAATTGGTGCCCTATAGATATAAATCTTGAAAAATTGCATTATTTTGACTAAGCTTATTATGTATATATATGCAAAAATAAGAAAATGAAACTAAAAATCCTAAAAACCTAAAAAAAATGAAATGCAAAAGTGCTGGGATTCGAAGCTTGTCACCCAAAATCGCCGACCGGTCGGACGACCTCCCCACACTTAAAAGTTGCACCGTCCTCGGTGCATTCGAAGATGAGCAAGGGGTACGGCGACTTTCCGAGTTGCTACCTTCAGCTGGTAGATCAACCATTTGCTGCGTGTTCTTTCTTCCGCTTCCATTTTTGCTTGTGGTGCATTAATCATGAAAAATAAAAATATAACACCAAAATCACTAGAATTGAGTGAGTGAATTAGTGTTACATTAATGGAAAATAGGTGTGTGAATTCTAAATTGCACACGGATTAGAACACTGGTGCACGAAATCGTGATCGTTCATTCCTTGGTAACGGTGCTAAAAACTTAATACGCACGTTCATAATCTTAATTCTTTCTCACAACTTCGCACAATTAACCAGCAAGTGCACTGGGTCATCCAAGTAATAAACCTTACGTGAGTAAGGGTCAATCCCACATAGATTGTCGGCTTGAAGCAAGCTATGGTCACCTTGTAAATCTCAGTCAGGCGAATTCAAATGGTTATAGAGTTTTAATAATTAAAAGGTAAATAAAACGTAAAATAAAGATAGAGATATGATGAGCGGATATTTTATACGCTTTTTGGGGATAATTTCATATAGTTTAGAGTGTGTTTTAGTTAGTTTTTAGTCTATTTCTAGTAGTTTTTAGGAAAAATTCATATTTCTGGACTTTACTATGAGTTGTGTGTTTTTCTGTAATTTCAGGTATTTTTCTGGCTGAAATTGAAGGAGCTGAGCAAAAATCTGATTCAGGCTGAAAAAGGACTGCTGATGCTGTTGGATTCTGACCTCCCTGCACTCAAAGTGGATTTTCTGGAGCTACAGAACTCAAAATGGCGTGCTTTCAATTGCGTTGGAAAGTAGACATCTAGGGCTTTCCTGCAATATATAATAGTCCATACTTTGAACAAGAATTGACGACGTAAACTGGCGTTCAACGCCAGCCTTCTGCCTAATTCTGGCGTCCAGCGCCAGAAAAGGATCAAAAACTGGAGTTGAACGCCCAAACTGGCACAAAAACTGGCGTTCAACTCCACAAATGGCCTCTGCACGAAATCTCAGCCCCAGCACACACCAAGTGGGCCCCAGAAGTGGGTCTCTGCATCATCCATCATAGTCCACTCATATTTTGTAACCCTAGGCTACTAGTTTAGTATTTAAACAACTTTTAGAGACTTATTTTGTATCTCATGATTTTCAGATCTAAACTTTGTATTCTCTGACGGCATGAGTCTCTAAACCCCATTGTTGGGGGTGAGGAGCTCTGCTATGTCTCGATGAATTAATGCAAGTATTTCTGTTTTCCATTCAAACACGCTTGTTCCTATCTAAGATGTTCATTCGCGCTTAACTGTGATGGAAGTGATGATCCGTGACAGTCATCACCTTCCTCAAACCATGAACGCGTGCCTGACAACCACCTCCGTTCTATATACGATTGAATGAGTATCTCTTAGATTCCTTAATCAGAATCTTCGTGGTATAAGCTAGAACAGATGGCAGCATTCATGAGAATCCGGAAAGTCTAAACCTTGTCTGTGGTATTCCGAGTAGGATTCAAGGATTGAATGACTGTGACGAGCTTCAAACTCCTGAAGGCTGGGCGTTAGTGACAGACGCAAAAGGATAGTAAATCCTATTCCAACCGGATCGAGAACCAACCGGTGATTAGCCGTGCTGTGACAGAGCGCGTGAGCGTAGTTTTCACTGGAAGGATGGAAGGTAGCCATTGACAATGGTGATCCACCAACACACAGCTTGCCATAGGGGGACGTGCGTGCGTGAACAAGAAGACAGAGGAAAGCAGAGATTCAGAAGACAAAGCATCTCCAAAACTCCAACATATTCTCCATTACTGCACAACAAGTAACTTTTAATTTATGCTCTACTGGTTACTCACAATTCAATTGATAAACATAATTGACTTCCTGACTAAGATTTACAAGATAACCATAGATTGCTTCAAACCAACAATCTCCGTGGGATTCGACCCTTACTCACGTAAGGTATTACTTGGACGACCCAGTGCACTTGCTGGTTAGTGGTACGAGTTGTGAAAAGTGTGATTCGCAATTTGTGCTACCAAGTTTTTGGCGCCGTTGCCGGGGATTGTTCGTGTTTGAACAACTGACGGATTATTTTATTGCTTAGATTAGGAAAAATCTTCTTTTCTTGGTTTAGAGTCTTTTATTATTTATCCCTTGTTAAAACACTTTAAATTTATAGCTCAGTTATTTAGAACGTGGTGTTTATGTTCATGATAATTGGCTATCATATCTTTTAAAACCTTTTTCAAAAATAATTTTTCTATTAAATCCTGTGCCAAACTTTAAGTTTGGTGTTTTCAAAAATAATCTTTCTTAAAATAAGGTCCCATAACTCATTTGGCTACAACATTAATTTGATTGGGTTAGAATCTTTTATACTCTTTTCAAAACATTCTTTTTCAAAAATAATTTTTTCTATTAAATCTTGTGCCAAACTTTAAGTTTGGTGTTTTCTTGTTGATTTCCCTTTGATTTTCGAAAATTTTGTTTGGTTTTCAAAAAATTTTTAAGTTTGGTGTTCTTCCTTCATGTTCTTGTGTTCTTGTGAGTCTTCAAAGTGTTCTTGAGTTTTCCTTGTGTCTTGATCTTAAAATTTTTAAGTTTGGTGTTCCTTGGTGTTTTTCCCTCCAAAATTTTCGAAAACAAGGAGCATTAGATCTAAAAATTTTAAATCTTGTACTATCTTATTGTTTTTCTCTCTCCTCACTAAATTCAAAAAAATATCTTTTCAAAATATCTTTTCTAACTCCCTATCTTTTCAAAATTTGTTTCAACTAACTAACCAACTTTTTGTTTGTTTCTTAACTTTTTCAAAACTACCTAACTAACTCTCTCTCTCTCAAATTTTCGAAAATATCTCCTCTCTTTTTCAAAAATTTCGTTTTTTTTAACTAATTATTTTTAAAAATTTAAAAAAAAATATTATTTTTCAAAATTCAAATTCTTTTTAGTTATTTTATTTTATTTAAGTATTTACTTCTTATAAAATAAAATAAATAAAAAGATAAATCAATCCAAGTTATATCCATAGAAATCCATCATGGACATAAGTGGAAATGAACAGTCCAGGAGGACTCTGGGGTCATATTCTAACCCCTCTACTGCTTCATATGGGAGTAGCATATGCATACCCTCCATTGGAGTTAGTAGCTTTGAGTTGAATCCTCAGCTCATTATCATGGTGCAGCAAAGTTGCCAGTATTCCGGTCTTCCACAGGAAGAACCTACAGAGTTTCTGGCACAATTTTTACAAATTGCTGACACAGTACATGATAAGGAAATAGATCAGGATGTCTACAGACTATTACTGTTTCCATTTGCTGTAAAAGATCAAGCTAAAAGGTGGTTAAATAACCAACCTAAGGCCAGCATAAGAACATGGAAACAGCTGACAGAAAAATTCCTGAATCAATATTTCCCTCCAAAAAGGATGACACAGCTAAGGCTGGACATCCAAGGCTTTAAACAAGGAGATAATGAATCTCTTTATGATGTCTGGGAGAGATACAGAGAGATGCTACGAAAATGCCCCTCTGAAATGTTTTCAGAGTGGGTTCAGTTAGACATCTTCTACTATGGGCTTGCAGAAGGAGCTCAGATGTCTTTAGATTACTCAGCTGGTGGATCTATCCATATGAGAAAGACAATTGAAGAAGCTCAAGAGCTCATTGATACAGTTGCCAGGAATCAGCATCTGTATCTAAGCAGCAACCCTTCCATGAATGAAGAGGTTAAAACAGTAACTGCTGAATTCAGTACTGTAAAACAAGCTGTTGAATTCAATCAGCAATTAGATTTTCTAACAAAGCAGCTAGCTGAATTCAAAGACAGGTTACAGGAGACAAAGATAGCTAATATGCATATGGAAGAACAGTTTAAGCAAACAAAGCAGCAGCTATCAAAGCAAATAGCAGAAGAATGCCAAGCAGTTCAATTAAGAAGTGGGAAAACATTAAATACCCCACCTCAAGGCATCAAAAATTCAAGAAATGAGCAACCCACCAAAGATTCCCCTGAGGACAGTAAGAGCCCAGGGAAAAATAATTCTGGCACTAAAACGCCAGAAAATAGGTGGAAGGCTGGCGCTGAACGCCCAGACCATGCCCAAAACTGGCGTTCAGCGCCAGAAACAAGGCAGGATTGGCGTTCAACGCCAGAAATGGGCAAGAATCTGGCGTTGAACGCCCAAATGGGGCAGAATCCAGCGCTGAATGCCCAACAGGGGCACATTTCTGGCGTTCAGGCGCCAGGAACAGACAGTGAGTTGGCGTCTAACATCACTCCAACTTCTAACTCTGGTACGCAATTGCCAGTGAGGGATCAGACACACATAAGTGCTGATAACAACCCCTCTAAAAAGGCTTCTTTAACCACTAAGGTTGAGGAATATAAAGCCAAGATACCTTATCCTCAAAAACTCCGGAAAGAGGAGCAGGATAAGCAATTTGCTCGCTTTGCAGATTATCTAAGGACTCTTGAAATAAAGATTCCATTTGCAGAGGCACTTGAGCAAATACCTTCTTATGCCAAGTTCATGAAAGAGATCTTGAGTCATAAAAAGGAGTGGAGAGAAACAGAAAGAGTTCTCCTCATTGAAGAATGCAGTGCAGTCATTCTGAAAAGCTTTCCTGAAAAGCTTAAAGACCCTGGGAGTTTTCTGATACCATGCATATTAGAAGGTGATTGCACCAAGACGGCTTTATGCGATCTTGGGGCAAGCATCAACCTGATACCTGCATCCACTATCAGAAAGCTTGGCTTAACTGATGAAGTTAAACTAACCCGGATATGTCTCCAACTTGCTGATGGTTCCACTAAATACCCATCAGGCGTGATTGAGGACATGATTGTCAGAGTTGGGCCATTCGCCTTTCCCACTGACTTTGTTGTGATGGAAATGGAGGAGCACAAGAGTGCTACTCTCATTCTAGGAAGACCCTTCCTAGCAACTGGACGATCCCTCATTGACGTCCAGCAGGGGGAAATAACCCTGAGAGTCAACGATGACGAGTTCAAGTTGAACGCTGTCAAAGCCATGCAGCATCCAGACACATCAATAGACTGCATGAAAGTTGACCTTATTGACTCTTTGGTAGAAGAGATCAACATGGCTGAGAGTCTCGAATCAGAGTTGGAAAACAACTTTAAAGATGTTCAGCCTGATTTGGAGGATTCAGGGGACATGAAAGAGCCTCTGAACTTTCTTCTGAAAGAGGAAAAACCTCCTAAACCAGAGCTCAAGCCACTGCCACCATCCTTGAAATATGCATTTCTAGGAGAAGGTGACACTTTTCCAATGATCATAAGCTCTGCCTTAAATTCACAGGAAGAGGAAGCACTTATTCAAGTGCTAAGGACACACAAGACAGCTCTTGGGTGGTCCATAGGTGACCTTAAGGGCATAAGCCCAGCTAGATGCATGCACAAAATCCTATTGGAGGATAATGCCAAACCAGTGGTTCAACCACAGAGGCGGCTAAATCCAGCCATGAAGGAAGTGGTGCAGAAAGAGGTCACCAAATTACTAGAGGCTGGGATTATTTATCCCATTTCTGATAGCCCCTGGGTGAGCCCTGTTCAAGTCGTCCCAAAAAAGGGAGGCATGACAGTGATTCATAATGAAAAAAATGAACTGGTTCCTACAAGAACAGTTACAGGGTGGCGCATGTGTATTGACTACAGAAGGCTCAATACAGCCACCAGAAAGGATCATTTTCCTTTACCATTCATAGACCAGATGCTAGAGAGACTAGCAGGTCATGATTATTACTGCTTTTTGGATGGCTACTCAGGCTATAACCAGATTGCAGTAGATCCCCAGGATCAAGAGAAAACAGCATTCACATGTCCATCCGGAGTGTTTGCTTATAGAAGGATGCCCTTTGGGCTATGCAATGCACCTGCAACCTTCCAGAGATGCATGCTCTCTATTTTCTCTGATATGGTGGAAAAATTTCTGGAAGTCTTCATGGATGACTTCTCAGTATATGGAGACTCATTCAGCTCCTGTCTTGATCACCTGAAACTTGTTCTGAAAAGATGCCAAGAAACCAACCTAGTTTTAAACTGGGAAAAGTGTCACTTCATGGTGACTGAAGGAATTGTTCTTGGGCATAAAATCTCAAACAAGGGAATAGAGGTAGATCAAGCAAAAATAGAGGTAATTGAAAAATTACCTCCACCTGCCAATGTTAAGGCAATCAGAAGCTTTCTGGGGCATGCAGGATTCTATAGGAGGTTTATAAAGGATTTTTCAAAAATCGCAAAACCTCTAAGCAATCTGCTAGCTGCTGACACGCCATTTGTGTTTGACACAGCATGCCTGCAGGCGTTTGAAACGCTGAAAGCTAAGCTGGTCACAGCACCAGTCATTTATGCACCAGACTGGACATTGCCATTTGAGTTAATGTGTGATGCCAGTGATCATGCCATTGGTGCAGTACTGGGACAGAGGCATGACAAGCTTCTGCATGTCATTTATTATGCCAGTCGCATTTTAAATGATGCCCAGAAGAATTACACAACCACAGAAAAGGAATTACTTGCAGTGGTTTACGCCATTGACAAGTTCAGATCCTACTTAGTAGGATCAAAGGTGATTGTGTACACTGACCATGCTGCTCTTAAGTATCTACTCACAAAGCAGGATTCGAAACCCAGGCTCATCAGATGGGTATTGCTTCTGCAAGAGTTTGATATAGAAATAAGAGACAGAAAAGGGACAGAGAACCAAGTGGCTGATCATCTGTCCCGGATAGAGCCAGTGGAAGGGACGTCCCTCCCCTTCCTTGAGATCTCTGAGACGTTCCCTGATGAGCATCTATTTGCCATTCAGGAAGCACCATGGTTTGCCGATATTGCAAACTATAAAGCTGCAAGGTTCATACCCAAGGAGTACAATAGAATACAAAAAAAGAAACTAATTACTGATGCAAAGTACTACTTGTGGGATGAGCCCTATCTCTTTAAGAGATGTGCAGACGGAATTATCCGTAGGTGTGTCCCCAGAGAGGAAGCACAGAGAATCCTATGGCATTGCCATGGATCTCAATATGGAGGCCATTTCGGAGGTGAGCGAACAGCCACCAAGGTCCTCCAATGTGGCTTCTATTGGCCCACACTCTATAAAGATTCCCGAGAGTTTGTACGTAATTGTGACAGTTGCCAAAGAGCTGGTAATCTGCCTCATGGTTACGCCATGCCTCAACAAGGAATCTTGGAAATATAGTTGTTTGATGTATGGGGAATTGACTTCATGGGACCTTTCCCACCATCATACTCAAACACTTATATTCTGGTGGCAGTTGACTATGTATCAAAATGGGTTGAGGCTATCGCCACACCCTCCAATGATACTAAAACAGTGCTGAAATTCCTCCAGAAACATATCTTTAGCAGGTTTGGTGTCCCTAGAGTGTTAATCAGCGATGGGGGCACTCACTTCTGCAATAAACAGCTTTACTCTGCCATGGTTCGGTATGGAATTCGCCACAAAGTGGCCACTCCATATCATCCACAAACCAACGGGCAAGCTGAAGTCTCTAACAGAGAATTAAAGAGAATCCTGGAACGGACAGTAAATACCCGTAGAAAGGATTGGGCAAGGAGCTTGGATGATGCTCTGTGGGCTTACAGAACAGCATTCAAGACACCTATAGGGACCTCTCCATACCAACTCGTGTATGGTAAGGCATGCCACTTGCCCGTGGAACTGGAACATAAGGCCTATTGGGCAACCAGATTCCTAAACTTAGATGCCAAAATAGCAGGAGAAAAACGATTGCTCCAGCTAAATGAGCTCGAAAATGCCAAGCTTTATAAAGAAAAATCAAAAAAATGGCATGGCAGAAAGCTGTCATCTAGAATCTTTGAACCAGGACAGAAGGTCCTGTTGTTTAACTCTAGATTCAGGCTATTCCCCGGGAAACTGAAATCCCGGTGGAGGGGACCATACGTGATTACAAGTGTGTCACCATATGGTTATGTGGAGCTTCAAGATATTGATTCTGATAAGAAGTTCATTGTCAATGGACAGAGAATTAAGCATTATCTTGAAGGCAACACTGAGCAAGAATGCTCAAGGCTGAAGCTAGATTAAAAGCTCAGCAAGGTCCAGCTAAAGACAATAAAGAAGCGCTTGCTGGGAGGCAACCCAGCCATGGGGCAACAATCCTCCAAGCATTTTGCCCTATTTCTATCTTTATATTTTATATATAGTTCATTGACAACAAGGTAAATAATCATTTACAGAAGACCTCGGCACACAAAACAGAGTAAAAGAGCTCAATGGCAAGAAAACGCCAGTAAAGGGGCATTTTGGGCGTTCAGCGCCCAAATTGGGCATCCACTGGGCGGTGAACGCCAGTAATGGCAGCATTTGGGCGTTCAGCACCAGGAATGGCCACCCACTGGGCGTTGAACGCCAGTAATGGCAGCAACTGGGCGCTGAACGCCCAGGAGATCAGCATTTGGGCGCTGAACGCCCAAAACAGGCAGTGTTTGGGCGTTCAAATGCTAGGAGGACAGGGAGGAGCCATTTCCAGTGATTCCACACGAATTTCCAATTTAATTTTAAAATTTGAATGCTTCAATGCATGATTTTTACATGAATATATCAAGAACCCTGATTTCTAAAATCCTTAATTTTTAAAAAAAATCCAATTTTCCAAATTCAATCCAACTCTTTTCAAAATCTCTTCTGAAAAATCTATCTTTTTCAAAATCTATCTTTTTCACTCAAAAATCTTTTCAACTAATCCATATCTTTTTCAATATCTTTTTCATATTATCTTTTTCAAAATCCAGAATTATCTTTTTCAAAAAAAAAAAAAAAACTATCCTATCTTTTCAAAATTAAACTATATCTTCTATCTTATCTTTTTCAACTCAATCTTTTTATCTTATCTCCTCCAATTTTTCGAAAATCCACCCCTCCCCCCCCTTTAAATTGGGTTCGGCCTCCCCCCCTCCTTTATCAACAAGTGCTACTCCATCTCCTTCTATCCCTCTCCTTTCTTTTCTTTTGCTTGAGGACAAGCAAACCTCTAAGTTTGGTGTGTTTTTCCGAAATCACTAAGATCATGGCTCCCAAAGGGAAACAATACACTCCTAGAGACAAGAAAGAGAGCATTCCAAAACCACTTTGGAATCAAGGGAAGTTCTTATCTAAAGAACATTCAGACCATTATCTTAAAGTAATGGGTCTGAGATCAGTGATCCCGGAAGTTAGATTCGATCTGAAAGAAGATGAATATCCGGAGATCCAGGAGCAAATTCGAATCAGGAACTGGGAAGTCCTAGCTAATCCTGAAACGAAAGCAGGAAGGAACATGGTCCAGGAGTTCTATGCTAATATATGGCAGACTGACAAGCAAAGACTATCTGGAACAGCCTGCTACGAATTTTGAGCCATGGTCAGGGGAAAGATTGTTCATACCACCCCTGACAAGATCAGAGAGATACTAAAGCTACCTCAGCTAAAGGATGATCCAGACTCCTTCAACAGGAGGATGATGAGAGCAGACATTGGCCTGAATAAAATTGGGGAGGACATCTGTATTCCTGGAGCCAGGTGGACCACCAACACAAAGGGCGTCCCAAATCAACTCAAGAGGGAGGATCTCAAACCAGTTGCCAGAGGATGGCTGGACTTCATTGGGCATTCTCTGTTGCCCACCAGCAACCGTTCTGAAGTCACAGTTAAAAGAGCAGTAATGATTCATTGCATCATGATGGGAAAGGAAGTGGAGGTTCATCAGCTGATTTCAACAGAGCTCTATAAGATTGCTAACAAAAATTCAAGAGAGGCCAGGTTGGCTTATCCAAGCGTGATTTCTCTGCTCTGCAAGGACGCTGGAGTCAAGATGGGAATAACTGAATATATCCTAATTGAAAGGCCAATCACCAAAGCATCAATGGAGAGACAACAAGCACAGGAGGATCCTATAAAGAAAAGAGCACAGGAATTCCTTCCAGAGATTCCTCAAGCAGAATATTGGGAACATCTTGAGACGTTTGTCACCAAGATACAGGAAGCTATGGAGCAAATAATAAAACAACAGAAGGAACACAGTCAAATGCTAACCCATATTCTTAAAGAACAAGAGGAACAGGGACGTGACTTAAGGGAACTGAAGCGCCAAAAATCTTCTGTGATACCAAGCCTCCCAAGGATCAGAGGAACCCCCATACCCCCAGATAAAGGTTGTTAATTTCCAATTTCTGCCTTAACTCTGTGACAGTGTCCTTATAAAAAGTTTACCTTAGACGTCATATAGTAGTAATTAGTATCTATTTTGATTTTATCTCCAATTAAGCTATAGTTTATTTTTCTCATCATCAGCAAACATGAATAAAATAGTAGATCTTTTGAATAAGAAGCAATAAAATTTCGAGTTTAAATAAAATAAATTCTAATTGGTTAAATGTGGTGGCAATGCTTTCTGTCTTCTGAATGAATGCTTGAACAGTGCATATGTCTTTTGAATTTGTTGTTTAAGACTGTTAAATATGTTGGCTCTTGAAAGAATGATGAAGGTGTCAAGTGAAAACTTGAGACTGAACGGTTAAAGTCAAGGTCCAAAGGCAAAAAGAAGAGTGTGCTTAAGAACTCTGGACACCTCTAATTGGGGACTTTAGCAAAGCTGAGTCACAATCTGAAAAGGTTCACCCAATTATGTGTCTGTGGCATTTATGTATCCGGTAGTAATACTGGAAAACAAAGTGCTTAGGGCCAAGGCCAAGACTCATAAAGAAGCTGTGTTCAAGAATCATCACACTGAACTAAGAGAATCAATAACACTATCTGAATTCTGAG
Source organism: Arachis ipaensis (assembly GCF_059453495.1). Classification (NCBI taxonomy): domain Eukaryota; kingdom Viridiplantae; phylum Streptophyta; class Magnoliopsida; order Fabales; family Fabaceae; genus Arachis; species Arachis ipaensis. The sequence goes on along the minus strand of NC_142440.1, from coordinate 88,755,787 downwards.
TTCCTATAGATGCCAATCACTCTGAGCTTCAATGGATAAAGTGAGATGCCAAAACTGTTCAGAAGCAAAAAGCTACTAGTCCCGCTCATCTAATTAGAATCTGAGCTTCAATCAAAAACTCTGAGATATTATTGCTTCTCAACCTATTAGTCTTCTATTTTATTTGTCTAGTTGCTTGAGGACAAGCAACAGTTTAAGTTTGGTGTTGTGATGAGCGGATATTTTATACGCTTTTTGGGGATAATTTCATATAGTTTAGAGTGTGTTTTAGTTAGTTTTTAGTCTATTTCTAGTAGTTTTTAGGAAAAATTCATATTTCTGGACTTTACTATGAGTTGTGTGTTTTTCTGTAATTTCAGGTATTTTTCTGGCTGAAATTGAAGGAGCTGAGCAAAAATCTGATTCAGGCTGAAAAAGGACTGCTGATGCTGTTGGATTCTGACCTCCCTGCACTCAAAGTGGATTTTCTGGAGCTACAGAACCTGAAATGGCGTGCTTCCAATTCCGTTGGAAAGTAGACATCCAGGGCTTTCCAGCAATATATAATAGTCCATACTTTGCACAAGAATTGACGACGTAAACTGGCGTTCAACGCCAGCCTTCTGCCCAATTCTGGCGTCCAGCGCCAGAAAAGGATCAAAAACTGGAGTTGAACGCCCAAACTGGCACAAAAACTGGCGTTCAACTCCACAAATGGCCTCTGCACGAAATCTCAGCCCCAGCACACACCAAGTGGGCCCCAGCACACCAAGTGGGCCCCAGAAGTGGGTCTCTGCATCATCCATCATAGTCCACTCATATTTTGTAACCCTAGGCTACTAGTTTAGTATTTAAACAACTTTTAGAGACTTATTTTGTATCTCATGATTTTCAGATCTAAACTTTGTATTCTCTGACGGCATGAGTCTCTAAACCCCATTGTTGGGGGTGAGGAGCTCTGCTATGTCTCGATGAATTAATGCAAGTATTTCTGTTTTCCATTCAAACACGCTTGTTCCTATCTAAGATGTTCATTCGCGCTTAACTGTGATGGAAGTGATGATCCGTGACAGTCATCACCTTCCTCAAACCATGAACGCGTGCCTGACAACCACCTCCGTTCTATATACGATTGAATGAGTATCTCTTAGATTCCTTAATCAGAATCTTCGTGGTATAAGCTAGAACAGATGGCAGCATTCATGAGAATCCGGAAAGTCTAAACCTTGTCTGTGGTATTCCGAGTAGGATTCAAGGATTGAATGACTGTGACGAGCTTCAAACTCCTGAAGGCTGGGCGTTAGTGATAGACGCAAAAGGATAGTAAATCCTATTCCAACCGGATCGAGAACCAACCGGTGATTAGCCGTGCTGTGACAGAGCGCGTGAGCGTAGTTTTCACTGGAAGGATGGAAGGTAGCCATTGACAACGGTGATCCACCAACACACAGCTTGCCATAGGGGGACGTGCATGCGTGAACAAGAAGACAGAGGAAAGCAGAGATTCAGAAGACAAAGCATCTCCAAAACTCCAACATATTCTCCATTACTGCACAACAAGTAACTTTTAATTTATGCTCTACTGGTTACTCACAATTCAATTGATAAACATAATTGACTTCCTGACTAAGATTTACAAGATAACCATAGATTGCTTCAAACCAACAATCTCCGTGGGATTCGACCCTTACTCACGTAAGGTATTACTTGGACGACCCAGTGCACTTGCTGGTTAGTGGTACGAGTTGTGAAAAGTGTGATTCGCAATTTGTGCTACCAAGATACTTATGTAATTCATTGGTGAGAATTTCAGATAAGCATATAGAGATGCTTAGTTCCTTCTGAATCTCCGCTTTCCTACTGCTTTCATCCAATCCTTCATACTCCTTTCCATGGCAAGCTGTATGTTGGGCATCACCGTTGTCAATGGCTACATCCCGTCCTCTCAGTGAAAATGGTCCAAAATACGCTGTCACCTCACGGCTAATCATCTGTCGGTTCTGATCATGCTGGAATAGAATTCAGTAATCCTTTTGCGTTTATCACTACGCCCAGCACTCGCGAGTTTGAAGCTGGTCACAGCCATCCCTTCCCAGATCCTACTCGGAATACCATAGACAAGGTTTAGACTTTCCAGATCTCAAGAATGGCCGCCAATAATTCTAGCCTATACCACGAAGACTCTGATTGTAGATCAGGAGGCTAAGAGATACACATTCAAGCTTGTTTACATGTATAACGGAAGTGTTTGTCAGGCACGCGTTCATAAGTGAGAATGATGATGAGCGTCACATAATCATCACATTCATCATGTTCTTGTGTGTGAATGAATATCTTAGAGATGAAATAGGATTGAATTGAATAGAAAAACAATAGTACTTTACATTAATTCCTGAGGAACAGCAGAGCTCCACACCTTAATCTATGGTGTGTAAAAACTCTACCGTTGAAAATACATAAGTGAAAATAGGGTAGACATGGCCGAGTGGCCAGCCTCCCATGGAGGTCTAGAGATATAAAATGATCCCAAGCTCCCAAGATGATCCAAAGATTTAAATACAATAGTAAAAAGTTCTATTTATACTAAACTAGTTACTAGGGTTACAGAAATAAGTAAATGATGCAGAAATCCACTTCCGGGCCCACTTGGTGTGTGCTTGGGCTGAGCGTTGAAGCTTTCACGTGTAGAGGTCTTCCTTAGAGTTAAACGCCAGTTTGTAACCTGTTTCTGGTGTTTAACTCTGCTTTGCATCCTGTTTCTGGCGTTTAACTCCAGAATAGGGCAGAAAGCTGGCGTTGAATGCCAGTTTGCGTCATCTAAACTCGAGAAAAAGTATAGAATATTATATATTGATGGAAATCCTTGGATGTCTACCTTCCAACGCAATTAAGAGCGCGCCATTTGAACTCTTTTAGCTCCAGAAAATCCAGTTTGAGTGCAAGGAGGTCAGAATCCAACAACATCTGCAATCCTTCTTCAGCCTCTGAATCTGATTTTTGCTCAAGTCCCTCAATTTTAGCCAGAAATTACCTGAAATCACAAAAAAAACACACAAACTCATAGTAAATTCCAGAAATGTGTTTTTTATTTAAAAACTAATAAAAATATACTAAAAACTAACTAAATTATACTAAAAACTATGTAAAAATAATGCCAAAAAGCGTATAAATTATCCGCTCATCACAACACCAAACTTAAATTGTTGCTTGTCCCCAAGCAACTGAAAATCAAATAGGATAAAAAGAAGAGAATATACTATAAATTCCAAAATATCAATGAAACTTAGCTCCAACCAGATGAGCGGGACTAGTAGCTTTTTGCCTCTAAACAGTTTTGGCATCTCACTTTATCCCTTGAAGTTCAGAATGATTGGCATCTATAGGAACTCAGAATTCAAATAGCATTATTGATTCTCCTAGTTCAGTATGTTGATTCTTGAACACAGCTACTTTATGAGTCTTGGCCGTGGCCCTAAGCACTTTGTTTTCCAATATTACCACTGGATACATAAATGCCACAGACACATAACTGGGTGAACCTTTTCAGATTGTGACTCAGCTTTGCTAGAGTCCCCAATTAGAGGTGTCCAGGGTTCTTAAGCACACTCTTTCTGCTTTGGATCACGACTTTAACCGCTCAATCTCAAGCTTTTCACTTGACACCTTCACGCCACAAGCACATGGTTAGGGACAGCTCGGTTTAGCCGCTTAGGCCAGGATTTTATTCCTTTGGGCCCTCCTATCCACTGATGCTCAAAGTCTTGGATCCTTTTTATTACCCTTGCCTTTTAATTTTAAGGGCTATTGGCTTCTTCTGCTCGCTTTTTTTCTTTTTCTTTCTTTTTTTTTCGCCTTCTTTTTTTTCGCATTTTTTTCTGCAAGGTTTATTCTTCACTGCTTTTTCTTGCTTCAAGAATCAATTTTATGATTTTTTGGATTATCAACTAACATTTGTCCTTTTTCATCATTCTTTTAAGAGCCAACAATTTTAACATTCATAAACAACAAATTCAAAAGACATATGCACTGTTCAAGCATTCATTCAGAAAAACAAAAAGTTATAAGAGATACGTTGCAAGTACGTTCTTAACCAACCGAAAATTAACTTATCAATATAGAAGGGTTGTCACAAATTAAAATAAAAATCAAAATACTGGGAGTATGAATCCCAGGTCATCTCCCAACGAGTTGCAGAAAGATGTGCTATTTTATTAATCAGATGTTTTCAAAAGTGGTTTGAGTTGATAAATAGGAATTTAAATTAGAGAATTTATGTAATTTTAAATAAAAGCCTTGACTGGGAGTAGATTAGTTGGAAGCCCTATTCTTGTTGGAGTACTCTCAAGATTAATTGATAATTGAAAGTTGTCCTGCTTAGTTACCCTTTACTAGGTAGAGGGAAGTCAAGCAAGTTGGAAGGTTGTTTCTAGTCACAAGTCCTAATCCTCTCCCTTGGGAAGGACTAGTGTCAATAACTAGAGGGCGATTCAACAATAAACCCAATTACAATTTTTCTCTTGAGTAATCCAACTCGAGGGTTCCTTTCAATCATCCCCCAATCAAGTTATGGAACTACTCGCTCATTATGAATGTAAAATTCATAGAATAAGGAAGGGAAATACTGAAAGTCATAATAAACAATAATCAAAAGGATCAATTAGAAATAAAAATAGTTCTTGTATAAATAAATTCTAGAAATAATCCAAGAGTAAATCTGAGTAAATAAAGAACATGAAATAGTAAGTAACAAGTAAGGAAACAAACTAGAATGGCGAAGTCTTGACGGAGGTAATAACTCTTCTCAATATTCCAATCCAAAAAGCAATAAAATCAAATCATAAGAATTATGAATATGTAGAGAGAAAACCTAGAAGAGAGGTAAAATCAGATCTAAAACTAAAACTATGTGGAATGAATGTTGTCTTCTGTCTCTGCATGTTCCCTGGCTCTAATCTGCTTTTCTGGGCCGAAAATTGGGTCAAAACAGGGCCCAAAATCACCCCCAGCGAATTCTGCAGATTTTGCAGATCGCGCATGTCACGTGATCGCGTCATCCAGGCGTTCGCGTCATCCAACGTTTTGCCTTGCCATGCGTGTGCGTCGTCCACGCCTTCGCGTCACTGGTGTAGTTTTCAATCCGCGCGGTCGCGTTAGCCATGCGTCCGCGTTACTGCAATTTCCTCTATATCGCACGGTCGCGTGAGCCATGTGTCCGTCTCACTTCTCGCTGGTCATCTCCTTAATTTCTTGTGTTCCTTCCATTTTTGCAAGCTTCCTTTCCAATCTGCAAGTCATTCATGCCCTATAGAGCCTGAAATACTTAACACAAATCACGGCATTGAATGGAATAAAGAAGAATTAAAATACAAAATTAAAAGTCTCTAGGAAGCAAGTTTTTAACCATAATGTATTTTTAGGAAGGAATTATAAATGCATGCTTATTTAATGAATAAGTGGGTAAAGATTTGATAAAACCACACAATTAAACACAATATAAACAATAAAATAATGGTTTATCAACCTCTCCACACTTAGATATTAGCATGTCCTCATGCTTAATTGAAGGAGATAAAATAAATGAGTAGGAACATGTAAAACTCATGCAATGCAATGCAACCTATATATGTGAATGCAACTATATGATTTTTATCCACTTGGTTAAAAGTGAATAAGCTCTTCAAGACAATCACAAATCAAATTCCACTAATTCAATTCTTATACAGTAAGAACAGATAAAAATGCAAGAAAGTAGCTCATGAAAGCAGGGAACATAGAATTTAAGCATTGAACCCTCACTGATGATGTATGTATGCTCTAATCTCTCTTGTGTATAGGGTGATCACTCTATTCTTCTCTAATCATGCTTTCTAATTTTTGTTCTTCACCTAACCAATCAACAACATTTAATATACCAATGCAAACATCATGAGGTCTTTTCAAGGTTGTAATGGGGCCAAGGTAAGGGTAAGGATACACATATGGTTAAGTAAGCTTTATAAATTGAATATTTAATTAACCTAAGCTTTAACCCACACATATGTACATTCTATATAACTTAAATTTCATACCTAGCTACCCAAAATTTCTCTTTCACATTCCTTACTCATGTATCAACTTTAATTTTAATTTTATCATACATGCATTGATCTTGGAATTCTTAACTTAACATTGGGGTAATTTTGTCCCCTTATTTAATTATTGAATATTTTTTAATTTTTTTTAAATAAAAATAGACATAGCTTATCAATGCACATAGATGTTTAATTCTTATAGTTTCACATGAGCAGGTACCCAAATTCCCATTATATCATCATGACACATTCCCTTATTATCTTTTGTTCCCACAATTTTCCCATACTTAATTAACACACAATTCTATCTTAAGCTAACTAAAGATTCAATTGGGATATAAAATTATTTTTCCGCTTAAGGCTAGTAATGTGGTAAAATAAAGAACAACTGGGATTTAAAAGCTCAAAGTGGCTAACAAAGGCAATAGCAAGGGTAGGCTCAATTTGGATAAGTGAGCTAAACAAATAATGGGCTCAATCATATGCAATCATATGAATATATTGAACATTGGACATATAGGATGAAACAACATATAAATTACAATCATAGAGAAGTAAACACACAAGAACATAATAATTATTGTTAAATAATGTAACCATGTATAAAGGCTCAAAGTCTCACAGGTTGTGTGTTCTTTAGCTCAAAAACCATGTTCCAAATATAACTTGAAGCAAATTTAACACAAAAGTTTAAATTAAAATTAGTGAAATTTTGTTCTAAAAATTAGGGTCTTAGAAGAAACTTACAGTCTTTTCAATCAAGTAGAACATGCATGCAACTAATCTATTACTATGCAATTTATCCTATTCTACAAAAGAAAAATTAACTAAATATCCTATTTTATTGGTGTTAGGGAAGAGAAATTACCTCTGGAAGTCAGGTACTGACCGACCTCCCCACACTTAAGGCTTTGCACCGTCCTCGGTGTCATCTGTCAGGAACAAGGGTCGGCTGGTAGCAATATCTCCACAGTCGGGACCATCATGGCTCCCTGTGCTGGTAAAGGAAGTGAAGTTCGGGGTATCTGAGTCTCTGTATTTTCCCTTAAGTAGCTCCTTGAGGTGTGTGAATCGGCGCTTGTTACGACGCTCTCTTAGCTTTGCTTTGTGTTCCTACCGATCCAACCTTTTAAGTATCTAATGGAGCAGTTGAGTGGTTGTAGGTGCTTGTGGTGTTGAAGGAGGAATCTCTTCAGCCGATTCAGTAGGCTGGCTGGTAGTGGCTGCTGGAGGTCTGATGTATTTCCCGTTAGGGACATACTGATCAACCCGTGGGAGCATGGCTTTGGTGTCCCCAGCTATGTAAGAGACTCCGGCGGCTGAGACGAGATCTGAAACCAAGGCGAGAAAAGGTAAGTTGCCCGCAATTTGTACGTGTCCCATAGCACTCTGGATGTGTCTTGGTAGGTTTAGAGGCTGGTCTGTAAGGATGCACCACAGTAGAACGGCCATGTCTGCAGTGAAGGAGGACTCGTGAGTGCTTGGAAAGATGTAATGGGACATAATCTGTGCCCATACTCGAGCCTCCAAGGTAAGTGCGGAAGCCGATATTCCCTTAGGACGGGAACGATGGTATCCGTAAATCCATCTGCTGCCAGGTAGTGCGATAACTTTGAGAACAGCGTCCCAGTCAAATTGGTACATCTGGCGCTTGAGTACGGCTTCTTGAAATGCGTCTGGTCTTTCTGGAATAGGGGGAAGATCTAGAGCTCATTGAATGGCCTCTTCTGTAATGGGGACTTGCTTCTGACGGACAAAAACAGACTGCAAGGTTGGCAGGTGGAAATTGGAGTAGAACTCTACTACCCAAGAAATATTAACCTGCCGTGGCTGTCTCTGGAGGAAACCCCATTGTCTTCGTGCAATTTGTGGCTCAACAAATTCAGCAATATGGTTTGGGAGGATAAGAAGGTGTTCATTGTTGTAACTCCTTTCTGCCAGGATGAAGAACATCTGCTCACAGTAGCGATTGGTAAATCGCGCAGTGTCCTTTGCTGGAAAGGCTTTTTCTTTATCATAAACCTTTATAATTGATGACAAGTCATCTTAGCCTAGTTTCACTAGCCTTTTTCTTTTGTTTTCAACTGAATTATGCACTTTCTTGAGCAATAAGCAAGCCAATTGGGTAGATTTTCATGTTTCCTTTGATTTAATCAACCATGTATGAATTCATGCTATTTCATGAGGTTTTATGCTATAATTGTCACATATTATGAAAGAATGAATATCTCATGATTTTGAGCATAACTTTGATGTGTTTGGTTGATTAATGATAGGTGAAGAAAGCTTGGAGAAAGGTTGAAGCAAGAAGGAATGGTTAGGAGGAAGAGAGGACAAAAAGTTTGAGCAAAAGTTTGCCTCAAACTTTAGCTCAAACTTTTGGATTAATTGAAAATGAACCAGGAAGCAAAAAGCTGGACCAAAAGTTAGCCTCAAACTTTTTGGCTAACTTTTGGGCAAAAGCTGGAGCAAAAGTTAGCCTCAAACTTTTTGGCTAACTTTTGGCATCACAAAACACTCCCTGGATGAGCAAAAGTTTGCGCCAACGTTAGTCCCTAACTTTTTGGCTAACGTTGGCGCCATGAATAAGCAAGGGGAGGCCAATGTTGGAGCAAAAGTTAGACCCCTAACTTTTGCCCCAACGTTGGTATCAGCAAGGAAGGGTGCTGATGTGAAAAGTTGGAGCAAAAGTTAGCCCCTAACTTTTACTCCAACTTTTACTCAAGCTTTCATAATTCCAACCCGGTTCAATTCGGTTCTTCCCCAAACTCCCAGAGCAATCAACCAAGGCCTCTCTCAACCCAATTCCATCAAGAGCAAAGGCCCAATTGAAGGCTTGAAGACCATTTGAAGAACGTGTATAAATAGCATAGGATTTAAGTTTTTCAGGGAGCTTCCCTTTTAGTTTTTCAGAATTGCTTTCTTTTCAGTTTTGCTTAGAGCTCACTTTTATTTTTCTTAGCATTATTGTTTAATTCAAGAGAATTTGGGAGGAGAATTGATCTCTCTTCTTCCTTGTTCTTGCCCAGCACTCTTTACTTTTCTTGTCTTGGATTTTGGGTGGAGAATTGAAGAAATTCTGTTTGAATCTCACCTTGGGATCTTGTTTAATTTTCTGCTTAATTGAATTTCAGTTTCAGTTACTTGCTTCTTCATCTACTTTCTTTGCAATTTACAATCTCCTTTGCAATTGTTCTTGTTGGATCTAGGAAGGCATTGAGATCTAGACTTGGTTTTCTAGTCTCTTGGGTCCTGAGATCTAAATTCCAATTTTACATCCTCTGTTTACTGTTTTTCATGCTCATTTACTTTTCTGTTTTAGATCCGATTCAATCCAAGTCTTCTTCTATTTCTCTGCTTGTTGCAATTTTACATTTCCTTGTTTAATTTCTGCAAATCCAACTCCCCATTCCCTTTACAATTCAAGCCATTTACATTTCTTGCACTTTAAGATTTTGCAATTTACATTTCTTGCGTTCTAAGTTTCTGCCATTTAATTTCTTGTTCTTTAAGATTCAGCACTTTAATTCCTGTTCTCTTTAATTTCATGCCAATTACCCATTCCCTTTAATTTCTATGCAATTTAAATTCTGCAAATCAAAAATCTCTCAACCAAATCTTGCTTCGCTTGACTAAATCAACCACTAAACTAAAATTGCTCAATCCTTCAATCCCTGTGGGATCGACCTCACTCCCGTGAGTTATTATTACTTGATGCGACCCAGTGCACTTGCCGGTTAAGTGTGGGTGTTTTGGAGAAATTCGTTTTTCCACGAAAATATCCTATCAAGTTTTTGACGCCGTTGCCGGGGATTGACTAGATTGACAATGATTAAGTGAGGTGGCAGTTTAGATCAAGCACTTTTTCTTTAATTTTTGACTAACCCACTAACTGTTTGAAGTTTTGTCTCAACTGACTACACTCAATTTGCAAAAGTATCACTGTGTGTTCCATTGTTGATTTATATGTCATAGGGAAGAAGAGCAGCCAAAGGGAAGGATATCATTGAAGAAGGAGTTTCTGAGAAAGAAGAACACCACAACATGAAGCCACAACTCATTACACTAATAGAGAAAAATTGTTCCTATGGTGGAAATCCATTGGAGGACCCTAAACAGCACCTATCCATTTTTCTGAAAACTTGTGGTGCTGTCAATCTCAATGGTGTAAACCATGATACCTGTAAGCTCTTGTTATTTCCCTTCTCACTGAAGGATGAAGCGGCACAATGGCTTGAAACCTTTCCCCAAGGAAGTATCACTAGTTGGGATGATTTGGTTGCTAAGTTCCTAGCCAAATTCTCATCATCTCGACAAAACATTAAGATGAAAGAAGGAATACATCCATTCATACAAACAAAGGAAGAACCATTGTTCAAAGCATGGGAAAGATACAAGAAAGCAAGTGACAAGGTGGATTTTCAAGCGTTCTATGAAGGATTAACCTCAGAAACAAGAAGAGCAGTAGATTACTTCTCAGATGGCCTACTCAAGGCAACAGCAACCATCCAAGGAACTGCAGAGTTCAGTGACAAAAGAGCCAATAACCAACACTCATTTGAGACCCCACGGAATGCAATTTCAGAAAAGGAAGTAATGAATCTTGAAGGAGTGAGAGCAATCATGAATCAAAATAAACAGCTATACCAGCAAACTCAGCAGCAATTGGAATTAATAGCTAGACAAATTGATTCTCTACATTCTGCCACAGTGAATGCATAATTTCCACCATGGAAACCACATTCTTATCTAAGAATGAGGGAATCTCAGCATCAGGAACAAAGGGACTTCAACTATAACAACCCCAACTTCCCAAACCTGCAAAAACACCACCATACCAACAAAAATCACTACACACCACCCCAATATACACACCTCCGGCCGTGTCCTACCTCACCATCCGCCCAAAATGACTTACATCAATCACCATAATTAACACAGCCACAACCAATCCTAAACTTCCAAAGACTCTATGTTCTAGAAATGATGATGGAAAGGTTTATGAAAATTCAAGAAATGACAATAATAGAGCAGGAGGATATAAGGAAAAACCAAGAGGCATATCTCAAGAGAATTGAAAGGCACATGGAACAACTGGTTCAAAACCTTGCTAAACTGGGCGAGAGAGAGGGAGATATGTCCCTAAGAGCCACTGAAGATGACTCAAAGAACAGTGAAAAAGCTGCTGGGTTGAAAGGGAAAGCAGTTATGGAAAACAGTGAGAAGGCTACGGGAAAAGAAACAACTATCAAGGAGAAGCCTACGGTGAGAGGAGGAAACCAAAGGCAACAGAAACCTCAACTTCCATGATCAGAAGATGAAGGATGTCAAGCTAGTGACAATAAAAGAGCGCTTGTTGGGAGGCAACCCAACCTGAGGTAGTTTTCTGTTCATAACTATTTTAATAAAAAGGTTAATTAGTTTTATCTATAATGCAAGAAGCTAAGTTTGGTGTTGCACACCAAAACAATCTAAAGGAGAATGCAGGATTCTAAGTTTGGTGTTTCACCAAAATCCCATTATAAAACACATTCTCACTTTCTGCATAATGCTGGCTTCAAGCATGTTGGATGAACTAGTTAACTATTCTGCTGTTTCCTAGTTTTCAGTTTTATTGCTTTTGAAAAAGAAGAAGAAAAAGAAAAAAAAATTTATTATCACACATGGTTAATTTGATGCATGAAAACCATTGGCAAGGTACTAAGTTTGGTGTTCCCACACCAAAGTAAGTTCAAAAGCCCATAAATAAATCAGCCAGACTAACCATTGTTTCCAAGTGCTTGGGGAACAAGCAACTTTCAATATCTTTGCAGAGGTCCATACAAGCTTTTGGAAGGATTAAGAATCATCAACCAAAGAAACAAAAGATGAACCTAAAGGCCAGCAATGATGATGATGAGAAGAAGGAAAGCAAGTGAACTCCAAAAGGTTGTATTGTTAAGTGATTATCTTATATCAAACACTGCTATGATTGAGAGTGGTTTAGTTTCCCTGATTATCTGTCTGTTTAGCATGGTTTCTTTTCTGTAATTCATTAAGCAAGATGCTTGATCATTCACAACATTTTTCTCTTCAAAACTTGTTTGCACTCAATGTTCAAAAAAATTGCATCACATGAAAGTTCTTTGAAAAGAAGGATTGAGGAATTAAACAATTTTGAGGCAAGCAAAAGATTAGGAGAAGTGGCGGTTCTAGTTGTATGATTATGTATTGAGGTTGCATGCTTGTGAAAACTTGCATGGGAGCTCATAGGCAGGACATGAAGTTCAAAGAAGTATTATGGAGATTCTCAAAAATTTATTGATCCAAGAAGCAGCAAACAAAACAAAAGAAAGAAAAGAAAATACAAAAACAAAAAGAACATGGCCCAAGGCTCTGAGCATCAATTACTAGGCAGAAAAAGAAAGAAGAAACAATGACTCAAAGAGTTGTTAGCCTAGTAAAATGCTTGTGGTTGAGTTGTGTCAAAGAAAGAGGCTTGAGCAAGTAAATCCTTAGGGGTGCTTCAACACCTAATACCTTAAAACCAACTGGTTTAGGAGTATTGATTGAAAGCTTATCTAAAGAGCCTCTTTGAGACATGACACTTAGAGTCAAGGCCAAAGCAAAGAAACTATAAGCTGCTTCAAGGTGACTACATATAAAGAGATCTCCATGATACCATTTGGATGAAAATCCTAAGACCTAAGACTCCCAATATGTGAGGACTAGTAAGCACTGAAGCCCTTGTATGAGCATATAATTTAGAGTTCACCCCACTGTTACTTAATCACTTCACTCACAGGACTTTACAAGTTGTTTTTCAATCCATCTTAAATGAAAGAACCATTGAGCATAATTTATTCCTTGCTTGGGGACAAGCAAGCTTTAAGTTTGGTGTTGTGATGAAAAGTCATCTTAGCCTAGTTTCACTAGCCTTTTTCTTTTGTTTTCAACTGAATTATGCACTTTCTTGAGCCATAAGCAAGCCAATTGGGTAGATTTTCATGTTTCCTTTGATTTAATCAACCATGTATGAATTCATGCTATTTCATGAGGTTTTATGCTATAATTGTCACATATTATGAAAGAATGAATATCTCATGATTTTGAGCATAGCTTTGATGTGTTTGGTTGATTAATGATAGGTGAAGAAAGCTTGGAGAAAGGTTGAAGCAAGAAGGAATGGTTAGGAGGAAGAGAGGACAAAAAGTTTGAGCAAAAGTTTGCCTCAAACTTTAGCTCAAACTTTTGGATTAATTGAAAATGAACCAGGAAGCAAAAAGCTGGACCAAAAGTTAGCCTCAAACTTTTTGGCTAACTTTTGGGCAAAAGCTGGAGCAAAAGTTAGCCTCAAACTTTTTGGCTAACTTTTGGCATCACAAAACACTCCCTGGATGAGCAAAAGTTTCCGCCAACGTTAGCCCCTAACTTTTTGGCTAACGTTGGTGCATGAAAAACACTCCCTGGACTAGCAAAAGTTTGCGCCAACGTTAGCCCCTAACTTTTTGGCTAACGTTGGCACCATGAATAAGCAAGGGGAGGCCAAGGTTGGAGCAAAAGTTAGACCCCTAACTTTTGCCCCAACGTTGGTATCAGCAAGGAAGGGTGCTGATGTGAAAAGTTGGAGCAAAAGTTAGCCCCTAACTTTTACTCCAACTTTTACTCAAGCTTTCATAATTCCAACCCGGTTCAATTCGGTTCTTCCCCAAACTCCAAGAGCAATCAACCAAGGCCTCTCTCAACCCAATTCCATCAAGATCAAAGGCCCAATTGAAGGCTTGAAGACCATTTGAAGAACGTGTATAAATAGCATAGGATTTAAATTTTTCAGGGAGCTTCCCTTTTAGTTTTTCAGAATAGCTTTCTTTTCAGTTTTGCTTAGAGCTCACTTTTATTTTTCTTAGCATTGTTGTTTAATTCAAGAGAATTTGGGAGGAGAATTGATCTCTCTTCTTCCTTGTTCTTGCCCAGCACTCTTTACTTTTCTTGTCTTGGATTTTGGGTGGAGAATTGAAGAAATTCTGTTTCAATCTCACCTTGGGATCTTGTTTAATTTTCTGCTTAATTGAATTTCAGTTTCAGTTACTTGCTTCTTCATCTACTTTCTTTGCAATTTACAATCTCCTTTGCAATTGTTCTTGTTGGATCTAGGAAGGCATCGATATCTAGACTTGGTTTTCTAGTCTCTTGGGTCCTGAGATCTAAATTCCAATTTTACATCCTCTGTTTACTGCTTTTCATGCTCATTTACTTTTCTGTTTTAGATCCGATTCAATCCAAGTCTTCTTCTATTTTTCTGCTTGTTGCAATTTTACATTTCCTTGTTTAATTTCTGCAAATCCAACTCCCCATTCCCTTTACAATTCAAGCCATTTACATTTCTTGCACTTTAAGATTTTGCAATTTACATTTCTTGCGTTCTAAGTTTCTGCCATTTAATTTCTTGTTCTTTAAGATTCAGCACTTTAATTCCTGTTCTCTTTAATTTCATGCCAATTACCCATTCCCTTTACTTTCTATGCAATTTAAATTCTGCAAATCACAAATCTCTCAACCAAATCTTGATTCGCTTGACTAAATCAACCACTAAACTCTAATTGCTCAATCCTTCAATCCCTGTGGGATCGACCTCACTCCCGTGAGTTATTATTACTTGATGCGACCCGGTGCACTTGCCGGTTAAGTGTGGGTGTTTTGGAGAAATTCGTTTTTCCACGAAAATATCCCATCAATAATCCTCTTAGTTCTTTTTGTTGAGGGTTTAACTGCAGTTGAAGAAGGCTCTGCCACTAATACTCATTTTGTTCCTCTCATTGCTGATGATTTGGGAGCAGCTTTCTCCTTGCCTTTCTTGGTGGCCATCCTGAAAGGGAGAAAAGAGAAAGTATGTCAAAATGTCAAGGGGTAGAGCAAGGAAGAGGATGGTATGGGTGGAAATCAATGCACATTAAAGATGAATGAAGTTAACACATGGTCATGACTGCATGTGAAAATTATCATGAGGAATATAGTAAGTGCATATGGTGACAATTAAATGCAAGGTGTTTATTGGCATGTAGGCAAAGGCATGAGTAGCATAGATCAAGCATTCAATGTCCATGTTAAATTACCCCAAAATTCAAACTAACAACCTGTTTGGAATAGCAATTATATTAAATTAATAAAATATAAAAAAGGCTTTTGTGAAAAGTAGGCATTTAGAGTAAAAAGAAATAAAAAAATAGTGCACAATGCCATACGGGCATTTTCACAAACACATAGCATGCATGGTAGGTAAGCTATTGAAAATAATAAGTGGAACATGCAAGCAACCCTTTTAAAAATTAACATAAAATTGCCAAACAAGTTCTTAATAATCCACAAGCAAACCATAGTGAATAATAATGACCCTACTAAATATCTAACACCAATTAAAAGAAAGAGAAAGAAAATGAAAAATATAGATAATACAAGTAAAAAGAAAAAGAAAAGAAGAAGGGAACTTAAATTAAGAAGAAGAATAGAAAAGTAAAGAGGGAAGAAGAAAAGAAAAACCTTGTTAATGGTGATGAGAGAGAGAATAGAAAGTGAGAAAAAAGGAAGGAGGAAGAGAGGGAAAGAAAATAATGAGGGGGAAAAGAAAAAGTAGGATTTGGGGAAGGGAAAGATAAAATATTTGGAAAATTAGGATAAGCTGTGCGGCGCAGGCGACGCGGACGCGTGAGGGACGCGTTCGCGCGACTTGCGCTTAAATGAATTGACGCGGTCGCGGCAGTCACGCGGACGCGGGACTCGTTTTGTGCTACTGGCGCGAGGGCAGCCTCGCGCTCGCACAACTCTCTGTTCAAAACTTTTTTTTGCCAAAAGCCAGGGTGACGCGATCGCATGATCGACACGATCGCGTGAGTGGCCACTATAGGGATATGACGTGGAGGCGTGAGCCATGCGTCCACGTGGTAAGGTTTGTGTGTTCAGCACCAGTCCAGCACCACTCTAGCACAACTTTCGGTCGTGCACCCTTTCTTACATCGATTTCCAGGTCACGCGGCCGTGTGAGTGACGCGGACGCGTGGTAGGCATGTTTCCCATGTGACGCAGACGCGTCAGCGACACGGTCACGTGGGATGATTTGTGCCAAAGGCACGCCTCCAGCCACGCTCCCGTGTGACTCTATGTTCGATTAATTTTTCTCTCTGAGCCACATGCGACGCGGACGCGTCGCGGCTTTCCCTCTCTTTTTTTTTTTAAATTAAAAATATGCAAATGCAGATGCAAACTAAATGTACTAATAAAGAGAAGAGTTATTGAATAAGAAAACTAAGAATAATGAAAGGAACGATCATACCATGGTGGGTTGTCTCCCACCTAGCACTTTGCTTTAACGTCCGTAAGTTAGACGCTCCACTAGCTCAATCTTCAACTGTGAGTGGATCCTCCAAGAGGAAGATATCTAACTCCTTATTTTTCATCACCTTCTCACCATGACATAGCTTCAGATGATGTCCATTCACTTTGATGAGTTCAGAGCTTGAAGGGTGACTTAAGTGAAAAACTCCGTATGGCTCAGCCTTCTCTACTCTATATGGACCTTCCCATCTTGATCTCAACTTGCCTGGCATGAGCCTCAGTCTAGATTTGTAAAGGAGGACTCACTACAAGAAAAATACCCATTCAGCCACACTTTTTTTAAGCTACATTTGAAAAGCGTAGCCTATTCTATGAATAGGCTACGCTTTTCTCCGTGTTGCCTTTTTATAAGAGAAAAGGATACACAATTGTGGCATCATTTAAAAAGTGTAGCCTTAGGTATTATAGAAATCACTTATAAAGCGTAGCCATAGGTTGATATCTATAGGTTCACTTTTCGTATCAAAGGAGACGCTTTTAAAGGGTAGCCTATTTGTTAAGTTTTAGGTGCATTTTAAAAGTGATGCCTAATGTATCTAGTGCAAAAAAATTTAACGCAACTCACAAACACTTAGTAATTTTTTGTTTACTTTTCTCCCTCACTTACCCTCTTCGCGTGGTGCCCTAACCTAGAATCAGAACCCATCTCACCTCTCTCTTCTCTCGCCACTCTATCCCTCAAGCCTGTCGCCGGCTCCTCAAGCTTTGGTCGCCCCGTCAAGCTCGTCGCCGCTCAAGCTTTGGTCGCCCCCTCAAGCTCGTCGCTGCCTCAAGCTCTGTCGCCCCCTCAAACTCGTCACGGCCTCAAGTTCTGTCGCCGCCTCAAGCTCGTCGCCGCCTCAAGCTCACGTCGCCACCTCAAGCACGTCGCCGCCTCGAGCTCGCGTCGCCGCTTCGAGCTCGCGTCGCCGCTTCAAGCTCATCGCCGCCTCGAGCTCGCGTCGCCACTTCAAGCTCATCGCCGCTCAAGCTCTGTCGCGCTCTATCATAGTTCGTAAGCTCGCCTTCCTGCTTCGGCCATCAACGCTTCCTTGGCCCTGAGTCTGGGTTTAGGGTTTCAGCTTCGGCTCGGGTCTTCCATCAACGCTTGCTTCGTCTCTCTGCCTATGTGAGTTTCATCTTCAGCCCTGTTATTCCTCTTTCAATTTTATTGCTGTAAATTATTAGTACATCTTGAATTTATTGCTCAAAGTTGAGTTTGTTGCTGAAATTATGATTTAGCTAATGTTAATCTGCTGTAAATCATATTTGGAGAGTTGAAGTTTTTTTGTTGCTTCCTGAAAGTTATCATAGTTTAAGTTTTTGTTGCTGCCTGAAAGTTATCATAGTTATCATAGCTGAATTTGTTGCTAGAATTCTAGAAGTAGAATTTGTTGTCAACTGTAAGTTGAATTTGATGCTGAACATATCATAAATGTGGTTGTTGCTGGAAGTAGAATTTGTTGCTAGATAATTGAGTTGAGTTGAATTTGTTACTGATCCTTGTTGTTGTTGTGTTGAATTTGTTCTGATTAGGCGAGGTTCTGCGATTATTTGTTTTTTAATTAAGAAGCATCATGTTCTATTTTTAATTTGTTTTTGGTTTTGATGTTTCCCAATTATTTTTGTGATCTTTGTTTCAGGAAAGTGCCATGAATGGCAGGCAGAAGGTTGAGAAAAAAGGTTTAATATGTTACTCCTCTTGATTTTGAAGTTCTTTGATCCCAGTTTCTTCATCTTTTTGTAAATTAAGCATTCATTTCCTGCTTCCATCATGTTAAGCTGTGTTTGATTGTTTTGTGCTCATCATGTTAAGCTGTGTTTGATTGTTTTGCAGTGTTACTTGATGTATATATCTCCTCACTGTTATAAATTTCTTCATTGATAATATTTTAAGTTCTTGCTTTCTTATCATCTTGTACTTTGTTCAAGAGTTGTTGCAGTTGGGAGCTCCTGAGATTGTTCCAGATTATCCAGTTCTTTCTGTTGACGACCTAGCAGATCAAATAGCCGAGGTTCTCAACCTTTTTGGGTGAGTAAGTTCAAGCTTAATCTGTAATTGATTTCCATTTAATGACATAAAGAAAATTAGTTTACACCAATTTCCATTAGGCTTTGAATATTGGCAGTTGTTCGTTTTGAGAAGGCAATCTCACCCCAACATTCTTTTTGTCTGCAGTTTTAGTGCAGTAATGTGCATGGGAGTAGCTGCCGGGGCTTACATTCTTACCTTATTTGCTGTAAGTTATTATGTTGGTGCTATGCAGCCTCTCCCCTTTTTAAATTACATTAGAGTTTCAATGATGGATCGTTCAATTTTTCTAATGGTTTTATGTTTACAATATATGAAGGTTTTGTCAGCCTCTCCCCTTCTTGTTTTGTCAGCTAAGGTTTCTCATTTGGCGTCTGCTGTTACAAAAACATATCTTTTACTCTGGTTTGTTTGCTTTTCTAATTTTGATTCCCCTTGTTTATGAAGGGATACACTGGTGACAAAGAGAATTTGGGAAAATGCGAACAGGTGTGTACTAATTTGTTATAGCCATATCATTATTTATGATAGCTAATTTAGTGTAAATCTAAGTACTCAGAATTATATAGGATATTGTTTGTAGGCTCCATAACTAGGATCCGTCTACCAGCATTTGATTTCTTAGACCCTTTACTTACTTTAAAATCTGATAGGGAGTTGGGAGGAATGGTGGAGAAATGAAGTAGAGAAGAGAGGAAACTTATTTTAAGGGGGAAAAAAAGAAAGTTTAACATTAATGATAGGTATATTTCAGGGCTAAGGTTATCTTTGGATTGAATGCTCTTGTTGGAAGAACATTACAATCTGGTTCTGCAGTTGGACCATGGAACTCTTCCAATGCAGAATCTTTTATCTGTTATACTGTAAGAAAGAATTACAGCATTGCTGGTTGGGAATTTGGTAAGTGTATGCTCCCTGATTACATATATGCCAAAGTAGCAAGCATCAGTGTAATTGATTCAATAAGACTAAAATTAAAAAATGGTGGTTTTAAGACTCATTATCTTTGCCACATAGCAGGATTTCACATTTAGTTTCTAACACAAACATTGCAAGTCTTTCAAGTTCTTTTTGCGAAACAAAAATAACATGTCTCTCTTGATAGAATTAATAGTTTAAATGAATTCCTTCTTGCTTGTGCAGGCAATGAATTGTGCGGGAGTGGAGTTGGAGCAAATGTTTCTGCAGATCAATATGCTTCTGATATTGCTGCATTAAGAAACATATTTCATGATGTATATAGAGGGATCAGGCATAAGCCACTGATCATTGCTCCCGGTGGCTTCTATGATGCAAACTGGTTCCAGGAATTTGTAAACAAATCTGGTAAATCTGTTGATGTGGTATCTCACCACATATATAACCTTGGAGCAGGTATCATCCACCAAAAAGGAATACTACTGTTATAATATTTGACAAATGTTTATGAATTTTGGTTATAACAAAAGCTACTACTTTATCTTACATACAGGAGTTGATGAGCACCTAATTGAAAGAATTCTTGATCCATCATATCTTGATGGAGTGGCTAGCACATTCAGTGGCCTCAAAAACATACTTCAAAAATCAGCAACCAAAGCAAAAGCATGGGTTGGTGAGGCAGGAGGGGCTTACAACAATGGCCACCATCTTGTGTCTGATGCATTTGTCTACAGCTTCTGGTTAGTTTAACTAACTCACCTTGAATTTTTTTTATTATTTTTTAATTTTTTTTGTCATTGGAGATTCTACAAGCATTTACTCTAATGTTAATACATCATAACACAGGTATTTGGATCAGCTTGGAATGTCAACTGTTTATGACACCAGAACATACTGCAGACAGAGTTTGGTTGGAGGAAACTATGGATTACTAAACACTTCTACTTTTGTGCCAAATCCAGATTATTATAGGTACCAAATATTAAATTTCATAGTTGAAGGATGTGCAGCATGTTATTGTGGACTATCTCATTTTAGCTTTCAAGTGTCATTATTACAGAAAAATATATTGTGTGCTCATTTTACAAACTCGCACATACCTTTCTACCATTGGTTGAGGGTGTAGACTTATCATATGCAGATCACACATTCTATCCAATGGTGAAAAGATGTGTTTTGTTTCGATATATAAAATAAAAATGAGTACAAATTATACATTCCTTCTTTGTGAGCTGATATATCTAACTTGTGTTCTGACATATATAGATGTTTACTTCATTAGTTGCTTACCAGATCCACAAGATCCGCAATTGGATTCAAGTAGGATAGTCTTTTAAAGCTTACTGACACTCGTGCTTCTAACAATAAGATGACACTGAAGCACTATCTTTGCAAGGTATAATAACAATTGCACTAAAGGAATATATCATTTGATCACTTACCTTCTTTCCATTTTGCTATTTTGGCTCTAGGTTCTAGCTGATAGGTCGCCTGGACTGCTTGACTTCCACTTAGACCTTGTAAGCCTGGAAGCTGCGACTAAGGTGATGATTTATGCTTGGTTGGAAAAAGAAAATTATTCAACTGCTAATTGCTAGTTTGGTTGGTTTATTGGTTCTGTTTCACTTTGTTCCCCTGTAAAACTGAGCACATATCTCCTCCTCTGACTTCTTGCAATGATATGTGTATCACTTTCGTTTCTTTGTGGCTGAAAATTGTTTGTGCAATTCTGGTTGTTGTATTTCTGATTTTGTGCACTTCTGTTTGCTATGGCTGAAAGTTATATTGCTATTTTTGGCTCTTTTCTTTTCACCATGAACTAGAAGAAACATGGGATGACTTGGTATATATGAATTTTTCCCTATTTTTTTATTCATCTGCCGATAAAAAGCAAATAATACTAGCTATGGTTATAGACTTATAGTATTAGTATTTTCAAATTAAAGTTATTAGTTTTAATTTAAAAAAATGTTACAACAGCAGATATAGTATGTATAACATGATAATAATATATTAAAATTTTAGTTTTTAGGTGCTAGTCCTAGTCATGTTCTATATGTTGCTGTTGCATGTAGTAGTTGGAGGAGTAATAATTCAAGATTGGCTTGTGTAGGAGAGTTCAACTTTTCAAATGTGAAGAGAATAGGGAAACTTTGTGGCAACAGTTCTGATTTTGGCATTGTGGTGGGAGGCAGGGGATTTCTGTCTAGCTGCTAGGGTGATAATTTTTTAAATTATAGCTCTTTATCTTATGGTTTATAGCTTATATTTTTTTTATCTTTGAATTCTAATTTTGGATTTGTGAAACACTACTATGCATTGGTGAAACTTGTACACGGTACAGAAAGGATTAATGATATCAGTCATTGATAGTTTTCAGTTTGGTTTTTTAATTTTTATAATCGCGAATGTCATTATAAATATTTTTCTAATTACTTTTCTATATAATTATGCAGGATAATATTGAGGATGATGATAATGAAGATTAAGTTGATTATTATTGTGGTTTATTGGCTAAGATAGAGTAGTGTTGGGAATGGATACATGTATAGTTGACTAATGACTTTTATTAAAAGATACTTATGTAGGATATAAAATTTTAGTTTTTTATAGAGTATTAGTAGTAAATTCTAAGTGATATCATAGTTATTTTGATATGGCTATGTTTATTTTAATGAGATGTATGAATATTTAAAATTAACATTATTCTAATACTTTTGGATCATTATTATAAATATATTTTGGTTACAGATAATTTTTATTATTTAAAAAAATTATTTAGTATAATTATGTATTTTTTTTATTTTATAATATTTAACTCATTTAATTAAAAATGCAGAATTATTATTATTATTATTATTATATATATATATATATATATATATATAATAAAAAAATAATAATAACGGACCTAAGGCTACATTTATATACAGTAGCTATAGTATGAAAAAAAAAAAAACGAGGGACCTAAGGCTACACTTATAAAAAGTAGCCATGGAATATAATGTGGCTACGCTTGACAGGTGATGCAATAGTGTTGAAAAGCGTAGCCTATTCTAGTAAGAATGGAAGCTGAAAAGCGTAGCCTTTGGTCCTGCGCAGCATCACTTGAAAAGCGTAGCCTATTCCCAAACGCCAAAAGCGTAGCCCTTGGTACAGAAAAGCGTAGCCTTTGAGAATAGGCAACGGCCGAATAGGAATCACCCCAAAAAGCGTAGCCGTAGCCCAAAAAGCGTAGCCGTAGCCTAAGGCATCATTTTTTTTCACTTTTGGCTACACTTTTCAAGTGTACCTGAATGGGTGTTTTTCTTGTAGTGACTAAGTCCCCAGGTTGGAACTCTTTCCTCTTGATGTGTTGATCATGTACAACCTTCATCTTTTCCTTGTACAGCCTTGAGTTCTCATAAGCTTCTAGGCGAAGGCTTTCCAATTCTTGCAATTGCAACTTCCTTTCAGCTCTGGCTTTCTCAAATCCTATGTTGCACTCTTTTACTGCCCAAAAGGCTTTGTGCTCTACTTCAATTGGGAGATGACAGGCTTTTCCATAAACTAAGCGAAAGGGACTCATCCCAAAGGGTGTCTTGTATGCTGTTTTGTATGCCCAAAGTGCATCTTGTAGCCTGGTGCTCCAGTCTCTTCTATGAGGTTTGACTATCTTCTGTAATATGCGCTTTATCTCTCTGTTAGACACCTCGGCTTGCCCATTACTCTTAGGATGGTAGGCTGTTGCTATTTTATGAATTATCCCATGCTTTTTCAGTAATCCTGTTAGTCTCCTGTTACAAAAATGGGTGCCTTGATCGCTCACGATTGCTCGTGGTGATCCAAAGTGAGAAATAATGTGGTTTCTCACAAAGGAAACAACAGTGTTAGCATCATCAGTGCGGGTAGGAATTGCTTCCACCCATTTGGAAACATAATCTACAGCTAACAATATATAAAAATAACCATTAGAATTTGGAAATGGACCCATGAAGTCAATGCCCCAAACATCAAAAATTTCACAGAAAAGCATAATTTGTTGAGGCATCTCATCCTTCCTGGATATATTACCAAATTTTTGGCATGGGAAACAGGATTTACAAAATTCAGCAGCGTCTCTAAAAAGAGTAGGCCACCAGAATCCACAGTCTAAGATTTTTCTAGCTGTCCTTTGAGGGCCAAAATGTCCTCCACTCTCAGATGAGTGACAGGCCTCTAAGATGGACTAAAATTCTGATTGAGGTACACACCTTATAATTACCTGGTCAGCGCCACATCTCCATAAATATGGGTCATCCCATATATAATATTTAGACTCGCTTTTCAGCTTGTCTCTTTGATGCTTAGTAAAGTTTGGAGGAAAAGTGCAGCTAACTAGATAATTAGCTACAGGTGCATACCAAGGGACTACCTCAGATACTGCTTGCAGGTTATCAAAAGGGAAATTATCAGCTATAGGAGTGGAGTCATCCTTAATGTGCTAAAGGCGACTCAAGTGGTCTACCACTAAATTCTGGTTTCCACTCCTATCCTTTATTTCTAAATCAAATTCTTGTAGTAGCAGTATCCAACATATAAGCCTTGGTTTGGATTCCTTTTTAGCTAATAAATACTTTAGAGCTGCGTGGTCTGAATACACTACTACTTTAGTACCAAGTAAATAGGCTCGGAATTTATCCAGAGCAAAAACAATAGCAAGAAGATCTTTCTCAGTAGTAGTGTAATTAGACTGAGCAGTGTCTAAAGTTTTAGACGCATGAGCAATTACAAAGGGGTCCTTACCTTCACGCTGAGCCAGCGCTGCTCCTACTGCATGGTTGGAGGCGTCGCACATGATTTCGAATGGCTGGGTTCAGTCAGGTCCTCTCACAATTGGAGCTTGAGTCAGGGCAGTTTTCAGTTTATCAAACGCTTGTTTGCAATCCTCACTGAACTCGAACTCAATATCTTTCTGCAGTAATCTGGATAAGGGAAGTGCTACCTTACTAAAGTCCTTAATGAACCTCTAGTAAAAACCTGCATGGCCAAGGAACGAACATACGTCCCTCACAGAGGAGGGGTAAGGCAAACTAGAAATGCCAGTATTAGATACACCATGTCCTAATACAATCCCTTGTTTAACCATAAAGTGACATTTTTTGAAATTTAATACAAGGTTTGTACTGACACATCTATCTAATACTCTAGATAAACTATCTAAGCAAAGGCTAAAAGAATCACCTTAAATGCTAAAATCATCCATAAAAACCTCCATACAGTCCTCAATAAGATCAGAGAAAAGACTCATCATGCACCTTTGAAAAGTAACTGGTGCATTGCACAAGCCAAAGGGCATTCTCTTATAAGCATAAGTCCCAAAAGGACATGTAAAAGTAGTCTTTTCCTGATCTTCAGGATCTATATGAATTTGGAAATAACCTGTGTAACCATCTAAAAAGCAATGATGTGATTTACCTAACAGGCAATCCAGCATTTGATCAATGAATGGAAGAGGATAGTGATCCTTACGAGTGGCCTGGTTTAGGCGCCTGTAATCAATGCAGACCCTCCAGGCATTCTGTACTCTGGTTGCTATGAGCTCTCCATGCTCATTCTTCACTGTAGTGACTCCAGACTTCTTTGGCACCACTTGTACTGGGCTTACCCATTCACTGTCTGAGATGGGGTAGATGATTTTTGCCTCTAGTAGTCTGGTCACTTTCTTTTTGACAACCTTTAAGATAGTGGGATTCAGTCTTCTGTGGGGTTGACGAACAGGCCTAGCTCCCTCTTCTAAAAATATTCTGTGCTCACAAACTTGAGGGTTGATGCCTACTATGTCTGCCAAACTCCACCCAATTGCCTTCTTGTGCCTCCTCAGCACACTAAGTAACTGCTCTTCTTGTTGAGAAGTGAGTTCCCGTGCAATGATAACTGGAAACTTCTGCTTGTCCTTAAGGTAAGCATATTTGAGGTGTGGAGAGAGGGGTTTTAATTATAACTTCAGCTCATGGCTAGGCTCTGGATTGTCTAGAGTTGGTGACAATGGTAAAGTATTTTCGTTGTCCTCAGAAAGTGTCCCCACACTCAGACCTTGTCCTATGTACTTCTCTTCTAACTCCTCCTGGTGAATTTCAGCTACGGTTTCATCTATGATGTCACACTGGAGGATAGAATGAACTTCTGGAGGGTGCTTCATAACTCCATTCAGATTCAAGCTTACCACTGATGCCAGGGCATTTTGGCCAGTTTCACTGACCATTTCTTTACTGTTTTTAGGGTAGTTTCATGCATTTTCTTAGGAAATAAGCTAGTTTTGGGCAGATATTCACTTACATCTTGATTCAAGCATACATTGTGCACTTTACATGATTTCATGAGGATTTTGCATGAATTTAAGGACAAAATTGGATGTTGCATTTCCCATGACTTGGACTAGAACTTTGATGCACGTTATTGCTTGATTTCAGGACAAAGGAAGCAAAGAGGAACCACATTAGTGGCTACGTTAGTTACACTAACGTTAACACTAACGTGGAATGAGAGTAACTTGCAAAGTTAATGAGAAAAATGATTGCCAATATCGCTCTCGAAGCCATCATTGCCCACGTTAAGAGTCACGTTAACTAAGTTAACGTGAACTCTAACGTGGAAGTAAAGAAATGGAGCCAACGTTAGTGACACTTAACATTATCACTAACGTTGGACCAAGATCACGAGTGGCCATGTTAGAGTCCACGTTAACTTAGTTAACGTGGCCTCTAACGTTAAGAAGAAAGGGGGGGAGCCAACGTTAGTGACACTCAACATTGTCACTAACGTTGGCCAAAGCACATTAAGCCACGTTAACTCCCACGTTAACCTAGTTAACGTGGAAGCTAACGTGAAGGAACAAAGTGGTCGACAACGTTAGTGACACCCAACATTGTCGCTAACGTTGGAAGAACACAAGCCCCCAATGAGTCACGTTGACTCCCACGTTAACCTAGTTAACGTGGAAGCTAACGTGAAGAAAGAAGGTGATCGCCAACGTTAGTGACACCCAACATTGTCACTAACGTTGGAAGGAGCCACACATGCCACCATGAGCCACGTTAACTCCCACGTTAACTTAGTTAACATGGAAGCTAACGTGGATAAGGGAAAGATGAGCCAACGTTAGTGACACTCAACTTTGTCACTAATGTTGGAGATGGCTAGCAAGGCCACGTTAGAAGCCACGTTAACCTAGTTAACGTGGACTCTAACGTGGAAAATAGGGGCAATTTGGAACGTTAGTGACAATGGTAAGTGTCACTAACGTTCTTGAAGGATGGCAAGCCTATGTTAAAAGAGCCACGTTAACTAAGTTAACGTGGACTCTAACGTAGGGAAGGGGGAGGCTTCTCAACGTTATTGGGAAAGTTGAGTCCCAATAACGTGTGCGAAGGACATAGTGGAAACGTTAATGGAAACGTTTGTGCCACTAACGTTGAGGTTAACGTGGCTTTTAACTTTGGTGAGGAACGTTAGTGAAAAAGGTGATTGTCACTAACGTTCTCGAACCCATATTTTCACTGAACGTTAACACCACTAACTTCCTAAGCTAAAGCCCCTGCCCACTTCATACTTTCTCTCTGCAAGTAAAAGCTAAGCCCAATGAAGAAGAGAACTGCTTCAAACTCAAGATCCAAAGGCCCAAGACTTAAAGAATCAACTAGAAGAACAGAAGAGTAGTATATATAGGAGTAGCTTTGAAATATTTTGGAGAGTTGGAAATTATAGGGAGACTCTTAGCATAGAACTACTCTCTGTATTTACTTTCTCTGCACTTCTAAGTTTTCATCATGTATTTTCCATCTTTGTTTTCATTTTTCAGAGCTATGAACAACTAAACCCCTGTCATTGGGTTAGGGAGCTCTGTTGTAATTTGATGGATCAATACTAGTTTTCATTATTCTTCTTCTATCTTTTCTCTTGATTTTACTTGAAAGCTTTCGATCTTCATCCAATTGAGTAGTTATCTTGAAAAAGAAGCTATTCATACTAGGATCTCTTCTGAACCTTGAAAGAGGAATGAAGAGATCAAGCTAGAAATGCTTTCTCATGCTGGACCAAATTGGGTTTGGATGGATATGTGACTATAATCCTCTCAACACTTGGTTTGGGAAATGCATGTGGTATAATCAGTGACCATACTTCATCTCTTCTCATGAGCAATTGACCAAGGAATTGGCTATTGATCAAGATTTGAGAGATTGAATTACATGAAATTGTAATTCAATCACTTAAGATTGCCAAGGAGATCAATGAGTGCATTGATTGAGGAAGAGATGAAAATAAAATTGATCCGGAGAATACAACATCTCCTAAGCCCAATGAACTCCCCATTCTCTTTAATTTCTGTTATTTACTTTAATGAGCAATTCCCCCATTCCCATTTACAATTCTGCAATTTACCTTCAGTCATTTACTTTCAGATCTATAATTCTAGCATTTACTTTCCTGTCAATTACCTTCCCGCCATTTTATTTTCTGCAATTCTCAACTCAAATTCTGGATTCGCTCAACTAAAATAGTCCTCTAATTAAAGTTGCTTGATCAATCAATCCTTGTGGAATTCGACCTTACTCTATTGTGAGTTTTTACTTGACGACAAATTCGGTACACTTGCCGAAGGAAATTTGTTGTGAGATAAGTTTTCCGTGCATCAACCACTCGGCTGTCTATTTCAAAAGAGTATGTTCCTGAAAAAGCATCCAATTTGAACTTCGATGTCTTCAGGAATGGTCTTCCGACTAGGATTGATGATGGCTTCTCTGGGTCATTTTGGAGCATCTCCAGGATATAAAAATCAATGGGGAATGTGAGCCCCTTAATGCCCACTAATACATCTTCAGCAACTCCAGCCACTATAATAATGCTTTTATCTGCTAACACAAAATGAGCTGCCGACCTTTTTAAGGGAGGGAGCCTCAAAATATCATATATAGACAAAGTCATTATACTTACACATGCTCCTAAATCACACATGCAGTCAGAAAATACAGCACCACCAATAGTACAATTAACCATACATGGACCTGGATCACTACACTTTTCAAGTATACCTCCCATTAAAGCAGATATAGAACTACCTAAAGGAATAGTTTCTATTTCATTAATTTTGTCTTTATGTATACATAAATCCTTTAAAAACTTTGCATATTTAGGTACTTGTTGAATAGCATCAAAAAGGGGAACAATTACCTCAACCTTTTTGAATATTTCTACCATTTTGGGATCAGGTTCCAACTGCTTCCTGGGCTTCCTTGCAAGTTGTGGAAAGGGAATAGGAATGGTGTTTTCTACAGTGTCTGCGCCCTTCGGTGCTTCTTCCTGTGATTGAGCTTTTTCTTCTTCACCCATGTCATGTATGTCCTCTTCCTCCTCAACATCTTATATTTCCACTACCTCTTCAGCTGAGGTGTGTTCTGGTGGGCTTGGCTCCTCCTGATTCCTCTCTTGCAATGTGGTTCCAGACCTTAGGGTGATGGCATTAATGCCACCCTTTGGATTGGGTAAGGGTTGAGAAGGAATTCCACTGGAGCTTGCCTGTTGAGTGTTTGAAGTATTGCGTGGTGCCAGCTGAGAGATGAGAGCTTGTATAGCGGACGCTAGGCCATTAAGTGAACTTTCCATGTTCCTTTGTCCTTGTGCAATGGATTGAAGAGTATTGTCACTCAGAGAGAAATTAGATTGAGTGACCTGCAGATCTTGTTGTTGGTTGTGTTGTGGTCCTTGGGACTGCCTCAGGTGAGGTGCTCTATAAGGCTGGTTCTGGTTCTGCTGCCTGTTGTTGTTATTATTCCACCTCTGATATCCTTGATTGTCTCTGCCTCTTCTGTTATTATTGTCCCTCCAATTCTGGTTAGAATTATCCCTCCAATTCTAGTTAGAGTTGTCCTGCCATCCATGGCTGTAACTGCCACCTTGATTGTACCCTTGGTTGGGGCGGTCATAGAAGTTATGAGTGGCTACCACAGTGTTGTCTTCCTGCTGGAGCTGTGGACATTCATCAGTATAATGGCTGTAATCGGCACAGATCCCACACACTCTCTGTGGGACTAACTGTTGGCTTTGCTGTGCTTGTTGTTGACTCAACTGCATCTGCTTCAGTAAGTTGGTTATTTCACATATACTCTGAGCCATAGCAGTAGTTTCTTTGCTAGAAGATACCTCTGCAACAGCCTTTGAGTGGCTTTGTTTCTGCCTGTGATTCCTTGTAGACTCAGCCAAGTCGCTAATCAATTGCCATGCCTCATTAGTGGTCTTGTACTTTTTCATAGACCCATTGCTAGCACTTTCTAATGTGGTCTTATCTTGGGGCCTCATGCCCTGTGTGACGTAGCCGAGCAACACTATCTTGTCAATCATATGGTGGGGGCATGCTTCCAGAAGGTTGTTGAAGCGCTCCCAGTATTCATAGAGAGTCTCGGATTCGTCCTGAATAATCATGGAAATGTCTTTCCTTAGTTTATCAGTAACTTCAGCTGGGAAGAATTTTTCCAAAAATTCTCTTCTAAGCATATCCCAGTCAGAAACGGTTGTTGCGGGTTGAGTGTAGTACCACTCTCTTGCTTTTCTCTCAAGAGAGAACGGGAAAGCTTTCAATAGAATAGAAGTTTCATCTGCACCATTGCGCCTGACAGTAGAACAGGCTGCTTTGAAATCCCTCAGGTGCTTGATAGGCTCTTGAGCAGGTAAGCCATGAAACTTAGGCATCAAGTTGAGCAGTGCAGTCTTTATTTCAAAGTCTGTAGCCACTGCTGGGTGATGCGCTTGAAACGGTTGCATTGTAAAATCAGGGGCTCCAGCCTCTTGGATAGTAATTCTCCTAGGTCCTGCCATGTTACCTACACATAAATCAACCAAAACCGCAGAAAGGGAGCTTGTTTCTTCCTCAAGTGACGTTTCAGATTCGCCCTCAGAGAGGACTAACCAACGCTGAGCTTGCCTTATTCGTGAGATAGTTCTTTCAATCTCAAGATCAAATATTGGCAAGCTTGGATCAGGAAGTGAACACGTCATTTAACGAAAGAAACATGTAGCTCATAGTAGCAAAAATAAAATGAAATGCAAATAAATAAATTCCAATCAATAACTTAGCACTCTATTGTAACTCCCCGGCAACGGCGCCAAAAATTGACGAGGCGGAAATTGATGAGTTAAGAAATTTTTATAAGAGATATGTTGCAAGTACAGTTCTTAACCAACCGAAAATCCACTTATCAATTTAGAAGGGGTTGTCACAAAATTAAAATTAAAATACTAGGAATATAAATCCCAAGTCATCTCCCAACGAGTTGCAGAAAGGTGTGCTATTTTATTAATCGGATGTTTTCTAAAATGGTTTGAGTTGATAAACAAGGAATTAAATCAGAGAAATTATGTAACTTACATAAAAACCTTGACTGGGAGTAGATTAGTTGGAAGCCCTATCCTTGATGGAGTTCTCCCAAGATTAAAATGACAATTGAAGGTTGTTCTGCTTAGTTATCCTTTACTAGGTAGAGGAAAGTCAAGCAAGTTGGAAGGCAATTTCTATTCACAAGTCCTAATCCTCTCCCTTGGGAAGGACTAGTGTCGGTGACTAGAGGGCGATCCAACAATAAACCCAATTATAATTTTTCTCTTGAGTAATCCAACTCGAGGGTTCCTTTCAATCATCCCCCAATCAAGTTATGGAACTACTCGCTCATTATGAATGTAAAATTCACAGAATAAGGAAGGGAAATACTGAAAGTCATAATAAACAATAATCAAAAGGATCAATTAGAAATAAAAATAGTTCTTGTATAAATAAATTCTAGAAATAATCCAAGAGTAACTCTGAGTAAATAAAGAACATGAAAGAGTAAGTGACAAGTAAGGAAACAAACTAGAATGGCGAAGTCTTGAGGGAGGTAATAACTCTTCTCAATGTTCCAATCCAAAAAGCAATAAAATCAAATACTAAGAATTATGAACATGTAGAGAGAAAACCTAGACGAGAGGTAAAATCAGATCTAAAACTAAAACTATGTGGAATGAATGTTGTCTTCTGTCTCTGCATGTTCCCTGGCTCTAATGTGCTTTTCTGGGCCGAAAACTGGGTCAAAACAGGGCCCAAAATCGCCCCCAGCGAATTCTGCAGATCGCACATGTCACGCGATCGCGTTATCCAGGCGTTCGCGTCATCCAGCATTTTGCCTAGCCACGCGTGCGCATCGTCCACGCCTTCGCGTCACTGGTGCAGTTTCCAATCTGCGTAGTCGCGTGAGCCATGCCTCCGCATTACTGCAATTTCCTCTATATCGCGCGGTCGCGTGAGCCATGCGCCCGCGTCACTTCTCGCTGGTCATCTCCTTAATTTCTTGTGTTCCTTCCATTTTTGCAAGCTTCCTTTCCAATCTCCAAGTCATTCATGCCCTATAGAGCCTGAAATACTTAACACACAGATCACGGCATCGAATGGAATAAAGGAGAATTAAAATACAAAATTAAAAGTCTCTAGGAAGCAAGTTTTCAACCATAAAGTATTTTTAGGAAGGAATTATAAATGCATGCTTATTAATGAATAAGTGGGTAAAGATTTGATAAAACCACACAATTAAACACAATATAAACCATAAAATAATGGTTTATCACCACCACATCAAAATAATTAAACTAGTTTCAAGGATGAATTTGAAATCATGTACTTCTTGTTCTTTTGTGATTAAAAACATTTTTCATTTAAGAAAGGTGATGGATTCATAGGACATCCATAGCTTTAAGACATAGACACTTAAACACTAATGATCATGTAATAAGACACAAACATAAATAGACATAAAGCATAGTAGACAAAAATAGAAAAATAAGAACAAGGAGATTAAGGAACGGGTCCACCTTAGTGAGGGTGGCATCTTCTTCCTCTTGAAGAACCAATGGTGTTCTTGAGCTCCTCTATGTCTCTTCCTTGTCTTTGGTACTCCTCCCTCATAGCTCTTTGATCTTCTCTAATCTCATGGAGGATGATGGAGTGCTCTTGGTGCTCCATCCTTAGTTGTCCCATGTTGGAACGTAATTCTCCTAGGGAGGTGTTAATTTGCTACCAATAGTTCTGTGGAGGAAAGTGCATCCCCTGAGGCATCTCAAGGATTTCATGGTGAGGAATTTCCTCATGCTCTTGTTGAGGTCCATGATCTCTTGTTTGCTCCATGCTTTTACCACACCAAACTTAAAAGGTTTGCTCGTCCTCAAGAAAAAGAAGAAAGAAAGTAGTAGAAGAAGTAGAAAATAGAGGAGATGGAGGGAGAGAGTATATTCGGCCAAGGGGGAGAAGTGGTGGTTGTAATGTGTGAAAATAGAGTAGTGTTGAGGGGTTTATATAGAGGTGGGGTGGATGGTAGGTTTCGGCCATTAGGGTTGGGTTTGGGAGGGAAAATAATTTGAATTTTGGATGTAGGTGGGGTTTTTGGGGAAGAGTGGATGGATGTGAGTGGTTAAGGGTATTTGGGGAAGAGGTATGGAGGTGATTGGTGAAGGGTATTTGGGGAAAAGAGTTATGAAAAGTTGTGAAGACGAGAGAAAAAGAGGTGGGGTAGGTAGGGATCCTGTGGGGTCCACAGATCCAGTGGGGACAAGAACTTAGCATCCCTGCTCCAATTAGGCGTGCAAAACGCCCTTAGAGTGCATGTCTGGCGTTAAACGCCAGCTTGCTGCTTGTTTCTGGCGTTTAACGCCACTTCCATGCTCTGTTCTGGCATTAAACGCCAGTCTGGTGCTTGTTTCTGGCGTTTAACGCCAGCTTGATGCTTCTTTCTGGCGTTAAACGCCAGTTTGATGCTTCTTACTGGCGTTTAAATGCCAGTAAGTTCTTCCTCCAGGGTAAGCTATTTTTAATGCTATTTTTCATTCTGTTTTTTATTTTTCAGTAGTTTTTTTGTGACTTCACATGATCATCAACCTAAAAAAAACATAAAATAGAAATGGAAAACAATTAAATATAGTTAAATAACATTGGGTTACCTCCTAACAAGCACTTCTTTAATGTCAATAGCTTGACAGTGAGCTCTCATGGAGCCTCACAGATATTCAGAGCATTGTTGGGACCTCCCAACACCAAACTTAGAGTTTGAATGTGGGGGTTCAACACCAAACTTAGACTTTGGTTGTGGCCTCCCAACACCAAACTTAGTGTTTGACTGTGGGGGCTTTGGTTGACTCTGCAGTGAGAGAAGCTTTTCATGCTTCCTCTCCATGGTTACAGAAGGAGAACCTTTAGTTTTAAATACAAGGTAGTCCTCATTCAGTTGAAAGACCAACTCTCCTCTATCCACATCAATCACAGCTC
This sequence comes from Arachis ipaensis, assembly GCF_059453495.1. Taxonomy (NCBI): domain Eukaryota; kingdom Viridiplantae; phylum Streptophyta; class Magnoliopsida; order Fabales; family Fabaceae; genus Arachis; species Arachis ipaensis. The sequence continues at coordinate 88,722,138 of NC_142440.1, read as the reverse complement.
TTGCTGTGGCTAGGAAGGGTCTTCTAAGGATGATGGATTCATCATCATCCTTCCCTGTGTCTAAGATTATGAAATCAGCAGGCATGTAAAGGCCTTCAACCTTTACTAGCACATCCTCTACTAGTCCATAAGCCTGTTTTCTTGAGTTGTCTGCCATCTCTAATGAGATTCTGGCAGCTTGCACCTCAAAGATCCCAAGTTTCTCCATTACAGAGAGTGGAATAAGGTTAATGCCTATGGTACAGGGTATTAAGAATTTACCAGGATCCTGTTTCTTTTGAGGTAATTTTTGCCTATCCAATGCATTCAGTTCATTGGTGAGCAAGGGAAGTTCATCTTTTCAAGTCTCATTACCAAATAATTTAGCATTCAGCTTCATGATTGCACCAAGGTATTTAGCAACTTGCTCTTCAGTAATGTCTTCATCCTCTTCTGAGGAAGAATACTCATTAGAGCTCATGAAGGGCAGAAGCAGGTTGAATGGAACCTCTATGGTCTCTGTATGAGCCTCAGATTCCTTTAGGTCCTCATTGAGGAACCCTCTAGTGTTCAGAGGACGTCCCATGGGGTCTTCCTCATTGGGATTCACTTCCCCCTCCTCCCTTGTAGGTTCGGCCACACCAAGAAAGGTTATGGCCTTGCACTCTCTTTTTGGATTCTCTTCTGTATTGCTTAGGAGAGTACTAGGAGGAGTTTCAGTGACTCTTTTACTCAGCTGGCCCACTTGTGCCTCCAAATTTCTAATGGAGGACCTTGTTTTATTCATGAAACTTAGAGTGGCCTTGGATAGATTAGAGACTATATTTGCTAAGCTAGATGGATTCTGCTCAGAATTCTCTGTCTGTTGCTGAGATGATGATGGAAAAGGCTTGCTATTGCTAAACCTGTTTCTTCCACCATTATTAAAGCCTTGTTGAGGCTTTTGTTGATCCTTCCATGAGAAATTTGGATGATTTCTCCATGAGGTATTATAGGTATTTCCATAGGGTTCCCCCATGTAATTCACCTCTGCTATTGCAGGGTTCTCAGGATCATAAGCTTCTTCTTCAAAAGATGCCTCTTGAGTACTGTTGGATGCAACTTGCAATCCATTCAGAATTTGAGAAATCATATTGACTTGCTGAGTCAATATTTTATTCTGAGCCAATATGGCATTCAGAGTATCAATTTCAAGAACTCCCTTCCACTGAGGTGTCCCATTACTCACAGGATTCCTTTTAGAAGTGTACATGAACTGGTTATTTGCAACCATGTCAATGAGTTCCTGAGCTTCTGCAGGCATTTTGTTTAGGTGAATGGATCCACCTGCAGAATGGTCCAATGACATCTTAGATAATTCAGACAGACCATCATATAATATATCCAGGAAGGTCCATTCTGAAAGCATGTCAGAAGGACACTTTTTGGTCAGTTGCTTGTATCTCTCCCAAGCTTCATAGAGGGATTCACCTTCTTTCTGTTTGAAGGTTTGAACATCCACTCTATGCTTGCTAAGCTTTTGAGGAGGAAAGAACTTGGCTAAGAAAGCCGTGACCAGCTTAACCCATGAGTTTAGGCTATCTTTAGGTTGAGAGTCCAACCATATTCTAGCTCTGTCTCTTACAGCAAACGGGAAAAGCATAAACCTGTAGACCTCGGGATCAACCCCATTGGTCTTAACTGTATCACAGATCTGCAAGAATTCAGTTAAGAACTGAAAAGGATCTTCTGATGGAAGTCCATGAAACTTGCAATTCTGTTGCACCGTTGAAACTAATTGAGGCTTTAGCTCAAAATTATTTGCTCTAATGGCAGGGATTGAGATGCTTCTTCCATGTAAGTTGGAATTTGGTGCAGTGAAGTCACCAAGCATCTTCCTTGCATTGTTGTTGGGTTCGGGCATGTCTCCTTCTTTTTCAAAAATTTCTGTTAGATTTTCTCCAGAGAGTTGTGCTTTAGCTTCCCTTAGCTTCCTCTTCAGAGTCCTTTCAGGTTTAGGATCAGCTTCAACAAGAATGTTCTTGTCCTTGTTCCTGCTCATATGAAAAAAAAAGAAGAGAACAGAAAATAATAGGGATCCTCTTTGCCACAGTAGAGAGGTTCCTTTATGTGAGTAGAAGGGAAGAAAAAGAATTCGAACATAGAAAGAGGGAGATGGTTCAAATTTTTAAGAAGAGAAGTGTTAGTAGATAAATAAAATAATTAGAAAGAGATGAGGGGGAGAAAATTTTGAAAATTAGTAGAAGAAAAAAAAGATAAATATTTTTGTTTTTATTTTATTTATTAGTTATAATTCGAAAATTAAAAAGAAAAATAAAATTAAATTAAAATTTAAAATAATTAGTTAATTAAAATGAATTTTGAAAAAGTGTTAGTGATTTTCAAAAATCAGAGAGAGGAAAGTAGTTAGATGGTTTTGAAAAAGATAAGAATTCTAAAATCAAAACAAAAAGTCAAGTGGTTAATTGAAAAAGATTTTGAAAATCAATTTTGAAAAGATAAGAAGTTGGAAAAGATTTTGAAATTGATTTTGAAAAAGATGTGATTGAAATTTATTTTGAAAAAGATTTGAAAAGGAAATTAAAAAGATTTGATTTTGAAAATTAAAGTTGATTACTTGACTAACAAGAAACAAAAAGATATGATTTTTAAATTTAAAGATTGAACCTTTCTTACTAGGCAAGTAACAAACTTAAAATTTTTGAATCAATCACATTAATTGTTAGCATTAATTTTGAAAATATGAAATAGAAATAAGAAAAAGATTTTGAAAATAAATTTTGAAAATTTTGAAATTGTGATAGAAAAATGAAAAAGATTTGATTTTTGAAAAAGATTTGAAAAAGATAGAATTTTTAAATTGAAAATTTGATTTGACTCATAGGAAACAACTAAATTTTGAAAAGTTTTGAAAGAGTCATCTCAAATTTTTGAAAATTTACGAGTGAATAAGGAAAAGATATTTTTTTGATTTTTGAATTTTTAATGATGAGAGAACAACTAATGCATGCAAGAACACTTTGAATCAAAACAACTAATGCATGCAAGAACACTTTGAATGTCAAGATGAACACCAAGAACTTATTTTTGAAAATTTTTAAGAAAAGAAAACCATTCAAGACACCAAACTTAAAAAATTTTTAATGTTGAGACACTAACAAATTGAAAATGCATATGAAAAACAAGAAAAGACACTAAACATAAAAATGCAAAGATCAAACAAAGGAGATCGTCAAGAACAACTTGAAGATCATGAAGAACATATGATGAATTTTGGAAAATTAAAGAAAATTATAAAAGCATGCAATTGACACCAAACTTACAATTTGACACTGGGCTCAAACAAGAAACATAAAATTTTTGGTTTTTTATGATTTTATAAGATTTTTTTTTTTTGGTTTTTTCGAAAATTATTTTGGGAAAAACGAAAAAGAATAATTTTTTTTTCGAAAATAAGAAATAAAAAGCTTAAAATTAAAATAAAATTACCTAATCTGAGCAACAAGATGAACCGTCAGTTGTCCAAACTCGAACAATCCCCGGCAACGGCGCCAAAACTTGGTGCACGAAATTGTGATCGTTCATTCCTTGGTAATGGCGCTAAAAACTTAATACGCATGTTCATAATCTTAATTCTTTGTCACAACTTCGCACAACTAACCAGCAAGTGCACTGGGTCATCCAAGTAATAAACCTTACGTGAGTAAGGGTCGATCCCATGGAGATTGTCGGCTTGAAGCAAGCTATGGTCACCTTGTAAATCTCAGTCAGGCGGATTCAAATGGTTATAGAGTTTTAATAATTAAAAGATAAATAAAACGTAAAATAAAGATAGAGATACTTATGTAAATCGTTGGTGAGAATTTCAGATAAGCGTATAGAGATGCTTAGTTCCTTCTAAATCTCCGCTTTTCTACTGCTTTCATCCAATCCTTCATACTCTTTTCCATGGCAAGCTGTATGTTGGGCATCACCGTTGTCAATGGCTACATCCCGTCCTCTCAGTGAAAATGGTCCAAAATGCGCTGTCACCGCACGGCTAATCATCTGTCGGTTCTCGATCATGCTGGAATAGGATTCAGTGATCCTTTTACGTCTGTCACTACGCCCAGCACTCGCGAGTTTGAAGCTCGTCACAGCCATCCCTTCCCAGATCCTACTCAGAATACCACAGACAAGGTTTAGACTTTCCGGATCTCAAGAATGGCCGCCAATAATTCTAGCCTATACCACGAAGACTCTGATCGTAGATCAGGAGGCTAAGAGATACACATCCAAGCTTGTTTACATGTAGAATGGAAGTGTTTGTCAGGCACGCGTTCATAAGTGAGAATGATGATGAGCATCACATAATCATCACATTCATCATGTTCTTTTGTGCGAATGAATATCTTAGAGAAAAAATAGGCTTGAATTGAATAGAAAAACAATAGTACTTTGCATTAATTCCTGAGGAACAGTAGAGTTCCACACCTTAATATATGGTGTGTAGAAACTCTATCGTTGAAAATACATAAGTGAAAATAGGGTAGACATGGCCGAGTGGCCAGCCTCCCATGGAGGTCTAGAAATCTAAAATGATCCCAAGCTCCCAAGATGATCCAAAGATTTAAATACAATAGTAAAAAGTTCTATTTATACTAAACTAGTTACTAGGGTTACAGAAATAAGTAAATGATGCAGAAATCCACTTCCGGGCCCACTTGGTGTGTGCTTGGGCTGAGCGTTGAAGCTTTCACGTGTAGAGGTCTTCCTTAGAGTTAAACTCCAGTTTGTAACCTGTTTCTGGCGTTTAACTCTGCTTTGCAACCTGTTTCTGGCGTTTAACTCTAGAATAGGGCAGAAAGTTGGCATTGAACGCCAGTTTGCGTCGTCTAAACTCGAGCAAAGTATGGTCTATTATATATTGCTGGAAAGCCCTAGATGTTTCCATCGCAATTGAGAGTGCGCCATTTGAACTCCTGTAGCTCTAGAAAATCTACTTTGAGTGCAGGGAGGTCAGAATCCAATAGCATCTGCAGTCCTTCTTCAGCCTCTGAATCTGATTTTTGCTCAAGTCCCTCAATTTCAGCCAGAAATTACCTGAAATTACAGAAAAACACACAAACTCATAGTAAAGTCCAAAAATGTTATTTTTATTTAAAAACTAATAAAAATATACTAAAAACTAACTAAATCATACTAAAAACTATGTAAAAACAATGCCAAAAAGCGTATAAATTATCCGCTCATCAAACACACATTAGCATAAAAGCTATGTCACTAAAGAAGCATGCACTTTACTCATTCTAGTATGCTTGAGATGCTTTAAGTAAGCTTGTAAGGTAAAACAAGTATTAAAGAAGCATGAGAGCATTCAAGCTAAAAGCGTATGGATGCATATGATCGTGAAACATAATGCATTAAGTAAATGCACACCATCGAATGTCAAGAGATTGCCTAATCAAAGAATAGGGTTCAAATTACATGGTGGCCAAATCATGCAATTCAAAAAGAGTTACAAGCTCGAAGGCAATTCTCATCACTTGGTATCCTTAAAAGGTAAGTATGAAAAACTCAAAACCAAGTAGTAAAATATAACCTCAACAATAGAATCCAACAAAGATTATAAATATAATGATGTTAAGATAACATCCCTTTTTAATACTCAGCAGCAATTAATGGTAATCAAGAATAACAATCTAACACTTACAATGAAAAAGAGAAAATAAAATGAAAACTAACTAAAACTAACTAATCAACTAACTAACTAACTAATTAGTTAACTAAAATAAATGGTTATCAATGGTATTTGGAAGTGTTGGATGAAGGATTGGAGAAGGGAAGAAGAAAGGAGAAGGAAAGAAATGGAAGGAGGAGAAGAAAAGAGATGTGTTGAAGGAAGGACATCCGCGCGTACGTGCGCATGGCCCGCGCGCGCGGATGATGGTGCAATGGTCGTGACGCGTACGCGCACATGGCGCGTGCGCGCAGATAGCTTATTTTGAGAGTGGCGCGTACGCGTCATGTGCACGTACGCGCGAGTTGGTTTGTGCCAAAGGCAGAATGCTAGTGCAGCATTCGCACAACTCTCGGGTTTTTGGCTTGGAGGTGGAATTTCTCAGTCCACGCATACGCGTACATGGCGCGTGCGCACGGATAGGTGAAAATGCTTGATGCACGCGTACGCGCGCAATGCAAGAGTAGATCAACAACAAAGTATGGAAATAAAATGGAAGAAATTACAACAAAAGAATAGAAGAATAAGATGTAACAACAAAGAATTGTAAAGTAGAAGTAGATGAAAGCATGAATTAAAACCTAGATCTAAGGTTATTGACCTAAACCTAATCCTAATTCTAGAGAGAAGTGAGAGTTTCTCTCTCTAAAACTAACTAAAACTAATCCTAATGATTCCTAATTATCCAAGATATGAATGATGCCTCTTCCCTTCAATCCTTGGTCCTTTTAAGTGTTTTAGTGCCAAAGTTAGTTTAGATTGGGCCCCACAGCCTCTGAGAATTCGCTGGGCACATTTTCACTAAGAAATCACGTGCCAGCACCGACGCGTATGCGTACAACACGCGTGCGCGTCCCTTGAAGGCATCTCAAATCTTTGGCTTTTCCATGTGTTCTCCACTTTGCATGCCTTCCTCTTCACTCCTTTGATCAATTCCTAGCCTTTTCAACCTGAAATCACTTAACAAACAAATCAAGGCATCTAGTGGAATCAAAGGTGAATTAAAATCATCAAATTAAAGGCCTAAAAGCATGTTTTCACACTTAAGCACAAATTAAGGGAGAATCACAAAACCATGCTATTTCATTGAATAAATGTGAGAAAAGGTTGATAAAATACTCTAAATTCACACAAGATAAACCCTAAAAATGGGGTTTATCAGTTGGAAAAAGGGTAGTTTTATATTTTTGTTGAAAATATTAGGAATTGGGTACACACTCATGTGTTAATTAAATGTAGAACCATATGCATTGATGCGTTTGTATATACTATATTGCAAAAAGAAAAAAAAATTATATAAAAAAAAGAAAAAAAAAGAGAAAAGAAATAAAAAGGGGAGCTCAATAATAATCAATAATAATCAATGCCTATGTGTTGTGATAAAAAGAAAAAATGTATCACTATGCGAAAGAGTGAAGAATGGGTAGTTAGGTTTATCTTAGATTGTCATAGGTTGTTGTATAGGTTAGGTGGGAAGCTTATGTTAATCAAAGATTCAAATTTCGAGCTCACTTAACCATAAATAACCCTATCTTGACCCTAACCCCATTACAACCTAAGAAAAGACCTCATGATATGTGTATGCATGCATTGAATAAGTGTCAATTGTTTGATGAAAAGCAAATCTTAGAAAGCATGATTGGAGGAGGATTGAGTGAATCAACCCTAAACACCTAAGCGACTAGAGTGCAAACACTTCCGGTGAGGGCTTGATGCTCAATTCCTTGTTCCCAGCTTTCACGAGCTTTCTTCATGTAAGTATATACGCTCCATTTTGATGCTTGAATTGGTAGGATTGTGAATTGTTTGTCATTTTAGCCCTATGTACTCTTGTATATATATATATATATATATATATTCTTGGAAGTTGATTCATACTTGACCAAGTAGGTAGATACATTTGCATTAGTTGCGTGCATTTAGGTGAATCACATATCAATAAACTCTTTCTCCTATGTTCTTTGATCTTTCAATCTTTAGCATGAGGACATGCTTAGTTTAAGTGTGGGGAGATTTGATGCACCATTATTTCGTGGTACATTTTGTGCGTAATTAAAATGATTTTATCAACATTCTATCACACTTATCCATATAAAATGCATAGTTTTGTGTTTCCCTCCTAATTTCGCTTAATGCTTGAAAACATGCTTTTTATGCCATAAATAAGCTATATTTTTATCTCTCTTTATTTCCATTCGATGCCGTGATCTATTTGTTAAGTGATTTCAGAGATTATAGGTGCAAGAATGGTCTAGAGAAGGGAAAGGAAGCATGCATAAGTGGAAGGAGCATAAAAATGGAGCTTTGGAGCATTGGCACCGACGCGCACGCGCAGCCGACGCGCATGCGTGGGAGCTGGACCTTGGATTGGCCCATGAAAAGGGACGCATTCTTGTGGATGGGAAAAATCTCATAGACATGTACACGTGGATCGCAAATCTCATCAACGCGTACACGTGATGCGCGCACGTGACTTCTTTAGTAAAATCGTGCCTGGCGAATTGAGAGGACCGCCTTGCCCAATTCTGAGTGGAATTCTGGCGGGAAATGATTAAAAGAACCAAGGATTGAATGAAAAGGGATCATTTACACATTTTTCTAGTTAGTTACTTTTGGAAGTTACATTTTTAGAGAGAGAAACTCCAACTTCTCTCTAGGATTTTTGGCTTTCTCAATCCCAATTGTACTTGGATACTTTGATGAGATATGAATTTGATTCAAATTTACATTGCTCTAGATTGTAGATCCTCTTCTTCTATTCTCAATTTAATGTTCTTGATGCTCTAGTATTGTAGATCTTGGATCTAGACCTTGTTACTTTAAATTCCATTAATGCATTGAGGAATTTCATTTTCATTGTTGTTAATTGTTTGATTGTTGTTGATTGTTTGCAATAGATAGCTTTAATTCAATTCCTTTCTCCAATTTCATGATGTCTTCCATTATTGCTCACCAAATGCTTGATAAAATGTCAACTATAGCTATGGAGTAGTTCTTCACTCTTGGCTTAGGGGTTGGGTAATTAGAAACACTTGAATTATTAAGGTCTTTTGTTGATTGACAATTGGAAATTGCTAATTGATTTTAATGACACTAACTCTAGTCTCTCCCTAGGCTTAGACTAGGACTTGTGGACTCAAATTGATTATCTTCACTTGACTTTCCTTCATAGTTAGACGTTAACTAAGTGGAGAAATAACTAATTGATGTCACAATTGATGGAGATCATGATTATAGGACTTCTGATTACCAACCCTAGCCAGGGCTTTTATATTGATTGATTGTCATTCACTCTTGCTTGATTTCAAATTCTTGTGTCCCTTAGCTTCATTATTATTTGTTCATTACTTTTATGCGAGCTTGTTTACATTTCTTGTATTCAACCTTAAACACCAAGAGACTCCTAGCCAATGATGTGCACCTTAGGGCAACTCCTAGGGAGAACGACTCGAGAATAATACTCTCGGTTATTGATTTGAATCGTGAACACACACGTTCTTTGTTTGATATGTTATAGTTCTTTGGTTTAGACTATACACATCACATAATTCCATTGGAGAATTCTATACCGACAAAATATAGCTCATTAAAATGGTGCCGTTGTTGGGGAATTACAAATGTGTGCCATGTTGTTGGTTAGTGTAAATATGTGGATATATGCATACTTGCATTCTTTCTTGATTGTTGCTAGTTTGATTGTTAGTTAGGATTAATCTTTGTTTAGTGCATTTTCTTATCATGAGCTCTATGCTTTTTCACTGAATGACGCATTCACTACCGGATACGAGCTTAGCCACTTTTGATCCCGAAATTGAGAGAACTTTATTCCATATTAGGCAAGCTCGGAGAAGGTTAGCCTTTGGAGGTGGTGAAAGGGTTCCTACCAATTCACCAACCTTATCCGAGGTTGAATCAGAATCGTCATTCGAAGAAGGAACGATATACTCTTTCATCAATACTACTAATACCTCTTCTATTGATCTAGGTAGTGAAACCATGGCCGCTCCGAGGAGAGTCACTCATAAGGAGGCCGGTGCTCCGGACTTTGTTCTTCAACCACTTTAAGTGCGTCATCCGGAGTTGATGCTAATTTTGAACTCAAGACCGCTTTGATTAATCTTCTACCAAAGATTCATGGACTCTCTGCCCAAGATTCTATTAGACACCTTAGAGACTTTCAAGGTGTATGTTCAACAACAAGGTGGGAGGGTTCCGATGAGGTTGCTATTTGGTTGTTTGCCTTCCCATTCTCACTTGATGGAAGAGCGAAAGAGTGGTTTTACACTTTGCCCGATGAGATTGTTGGTGATTGGAATTTGCTTAGAAGGGAGTTCATAGATAAATTCTTTCCTCCGGAGGTGACGGATAGATTGAGGAAAGAAATTTCATGCATTGTCCAAGGGGAAATGGAAACTCTATACGAGTATTGGGAATGGTTTCAGAGGCTACTTGACTCTTGCCCTTACTATATGATTGACACTCTAGTGTTGATTAGCTATTTTTTGCCTAGGAATGAAACCACAAGACAAGATTCTCTTGAATGCCTCAAGCAATGGTTCCTTAACAATGTATAGAACGGCGGAGGAGGCATGGCAATTGACCACGAATTTGGCCGAGTCCACCCAACACGCTAGACAAAGGAACAACCATCCAAGAGCTATAAATGAAGTTTCTACTAGTGGTGAGACCGCCGTCCTTACTTAAACCTTGGGATAAATGACAAAGATTCTCAAGTAACTCCAACTAAATCAATAACAATCTCCACCTCCTCAACCACAACAAAGTCAACAATTGGTCCCCTAAAGAGTGTGCGGAATTTGGTCTTGCTACACCCATTACACCGATGAATGCCTAAACCTCCAAGAAGATAATACCTTGGCGGCTACTAATGCTTACTACAATTGCCCAAACCAAGGTTATCACCAACAAAGAGGCAACTATAGTCAATGAGGCAACTATAATCAAGGATGGCAAGATAGCTCTAACCAAGGATGGAGGGATGATGACTTGCATCATCTACTCTTTTTTCTTGCATAAAAAGGACCATAAAAGAGCATAATCTCATTTGATCATTGCAATTCATGCACTATTTGATGAATATTCTGGTACATTGCTTTGAAATGAGTTTGTGCTGAATTTCAGGTGAAAAAGACATCAAAAAGGGGAAGAAAACAACAAAATAAGCTGGGCATGTGAAACTGGTGTGCCACTTAGAGCAAATGCCACAAAAATGTATGGGTGTGGCACGCCAGGAGCTGGGCGTGGCATGCCAGTGTAATTTTCCAGAAAGCAATAATGAAGGCCACAAAAGGGGCGTGGCACGCCTAGCCCCACACATACTATGGGCGTGCCACTTGGTATCGAAGGCGTGGCACGCCAGCTTCAAATTGTCACTTTGGCGTGCCACTTGAAGAGCCAGCGTGGTACGCCAAGCTGAAAAGTATCACACTAAAGGGGCGTGCCACTTGAGCATCAAGGCTTGGCACGCCAGTACAAGATTTCAGAGAGCAACATTGAAGACCCAAAAGGCTGGCCGTGCCACTTGGTATCGAGGGCATGGCACACCAGCTTCAAAAGTCACTTGGGCGTGCCATTTGAAAAGCCAGACGTGGCACGCCAGGCTGGAAAGAGCCACATTGAAGTGGGCGTGCCACTTGAGCATCAAGGCGTGGCACGCCAGTACAAGTTTCCAAAGAAGAGGTTGAAAACCAAAAAGGCTGGGCGTGCCACTTGGCGTCGAAACCGTTGCACGCCAACTCTCCACTCACACTTTGGCGTGCCACTTGAAGGACCAGGCGTGGCATGCCAGCCACTGGACCAAGGCAAAATACTAGGCGTTGCACGCAAGACCCTGGGCCTGGCACGCCAATTATATTTTTCAGAGGAGGAGTTAGGAGGCCAACCATATGGGCGTGCCACTTGGTATCGAAGGCGTGGCACGCCAGCTACCATTTCTCACTTTAGCGTGCCACTTGAGCCTCAGGCGTGGCACACCAATATCACCCATCAACAAGAAGAAGACCTGGGCATGCCACTTGAGTTCTGGGCATGGCATGCCAACGAAGGAACTAAGCACACAAATGGGCGTGGCACGCCAGAACCTGGGCGTGCCATGCTGGTTCAGTTTTCCATAGAGAAAGACCAAGCTCACATAATGGGCGTGGAATGCCAGACCCTGTGCGTGCCACGCTAGTTCAACTTTCCAGAAGCAAGAAAAAGAGAGAGAAGGCCTGGGCATGCCACTTGGGCTCGAAGGCATGGCACGCCAGGGATGCCAATGAAGGAGGGTGTGCCACTTAAAGAGTTGGGCGTGGCACGCCACTAAAGCGCCAGTCACACGCCAGCTGGGAGATCACGTTTATTGAGTTTATTTTCCCTCTAAATTGTATTTTTCTTTTCAGTTTTGTATTTTTTTTTTTAATTTCTAGTGCTAGGAGTTGTATAAATAACCCCTAAAAGTACTGAGAAAGGGGTTAAGCAGTTGAGCTATTAGCTATAGTTAGATTGACTTTTCACTTTATTATCTCTTCCATCTCTCTTGTACTTTTCTCTGAGCTATGAGTAGCTAAATGTCCTCTCAATGATAAAGGGAGCTCTGTTGTACTTGATGGATTAATGATAGTGAATTTCTTCTTTTCTTCATCTTCTCTTTGATTTGCTAGAAGGAATTTCGTTTTAATGTTAGTTATCAATCACCTTGGAAAAGGGGTTGAATGCAAAATGGGTTTCATGGGAACCTTGAAAAAGGAAACATGAAACCATGCTAGAAATCCCTTGTCACACTTGAGTAGGATCTGGACTTTGGTGTTTGGATATGGTGACACATAATCCTCCCTCTACTTGGACCTATGATGATGTGTGGTATAATCAGGGATCAAGTGATGACTTGCATCATCTACCCTTCTTTCTTGCATAAAGAAGACCATAAAAGAGCATAAATCTCATTTGATCAGTACAATTTATGTATTATTTGATGAATATTATGGTATACTACTTTGAGATGAGTTATGCTGAATTTCAGGTGAGAAAAGCGTCAAAAAATGGGTAGAAGACAAACAAGAAGCTGGGCATGTGAAACTGGCATGCCACTTAAAGCAAACGCCACAAAAATGCACTGGCGTGGCACGCCAGGAGCTGGGCGTGGCACGCCAGTACTAAATTCCAGAGAAGAAGTCCAAGCATGCATGTGGGTGTGGCATGCTAGAGACTGCGCGTGGCACGCTAATACAAAATTCCAGAGAGCCAAATGGAGGACACAAAAGGGGCGTGGCACGCCAGCTTGGGCGTGGCACGCCTGACCCATCAACTACTATGGGCATGCCACTTGAGCAAAGAGGCGTGGTACGCCAACTCACCATTCCAAGAAGAACCTTCACTATAGCGTGCCACTTGGTATCGAAGGCGTGGCACGCTAGCTCCAAGAAGTCACTTAGGGGTGCCACTTGAGCAGCCTGGCGTGGCACGCTGGTACAACAATCCAGAGAAGGGGCTAAAGGAAATTGATGACTGGGCGTGCCACTTGGTATCGAAGGCGTGGCATGCCAACCTTAGCATTTCACTATGGCGTGCCACTTAAAGGCTGAGGTGTGGCACGCCAACTACTGGAACCAAGATAAGAACATGGGCGTGGCACGCTGGTATAAGTTTCTAGAGAGGATGAAGGAGGCCAATTACATGGGGCGTGCCACTTGGTATCGAAGGCGTGGCACGCCACTCACCATTCTTCATTTAGGCGTGCCACTTGAGCAACCAGGCGTGCCACGCCAGTGCCATTCAGAGAGCAAAGAAGCATTGGGGCGTGCCACTTGAGTTCGTGGCATGGCACGCCAAACAGAGGAACCACTCACTCACAAAAGGGGCGTGGCACGCCAGACCCTAGGCGTGCCACGCTAGTTCAACTTTCCAGAGAAGCCTAGCAAAGCATAGAGTAAGGGCGTGGCACGCCAGTTCAAGTTTCCAGAGGCAAAGAGAAGTTAGAAAGGCAAGGGGCATGCCACTTGAGTTCGAAGGCGTGGCACGCTAAGGTTGTTAGACGGACGAGCGTGCCACTTGAAGGACTGGGCATGGCACGCAATGCTGGAAATGAAGGGCACGTGACACGCCAGAAAAGCGCCAGCCATACGCCAGCTGAGAAGTCACGCTTATTGAGTGTTTTCTTTTCCCTCCAAAATGTAATTTTCCTTTTTCACTTTTGTAATTTTTTTATTTTACTAGGAGTAGTATAAATACCCCCAAGGAGTACTGAAGAAGGGGGTTAAGCAGTCAGTTTTAGATCCACTTTTACACTTCACTTTTGAGTACTTTTTGAGCTATGAGTAGCTAACTTCCCTCTCATTGAGAGAGGGAGCTCTGTTGTACTTGATGGATTGATAATAGTGAAATTCTTCTTCTCTTCATCTTCTCTTTGATTTTCTAGAAGGAATTTCGTTCTTAATGCTTAGTATTCAATTATCTTGGAAAAGAGATTGAATGCAATTGGGTTTCATGGGAGCCTTGGGAAAGGAAACATGAAACCATGCTTGAAATCCCTTCTAACACTTGAGTAGAATCTAGGTATAATTAGGGACCAAGCATATCTCTCTTCATGAGCAATTAGACCAAGGAATTGGCTATTGATCAAGATCCGAGAGATTGAGTCACCAAGGGATTGGGGCTCAATCAATCATGATTGCCAAGAGGTCAATGACTTACATGATTGAAGAGGATATAAGCTAGATTTGATCCAAAGAGACAATATCTCTCAATCTCAATGAATTTTTCCCATTCTTATCTATCCATTTCTTTACAGCTTATCTTTACATTCAGTAATTCCCCATTCCCTTTCACATTCAAGTCATTTATGATTCTGCACTTTACATTCTGCCATTTATATTCCTGCACTTTATTGCTTTTCTTTATATTCTAGTCATTTACATTTATGTCATTTATAATTCTGCACTGCACAATCCTATTAATCTGCTTGACTAATTCATCAATTGATTAAAACTGCTCGAATTTGCCAATCTCTGTGGATACGATCCCACTCCACTGTGGGTTATTACTTGACGATAATTTTGGTGCGCTTGCCAAAAGAACTAATTCACCAATTTTTAATGGGGTGTGAATTTAGACTCATCAAATTTTATGGCGCCGTTACCAGGGATTGGCTTAAATTTGACAGTGATTAAATCGATTAGAGAGCTAGATTAAGCAATTTAAATTCCTTGTTATTTTATTTTATTTAGCACCTTTTTATTTTCTTTTATTTTGAGTTCTATTTCTTTCTTCTTTGAGTTTTTTTTTTTACATATTTTCACTCTTCTAACTGTTCGATTAATTGCACCACTCACACTAACAACCACTCTAATAAGAGTAATTTCTTCATTCATTTTCTTTCTTTCTTTTTGCCTTGTTGGTTGTATGACAGGTAGAAGAAGTGGTGCTTCAACTTCCTTTGATTCTGAACCTGAGAGGTCCTTCCTTAGATTAAGGAGGGAAGCAAGAGGGAAAGGAGTCGTTGGTGCTGAGGAAGAAGAAGAGTATTTTGAAACAAACATGGAGGAGAACATGAAGAACCACCATGAAAAAGAAGCTCACAATACCAGAGAAGGCCCAGTAAATCATGATGGGCAAGAAAGGAGAGTCTTAGGCACCTACATCAACCCAAACCCAGGAAATTGTGGCAGCAGCATCCTAAAGCCAACAATTCATGCCAATAATTTTGAGCTGAAATCTCAGCTCATCACACTTGTTCAGAACAATTGCTCATATGGAGGAAGTGCCCAAGAAGACCCTAATCAACATCTCAGCACATTCTTGAGGATATGTGATACTGTAAAGTCCAACGGGGTACACCCCGACATCTACAAACTACTCTTGTTCCCTTTCTCACTCAGAGATAAGGCAGCAAAGTGGTTAGAATTATTCCCCAAGGATAGCCTAACTACATGGAAGGAGGTCGTGAACAGATTTCTTGCAAGATTCTACCCTCTACAAATAATCAATAGGCTGAGAGCTGAGGTGCAAACTTTCAGACAGCAAGATGAAGAAACACTTTATGAGGCCTGAGAGAGATTCAAAGATCTGACAAGAAGATGCCCAACAGAAATGTTCAATGAGTGGATACAACTACACATTTTTTATGAGGGACTATCCTATGAAGCAAAGAAGGATGTGGACCATTCTTCAGGAGGCTCACTCAACAAGAAGAAAACTATTGAAGAGGCTATAGATGTCATTGAAACTTTAGTTGAAAATGAATATTTCTATTCTTCAGAAAGAACTCAGAAGAAGGGAGTGCAAGAGCTCAACTCTGTAGATGCTTTGTTAGCTCAGAACAAGGCAATTGCAGCTCAAATAGCAGCTTTAACCAAAAGGATGGAGGCCAACCAAGCCTAAGTCATTCAAGACCAAACTCCTCAACAAGAAAGGAATGCACCAGAATCTGAAGGTGACTGGGAACAAGCCAATTATGTGAACAATTCATCCAAACACCATATGACCCACACTCTCAATCCATGTAAGAACTACTCACATTGATTTGCTTGGGACAAGCAACGCTTAAGTTTGGTATTGTGATGACTTGCATCATCTACCCTTTTTTCTTGCAATAAAAGGACCATAAAAGAGCATAATCTCATTTGATCATTGCAATTCATGCACTATTTGATGAATATTCTGGTACATTGCTTTGAACTGAGTTTGTGCTGAATTTCAGGTGAAAAAGACATCAAAAAGGGGAAGAAAACAACAAAATAAGCTAGGCGTGTGAAATCGTCGTGCCACTTTGAGCAAACGCCACAAAAATGTATGGGCGTGGCACGCTAGGAGCTGGGCGTGGCACGCTAGTGTAATTTTCCAGAAAGTAATAACGAAGGCCACGAAAGGAGCGTGGCACGCTAAGCTGGGCATGGCACACCTAACCCATCACATACTATGGGCGTGCCACCTGAGCCATGGGCGTGGCACGCCAGTTTATCACTCCATAAGAGATCATCACCTGGGCGTGCCACTTGGTATCGAAGGCGTGGCACGCCAGCTTCAAATTGTCACTTTGGCATGCCACTTGAAGAGCCAGGCGTGGCACGCCAAGCTGAAAAGTATCACACTAAAGGGGCGTTCCACTTGAGCATCAAGGCGTGTAACGCCAGTAGAAGATTCCGGAGAGCAACATTAAAGACCCAAAAGGCTGGGCGTGCCACTTGGTATCGAAGGCGTGGCACGCCAGCTTCAAAAGTCACATGGGCATGCCACTTGAAGAGCCAGGCATGGCACGCCAAGCTGGAAAGAGCAACATTGAAGTGGGCGTGCCACTTGAGCATCAAGGCGTGGCACGCCAGTACAAGTTTCCAGAGAAGAGCTTGAGAACCAAAAAGGCTGGGCGTGCCACTTGGTGTCGAAGGCATGGCACGCCAGCTCTAAACTCTCACTTTGGCGTGCCACTTGAAGGACCAGGGGTGGCACGCCAGCCACTGGACCAAGGCAAAATACTCGGCGTGGCACGCCAGTTATATTTTTCAGAGGAGGAGTTAGGAGGCTAACCTTATGTGTGTGCCACTTGGTATCGAAGGCGTGGCACATCAGCTACCATTTCTCACTTCAGCGTGCCACTTGAGCATCAAGCGTGGCACGCCAACATCACCCATCAACAAGAAGAAGACCTGGGCATTCCACTTGAGTTCTGAGCATGGCACGCCAACGAAGGAACCAAGCATACAAATGAGCGTGGCACGCTAGAACCTGGGCATGCCACACTGGTTTAGTTTTCCAGAGAGAAGGACCAAGCTCACATAATGGGCGTGGCACGCCAGACCCTGGGCGTGCCACGCTAGTTCAACTTTCCAGAAGCAAGAAAAAGAGGGAGAAGGCCTGGGCATGCCACTTGAGGTCAAAGGCGTGGCACACTAGGCTACACAAGTGCTTAAAGAACCCTGGGCGTGCAACTTGGGCTCAAAGGCGTGGCATACCAGGAATGCCAATGAAGTCAGGTGTGCCACTTAAAGAGCTGGGCGTGGCACACCAAGCCAGATTTAGAGCTAGGGGTGGCACGCCACTGAAGCGCCAGTCACACACCAGCTGGGAGATCATGTTTATTGAGTTTCTTTTCCCTCCAAATTGTATTTTTCTTTTCACTTTTGTATTTTCTTTAATTTCTAGTGCTAGGAGTAGTATAAATAACCCCTGAAAGTACTGAGAAAGGGGTTAAGCAGTTGAGCTATTAGCTATAGTTAGATTGACTTTTCACTTTATCATCTCTTCCATCTCTCTTGTACTTTTCTCTGAGCTATGAGTAGCTAAATTTCCTCTAATTGAGAGAGGGAGCTCTGTTGTACTTGATGGATTAATGATAGTGAATTTCTTCTTCTCTTCATCTTCTCTTTGATTTGCTAGAAGGAATTTCGTTTTATTGTTAGTATTCAATCACCTTGGAAAAGAGGTTGAATGCAAAATGCATTTCATGAGAACCTTGGAAAAGGAAACATGAAACCATGCTAGAATTCCCTTCTCACACTTGAGTAGGATCTGGGTTTTAGTGTTTGGATATGGTGACATATAATCCTCCCTCTACTTGGACCTATGATGATGTGTGGTATAATCAGGGATCAAGCATACCTCTCTTCATGAGCAATTAGACCAAGGAATTGGCTATTGATCAAGATCTGAGAGATTGAGTCACCAAGGGATTGGGGCTCAATCAATCATGATTGCCAAGAGGTCAATGAGTTACATGATTGAAGAGAATATGAACTGATTTAATCCAAAGAGACAATATCTCCTGATCTCAATGAATTCCCCCTATTCTTATCTTCCACTTTCTTTATAGCTTTCTTTACATTCTGCAAATCCCCATTCCCATTTACAATTAAGTCATTTACATTTCTGCACTTTACATTATTGCCATTTTCTTTTCTGTACTTTACTGCTTACATTTACTTTTGAGTCATTTATGTTTCTGCCCATTTACAATTCTGCAATCACAATTTATTCTGCTTAGCTTGACTAATTCACCAATCAATTAAAGTTGCCCAAATCTACCAATCTCTGTGGATACGATCCCACTCCACTGTAGGTTATTACTTGACGATAATTTTTTGTGCGCTTGCCAAAAGAACGGATTCATCATTTTTATATGGGGTGTGAATTTCGGTCATCAAGGGACAACTCTAACTAAGGATGGAGGGACAACTCCAACCAAGGATGGAGGGGTAATTATAATCAAGGAGGAAGGGACAATGGAGGGAACAAAAGAAGGAATAACAACAACAATCAACAAAACCGATACCAACAAAATCCTCCATATCAAAAGCAAAACCAAATCAAACCATACCAAACCTACCAAGAACCTCATCAAAGGCAAGCACCTCCACCCAACCAAGCACAAACCACCCAAATTACTTACCCCTCTTCATCCTTTAACCAAGATGAGATCTATTCTCTCATTTAAGGACAAAAAGAGTTCCAAGCCTCGATTAACTCTAGCATCAATGGTCTTACATCCACCATCCAAGCCCTTGTTTCCCGCATAGAATCAACCTCTACCTCTAATGTTCAACCCCCAAGCTCTAGTGCCATACCCTCTCAACCTTTACCCAACCCTAAGGGTGGCATCAACGCCATCACCTCAAGGTCCGGAACCAAATTGCAAGAGAGGAGTGAGCCAAGCCCAATAGAGATCACTTAAGATGAGGATGTGGTTGAGATAGAAGAGGTTGAAGAAGAGGATGAAACCTAAGAGATAGTTGAAGAAGTGATTGTTCAAGCAAGGGGCAGAATGCCTAAAGATGGGGATGTCTTGCAAGAAGCTACTCCAATACCATTTCCACATTTGCAAGGAAGAATAAGAAGCAAGTTGAGTTAGACACCAAAATAGTGGAGATGTTCAAGAAAGTTGAGGTAACCATTCCTCTCTTTGATGCTATCCGCCAAGTGCCTAAATATTAAAAGTTCTAAAGGACTTATGTATGAACAAAGAGAAAATTTGTGAATTAGAAACTATCCCATTGGGGAGCTCAATTTCTGCTTTAATGGATGGTGTGCCGGAAAAGTGTGGTGACCCCGGCCCTTGCCTAGTTACTTGCACCATAGATGGGGTCCAATTTCTTGATTGTATGTGTGATCTTGGCGCTTGTGTGAGTATTATGCCCTTGTCCGTCTATGAGGTCTTAAAGCTTCCACTGTTGAAACGGTCGGCCGCTCGGTTTGTTTTGGCGGACAAAAGCATAATTTCCGTGGTTGGTATAGTGGAGGATGTTCTAGTAAGTATAAAGGGGTTGGTCTTCCTTATTGATTTCCGTATTCTCAAGATGCCCCCTAGTGACTCCGGTAGGACATCATCTATTTTTCTTGGGAGGCTATTCTTGAAGACCTCCCGGTTCAAATTAGATGCGTTTTTGGGCACCTACTCATTTGAGATCAATGGAAAAGAAGCGAGCTTTAATCTTGATGAAGCCATGAGACATCCACCAGACGATCACTCTATCTTCCGGTGTGATTTGATTGACAATGTTGTAGCCGAAGTCTATCAAGATGGCTTTGATGGTAAGAGTATGAATCAAGACCCAAGTGTGGGGAGTTCCCATGTATATGAAGAAAAGGCCTTATCACCTCCAATGATATCGAAAGATAAAGTGCCAAGTCATGAACAAAATGTGGATTTGAAGCCACTCTGATGACAAGTCATCTTAGCCTAGTTTCACTAGCCTTTTTCTTTTGTTTTCAATAGAATTATGCACTTTCTTGAGCCATAAGCAAGCCAATTGGGTAGATTTTCATGCTTCCTTTGATTTAATCAACCATGTATGAATTAATGCAATTTCATGAGGTTTTATGCTATAATTGTCACATATTATGAAAGAATGAATATCTCATGATTTTGAGCATAGCTTTGATGTGTTTGGTTGATTAATGATAGGTGAAGAAAGCTTTTTCCTTTGAGTTTTGAGAGAGAGTTTTTGGAGAGTTTTGGTGATTGAGTGAATTTTAAATTTCTAAGTCTTGGGGAAGGAGAATTGAATTCCCTTCCTCTTAGTTTTCTTGCTTTCAATTTCAATTACAATTGTCTTGGATCTTGGGTAGAGAATTGAAGAACTTCTGTTTCAATCTCACCTTGGGATCTTGTTTAATTTTCTGCTTAATTGAATTTCAGTTTCGATTAATTGCTTTTCATCTACTTTCTTTGCAATCTACATTTCCTTTGCAATTGTTCTTGTTGGATCTAGGAAGGCATTGAGATCTAGACTTGGTTTTCTAGTCTCTTGGGTCCTGAGATCCGGATTTCCCATTTCCCATTCCCTGTTTACTGTTTTCATGCTCATTTATATTTCTGTTTTAAGATCCGGTTCGATTCAAGACATCCTTTACTTCTCTGTTTGTTGCAATTTACTTTTCCTTCTTTAATTTCTGCAAATCCAACTCCCAATTCCCTTTACAATTCAAGCCATTTATATTTCTTGCACTTTAAGATTCTGTAATTTACATTTCTTGCGTTCTAAGTTTCTGCCATTTAATTTCTTGCTCTTTAAGATTCAACACTTTAAATTCCAGTTCTCTTTAATTTCATGCAATTCACCCATTTCCTTTACTTTCTATGCAATTTAAATTCTGCAAATCACAAATCTCTCAACCAAATCTTGATTCGCTTGACTAAATCAACCACTAAACTAAAATTGCTCAATCCTTCAATCCTTGTGGGATCGACCTCACTCCCGTGAGTTATTATTACTTGATGCGACCCGGTGCACTTGCCGGTTAGATTTGGGTGTTTTGGAGAAATTTGTTTCTCCACAAAAATATCCCATCAAGTTTTTGGCACCGTTGCCGGGGATTGATTAGATTGACAATGATTAAGTGAGGTGGTGATCTAGATCAAGCACTTTTTCTTTATTTTTCTCTAATTTTAACTAACCCACTAACTGTTTGAATTTTTGCTTAAGCTAACTAAAACTTCATTCTAGGAGTAGATTGAAGTGTCACTGGTTTGTGTGTTTCTTATATTCTGCTTGTATGTCAGGTACAAGAAGAACCACACCCATCTTTCATGAACAAGACGAAAGAACTCTCAGCAGGTTAAGAAGAGCTGAAAGAGGGAAAAATATTGTTGGAGAAGAGGAATCAGAAAAAGAATTCCAAGATATGGAGGAACATTCAACCAATCCACCTGGTGGAGCTGACAACAACAATAACAACCCACCCCAGAGGAGAGTTTTGGCCTCCTATACCTTTGCAAATGCTAGACATTGTGGAAGCAGCATTCTCACCCCTAATGTCAATGCAAATAACTTTGAATTGAACCCACAACTCATTACATTGGTCCAAAACAACTGCTTGTTTGGGGGAGGACCATTGGAGGATCCAAATCAACATCTATCTACCTTCCTAAGGATTTGTGACACTGTCAAGTCCAATGGTGTGAATCCTGAGACCTACAAGCTTCTGTTGTTCCCGTTCTCATTAAGGGACAAGGCCGCACAATGGCTTGAAACTTTTCCTCAAGGAAGCATCACTAGCTGGGATGATTTGGTGACTAAATTTCTAGCCAAATTCTATCCACCTCAAAGAGTCATCAGGCTGAAAACTGAGGTGCAAACATTCACACAATTGGATGCTGAAAATATGTATGAAGCATGGGAGAGATACAAGGCTCTGCTGAGGAAATGTCCACCAGAAATGTTCACTGAGTGGGACAAGCTACAGAACTTCTATGAAGGACTCACTCTAAAGGCTCAAGAATCACTTGACCACTCAGCTGGAGGATCATTGCAACTGATGAAAACAGCAGAAGAAGCTCAAAATCTTATTGACATGGTGGCCAACAATCAATACTTCTTTGCTCACCAAAGAAATCGCCAACCATCAGAAAAGAGAGGAGTAATGGAGCTAGAAGGAGTGGACTCAATCTTGGCTCAAAACAAGATGATGCAGCAGCAAATTCAACAACAATTTGAGCAAATGGCCAAGAGGATTGATAGCCTCCAAGTTGCAGCAGTTAACACAAGCCAACCATCATCCACATGGGGGCAAAATGAAGAAACTCAAGAAGAACAACAACAAGAGCAAGTACAGTATATGCACAACCAAGGACCAAATGAAGTGTATGGTGATACATACAATCCATCCTGGAAGAACCACCCAAACCTCAGATGGGGAGATAATCACACCCAAAACCAACAACCATGGCAGAGAAACTCAAACCAAAACAACCCAAGAAGCAACCAAAACCACAACCAGCAGCAAACTAACTAGAACCCCTACAGAAAACCTCAAAACAACTATCCCAACCCTAACCAGTACCAATCCAATAACCAACCCACCAACCAAAATGCCTACCATCCACCACCCACATCTCATAACCCACCTCAAGTATCACCTGAATCTCAAAGACTCACTAACTTGGAGACCTTGATGGATAAATTGTTGAAACACTAGGAAATGACAACCAAGAATCATGAAGCCTCCATAAAGAGCCTAGAGAGGCAGATGGGGCAAATCTCCAAGCAGATCTCTATTGAGAGACCTTCAAGCTCTCTGCCGAGTGACACAATTCCAAATCCTAAGGAAGAATGCAAGGCAATACAATTAAGGAGTGGGAAAACATTGATGAACAATAATGACACTACAAAGAAGCAAGCAGAGAGCAGCAAAAGGCCAATAGAAGATGAGGAGCAACCAAAGGCAGATGAAACCAAGGATCAAGTTGTGATGCCAAACAAGAGCATTGAGAAACTCAAAAAGAAGGACAACCAACCACACGGTTCAGAAGAAGTAACTCAGGGACAGCAGCAAATAGGAAAGAGCTTCACACCTCCACTGCCATATCCCCAGAGGTTCAACAAAGAGACTAAGGACCAACATTTTCATAAGTTCCTTGAGACTTTCAAAAAGCTGGAAATCAATATTCCCTTGGCTGAAGCACTTGAGCAAATGCCTCTGTATGCCAAGTTTTTGAAGGAGCTTATCAATAAGAAAAGAAGTTGGGATGATAAAGAAACCATACTGCTTACTGAGGAATGCAGAGCCTTGATTCAAAAAGGGCTTCCTCCTAAGCTTGAGGACCCAGGGAGCTTTTTGCTACCTTGCACCATTGGGGAATTAACTATCACTAAAGCAATGTGTGATCTAGGATCAAGTATCAACTTAATACCATCCTCCTTGGTAAAAAAGTTGCGTATAGAGGAAGTTAAACCAGTACAGATATCTCTAGAGCTGGTAGATAAGTCAACAGTATACCCCAGGGGTATGATTGAAAACCTTCTGGTCAAGGTGGACAATTTCATATACCCTGCAGATTTTGTGGTCCTGGATTCAGATGGGGATGATGGTGATTCTATTATACTGGGAAGGCCATTCTTGGCCACTGCTAGAGCTATCATAGACATAGAGCAAGGAGAACTAACTCTTAGGATGCATGATAAGAGTGTCACTCTGAAAGTATTACCAGAAGCCCAGTTTAGTAATAGGAGGAGGGACTCTATGGAAATTGACAAGGTGATTCACAACAATATCCCAAGGCAGAAGATTGTGCAGAAGGATAAAAAAATCCAAGAGGATATTGGAGTATTAGCCACTGAAGAGAGAAATCCCCAAGGTAAGTCTACAGCCATAAAAGAAAGATCAACAAAAAAAGGGATGAAACACAGAAACAAAACAAAAAGGGGTTGGAAGAACAGGAAGATTCCAACAGAGGGGCTTTCCAAAGGTGACAAAGTGCAATTGATATATCAACAACTGGGAGCAAACCGACAGACTGATGACTATTACAATGTTAGCAACATACTCTCGTTGGAACATGCTGAAATTGAACACCAGAGAACAAAGAGGAGGATCACAGTCAGGGGAGACAAGTTGAGGCACTACAATCCTCAACCACCATAAAAGAAAGCCCCAATGTCAAGCTAGTGACAATAAAAGAGCGCTTGTTGGGAGGCAACCCAACCGGAGGTAACCATCTTTTCATATCTATTTCAATAAAAAGGTTAATTAGTTTTATCTATATTGCAAGAAGCTAAGTTTGGTGTTGCACACCAAAACAATCTAAGGGAGAATGAAGGATTCTAAGTTTGGTGTTCCACCAAAATCCCATCATAAAACACATTCTCACTTTCTGCATAATGCTGGCTTCAAGCATGTTGGATGAACTAGTTAATTATTCTACTGTTTCCTAGTTTTCAGTTTTATTGCTTTTGAAAAAAAAAAAAAAGAAAAAGAGTTTCATACATGGTTAATTCAATGCATGAGAACCATTGGCAGGGTACTAAGTTTGGTGTTCCCACACCAAAGTAAGTTCAAAAGCCCACAAATAAATCATGCAGACTAACCATTGTTTCTAAGTGCTTGGAGAACAAGCAACTTTCAATATCACTGCAGAGCATCATACAAGCTTTTGGAAAAATTAAGCATCATCAATCAAGGAGATAAAAGAGGAATATGAAGACCAACAATGATGATGATGAGAAGGAGGAAAGCAAGCGAACTCCAAAAGGTTGTATTGTTAAGTGATTGTTTTACATCAAACACTGCTATGATTGAAAGTGATATAATACCCCTGCCTGTCTGCATAGTATAGTTCTATATAATTCAATAAGCAAGATGCTTGATCATTCACAACATTTTTCTCTTCAAAACTTGTTTGCACTCAATACTTCAAAAATGCATCACATGAAAGTTCTTTGAAAAGAAGGATTGAGGAATTAAACAATTTTGAGGCAAGCAAAAGATTAGGAGAAGTGGCGGTTCTAGTTGTATGATTATGTATTGAGGTTGCATGCTTGTGAAAACTTGCATGGGAGCTCATAGGCAGGACATGAAGTTCAAAGAAGTATTGTGGAGATTCTCAAAAATCTATTGATCCAAGAAGCAGCAAACAAAACAAAAGATAATAAAGAAAATACAAAAGCAAAAAAAAGAACATGGCCCAAGGCTCTGAGCATCAATTACTAGGCAGAAAAAGAAAGAAGAAACAAAACTCAAAGAGTTGTTAGCCTAGTAAATGCTTGTGGTTGAGTTGTGTCAAAGAAAGAGGCTTGAGCAAGTAAATCCTTAGGGGTGCTTTAACACCTAATACCTTAAAACCAACTGGTTTAGGAGTATTGATTGAAAGCTTATCTAAAGAGCCACTTTGAGACATGACACTTAGAGTCAAGGCCAAAGCAAAAAAAACTATAAGCTGCTTCAAGGTGACTACATATAAAGAGATCTCCATGATACCATTTGGATGAAAATCCTAAGACCTAAGACTCCCAATATGTGAGGACTAGTAAGCACTGAAGCCCTTGTATGAGCATATAATTTAGAGTTCACCCCACTGTTACTTGATCACTTCACTCACAGGACTTTACAAGTTGTTCTTCAATCCGTCTTAATTGAAAGAACCTCTGAGCATAATTCATTTCTTGCTTGGGGACAAGCAAGCTTTAAGTTTGGTGTTGTGATGACAAGTCATCTTAGCCTAGTTTCACTAGCCTTTTTCTTTTGTTTTCAATAGAATTATGCACTTTCTTGAGCCATAAGCAAGCCAATTGGGTAGATTTTCATGCTTCCTTTGATTTAATCAACCATGTATGAATTAATGCAATTTCATGAGGTTTTATGCTATAATTGTCACATATTATGAAAGAATGAATATCTCATGATTTTGAGCATAGCTTTGATGTGTTTGGTTGATTAATAATAGGTGAAGAAAGCTTTTTCCTTTGAGTTTTGAGAGAGAGTTTTCGGAGAGTTTTGGTGATTGAGTGAATTTTAAATTTCTAATTCTTGGGGAAGGAGAATTGAATTCCCTTCCTCTTAGTTTTCTTGCTTTCAATTTCAATTACAATTGTCTTGGATCTTGGGTAGAGAATTGAAGAACTTCTGTTTCAATCTCACCTTGGGATCTTGTTTAATTTTCTGCTTAATTGAATTTCAGTTTCGATTAATTGCTTTTCATCTACTTTCTTTGCAATCTACATTTCCTTTGCAATTGTTCTTGTTGGATCTAGGAAGGCATTGAGATCTAGACTTGGTTTTCTAGTCTCTTGGGTCCTGAGATCCAGATTTCCCATTTCCCATTCCCTGTTTACTGTTTTCATGCTCATTTATATTTCTGTTTTAAGATCCGGTTCGATTCATGACATCCTTTACTTCTCTGTTTGTTGCAATTTACTTTTCCTTGTTTAATTTCTGCAAATCCAACTCCCAATTCCCTTTACAATTCAAGCCATTTACATTTCTTGCACTTTAAGATTCTGCAATTTACATTTCTTGTGTTCTAAGTTTCTGCCATTTAATTTCTTGCTCTTTAAGATTCAGCACTTTAAATTCCAGTTCTCTTTAATTTCATGCAATTCACCCATTTCCTTTACTTTCTATGCAATTTAAATTCTGCAAATCAGAAATCTCTCAACCAAATCTTGATTCGCTTGACTAAATCAACCACTAAACTAAAATTGCTCAATCATTCAATCCCTATGGGATCGACCTCACTCCCGTGAGTTATTATTACTTGATGCGACCCGGTGCACTTGCCGGTTAGATTTGGGTGTTTTGGAGAAATTTGTTTCTCCACAAAAATATCCCATCACACTCCCAACCCACCTAAAATATGCCTTTCTTGAAGAGAACCAAAAGTTCCCGGTAATGCCTTTCTTGCAAGGGAGCTCACCTCCTACCAAGAAGAGCAGTTGCTTAATGTCTTAAGAAGGAACAAGAAGGCCATTGGCTGGAGCTTGGTGGACTTAGTAGGCATTAGCCCCCAAGTATGTGAGCACCGAATTTTCTTAGAAGAAGGAGCCAAACCCGTTAGACAACCTCAAAGGCATCTAAATCCTACCATTCTAGAGGTTGTGAAGAAGGAGGTCATCCGGTTATCAAAAGCGAACATTATCTATCCGATTTCGGATAGTGAGTGGGTGAGTAGTGCACGAAATTGTGATCACACTTTTCACAACTCTGGTACAACTAACCAGCAAGTGCACTGGGTCGTACAAGTAATAAAACCTTACGCGAGTAAGGGTCGATCCCACAGAGATTGCCGGCTTGAAGCAAGCTTTGGTCATCCTATGAATCTTAGTCAGGTGGATTCAATTGGTTATGAGTTTTGATAATTGAAAGATAAATAAAACGTAAATTAAAATAAAGATATTTATGTGATTCATTGGTGAGAATTTCAGATAAGCCTTTGGAGATGCTTTGTTGCTTCTGAACCTCTACTTTCCTATTGTCTTCATCCAATCATGCGTGCTCCCTTTCATGGCAAGTTGTATGTTGGTGGATCACTGTTGTCAATGGCTACCATCCGTCGTCCTCTCATGAAAATGGTCCAGGTACGGTTTCTGCATGGCTAATCAACTGTTGGATCTCTCGTCTCGGATGAAAAATACCAGGCACAGCTACCGCACGGCTAATCATCTGTCGGTTCTCACTTGTGTTAGAATAGGATCTCTCTATCCTTTTGCACACTATCACTGCGCCCAAAATTTGTGAGTTTGAAGCTCGTCACAGTCATCTCATCCCAGATCCTACTCGGAATACCACAGACAAAGTTTAGACTTTCCGGATCTCAGGAATGCTGCCAATTGGTTCTAGCCTCTACCACGAAGGTTCTAATCTCACGGATTTGAAAGATATGTTGTCAGGAGAGGTAAGTCAAATCCGTGGATCAAAGACCCAAGAGATTATACTCCGGCTGTCGTCCAATGACTACGTTGAACATCATGTACACCACTTGTGGTTGTCAGGCACGCGGATCTTGGCTAAGCGAGTAACGAAGATAGTGGGTGATTGTCACGGGTCACCCCTTCATTCTGAATTAACTAAATTAAGTACGAGAGTATATCTTGGAGAAGAAGTAAGCATGAATTGAAAGAGAAATAATAGTACTTGCATTAATTCATGAAGAACAGCAGAGCTCCGCACCTTAATCTATGAGGTGTAGAAACTCCACCGGTGGAAAATATATAAGAGAAAAATGTCTAAGCAAGGCCGAATGGCCAGCCTCCCAATGTGAAAAATGGCATAAGATCTGAATACAATAGTAAAAAGTGTTATTTATACTAAACTAGTTACTAAGGATTATAGAAAATAAGTAACTAAGTGCAGATAGTGCAGAAATCCACTTACGGGGCCCACTTGGTGTGTGCTTGGGCTGAGCTTTGAGCTTTACACATGCATAGGCCTTTTCTAGAGTTAAACGGTAGCTTGGATGCCAGTTTGGGCGTTTAACTCCAGTTCTGGTGCCAGTTCCATCGTTTTACGCCAGAAAATGGTCTCTAGCTGGTGTTTAACGCCAGTTTGGGCCATCAAATCTCGTGCAAAGTATGGACTATTATACATTTCTGGAAAGCCCAAGATGTCAACTTTCCAACGCAATTGAGAGCACACCAATTGGGCTTCTGCGGCTCTACCAAATCCACTTCGAGTGCAGGAGGGTCAGAATCCAACAACACTGCAGTCCTTTCTCAGCCTCTGCATCAGACTTTTGCTCAGGTCCCTCAATTTCAGTCAGAAAATACCTGAAATTATAGAAAAACACACAAACTCATAGCAAAGTCCAGAAATGTGATTTTTGTATAAAAATTAATAAAAATATAATAAAAAGTAACTAAAACATGCAAAAAACTACCTAAAAATAATGCCAAAAAGCATATAAATTATCCGCTCATCAGTGAGCCCTGTCCAAGTGGTTCCAAAGAAATCTGGTGTTACTACAATCAAGAAAGAACAAGGGGAGCTTATAGCTACAAGAGTCCAAAACTCATGGAGGGTATATATTGACTATCGGCGCTTAAACTTGGCCACTAGGAAGGATCACCTCCCATTGCTGTTCATCGATCAAATGCTTGATCGCCTATGCAGTAAATCTCATTAATGTTTTTTAGATGGATATTCCAGATATTTTCAAATCCACATTGCTCCACAAGACCAAGAAAAAACCACCTTCACATGCCCTTTCAGAACGTATGCATATAAGAGAATGCCATTTTGCTTGTGCAATGCACCGGCTACATTCCAAAGGTGTATGATGAGTATATTTGCGGATCTTTTGGAGCAATGCATGGAGGTGTTCATGGACAATTTTTTTGTTTATGGGGAATCCTTTGAACCTTGCTTGGACAATCTAGCAAAAGTATTAGAGAGGTGTACTAAATCACACCTTGTGTTAAATTTTGAGAAATGCCACTTTATGGTTAGACAAGGTATTGTTTTAGGGTACATTGTCTCTAATGATGGGATCTCTGTGGATCCGGAAAAGGTCAATGTTATTTCTAGTTTGCCTTATCCCTCTTTTGTGAGTGAAGTCCGTGCATTTCTTGGACATGCAGGTTTTTACCGGCGATTCATTAAGGACTTTAGTAAGGTGGCATTACCTCTCTCGGTTGTTGCAAACTCAAAATTCCTTTTGAATTGAGTGAAGAGTGCATGGAGGCCTTTCACAAGCTCAAAATTGCTTTGACCCAAGCTCCCATAGTGAGAGGACCGGACTAGACTAGACCATTCAAAATCATGCGTGATGCCTCAAACTATGCGGTGGGAGCGGTGCTAGGTCAGCGCGAGGGTAAAATTTCTTATATCATTTTCTATGCATCTAAGACTTTAGATGGAGCGCAATCCAATTATACTACCACCGAGAAAGAATTGTTAACTATTGTCTTTGCCATGGATAAATTTCAGGCTTGTTTACTTGGCTCTAAGGTGGTAGTATACTCGGATCATGTGACATTGAAATATTTGTTGGCTAAAAAGGAATCCAAACTAAGGTTGATACGATGGGTGTTCCTATTTGGTGCACGAAATCGTGATTGTTTATTCCTTGGTAATGGCGCTAAAAACTTAATACGCACATTTATAATCTTAGTTCTTTTTCACAACTTCGCACAACTAACCAGCAAGTGCACTGGGTCGTCCAAGTAATAAACCTTACGTGAGTAAGGGTCGATCCCACGGAGATTGTCGGCTTGAGGCAATCTATGGTCACCTTGTAAATCTCAGTCAGGCAGATTCAAATGGTTATAGAGTTTTAATAATTAAAATATAATTAAAATATAAAATAGGATAAAAATACTTATGTAATTCATTGGTGAGAATTTCAGATAAGCGTATGGAGATGCTTTTGTTCCTTCTGAACCTCTGGTTTCCTACTGTCTTCATCCAATCCTTCATACTCCATTCCATGGCAAGCTGTATGTTGGGCATCACCGTTGTCAATGGCTACATCCCGTCCTCTCAGTGAAAATAGTCCAAAATGCGCTGTCACCGCACGGCTAATCATCTGTCGATTCTCGATCATGCTGGAATAGGATTCAGTAATCCTTTTGCGTCTGTCACTACGCCCAGCACTCGCGAGTTTGAAGCTCGTCACAGCCATCCCTTCCCAGATCCTACTCGGAATACCACAGACAAGGTTTAGACTTTCCGGATCTCAAGAATGGCCGCCAATAATTCTAGCCTATACCACGAAGACTCTGATCGTAAATCAGAAGGCTAAAAGATACACATTCAAGCTTGTTTACATGTAGAACAGAAGTGTTTGTTAGGCATGCGTTCATAAGTGAGAATGATGATGAGCGTCACATAATCATCACTTTCATCATGTTCTTGTGTGCGAATGAATATCTTAGAGAAGAAATAGGCTTGAATTAAATAGAAAAACAATAGTACTTTGCATTAATTCCTGAGGAACAGCAGAGCTCCACACCTTAATCTATGGTGTGTAGAAACTCTACTGTTGAAAATACATAAGTGAAAATAGGGTACACATGGCCGAGTGGCCAGGCTCCCACGGAGGTATAGAGATCTAAAATGATCCAAAGCTCCCAAGATGATCCAAAGATTCTGAATACAATAGTAAAAAGTTCTATTTATACTAAACTAGTTACTAGGGTTACAGAAATAAGTAAATGATGCAGAAATCCACTTCCGGGCCCACTTGGTGTGTGCTTGGGCTGAGCATTGAAGCTTCCACGTGTAGAGGTCTTCCTTGGAGTTAAACACCAGTTTGCAACTTGTTTCTGGCATTTAACTCTGCTTTCCAACCTGTTTCTGGCGTTTAACTCCAGAATAGGGCAGAAAGCTGGCGTTGAACGCCAGTTTGTGTCGTCTAAACTCAGGAAAAGTATGGACTATTATATATTGCTAAAAAGCTCTGGATGTCTACTTTCCAACGCAATTGAGAGCGCGCCATCTGGGTTTCTGTAGCTCCAGCAAATCCGCTTTGAGTGCAGGGAGGTCAGAATCCAACAGCATCTGCAGTCCTTGTTCAGCCTCTGAATCTGATTTTTGCTCAAGTCCCTCAATTTCAGCCAGAAAATACCTGAAATCATAGAAAAACACACAAACTCATAGTAAAGTTCAGAAATCTAAATTTTATTTAAAAACTAATAAAAATATACTAAAAACTAACTAAATTATACTAAAAACTATATAAAAACAATGCCAAAAAGCGTATAAATTATCCGCTCATCACTATTGCAAGAATTTGACCTTGAAATCAAAGATAGTAGTGGTTTGCAAAACTTAGTGGCGGACCACTTGAGTTGCCTTGAGCACACAATGGGCGATTCCACTCCTATTAAAGATACCTTCCCTCTTGATCAACACACAAACAAAATAGAGATCCTCAATTCGTAGGTTTCCCCAAGATCAACATACAACAAAACAGAGATCCCCAGTTCGTGGATTTCCCCGAGATCAAAGATTATCAACAGTTCATGGGTTATTCCCGTAATCAATGATTATCAATTCGTGGGTTTTTCCCACATACGAAATAGTTAATAGTTCGTAGGTTTCCCCGAGACCAATGATCATTCAGTTCGTTGGTAGTTCCCGTATTTAACATTATCAGTTCATGTGTTTTACTGTCCCAAGTATAGGTTAATTATGTCTATACTAAAACAATTTAACTTTTCATATAATACCTGACTCTAAGCGCAACTCAAGAACTAACTATGTTGCTCTAGTTCGTTCACTAATCTCTGTTTATTTTCTGTCATTAAAACTTTACAGACTTTTTCTCTAATTTTCATCTCTTCTTTAACTTTTTTTATCTTTTCTTTATCTTTGCCTCACTAATATTTTATTACCACTCCTTAAGTATTTTATGAAGGTAATTATGAGATTCTGAGCTTAAAGTTGTCTTTCTAAAGCTTTTACAGAAAACTGCCTTTTCTGTATTATTTTATTATTTTTATTAAAATATTATTTTTAATTAAATATTATTATTTAATACTTTATTATTATTTATTATTTTTTCATTAAATTTTCGAAAATTACCCTACTTTAACTATTAACCTTTAAAATTCACTTTTTACCACCCGTAACTTTTGATATTTCTACTTTAACCACCCTAACTTTCAAAAATTACCAAATAACCCCTCAAACATCAAAATAATTACAACCTTGCCCTTTTTAAGATCTAAAAGGTGTTCTTCAATGTTCTTCATCACACTCAAAGTGTTCTTCAAGTTCTTCATAAAATTTTCAGATTCTTTCTCTGTTTTTACCCATTTTTCAATATTTTCAGCAACCGATTTTTACCATAATTCATAATAAATTCCCAGCCACTAAAACACCATCTTTTCTACATGATTTTAACACAAATTGAACCCCAATTTAGGGCCTAGGGTTTCATTTTCCAGCAGCCATGAAGAACATATGTTCAAAGTTGAATATCATCAAATTTCATCAAATTACCACCAAAATTTCAACAAGAATCACTCATATAAACCATCAATTTCAAGCACAGCCAAACCATATCATAATCATACAACTTAGACACAATCAATGAAGATTAAATTCGTCAAACCCTACCTGGTTTTGCTGCTCCTAATTCGGTTATACTTTCAGGTGGTCCTTAAGCACTTTTTCCTCCTAAATCACCACAAGAACAACTTTAAATTCACAAACCCTCAACTGACCAAATCTCTCTCAGCACGTTAGGAAGGGATATCATACCTTAGACTTGCTGGAAATTAACATTTCTTGGCCCTCAAGTCAAGTTAAGCATGATTCCTAAGGAAGAACATCAAGAAAACACATGTTTAAGCATGTTTCCTTGAAAACCAAATCGAAGAGGGAGGTGACAGCCCTCTCACCTTATTTTCAGCCTTGATATGTTATATGGTTATGTAGAGGAAGAAGAAAGGATCATTTTGGTGAAATCAGAGTTTTGATTTGAGTTTTAGTTCAGAAGAAATCAAGCTTTGAAGATTAAGTGTTCATGAAAGTTTCTCTCTTTTCTCTCATGTAATTTTTGGCCAAAATGAAGAAATGAGACAGCCATTGAGTGTCTTGAGGGTGTAAGGTGAGTTGTGATTGGTTGGCTTGGAGGTGGGTTAAAATAATATTAAAATATCTCAGGTGTATAACTACTAAAACTAGATGTATCGGAACACTCATAAAAACATCTCTAAAAATTCTTTTCTGAGCTACTAGCATAAATGACACTAGTAACATATTTATTATGAGAATAAGACATGTATAATGAGGTCTTAGTATTGCTAAAGTCATCAGAGAGTGCTGGTGCTAAGCTGCACCAGTAAATTGTGAACCCGGTTAAACCGATTTTTGGTTTTTAACTAAAACTGACCTTATAATATCATTCAAGAAGACCCTAGTACTCATATAATGATAATATTATCGTATTACCTCACTTCTCTCATGAATCGAGTCTGGTTCGTCAAACTGAGACTATTTACGAAAAACAGAATCAAAACTCCTAACTAATATGGTTCAAAAACTAAGTTCTTCGTGACTGTGTTATCGAGCTTGCATCAGAAAAGGTTCTAGCTTAAAGATAACATAATGACAATGAGGATTGAGATACTTGATGATATATCAGAGGTTCTCCCCTTACTGATCTTCTAGAGAAATCCGTGCTTTCAGAAAAGATCTCGCGTACTCGAAAATCAGGGTTGTTACATATAAAGACAGCATCAGCACACCCCTCCGGAGGTGACGACCCTTCACACCCAGCTTGATTGAGCATCAAGGACGATGCTATTGTATAAGTGTGGGGAGGTCGCCATCTCTGGCGGACTTTATTTTGGTGAACTACTTTCAGACCCTTTTTCATCCTATTTTGTTTCATTTCTTGTATTTTTATTTTATTTTATCTTATTCTCCTTTCATTACTTGCAAATTTTTCTTTACTGTATTTTTGTATATTTCTACTTTATTACATTATGCACTTTGGGCTGTATATATCTCAGATATTTAGCTTGATTTGCACTCTTGGCTTATTAGTTGTGATATAGAAAAATTAATATTATTAAGTTTAGTTTACCCCTTTTTAGCATATGAAAATTTAGTTTAATTGAAAATAAAGAGTAAACTAGAAATTTTTAGATTTTCATAATCACAACAATCTACTTAGCACACATATATATATATATATATAGTAATAAGTGTTGGTAAATTGACAACATTTTTCAAAGAATGTATTTATTTCTTTACAAAAGCCATTCAAGGATTCACATTGATTAGAGTTAAAAATCTTTATCCCTACTTGCATGACATACATGACTGATATATGATTTTTGAGCCAAAGAACACACAACCCGTGAGTTTTGAGCCTAATTGCATGGTTACATTATTTAACCATAGTTTTCATTCCTGTGTGTTTCTTCACTATAATTGCAGACTTTACTTTGTTCCATTCTATATGTCAAATATAGAATGTATTTACAATCTTGCATATGATTGAGGCCATTACTTGTTTTTCCTCACTTATCCCAAACAGCCTATCATTTTAAGTCACCCTTGTTAGCCACCTTAAGCCTTTTAATCCCCATTCATTCTGTATTCTACCACATCACTAGCCTTAAGCGGAAAAACAAATTAAATACCCAAATTGGATCTTTGGTTAGCTTAAGATAGAGATTGTGTACTAACTAAGTGTGGGGAACCGTGGGGACTTGGGTTGATAGGAAAGTGTTAAATTGACAAAATACTTGAAATTTGGGTGCATGGTCATGTAAGGCCAAAATAATTAAAATACCATGTGCATTGATATGTTATGTTTATTTTTAATATATATATATATATATATATCCTATAATTAAATAAATAAGCTTAGGGGACAAAATTACCCCAGTATTAAGTTTAGTAAAAGATCAATGCACATGTAATAAAAAAAATCAAAAATGATTTGGTACATGAGTATGTGATACAAAAGTGGGAAATTTGTATAGTTTGGCATAATGTTAGAATTGTTTAAAGTATGTATATTTTAGGTGAGATCTTAGACTAATAAAGGATTCAATTTATAGCTCATTTGGCCATACATATGTCCTCACCCTTGCCTTAACCCCATTACAACCTTGAAAAGACCTCATGATATTTGCATGTGTACATTAAATATTTGTTGATTAATTAGATGAAGAACAAAGTTTAAGGAAGCATGACTAGAGAAGAGTAGAGTGATTAACCCCAAACACTGAGTGATTAGAGTGTATATACAAATCCAATGAGGGTTCAATAGCTCATTTCCATATATCCATGTTTAATCATTGCTTGTCTTGCAAGTTTGTGAACTCTTTTGACTAACTCAAAACAACTGTGAATGTGTTTTAATATGATTTAGCCCTTGGCTGTGCATATGTGATTCCTTGAAATATTTAGCTCAATTTAACCACATGTAAGCTTTATATATTTAGGTGGATAGTAACTAGAATTGCATGATTCATTTAGGTAGCTTGCATTTAGATAGATTGCATTGCATAGATTCCACCGTTCTACCTTCACTCTTTTTCAGTTTCCCTTAAGTTGAGCATGAGGACATGCTAATGTTTAAGTGTGGGGAGGTTAATAACCCACTATTTTATGATTTATCTTGTGCTAATTTGAGTGGGTTTTATCAATTCTTCACTCACTTATTCATATAATTTGCATGGTTTTACAATTCCTTTCTTATTCTGTGATATATGTGAAAACATGTTTCCTAGGCCTTAAAAATGTTAATTTTAATTATCCTTTATTACCATTCGATGCCGTGATCTGTGTGTTAAGTATTTTCAGGCTTTATAGGGCAGGAATGACTTAGAGGATAGAAAGGAAACATGCAAAAGTGGAAGGAACGCGCAAAATAAAGTTTTGAAGAAAATGGCTGCGACGCGCGCGCATGGATGACGCGGACGCGTGCCTAGCGCAGAGCACGAGCGATGCGTATGCGTGACTGACGCGTACGCGTGACAAGGAAAATCTCCAAATGACGCGCATGCGTGACCTACGCGTACGCGTGACAGACGCCACTTGCAGAAAGTTGCAGAAGTCGTCCCCAGTTATTTGTGGGCTTCTTTTCGGCCCAAATCCAAGCCCAGAAACACAGAATAGAGGCTGGAGAGTGAAGGAATCAAATCATTCATTCAATATTTACAATTTTAGGTTTTAGATGTAGTTTTCTAGAGAGAGAGGCTCTCTCCTCTCTCTTAGGTTTTAGGATTTAGGATTTCTTCTCAATTCCAGCTTCAATGTTCATTTAATTTAGTTTCTCTTCTACTTTTATTTATTCTAGTGCTTTGATTTATCTATTTTTCTTGTTAATTACTTATGTTGCCAAATTTGTTTGTGAACTCTTCATGTTAGATTTAGATTTTCTATTTAATACAAATTGAGGTATTTCAGATTTATGATTGTTTCTTCTATTTATGTTACTGATGATTTTCATTTAATTTAGATTTCTTCTCCCTTTGCTTTGGTTGAGTAATTGGTGACACTTGAGTTATCAAACGTAATTGTTGATTGAAAATTGGAATTTGCTAATTGATTTGGATCCCTCTAAAGCTAGTCTTTCCATAGGAGTTGACTAGGACATGAGGAATCCCATTAATTAGTCCACTTGACTTTCCTTTATTTAGTAAGGGTTAACTAAGTGGGAGCAATAAACAATTCTCATCACACTTGATAAGGATAACTAGGATGGAATTTTCAGTTCTCATACCTTGCCAGTTTTTTCATGATAATTAATTTACTTTCTTGCCAATTTATTTTCCTTGTTCCTTATTTCAAAAACTCAAAAAGACAATTTTCCATAACCAATAATAAATCATATTTCCCTGCAATTCCTTGAGAGACGACCCGAGGTTTAAATACTTTGGTTATCAATTTGATTAGATTTGCTTTAGTGACAACCAAAACTTTTGCACGAAAGGAATCTCTTGTCGGTCTAGAAGCTATACTTGCAACGAGAACTTATTTGTAAAAATTCTAGACCGCGCGAGAATCCGATTCGTCACTCATCCTCAAGCAACAATTAGAACAATGGTCATGGGTCTAGAATGGACCATGAGTGTCATACACAATAAAATGTTAGTAGTACATGTGTTTAAGCAAGTAGAATGAATAATAACAATGAAGGCACAGAGAAACAAAGACATTGTGATTGCAAAAATAAGAGGGTGTGCATGATACATTGCACAAAGAATGAGTGGCATACCAAACTTAGTTTGACACTTTCTCTTGGAATTAATGCAAGTATCCAATAAAGATTGGAAGCAAATTTTGTTGCATAGCAATACCAAACTTAGAATGCAACCATATGTCAATTTATTTAAACTAAAACTAAACAAAAGAAACTGTTATATGTTAAATACAATCACCAAGCGAAGAATCTGTAATGAATAAGGATTTTTTGGTGAGGTCTTAACAAAAACAGTTAGGGAGCAGAATAAAAGAAAACATGAAAAACAAAGAAATGACTAAAAACAGAAAGACTAATAAAGTGGAAAAACAAAAGAAAGGTAATGCTGCAAAGGCATTATGATTATGCAAACAAGTGGTATTACTGGATTTATTGCAATAGAAAATTAAGTGGCACACCAAACTTAGAAACATAGTGTGATACTTTCAATTAAAATTGATGCAATCATCCAGAGGAATTGAAAACAAGTTGTTTTAGGGCAACACCAAACTTAGAATGTAATCATATGCCAACTTATTGGAATTAAACAAAGCAAAAAGATCAAATAAACAAAACAGAGAAATGAAATGTTACCTAAGGTTGGGTTGCCTCCCAACAAGCACTCCTTTAGTGTCATTAGCTTGACATGTTGTTCTTCACTTTCTTCCTCTTCTTCCAGTTTGTTAAGAGGAATGACCTCAAGGGGGGAGAAGATTCACCTATTGTCCCCTGTCTTGGTCTCTCCTCAGCAAGCTTCCTTTTGTTAATGGGTTGATTGAGCTTGCTTGCTGGATCAGGGGTTGGATTGGTGCTCTTGTTAGTTGCCTTGACTTCTTGGATTTCAAGACATGGTTGTTGTGTGATGGTTGGAACATTATCTTCATCAAAAGCCTTTTGAATTGGTGGTTCCATGAGCCCTTCCTCTATGCACTTCTCTAATTCAATTGAATGTAGATCTCCTTGATTGTCTTCCTCCATTTCTTCTTCATGATTTTCCATTAAGTCCTTTGGGAGGTAATCTTCATGTTCCATTGTCACTTCAATTAGCCTCTGTGGATATGGAATCCTTGTCTCATATACCTCCACCACTTCATCCTTCATTGCAATTTCATTTGATACAGGGACCTTTTGTTCTTGTTTTTCCACTTCCTTTCCCACAAAATGATCTTCATTCTCACTGTTTGATAATTCTGAGTTTTTCCTTATTTGCTCTAAGGGCCCATCCATCTTCTTGAGGAGGATTTCTTGCCTTTTCCAGGTTTGTTCTTGTCTTTCAAAAAATTCTCTGGACTTTTGAAGGGGATCCTCAGCCACTAGCTCAAAAGATGAAGGTTGAGAGAAATTTTGTGGATATGGATGTGTTGTGGTGAGGTTGTTTTGAGTGGTATGGAATGAATCTTGTGAGTTGTGGAATGAATTTTGTGACTGTTGAGATGAATTTTCTGTGTAATAAAATGAATTTTATGGTTGGTGAAATGAGTCGTATGGATCTTGGAGGAAACTTTGTGTTGAGGCATAGTCAAGTGATGAAGAATTTTCAAATGAGAAACTGGGAGGTGAGGGTGGACAGTTTTTCATGAATGAATTGAAGGTTTGCTCAAGTGATGATGACTCTTGGTAAGTGGAGTATAAACTGTCAAATGCTTTCTGGTTTTGATCTTCCCATCCACAATGTGAATCATTGTTGAATTCATCATGG
Organism: Arachis ipaensis; assembly: GCF_059453495.1. Classification (NCBI taxonomy): domain Eukaryota; kingdom Viridiplantae; phylum Streptophyta; class Magnoliopsida; order Fabales; family Fabaceae; genus Arachis; species Arachis ipaensis. The sequence continues at coordinate 88,682,394 of NC_142440.1, read as the reverse complement.
TATGAATCATCTTGTGGCATTGGGGGACAATCTTGCATGAACTTATTGAAAGCATACTCCAGAGATGATGTTTCTTGATGAGTGAAGTATGAACTATTAAATGCTGTTTGGTTTTGATCCTCCCACCCACAATTTGAGTGATTATTGAATTCATCATAATGTGGATTCTTTTGTGGCATGGAGGGACAATTTCCATGTATGTACTAACAGCATAATCAAGTGATAATGTCTTTGAATAATTAGAATGTGAATTACTGCAATTCCCTTCCCAGCCATCATTTGTGTGTGTCATAAAAGTATGAGTCACTTTGTGGCTCTGGGAAACAGTTCATTTCACTTGATTGTTCATACTCCCTCATTCCTTGTTGATATTCCCAGTCACCATGAGGATACTGATATGAATCATGTGGTGGTGGATAATATCCCATGAAACTGTCTTGCTCATCTTGTGGCTCTGAAACATATCTCCATTGAGAGTGCTCAAAATTTGTATTTTCTTGGTGATATTCCCAGCCACCATTAGAATAGTCAATTGGTGATGGTGGGTAATATCCCATAAAATTTGTTTGATCACAAGATGAGTTGAACTCCATTTAAATTTTGTAACACAACACCAATGAAAATTGAAATTCATGTCTCAAAGAAGATCCAAGGATGCATGTGGGCGTGGCACGCCAGAGACTGGGCGTGGCACGCTAATACAAAATTCCAGAGAGCAACAATGGAGGAAATGAAAAGGGCGTGGCACGCCAGGTTGGGCATGGCACGCCTAACCCATCAACTACTATGGGTGTGCCACTTGAGCAAAGGGGCGTGGCACGCCAACTCGCCATTCCAAGAAGAACCTCCACTATGGCATGCCACTTGAAAACCCAGGCATGGCACACCAAGCTTGAAGAGTTCACAAATCCATGGGCGTGCCACTTGAACAGCATGGCATGGCACGCTGGTACAATAATCCAGAGAAAGGGCTGAAGGCAATTGAAGACTGGGCGTGCCACTTGAAGTCAAAGGCGTGGCACGCCAACCTCTCAACCTCACTTAGGCGTGCCACTTGAGCAACCAGGTGTGGCACGTGTAACGACCCAACTTCCAGAATGTCATGATCGTACCGAAAGTAAGGCGTTACTAACATGCTTTCCTTTATTAACTATTTACTATTGAGCCTTTAGTGCGATATCGTGATTTAGTTTTATAGAAAATTCCAGAAAATTTTGTATTTGATTATCAAAATCATATATCAAACATTTCAAAGTAATAATAATCACATAATTATTAATAATAATATCTGTCATACAAAAGATTTCAAATAAAACTCAGATACAAATCCTATCCCTTTGTATAAAATAAAAATCTTAAGCAATAAGGGCGGGGGAACTTTATGAAAGCAAATTAACTCACACTTAACTCATAAATAAATTCTATAATCGCCCGCAGCTTCACACTATGTCTTCGAACCTGTGTCACTGAAAAGGTGGAAGATTTTGGGGTGAGAACAAACCACACGTTCTCAGAAGGGAATAGGAATGCCGTAAAAGTAATGAAATAAAATGCAAATAATTAACATACTCAAGAAAACTATATTTCATCAAACCTTTTGGATATACTCTTAGCTTTACTTTAACTAATTGATCACCTCTTTCGAAGACTTTAAACTCAAAACAGATCTCAATGACAAGAGTAATTATATCAATCATTTTTCAGCCACTTAATTAATTCTCAATCACAATGTCAATTATTAATCTCTTTAAAACATTCAGAAACTAAAGGTACAAGAAAGAGATTTAATTCAACATACAAACAAATCACAACAAGACAAGCAACACAAATTACAAAGAAATAAAACAGGCAAATACAATCAAATGCAGATGCACAAATAAGGATGATGCATGTCTAGCCGTAGTGCAAGTAATGAGCTCATCTGTCGGTTTCTACCCGCTCCCGACATAACCCGAAGCAGCTGAAACGGGTATGGCTTTCCAGTTGGCTATACCCCTATGTATAGGAAATAACCCCTCTGCCACCACAGGGTCCACTGCACGCAGAAAATAACACATCTGCCACTATAGGGATGTATGCCGACACACCTTCTGTATACAGGAAATAACCCCTCTGCCACTATAGAAATGGAACAAGTGGTCACGGTACTTCTGTAGCAAGAAATAACCCCTTTGCCTTACAGAATTAAAATATGGATCTGTACCACAGGAAAGCATTCTCATTGGTTGCACCACCATCTATCTGATTGCCTCAATGCAGCAGATGATCATACAAGTATATCTGGCGTTGCCTTAACACAACAAATGAATAAACACATCTCTTGGGTTGCATCAAGCAACAAATGACCTTTCAACAGGTCCTCTACTTTTTATTCTCTTTTATAATCATAAATACGCAAGTAGGACAAAACCCACGTCCTTGCCAACAATGTCATAAACTGAATACCTTTCCTGAAAAGAATTAGTGTAATTATCATCATAAGTTATCATTCTCGTTATTCATCTCCAGTTACATATTCTTATACAATATCTCTCTCTTTCTTTATTTAATCATGTTGTACAAACTTTACGACTTCCACTTTTGCAACCTCTTAACTCAAACCAATTTTAAAACTATTTTCAGGTTTAATTTTCTTTCAAAAGACTCAAGAAAATCATTTATTTTAAATTCGCTAAATACTTTTCAAGCATCACCCTCTTACTAAACGTAACCAAATAAAACTCTTTTTCAAGTTTACTAACTTCCAAAAGACTCAAAAACCATCTCTCTTTACCATTCAAATATTATATATTTATTAAACTTCTAAAAAGTAATCCTTTATTTCAAACCCCAAGCATAACTCTCTTCATATTGAATAAATCTCAAAACATAACTTCTTTTATAAATAATTCAAACTTGAACATAAACCTTGGTAATTCAAATTCAAAATAGTATAATTCTTTTTTTTTACCTAAATAAAACTCCAATAATATAATTTTCGAAGTTCAAATCTTCTAAAATTACTTTTCAAATAAAACCTCAGGTTTTAATAAAATTTCGACAGCATCTCCACTAAAACTCGGACTTAACCACCCTTACGGTTTCCCTCTTTCTCAATATCTCATCAAACCTTTCTCAACAATTATCACAGCAAATTCTCAATCAATCAGAAATTTAACAATCTGCAATAGTTAACAATTCAGCCATAATCCGCAACTTCCACATACTCCATCAATTCAACTTCAATTTGATCATTTCATAAATTACTTTAACCAAAAGACTAACAATTTTTCACTTTCCAAATACCCAAAACACATTATCACCTAACTTAACCAAAATCTTAACAATATTAACACCAAAACACGTAGAGTATGTATTATTTACAAAATTCCAGTTCTCTTATAATACGTTCACCCAAAAATCCTGCTCCATATAGTTTCCAATTATCACAAGTTATCCTTATACTTTTAGAGTTACTGATTTTATCTCTAAATTTAGATTTAATAAAAAAGTCACTTTAATAATCAAGCTTCAATCTTTTAGCAGTTCTCAAACTTAATTCTAATTTATCATGAACCAACATTAATAACTACCAAAACCAATTCCAACCAGTCACAACTCAATTCCACAGCCAATCCGATACATCAAATAACTAAAAATAACAACAAGCACTTACTCTCAATAACCAGAATATAGCCACACAACTCAACTAATTCAGTATAATCACATAGAATCAGAACTTTTCAACAATTCGATCAAAATCAGAAAACCCAATATCAATTATAGCTTCAAACACTCACAACAAAGCCCAAAGACATTCACAGCCATAACCTGAATTCAATACTCCAATTAAAACACTAAAACATCATCAAACTTAATCCAAATTTCACAACCTCAAACCAAGCTTATTTCTATCAATTAATCTCTCATAACAACAAAACCAATTACATTCACAGCAGCAATCCAAACTCAATTTATCAATTATCCATACAACAATTGTTCAATAATTAACTCGGCATATTTCAATTTAATAAGTTACACTAAATTAATCATTATTCACAACAGCATCTAAGTTCAATCACAGCTCAGAATAATCACAACGACTAACTAATTTCAAATGCATTTCAAGTCATTCATGTTAATTAAGAAAATTTTAACCATTATTAACCATTTGCACTTATTCAATAACTTTGTAGGCATTCTAAATTAAAAATGTTTAGCTTTAAAAATAAATCCCCTACCTCAAAGTTAAAACTCGCAAAAATCACTAAATGCAGCTGCTCCATTAGCAGTTTCCAGCACCTATTTCCATGGCAGCAACAATGATAAGGTTAAACGCCTCCTCTCCTCTCCGATCTGGGATTCCAGAAGTAGCAGCCATTTTTAAACAGAGCCAGCAGCAACGTGAGGTGGTCACGGCAGCAATCAAAAATGGTGAATTCAAACAGGATAACAGTAAAAATTCTGGAAACTCCATGCTAACTCAAATTGAAGCAAGAGCCAGAATGCCTTACCTCAATTAGACAATAATAACAGAACGAAAAAACGGCAGCAGTAGGAACGGCAGCCCAGGGGTGACGGCGACACGGCTCCACCACTAGTGACTAAGAAGCACGGCAGAGGCATTTACCCCACTCAACGGCATTCTCTCCCTCAACTGGCCTTCCTCCACCCATGAGCTCCTCTCTCGGCGGACCAGAGAAGCACAAACGGAGCTCCATCGTGACTCTCTACTTTGGACGGCGACGCACAGCAGTGAGACTCGGCGGTGGCGCCACTATGGCTCAGCAACGGTGGCGTGAACGGCAACACAAACAGCTCGCCTTCCACCTCGCGCCACTCCACCTCTATCTCCCTCAACGACGATGGCGGGCGAGCTCCAGGGCAACGGTGGTGACAGCGGGACAAGACGTGACGGCAGCTTCTCCTGGACGGTGGCGAGCTCGCAGCAACGGTGACCATTGAGACGCGGCGGGACAAGGTTGAACGGCGATGCTGTAGCTCACGAGGATGACGATGATGGTGACGATGGTGGCACGGACTCCTTGCGGGCGACAGTAGAGCAGCAGCTGTTCCCTCTCTCTTTCCTCTCTGTTTCCATTTCTACGTTAGGTTTAGGAAGAAAGGGGGGTATGGTGTGGCTGAAGGGAGAATAAAATGGGTAGGTTAGGGTTTCTGAGTTTGATTTGGGAATTAGGGTTAGAAATTAGGGATTTTATAAAGTAATATGGATAGATATGAATAGATATTTTGATAAAATTGAAGCGTAGAGTAATTTTAGAATCAAATATACTCTATTAAAAATATTTAGGAACATTATTTATCAACAAATTTCTAAGTTGAATTAATTATTTCTAATATAAATTATAAAAAAAAATAAGTCACCAAAAAAAAAATTATAAAATAAGCATATTAATCACATTTTCATAAAATATAGTTTAAACTCAAAATATTAATTATTCAAATTAAATGATATCACTTTTCATTATTTTTCTATTACCAAAATTATAATTTCAATTATACCAAAGATCCAATAAAGATTATATAAAAATTCTAATTAGTTCAAACTCCAATTATCATGAAACTCTATTTAATTACCTCTAGCTAAATAATTTTCTTAAAACATAATTGTCAACAAATATAATAAATTACAAATAACTAATCATTTGATTTTCAAAAACTAGGGTTGTTACAGCACGCCAATACATAAAGATAACAAAAGCAAGGACTGGGCGTGCCACTTGGTGTCGAAGGCGTGGCACGCCAACCTAAGCATGTCACTATGGCGTGCCACTTGTAGGCTGAGGCGTGGCACGCAAACTACTGGAACCAAGGCAAGATCATGAGCGTGGCACGCTGATAAACCACTATTTTATGGTTTATCTTGTGATTAATTGAGTGAATTTCATCAACTCTTTACCCACTTATTCATACTATTTGCAAGGTTTTACATTTGCCTTCCTAATTATGTGCTTTGATTGAAAACATGCTTCTTTGGCCTTAAGTTCCTTATGTTTAAATCCTCTCTTATTACCATTAGATGCCTTGATATGTGTGTTAAGTGATTTTAGAGATTACAAGGCAAGAATGGCTCAGAGGATGGAAAGGAAGCATGCAAAAGTGGAAGGAATACAAGAAGTTGGAGAAATTGCTAAGCTGTCCAACCTGACCTCTTCGCACTCAAATGGCTATAACTTTAGCTACAGAAGTCCAAACGACACGGTTTTAGTTTCATTGGAAAGCTAACGTCTGGGGCTTCGATTTGATATATAATATGCCATAGTTTCCCTGACGCTAGATGACGCGACCGCATGCTCCATGCGGCCGCGTCGCAGTGACGAAAATCAGCGTGTTTGAATTTGCAACCAGCGAATTCTGGGCTGTTTCTGACCCAGTTTGCGGCCCAGAAAACACAGATTAGAGGGTATAAAGTGGGGGAATCCATTTATCAAGATGCTCTCATATTTATAATTTTAAGATTTAGATGTAGTTTTTAGAGAGAGAGGTTCTCTCCTCTCTCTTAGGATTAGGATTTAGGATTTCTCTTAGTTTTAGGAGCGACTCTCAATCATAGGTTCTTTATTTTTATTTATTTTCCCAATTTAATTTATGAACTTTTCCATGTTATGATTTGAATATTTTATTTAATATAATTTGAGGTATTTCAGACTTATGATTGCTCTCTTTAATTTATTAATGCTCTGTGTTTATCCAAGTTATTTTCATTCAAGTAGACTTTCTTCCCTTTTGGCTTTGGTTGAATCATTGGAAACACTTGATTTATCATACTCATTGTTGATTGAAAATTGGAATTCTTCAAGAATTAATTCGAGTTCCAATAACTCTAGCCTTTCCCAAGGAAAGACTAGGACCTGAGGAATAAAAATTAATTCATCCACTTAACTTACCTTCATAGTTAGAGGTCAACAAAGTGGGAGAAAAATCCAATTCTCATTACAATTGATAAGGATAACCAAGATAGGACTTCCTGTTTTCATACCTTGCCTAGAGTTTATTTTATAGTTATTTATTTATTTTATTCTTCTTATGCAACATACTGCTCCCTAATTTCTAAAACCCCTAATTTACAAACTCATAACCAATAATAAGAACATACCTCCCTGCAATTCCTTGAGAAGACGACCCGAGATTTAAATACTCGGTTATCAATTTTAAAAGGGGTTTGTTACTTTTGACAACCAAAACGTTTGTATGAAAGGACTTTTGAAGGTTTAGAAACTATACTTGCAACGAGGATTTATCCGCAAATTTCTAGACCACGCAAAAGTTCTCTCATCACACGCCAGCCTTTAGGCGTGGCACGCTGGTATAAGTTTCCAGAGAGGATGAAGGAGGCCAATTACATGGGGCGTGCCACTTGGTATCGGAGGCGTGGCACGCCACTCACCATTCTTCACTTGGGCGTGCCACTTGAGCATCCTGGCGTGGCACGCCAGTGTCATTCAAAGAGCAAAGAAGCATTGGGGCGTGCCACTTGAGTACATGGCGTGGCACGCCAAACAGAGGAACCACTCACTCACAAAAGGGGCGTGGCACGTCAGACCCTGGGCATGCCACGCTAGTACAACTTTCCAGAGAAGCTTAGCCAAGCATAGAGCAAGGGCGTGGCATGCCAAACCCTGGTCGTGGCACGCCAGTTCAAGTCTCCAGAGGCAAAGAAAAGTGGAAAAAGGCAAAGGGCGTGCCACTTGAGTTCGAAGGCGTGGCACGCCAACACAAGAATTCCACTATGGCGTGCCACTTGAGTTCGAAGGCGTGGCACGCCAAAGTTGATAAAGGTGAGCGTGCCACTTGAAGGATTGGGCATGGCACGCCAAGCTAGAAATGAAGGGCACGTGACACGCCAGTAAAGCACCAGCCACACGCCAGCTGGGAAGTCACGCTTATTGAGTGTTTTCTTTTTCCTCCAAAATGTAATTTTCCTTTTTCACTTTTGTAATTCTTTTATTTTACTAGGAGTAGTATAAATACCCCCAAGGAGTACTGAAGAGGGGGTTAAGTAGTCAGTTTTAGATCCACTTTTACACTTCACTTTTGAGTACTTTTTGAGCTATGAGTAGCTAACTTCCCTCTCATTGAGAGAGGGAGCTCTGTTGTACTTGATGGATTGATAATAATGAAATTCTTCTTCTCTTCATCTTCTCTTTGATTTGCTAGAAGGAATTTCATTCTTAATGCTTAGTGTTCAATTATCTTGGGAAAGAGATTGAATGCAATTGGGTTTCATGGGAACCTTGGGAAAGGAAACATGAAACCATGCTTGAAATCCCTTCTCACACTTGAGTAGAATCTGGGTTTTGGTGTTTGGATATATGACATATAATCCTCCCTCTACTTGGACCTATAATGGTGTGTGGTATAATCAGGGACCAAGCATATCTATCTTCATGAGCAATTAGACCAAGGAATTGGCTATTGATCAAGATCTGAGAGATTGAGTTACCAAGGGATTGGGGCTCAATCAATCATGATTGCGAAGAGGTCAATGAGTTGCATGATTGAAGAGGATATAAGCTAGATTTGATCCAAAGAGACAACATCTCCCAATCTCAATGAATTCCCCCATTCTTATCTATCCATTTCTTTATAGCTTAATTTTACATTCAGCAATTCCCCATTCCCATTTACGTTCAAGTCATTTATGATTCTGTAATTTACATTCTGCCATTTCTATTTCTGCACTTTATTACTTTTCTTTATATTCTTGCCATTTACATTTATGTCATTTACAATTCTGCACTTCACAATCTTATTGATCCGCTTGACTAATTCATCAATTAATTAAAACTTCTCGAATTTGCCAATCTCTGTGGATACGATCCCACTCGTACTGTGGGTTATTACTTGACGATAATTTTGGTGCGCTTGCCAAAAGAACTAATTCACCAATTTTTGAATGGGTGGGAATTGGACTCATCAACAGATAATTGAATTTGGTTCATGGGGTTTTATGCAGATGCAGTTGAAGCTCTTCTTTCATTAGATTTTAGGATTGAAATGTCCCTTTAAATGATAACCAAAGTTGCTGCTGCGAGTCTTGTTATTCATCCATCCTTGGTGTTTTGATTTTCTTTTGTCTTTCATGTTGAGAAGCTTATATTTTTATTCAAAGCTAACTGTTATGTGTTGTAGTAGCTTTTTAGCTTTGTTTTCCAGTCAACACATCTCCACCATAGACACTTGGCTCACAATTCATCCTAAGACATTGATGCCCAGCACCTCTTTGGGTTACTAAATGCTTTGTAATATGGTTGATCTTGATGGTGGATTTTCAGTTGGTTATCCCGGATTAGTTAATCCAAGTTACCAAGTTTTAAAATACTCCTCAGAACCTAATAATCCAAGTAGATCCTAATACAATAGCATCACAGGCATGTATCCTAAGGTCCAAGCTATTGGTGTCCAGCCTTTTTATTTGTTTCTTTCATTTTTTTGGTTGCCAAATTCTTGGCTTTTCTTCCTTTCCTTTCTTGCTTTTTCTTTTTCCAAGGATGATTATTAATTGAAGGCTTTACAACAGCAACTAAGTTCACACTACAAAGATACATCATATCCTGCAGCTTTTATTGTTGAGCCTATCATCTAATCAAGCAATTACAACCATAGGACTTTATTATCATTCCTACCGTATTGGACAATCACTTTCTGCTTCAACATTCTTCTCTTATTCAAACAAAGGGACAAAGCACATATTCAAGTAAAATGAGAATGAAACAAACATTCTGGCTAGATCACTTAATTGAATAATAAAAGGTTAGTGAATTAGCAAAGTGCAAATGAAGGTAAACTTATTAGAAAGGAGAGCAATTAAACTTTCAACTAAAGCACAGTAGATATAAACAGTTGAGTAACAACACAACCTTTTGGTATCCTCTTGATTAATCTTTCACCCTCCTTTTTAGCTTTTATGCTTTTCTTGCTGATGATGTATGGTTCTTTCCAAAAAGTTGAATAGTTTTCTGCACTGGTAGTGAAAGTTGCTTGTCTCCCAAGCACTTGAAGAATGGTTAATATATGAATTTTGGTAGGCTTTTGAACTTACTTTAGTGTGTGAACACCAAACTTAGTCCCTTTTCATTACCTCTTATGCAACAAATCAACCATATGTATGAAACCTTGTGCCCTTACTGAAAGTAACAAGACTAAAAACTAGAAAGCAAACAACGGTTGAGTAGTTTTCCTGATTGCTTGGAGCTAGTGACCATTTATGCAGAGGGTTGGAATGTGTTTTTAAATGAGACTTTTGGTGTGCAACACCAAACTTAGCTCCTTACAATACGGATAAATCCACTTAACCCTTTTATTGAAATAGTTAGGAAAGAAAATTACCTCTAATTGGGTTACCTCCCAACAAGCGCTTGTTTATTGTCCTTAGCTTGACATTCTCCTTCTTTGTTCATCCCAACTCATGAACACTCTTTTCTCTGTTCCAAGATCCTCCCAGGTAATGCTTAGCTCTTTCGCCATTTGTTGAGATTTTCTCTTTTGTGGCTTTATTCAGAAGTTCAAGGCTTCCATATGGGAAAACCTTAGTTATCAAGTAGGGGCCAGTCCATTTAGACTTGAATTTGACAGGGAAAACCTTGAGCATGGAATTGTATAGGAGTACTTGCGGTCCTGGTTTGAACTCTCTTTTCAAGATTTTCTTGTCATGCCACTTCTTAGCTCTCTCCTTGTATATTTTTGCATTCTCATAAGCTTCCAATCTAAACTCATCTAGCTCATTGAGTTGCAGTAGCCTTTTTTCTCCTGCTGCTTGAGAGTCAAGGTTATGGAACTTTGTGTCCCAGAAAGCTTTGTGTTCAAGCTCTACAAGAAGGTGGCAGGATTTGCCATAGACTAGCTGAAATGGTGACTTCCCAATTGGAGTTTTGATTGCTGTTCTATATGCCCACAAAGCATCATCCAATTTCCTTGCCCAGTCTTTCCTTGTGATTTCCACTGTATTTTCTAGAATTTTCTTCAGCTCCCTATTTGACAATTCAGCCTGGCCATTAGTCTGAGGATGATATGGTGTGGCCATTTTGTGAATTACTCCATATTTATGGAGCAACTATTCCATCTGTCAGTTGCAAAAATGGCTGCCACCATCACTAATAAGACCTTTAGGTACCCACACCTAGTGAAGATATGTCTCTTAAGAAATTGAAGAATAATTGGTGCATCACAGGTAGTTGTTGCTATGGCTTCCACCCATTTGAAGACATATTACACTGCTACCAGGATGTATTTGAAGGAATAGGATGGGGGAAAGGGGCCCATGAAATCTATACCCCATAGATCAAACAGTTCCACTTCCAAGATGAAGTTCTGAGGCATTTCATTCCTCTTTGTCAATCCTCCAGCTCTTTGACATTCATTACATTGATGCACAAACTCTCTGGCATCTTTGAATATGGTTGGCCAATAGAATCCACTTTGAAGTACTTTAACTGCTGTTCTTTCTGGCCCAAAATGTCCACCATAAGCTGAACCATGACAGTGCCATAATATGTCTCTCATCTCATTTTCAGGGATGCATCTTCTAATCATCCCATCTGGACACCTCTTGAACAAGAATGGCTCAACCCACAAGAATTTCTTGGCTTCATTACACAGCTTCTTCACTTGTTGTTTGGTAAACTCTTGAGGAATCTTCCTTCCCACCTTATAATTTGCAATGTCAGCAAACCAAGGTGCCTGCTGGATTTGAAGAAGGTATTCATCTGGGAATTTTTCATTTACTGGTTGTGGTGTATCTTGGTCAGCTTCTTATGATAGTCTTGACAAATGGTCTACCACTTGGTTCTCATTCCCTTTCTATCTCTCACTTCAATGTCAAATTCTTGTAGCAGCAACACCCACCTAATAAGCCTTGGCTTTGAATCCTGTTTAGACATGAGATGCTTGAGAGTAGTGATAAACCACTATTTTATGGTTTATCTTGTGTTTAATTGAGTAGTTTCATCAAGTCTTTACCCACTTATTCATATGATTTGCATGATCTTACAATCCCTTCCTAGTTTTATTCTATGGTTGAAAACTTGCTTCCTAGAGATCTTTAATTAGTATATTTTAATTCTCCTTTATACCATTCGATGCCGTGATCCGTGTGTTAAGTGTTTCAGGCTTTATAGGGCAGGAATGGCTTAGAGAATGGAGAGGAAGCTTGCAAAAATGGAAGGAACACAAGAAACTAAGGAGATAACCAGCGAGCATCAACGCGCACGCATGGCTCACGCGAGCGCGTGTTATGAAGAAATTTGTAGCGATGCGTGCGCGTGTCTGACGCGTATGCGTGGATTGGAGTTCTGCAAGACGACGTGTGCGCGTGCCATGCGCGATCTACAGAAATAACAGAAAATGCTGGGGGCGATTTCGGGCCGAGTTTTGACCCAATTTTTTGCCCAGAAACACAGACTAGAGCCAGGGAACCTGTAGAGACTCAACAGACATTCTCATTAGGATATTTTTAGGTTTTTAGATCTGAATCTAGAGAAAAAAATTACTCTTCCTCTAGGTTTTCTTTACGTTCATAGTTTATTAGTTTTATGCTTTTGCTTTTGGATATTGAAGAGTCATCACCTCTGTTGAAGATACTATTCTAGTTTGTTTCCTTACTCTTTTATTTATTCCATATTCTTAATTCTTGTTTAAAGTTACAATTGGATTATTTTCATGGATTGTTAATGAAAAGGATTACTTTTATTTTTAATTAAATTGCAGTTATTGTCTATCATGTCTTACTTTTATTCCTTTTTTTATTCTATGCAAGTAATTTTCATGTCAATGGAGTAGATTCCCTACTTGACATGGGGGTTGATAAGGAGGAGACACTTGAGTAGGAATGCTCAAGTGATTAGTTAAATTGGAAGTTGTTGGCGAATTCTATATTTACTAACGCTAGACCTTCCCAAGGGAGAGGACTAGGATTTGCGAATAAGAGTTAGCTTAATCACTTAACGTTCCTTTATTTCGTAAGGGTTAACTAAGTGAAAATAACAACTTCTTTATACTACACTTGAGAGAATTCCAACAAGGATAGAACTTCCAATTAATCATTCCCCTAGTCATGGTTTTCTTTTAATTTGAATATATTAATCTCTTTTAATTTTCACTGCTATTTACAATTATTTATTTGTCCATTGCCCAAACTCAAAATTACCCAGAAACTCCTGATTAATAAATTAGCACCCTTTCTAGCAACTCGTTGGGAGACGACCTGGGACTCATACTCCCAGTATTTTTTATTCTAAACTTTTGTGACAACCTTTCTAAATTGATGAGGTGGATTTTTGCTGGTTAAGAGCTATACTCGCAACGCTGTTCTTATATTATAATCTCTTAATTGGTCTAATTTCTGCCACGCACCAATTTTTGGCGCCGTTGCCGTGGAGTTACAATTGTGTGCTGAATTTTTAATTAGTGTACATATTTTTATTTTATTTGTGTATTTAATTTTATTTTATTACTATGAGTTTGTATGTTTCTTTCATTGAATGATGCGTTCATTGCTTGATCCGAGCTTAGCCACATTTGATCCTGAAATTGAAAGAACTCTTTCACATATTAGGCGAGCTCGGCATTGGTTAGCCTCTGAGGGTGGTGAAGTGATTATTATCGATTCACCAGTCTCATCTGAGGGCGAATCTGAACCGCCATTTGAGGGAGAAACAAGCTCCTTTACTACTGATTCAGTTGATTCACGTGCAGATAGAATGGCAGCACCTAAGATGATTACTCTCCAGGAAGCTGAAGCCCCAGATTTTACACTGCAGCCGTATTAAGTGCATCATCCAACTCTGGCTGCAGATTTTGAGCTGAAGACTGCACTAATCAACTTATTGCCCATGTTTCATGGCTTACCTGCTCAGGAGCCTATCAAGCACCAAAGGGATTTTCAGACAGCCTGTTCTACTGTAAGGCGTCATGGTGTAAATGAAACTTCTATTCTGTTAACCACCTTCCCGTTTTCTCTTGAGGGAAAGGCCAGGAAGTGGTACTACTCCCAACTTGAAGCAACTGTCACCAACTGGGATACGCTCAGGAGAGAATTCTTGGAAAAATACTTTCCAGCTGAAGTTACAGATAGATTGAGAAAAGAGATCTCCTGCATTGTTCAAGGAGAATCAGAGACTCTTTATGAGTACTGGGAGCGCTTTAAGAACCTTCTGGACGCATACCCCCATCACATGATTGACAGGTTAGTGTTGATCAGCTACTTCACTCAAGGCATGAAGCCTCGGGATAAAACTACACTGGATGGTGCTAGTAATGGTTCTCTGAAAAAGTACAAGACCGCAGATAAAGCATGGCAACTGAACAGCAACTTAGCTGAGTCCACTAGGAATCACAAGCATAGGAACATCCACTCAAAGACTGTTGCAAAGGTTTCCTCTAGCAGTGAGACCACTGCTCTTACACAGAGTATATATTAAATGACCAACCTACTGAAGCAGATGCAGTTGAATCAATGACAAACTCAGCATTCCCCACCACAACAAAGCCAACAGTTAGTCCCCTAAAGAGTTTGCAGAATCTGTACCGATTACAGTCATTATACTGATGAGTGCCCGCAACTCCAACAAGAAGACAACACTGTGTCAGCCACTCATAACTTCTATGACCGCCCGAATCATGGATACAATCAACAAGGCGGTAATTACAACCAAGGTGGAAACTATAATCAAGGGTGGCAGGACAACCCCAACCAGGGTTGGAAAGATAATTCCAACTATGGCTGGAGGGACAACTATAACAGAGGAGGCAGAACAACAATGGAAATCAGAGGTGAAACAACAACAACAGACAACAGAATCAGAACTAGCCTTACAGAGCACCTCACCTAAGGCAGTCACAAGGACCCCAACACAACCAACAACAGGTCCCTCAGATCACTAATCCTTCTTCCTCATCAAATGACGAGATGCTTCATTCTCTTGCACAAGGACAACAAGACATACAGACTACACTGAATTCTACTCTAAATGGTCTGAATGCCATTTTACAAGCTCTCGTCTCCTGGATAGATTCATTACCTACTTCCGCTAACCAACCTTCAAGCTCCAGTGGAATTCCTTCTCAACCCCTACCTAACCCCGAGGGCGGCATCAATGCCATCACTTTAAGGTCGGGAACCACATTGCAAGAGAGGAATCAGGAGGAGCCAAGCCCACTAGAATACGCCCCAGTTGAAGACTTAGTTGAAGTGGAAGATGCTGAAGAGGAAGAAGAAGTATAAGACAAGGTTAAATAAGAAGTAGCTCAACAAGGGAATGGAGCACCAAATGACACAGAGGCTGCAAGTGGTGCCATTCCTATCCCATTTCCACACCTTGCAAGGAAGTCCAGGAAGCAGATGGAACTTGATCCCGAAATGGTAGAAATTTTCAAAAAGGTTGAGGTAATTGTTCCCCTTTTTGATGTTATTCAACAAGTACCTAAATATACAAAGTTTCTGAAAGATTTATGCATACATAAAGATAAAATTAATGAATTAGAAACTGTTCCTTTAGGTAGTTCTATATCTGCTTTAATGGGAGGTATACCTGAAAAATGTAGTGATCCAGGTCCATGCATGGTTAACTGTACCATTGGAGGTGTAATATTTTCTGACTGCATGTGTGATTTAGGAGTGTGTGTTAGTATAATGCCATTGTCTATATATGATACTTTGAGGCTCCCTCCTTTAAAAAGGTCGACAGCTCGTTTTTTGTTAGCAGATAAGAGCATTATTACAGTGGTTGGAATTACTGAAGATGTATTAGTGAGCATTAAGGGGCTCACATTTCCCATTGACTTCTATATCTTGGAAATGCCCCCTAATGACTCAGGAAGACCATCATCAATCCTGCTTGGAAGACCATTCCTAAAGACTTCAAAGTTCAAGATGGATGCATTCTCAGGAACTTACTCCTTTGAGATAGATGGCAGAGTAGTGAGTTTCAGTTTAAATGAAGCTATGAAGCACCCTTCGGAAGATCATTCTATCTTCCAGTGCGACATCATTGATGAAACTGTAGCTGAAGTTCACCAAGAAGAAGAAGAAGAGAAGCACTTGGAGCAAGGTTCAAGTGTGGGGACACCCTCTGAACACAATGAAGATACCTTGCCATTATCTTTAGCCCAAGATAATCCAGAGCCTAGCCATGAGCAGAAATTGAAATTAAAGCCCCTTCTTCCTCACCTCAAGTATGCTTACCTTGAGGGTAATCAGAAGTTCCCAGTTATCATTGCAAGGAAACTCACTTCCGAACAAGAGGAGCAGCTGCTTAGTGTTCTGAGAAAACACAAAAAAGCAATCGGGTGGAGTTTGGCGGATATAGTAGGCATCAGCCCTCAAGTTTATGAGCACAGATTATACTTAGAAGAGAAATCAAAGCCTGTCCATCAACCCCAAAGAAGATTAAATCCCACCATCTTAGAAGTTGTCAAGAAAGAAGTGACCAGGCTACTTGAAGCAGATATCATTTACCCCATCTCAGACAGTGAATGGGTCAGTCCAGTACAAGTGGTGCCCAAGAAGTCTGGAGTCACAACAGTAAAGAATGAGCATGGAGAGCTCCTGACAACTAGAGTGCAGAATTCATGTAGGGTTTGCATTGACTATAGGCGTCTCAACCAGGCTACTTGCAAGGATCATTATCCCTTACCATTTATTGATCAGATGCTTGATCGCCTGTCAGGTAAATCCCATTACTGCTTTTTAGATGGTTATACAGGCTACTTTCAAATTCATATAGCTCCTGAAGATCAGGAGAAGACTACTTTTACATGTCTCTTTGGAACGTATGCATATAAGAGAATGCCTTTTGGCTTATGTAATGCACCGTCTACTTTCCAAAGATGCATGATGAGTATCTTTTCAGACCTTATTGAGAACTGTATGGAAGTTTTTATGGATGATTTTAGCGTATATGGTGATTCCTTTAGCCTTTGCTTGGATAGTTTAGCTAGAGTATTAGACAGGTGTGTTAGTTCAAACCTTGTATTGAATTTCGAAAAATGTCACTTTATAGTAAAACAAGGGATTATTCTAGGACATGTTGTGTCTAATACTGGTATTTCTGTAGATCCAACAAAGGTAGATGTCATTTCTAGTTTACCATACCCCTCCTCCGTGAGGGAAGTCCATTTGTTCCTTGGCCATACAGGCTTCTACAGGAGATTTATTAAGGACTTCAGTAAGGTAGAATTGCCTTTATCCAGACTACTGCAGAAAGATGTTGAGTTCGAGTTCAGTGAGGATTGCATGCAAGCGTTTGATAAGCTGAATATCGCCCTGACTCAAGCTCCAATCGTGAGAGGACCAGACTGGAGCCAGCCATTTGAGATTATGTGTGATGCCTCAAACCATGTAGTAGGAGCGGTGCTGGCTCAGCACGAAGGTAAGGATCCTTTTGTAATTGCTTATACGTCTAAGACCTTAGATGCTGCTCAGTCTAATTACACTACTACTGAAAAAGAGCTTCTGGCTATTGTTTTTGCTCTGGATAAATTTCGAGCCTATTTACTTGGTTCTAAGGTGGTAGTGTACTCGGACCATGCAGCTCTAAAATATTTATTAGCTAAAAAAGAGTCTAAACCAAGGCTAATACGTTGGATACTGCTGTTGCAAGAATTTGATTTAGAAATTAAGGATAGGAGTGGTAACCAGAATTTAGTGGCAGACCACTTGAGTCACCTTGAGCACATTAAGGATGACTCCACTCCTATTAATGATGCTTTTCCATTTGATAGCTTGCATGCAGTATCTGAAATAGTTCCTTGGTATGCACCTGTAGCTAATTATCTTGTTAGCCATACTTTCCCTCCCAATTTTACTAAGCATCAAAGGGACAAGCTGAAAAGCGAGTCTAAATATTATATATGGGATGACCCATACTTATGGAGGTGTGGGGCTGACCAGGTAATTAGAAGGTGTGTGCCTCAATCAGAATTCCAGTCTATTTTAGAGGCCTGCCACTCTTCTAAGAGTGGAGGACATTTTGGCCCTCAAAGAACACCTAGAAAAATCTTAGACTGTGGATTCTGGTGGCCTACTCTTTTTAAAGATGTCGGTGCTTTTTGTAAATCTTGTTCCTCATGCCATAGGTTTGGTAATATATCCAAGAGGGATGAGATGCCTTAACAGATTATGCTTTTCTGTGAAATTTTTTATGTTTGAGGCATTGACTTCATGGGTCTATTTCCAAACTCTAGTGGTTACCTTTATATATTGTGAGTTGTAGATTATGTTTCTAAATGGGTGGAAGCAATTCTTACCCGTACTGATGATGCTAACACTATTATTTCCTTTGTTAGAAACCATATTATTTGTCGCTTTGGATCACCACGAGCAATCGTGAGTGATCAAGGCTCTCACTTTTATAACAGGGGATTAGCAGGATTACTAAAAAAGCATGGGATTGTTCACAAAGTAGCAACAACTTATCATCCCCAGACCAATGGACAAGCAGAAGTATCTAATAGAGAAATAAAGCGCATTCTGGAGAAGATAGTAAAGCCTCATAGGAAGGATTGGAGTTCCAGGCTACAAGATGCGCTCTGGGCATATCAAACAGCGTATAAGACACCCATTGGGATGAGCCCCTTCCGCTTAGTGTACGGAAATACCACCTTCCAGTAGAGGTGGAACACAAGGCTTTCTGGGCTGTGAGGGAGTGCAACATGAATTTTGAGGAAGCTGGTGCTGAAAGGAAGCTGCAACTGGCAGAATTGGAGAACCTTCGCCTAGAAGCATATGACAACTCCAGGTGATACAAAGAGAAGATGAAGACTGTCCATGACAAGCACATAAAATGGAGAGAGTTCAGACCAGGGTAATTAGTTCTTCTTTATAACTCCAGACTGAGTCTCATGCCAGGCAAGCTAAGATCCAGATGGGAAGATCCCTATAGAGTAGAGAAGGCAGAGCCATACGGAGTTTTTCACCTGCGTCATCCTTCTAGCTCCAAATTCATTAAGGTCAATGGACATCGCCTAAAGCTTTATCATGGAGAGAAGATGAAGGATCAAAAAGAGTTAGAAGTCTTCCTCTTGGAAGACCCACCAACAGAAACAGAATGAGCCT
This sequence comes from Arachis ipaensis, assembly GCF_059453495.1. Taxonomy (NCBI): domain Eukaryota; kingdom Viridiplantae; phylum Streptophyta; class Magnoliopsida; order Fabales; family Fabaceae; genus Arachis; species Arachis ipaensis. Next base: position 88,663,343 of record NC_142440.1, on the reverse strand, counting down.
GAAGACCGTCCAACTTAAGGACGTAAAAGCAAAGTGCTAGGTGGGAGACAATCCACCATGGTATGATCGTCCCGTTTCAGTCTTAGTTTTGTTTTATTTTATTCTAATTTACTTTTATTAGTGACTCTTCCCATAATCTCTACATATAGTCTGCATTTGCATTTGCATTCTGCATAAAATAAAATAAAAACAAAAAAATAAAAAATAAAATGCATGCGACGCGCGAGCATCGCTGACGCGTACGCATCATATGTGCATTCGAAACAAAGAAGAAAAGAAGTAGAGAGTCACGCGAGAGCGTGGCTGGAGGCGTGCCTTAGGCACAAACACGCCCACGCAAATGCGTCACCCACACGTTTGCATCACTTAAAAAAATCAGCCTCCCACGCTTGCGCGTCACCCACGCGCACGCGTGACCCTGCAAAATCGACGTAAAAGGGGTGTATGGCAGAAAGTTATAATGGAGTGGGGCTGGAATGGTGCTGGAAGCACAAGTCCTATCATGCGTACACGTCCCTCATGCGTACGCGTCATTTGTCAAAGTAAGGCCACTCACGCATGCTCGTCCCTCACGTGCACGTGTCACCCTAAAATTTGGCATTGTGCATATAAAACAGAGTGTTGTGCATGCGCGAGGCTGCATACGCGTCACCCACGTGTACGCGTCACTTGAAACTAGTGCCAACCACTCGAACGCGTGCTCCACGCGTCCGCGTCGCATGCGACGAACAGTTTAACTAGACCTGTGCTAGAATTCCTATCTTTTCTTCCCTAATCCTAATTTTTTCTTTTCCTTTCTTAATTCTTTCTTCTTCCTTCTTTCTTCTTTATTCCTTTTCACTTTTTACTTTCTTTCTCCTTCTTTTTCACATCCATTATCAAGGTTCTTTTCTTTTCTTCTTCCCATTTTTACTTTTCCATTATTATTTTTTTAATTTATATTTTCTTCTTCTTTTTTTTTTTACTTTCATTATCTATGTTTCCTTTTTCTTTCTTTTTCTTTTTACATTATTTTAATCGGTGTTAGAAATTTACTTGGGTGATTATTTTCTTCCATAATTGCTTGTGGATTATTAAAAAGTTGTTTGACAATTATCAATAATTATTTTTGGGTTGCTTACATGTTCAAATTTAATACTTTCAATAACATATTTACCATGCATGCTAAGTGTTTGTGAAAAAGCCTGTATGGCATTGTGCATTTTTAAATTATTCTATTCTTCTACTCTAATGCCTATTTTTCACAAAACCCTTTCTTATATATTATTCATTGAATATAATTGTCAATACAAACAGCTTGTTAGTTTGAAACACTTTTGATAATCAAATTGGGCAATCCATGCTTGATCTATGCTACTCATGCCTTTGCCAGCATACCAATAAACATCTTGCATCTACTTGCCATAACATGCACTTGCTATATTTCCATTGATGAACTTTTCACATGTAGTCGCGACCATGTGTTAACGACATCCTTCTATACCGTGCAATGATTATCACTTGTACCATCCTCTTCCTTGCTCTAACCCTTAGCTTTAAATGTTACTTACTTTTTCCCTTTTCAAGATGGCTACCAAGAAGGGTAAAGAGAAAGCTACTCCCAAACTACCGGCAAAGAAATGAACAAAAAGAGCACTAGCTGCGGAGCCATCTTCAACAGCAGTAAAGCCCTCAACAAAGTGAATCAAGAGGATCATCAAGGTCAATGAAAAAGAGAAAGCCTTTCCAGAAAAGGAAACTGCGCGGTTCACTAACCGCTACTGTGAGCAGATGTTCCCCATCCTGGCTGAGCGGAACTATAACAATGAGTACCTTCTCATCCTCCTGACCAACATTATTGAATTTGTTGAGCCCCGAATTGAACGAAGACAATGGGGATTCCTACGGAGACAGCCACGGCAGGTTAACCTTTCATGGGTAGTTGAATTCTACTCTAATTTTCACATGCCAACCATGCAGTCTGTCTATGTCCGTCAAAAGCATGTTCTCATAACTGAAGAGGCCATTCAGCAAGCTTTAGATCTTCCCCCTACTCCAGAAGGATTGGACGCATTCCAAAAAGCCTCATTTAAGCGCCATACATACTGGCAGCAGATGGATCTATGGATACCATCGATCCCGCCCTAAGGGAATATTGGCTTTAGCACTAACTTTGGAGGCTCGAGTATAGGCACAGATTATGTCCCACTACGTCTTTACGAGCACTCACAAGTCCTTCACTGCAGACATGGCTGTTCTACTCTGGTGCATCCTTACAGACCAGCCTCTCAACTTACCAAGACACATCCGGAATGCTATGGGACACGTACAAATTGCGGGTAACCTACCTTTTCCTGCCTTGGTTTCAGATCTAGTCTCAGCAGCCGGAGTTTCCTACAGAGCTGGGGACACCAAGGCCATGATTCCACGGGATGATCAGTACGTCCCTAACGGGAAATACATCAGACCTCCAGCAGCAACTATCAACCGGAGCACAGAACCAATGGAAGATGTCCCTCCTCCTTCCACATCATAAGAACCTTCAACAAATTAGCTCTTCTTACAGATAATTCAGAGGTTAGACTGGCTTGACTGGCAGAGAAAGCAAAGAGAGCACCGTAACAAGCGCTGATTTACATACCTCAAGGAGCTGGTTATTGGTAACCACCCACCTGAAGAAGACCCAGACACCCCGGACTCCACTTTATTTACCAGTACAGGGAGCCATGACGGTCCCGACTGTGGAGATGCTGCTACCAGCCCCCCTTTGTTCCTGACTGATGGCACCGAAGACGGTGCCAAGCTTTAAGTGTGGGGAGGTCGGTCAGTACCTGACTTCCAGAGGTAATTTCTCTTTCTTAACACCAATAAATTATTTATTTTTCTTTTGTTTAGGATAGGATAGATTGCATAGTAAAAGGTATTTGCATGCATGTTCTATTTGATTGAAAAATAATATGTTTCTTTTCAAGACTCTATTTTGAAAATTTCACTAATTTAAATCAAAACTTTTGTGTTAAAACCTGTTTGAAGACTGTAAATTGGAACATGGTTTAAAGCTAGAACACACAACCTGTGAGACTTGAGATTAATTATATGGTTACATTATTTAACTATAATATTTTATTCTTGTGTATTTTCTTCTCTATGATTGTAATTTTTATTTTGTTTAATCCTATATGTCCAATATTTAATGTGTTATATGCATGCATATGGTAGAGGCCATTGTTTTATTAGATCACTTATCCCAAATAGCCTACCCTTTTATGTCACCCTTGTTAGCCACTTTGAGCCTTTCTATCCCATTTGTTCTATATTTTACCACATCACTAGCCTTAAGCAGAAAAACAATTAATTATCCCAAATGAATCTTTGGTTAGCTTAAGTTAGAGATTGTGTATCAATTAAGTGTGGGGAAACTGTAGGAACATAGGTTAATAAGGGAATGTGTTATGTTTTTACTTTGATAAAATATTGGAAATTTAGGTACCTACTCATGTGAGACCAGAAAAATTAAAAATCCATGTGCATTGATAAGTTATGTTTATTTCTGTATTTAAAAAAAATAAAAAAAAAGAAAAAAAAGAAAAAAACCCAAAAAAATATTCAATAAATAACAAAATAAATAAGGGGACAAAATTACCCTAATGCTAAGTTAAGTTTAGGAAAAGATCAATGCATATGTGATAAAAATTAAAAGAAGGGTTGATGCATGAGTATGAGATGAAAAAGTGGGAAAATAGGTAAGCTAGGCATGAATTTAAAAGTTATATAGAGTGTACGTGTGTATAGGTAAGAGCTTAGGTTAGTCAAGGATTCAATTTATATCTCACTTAGCCATATATATACCCTCACCCTTACCATAGCCCCATTACAACCTTGAAAAGACCTCATGATGTTTGCATTGGTGCATTAAATATTTGTTGATTGGTTAGGTGAAGAACAAAGTTTAGAAAGCATGACTAGGGAAGATTAGAGTGGATTACCCTATAAACTTGAGTGATTAGAGTGCACATATACTATCAGTGAGGGTTCAATGCTTAATTCTATGTTCCCTGCTTTTATGAGTTGTCTTCTTACAAGTTTAATTATTTTTACTGTATGATTTTAATTAATGAAATTTGACTCATGTTTGTCTTGAATAACTTATTTATTTTTTACCAAGTAGGCAAAATCATCTTAGCATATAGTTGCATTCATATACATAGGTTGCATTGCATTGCATGAGTCTTACTTTTCCCTACTCATTTATTTTATCTCCTTGAGCTAAGCATGAGGACATGCTAATGTTTAAGAGTGGGGAGGTTGATAAACCACTAATTTATGGTTTATCTTGTGTTTAATTAAGTGGTTTCATCAAGTCTTTACCCACTTATTCATATGATTTGCATGATTTTACAATCCCTTCCGAGTTTTGTTCTATGGTTGAAAACTTGCTTCCTAGAGATCTTTAATTAGTATATTTTAATTCTCCTTTATACCATTCGATGCCGAGATCCGTGTGTTAAGTGTTTCAGGATTTAAAGGGCAAGAATGGCTTAGAGAATGGAGAGGAAGCTTGCAAAAATGGAAGGAACACAAGAAACTAAGGAGATAACCAGCGAGCATCGACGCGTACGCATGGCTCACGCGAGCGCGCGATATGATGAAATTTGCAGTGATGCGTGTGCATGCCTAACACGTAGCGTGGATTGGAGTTCTGCAAGACGACGCATGCGCGTGCCTGACGCGTACACGTGACAAGGAAATTTGCCAAATGACGCGCACGCGTGAATGACGCGTACGCGTGACATGCGCGATCTGCAGATATAACAGAAAATACTGGGGGCGATTTTGGGCCGAGTTTTGACCCAGTTTTTGTCCCAAAAACACAGACTAGAGCCAGGGAACCTACAGAGACTCAACAGACATTCTCATTAGGATAGTTTTATGTTTTTAGATCTGAATCTAGAGAAAATAAATTACTCTTCCTCTAGGTTTTCTTTACATTCATAGTTTATTAGTTTTATGCTTTTGCTTTTGGATATTGAAGAGTCATCACCTCCATTGAAGATACTATTCTAGTTTGTTTCCTTACCCTTTTATTTATTCCATATTCTTATTTCTTGTTTAAAGTTACAATTGGTTTATTTTCATGGATTGTTAATGAAAAGGATTACTTTTATTTTTAATTAAATTGCAGTTATTGTCTATCATGTCTTTCTTTTATTCCTTTCTTTATTCTATGCAAGTAATTTTCATGTCAATGGAGTAGATTCCCTACTTGACATGGGGGTTGATTAGGAGGAGACACTTGAGTTGGAATACTCAAGTGATTAGTTAAATTGGAAGTTGTTGGCTAATTCTGTATCTACTAACGCTATACCTTCCCAAGGCAGAGGACTAGGATTTGCGAATAAGAGTTTTCTTAATCACTTGACTTTCCTTTATTTAGTAAGGGTTAACTAAGTGAAAATAACAACCGCTTTATACTACACCTGAGAGAATTCCAACATGGATAGAACTTCCAATTAGTCATTCCCCCAGTCAAGGTTTTTTTTTTAATTCGAATATATTAATCTCTTTTAATTTTCACTGCTATTTACAATTATTTATTTGTCCATTGCCCAAACTCAAAATTACCCAGAAACTCCTGATTAATAAATTACCACCCTTTCTAGCAACTTGTTGGGAGATGACCTGGGACTCATACTCCCAGTATTTTTTATTCTAAACTTTCGTGACAACCTTTCTAAATTGATGAGGCAGATTTTTGCTGGTTAAGAGCCATACTCGCAATGCTGTTTGATGAGCGGATATTTTATACGCTTTTTGGGGATAATTTCATATAGTTTAGAGTATGTTTTAGTTAGTTTTTAGTCTATTTCTAGTAGTTTTTAGGAAAAATTTATATTTCTGGACTTTACTATGAGTTGTGTGTTTTTCTGTAATTTCAGGTATTTTTCTGGCTGAAATTGAAGGAGCTGAGCAAAAATCTGATTCAGGCTGAAAAAGGACTGCTGATGCTGTTGGATTCTGACCTCCTTGCACTCAAAGTGGATTTTCTGGAGCTACAGAACTCGAAATGGCATGCTTCCAATTGCGTTGGAAAGTAGACATCCAGGGCTTTCCAGCAATATATAATAGTCCATACTTTGCACAAGGATAGATGACGTAAACTGGCGTTCAACGCCAGTTCTCTGCCCAATTCTGGCGTTCAGCGCCAGAAAAGGATCAAAAACTGGAGTTGAACGCCCAAACTGGCACAAAAACTGGCGTTCAACTCCACAAATGGCCTCTGCACGTGGATTGCTTAAAGTCTCAGCCCCAGCACACACCAAGTGGGCCCCAGCACACCAAGTGGGCCCCAGAAGTGGATCTCTGCATCATCCATCATAGTCCACTCATATTTTGTAACCCTAGGCTACTAGTTTAGTATTTAAACAACTTTTAGAGACTTATTTTGTATCTCATGACATTTCAGATCTAAACTTTGTATTCTCTGACGGCATGAGTCTCTAAACCCCATTGTTGGGGGTGAGGAGCTCTGCTGTGTCTCAATGAATTAATGCAAGTATTCCTGTTTTCCATTCAAACACGCTTGTTCCTATCTAAGATGTTCATTCGCGCTTAACTGTGATGAAGGTGATGATCTGTGACATTCATCACCTTCCTCAAACCATGAACGTGTGCCTGACAACCACCTCCGTTCTATATCCGATTGAATGAGTATCTCTTAGATTCTTTAATCAGAATCTCCGTGGTATAAGCTAGAACTGATGGCAGCATTCATGAGAATCCGGAAAGTCTAAACCTTGTCTGTGGTATTCCGAGTAGGATTCAAGGATTGAATGACTGTGACGAGCTTCAAACTCCTGAAGGCTGGGCGTTAGTGACAGATGCAAAAGGATAGTAAATCCTATTCCAACCGGATCGAGAACCAACCGGTGATTAGCCGTGCTGTGACAGAGCGCGTGAGCGTAGTTTTCACTGGAAGGATGGAAGGTAGCCATTGAAAACGGTGATCCACCAACACACAGCTTGCCATAGGAGGACGTGCGTGCGTGAATCAGAAGACAGAGGAAAGCAGAGATTCAGAAGACAAAGCATCTCCAAAACTCCAACATATTCTCCATTACTACACAACAAGTAATCTTTAATTTATGCTCTCTAGGTTATTCACAATTCAATTGATAAACATAATTGACTTCCTGACTAAGATTTACAAGATAACCATAGATTGCTTCAAACCAACAATCTCCATGGGATTCGACCCTTACTCACGTAAGGTATTACTTGGATGACCCAGTGCACTTGCTGGTTAGTGGTACGAGTTGTGAAAAGTGTGATTCGCAATTTGTGCTACCACTGTTCTTATATTATAATCTCTTAATTAGTCTAATTTCTGCCACGCACCAAGCAGCATGATCAGTGTATACTATAACCTTTGAACCAATCAAGTGTTGTCTAAATTTATAAAATGCATATACAATTGCCAAGAGCTCTTTCTCGGTGGTGGTATAATTTTTCTGTGCTTCATTCAACACCTTGCTAGCATAGTATATAACATGATGTATCTTGTCTTTCTTTTGCCCCAATATAGCACCAATTGCAAAGTCACTTGCATCACACATAAGTTCAAAAGGCAATTCCCAATCTGGGGGTGTGATGATTGGTGCTGTAGTGAGTTTTCTTTTTAAAGTTTCAAAGGCATGCTTGAAATTGTCATCAAAGATTAAAGGATTATCAATCACCAGCAAATTGTTTAGTGGTTTTGCTATTTTTGAAAAATCTTTGATGAATCTCCTGTAAAAACCAGCATGTCCAAGAAAGCTTCTTACTGCCTTCACATTAACAGGTATAGGAAGCTTTTCAATGATTTCTATTTTTGCTTTGTCAACTTCTATACCTTTGCTTGAAACCTTATGACCAAGAACTATCCCTTTAGGAACCATGAAATGGCATTTCTCCCAATTCAATACCAGATTAGTTTCTTGGCATCTTTTCAAAACAAGAGTTAAATGATGCAAGCAGGTGTCAAATGAATTGCCAAAGACAGAAAAATCATCCATGAAGACTTCTAAAATTTTTTCCACCATGTCAGAAAATATAGAAAGCATACACCTTTGAAAAGTTGCAGCGACATTGCATAGCCCAAAGGGCATCCTTCTGTAAGCAAAGACTCCAAATGGACAGGTGAAGGAAGTCTTTTCTTGATCCTTGGGATCCACCACTATTTGATTGTATCCAGAGTACCCATCCAGGAAGCAATAGTATGCATGGCCAACCAATCTTTCTAGCATCTGGTCAATGAATGGGAGAGGAAAATGATCTTTCCTTGTAGCATCATTCAGTCTTCTATAATTGATACACATTCTCCACCCCGTCATTGTCCTTGTGGGAATGAGTTCATTCTTCTCATTGAATATGACAGTCATGCCACCTTTCTTTGGCACTACTTGTACTGGGCTCACCCAAGAGCTGTCAGAGATTGGGTATATGATTCCAGCATTCCTTAGCTTCATCACTTCTTTTTGAACCACCTCCTTCATGGTTGGGTTAAGCCTTCTTTGGGGTTGAACTACATGCTTTGAATCTTCCTCCAATAGAATTTTGTGCATACAGATGGCAGGGCTTATGCCCTTAATATCATCAATCGTCCAACCCAAGGCTGTCTTATGAGCTTTCAACACTTCAATCAGCTTTGTTTCTTCTTCTATGTTTAAGGAAGAATTTATGATCACTGGCAGGGCCTCTGCTTCTCTAAGAAATACATACTTGAGATGAGGGGAAAGAGGCTTTAACTCTTGTTTTGGCCTCTCCTCTGTCTTGCCTTCAGAGGAGATCTCTGCTACTTCCTCTTCTATGAAATCTTGTTCTACTTCTGTTTCAACTTCTTGTTCCTCCTGGTCGTTGGCCTCAAGTAAATCCCTCTCTACTTCTTCTACCATTTCCACTCTCATATGCTTTTCTTTCTCAGGGGGTATTGCATGGCTTTAAAGACATTGATGATCATTTTTTCATCATGCACTCTGAGTATCATTTCACCTTTCTCTACATCAATTATAGCCCTTGCTGTGGCTAAAAAGGGCCTCCCCAAGATGATTGAGTTGTGTCCTTCTTCCTTCATGTCTAAAATGACAAAGTCAGCAGGAAATATGAATTCTCCTACTTTCACTAACAAATTCTCCACAACTCTATTAGGTATTTTGAGCGATCTGTCAGCCATTTGGAGTGACATTCTGGGGGGTTTGACTTTATCTATTGCAAGCTTTTTCATCAGTGAAAGTGACATTAAATTAATGCTGGCACCTAGGTCACAGAGAGCTTTTTCCAAGATTGTATTCCCTATGGTGCATGATATGATAAAACTCCCAGGATCTTTGAGATTGGGTGGGAACCCTTTTTGAATCACTACACAGTATTCTTGTGTTAAGATCACTATTTCCTTTTCATTCCAGCTTCTCTTCTTATTGATTAGCTCCTTGAGAAATTTTTCATATAGAGGCATCTGCTCCAATGCTTCAGCAAGTGGAATAATGATTTCCAGCTTCTTAAAAACTTCCAGGAATTTGGGAAACTGTTGATCCTTGAGCTCTCTTTGCAATCTTTGAGGGTATGGCAGAGGAAGAGTGTAAGGCTTCACTTCTTTCCTTTGTTCTTATAAATGTTCCTCAATAATCTGCTTCCCCTTCTTTGAAGCTAGTGGTTCCTCCTCCTTCTCCTTGAGCTCTTCCTGGTTCTTTTCTTCAATTGTCACTTGCTTCTTATTACTAGCCTTTTTATACTCTAATGTTCTTCCACTTCTTAGTTGAATTGCTTTGCATTCCTCTTTGGGATTTGGAATGGTATCAGTAGGGAGAGTGTTGGTTGGTCTTTCAGGCTGTTTGGACAATTGGCCTATTTGTCTTTCCAGGTTTCTTAGTGAAGCTTCATGGTTCTTATTAGCTAACTTTTGATGCTTTATCATCTTCTCCATCATCATCTCCAAATTGGAGATTCTTTGGGATTCTTGGGGTAGTTGTGGCTGAGTATGAGATGAAGGTGGTTGTTGAAAATTATTTTGGTTAGTTGATGGGTTGTGGGGTGGATAGAAGTTGGAATTGGGGTAGCTATTTTGTGGTTTTCTATATGAATTTTGGTTAGTGTTTTGATGATTCTGGTGGTTTGTGTTGCCGGAGTTATTTTGGTTAGAGTTCCTTTGCCATGAATTTTGGTTCTGGTTGTCTCCCCACCTTAGATTGGGATGGTTCCTCCAAGAGGGGTTATAAGTGTATCCATGAAATTCATTCTGTCCAACACCTTGGTTGTGCATATAGTTCACTTGCTCTTGCTGCTGCTCTTCATAAACTTCTTCATTCTGCCCCCATCCAGCTGATGGTTGATTTGAAGTGCGTACTACTGCATTTTGAAGAGCATCAATCCTCTTAGTCATCAATTCCATTTGCTGCTGAATCTGTTGGTGCATCATTTTATTTTGTGCCAAAATGGTGTTCACACCTTCCAGCTCCAACACACCTTTCCTTTGAGCTGGCTGGCGTTGCCTTTGATAACCATAAAAGTATTGATTGTTAGTCACAGTGTCTATGAGGTTTTGGGCTTCCTCAGCTGTCTCCATGAGTTGTAACGAACCTCCTACTGAATAATCAAGGGCTTCCCAAGCCCTCAGTGTCAGTCCTTCATAGAAATTTTGGAGTTTATCCCATTCATTGAACATCTCTGGTGGACACTTTCTGATTAAGGCTTTGTATCTTTCCCAGGCATCATATAGCGATTCTCCATCCAATTGAGTGAATGTTTGCACCTCTGTTTTCAATCTAATGATCCTCTGAGGTGGGTAAAATTTGGCTAGGAATTTGCTCACTAGATCTTCCCAATTATTTACGCTTTCCTTGGGGAATGTCTCTAGCCATTGAGAAGCCTTGTCCCTTAAGGAGAATGGAAACAGCAACAGTTTGTAGATATCTGGATGCAAACCATTGGTTTTAACAGTTTCACTAATCCTTAGAAAGATGGATAAGTGTTGGGTTGGATTTTCAGGTGGACCTCCTCCATAGGAATAGTTGTTCTACACCAGAGTAATAAGTTGAGGCTTCAACTCAAAATTGTTTGCATGAACATTGGGAGTTAGTATGCTGCTTAAAGCCTGAAACACTTAACACACAGATTACGGCATCAAATGGAATAGAGGAGAAATAAAATACATAATTAAAAGTCTCTAGAAAGCAAGTTTTTAATCATGCAATAATTTTAGGAATGAATTATAAATGCATGCTTATTTAATGAATAAGTGGGTAAAGATCATGATAAAACCACACAATTAAACACAATATAAACCATAAAATAGTGGTTTATCACTGCTTCCATAGTTTCTTGGATTGGGGAAGGTGTAGGAAGCTAGAACTCTCATTTGAGGTGGGCCATTGTTGTTAGCCACATCCTCAGGGTAATTTGGGATGTTATCCTCCATCTCTTGATCCTCTTCTTCTGATTCTTCTTCTCCAATAACTCCCTTTCCCCTTGCTTCTCTTCTTCTTCTCAATAATGTTCTCTCTGGCTCAGAATCAAAGGAGGTGAATTCACCTTTCCTTCCTCCTGGCATACAACACAAACAACATCAGAAAACGAAAATAAGATACTCTGTTGCTAGAGTGTGGTTAAGGTTAGTTGAAACAAAATCTCAAACAGTTAAAATGCTCAATAAAACAAAGAAAAACTGCTTAATCTAGATTATCACCTAATCATTGTCAATCTAAATCAATCCCCGGCAACGGTGCTAAAAACTTGATGAGGGAAAAATGATTCCACACAAAACTCACCGGCAAGTGTATCGGGTCGCATCAAGTAGTAATAACTCACAAGAGTGAGGTCGATCCCACAGGGATTGATGGATTGAGTAACTTTAGTATGGTGATGAATTTAGTTAAGCGAATATTTGATGATTTGAGTGGTAAATTGAATAAAGAATAAAGGGGTTTGGGTATTGGGAATCAAAACAGAACTGGAAAATGTAAATTGCAGTAAATTAGAGAACTCTTAGATGAAAAAATTCAGAAAATAGATCAATCAGAATTTTGGAACTAAAATAGAAATGGAAAATTGCAACAGAAGATCAAAACAGAATGAAAACTTATATCAGTTATAAAATTCTAAAAAAGAAATTGATAATTGCAGAAGAAAGATAAAACAGGAAGAAAACTAAAATCTCAATGGCTCTCAAAATAGAAATGAAGAAATTGCAGAAGAAAGAAACTTAGAAAGTAAACTATTATCAAATCTCCAATTTTTAGAACTATGAAAGGTAAAATAAAATATGAGTTATTAGATGAAGAAATTCAGCAGAATTCTTCAATCCAAGTTCAAGATCCAAAATAGAAAGTAAAAGGTTTGTAGAAGAGAGAAAACAAAAATAGAAAGGTAAATTCAAATCTGATCTCTCTGATCCTAACAAATTCTAAAATGAAAACTGATGACCGGAATTCACAACCCATTCAAAATTGGTGAATTAGTCCTTTTGGCAAGCGCACCAAAATTATCGTCAAGTAATAACCCACAGTAGAGTGGGATCGTATCCACAGAGATTGGTAAATTTGAGTAGTTTTAATCGATTGATGAATTAGTCAAGCGGATCAATAGAATTGTAGAGTGCAGAATTGTAAATGACATAAATGTAAATGACTAGAATATAAAGAAAAGCAATAAAGTGCAGAAATATAAATGGCAGAAAGTAAAGTGCAGAACCATAAATGACTTGAATGTAAATCGGAATGGGGAATTGCTGAATGTAAAATTAAGCTATAAAGAAATGGATAGATAAGAATGGGGAAATTCATTGAGATTGGGAGATGTTGTCTCTTTGGATCAAGTCTAGCTTATATCCTCTTCAATCATGCAACTCATTAACCTCTTGGCAATCATGATTGATTGAGCTCCAATCCCTTGGTGACTCAATCTCTCAGATCTTGATCAATAGCCAATTCCTTGGTCTAATTGCTCATGAAGAGAGATATGCTTGGTCCCTGATTATACCATACACCATCATAGGTCCAAGTAGAGGGAGGATTATATGTCACATATCCAAACACCAAAACCCAGATTCTACTCTAGTGTGAGAAGGGATTTCAAGCATGGTTTCATGTTTCCTTTCCCAAGGTTCCCATGAAACCCAATTGCATTCAATCTCTTTCCCAAGATAATTGAACACTAAGCATTAAGATCGAAATTCCTTCTAGCAAATCAAAGAGAAGATGAAGAGAAGAAGGATTTCACTATCATTCATCCATCAAGTACAACAGAGCTCCCTCTCTCAATGAGAGGGAAGTTAGCTACTCAGAGCTCAAAATGTACTCAAAAGTGAAGTGTAAAAGTGGAACTAAAACTGACTGCTTAACCCCCTTCTTCAGTACTTGATAAACCACTATTTTATGGTTTATAATGTGTTTAATTGTGTGGTTTTATCATGACCTTTACCCACTTATTCATATGATTAGCATGCATTTATATTTCCTTCCTAAAATTATCACATGATGAAAAACTTGCTTCCTAAGAGACTTTTAATTATGTATTTTAATTCTCCTTTATTCCATTCGATGCCGTGATCTGTGTGTTAAATGTTTCAAGCTTTATAGGGCATGAATGAGTTGGAGATTGGAAAGGAAGCTTGCAAAAATAGAAGGAACACAAGAAGTTGAGGAGATGACGAGCGAGAAGCGACGCGACCGCATGAATGACGCAATCGTGTGACGTGCGCGATCTGTATAATCTGCAGAATTTGCTGGGGGCGATTTTGGGCCCTATTTTGACCCATTTTTTGGCCCGGAAAAGCAGACTAGAGCCAGAGGACATGCAGAAACCAACAACAACATTCATTCTACACAATTTTTAGTTTTTAGATCTAGTTTTACTCCTCCTTTAGGTTTTCTCTCTCCACATTCATAGTTCTTAGGATTTTTATTTCTATTGCTCTTTGCATTGGGATATTGAGAAGAGTTATTACCTCATCAAGACTTCGTCATTCTAGTTCATTTTCTTTACTTGGCTTTACTCTTCCATGTCCTTTAATTTACTCAATTTTACTATTGGATTATTTTAGAATTTATTAATATAAGAGTTACTTTTATTTTTAATTGATTCCTTTGAGTTTTATCTATCATGTCTTTCTTTAATTCCCTTTCATATGTTATGAGTTCTACATTCACAATGAGCGAGTAGTTCCCTAACTTGATGGGGAGTTGATTGAAAGGAACCCTTGAGTTGGGGTGCTTAAAAGAAAAATTGTAATTGGGTTTATTGTTGGAATGCTCTCTAGTCACTAACACTAATCCTTTTTAATTGAGCGGATTGGGACTTGTGAATAGAAATAGCATTCCAACTTGTTTGACTTTCCCTTACCTAGTAAGGGATAACTAAACAGAGCAACCTTCAATTATCAATTAATCTTGAGAGTACTTCAACAAGAATAGGGCTTCCAACTAATCTACTCCCAGTCAAGGCTTTTGTTTAAATTACTTAATTTCTCCAATTTAATTTACTGTTTATTCAACTCAAACTCTTTTTGAAAACATCTGATTAATAAAATAGCGCACCTTTCTGCAACTCGTTGGGAGACGACCTGGGATTCATACTCCCAGTATTTTGATTTTAATTTTTGTGACACCCTTCTAAATTGATAAGCGGAATTCTGGTTGGTTAAGAACTATACTTGCAATGCATATCTTATAACAATTCTTGACTAGCCAATTTCCACCACGTCAATTTTTGGCGCCGTTGCCGAGGAGTTGTAATAGAGTGCTAAAGTTATTAATTAGAATTTATTTATTTGCATTTTATTTTATCTTGCTACTATGAGCTGCTTGTTTCTTTCGTTAGATGACGCGCTCACTTCCTGATCCAATCTTGCCAGCATTCGATCCTGAGATTGAAAGAACTATTTCACGAATAAGGCAAGCTCGGCATCAGTTAGTCCTCTCAGAGGGTGGATCTGAAACGTCATTTGAGGAAGAAACCAGCCCCCGTTCTACTGATTCGGTTGATTTACGTGTAGGTGACATGGCAGCACCTATGAGAGTTACTATCCAGGAGGCTGGAGCCCCTGATTTTACAATGCAACTGTTTCAAGCGCATTACCCAGCGGTGGCTACAGACTTTGAAATAAAGACCGCACTGCTCAATTTGATGCCCAAGTTTCATGGCTTACCTACTCAAGATCCTATCAAGCACCTGAGAGATTTTCAAGCAGCCTGTTCTACTGTCAGGCGTGATGGTGTAGATGAAACTTCAATTCTGTTGAAAGCTTTCCCGTTTAATCTTGAGGGAAAGGCAAGAGAGTGGTACTACAGTCAACCCGCAGCAACTGTATCAAACTGGGATACACTTAGAAGAGAATTCTTCGAAAAGTTCTTTCCAGCTGAAGTTACTGATAAACTAAGGAAAGACATTTCCATGATTGTTCAGGACGAATCTGAGACTCTCTATGAGTACTGGGAGCGCTTCAATAATCTTCTGGAAGCATGCCCCCACCATATAATTGACAAGATAGTGTTACTCAGTTACGTCACACAGGGCATGAGGCCCCAAGATAAGACCACATTGGAAATTGCTAGCAATGGGTCTATGAAAAAGTACAAGACCACTGATGAGGCGTGGCAATTGATCAGTGACTTAGCTGAATCTACTCGGAATCACAGGAAGAAACAAGGCCGTTCAAAAGCCGTTGCAGAAGTATCCTCTAGCAGAGAGACTGCTGCTCTAACTCAGAGTATCTGTGAAATCACCAACTTGCTGAAGCAGATGTAATTGAATCAACAACAAGTTCAGCAAGCTCAACCTTCTCCACCACAGCAAAGCCAACAGTTAGTCCCACAGAGAGTTTGAAGAATCTGTGCTGTTTATAGCCATTATACTGATGAATGTCCGCAGCTCCAGCAGGAAGACAACACCGTGGCAGCCACTCATAACTTCTATGACCAGCCCCAACCAAGGGTACAATCAAGGTGGCAATTACAACCATGGATGGTAGGACAATTCTAACCAGAATTAGAGGGACAACAACAATAGAGGAGGCAGAGACAATCAGGGAAATCAGAGGTGGAATAACAACAACAACAAGCAGCAGAATCAGAACCAGCCTTACAGAGCACCTCACCTGAGGCAATCCCAAGGACCACAGAATACCCAACAGCAGACTTCTCAAATTACATATCCTTCTTCATCTTCTAATGATGACTTACTACAATCTATTGATCGGAGACAACAGACCATGGAAAATAACCTTTATGCTACACTAAATGGTCTGAACTCTACTTTGCAAGCTCTTGTCTCACAGATTGGATCAATGAATAACTCCAATAACCAGCCTTTGAGCTCCAGTGGAATTCCCTCTCAACCATCACCCTACGGTCCGGAACCACACTGCAAGAGAGGAATCAGGAGGAGCCAAGCCCACCAGAACACGCCTCAGCTGTAGAGGCAGTGGACATAGAAGATATTGAAGAGGAAGAGGACATACAGGACATAGATGAAAAAGAAAAAGTTCAACCACAGGAGTAAGCACCAAAGGGCGCAGACACTGTAGAAGATACCACTCCCATTCCATTTCCACAATTTGCAAGGAAGCCCAGGAAGCAGCTGGAACCTGATCCCAAAATGGTAGAGATATTCAAAAAGGTTGAGGTAACTGTTCCTCTTTTTGATGTTATTCAACAGGTACCTAAATATGCAAAGTTTCTAAAAGATTTATGTATACATAACGACAAAATTAATGAATTAGAAACTATTCCTTTAGGAAGTTCCATATCTGCTTTAATGGGAGGTTTACTTGAAAAGTGTAGTGACCCAGGTCCATGTATGGTTAATTGTACTATTGGTGGTGTAGTATTTTCTGACTGCATGTGTGATTTAGGAGCATGTGTGAGTATAATACCTTTGTCTATATATGATATTTTGAGGCTCCCTCCCTTAAAAAGGTCGGCAGCTCATTTTGTGTTAGCAGACAAAAGCATTATTACAGTGGCTGGAGTTGCTGAAGATGTATTAGTGGGCATTAAGGGGCTCACATTTCCCATTGATTTTCATATCCTGGAGATGCCCCAAAATGATTCAGAGAAGCCATCATCAATCCTACTCAGAAGACCCTTCCTGAAGACCTCGAAGTTCAAATTAGATGCTTTTTCAGGAACATATTCTTTTGAAATAGATGGCTGAGTAGTAACTTTCAATCTGAATGGAGTTATGAAGCATCCTCTGGAGGATCATTCTATCCTCCAGTGTGACATTATAGATGAAACCGTGGCTGAAGTTCAGCAGGAGGAATTTGAAGAGAAGTACATAGGATAAGGTCCAAGTGTGGGGACATTGTCAGAGGACAATGACAGTGCTTTACCATTGTTACCAGCTCTAGACAACCCAGAGCCTGACCTTGATCAGAAGTTAGTATTAAAACCCCTTCCTCCACACCTCAAATATGCGTACCTTGAGGACGAGCAGAAGTTTCCAGTTATCATTGCAAGGGAACTCACTTCTCATCAGGAAGAGCAGTTACTTAGTGTGCTGAGGAGGCACAAGAAGGCAATTGGTTGGAGTTTGGCAGACATAGTAGGCATCAACCCTTAAGTCTGTGAGCATAGGATATTTTTAGAAGAGGGAGCAAGACCTGTCCGTCAACCCCAGAGAAGGCTGAACCCCACTATCTTAGAGGTTGTCAAGAAGGAAGTAACCAGACTACTGGAAGCAGATATCATCTACCCCATTTCAGACAGTGAATGGGTAAGCCCAGTACAAGTGGTGCCCAAGAAGTCTGGAGTCACTACAGTGAAGAATGAGCATGGAGATCTCATTGCAACCAGAGTTCAGAACGCCTGGAGGGTCTGTATTGACTACAGACGCCTCAACCAGGCCACTCGTAAGGATCACTATCCTCTTCCATTCATTGATCAAATGCTGGATCGCATGTCAGGTAAATCACATTATTATTTTTTAGATGGTTACACGGGTTATTTCCAGACTCATATAGCTCCTGAGGATCAGGAAAATACCACTTTTGC
The DNA here is from genome assembly GCF_059453495.1 of Arachis ipaensis. Lineage (NCBI taxonomy): Eukaryota > Viridiplantae > Streptophyta > Magnoliopsida > Fabales > Fabaceae > Arachis > Arachis ipaensis. The sequence goes on along the minus strand of NC_142440.1, from coordinate 88,645,344 downwards.
ATGTCCTTTTGGGACTTATGCTTACAAGAGAATGCCCTTTGGCTTGTACAATGCACCAGCTACCTTCCAAAGGTGCATGATGAGTCTTTTCTCTTATCTTATTGAAGACTGTATGGAAGTTTTTATGGATGATTTTAGTGTATATGGCGATTTCCTTTAGCCTTTGCTTAGATGGATTATCTAGAGTATTAGATAGATGTGTCAGTACAAACCTTGTATTAAATTTTGAAAAATGTCACTTTATGGTAAAACAAGGTATTGTACTAGGACATGTTGTGTCTAATCCATGCATTTCTGTAGATTCAGCAAAGGTGGATGTTATTTCTAGTTTATCTTACCCCTCCTCTGTGAGGGAAGTCCGTTCGTTCCTTGGCCATGCAGGTTTTGACAGGAGATTCATTATGGACTTCAATAAGGTAGCACTTCCCTTATCCAGGCTATTGCAGAAAGATATTGAGTTCGAGTTCAGTGAGGATTACAAACAAGTGTTTGATAAGCTGAAGACCGCCCTGACTCAAGCTCCAATTGGGAGTGGACCAGATTGGAGCCAGCCATTTGAAATAATGTGCGACACCTTCAACCATGCAGTAGGAGCAGCACTGGCTCAACGTGAAGGTAAGGACTCCTTTGTTATTGCTTATGCGTCCAAAACTTTAGATGCCGCTCAATCCAATTACACTACTACTGAGAAAGAGCTTCTTGCTATTGTTTTTGCTCTGGATAAATTCAGAGCCTATTTACTCGGTACGAAGGTAGTAGTGTACTCAGACCACGTAGCTCTAAAGTATCTATTAGCTAAAAAGGAGTCCAAACCGAGGCTTATACATTGGATACTGCTATTACAAGAATTTGATTTAGAAATTAAGGATAGGAGTGGTAACCAGAATTTAGTGGCAGACCATTTGAGTCGCCTTGAGCACATTACAGATGACCCCACTCCTATAGCTGATAATTTCCCATTTGATAACCTGCAAGCAGTATCTGAGGTGGTCCCTTGGTATGCACCTGTAGCTAATTATCTAGTTAGCCACACCTTTCCTCCAAACTTTTCTAAGCATCAAAGAGACAATCTGAAAATTGAGTCTAAATATTATATATGGGATGACCCATATTTATGGAGATGTGGCGCTGACCAGGTAATTAGACGGTGTGTGCCTCAATCAGAATTCCAGTCCATCTTAGAGGCTTGTCACTCATCTGAGAGTGGAGGACATTTTGGCCCTCAAAGAACAGCTAGAAAAATCTTAGACTGTGGATTTTGGTGGCCTACACTTTTTAGAGATGCTACTGAATTTTGTAGATCTTGTTTTCCATGCCAAAAATTTGGTAATATATCTAAGAGGGAAGAGATGCCTCAACAAATTATGCTTTTCTGTGAAATTTTTGATGTTTGGGGCATTGACTTCATGGGTCCGTTTCCAAATTCTAATGGTTATTTTTATATATTGTTAGCTGTGGATTACGTTTCCAAATGTGTGGAAGCAATTCCTACCCACACTGATGATGCTAACACTGTTATTTCCTTTGTGAGAAACCACATTATTTGTCGCTTTGGATCACCACGAGCAATCGTGAGCGATCAAGGCACCTATTTTTGTAACAGGAGACTAACATGATTAATGGAGAAGCATGGGATAATTCATAAGGTTGCAACAGCCTACCATCCTCAGACTAATGGGCAAGCCGAGGTGTCAAACAGAGAGATAAAGCGTATCTTGCAGAAGATAGTCAAACCTCATAGAAGAGACTGGAGCACCAGGCTACAAGATGCACTCTGGGCATACAGAACAACATACAAAATACCCATTGGGATGAGTCCTTTCTGCTTAGTTTATGGAAAAGCTTGTCATCTCCCTGTTGAAGTAGAGCACAAAGCCTTTTGGGCAGTGAAGGAGTGCAACATGGGAATTGAGAAAGCCGGAGCTGAAAGGAAATTGCAACTGCAAGAATTAGAGAGCCTTCGCCTAGAAGCTTATGAGAACTCAAGACTATACAAGGAGAAGATGAAGGCTGTACATGATCATCATATCAAGAGAAAAGAGTTCCAACTTGGGGATTTAGTCCTCCTTTACAAATCTCGACTGAGGCTCATGCTAGGCAAGTTGAGATCAATATGGGAAGGTCCATATAGAGTAGAGAAGGGCGAACCGTACGGAGTTTATCACCTAAGCCATCCTTCAAGCTCTGAACTTATCAAAGTTAATGGACATCGTTTAAAGCTGTACCATGGCGAGAAGCTGAAGAAAAACAAGGAGCTCGAGATCTTCCTCTTGGAAGATCCCCACATAGCCGAAGCCTGAGCTAGTGGAGTGTCCAACTTATGGACGTTAAAGCAAAGTGCTAGGTGGGAGACAACCTACCATAGTATGATCGTTCTTTTCTTTATTCTTAGTTTTTCTATTCAATAACTCTTCTCTTTATTAGTACAATTCGTGCATCTGCATTTACATACTTTTATTTAAAAAAAAAAAATTCCACGCGACGCGACCGCCTCATTGACGCGTCCGCGTCGCAGGAGATGGGTGGAAATAATGAAACGAACAGAGAGTCACGCAAGAGCGTGGCTGGAGGCGTGCCAGTGGCACAAATCACCCCACGCGACCGCATCGCCGACGCGTCCGCGTCACATGGGAACATTGGCCTCCCACGTGACCGCGTCACCCACGCAGCCGCGTGCCCTGGAATTCGACGTGAAAAGGGTGCACGAATCATTACTTTTCTATTATTCTTCTTATTTTTATATTTTACTTTCTTTTCTTTTCTTTTTACTTTCATTATCCATATTTTCTTTTTCTTTCTTTTTCCTTTTTACTTGGTGTTAGAAATCTATTTGAGTCATTATTTCTCATTCTATGCTTGTGGATTGTTGTTAAATTGTTTGGCAATTATATACCTTTTTAAAGGGTTGCTTGCATGTTCACTTTAATACTTTCTATACCTTGTTTACCATGCATGCTATGTGTTTGTGAAAAAGCCAACATGGCCTTATGCATTTTTCTACATTATTCTATTCTACTATTAAATGCTTGTTTTTCACAAAACCCCTTTCATATTTTATTTGTTTAATATAATTGTCAATACAAACGTGATGGTTTATTACGAGTGATGCTTGATCTATGCTACTCATGCCTTTGCCAGCATGCCAATAAACATCTTGCATCTAATTACTCAAACATGCACTTGCTTTTTCCCTTTGATGAACTTTTCACATGTAGTCATGACCATGTGTTCACTTCATTCATCTTTAATGTGCAATGATTGCCACCCATACCATCATATTCCTTGCTTTACCCCTCGACATTTTGACATACTTCCTCTTTTCTCCCTTTCAGGATGGCCACCAAAAAAGGAAAAGAGAAAGCTACTCCCAAATCAACAGCAAGAAGAGGAACAAAAAGAGCATTAGTGGCAGAGCCCTATTCAACTACGGTTAAACCCTCAACAAAAAGAACTAAGAGGATTATAAAGGTTGATGATAAAGAAAAAGCCTTCCCAGCAAAGGACATTGCGCAATTTCCCAATCGCTACTGTGAGCAGATGATCCCCATCCTGGCAGAAAGGAGTTACAACAACGAATACCTTCTTCTTATCCCAAACCATATTGCTAGCCTTGTTGAGCCGCAAATTGCACAAAGACAATGGGGTTTCCTACAGAGACAGCCGAGGCAGGTCAATCTTTCTTGGGTAGTCGAGTTCTACTCCAACTTCCACCTGCTAACCCTGCAGTCTGTCTTTGTACGTCAGAAGCAAGTCCCCATTACAGAAGAGGCCATTCAAAGAGCTCTAGGTCTTCCCCCTATTCCAGAAGGATTGGACGCTTTTCAAGAAGCCGCACTCAAGCACCAGATGTACCAATTTGACTGGGACGCCGTTCTCAGAGTTATCGCACTACCTGGCAGCTGTTGGATCTACGGATACCATCGTACCCGCCCTAAGGGAATATCGGCTTCAGTACTTACCTTAGAGGCTCACGTATGGGCACAGATCATGTCCCATTACGTCTTTTCAAGCACTCACGACTCCTCTTTCACTGCGGACATGGCCATCCTACTATGGTGCATCCTTATAGACCAACCTCTGAACCTACCAAGACACATCCGGAATGCCATGGGACACGTACAAATTGCGGGCAACTTACCTTTTCCCGCCTTGGTCTCAGATCTTGTCTCAGCAGCCGAAGTCTCCTACAGAACTGGGGACACCAAAGCCATGCTTCCACAGGATGATCAGTATGTCCCTAACGGGAAATACATCAGACCTCCACCAGCCGCCACAAGCCATCCTACTGAACCGGTTGAAGATATTCCTTCTTCAACACCACAAGCACCTACAACAGACCAACTACTCCATTAGATACTCGAAAGGTTGGATCGGCAGGAACACAAAGCTAAGATGAGAGAGCGTCGTAACAAGCGCCGATTCACATACCTCAAGGAGCTGATTATGGGAAAATTCAAGGACTCAAACGCCCCGGACTCTACTTCTTTTACCAGCACAGGAAGCCATGATGGCCCCGAATGTGGAGATACTGCTACCAGCCCACCTTTGTTTTTGACAGATGGCACCGAGGACGATGCAAAGCCTTAATTGAAGATTAGGTGAGAGCTTAGGTTAATTGAAGAATCATATTATAGCTCACTTGGCCATACATATATCCTTACCTTTACCTCAGCCCCATTACAACCTTGAAAAGACCTCATGATGTTTGCATTGGTACATTAAATTTTTGTTGATTAGGTTAGATGAAGAACAAGGTTTAGAAAGCATGACTAGAGAAGAGTAGAGTGAATAACCCTATACACTTGAGAGATTAGAGTGATATACACTTCCAGTGAGGGTTCAACGCTTAAATTCTATATTCCCTGCTTTAATGAGCTGTCTTCTTACAAGTTCACTTGCTTTTTATTGTATGATTTGAATTAGTGGAAATTGGTTTGTATTTGTCTTGGAGAACTTTTTTACTCTTAACCAAGTAAGTCAAAGCATTTAGCATGTAGTTGCATTCATAGGTTGCATTTTATACCATTCCTCTTCATCTTTATAGCTTCTCTTGAGCTTAGCATGAGGACATGCTAGTGTTTAAGTGTGGGGAGGTTGATAAACCGCTATTTTATGGTTTATCTTGTGCTTAATTGAGTGGATTTTATCAACTCTTTAACCACTTATTCATACTATTTGCATGGTTTTACATTTGCCTTCCTAATTATGTGCTTTGATTGAAAACATGCTTCTTTGATCTTATATTTGCTTATTATTAATCCACTCTTATTACCATTAGATGCCTTGATATATGTGTTAAGCGTTTTCAGATATTATAAGGCAGGAATGGCTTGGAGGATGGGAAGAGAGCATGCAAAAGTGGAAGGAATGCAAGAAGTTGGAGAAATTGCTAAGCTGTCTAGCCTGACTTCTCTGCACTCAAACAACTATAACTTTAGCTACAGAGGTCCAAACGACGCGGTTCCAGTTGCGTTGGAAAGCTAACGTTCGGGGCTTCGATTTGATATATAATATGTTATAGTTTCTCTGACTCTAGGCGACGCGAACGCGTGATCCATGCGGCCGCGTCGCAGTGACGAAAATCCAACGTGGCAAAATTTGAAACCAGCAAATTCTGAACTGTTTCTGACCCAGTTTGCGGCCCAGAAAATACAGATTAGAGGCTATAAAGTGGGGGACTGCATCCATTCAAAAAAAGGCTCTCATAATTCACTTTTTATGTTTTAGACGTAGTTTTAGAGAGGTAGGTTCTCTCCTCTCTCTCTCTTAGGATTAGGATTTAGGACTTCTCTTAGTTTTAGGAGTGACTCTCGATCCCAGGTTTAATGTTCTTTTCTGTTTAATTTCGTTTCTATTTTTATCCACCTTAGTACTTTAATTGATATTTATCTTTTGAATAATTGGCTTATGGCTTTCATGTTATGATTTTCTTTATTAATGCAATTGAGGTATTTTCAGATTTGTGATTTATATTTAGCTTTTTACATTCTTGGTTTTGGTTAAGAAATCAGTAACTCAGGAGTTATCCAATTCAACAGCATAATTGATAATTGTTATCTTGCCAATTGAATTGAACTTAAATAATCCCAATCTTTTCTTAGGAAATAAATAGGATTCGAAGATCAAACTAATTAATCCCTTGACTTTTCTTTAATTTAGTAAAGGTTGACTAAGTGGAATTAAGATTCAACTTTCATTATTATTGATAAGGATAACTAAGTCTGGACTTCCAATTTCTAATACCTCGCCAAGAGTTTATTTTATTATTACTATTATTTATTTTTCTTATCATTCAACATACTGCTTCCTTACATTCAAACCCCCCAATTTACAAGACTCATAACCAATAATAAGAACACCTCCCTGCAATTCCTTGAGAAGACGACCCGAGGTTTGAATACTCGGTTATCAATTTCAAAGGGGTTTGTTACTTGTGACAACCAAAAGGTTTGTATGAAAGGGCTTTTGAAGGTTTAGAAATTATACTTGCAACGAGGATTTATCCGTAAATTTCTAGACCACGCAAAAGTTCTCTCATCATGTATCCTAATTTGTGCTTAAGTGTGAAAACATGCTTTTTAGACCCTTAATTGTCAATTTTGATTCACCTTTTGATTCAGGTTGAAAAGGCTAGGAATGGATCAAAGGGATGGAGATGAAAAGCATGCAAATGGAGAACTCATGAACAAACAAGGATTTGGGATGCTAAGACCCACGCACACGTGCAGCAGACGCGCACGCGTGGATTGTGACGTCGCATGGCGACGCATACGCGCACATGACGCGAACGCGTGGATGGAAAATTGTCAAGCGACGCGTACGCGTGACGTGCACGTATGCTGGGGGCGAATTCTGGGCTTCCTGATGGGTGGAAATGCGATTCCACACAAACTCACCGGTAAGTGTACTGGGTTACATCAAGTAGTAATAACTCACAAGAGTGAGGTCGATCCCACAGGGATTGATGGATTGAGCAATTTTAGTTAGGTGATGAATTTAGTTAAGCGAACAGTTGATCAATTAAGTGATTTTGATTGACAGAAGCTAAATTGCAAGTAAATAAAGGTGCAGAAGGTAAATTGAGCAGAAGAATAAAGTGCAGAAGAGGTAAATTGCAAGTAACTTAAAGAACAAGAAAGTAAAAGAGCTGAAACTTAAATTGTAAGAAAAGTAAATTACAGAAACTTAAAATGCAAGAAATGTAAATTGCTGAATCTAAATTCTTGAGAAATGTAAATTGCTTGAAGAATAAAAGGGATTTGGGTACTAGGATTCAGATTCAACAAGAAATTGCAAGTTAAAGAAGATCAGGGAGCTCTGAGATGAAGAAATTCAGCTCAGCAACCAAACAGAAATGTAAAATCCCTTGAAGAAACAAACAGCAAGAAAACTTGATTTAATGGTGAAATTCTTAAAGAGAAATTGAAGATCGAAGAAGAACAAAGAGATTAAGAAGTAAATCTAGATCTCAATTGCTCTCTTGATCAAGCAGAAAAGTAATTGCAGAAGAAATAAAAAGGAAGACAGTAAATGAAACTCAGATCCAATTTTGCAATTCCCAAAACAGAAAAGTAGAAGTTGCAGAAGAAGAAAACAAAAACACAAAACTAAACTCAGATCCAATTCTTAGAATAATTGAGAAGAGAGGTAAAAGATGATTCTCAGATTTGGAATCAATGGAGCTCTTCAATCTCAATTCAAATTCCAAGAACAAACATTAGAAGTTGCAGAAGAAAATGAAAATGCAGAAAGAAAACTAATCCAATTCCCAATTCCCAAATTCCCAAATGAAAATTTAAAAGTGAAAACTAAAATTGAGCTCAAGGTCCAAAGGTAAAAATCTCTACAAACCAAATTAACTCCTATTTATACACTTTCTATTTTTGGTTTTCAGAAATTGGAGTGGGCTTTTCAAATTGGTGAAAAAGTGGATCCAAGATTGCATTTGATTTGAAAATGAATCAAGGTTGCTAGCTCCAGTGGAGCGCTCAGTTTGGTTAGCGAACTGAGCGCTCACTAGCTTTGCTTTTGTTCCCCCTTTCGAGCCTTGGTTGCTCCCCTTTGTGCCAATTTCTTCTTTGCCCATACATAGCGCTCAGTTGGAAATTTCCAACGTAGCGCCCCTTGCTTCCATGGTTCCCTCTTCAAACCTTGGCTGCTTCACTTTATGGGTTTCCTTGCTTGCTTGCAATTTCCTCATGCCAAGCCTTGTAGCGCCTTGCCCCATCTTCGATCCTTGGTTGCCCCATTTTGTGAGTGTTGCGCCTAGATTTCTTTTTGAGCCATGCCCGAAAAAGGTAGAAGGAGTTAACGTAGCGCTCTCTTCAATTGAGCCCTGGTGCTTTGTAGTTGAGCGCTCCGTTTTGATTGTCAACGTAGCGCCCTTGATCCCCTTGCTTGGCCTCTCCATACTAGTGTTCACTCTTTGAACGCTCCGCTTAAATAGAGAGCGCTACATCTCTTTATTGCTCCCTCAACCCTGCTTTCTTGATGCATCATTGGGTGCTCCATTGGGTCTTCGAGCACTGTCCCTTGCTCCTTTGGATGAACGCTACACTTTTAGTATCATGGGCCATGCTTTGGTTGAGCACGCTTTCATGGTTCTTTCTTTTCTTCTCCTTCAAGCAACGAAATAAACTTATCAAAGTATCACCAAATTCACAAGGTTTCTAAATCATTCACAAAATCAACTAATTTTAGCTTAAACCCTATGATTTTGTGTCATTTAAACAATGGTTGATTGATTTAACATAACCATAAAAATCTACTCTAAATCACTTACTTATAGTGCAAGAAAGCGTATAAAACCTAACCAAACAAGTGAAAAATGCTTGAAAATCTAGCATAAGATAACTTGTCATCACTTCCGAAGCCCAAATCCAGCTCACCTCTGATGCTATTTAACCCAAGGAATGAAGATGAGTCAACATACTTTTACCTCATATTTTAGTTTTCGTCTAGTTTTGAAGGGAAAGTTAGTTTTAGAGAGAGAAGCTCTCACTTCTCTCTAGAATTAGGATTAGGTTATATCTAGATTAGAATTTCTTAGATCTAGGTTAATTTCATGCTTAGATTTACTTTTCCCTTTGTAATTCTTCTTCTTCTACATCTCGTCTCTCTAGTTTAGCATTTAATTCCTGTAATTCTCTACTTTTATGTTGCTACACTTTTGTTTCTTCTATTTCTCTTTTAATGCAATTTATGATTCATGTTCCTTTATTGTTGAATTGCTTAATTCATTTTACTTTTCTTTTATGCCTTCTAAGTGTTTGATGAAATGCTTGGTTGGATTTTAGTGTAGATTTTTCCCTTCTTGGCCTAGGTAGAGTAATTAGTGACCCTTGAGTTATCTAAGGCATTTGTTGATTGATAATTAGAAGTTGTTAGTTTATTTGAATGCCTCTAAGGCTAGTCTTTTATCTAGATTAGGCTAGGACTTGAGTAATCAAATTAATCCATCCACTTGACTTTCCTCCATGGTTAGAGGTTAACTAAGTGGGAGCAACGGACAATTTGTTGTCACAATTGAGGAGGATAACTAGGATAGGACTTCTAATTCTCATTCCTTGCCAAGAGCTTTTCAAGTTGTTAGTTTATTTTCATTGCCATTTACTTTTCTTGTTCCGTATTCCAAAAACCCCAAACATACCTCATAACCAATAACAAGAACACTTTATCGCAATTCCTAGGGAGAACGACCCGAGGTTTAAATACTTCGGTTTATAATTTTAGGGGTTTGTACTTGTGACAAACAATCTTTTGTATTAAAGGATTATTTGTTGGTTTAGAAACTATACTTGCAATGAGAATTCATTTGTGAAATTCTATACCATCAAAAAATCATTCATCAAAATGGCGCCGTTGCCGGAGAATTGCAATGGTGTTATGTTATTGGTTATTGTATATAAGTGAATATTGTGAATAGCTTGATTTTTGGATTGCTTGTTAGTTTTTGCTAGTTTTAGGACTTTGTTTCATTACTTCTTATTAGCTTTTGTTTCTATTTTCTCTTTCCATTATGAATTCTCACATTGGCTATGATTTTGGTTCTAACTATGTTGTAGGGAATGAAAGCCTCAACGAGGATGTGTATCAAGGATGGGACAATCAAAGGTGGGAGGTGCCATATGCATATGATCAATCTTCATGGCAACAACCTCCACCAATGCACTATGAACTAGAGCCATTCTATGATGCATATCAATCCAATAGCTATGGTGAATCTCCTTGTGACTTTCAAGAACCACCACCATATGCCTATGAGCCATATCCTCAACATAACCCTTAACCACACTCACAAGCCTATTTTCACCAACCACCTTCATATGACCCTAATCTATATCCACCATTCCAACAACCACATGAGCCATATGAACTACATATGTAGCCACCACCATTCAAACATCAACAATTCTAAGAGCCACCCCCTCCATACTATTACCAAGATGAACCACCTCCAATGTATAAAAATTTTCAATCACAAGATGAATACTACTTTCAACCACAACCTCCCATGGAAGAGTATTCATGTCCATCGATCCAAGAGCCATACGATCCTAATCATGTTATCCAAGTGGAACAAGAGTCAAGGGATTGTCTCAAGGAAGCATTGGATCAATTTCAAGCAACCATGGAGCGTGTTGTGCAACAAGTGAAAAGAGTGGAAAGTATTGAACCACCACAACTCTACCAAGATGAACCACCTTCCTACTATGAACCCTTCCCCCAAGATAATGAACTCTCTAGTCCACCCCAACCACCAATGGATGACATCCTTGGTGTTCTTCTTCAAGGGCAAGAGGAGATGAAAAGGGATGTATAAAATTTCACGACCGCCTTGGACGAGGTAGTAAACCGGTTAGCATCCCAATGCTTGGGAACCCAAAGTACTCCCATGGCTACATGTGAAGAACCCAAGGAAGAGCATAGCATGAGAGAGAGATTGGGTGATGAGAAATATTGCTTTGTGTTAGAACAATTGAACGAATCTATAATTGTTGAAGACAAGAAAGAAGTAGTTGAAGACTTAGGAGATGCGGAACCTTCGTGGGAACATAGAATTGATGGAAACCCCTCCAAGAAGATTGCATTTGATGCTAAGGAGGAATGTGCACAACCTCCAAGGCATATCCCGTATGAAGACTTGGATGGGATAGAGCAAGAATCGAGTTCCCTTGGTGATGAAGATTAAGCATCAAGTCTTAGTGGTGAAGAATCCTTTGAACTTGAAGAACCTTCTATCGATGAGATAGAAAGTAATATGGAGGTAAATTTCTCTCACCTTCCCATTTATGATTTGAATAAGGGAAAAGGCTTAGATAGAATTGATGAACAAAGGATTGAAATTAAGAGATCTTGTGAAGAGGTAGAATTCCCTAGAAATGGAAGGACGGGGGTTGGTTACGCTTTGTCAAGACCCTTGGAATCGTCTTTGCCTAGGTTACCATCTAATCCTTCATTTGAGTGGGTGAAATTCATTACTATTAGCTTTATTATCCCACTTGAATATGGTTTACTTGAAACGGATGGCCAACTTAGGGAACTTTGTGGGATGAAGCGTAAGCGAAAAAAGTTTTATGGTTGGCGTTGCAAATCAAGGCTCATTAGGGTTGATGCATCAAACATGAAATATAAAGGTTGGAGTAGTGCTCAACTAGATGGGTCCAGGAGGATTGTTGGTCACTTTATTGAGAGTTCACCTTACTTGCCACCCAGATGGACTAATGATGATCAATTCAAGGATGGGTGTAAAAATAAGATATGGGATTCGAGAGTACATGAGGATCACCTTTGGGAGCTCATAGCTTGTGCAGAACTCCATCAAGGCTTGAAGATATTAAATTTGAAGAATGGAGCTTATTGGAGATTCAAGAATTGGTGGATGTTCAAAGATAGTGACAAACCGGATTCTCGCGCAGTCTAGAATTTTCACAAATAAGTTCTCGTTGCAAGTATAGCTTCTAGACCGACAAGAGATTCCTTTCGTACAAAAGTTTTGGTTGTCACTAAAGCAAACCAAATAAAATTGATAACCGAAGTATTTAAACCTTGGGTCGTCTCTCAAGAAATTGCAGGGAAGTATGATTTATTATTGGTTATGGAAAATTGTCTTTTTGGGTTTTTGAAATAGGGAACAAGGAAAATAAATTGGCAAGAAAGTAAATTAATTATCATGAAAACCCTTGCAAGGTATGAGAACTGGAAATCCCATCCTAGTTATCCTTATCAAGTGTGATGAGAATTGTTTATTGCTCCCACTTAGTTAACCCTTACTAAATAAAGGAAAGTCAAGTGGACTAATTAATGGGTTTCCTCAAGTCCTAGTCAACTCCTATGGAAAGACTAGCTTTAGAGGGATCCAAATCAATCAGCAAATTCCAATTTTCAATCAACAACTAAGTTTGATAACTCAAGTGTCACCAATTACTCAACTAAAAAAAGGGAAAAGAAATCTAAATTAAATGAAAAGCATCAATAACATAAATAGAAAAAACAATCATAAATCTGAAATACCTCAATTTATATTAAATAGAAAATCCAAATCTAACATGAAGAGTTCACAAACCAATTTGGCAACATAAGTAATTAACAAGAAAAATAGATAAATCAAAGCACTAGAATAAATAAAAGTAGAAGAGAAACTAAATTAAATGAACAATGAACCTGGAATTGAGAAGAAATCCTAAATCGTAAAACCTAAGAGAGAGGAGAGAGCCTCTCTCTCAAGAAAACTACATCTAAAATCTAAAATTGTGAATATTGAATGAATGATTGATTAATGATTTGATTCCCTCATTCTCCAGCCTCTATTCTGTGTTTCTGGGCTTGGATTTGGGACAAAAAGGAGTCCAAAAATCGCTGGGGGCAACTTCTGCAACTTTCTGCATGTGGCGTTTGTCACGCGTACACGTAGGTCACGTGTGTGTGTCATTCGGAGATTTTCCTTGTCACGCGTCCGCGTCAGTCATGCGTACGCGTCGCTCATGCTCTGCGCTAGGCACGCGTCCGTGTTATCCTTGCGCGCACGTCGCTACCATTTTCTTCAAAACTTCATTTTGCGCGTTCCTTCTACTTTTGCATGTTTCCTTTCTATCCTCTAAGCCATTCCTGCCCTATAAAGCCTGAAAATACTTAACACACAGATCACGGCATCGAATGGTAATAAAGGATAATTAAAATTAACATTTTTAAGGCCTAGGAAACATGTTTTCACATATATCACAGAATAAGAAAGGAATTGTAAAACCATGCAAATTATATGAATAAGTGAGTGAAGAATTGATAAAACCCACTCAAATTAGCACAAGATAAATCATAAAATAGTGGTTTATCAACCTCCCCACACTTAAACATTAGCATGTCCTCATGCTCAACTTAAGGGAAACTGAAAAAGAGTGAAGGTAGAATGGTGGAATCTATGCAATGCAATCTATCTAAATGCAAGCTACCTAAATGAATCATGTAATTCTAGTTACTATCCACCTAAATATATAAAGCTTACATGTGGTTAAATTGAGCTAAATTTTTCAAGGAATCACATATGCACAGTCAAGAGCTAAATCATATTAAAACACATTCATAGTTGTTTTGAGTTAATCAAAAGAGTTCACAAACTTGCAAGACAAGCAATGATTAAACATGGATATATGGAAACGAGCTATTGAACCCTCATTGGATTTGTATATACACTCTAATCACTCAGTGTTTGGGGTTAATCACTCTACTCTTCTCTAGTCATGCTTTCTAAAACTTTGTTCTTCATCTAATCAATCAACAAATATTTAATGTATACATGCAAACATCATGAGGTCTTTTCAAGGTTGTAATGGGGTTAAGGCAAGGGTGAGGACATATGTATGGCCTAGTGAGCTATAAATTGAATCCTTTATTAGTCTAAGATCTCACCTAACATATACATACTTCACACAATTCTAACATTAGGCCTAACTATCCAAATTTTCCACTTTTGTATCACATACTCATGTACCAAATCATTTTTTATTTTTTTTATTACATGTGCATTGATCTTTTACTAAAATTAACATATCAATGCAAATGGTATTTTAATTATTTTGGCCTTACATGAGCATGCACCCAAATTTCAAGTATTTTGTCAATTTAACACTTTCCTATCAACCCAAGTTCCCACGGTTCCCCATACTTAGTTAGTACATAATCTCTATCTTAAGCTAACCAAAGATCCAATTTGGGGTATTTAATTTGTTTTTCCGCTTAAGGCTAGTGATGTGGTAGAATACAGAATAAATGGGGATTAAAAGGCTCAAGGTGGCTAACAAGGGTGACTTAAAAGGATAGGCTATTTGGGATAAGTGAACAAAAACAAGTAATAGCCTCAATCATATGCAAGCATGTAAATACATTCTATATTGGACATATAGAATGGAACAAAGTAAAGTCTACAATTATAGTGAAGAAACACACAGGAATGAAAACTATGGTTAAATAATGTAACCATGCAATTAGGTTCAAAACTCACGGGTTGTGTGTTCTTTGGCTCAAAAATCATATATCAGTCATGTATGTCATGCAAGTTGGGATAAAGAGTTTCAACACTAATTAATGTGAATCCTTGAATGGCTTTTGTAAAGAAATAAATACATTATTTGAAAAATGTCGTCAATTTACCAACACTTATTACTATATATATATGTTAAGTAGATTATTGTGATTATGAAAATCTAAAAATTTCTAGTTTACTCTCAATTTTCAATTAAACCAAATTCTCATATACTAAAAAGGGATAAACTAAACTTAAAAATATCAATTTTTTTATATCACAACTAATAAGCTAAGAGTGCAAATCAAGCAAAATATCTGAGATATATACAGCCCAAAGTGCATAATGTAATAAAGTAGAAATAGACAAAAATACAGTAAAGGAAAATGTGCAAGTTCTGAAAGGAGAATAAGATAAAATAAAATAAAAATACAGAAAATAAAACAAAATAGGATGAAAAAGGGTCTGAAAGTAATTCACCAAAATAAAGTCCGCCAGAGATGGCGACTGCCCTACACTTATACAATAGCATCGTCCTCGATGCTCAATCAAGCTGGGTGTGAAGAGTCGTGACCTCCGGAGGGGTGTGCTGATGCTGTCTTTATGGGCTCTGACAGTGAAGGTTCCTGAGGCTCTGCCTGTATAGGGGCCTGTGGATCTGCCAGCTATGTCTGCAGAAACTCCTGGTGCTGGGGCTCTGCCTGCTGGGGCTCTGCCTTCTCATCCTCTGCTCGTGCATCCTCCTCATGCTCATTCGCCTCCTCCTCAGATGGCTCTGATGGTGTGTCAGGCTCGGAGGGGATGTCAGTGTGTCCTATCCTGATCTTTAGCTTTAGATGCTCGTAGAGTCACTTATTGCGATGCTCCATCCGATCCAGGCGCTCAAAGAGTCGGTGCACTAGGTGTTATATGGGCTGGGAAGCTGGTGAGGGTGCTGTAGGTGTGGGTGGTGCGGCAGGTGCTGAAGGGGCAGTAGAGGATGTGGCTGCGTCAACGGAGGCAGTAAGAGAGGGCAGTCTGTAGCCCAGAGCCTCGAACTTCCTGCCGTATGGGATGATTTTCTTGCAATCGGTGGCTTGTGGCTTTTCATCTTCAGGCTCCCAGGGTACCTCAACTCAGTGGCCTAACTGGGTAATCAGATATGGGAAAGGCAGAATGCCTCGCACATGAACCCTGGCCATGTACTGCCGGATGAATCAGGGAAGGTACACGTCCTTGCCTTCCATAATGCACCAGATAACAGTAATCATGGCAGCTGGCACCTCAGTCTCGTGAGTGCTCGGCATCACATAGTTGCTCAGAATTTGTTGCCATAGCCGAGCCTCATCATTCAGATAAATAATTTTTATGCCTTTTGGGTTCATTGTCGACTTACCCATAACCCATGGGACAGTTGGATCAATGGATATGGTTCGCTTTATTGCCTCCCAATCAAAATTCATAAATCTCATGGCTTCCTCAGCCTTTTGGTAACCATCTGGTTCATCTGACTTAGGTTGGAAATGGAGGATATCTTCAATGGCCTCCTCAGTGACTAAAATCTGCTTCCCTCTAAGCTGTACTGCATCCAGGGTCATCTTATAAAAGTTGCAGTAGAATTTCCTCACCCAGGATGCATTAACCTCAGTCAAATTCTTTTCCAGAAAGAACCAGCCTCTCTGTTTAATCTGCTTTGTAGTGTACTATTATAATTCATTGGGTATTTTGAGGGTCTTCTCCAGATACAAGTGCCTCTTAGTCGCAAAGACCTCATATTTCAGTTCACAATAGCGATTTGTAAACTTTATTGGATCAGTCGCAGGCACTAATTGATTAGCTTTTTCCTGCGGAGTGAAGTTTTTCTCACGCCAAGAATCATCATGTAGAATATCTGCGATAGCCATAGATGATTGGCCTCTTTTTCTTTTACCCGTAGTGGCCTTAGCCTTTCCCTTTTCTTTTGGGTCAAACATCCTGAAAAATAAAAAATTCAGGGTATAATTTATCAACTTAAAGCAAAAAAAATAGGAAGGCAAATAGATTCAAGCAATATAAGCATAGATGGGCAAAAGAGGAATAAAAGCCAAAGCATAAAGTGAGTCAGAAAGATATAGAATGTTAGACTGAATGCAAGATAAAATTCAAAGAATTCAATTAAAAATCACAACCCAAAAACTATGAGATGCAGAATGCTTGTTTGTCAGGAAACAACAATAAACATGCCTTGAAAGGGGTTGAAAGTAGTTAGTGTAAAACTAAGAGAGAAGTTAGAAAGTCAATGAAGTCAGCAGTTAGAAAAGGAAGTTAAAGTTAGTGGCATGGTATTGTAGTTCCTAGTTAACAAAAGTGCACAAGCTTGAAGAACAAGTAACTCACATTCAGGCAAACAATGCAGATTATTGATGATATTTTAGGTAAACAAAGCACAAAGAGAAGTAAAGTTCATCAACAATGCAGTGCAATGAAGGTGGGAACCAAATGGGATAGAAATGCTAGCCTAGTATCTCATGAAATGACTTTGGGGTAAGCCAAGTAAATTGCATTGTCAAAAGTGTCAAAGTCAAAGCATGAGTGAAAGTTAAATAAAACAGCTTTTCAGAAAAATTTGGGCAGCATTTCGGCAGGAAAAGGGACGTTCCCGGAAAATCAAACAGCAGAATAATGCAAGCAATAGCACTTTCAAAAAGGATTAGCAAGTAATAGAAATCCTAGAATAAGGAATAGCAAACTAGAAAGTATATGCAATAAGCAATTTTAGCCAATCCAAAACAGCAATAAGTAATGTAGCCAATCCAAAACAGCAATAAGCAGGTATATGCAATCAGCTTGGCCTTTAGCAATTTCAGAAAGCAAGCAATAGTTTAAGATATGGATGCAATGTAATAAGCTCACTGAATCAACAAGAAAAAATCAAATTGCAACAAGATTGTGAATGTTTATGAATTTATCTCAGCATTGGTAACAATCAATTAAGATCCGATGAAATAAAATAGTATCAAACAGTAATGGAACATCAGCGAATAGCAACATCAACAGCCAACCAATAGTGAAAAGCAGATAAATCAAACAGCATGTACGGAGCACTTATCAGAGCTAGAATCCTCTAACCACAACCTAGCTACCTAACCACTTAGAATCCACTACAAACATGCATATCTAACTAGTCTAAATTAAACATAATTGAAATATACAAACTGAGTAACTTGTACAGAAAAGAAATTGGGGTGCAGTAAAACCTGGGGGGGCGCAGTGATAGAAGTGGAAATGAAGAGGAGAGGGGGGTGTACGGCGGCGCTGGTGGTGGCAGTGCGGTGGCACTGTGGTAGTGGCGGTGCGTGGTGAGGCACGGGCTGGCGGAGTTGAGAAGGGCATAGGCAGGATAGGGAGAGGAAGAGAAGAAGGAGAGGGCGAGCGGGGGATGGTGGTATCAGGGTGGTGGTGGCCGACGATTCTATGGTGGCAAGGCGGCGGGTTTGGGGTTGGCGACGGGGTAGGGGGCGAAAGAGGGTGGTAGGGAGAGAAAATGAAGATAAAGGGGGGAAAGGGGAGAGTGAGGGTGGTGCGGCTAAGGGGCGGCGGTGGCGGTGGTTGCTCCGGTAAGAGGGTGGTGGTGGGCTGTGGTGGCTATGGAGGTTTGGAGGGAGAGAAAGTGGAGATGGAACATTGGGGGAGGGGGGAAGTGAGCATGCAAAGGCTAGGATTTTCGCGTCATGGGAGGTTAGTGAATTTAAATCATGGGTACGCGTGGGTCACGCGTGCGCGTGGATGAGGTAAAATTTGCAACGACGCGTAAGCATCATTGACGCGAACGTGTGAAGAGGGCTAGGTGGAGATGACGTGTACGCGTGAAGCACGCGTACGCGTCGACCAGAATCGTGCTAAACGCACGAATCCAGTGTTGTTTTGGCGCAACTCTCTGTTTCATTTGAGGGGGAAAAAATTGGCATGCCACGCGTGCGCGTCGCTCACGCCCACGCCCACGCGTGGTGTGATAAGGCGAAAGTGAAGTGTACGCATCATTGATGCGCGCGCATGGGCCAATTTGTGCTCATCGCACACCAGCCGCACGATTTCAGCCCAGCTTTCAGGGCGTTGGATGTTGACGCCGATTTAAAATCGACGCCCACGCGTGGCCAGCTTCCCATGGAGGTTTAGAGATCTAAAACGATCCCAAGCTCCCAAGATGATCCAAATATGAACAAAAGATATAAAATAAATCACTAAAAGTAGTTTTTATACTAAACTTGTAGCTAGGGTTACAGAAAATAAGTAATGATACAGAAATCTACTTCTGGGGCCCACTTGGTGTTTGCTTGGGCTGAGCATTGAAGCTTTCATGTGTAGAGACTTCTTTTGGAGTTAAACGCTAGGTTGTAACGTATTTCTGGCGTTTAACTCTGCTTTGCAACTTGTTTCTGGCATTTAACGCCATAATAGAGCAGAAAGCTGGCGTTGAACGCCAGTTTGCGTCGCCTAAACTCGGAAAAAGTATGGACTATTATATATTGCTGGAAAGCCCTGGATGTCTACTTTCCAACGCAATTGAGAGTGCGCCATTTGGGTTTCTGTGGCTCTAGAAAATCTATTTCGAGTGCAGGGAGGTCAGAATCTAACAGCATCTGCAGTCCTTCTTCAGCCTCTGAATCAGATTTTTGCTCAAGTCTTTCAATTTCAGTCAGAAAATACCTAAAATCACAGAAAAACACACAAACTCCTAGTAAAATCCAAAAATGTTATTTTTATTTGAAAACTAATAAAAATATATTAAAAACTAACTAAATCATACTAAAAACTATGTAAAAACAATACAAAAAAGCGTATAAATTATCCGCTCATCAGATTTTTAATTTGTTTACCATTAATTGCTGCTGAGTACTAAAAAGGATGTTATCTTAACATTATTATGTTTATAATCTTTGTTGGATTCTTTGATTGAGGTTATATTTTGCTACTTGGTTTTAAGTTCTTCATGCTTACCTCTTGAGAATACCAAGTGATGAGAATTGCCTTCGAGCTTGTAACTCTTCTTGAATTGCATGATTTGGCCACCATGTAATTGGAATCCTTTTCCTCGATTAGGCAAGTTCTTGATGGTTGATGTTGTGCATTTATCGTAATACGTTGTGTTTCATGATCATATGCATCCATATGTTTTTGGCTTGAAAACTTCCATGCTTTTTTATTGCTTGTTCGGTTATCTTGACCTACAAGTTTAGAGAATTTCAAGCACACTAGAATGAGTAAAGTGCATGCTTCTTTTGTGACAAAGCTTTTTATGCTAATGTGTGTTCTAAAAGGTGCCTAATTTAGAATTCACATACCTAATCTTTCTTAATGTCACACTAATTCACTCACTCAATTCTAGTAATTAGTACCTCACTCCAACAATGTATGCTTCCTTGCTTTTGTATTTTCTTATCTATGGTGTTATTTTTGTTTTTCATGAATGATACACCACAAGCAAAAACGGAAGTAGAGAAAGAACACGCAGCAACCGGTTGACCTACCAGCTGAAGGTGGCAATCCAGAGAGTCGCCGTACCCCCTTGCTCATCTTTGAATGCACCGAGGACGGTGCAAACTTTTTTAAGTGCGGGGAGGTCGTCCGACTGTTCGGCGTTTTGGGTGACAAATTTCTAATCCCAACACTTTTGCATTTCATTCTTAGGTCTTTTAGGATTTTACTTACATTTTCTTATTTTTGCATATGTATACAGAATAAGCTTAGTCAAAATAATGAAATTTTTCAAGATTTCTATCTATAGGGCTCCAATTGATTTGAGTAAAAACCTTTCATAGAACTTTCTTGAATTATATGTATATTATGGAACATGGTTTTTGAGCTAAGAACACACAACCTAGTGAGTTTTGAGCCTAATGGTGTGGTTACATCTTATAACCACTTGTTTTTTTCTTTCTTGTGTGCAATTGTTCTCTTCCTATGATTGTGATCCTTGATTTGCTTAACTTTTTATGTCCATTATTTTGTGTATTCATGCATTTATATGATTGAGGCCATTGTTTCATTAGCTCACTTACCCAAATACCCTACCTTTTACTCTCCATTGTAACCAATTTTGAGCCTATGCTAAACCCAATTGTTCCTTATTTAGCACATTACAAGCCTAAAGTGAAAAACAATAAAAGTCCCTTGTTTGGATCTTTGATTGGCTTAGGCTAGTGAGAGTGTTCATTATTCAAGTTTGGGGAGATTTGGGAACTTTGGGATAAAAGGGTGCTTTGTATTTTTTATATATTTGGGAATTGGGTGCATGCTCATGTATTAATAAAATGTTAGACCTTATGCATTGGTGCCCTTGAAAGGAAATTGATGGAAATAAAAGAAAAAGAAAAGAAAAAAAAAGACAAAAATAAAAAAAATATGGAAAAGAAAAAAAAAATTTACATAGAAAAGGAAGGAAAAGAAAAGAAGGAAAGAAAAGTAATAAAAAGGGGACAAAATGCCCCAAAGTAAAGTCCAATAAGAATCAACGCATAAGTGTTGTGAAGTGAAAAGAAAAGAATGCATGAGTATGTGAAAAAGTGAAAATGGGTAGTTAGGTTAGTTTTGAATTGTATAGGATGTCATAGGTTAGGTGGGAAAGTTTAAGTTGATCAAATATTCAAATTTCAAGCTCACTTGACCAAATATGCATCTTACCTTGACCCTAGCCCCATTACAACCAATGAAAAGACCTCATGATACTTGCATGCATGCATGGAATAAATGTTGATTGTTAGAAGAAAAACAAATCTTAGAAAGCATGATTAGGGGAGAATTGAGTGAATCAACCCTAAACACTTGAGCGAATAGAGTGCAAACACATCCAGTGAGGGTTTGATGCTCAATTACATGTTTTCACCTATGATCATCTCTTCTTGCAAGTTTATAAAAATATTTAATAACTCACTTCAATTGTGGATTAGATGTGCTAGTCCTTGGCCCTTGTGCATATATGCTTCTTGGGAATTGATTTATTTTCACCAAGTAGTTGCATTCATATAGATAGTGCATATAGTTTAGGTTGCATAAGTTTATTTACACTGAATAAATGTTGATACCTTTTATTCTCTCTTGGTTTAAGCATGAGGACATGCTTGGTTTAAGTGTGGGGAGATTTGATGCACCATTATTTGGTGGTGCATCCAATGCTGAATTTAGGGGATTTTATCACCCTTTTCCCACATTTATCCACTAGAATAGCATGGTTTCATGATTGTATCCTAATTTGTGCTTAAGTGTGAAAACATGTTTTTTAGGCCCTTAATTATCAATTTTGATTCACCTTTGATTCCACTAGATGCCTTGATATGTGTGTTAAGTGATTTCAGGTTGAAAAGGCTAGGAATGGATCAAAGGGATGGAGAGCAAAAGCATGCAAATGGAGAACTCATGAAGAAACAAGGATTTAGGATGTTGAGACCCACGCGCACGCGTGGATTGTGACGTCGCATGGCGACGCGTACGCGCACATGATGCGTACGCGTGGATGAAAAATTGTCAAGCGACGCGTACGCGTCGGTGTCCGCACGTGACTCACTTAAAGGTAAAATGCTGGGGGCGAATTCTGGGCTTCCCAGGCTCAAATCCAACTCACCTCTGATGCTATTTAACCCAAGGAATGAAGAGGAGTCAACATACTTTTACCTCATATTTTAGTTTTAGTCTAGTTTTGGAGGGAAAGTTAGTTTTAGATAGAGAAGCTCTCACTTCTCTCTAGAATTAGGATTAGGTTATATCTAGATTAGAATATCTTAGATCTAGGTTAATTTCATGCTTAGATTTACTTTTCTCTTTGTAATTCTTCTTCTACATCTCCTCTCTCTAGTTTAGCATTTAATTCCTGTAATTCTCTACTTTTATGTTGCTACACTTTTGTTTCTTCTATTTCTCTTTTAATGCAATTTATGATTCATGTTCCTTTATTGTTGAATTGCTTAATTCATTTTACTTTTCTTTTATGCCTTCTAAGTATTTGATGAAATGCTTGGTTGGATTTTAGTGTAGATTTTTCCCCTCTTGGCCTAGGTAGAGTAATTAGTGACTCTTGAGTTATCTAAGGCCTTTGTTGATTGATAATTAGAAGTTGCTAGTTAATTTGAATGCCTCTAAAGCTAGTCTTTCATCTATATTAGGCTAGGACTTGAGGAATGAAATTAATCCATCCACTTGAATTTCCTCCATGGTTAGAGGTTAACTAAGTGGGAGCAATGGACAATTTATTGTCACAATTGAGGAGGATAACTAGGATAGGACTTCTAATTCTCATTCCTTGCTAAGAGCTTTTCAAGTTGTTAGTTTATTTTCACTGCCATTTACTTTTCTTGTTCCTTATTCCAAAAACCCGAAACATACCTCATAACCAATAACAAGAACACTTTATCGCAATTCCTAGGGAGAACAACCCGAGGTTTAAATACTTCGATTTATAATTTTAGGGGTTTCTACTTGTGACAAACAATCTTTTGTATGAAAGGATTATTTGTTGGTTTAGAAACTATACTTGCAACGAGAATTCATTTGTGAAATTGTATATCATCAAAAAATCATTCATCAGTTAGTTTAATTTTTGTTTAATTTTTTTTATAATAAGTGTTGGATTATTAATTTTCTTTACTATCTCTTGCTGCTGATTATTGATGCAATGTTAGTTTAACATCATTGTTGTTAATTTTCATTGTTGGACTCCCTTGTTGAGGTTACAATTCATTACTTGGTTTTGAATTTTTCATGCTTAACGTTTGTGAATACTAAGTGAATGACGTTGTCGTCAAGCCTTTTAAATATTTTTGAATTGTATGATTTGGCCACCATGTGATTTGAACCCTTTTCCTTCATTAGGTAATTTCTTGATGGATGATGTGCATTTATCTCAATGCATGGTGCTTCTTGATCATATGCATCCATATGTTTTTGGCTTGAATGCTTTCATGCTTCTTTATTGCTTATTTGATTTTCTTAACCTACGAGTTAAGAGCATCTCAAGCACACTTGAATGAGTGAAGTGCATGTTTCTTTTCGTGTAATTGTGACATAGCTTTTTAGGATAGTATGTGTGTTCTAAAAGGCACCTAATTTAGAACTCGCACACTTACTTTTATCCATGTCGCATATTGGGTCACTCACTCCATTCTAGTGATTATTATCTCATTCCAACAATAACTTACTATCCTGGCTTCTATTTTCAGGATGAGTTATTATAAGCTAAAATGGAAGCGAGAGAAAGAACATACACTAGCCAGTTGACCTATCAGCTGAAGGTACCAACTCGGCAAGTCGCTGTACCCCCTTGCTCATCTTTGAATGCACCGAGGACGGTGCAAACTTTTAAGTGTGGGGAGGTCGTCCAACCGAATCGGCATTTTTGGGTGACAAATTTCTAATCCCAACACTTTTGTATTTCATTTTTAGGTCTTTTAGGATTTTTTTTTTAGTTGTATTTTCTTATTTTTGCATATATATACTTAATAATCTTAGTCAAAATATAGAAATTTTTCAAGAATTTATCTATAGGGCACCTCAATTAATTTGACTCAAAACTTTTCATTGAACTTGCTTGAATTATATCTTGTGGGCCATGTTTTTTAGCTAAAAACACAAGTTTGCGAGTTTTGAGCCTAATTGTGTGGTTACATCTTATAACTACTTATCTTCCTTCTTGTGTGCATTATTCTCTTTCTATGATTATAATCCTTGATTTGTTTGATTCTTCATGTCCATTATTTTGTATAGACATGCATTTATATGATTGAGGCCATCAATTCATTTAGCTAACTTACCCAAATAGCCTTACCTTTTATCTTCCATTGTTAGCCAATTTGAGCCTACGATTAACCCACTTATTCTTAATTTTAGCACATTACAAGCCTTGAAGCGAAAAAAAATAAATGTCCTTTATTTGGATCTTTGATTAGCTTAGGCTAGTGAGTGTGTATCATTCAAGTGTGGGGAAACTTGGGACATTGGTTGAGAAAATGTGTATTTTGTAATTTTGTATTTCTATTGAAAACATTGGGAATTGGATACACACTCATGTGTTAATTAAATGTAAAACCATATGCATTAATGCTTTTGTATATGCTATATTGCGAAAAAGAAAAAAATATATATACACAAAATAAAGAAAAAAATATATGCCAAAAGAAAAAGAATAGAAAAAGAAAGAAAAAGAAAAAGAAAGAAATAAAAAGGGGACTGATAAACCCATATTTCATGAGTTATTTTGTGCTTAGTTTGAATGATTTATTCAATCCTTCACCCACTTATTCATAGTAATTGCATGGTTTTACTTTCCCTTCCTTATTATGTGATGTACGTGAAAAATATGTTTCCTAAACTTTAAAATTAATTATTTTAATTACCTTTATTTCCAATCGATGCCGTGATTAGTGTGTTGAGTAGTTTCAGATTTTCTAAGACAGAATGATTTAAAGGATGGAAAAGGAAACGTACAAAAATGGAAGGAAAGTGCGAAATGGAGTTTTGAAGAAACTGGCATCCACGCGATCACATGGATGATGCAATCGCGTGCCAGGAGCGAAGAAGCAGCGACGCGGCCGCATGACTGACGCGGCCGCGCGACTTGAGCATAGCGCGTTCGATGCGGGCGCGTGACTGACGCAACTGCGCCACAAGGAAAACTCCAGATGACGCGACCGCGTGACCCACGCGGACGCGTGACAGAGGCCACGTATCAGAATTTACAGAATACGCCCCAGCGATTTCTGAAGCCCTTTTGGCCCAGATCCAGGTACAGAACACACAGACTAGAGGCTATAAAGTGGAGGAATGTATCCATTCAAAGGAGAGCTCGTATTTTTACTACTTTCCATGATTTAGATTTAGTTTGAGAGAGGTTCTCTCCTCTCTCTCTTAGGATTAGGATTTAGGACTTCTCTTAGTTTTTAAGAGTGACTCTCGATCCAGGTTTAATATTTACTTTAATTTATGTTTCTATGCTACTTTTACTTTAATGCTTTTATTCGTATCTACAGATGTTGCCGAATTGGCTTATGAATTATTCCATGTTACATATTATTATTTGAATTAATGATTATTTGAGGTATTTCAGTTTATTATTGTTCTCTTTAATTTAAGTTATTATTGCTTCCCATCTAAGGACATTTTTCTTCCAACAATTTTACTTTTTCCCTTTTTGGTCTTGGTTAAGAAATCAGTAACTCAACATTATTAAACTCAGCATAATTGATAATCGTTATCTTGATAATTGAACTGAACATCAATAATCCCAACTTTTTCTTATGAAATAAATAGGATTCGAAGGTGAAACTAATTAGTCTCTTGACTTTCCTTTACTTTAGTAAAGGTTAACTAAGCGGAATTAAGATTCAACTTTCACTATTGTTGGGAGGAATAACTAAGTTGGACTTCCAATTTCTCTTACCTTGCCAAAAGTTTGCTTTACAGTATTTATTTATTTTAATTGTCATTTAAATTATTTGTCATATCTACTCTTCACTCTCAACCCCGATTTTACAACCTCCATAACCAATAATAAGAACATACTTCCCTGCAGTTCCTTGAGAAGACGACCCGAGGCTTAAATACTCGGTTATCAATTTTAAAAGGGGTTTGTTACTTGTGACAACCAAAACGTTTGCACGAAGGGATTTTTGTTGGTTTAGAGACTATATCTACAACGCGACTGTTTTTATGAAATTCTTTACTGGCAAAAATCCCAACGTCAAAATGGCGCCATTACCGGGGAACTGCTAACGTGTGCCTTATTATTGGTTATTATAAATATTTTTCTTTCACTTGTTTATTTATTTCTATTTTTCCTTTATATTTTTCATTTGCTACCATGAATTCTCACCCCTCTCGCTTTGAGTTTGGTTCTAACTTTGTTGAAGAAAATAGAAGTTACAGCAGGAATATCCATCAAGGTCAGACCAATCAAGGATGGATGGAGCCAAGAGGATCTAATCAACCCTTTAGGCAGCAACACCCTCCGAGATATCCTGGACAAAGACCATTCTACCATGCATACCCAGCTGAAAGATATGGTGGACAACCTAGTAACTACCAACAAGCCCCACCCCGTGCATATTAACCATCATTTCAACATAACCTCGAACCACCACACTCACAAGCTTCTTTTCACCATTCGCCACCATATGATCCTTCCTTACCCCAGTACAAATCCAATCACTCCCAATCACCGCCACTTTCCTATGTATCATGTCCAAGTCTGGCAACCCGAGAAGCAGAGGTTCGCCTAAAGGAAACAGTAAATAAACTTCAAACAACCATTCGACAACTGGAGCAAGCAGTAATTCAATGGGTTTCTAGGCGCTCAAATACACAAGGATCAGCCACAGCCCCATGTGAACAGTCTAACGATGAGCGTAGCATGAAGGAGATACCAGAAACTCCAGTGGACAAGACAAAGCATGAATTTGTACTAGAACAAGAAGAAGAAGCTGTCATTGTTCAAGAAGAAGAGTTGGTTGAAGATCAAGGAGATGCTGAACCTCCATGGGAATCCAGAATTGAGGAGAACTCCGTCAGGGACGCTACAGTTGATGCTAAGGAGGATATTGTACAATCTCCAAGGAAAGTTGTTTATGAAGAATCAGATGGAATAACCCAGGACACAAATTCACTTGATGATGATAGTCACAAGTCAAATTCTCTTAGTAATGAACTGGCATCCGCAAGTGAATTCTCTGAGGTCGAAGAATCTTCCCCAAGTGAATATGAAGACGATGCGGAGGTAGATTTCTCTCAACCTCCAATCTACGACTCAAGTGATGAGGAAGACATAGAAGACTTTGACCAGGACATAAATACAATTGTAGAGCCTTGCAAAGAAGTGGAGGAATTCACAGAAGAGCACAAGGGAGTAGAACTTACAGAACCACCGAAAACACCTATCCCAAGGCCATTACCACCTAATACAAGCTTCAAGTGGGTACAATCCTTAACCTATAACTTTACTTATTCACTTGAATATGGTTTGCATGAAACAGATGGCCAGCTTAGAGCTCTTTGCGGCTTTAAGAGTAAGAGGAAAATGGCTCGTACTCAGAGCTGGTGCACAAGGTTCAATAAGGTTCCACGCTTCACCTCGAAGTACATGGATTGCTATCATGCTCAATTGCATGGATCACAGAGAATGTTTGGTCACCATGGTGAGATTCTACTTTTTAAACCGCCCAAAGCTTGGGATCCTGGAATCTATTCTGACATTCGTCACCCCGGGAGCCTGAAAATTTGTCTGAAGCTGCTCAGAAGCTTTACATGCCTAGTGTGGGACCCCGGAGGCTATTGTTATTCCAAGCACTGGTGGAAATTTTTGGATGAATTTAAACATAAGCCGCCATAGCAGGAAGCTCCTCCAATGTCCAACTTAAGGAATTTAACTAAAAGTGCTAGGTGGGAGACAACCCACCATGGTATTGTCGCTTCTTTTTCAATTTAATTCTTGTTAATTGCTTTCATTTTTTATTTTCTTTTCATTTTACTTTATTGAACCTAGAATCATGCATAGCATTCATATTAATCATTGCATTCTGCATTTATCTTACATATAAAAAAAAGGGGATGCACGACGCGACCGCATGCCCCATGCGATCGCGTCATATTGCGAAAACACTATCCACACGACCGCTTCACCCACGCGGCCGCGTGCCCTGGAGATAGGCGTCAAGATCCAATGTCCAGAAAGTTAGGCTGGAATCGTGCGGCCCTTGTGCGTTTTGCACAAATTGGCCCACGCGATCGCATGCCCCATGCGATCGCGTCACTTGCACAAAAATAATCCGACGCGACCGCGTGAGCGACGCGATCGCGTCTCATGGATTGCACAACACACTAGAAGGAGACATAGAGTTGTGCCGAAACGACGCTAGAGTCGTGCGTCTAGCACAAATTCCAGCGACGCGATCGCGCGACCCACGCGATCGCATCATCCCCTCTCCTACCCCTCTCACGCGATCGTGCGACCTACGCGATCGCGTCACCCCCGTTTTCACCCCACCCACGCGACCGCGTGCCCCACGCGGCCGCGTGGATTTCAAAATATAGCCCCCCAGATCACGCGAACCCTATTATCGCGCCGCCCCCCTGAACCCCCTCCCTATCTCTCTCCCCAACCCTCAACCACCACCACCCAGCCACCATTACCGCTGCACCAACCACCGCCGGGAACCGCCGACCACCCACCGCCGCCGTCCACCCCCAGCCGCAACCAACCCCCTCTTCTTTCTTCCTATTTCTTCTTCCTCCCTCCTCCCCCGCCACTGCCCCCCCCTCTGCGCCACCACAAGCTGCCGCCACCATCCAACCACAACCCCCGTTCAACCAGCAACACCACCCCTTTTCCCCCTCCCTTTCCCTACCCCCATCACTCTCTCCTTTCCCCTGCCGAACAGCCGCGCCACCGTGCCCACCACCGCCAGCCACCGCGCCAACCACCGGATGCCACCATCACCACCACCCAATCACCTTCCTGCCTACTCTCCTTATTCCGCCTTCCAGGTTCTACAACACGTAATCCCTTTTATCCGTTCGTAGTTCTTCTTATTTTTTTCCGTTTCTGTTCATAATTAGGATAGATAGTCTTGCATGTTGTAGTAGATTTTAGGTTGTTAGGTAGATTAGGCTGTGGTTAGTGGCTCTAGGTCTGTTTATTTGCACTGTTCTTGCTTCTGTTTTATCATATTTACAAATCTGCTGTTGCTGTAATCTTGTTCATATGCTGTATTTCTTGTATATTGCTGCTCTTTACATTGAATTTTCATGTTTATATTATATATATGTACCTACAGCTTGACTTTTTAATTCATATGAACTGCTTTGATTGCTGTTTATTTTCCAGGATAATCCAATTTTAGCCGGAATGCTACCCAAATTTCTATAAAAATGTTTTCATTCATATTTCAGTTTGGCAATTTGAACTCTGTTTTCCACTGCTTTAACCAAGCCATTTCATAATTGCCAGGTCATGCTTTCTTATCCTTTTGATTTCCTAGTTTATAAACTGCATTTGTGATGTTTTGATTCCAATTTTTGCTTTCTTTATATCTATTTGAATCAGCATCTACTTGTTTTTCTTGTTTGGTTATGAGTCATTATAGTTCCTACCTGTGAATCCTTGTTACACAGAATATTTTCTTTATGCCACTTACCTTAACCCACTTTTTACTGACTCACCAATTTTAATTTACTGACTTCTTTTTCAAATTCTCACCATACTAACCTTTTAAAATATCTTTTCTGATTTTTCACTTTCTTCTAACTTTCTAACCATGGCATAATGACAATTTTTCTATTTAACTTGAATTCTGATACATTTTGGATTGTAACTTCTTCCTTTCAAACTTTTAAACTACTATACAATCCTTAATGCACATTTACTTAACTCATTTACCTCATTTAAATTCTCCCATGCCACTTTGTGTTTTCTTTGCCTATATGCCTACTTGCTTTCCTATTTTTATATATCCTGGTTTTCCATTTTTCAAGATGTCTGCCTCACAGAGGAAAGGAAAGGGCAAAGCTACTGGCAAGCGCAAAAGAGGAGATTCATCCCAGTCCATCATTGACCTAATGCATGATTCCTCATGGCGGGAGAAGAACTTTACACAGCAGGAAAAAGCTGACCAGCTGCTCCCTGCAAATGATTCAATAAAATTTGCAAATTGATACTGTGAGCTGAAGTATCTTGCATTTGCAAACTCCAAGAATTTATACCTGGAGAGAACTCTGAGGATTCCAGAAGTACTCCAGCAGTACACCACTGAGCAAATCAAGTAAAGAGGCTGGTTTTTTCTGGAGAGAGCACTGACAGAGGTCAATGCATCTTGGGTCTGAGAATTCTACTGCAACTACTACGTCACCACCCTCGATGCAGTGAACCTGAAAGGAAAGTAGATTCTGGTTACTGAGGAGGCCATAGAGGACATTCTCCGGCTCCCAGCCAAGTCCGATCAGCCTGATGGTTATAAAAAGGCTGAAGAGGACATGCGCCTGATGCGGTTTGATTGGGATGCTGTAAAGGCACGGATAACTCTCGAGCCGACGGTTCCTTGGGAGATGGGTCAGAACACCACCATGCCTAGAGGGATCAAGAGGGCGTACTTAAATGATGAGGCTCGGTTATGGCACCAGATCTTGAGCAACTATGTGATGCCGAGTACTCATGAGACGGAGATCCCAGCTGCTATGATTACCCTCCTATGGTGTGTGATGGAGGGTAAGGACCTTTATCTACCACGCTTTATCCGGCATTATATGGCCAGAATCCATGTTCGAGGCACCCTCCCTTTTCCGTATCTGGTTACACAGCTAGGCCGTCGAGCTGACGTGCCATGGGAGGATGCCGATGAGAGACCACCAGCGGCGGACTGCAGGAAGATCATTCCTCACAGCAGGAACTTCCTAGCTTTGGGCTACAGACCACCGCCCTTCACTGCTACTGATGAGACAGCCCCACCGTCTGCTAGACCCTCTTCATCCACGGCTGCCCCTGCTGCCCCTGCTGCCCCTGATGCCACCACTACACCTCCACCTGCCTCTGAGCCCGTATACCGCCTCGTGCACCGCCTATTCCAATAGCTTGATCAGATGGAGTGTCATAACCGGCGCCGGTATGAGAGATTGGAGCGTCGCAACCAGCGACGCTATTCGCATCTGAAGCTGATGATCCGACAGGGTGGTGACATCCCCTCCGAGCCCGACACACCATTAGAGCCATCAGAGGAGGAGGAGGATGAGCACGAGGAGGAGACTCACTTCCAAGAGGAGACCCATCAGCAGGCACACACAGAGCAGGCTGCACCACATCAGGAGGTTATGCATCAGATCGAGGCTGCAGATCCAGAGATCCCAATCCAGTCAGCACCACCTCTGCAGCAGCCAGACGTTCAGCCTACCACCACCACAAAGCCTCCAGCTACCATTCCTACCAGTGATGACACCCCTTCACACCCGGCTTGACTGAGCATCAGGGACGATGATTCATTTTAAGTGTGGGGAGGTCGCCATCTCTGGCGTTTTATTTTGGTGAACCACTACATCTCTTTTTTTCTTTTATTTTGGATTTTTTCTGTATTTTTCTTTTTACTGTTGTTTTCTGAGTACTTATACATTGCTGCTTTTATGTATTTTTACTCTATTTCTGTATTTTGCATTTTTAGTTCATATTTTTAGTTATTTAGTATTTTTGTATTTAGTATTTTGCATTTTTAGTTCATATTTTTACTTATACATTTCTGTATTTTTGTATTTTGAACATAACAGATTTAAATCCATAAACCTTGTGTATATAGCATTACATCATATAGTTAAGTTGACAACATTTCATCAAGGAGGAACATTAAAACTTTAAAGGCTACCCTAAATAATTTTTTTATGAGAATAATGGGAATTTTTAACTAAACCTGCACAATATATATGAATGATATATGATGCTTGAGTTAGAGAACACACAGCCTGTGAGTCTTGAGCTTAATTGTATGGTTGCATTCAAACCATAATTTTATTCCTGTGTGTTTCACTTCTTTTTATTCTGATGTTCTTTACTTTGCTTTAATCTATATGTCCAATTATAGAATATAGAATATAGAATATAGATACATACCAAAAGAATGATTGAGGCTATCATTTGATTTTAGCTCACTTACCCCAAAATAACCTACCTTTCACATCACCCTTGTTAGCCCCCTTGAGTCTTTAAAATCCCTTTTATTCTATTTAGCCACACTACTAGCCTTAAGTAGAAAAACAAAATAAAATCCCAAGTTGAATCCTTGGTTAGCTTAAGATAGAAAATTATGAATAGATTAAAATGTGGGAAACCTATTGGGAACATGGATGATAGAAACAAAAGGAAGAAAAGTTAAAAGAAATAAAATAAAATTTGGGAAGCATGATCATGAGAAATCAAAGTGAGTCAATTACCATGTGCAATAAAAAAAAAGTTACTTTTTAGCATTTAATAAAAGGGGATACAAAAGAATTCCCCAATGCAAAATAAAATCAATGCACATGGGATAAAAATAAAATTGAAACATGAGCATGTAACAACAAATGGGATAATATGGGAAAATTGGTAAAGAAGTTTGTTCTACTAAATATGTATGTTAGGTGAGATCTTAGTCTAATTAAGGATTCACTTATCAGCTCACTTAACCTTATACATATATCCTTACCTTTACCTTGCCCCATTACAACCTTAATTAAAGACTTCATGACTTTTGGTATGACTGTACTCTATAATTGTTGATTGGTTAGATGAAGAACAAAGTTATAGAAAGTAAGAATAAAAAGAAAAGTAGAGTGAAGAAACCCAATAAACACTGAGTGACTAGAGGGTAAACACAAAATCCAGTGAGGGTTCAATAACTCATCAACATATATTTGTGCTTAATTTACTAATTGTTTTACAAGTTTGTACAATATTTTTATTTCCCATGTCATTTGCTAAAATGCTTTATTATTTAAGGGTTGGCTATATATATATATGACTCCTTGAGAATGTGAATTAATTTGACTACATGTAAGCTTTATATATGAGTGGATAAATTGGAATTGCATGACTCATTTAGGTAGACGCATTTAGAATAGGTTGCATTGCATAACATTCCACCACTTTAACCTTGCCTTATTCTTTACCTTGGATTTAGCATGAGGACATGCTATTGTTTAAGTGTGGAAAGGTTGATAAACCCATATTTCATGAGTTATTTTGTGCTTAGTTTGAATGATGTATTCAATCCTTCACCCACTTATTCATAGTAATTGCATGGTTTTACTTTTCCTTCCTTATTATGTGATGTACGTGAAAAATATGTTTCCTAAGCTTTAAAATTAATTATTTTAATTACCTTTATTTCCATTGGATGCCGTGATTAGTGTGTTGAGTAGTTTCAGATTTTCTAAGACAGAATGACTTAAAGGATGGAAAAGGAAACGTACAAAAATGGAAGGAAAGTGCGAAACGGAGTTTTGAAGAAACTGGCATCCACGCGATTGCATGGATGACAGGATCGCATGCCAGGAACGAAGAAGCAGCGACGCGGCTGCATGATTGACGCGGCCGCGCGACTTGAGCATAGCGCATTCGATGCGGACGCGTGACTGACGCGACCGCGCCACAAGGAAAACTCCAGATGACGCGACCGCGTGACCCACGCAGACGCGTGACAGAGGCCACGTATCAGAATTTATAGAATATGCCCCCAGCGATTTCTGAAGCCCTTTTGGCCCAGATCCAGGTACAGAACACACAGACTAGAGGCTATAAAGTGGAGGAATGCATTCATTCAAAGAGAGCTCGTATTTTTACTACTTTCCATGATTTATATTTAGTTTGAGAGAGGTTTTCTCCTCTCTCTCTTAGGATTAAGATTTAGGACTTCTCTTAGTTTTTAAGAGTGACTCTCGATCCAGGTTTAATATTTACTTTAATTTATGTTTCTATGCTACTTTTACTTTAATGCTTTTATTCGTATCTACAGATGTTGCCCAATTGGCTTGTGAATTATTCCATGTTATAGATTATTATTTGAATTAATGATTATTTGAGGTATTTCAGTTTATTATTGTTCTCTTTAATTTAAGTTATTATTGCTTCCCATCTAAGGACATTTTTCTTCCAACAATTTTACTTTTTCCCTTTTTGGTCTTGGTTAAGAAATCAGTAACTCAACATTATTAAACTCAGCATAATTGATAATCGTTATCTTGCTAATTGAATTGAACTTCAATAATCCAAACTTTTTCTTAGGAAATAAATAGGATTTGAAGGTCAAACTAATTAGTCCCTTGACTTTCCTTTACTTTAGTAAAGGTTAACTAAGCGGAATTAAGATTCAACTTTCACTATTGTTGGGAGGAATAACTAAGTTGGACTTCCAATTTCTCTTACCTTGCCAAAAGTTTGCTTTACAGTATTTATTTATTTTAATTGCCATTTAAATAATTTTTCATATCTACTCTTCACTCTCAACCCCGATTTTACAACCTCCATAACCAATAATAAGAACATACTTCCCTACAGTTCCTTGAGAAGACGACCCGAGGTTTAAATACTCGGTTATCAATTTTAAAAGGGGTTTGTTACTTGTGACAACCAAAATGTTTGCACGAAGGGATTTTTGTTGGTTTAGAGACTATATCTACAACGCGACTATTTTTATGAAATTCTTTACTGGCGAAAATCCCAACGTCAGGGACAAAATGCCCCAAAGTGAAGTTCAATAAAATCAATGCATATGAGTTGTAATAAAAAAGAGAATGCATGAGTGTACGGAAAAGTGAATAATGGGTAGTTAGGTTTATTTAGAAATTGTATAGGTTTCTATATAGGTTAGGTGGGAGGCTTAAGTTAATCAAAGATTCAAATCTCAAGCTCACTCGACCTTATGCATCCCTACCTTGACCCTAGCCCCATTACAACCTTGTGAAAAGACCTCATGATATTTGTATGCATGCATAAAATAATTGTTGATTGTTAGATGAAAAACAAATATTGGAAAGCATGATTAGAGGAGAATTGAGTGGATCGACCTTATACACTTGAGCGAATAAAGCGTATACAAATCCGATGAGGGTTTGATTGCTCAACTACATGTTTGCACCTATAATCATCTCTTTTCTAGCATGTTTGTAAAATCTTTAATAACTCAATTCGATTGTGGTTTAGCTTGGTTGTTCATACCTCTAGCCCTTGTGCTTGTATTGGTTTTCTTGGGAATTGATTTATTTTGACCAAGCAACTGCATTCATTTAGTTAGTTTACATTGAATAGATGTTGATACCCTTTGTCTTTTTCTTGATTTAGCATGAGGACATGCTATGGTTTAAGTTTGGGAAGATTTGATGCACCACTATTTCGTGGTGCATTCTATGCTGAATTTAGGGGATTTTATCACCCTTTTCTCATACTTATTCACTAAAATAGCATGGTTTTGTATATTCTCCCTAATTTGTGCTTAAGAGTGAAAACATGCTTTTTAGGCCTTAATTGGTTAATTTTAATTCACCTTTGATTCCACTAGATGCCTTGATGTGCGTGTTAGTGATTTTAGGTTAAAAAGGCTAGCAATGGATCAAAGGAATGAAGAGAAAAGCATGCAAAGTGGAGAAATCATGGGAAATCAAGGATTCGGGATGCATTCATCGACGCACACGTGTGAAAATATGGAGTCGCATGGCAACCCATACGCGTACCTGACGCGTACGCGT
The DNA here is from genome assembly GCF_059453495.1 of Arachis ipaensis. Taxonomy (NCBI): domain Eukaryota; kingdom Viridiplantae; phylum Streptophyta; class Magnoliopsida; order Fabales; family Fabaceae; genus Arachis; species Arachis ipaensis. The sequence continues at coordinate 88,609,634 of NC_142440.1, read as the reverse complement.
GGAAAGCAAAATTGTCAAGCGACGCGTACGCGTGACCCACGCGTACGCGTCGATACTCGCACGTGACCTCATTAAAGTGAAAACGCTGGGGGCGATTTTTGGGCCACCCAGGCCCAAATCCAACTATTTTCAAAGCCTATTATATGCAGAAATCAAGAGGAGTCAAGGGGGGAAGGATCACATAGTTTAGTTTACATCATGTTTTAGTTAGTTTCTAGAGAGAGAAGCTCTCTCTTCTCTCTAGAATTAGGTTAGATGTAGATTAGGATTTCTTAGATCTAGGTTTGATTCATGCTTTGATTTACTTTTCGTCTTCAATTTCTTGTTCTTCTACCTATGCTTTCTTAGTTTTGCATTTTACATCTTGTAATTGTCTACTTTGTTGTTCATGCACTCTTCTTCCTTTCATTTTCCTTTAATGCAATCTATATTTCTTGTTCCTTTATTGTTGATTTGAATTATTGTTAATAATTTCCTTGCAATTAGTAGTTTTAGATTTATATTTCTTGCAATTCTATCTTGCTTTCCTTTTGTGCCTTCCAAGTGTTTGAGAAAATGCTTGGAAGGATGTTAGAGTATATTTTTCTCCTCTTGGCTTTGGTTGAGTAATTGGAGACTCTTGAGTTATCAAACTCTTTTATTGATTGATAATTGGAAATTGCTAATTGATTTGAATGACACTAAATCTAGTCTTTCCTTAGGATTTGATTAGGACTTGTGGACTCAAATTGATTATCTCCACTTGACTTTCCTTCATAGTTAGAGATTAACTAAGTGGAGCAATGGACAATTCTCTTCACAATTGATGATGATAATGAGGATAGGACATCTAATTCTCATTCCTTGCCAAGAGCTTTCTTAGCTATTAGTTTATTTCTTGCCATTTATCTTTCATGTCTCTTATCAAAACCCTAAAATATGCATCTCATGACCAATAACAAGAACACTTCCCTGCAATTCCTTTGAGAGACGACCCGAGGTTTGAATACTTCGGTTATTTTTATTGGGGTTTGTTACTTGTAACAACCAAATTTTTGCATGAAAGGATTATTTGTTGGTTTAGAAACTATACTTGCAACGAGATTTCATTTGTGAAATTCTTTACCATAAAAAATCCATTTGTGTTTGACACAGAGTGTCTACAGGCGTTTGAAACCCTGAAAGCTAAGCTGGTCACAGCACTAGTCATCTCTGCACCTGACTGGACATTACCATTCGACTTAATGTGTGATGCCAGTGACCATGCCATTGGTGCAGTGTTGGGACAGAGGCATAACAAGCTTCTGGACATCATTTACTATGCTAGCCGTGTTTTAAATGATGCACAGAAGAATTACACAACCACAGAAAAAGAGTTACTTGCAGTGGTTTATGCCATTGACAAGTTTAGATTTAGTAGGTTCAAAAGTGATTGTGTATACTGACCATGCTGCTCTTAAATACCTACTCACAAAGCAGGATTCAAAACCCAGGCTCATAAGATGGGTGTTGCTTCTGCAAGAGTTTGATATCAAAATAAGAGACAGAAAAGGGACAGGGTACCAGGTAGCTGATCACCTGTCCCGGATAGAACCAGTAGCAGGGGCGTCCCACCCTCCTACTGAGATCTCTGAAACCTTTCCGGATGAGCAACTCTTTGCCATTCAGGAAGCACCATAGTTTGCAGACAGGAAAGGGAAGAAGCATGAAAGGCTTCTCTCAATACAGAGTCAAATAAAACCCCCACAGTCAAACTCTAAGTTTGGTGTTGGGAGGCCACAACCAAACTCTAAGTTTGGTGTTAAGAGGCCATCATCATGCTCTGAGTATCTGTGAGGCTCCATGAGAGCCCACTGTCAAGCTACTGACATTAAAGAAGCGCTTGTTCGGAGGCAACCCAATTTTACTTATCTATGTTAATTTCTATTTTCCATTGTTATTTTATGTTTTCTGTAGGTTGATGATCATGTGAAGTCACAAATATAATTGAAAAAGCAAAAACAAACTAAAAAACAGAATGAAAAATAGCACACCCTGGAGGAGAAGCCTACTGGCATTTAAACGCCAGTAAATGGGCACCAGACTGGCGTTTAACGCCAGAAAAGGGCAAGAAGCTGGCGTTAAATGCCAGAAATGGGCAGCAACCTGGCGTTTAACGCCAGGATTGGCAGCAAAGGGTGTTTTGCAAGCCTAGTCGAGGATGAGCAAACCTTTTAAGTTTGGTGTGGAAAAGCTCAGTTTTTTTTTGTTTTTCCATTACCATTTATGGCACCTAAGGCCGGAGAATCCTCTAAAAAGAGGAATGGAAAGGCAATTGCTTCCACCTTCGAGTCATGAGAGATGGAGAGATTTATCTCAAAGGTCCATCAAGACCACTTCTATGAAGTTGTGGCCAAGACTCCTCATTGAAGAGGACAAGCCCATCACCAAGAAAAGGATGGAGCAAACAAGAGAGCCCACTCATGGACCTCAACAAGAGCAAGAGGAAAATCATCATCATGAAATCCCTGAGATGCCTCAATGGATGCAATTTCCTCCACAAAACTATTGGGAGCAAATTAACACCTCCCTAGGAGAATTAAGTTCCAATAGGGGACAACTAAGGGTGGAGCACCAAGAGCATTCCATCCTCCTTCATGAAATTAGAGAAGATCAAAGAGTCATGAGAGAGGAGCAACAAAGGCAAGGAAGAGACATTGAGGAGCTCAAGCACTCCATAAGATCTTCAAGAGGAAGAACTAGCCGCCATCACTAAGGTGGACCCGTTCTTTAATCTCCTTGTTCTTTATCTTCTATTTTTCGAATTTTTATGCTTTATGTTTATCTATGTTTGTGTCTTTATTACATGATCACTAGTGTCTTAGTGTCTATACCTTAATGCTATGAAAATAAATCCATCACCTCTCTTAAATAAAAAATGCTTTTAATTGAAAAAGAAAAAGAAGTGCATGAATTTCGAATTTTAAAACAGATTAATCATTTTGATGTGGTGGCAATACTATTATTCTCTGAATGAATGCTTGAACAATGCATATTTTTGAATTTGATTGTTTATGAATGTTAAAATTGTTGACTCTTGAAAGAATGATGGAAAAAGGAGAAGTGTTATCTGATGATCTGAAAAATCATAAAATCGATTCTCGAAGCAAGAAAGCAGTGAATAGAAAGCTTGCACCAAAAAAAAAAAAGAGAAAAAGAAAGAAAAAAGAAAAGCAAGCAAAAAAAGCAAATACCCCTTTAAACCAAAAGGCAAGGGTGATAAAAAGGATCCAAGGCTTTGAGCATCAGTGGATAGGAGGGCCCACAAGAATAAAATCCTAGCCTAAGCGGCTGAACCAAACTGTCCCTAACCATGTGCTTGTGGCGTGAAGGTGTCAAGTGAAAACTTGAGACTGAGCGGTTAAAGTCGTGGTCCAAAAGCAAAAAGAGTGTGCTTAAGAGCTCTGGACACTTCTAATTGGGGACTCTAGCAAAGCTGAGTCATAATCTGAAAAGGTTCACCCAGTTATGTGTCTGTGGCATTTATGTATCCGGTGGTAATACTGGAAAACAAAATGCTTAGGGTCACGGCCAAGACACATAAAGTAGCTGTGTTCAAGAATCAACATACTTAACTAGGAGAATCCATAACACTATCTGGATTCTGAGTTCCTATAGAAGCCAATCATTCTGAACTTCAAAGGATAAAGTGAGATGCCAAAACTGTTCAGAGGCAAAAAGCTAAAAGCCCCGCTCATCTAATTAATACTGATCTTCATAGATGTTTTTGGAATTCATTGTATATTCTCTTCTTTTTATCCTATTTGATTTTTAGTTGCTTGGGGACAAGCAACAATTTAAGTTTGGTGTTGTGTTGAGCGGATAATTTATACGATTTTTGGCATTGTTTTTAGTATGTTTTTAGTACATTTTAGTTAGTTTTTATTATATTTTTATTAGTTTTTAAATAAAAATCACTTTTCTGGGCTTTACTATGAGTTTGTGTATTTTTTTGTGATTTCATGTATTTTCTGGCTGAAATTGAGGGACCTAAGCAAAAATCTGATTCAGAGGCTGAAAAAGGACTGCAGATGCTGTTGGATTCTGACCTCCCTGCACTCGAAGTCGATTTTCTGGAGCTACAGAAGCTCAATTGGCGCGCTCTCAATTGCGTTGGAAAGTAGACATCCTGGGCTTTCCAGCAATATATAATAGTCTATACTTTGCCCGAGATTTGATGGCCCAAACAGGCGTTCCAAGTCAGCTCAAGAATTCTGGCGTTTAACTCCAGAATTGGCACAAAAGCTGGAGTTAAACGCCCAAACTGGCATAAAAGCTGGCGTTTAACTCCAAGAAATGTCTCTACACATGAAAGCTTCAATGCGCAGCCCAGGCACACACCAAGTGGGCCCCGGAAGTGGAATTTTACAATAAACACCCTAGCTTACTCATTTTCTGTAACCCTAGGTCACTAGTTTACTATAAATACTACTTTCAGTGATTCATACTGGACCTAATGACACTCTACATATTTCCTATTGTATTCTCTACGGCATGAGTCTCTAAACCCCATTGTTGGGGGTGAGGAGCTCTACTGTTCTTCATGAATTAATGCAATTACTACTGCTTTCCATTATATTACGCTTGCTTCCATTCTTAGATATTCATTCGTACTTCAACTTGATGAATGTGATGATCCATGACACTCATCATCATTCTCACCTATGAATGCGTGCCTGACAACCACCTCCGTTCTACCTTAGATTGAATGCATATCTCTTAGCCTCATGATTCAAATCAGAGTCTTCGTGGTATAAGCTAGAATCATTGGCGGTCATTCCTGAGATCTGGAACGTCTAAACCATGTCTGTGGTATTCTGAGTAGGATCTGGGAAGGAATGACTGTGACGAGCTTCAAACTCGCGAGTGTTGGGCGTAGTGACAGACGCAAAAGGATCAATGGATCCTATTCCAACATGATCAAAAACCGACAGATGATTAGCCGTGCGGTGACAGCGCATTTGGAACATTTTCACTGAGAGGACGGGATGTAGCCATTGACAACGGTGATGCCCAACATAAAGCTTGCCATGGAAGGAGTCTTGCGTGCATGAAGAAGAAGACAGTAGGAAAGCAGAGGTTCAGAAGACAAAGCATCTCCAAAGCCTCAACCTGTTCTTCATTACTGCATAACAAGTATTTATTTCAAGTTCTTTTACTTTTTACAATTAAATATGAGAATTACTGATATCCTGACTAAGAGTTACAAGATAACCATAGCTTGCTTCAAGCCGACAATCTCCGTGGGATCGACCCTTACTCACGTAAGGTATTACTTGGACGACCCAGTGCACTTGTTGGTTAGTTGTGCGGAGTTACAAAAGTGTGATTGTAATTTCGTGTACCAAACATGCAAGTAAGAAAATAGTAGAAGCAAATGGCATATCAATAGTGCAAAAAAAATTGCAATAAAGGGGAAGAATATGGGTAATGAAAGACAGTGTAAGTTCATGTCAATGCTAAAGGAATACTGGTATCATAAAAGATTGACATTGACAGAAAAATAATATCACCCACATTGTAAAACAAGTCACTAAGCACCAAAATAATACCAGAAAAGATACAACATTTGAATAAGAAAATTTAACACCAACAAAAAAAATTAAAATGCAATGAATGAAAGTATGCAAATAAATTAAATAAAATAGAATGGAAGTGAAGAGGGATGAGAGGTTAAAGGAATGAAGAAGAGGAAAGTAAGAAAGAAGGAAGAAAGAAGTAGAAAGGAGAGAAGAAAGAAGTAAGAATGTAGAAACGCACGCGGACGCGTGAAAATTGAACTAGCCATGTGACGCGTAAGCGTCGCCCACGCGTACGCGTGGGTGGCCATAAAGGGAACATGATGCGCACGCGTCAGGGACACATACGCGTGAATGAATTTGTGCCTTTCGCACAATTCCCTCGCAAGGGCAGCACAACCCTCTGTCCAGGTGCTCTTTACGCCGATTTAGGAATCCACGCGTACGCGTCGTTGACGCTTATGCGTGGGTGGTAAATATCGCAGGGGACACGTACGCGTGAGGCACTCGTACGTGTGGAGTGGCTTGTGCACCACGCACCCCTCCCGCGTGTCTCTCGCGCAACTCACTGTTTGGTTGTGTAGTCACACACGACGCATCCGCGTCGTAGACGCTTGTGCGTCGATCCCTCTTTTTTTATGCAAAATGCAGAGTGCAGTATGTAGATGCTAATGCAAACATTATGAATGACACTAATGAAATAAAAATAAAATAAACTAGGAATAAAAGGAACGATTATACCATGGTGGGTTGTCTCCCACCTAGCACTTTAAGTTAAAGTCCTTAAGTTGGACATTTGGGGAGTCCTTTGTTATGGTGGCTTGTGCTTGAACTCGTCTAGGAATCCCCACCAATGTTTGTACTTCTAGTAGCCTCCGGGGTCCCAAATTAGACGCATAAAGTCTTCAAGCAAGTTGAAGCAAGTGACAAGGCCCCAAGAGTGTTGATTGGTAGAATGAATTCCAAGGTCCGAAACCTTGCTTTTGCACCCGTCTTCTTGTTGATCATCATGATTCCATCCGGGTGATAAGCAATCTGAATTCTCACTAAGGCCTCCAAACAGTTTCCTAGACCCATTCAATTGAGAATTATACCAACCTTTGTACTCTAATTTGGAGCATGCAACCATATTGAACCTTGTATGACATTTCCTACCACTGACCATTTCCTGTTTGCTCTTATAGCCACAAAGAGCTCTAAGCTGACCATCTATCTCAAGTAAAGCATATTCAAGTGAGCTAATTAAGCTTAGAGATGAGAGATTTACCCACTTGAATGAAGGGATGGATGGTGATGGCTTTGGGGGAGAGGTCTCCAACAACCTTGGCAAGGTAATTTGCAGCTTCATTCCATTGAGTTCTTCCTTGACAACTTCCACCTCTTTGCAAGCTTCTTCAATATCAACCTCTTCCTCTTGGTAGCTTTCTTTCAATTCGATCTCTTCTTCATTCTTCACCAAGGGCATGGGAGGTTGTGCTTCTTCTTCTTTAATCTCCATGTCAAAGTCCAATGGGAGAGGATTCCAATGTAGATAAGAATTCATCAATGATTGAATCCATCTCTTGATCATTCCCTTCAAAGTCTTCAACCATGATATGCTTTGGAGGTTGTACACCCTCCTCAACATCAATTGCAAACGTCTTAGAAGGAGACTCTATGACTTGAGTTTCCCATGGAGGTTCTGCATCTCCTAAGTCTTCAACCACTTCTTCCTCTGCAACTATTATGGCTTCCTCTACTTGTTCCAATACAAAGCCATGTTCCTCTTTGTCCATTGGAGTTTTTAGTATCTCCTTCATGCTACGCTCTTCTTTTGATTCTCCACATGTAGCCATGGGAGTACTTTGAGTGCTCAGATGTTGGGAAGCTAATCGATTTACTACCTTGGCGAAGGCAGTCGCGAATTCTAGTACATCCCTTTTCATCTTCACTTGCCCTTGAAGAAGACCACGAAGGATGTCATCCATTGGAGATTGGGGGTGGATATGAGGGTTCATTACTTGGGAAGAAGGGTTCATGATAAGAGGATGGTTCTCCGTGATAAGGATATGAATATGGTGAATATTGAGGTGGTGGTTCTGGGTGTGGCTCATATGGTAGTTGGTGTGGTGGATAAGGATTAAGGTCGTATGGGGTGTTTGGTGGTAAGGGACTTGCGAGTGTGGTGGTTCAAAACTACGTTGAAGAGGAGGAGGTTCATAGATGTGTTGTGGTAGGTATTGAGTGTCATGAAAAGGTCCACCATAACCATTGTCTTGGTATGCATCATGGAATGGTTGTTGCTTGTAGTACATTGGAGGGGTCGTTGCCAAGAGGGTTGATCAAATCCGTGTAGCTCCTCCCCTCTTTGATTGCTCCAACCATGGTGCATGTTGGCATTATAATCTCCTCTTCCTGTAACATAATTATAACCACACTCATAGCCAAAGGGGTGAGAGTTCATGGCAGAAAAGAAAAACAAAAACTAGTAAGAATAAGTAACTAAGTCCTAAAACTAACAAAAAAGCAAAAAGCAAATATTTAGAATAACCAATAATAAGGCACATGTTTGCAATTCCCCGGCAACGGTGCCATTTTGAAGAACGAAACTCTCGCGCGATCTAGAATTTTCACAAATAAATTCGCGTTGTAAGTATAGCTTCTAGACCGACAAGAATTCCTTTCTTACAAAAGTTTGGTTGTCACAAGTAACAAAACCCAACAAAATTTATAACCGAAGTATTTAAACCTCGGGTCGTCTTCTCAAGGAATTGCAGGGAGGTATGATTTATTATTGGTTATGTAAAACAGTATATTTTTGGGTTTTTTAATGTATAAGATAAAAAGCAAGAATAGTAAATGGCAAGAAAGTAAACTGTAGGAATTAATTTAAATAAATAATAAAACTCTTGGCAAGGTATGAGAAATTTAAGTCCTATCCTCGTTATCCTTATCAGGTGTGATGAGAATTGGATTCTGCTCCCACTTTTAATTAACCCTTACTAAATAAAGGAAAGTCAAGTGGACAAATTAATTTGATCCTCAGCTCCTAGTCAACTCCTATGGAGAGACTAAAGTTATTGGAGTGCAAATTAACCAGCAAAGAATTCCAATTTCAATCAACAGCTGAGTTGATAACTCAAGTGTTGTACATTACTTAACCAAGGCCAAAAGGAGAAAATATCTTAAATTAAATTAAAAGCATTCATAAATAAAATAAAGCAAAATCAAATCTGAAATACCTCAATTTATATTAAATAAAAAGTTAGATTGATCATAGGAATCCATAAACCAAATTGGCAACATCAAGTAATCAACTAAAGTAATAGAATAAATGGAAGTAGAAGAAAACATAAAGTAAAGTAAAGGAATATTAAACCTGGAATGAAGAAGATGAAATCCTAATCCTAATAGAAATCCTAAATCCTAATCCTAATAGAGAGGAGAGAGCTCTAAAACTACATCTAAAACCTAAAAATTGTGTGTATGAAAAGTATGATGATTGAATGCATGCATTCCCCCACTTTATAGCCTCTAATCTATATTTTCTGGGTCAAAACCTGTGTCAAAAATAGCTCAGAAATCGCCCCCAGCTATTTCTGGTACGTACAGGTCACTGCAAAGTCACGCGGAAGCGTCGTCCACGCGTTCGCGCGGATTGTGTTTTTGCCAGGTCACGCGTTCGCGTGACCCACGCGTTCGCATCGCCTGGATTCGGAACAGCTATAGAAAATTATATATCTTTGCGAAGCCCCGCACGTTAGCTTTCCAACGCAACTGAAACCGCATCATTTGGACCTCTGTAGCTCAAGTTATGGTAAATTAAGTACCAAGAGGTCAGGCTGGACAGCTTTAGCAGTTCCTTCGGTTTCTCGTATTCCTTCCACTTTTGCATGCTTCCTTTCCATCTTCTAAGCCATTCCTGCCCTGTAATCCCTGTAATCACTTAACGCACATATGAAGGCATCGAATGGTAATAAGAGAGGATTAATATTAGCAAATATAAGGCCAAAAAAGCATGTTTTCAGTCATAGCATAAAATCAGGAAGGAGAATGTAAAATCATGTAAATAGTATGAATAAGTCTGCAAAGACTTGATAAAAACCATTCAATTGAGCACAAGATAAACCATGAAATAGTGGTTTATCAGTGCACCAATGTTTTTCCGCCCACGCGTACGCGTCGATATCGCATTTTCCGTGTACGCTCCCACGATTATATGTCTGACCAAAATCTGCATCCATGCGTACGCGTGGACCACGCGTACACGTCGATGCAAGTTTTCTAACTCCAAGTTTTGGGCTTCCTATCGCGTACGTTGGGGGTAGTGTTTGTCCACCAAGGTTACCTCCAACGTTGGCTTGGTCACGCGTACGCGTGAATGGTCAAATTTTGCCCTTTCACACGTGTGCGGAGCTCACGCTTACGCGTGGATTCAACATTTTTACTTGCACACATACGCATCATTGATGCGTACGCGTCACCCAAAAATCTTTCATCTCCAAAAAATAAAGTTATCACAGGCGTTGGAGGTAATGTTGGTTCACCAATGTTCCCTCCAACGTTGGCACCCAATTTTTACATATAACACCAATGTTTCATCCCCATTCTCCAACATTTGAGGTAACGTTGGACCACCAACTTTGTCTCCAACATTACCTTTTCTGCTTCTTTCTTGCCATTTCTCTGTTTCACTTCACCTATCATCAACCAAACACATGCATCAAAGCCTTGCCAAATCACAAGATTTTGCATCATTCATAATAATTAAGTAAATCTTGCATAAACCTCATGAAAATGCACCAATTTAACAATGTTTGATTGAATCAAGACAAGCATGAAATTCTCATCCTAATACCTACTTATTGCCTAAGAAATGTATGAAAACCAAGTAAAAACTAATGAAAAAGGCTTGTGAAACTAGCCTAAGATGACTTGTCATCAGACTTATCAGGTGGGTGCTGTTGCTAGAAGAATTTGACATTGAAGTGAGAGATAGGAAAGGAAGTGAAAACCAAGTTGCAGACCATCTGTCAAGACTACCACAAGAGATCAACCAAGATAAACCACAACCAGTGAAAGAGAAGTTTCCAGATGAACATCTTCTTTAAATCCAACAGGCACCTTGGTTTGCTGATATTGCAAACTACAAGGTGGGAAGGAAGATTCCCCAAGAGTTCACCAGGCAACAAGTGAAGACGTTGCTTAATGAAGCCAAGAAATTCTTGTGGGATGAGTGATGTTAGGATTTTTGCTAGTAAAGAATTTTGTAAAAATAGTTGCGTTGTAGATATAGTTTCTAAACCAACAGAAATCCCTTCGTACAAACATTTTAGTTTTCACAAGTAACAAACCCCTAAATAAATTGATAACCGAGTATTTAAACCTCGGGTCGTCTTCTCAAGAAACTACAGGAAGTATGTTCTTATTATTGGTTATGAAGATTGTAAATTGGGGTTGTGAAGATGAGGAACAAGTAATTTAAATTGCAATTAAAATAAGTAAGAGATTGTAAAATGAGTAAATAACTGTAAAACACATTTTTGGCAAGGTATGAGAAATTGGAAGTCCTATCCTAGTTACCCTTATCAATGATGATGAAAATTGAATCTTAATTCCACTTAGTTAACCTTTGCTAGAGCAAGGGAAGGTCAAGTGACTAATTAGTTTGATCCTCAAATCCTAGTTAATCCCTAAGGAAAGATTGGGATTATTGAAGTTCAATTCAATTAGCAAAGATAACGATTATCGATCACGTTGAGTTTGATAACTCCTGAGTTACTGATTTCTTAACCAAGATCAAAAGGAAAAAAATAAATCTACTAGAATAAAAATGTCTTCAGATTGGAAGCAACAGTAATATAAATAAAAGAAAGAAATCATAAAATGAAATACCTCAAATAACATTAATTCAAAAGAATAATCTGTAACATAGAAGAATTCATAAACTAAATCGAGAAGATAAATAAAAAGGAATATTGAACCTGATAAAAAGAGATAATCCTGAAAGCAAAAGAAATCCTAATTCTAAATCCTAAAAGAGAGAGGAGAGAACCTCTCCCTCAAAACTACATCTAATTCATGAATACTAACTAATTGGAGACCTTCCTAATGGATGCATTCCTCCACTTCATAACCTCTGATCGGTGCCTTCTGGACTAGGAATTGGGCCGAAAAGGGCTTCAGAAATCGCTGGGGGCATTTTTTGTAATTTCTGGTGCGTGGCCTCTGTCACGCGTCTGCTTAGGTCATGCGGTCGCGTCGTCTGGAGTTTTCCATGTCACGCGGTCGCTTCAGTCATGCGTCCGCGTCATATGCGTTTCGCTCATGGCGCGCAGTCGCGTCACTACCATTTCGCACTGGCATGCGGCCGCGTCGTCAATGTGATCGCGTCGCTGCCAGTTTCTTCAAAAACTCCGTTTTATGCTTTCCTTCCAATTTTGTATGTTTCCTTTCCATCCTTTAAGTCATTCCTGCCTTAGAAGATCTGAAATTACTCAACACATGAATCACGGCATCGAATGGAAATAAAGGGTAATCAAAATAATTATTTTTAAGCATAGGAAACATGTTTTTCACATACATCACATAATAAGGAATGGAAAGTAAAACCATGCAATTAATATGAATAAGTGGGTGAAGGATTGAATAAATCACTCAATTTGAGCACAAAATATATCATAAAATATGGGTTTATCAACCTCCCCACACTTAAACAATAGCATGTCCTCATGCTAAATCCAAGATAAAGAGTAAGGTAAGGTTGAAGTGGTGGAATCTCATGCAATGCTATCTATTCTAAATGCAACTACCTAAATGCATCATGCAATTCCAATTATTTTTATTCACTTGTATATAAAGCTTACATGTAGTTGAATTAATTCACATTTCTCAAGGAATCATATATATAGCCAGACCTTAGATAATGATAAAGCACCTTTACAACTGAGATGGGAAAGAAAAATATTTTATAAACTTGCAAGACAATTAATAATTCAAGCAGACATATATGTTAATGAGCTATTGAACCCTCACTGGATTTTATGTTTACTCTCTAGTCACTCAGTGTTTATTGGGTTAATCACTCTATTCTTCTTTTTATCCTTACTTTCTATAACTTTGTTCTTCATCTAACCAATCAACAATTATAGAATATAGGCATATAAAAGTCATGAGGTCTTTAATTAAGGTTGTAATGGGGCCAAGGTAAAGGTAATGGTATATGTATAAGGCTAAGTGAGCTAATTAAGCGAATCCTTGATTAGTCTAAGATCTCACCTAACATACATATTTTGTAAAGCAAAGCTTCTTTACCTATTTTCCATATTTTTCCCACTTGTTTATGCTCATATTTTAATTTTGTCCCATGTGCATTGCTTTATTCTGTATTTGGGGAATTCTTTTGTATTCCCTTTTTTTAAATACTGAAAAATAAATATTTTTTTCTTCTCTTTTTTTTTAATGCACACGGTAATTAAATTATTTTGATTCCACATGAGCATGCTTCCCATAATTTTTATTTTGAATTATTTTATTCTTTTAAACTTTCTATCCTTTGTTTTTATCATCCATGTTCACAATAGGTTTCCCACACTTAAACAATTACACAATTTCTATCTTAAGCTAACCAAGGATTCAACTTGGGATTTTTATTTTATTTTTCTGCTTAAGGCTAGTAATGTGGTTTGTAGAATAAGAGGGGATTTAAAGGCTCAATGGAGCAAACAAGGGTGATGTAAAAGGTAGGCTAATTTGGGATAAGTGAGCTAAAATCAAACAATGGCCTCAGTCACTCTCTTGGTATGTATTTCTATTCTATAATCGGACATATAGATTAAAACAAAGTAAAGAACACCAGAATAAAAAAGAAGGGCGGAACACACAGAAATAAAAATTATGGTTTGAATGTAACCATATAATTAAGCTCAAAACTCACAGGCTGTGTGTTCTCTAACTCAAAAATCAAGGTGCTGACTGAATAGGGATCTCTGGGTCTGCAGCCTGAATCTGAGGCGGGGCCTCCAGCTTTGAAGCAGCCTGCTCTGTGCCTGCCTGCGCAGCCTCGCTCTGTGGATGGGTCTCAGCCTCGTGATCATCCACCTCCTCCTCAGATGGCTCTGATGGTGTGTCAGGCTCAGAGGGGATATCGCCAGAACGTATCATCAGCTTCAGGTGCTCATAGCGTCACTTGCTGTGACACTCAGCTCTCTTATATCGGTGCCGGTTGCGGTGCTTCATCTGGTCTAGCTGCTGAAACAGGCGGTGCACTAAGTGATAAACTGGCTCTGAGGCAGGTAGAGGTACAGTGGTAGCAGCAGGGGTAGCTGGGGTAGCTGTAGAGGAAGAGGGGCCGGCAGATGGTGTGATTGTCTCAGCAGTAGCAGTGAGGAATGGAGGTCTGTAGCCCAAAGCCAGAAAGTTCCTGCTGTGAGGGATAATCTTCTTGCATTCTGCAGCAGGTGGCTTCTCATTAGCATCCTCCCAAGGCACGTCAGCTCAACGGCCTAGCTGTGTAATCAGATAAGGAAAGGGGAGAGTGCCTCGGACGTGGACCCTGGCCTTATAGTACCGAAGCAGGTACAGGTCCTTACCCTCCAGCACACACCATAGGAGGGCGATCATCGCGGCAGGTATCTTAGTCTCATGGGTACTCGGCATAACAAAGTTGCTAATTATCTGATGCCATAGCTGAGCCTCATCATTTATGTAAATCCGCTTGATTCCCTTTGGCATGGTGGTGTTCTGACCAATGATCCATGGAACGGTCGAGTCAAGGGCTATCCTGGCCTTGACTGCATCCCAATCAAACTTCATGAAGCGCATATCCTCCTCAGCTTTTTGATAACCATCCAGCTGATCAGATTTAGGCAGAAGCTTCAGAACATCCTCTATGGCCTCTTCAGTGACCAGTATCTGCTTCGCTCTTAGGTTCACTGCATCTAGGGAAGTTTTGAAGTAATTGCAGTAAAATTCCCTTACCCAAGATGCATGACCTCAGTCAGGTTTCTCTCCAGGAAGAACCAACCTCTTTGTTTGATCTTATTAGAGGTGTATTGCTGGAGTTCTTCTGGGATTTTCAAAGTCCTCTCTAGGTACAGGTTCTCGGAGGTTGCAAACACCGGATGCTTCAGCTCGCAGTATCGGTTTGCAAATCTAATGGGATCAGTAGTAGGTAGTAGCTGGTCAGCCTTCTCCTGCGGGGTAAAGTATTTCTCCCGCCAGGAGTCATCGTGCATGATGTCCAGTATGGACATAGAGGATTCTCCTCTTTTCCATTTGCCAGTTGTTGCTTTTCCTTTTCCCTTTCTCTGGGTGTCAGACATCCTAAAAAAAAAAACAGAAAACTAGGATATAATAAAAATAGGAAAACAGGTAGGCAATTAATCGAAAGAAGCATATAATGGCAAAGGAGCAGTAGAATAATGAAAAGGAGTTAAGTAAATGTGCATTAAGGATTGTATAGGAGTTAAAAGTCCGAGAATAAAAATTCACAATCCAAAATGTAAAAGGATTCATGTTAAGTAGGAAAAAAGTCCGTCATGCCTTGGTTAGAATGTTAGAGAGAATAGTGAAAAACCAGAAGAGATGTTTTGAAAGGTAAGCGGGTTAGGAATTAAAAAGAGGTTAGGAAGTTAAAATTAGTGATTTAGTAAAAATTGGGTTAGAGTAATTGGCATGATGAGCATTTTCTAAATAATGAGAATTCACAAATTAAAGTAACGGATAACTCAAATTCAAACAAGGAAGTTAAGGATGAATCGAATGAAAATAGCAAAAAGTGGAATTGAATCATCCAAGATGCAATTTATAAACCAGGAAATTAAAAAGAATAAGAAAGCTTGCCCTGTCATTCATGAATTGGTTTGGTAAAAGCTGAGTAAAGCAGAGTGCAACTTTGCCAAAACCAAAACAGGAATTAAAATCAAAACAATTTACAGAAATTTGGGCAGCATCCCGGCTAAAATTGGATGTTCCCGGAAAATAAATAGCAATTAGAATAGCTCATATGAATTAAAATATAGCTGCAATTACATAAAGGGAATATGAACATGGAAAAGCAATGTAAAAAGCAGCATGAAACAAGAAATTACAGTATATGAACAATACTAACATCACAACAACAGCAGAATTGCGAAAATTAGAAATCAAGAAACATGAACTGCGCAATTAAACAGGCCTAAATCCACTAACCACATCCTAGGCTACCTAACAACCTAGAATCCACTACAACATGCAGAACTAACTAGCCTAAATATGAACATAAACCGAAAAATAGGAAATTAACGATGAATGGAAAGAAGGGTGGTGTTCAGCGAAACCTGGAAGGTGTAGGAAAAAATGGGGCAGAGAGGTGGCCGGGGGATGGTGGTGGTGGCGGCCGACGCGGTGGTTAACAGTGGCACAGCGGCGGTGGCGGCTGTTCGGAGGTAGGGGGTATCGGGAAGGGTAATAGGGTTAGGAGGGGAAAGGGGAAGGAAGTGAAGGGGGGGCGTTGGTGGTGGTTGGGGGTGCGGCGGTGACGGTGGCGCGGAGGGTGTGGCAGTTGCAGAGGGGTGGCAGTGGTGGTGGAGGGAAGAAGAGGAAGAAAGAAGAAGAAAGAGGTGGGGGGAAAGAAGGTGGTGGCGTGGCGGCGGCTTCTGGGTGGTCGTCGTGGGTTGCGGTGGGCGGTGGTGGTGGCTGGAAGTTGTGGGAGGTGGTTGTTTGGAGAGAGAGAGGAAGGAGAAGGGGCTGGGGGGTGATGCATGGAAAACTTGTCTCTCAACAAATCTCCCTTCGGCAAGTGTACCGAAGTTGTCTTCAAGTAAAAACTCACAATAGAGTGAGGTCGAATCCCACAGGGATTGATTGATCAAGCAACTTTAATTAGAAGAATGTTCTAGTTGAGCGAATCCAGGATTTGGGTTGAGAGTTGCAGAAAATAAAATGGCGGGAATGTAAATAACAGAAAAGTAAATGCTAGAATTAAAGGACTGGAAGTAAATGACTGAAAATAAATTGCAGAATTGTAAATGGGAATGGGAGATTTGCTTATAAAAGTAAATGGCAGAAATTAAAGAGAATGGGTAAGATCAGAGATGGGGAGTTCATTGGGCTTAGGAGATGTTGCAATTCTCCGGATCAAGTTCATTTTCATCTCTTCCTCAATCAATGCACTCATTGATCTCCTTGGCAATCTTAAGTGATTGAATTACAATTTCTTGCAATTCAATCTCTCAAATCTTGATCAATAGCCAATTCCTTGGTCAATTGCTCATGAGAAGAGATGAAGTATGGTCACTGATTATACCACATGCATTTCCCAAATCAAGTATTGAGAGGGTTATAGTCACATACCCATCCAAACCCAATTTGGTCCAGCATGAGAAAGCATTCCTAGCTTGATCTCTTCATTCCTCTTTCAAGGTTCAAAAGAGATCCAAGTTTGAATAGCTTCTCTTCCAAGATAACTACTCAATTGGATGAAGATCGAAAGCTTTCAAGTAAAATCAAGAGGAAAGATAGAAGAAGAATAATGAAAATTAGTATTAATCCATCAAATTACAACAGAGCTCCCTAACCCAATGAAAGGGGTTTAGTTGTTCATAGCTCTTGAAAATGATAACAAAGATGGAGAATACATCATAAAACTAGAATTTGCAAAGAAAGTAAAATACAGAGAGTAGTTCTCTTTTTTCCAGCCTCCAGAGTTACTTCTCAATTCAAAGCTACTCCTATATATACTGCTCTTCTCAGCTTCTAGTGTGATTCTTCAAGTCTTGGGCCTTTGGATCTTGAGTTTGAAGTAGTTCCTTTCTTTATTTGGGCTTGGCTTTACTTGCAGAGAGAAAGTGCGAAGTGGGTGGAGACTTTAGTTCAAGACGTTAGGGGTGTTAATATTTAGTGAGAATATAAGTTCGAGAACGTTAGTGCCACTTAACATTATCACTAACGTTCCAATGCACCCCGTTGCCTCACGTTAAAACCCACGTTAACTAGGTTAACGTGGCTTTTAACGTTGCCTTGTTAATCCTTCGAGAACGTTAGTGACAGTCAACATTGTCACTAACGTTCCAGTGTGCCCCTTCTTGTTTCACATTAAAGCCCACGTTAACTAGGTTAACGTGGCTTCTAACGTGGTCCTTGCCAACCTTCGAGAACGTTAGTGACACTCAACATTGTCACTAACGTTCCAATGTGCCCCTGGGTCTCACGTTAGAGTCCACGTTAACTAGGTTAACGTGGCCTCTAACGTAGCCATCTTTAGCCATCCCAATGTTAGTGACAATGTTGAGTGTCACTAACGTTGGCTCATCCTTCATTCCTCATCGTTAGCTTCCACGTTAACTAAGTTAACGTGGAGGTTAACGTGACTCTTAGGGGTTGTGTGGTTGCTTCAACGTTAGTGACAATGTTGAGTGTCACTAACGTTGTCGACAACTCTTCATCCTTTACGTTAGTTCCCACGTTAACCAAGTTAACGTGGGAGTTAACGTGGTACTTTGCAGCATAGGCCAACGTTAGTGACAATGTTCAGTGTCACTAACGTTGGCTTCTCTTCCCCCTTTAATGTTAGAGGCCACGTTAACTAGGTTAACGTGGCTTCTAACGTGGCCACTTATGAGTAATTGCCAACGTTAGTGACAATGTTAAGTGTCACTAACGTTGGCTCAACTTCTCTTCTCCACGTTAGAGTTCACGTTAACTTAGTTAACGTGACTCTCTAACGTGGGCATTGATGGCTTTTTGAGAATGTTATTGGCAATCACTTTTCTCATTAATCTTGCAAGTTACCTCCCCTTTTCTTGCTTCCTTTTTGGTCCTGAAATCAAGCAATAAAGTGCATCAAAGCTCTAGTCCAAGTCATGAGTAATGCAACATAATATTTGTCACTAAACTTATGCAAAATCCTCATGAAATTATGTAAAATGCACAATGTATGCTTGAATCAAGGCATAAGTGAATATTTACCCAAAACTAGCTTATTTCCTAAAGAAATGTATGAAACTATCCAAAAAACAGTAAAGAAAAGGTCAGTGAAACTGGCCAAGATGCCCTGGCATCACAACACCAAATTTAAAGCTTGCTTGTCCCTAAGCAAGTACTGGAACAAGAGAATGATGAATGGAATATCCAGAGG
Organism: Arachis ipaensis; assembly: GCF_059453495.1. Lineage (NCBI taxonomy): Eukaryota > Viridiplantae > Streptophyta > Magnoliopsida > Fabales > Fabaceae > Arachis > Arachis ipaensis. The sequence goes on along the minus strand of NC_142440.1, from coordinate 88,591,001 downwards.
AATGAGTCATCCTTGTGGAAGTCATATTACTGATTTTATGGTGGTTTCATGCAAAGAACTTAGGTTCATTCCATTACTGGCTTTCAGACCTTTATCATGTCCCTAAACACTTACTTTGTTTATATCTCATGAGACTTTTATTCATTGATCCTTTTATTGTTATTTCAAGGGTTATTTGTGTTATTTAGGCTAAGTGCTCTGTAAGGGGGCAACTCTTTAAGATAAGCTTTCAGCCAACACTCCCGAACTAGTTGGTTCAAGGTGCTAGGTGTTGAAGCACCCCTAAGGACTTACTCCCTCAAGTCTCTCCCCCATACATACACAACACAGGCATATAGTTTATTTATTTTCTTTTCTTGAGACCTTGGTGTCCAGCACCTCTTTGGGTTACTAAATGCTCTGTAGTGAGGGTTACTCTTGATAATGGATTTTCAGCTGATAATCTCGGGTTAGTTAACCCAAGTTACCAAGTGATAAAGCACCCCTAAGAGCTTATTCATCCAAGTAGATCCCTCACACAGGAGCACCACAGACACTTGCCTCAAGCTTAAAACCATTGATGCCTAGCCTTATTGCTTACTCTTTTTCTTTTGTTTTTCACTTCCATTGTTCTTTCCCTTTTCTCTTCTTAGGATCTTGTTATTAACTTAGTCTCATGAGTGTATCCAAAGCAAGGTATTCAGGATAGATAGTTGTCCTCCTAGCCTTGTGGTTGAACCAACTTAGCTAACTTATGACTACCCCAAAGATTCATGAATGCACTTCCACAATATCAACTCCACTCTGGTCTTTTAAAAACATAATCCTTCTCTTCTTCAATTTGATTTAAAAGGGACAAGCTTACAAGAAAGGGAAGTAATGATGCAGTGACATAAAGACCAGTGCACATAGACTCTCTTCAATACCAAAAACAAAAAAATAACATGATTTGAAAAAGGTTCAAACATAACACGGAAGCAAGTTCTATTTCATACAAGATCTTCCTTATTTAAAACATAGAGAAAGATGGAACAAAGAAGGAACTCCACCACCTTTTACTGTTGTGGATGTCCACGCTATTTTCCTTGCTTGTCCTCCTTGTTTCCTCTTGCATTTCCTCGCATCCGTGCCAATCTTGCTTGCTTCCAATCCTCAAGTGCCTTCCTCACTGACTCATGACTCTCATCCACCCTTTGTCTTTCCTTTCGTGCTAATTCATCCTTCATTTCATCATACTTGGCTATTCCTGGATGCAATATTGGCAGCTGTCCCACTAAGTAGCCGAACCTGGCTTGAGTATTTATCTGATGTCCTGTTTGACTCATGTAAACTCCTTCTGCGAATGCCCTTTGCTCGTCCAATAGTTCTGCCTGTTCTATTTGTCTTCGATGCATCTCATGTATGTGTGCCCCTTGATGTGCTTGGATGTTAATTAGCCTCTGGGTGGATTCTTGTTGCTCGTTTTGCCTTTGTTCCATCCTGTTGAATGCTTCTCCCCATTGTTGTCCTTGGTTTAGTTGCTGTTCCATCATTTGCCTTTGCCACTCATCTTGCTGAGTCCTCCATCTTGAAAGTGTTTCCTCTTGCTGCCCTATCATCTGTAATTGAAGCTCTTTCTGAGCTCCTTGGCCTTCCAAATATTGTCTAGATAAGCCATCAATGGCCTCCTGCAATTGGTGCATGTCCAAGGTCTATTGTGCTGATCCCTCTAAGATTTGGCCTTCCACTACTTGAGGGGCTGTCCTCTTTCTTTGCTTCCGTTGAGGCAGGGGGGATGCTGCAGCATTCATCCTTTGGACCGTTATTGGAATGCCTTCCTTTATCCAAACGGGGTCCTCATCTTCAAAAACCACCCTAGCTTTCTTGCATATTCGGTAAATAGTGCTGGGGTAACCTAATGTTCCTCTTGAGTCGCTTTTCTCTGCCATCTTTCTAATTCCTTGAGCTATGATCTCATGAACCTTGATTTCTCCTCCCTTGAGTATACAATGCACCATTGTTGCTCTCTCGAGATTCACCTCTGAGTTGTTTACAGCTGGGAGGATAGACCTCCTCACTAGCTCAAACCACCCCTTGGCTTCAGGAGTGAGGTCTGTTCTCTTAATGAACTTTGGTTTATTTTCAGCACCTCTTTCCCAGTCAGCTCCTGGTACACAAAGGTCTCGTAAAAGCTGGTCATAATTGGGATTGTTGTCCAATCTTGAGTGATAACTTTCTTCTTCAAACGGTATAGACCGTAGCTTCAATGCCCTCATTACACTCATGGGACCAAAATCCACCATTGTTCCTCTCACAAAGCTTGTATATGACTCATCTTTCTTATCATACCTGACTGCATTTGCATAAAATTCTCTTATGAGATTTGCATTCACCTTCGTGACCGGGTCAGTGAGGAGCTCCCATCTTCTCTTTTCTACCTTCTCTGTGATTTTGGGGCATTCAGTCTTCTTAACTTGGAATCCTAGCTCATAGATGATTTCCTTATCAACCATCCACCCGTATTGCAATGCATGATGCAAGCTTCTAAATCTCTTCTCATCATATGGGTGTTCTTCCATGGGTTCCTTCCCTTCCCTTCTCTTAAAACTTGAAGATGCCATGAATGATGGTTAATATGTGAAGGTGGTAAGGTTGTGGAGACTTTTGGTTGTTTAGGGTTTTATGGCAGAGTAGAAAAAATGTTTATAATTGATAGAGGGTGTCTTGTACAGAAATGAAGAGTGGTGAAGGGTGTGTGATGACAATAAAGGGTAATATGGACAAGGGTTGTTTATATAGAGAAGTTGTGAAGGAATGGAGGGTGTAGATTGATGAAATAGTCACTTGATGGACGGTTGGGGTTATGCATGGCTAGAAGAGAAGGATCATCACTTTATGATGGGGATTGCTCGGTCTTCTAGGGGTCCCATTTTTTCAATGTTGCATGGCAACATTTTCCAATGTATTTCCTCTTTTTGTGGTGTCCGAACCTTCTTTGTTTGGCTGTCCAATCTATCCCTTTTAATGCTCCTTTTTCTTTCCTATAAAGATAAACTAAGTAAAGTAAGAAAAGATATTAAAATGACCATATAAATTTTATGGCTAATATTAATAAAGGGGAAGAAAGGATTTGATTGTTTATCTATGAATTCCAACTAACTAATTAACTATTGGTGGGTCCTTATATGCATTTTGGTGGCACCATGAGGTGACACCAAACTTAGTTTGAATCACTGTGATGAAAGTTTTGTGTTCAAAGCTCCCAAGACTAGCATGCAACTTGGTTTGCTTTGAACACCAAACTTGTTCCTCACTATATTCTGCATAAGAAGATTTTCACCAATTGTTTGTTAAGTTTGGATTGAAGCTCATAAAGATTGACTTATTCATTATCATCTGAAAGCATATAAAACATGGGTTGCCTCCCATGAAGCGCTTCTTTAGCGTCACTAGCTTGACGTTTTTCCTTCATCATGGTGGTTGGTAATGCTTAAAGTCCTCCCATCTTGCTGTGGACTTGTATCCATTGGTTGGATCAATAATCTCCACATGTTCCAGGGAAAGAACTCTGTTGATAGTGAAGACCTTGGGTAATTGAGATGGCACAGTAGGGAGATTAGGGGGAATATCTGGGAAGTAGGCTGAGACAACTCTATCCCCTGGAGAGATGTCTTCCGTAGGGATCTTCTTGTTCTTCTACCCTCTTGGTACCTTTTTCTTTGTTTCTTTTGAGGTTGCCTTCCCCTTGGTGACCTCTTTTTCTAAAGGAGCTGTGGTGCTGTCTTCACCTGCCTCTAGAGGTTTAGGTTCCTCCAACTTTTCCTTGAGCTGTGGCAACTGCTATTTTCCTTGTTTGTCAGTTAAGGGGATCTCAGAATGAACTGGTTGTGCTTCAGTGCTTGTTTCCTCCTTCAGTGTCTCATTATCATTTGTGCTTAGTTCCTTGTCCTCTTGATCTATTTCTTGTGAGAGTTTGAAAACATTGAAGCTGAGTCGTTCATCATGGATTGTCAATATTAGCTCCCCTTTCTCTACATCAATAAGTGCTCTGGCCGTAGCTAGGAATGGTCTTCCCAATATGATTGGATGAGTGTGACTCTCTTCCATGTCCAGAATGACAAAGTCTGTTGGGAGAAAGTACTTCCCAACTTTTAGCAACACATTTTCCACCACTCCTATTGCTTGCTTTTGAGTTTTGTCAGCCAGTCTGATAATGACATCTGTGGGCATTATCTCATTGATCTGCAGCCTCTTCACCGGGGATAAGGGCAGTAAGTTGATGCTGGCCCCTAAATCACATAGTGCTCTGTCGAACATGTTTTCACCTATGGCACAAGGTATATGAAAACTTCCTGGGTCTCTTCTTTTTGTAGGCAACTCAGGTTGAATAAGGGCACTACATTCCTTGTTCATCACTATAGTCTACCCTCCCTTGAGTGAGCTTTTCCTGGGAAGAAGTTCCTTCATATACTTGATGAATGCAGGCATTTGTTGAATTGCCTTGATGAATGGTATGTTCACATGCAGAGATGCAAACAAGTCTAGGAACCTTGAATATATTCTTTTTCCCACAGCACCATTGAGCAGTTGAGGGAATGGTGCATAGAGCTTCAGCAGCTCTTGTTGTGAGATTTCTGGTTCTTTGTGATCTCTATCCTCCTCCTTTGTTGAGTTGTCTTCAGGTTGTTTGCACACTTTGCTTTGCTTGTCTTCAATCTCTTGATCACTTGTAGTGACCATTTTGCAATCTTCCCATCTTACTTTTTTTGCTTCTCCCTTGGGGTTTTTCTCCGTGTCACTTGGAAAGCTATCAGTAGGTTTGGGAATCTTCTCAGCTAAATATCCCACCTGAAATTCCAGCTTCCTGATGGTCTCTCCCTGGTTCTTAATATTGGCTCGCACCTCCTCTTTGAACACCTTATTTTCTTGAATCTCTTGGCATATTCCTTCAAGTAAGGCTTCAATCTTAGAGAGCTTGTCATCAATTGATGAGTGATTCGGAGCAGACGTGCTGTTTTGGTTTTGATAAGTATGTGGAGAAGTGTTGTTGTGGGGGTGTTGAGATGTCCTCTGGGTGAATTGCCTTTAATCTTGCTCACTTCCCCACCCAAAGTTTGGGTGATTTCTCCATCCAGGGTTGTATGTCTTGGAGTATGGATCATAGTTTTTCCTTGGTGAATTCCCAATGTAGTTGGCTTGCTCTTGACTCCCCTCTGCTTCTTCATTCACTCCTTCTTGGATTGTTGATGAAGATGAGATTGCTGCTACTTGGTTCCTCTCCATCTTCTTGGTGAGGTCAGCCAGCTGTTGGGTAATGAGCTTGTTTTGGGCCAACAGAGCATCTACATTGTTTAGCTCCATCACTCCTCTTGTGTTCCCTCTTTCAGAAGCATAGAAGTAGTCGTTTTCTGCTACTGTTTCAATAACATCTATGGCTTCCTCAATGGTCTTCTTCTTGTTCAAGGATCCTCCAGATGAATGGTCTACTGCCTTCTTTGACTCATAAGAGAGCCCTTCATAGAAAATGTGCAGCTGGACCCATTCGTTGAACATGTCAGGTAGACACTTCTTTGTTAAGTCTTTGAACCTCTCCCATGGTTCATACAGAGTCTCACCATCTTGTTGCCTGAAGGTTTGAACCTTAGCTCTCAGCCTATTGATTCGTTGAGGAGGGTAGAATCTTGCTAAGAATTTGTTCACCACATCCTCCCAAGTTGTCAAGCTCTCCCTTGGGAAGGATTCCAGCCACTTGGCTGCCTTGTCTCTGAGTGAGAAGGGAAATAAGAGCAGTCTATAGGCGTCAGGATGAAAACCATTAGATTTTACTGTGTCACATATTCTCAGGAAGGTGGTCAAATGTTGATTGGGGTCTTCTTGAACACCTCCTCCAAACGAACAGTTATTCTGAACAAGGGTGATGAGCTGTGGTTTAAGTTCAAAGTTGTTGGCATGGATTGTTGGCTTTTGGATGCTACTTCCACAATTGCCTGGGTTTGGATTAATGTAAGAGCCCAAAACTCTTCTATCCTCCCCAGCATGATTTGCTCCACCTCCTCTGCCATGGTTGTGAGTCTCTTCTTCATGATGATTTTCCATGTTTTCTTCCATGTTTGGTTCAAAGTATTCCTCAAACTGTTCCTCCTCTTCTTCAGCACCAACTACTCATTTTTCTTTTGCCTCCCTCCTTAGTCTAAGGAAGGTTCTCTCCGGTTCAGAATCAAAGGAAGTTGAAGCCCCGCTTCTTCTCCCTGTCATACAACCAACAAGTACAAGCAGAGAAAATAGGTGCAGACAGTATTTGTGTCAGAATTGCTGTTAGTTGTAGGTGATGCAATATATCAAACAGTTAGTGAGTTAGCAAACAGAATTGAAAATAACAAAGGAAAAACAAAAGAGTAGAGGGAGAAGGGAAGAAGTATAACTAAAACAAAAAGTAAATAACTCAAACAGAAAATGAAATTCACAAAATAAAATGCTCGATCTAGTGATCTTCCAATCTAATCATTGTTGATGCACAATCAATCCCCGGCAATGGCGCCATAAACTTGATGCACGGAAAACTTGTCTCTCAACAAATCTCCCTTCGGCAAGTGTACCGAAGTTGTCTTCAAGTAAAAACTCACAATAGAGTGAGGTCGAATCCCACAGGGATTGATTGATCAAGCAACTTTAATTAGAAGAATGTTCTAGTTGAGCGAATCCAGGATTTGGGTTGAGAGTTGCAGAAAATAAAATGGCGGGAATGTAAATAACAGAAAAGTAAATGCTAGAATTAAAGGACTGGAAGTAAATGACTGAAAATAAATTGCAGAATTGTAAATGGGAATGGGAGATTTGCTCATAAAAGTAAATGGCAGAAATTAAAGAGAATGGGTAAGATCAGAGATGGGGAGTTCATTGGGCTTAGGAGATGTTGCAATTCTCTGGATCAAGTTCATTTTCATCTCTTCCTCAATCAATGCACTCATTGATCTCCTTGGCAATCTTAAGTGATTGAATTACAATTTCTTGCAATTCAATCTCTCAAATCTTGATCAATAGCCAATTCCTTGGTCAATTGCTCATGAGAAGAGATGAAGTATGGTCACTGATTATACCACATGCATTTCCCAAATCAAGTATTGAGAGGGTTATAGTCACATACCCATCCAAACCCAATTTGGTCCAGCATGAGAAAGCATTCCTAGCTTGATCTCTTCATTCCTCTTTCAAGGTTCAAAAGAGATCCAAGTTTGAATAGCTTCTCTTCCAAGATAACTACTCAATTGGATGAAGATCGAAAGCTTTCAAGTAAAATCAAGAGGAAAGATAGAAGAAGAATAATGAAAATTAGTATTGATCCATCAAATTACAACAGAGCTCCCTAACCCAATGAAAGGGGTTTAGTTGTTCATAGCTCTTGAAAATGAAAACAAAGATGGAGAATACATCATAAAACTAGAATTTGCAAAGAAAGTAAAATACAGAGAGTAGTTCTCTTTTTCCCAGCCTCCAGAGTTACTTCTCAATTCAAAGCTACTCCTATATATACTGCTCTTCTTAGCTTCTAGTGTGATTCTTCAAGTCTTGGGCCTTTGGATCTTGAGTTTGAAGCAGTTCCTTTCTTTATTTGGGCTTGGCTTTACTTGCAGAGAGAAAGTGCGAAGTGGGCGGAGACTTTAGTTCAGGACGTTAGGGGTGTTAATATTTAGTGAGACTATAAGTTCGAGAACGTTAGTGCCACTTAACATTGTCACTAACGTTCCAATGCACCCCTTTGCCTCACGTTAAAACCCACGTTAACTAGGTTAACGTGGCTTTTAACGTTGCCTTGTTAATCCTTCGAGAACGTTAATGACACTCAACATTGTCACTAACGTTCCAGTGTGTCCCTTCTTGTTTCACGTTAAACCCCACGTTAACTAGGTTAACGTGGCTTCTAACGTGGTCTTTGCCAACCTTCGAGAACGTTAGTGACACTCAACATTGTCACTAACATTCCAATGTGCCCCTGGGTCTCACGTTAGAGTCCACGTTAACTAGGTTAATGTGGCCTCTAACGTAGCCATCTTTCGCCATCCCAACGTTAGTGACAATGTTGAGTGTCACTAACGTTGGCTCATCCTTCATTCCTCATCGTTAGCTTCCACGTTAGTGACAATGTTGAGTGTCACTAACGTTGTCGACAACTCTTCATCCTTTACGTTAGTTCCCACGTTAACCAAGTTAACGTAGGAGTTAACGTGGTACTTTGCACCATAGGCCAACGTTAGTGACAATGTTCAGTGTCACTAACGTTGGCTTCTCTTCCCCCTTTAACGTTAGAGGCCACGTTAACTAGGTTAACGTGGCTTCTAACGTGGCCACTTATGAGTAATTGCCAATGTTAGTGACAGTGTTAAGTGTCACTAACGTTGGCTCAACTTCTCTTCTCCACGTTAGAGTTCACGTTAACTTAGTTAACGTGACTCTCTAACGTGGGCATTGATGGCTTTTTGAGAATGTTATTGGCAATCACTTTTCTCATTAATCTTGCAAGTTACCTCCCCTTTTCTTGCTTGCCTTTTGGTCCTGAAATCAAGCAATAAAGTGCATCAAAGCTCTAGTCCAAGTCATGAGTAATGCAACATAATATTTGTTACTAAACTTATGAAAAATCCTCATGAAATTATGTAAAATGCACAATGTATGCTTGAATCAAGGCATAAGTGAATATTTACCCAAAACTAGCTTATTTCCTAAAGAAATGTATGAAACTATCCTAAAAACAGTAAAGAAAAGGTCAGTGAAATTGGCCAAGATGCCCTGGCATCAGGGGGGCACGAATGGGTAGGGTTCGCGTGACAGGGGGTTATGGAATTTGAATCCACGCGATCGCGTGGGGCACGTGGTCGCGTTGCTGGGGTGAAATGGGGGTCGACGCGATCGCATGGAATGGGTAAAAGGGTGAATGGCGCGGTCGCCTGAGGCATGCGACCGCGTCGCTGGAAATTGTGTTAAACGCATGATTCTAGCGTCGTTTCAGCGCAACTCTCTGTCTCCTTTGGGGTGGTGTGCAATCCACGCGACGCGATCACGTCGCTCACGCTGTCGCGTGGGATTGATGTTGTGCAAGGGACGCGATCGCGTGGATGGCGCGATCGCGTGGGTCGTTTTGTGCAAAACGCACAATGGCCGCACGATTCATGCCTGACTCTCTAGACGTTGGGGATTTATGCCGATCTCCAGATCATGCGGCCACGTGAATGACGTGGACGCGTGGGGAGTGTTTTTCGCAACGGACGCGATCGCATGAGCAATGCGGTCGCATCGCACGCCCTTTTTTTTATGCAGGTTTGCAATTATGCAGTATGCAATGCGAATGAATAATATTCAGGTTCAATTGAAAAGGATAATAAAAATAAATAACACGAAATAAAACTGAAAAAGAAACGACCATACCATGGTGGGTTGTCTCCCACCTAGCACTTTTAGTTAAAGTCCTTAAGTTGGACATTGGATGAGCTTCCTGTTATGGGGGCTTATGCTTAAATTCATCCAAAAATCTCCACCAATGCTTGGAATAATGCTAATAGCCTCCGGGGTCCCAAACTAGGCATGTAAAGCTTCTGAGCAGCTTCAAACATGTTCTCAGGCTTCTGAGGTGACGAATGTCATAATAGATTCCAGGATCCCAAACTTTGCTTTTAAATCCGCCTTTGTCTTGATCTATATTTTTCCATCTAGGCGGTTTTGAAAGTAGATTCTCACCAAGATAACCAAACGTTTTCCGAGATCCATTTGATAGATCATGATGCCAATCTGCACACTTCGAGTTGAAGCGTGGAACCTTATTGAACCTTGTGCACCAGTTCTGAGCGCGAGCCATTTCCCTCTTACTCTTAAAGCCGCAGAGAGCTCTAAGCTGGCCATCTGTTTCAAGCAAACCATATTCAAGTGGGAAAATAAAGCTAAGGGTTAAGGATTGTACCCACTTGAAGCTTGTATTGGGTGGTAATGGCCTTGGGATAGGTGTTTCTAGTGGTTCTGTAAGTTCTACTCCCTTCTGCTCTTCTGTGAATTTCTTCACTTCCTTGCAGACTTCGTCAATTGAATCCATGTCAAGATCAAAGCCTTCTATGTCTTTGATACATGCGAAATTGTTACTCTGAGGTTGTAAAATTTGTTGTTCGTTCTCTCCCTGGCATGGCGCCAATAACTGGTGCACAATACCATGGTCCAAACATAACTTCACAACTTCGCACAACTAACCAGCAAGTGCACTGGGTCGTCCAAGTAATAAAACCTTACGTGAGTAAGGGTCGATCCCACGGAGACTGTCGGTATGAAGCAAGCTAGGGTCATCTTGTAAATCTCAGTCAGGCGGATATCAAATGTTTATAGAGTTTTCGAAAATAAATAATAAATAAATAGAAAATAAAGATAGAAACACTTATGTAATTCATTGGTAGAAATTTCAGATAAGCGTATAGAGATACTTTCGTTCTTCTGAACTTCTGCTTTCCTGTTGTCTTCATCCAATCAGTCCTACTCCTTTCCATGGCAAACTTTATGTAAGGGCATCACCGTCGTCAATGGCTACATCTTATCCTCTCTGTGAAAATGGTCCGATGCGCTGTCACTGCATGGCTAATCATCTGGAGGCATCACCGTTGTCAATGGCTACATCCCATCCTCTCTGTGAAAATGGTCCGATGCGCTGTCACTGCATGGCTAATCATCTGGAGGTTCTCGATCATACTGGAATAGGATTTACTATCCTTTTGCGTCTGTCACTACGCCCAGCACTCGCGAGTTTGAAGTTTGTCACAGTCATTCAATCCCTGAATCCTACTCGGAATACCACAGACAAGGTTTAGACTTTCCGGATTCTCATGAATGCCACCATCAATCTAGCTTATACCATGAGGATTTTGATTAAGAGATCCAAGAGATAATCATCCAATCTAAGGTGGAACGGAAGTGGTTGTCAGGCACGCGTTCGTATGGGAATGATGATGATTGTCACGTTCATCACATTCACATTGAATTGCGAATGAATATCTTAGAAGCGGAATAAGTTGAGTTGAATAGAGAAACAGCAGTACTTTGCATTAATTCGTGAGGAACAGCAGAGCTCCACAAATCTATGGAGTGTAGAAACTCTACCATTGAAAATACATAAGTGATAGATCCAGGCATGGCCGAATGGCCAGCCCCCAAACGTGATCAATATGATCTAAAGATGAACTAAAAATCATAAGATGATCCGAAGATGTAAATACAATAGTAAAAAGTCCTATTTATACTAAACTAGTTACTAGGGTTTACAGAAGTAAGTAATTGATGCATAAATCCACTTCTGGGGCCCACTAGGTGTGTGCTTGGGCTGAGCTTGAAGTTTACACGTGCTTAGGCCCTTTTGCGTAAAGTCCAAAAATGTGAATTTAACATAAAAACTAATAAAAATATCCCTAAAAGTAACTAGATCCTACTAAAAACATACTAAAAACAATACCAAAAAGCGTATAAATTATCCGCTCATCACAACACCAAACTTAAATTGTTGCTTGTCCCCAAGCAACTGAAAATCAAATAGGATAAAAAGAAGAGAATATACTATAAATTCCAAACTATCAATGAAACATATCCCCAATCAGATGAGCGGGACTTGTAGCTTTTTGCCTCTTGAATAGTTTTCGCATCTCACTTTATCCATTGAAGTTCAGAATGATTGGCATCTATAGGAACTCAGAGTTCAGATAGTGTTATTGATTCTCCTAGTTCAGTATGTTGATTCTTGAACACAGCTACTTTATGAGTCTTGGCCGTGGCCCTAAGCACTTTGTTTTCCAGTATTACCACTGGATACATAAATGCCACAGACACATAATTGGGTGAACCTTTTCAAATTGTGACTCAGCTTTGCTAAAGTCCCCAATTAGAGGTGTCCAGAGTTCTTAAGCACACTCTGTTTTTTGCTTTGGACCTTGACTTTAACCGCTCAGTCTAAAGTTTTCACTTGACACCTTCACGCCACAAGCACATGGTTAGGGACAGCTTGGTTTAGCCGCTTAGGTCAGGATTTTATTCCTTTAGGCCCTCCTATCCACTGATGCTCAAAGCCTTGGGATCCTTTTTATTTACCCTTGCCTTTTGGTTTTAAGGGTTATTGGATTTTTCCTCTTGCCTTTTGGTTTTAAGAGCTTTTGGCTTTTTCTGCTTGCTTTTTCTCTTTTTTTTTTCGCCATTTTTTTTTCTGCAAGCTTTTGTATTCACCGCTTTTTCTTGCTTCAAGAATCATTTTTATGATTTTTCAGATTATCAAATAACATGTCTCCTATTCATCATTCTTTCAAGAGCCAACATATTTAACATTCTAAGACATCAACTTCAAAAGACATATGCACTATTCAAGCATTCATTCAGAAAACATAAAGTATTGTCTCCACATCAAAATAATTAAACTAAGTTCAAGGATAAATTCGGAATTCATGTACTTCTTGTTCTTTTGTAATTAAAACATTATTCCATTTAAGAGAGGTGATGGATTCATATTCACTACTTTAAGGCATAGACACTAATGATCATGTAATAAAGACACAAACATAGATAAACATTTAACATAAGAAAACGAAAAATAGAAAGTTTTAAGAATAAGGAATGAGTCCACCTTAGTGATGGTGGCATTTTCTCCTTGAGGAACCAATGATGTCCTTAAGCTCTTCTATGTCTCTTCCTTGTCTTTGTTGCTCCTCTCTCATTGCTCTTTGATCTTCTCTAATTTCATGGAGGATGATGGAGTGCTCTTGATGTTCCACCCTTAATTGTCCCATGTTGGAACTTAATTCTCCTAGGGAGGTGTTGATTTGCTCCCAAAAATTCTGTGGAGGAAAGTGCATCCCTTGAGGTATCTTAGGGATTTCTTGATGGTGAGCTTCCTCATGCGTTTCTTGAGCTCCATTAGTGGGCTCTCTTGTTTGCTCCATCCTTTTCTTAGTGATGGGCTTCTCTTCCTCAATGGGAATGTCTCCTTCTATGAAAGCTCCAGCTGAGTAACATAGATGGCAAATAAGATGAGGGAAATCTAGCCTTGCCAAGGGGGAGGACTTTTCGGCTATTTTGTAGAGTTCAAGGGAGATGACTTCATGAACTTCTACTTCCTCACCAATCATGATGCTATGAATCATGATAACCCGATCCACAATAACTTCAGATCGGTTGCTAGTGGGGATGAACTCCAATCATCCTCTAGCCACAGGCTTAAGGTCCAGTCTTCTAAGTTAAACCAGTTTGCCTTTTGAGTCAATCTTCCATTGAGCTCCTTCCACACATATGTCCATGAGGACTTGGTCTAACCTTTGATCAAAGTTGACCCTTCTAGTGTAGGGGCGTGCATCTCCTTGCATTATAGGCAAGTCAAACGCTAACTTCACATTTTCCGGACTAAAATCTATGTATTTCCCCCGAACCATGGTGAGATAATTCTTTGGGTTCGGGTTCTTACTTTGATCATGGTTCTTAGTGATTCATGTATTGGCATAGAACTCTTGAACCATTAGGTTGCCGACTTGTTGGATGGGGTTTGTTAGAACTCCCCAACCTCTTCTTTGGATTTCATGTCGGATCTCCGGATACTCATTTCTCTTGAGCTTGAAAGGGACCTCGGGGATCACCTTCTTCTTGGCCACAACATCATAGAAGTGGTCTTGATGAGCTTTGGAGATGAATCTTTCCATCTTCCATGACTCGGAGGTGGAAGCTTTTGTCTTCCCTTTCCCTTTTCTAAAGGATTCTCCGGTCTTGTGTGCCATCATTGGTAATGGAAAAACAAAAAGCTTATGCTTTTACCACACCAAACTTAGAATATTGCTCGCCTTCGAGTAAGAGAAGAAAGAATAGATGAAGAAGAAGAAGAAAATATGGAGGAGAGGAGGGAGAGGTGTATTCGGCCAAGAAGAGAAGAGATGGTTGTGTTGTGTGAAAATGAGAAAGAATGGAGGGCTTTATATAGGGAGGGGAGGGGGGTTAATTTCAGCCATATAGGGTGGGTTTGGGTGGAAAATTGATTTTGAATTTTGAAGTTAGGTGGAGTTTATGAGGTAGGTTTATGGGGAAGAGTGGATGGATGTGAGTGGTGAAGTAGTGATAGGGAAGAGAGATTGAGGTGATTGGTGAAGAGTTTTGGGGAAGAGTGTTTATTGGGAAGAGAGGATGAACATTGAGAAAAGGTAAGAGAGTGAGTGGTGGTAGGTGGGGATCCTGTGGGGTCCACAGATGCTGAGATGATCCTGTGGGGTCCACAGATCCTGAGGTGTCAAGGAATTGCATCCCTGCACCAATTAGGCATGTAAAATGCCTTTGCATGCAATTCTGGCGTTTAAACGCCGAATTGATGCTTGTTTATGGCGTTCAGCGCCAACTTTCCTCAATCTGCATTCCTGGCGTCTGAACGCCAGGATGCTGCTTGTTTCTGGCGTTCAACGCCAGATCCATGCTCTGTTCTGGCATTGAACGCCAGCCAGATGCTTCTTACTAGCGTTTAAACGCCAGTAAGCTCCTCCTCCAGGGTGTGCTGCTTTTTTTTTTTTGCTGTTTTTGATTTTTCTTCAATTTTTTCAGTTGTTTTTGTGACTCCATATGATCATGAACCTATGAAGACATATAACTAATAAAAAATATAATTAAATAAAAATTGGGTTGCCTCCCAACAAGCGCTTCTTTAATGTCAATAGCTTGACAGTGGGCTCTCATGGAGCCTCACAGATGTTCAGAGCATTGTTGAGATTTCCCAACACCAAACTTAGAGTTTGGATATGGGAGTTCAACACCAAACTTAGAGTTTGGTTGTGGGCTCCCAACACCAAACTTAGAGTTTGACTGTGGGGGCTCTAGTTGACTCTGTTTTGAGAGAAGCTTACTGTGCCTCTTTTCCATGTTTACAGAAGGATGTCCTTGAGTTTTAAACTCAAGGGAGTCCTCATTCAATTGAAGGACTAGTTCACCTCTGTTAACATCAATCACAGCTCTTGCTGTGGCTAGGAAGGGTCTTCCAAGGATGATGGATTCATCCTCATCTTTCCCAGTATCTAGGATTATGAAATCATCAGGGATGTAAAGGCCTTCAACCTTTACTAATATGTCCTCTACTTGTCCATAAGCCTGTTTTCTGGAATTGTCTGTCATCTCTAATGTGATTTTAGCAGCTTATACCTCAAAGATTCCCAATTTCTCCATTACAGAGGGTGGCATGAGGTTTATTCCTGACCCTAGGTCACATAGAGCCTTCTCAAAGGTTATGGTGCCTATGGTACAAGGTATTATGAACTTTCCAGGATCCTGTTTCTTCTGAGGCAATCTCAGTTGATCCAATGCATTTAGTTCATTGGTGAACAGCGGAGGTTCATCTCCCCAAGTCTCATTACCAAATAGATTGGCATTCAGCTTCATGATTGCACCAAGGAACTTGGCGACTTGTTCTTCAGTGACATCCTCATTCTCTTCTGAAGAGGAATACTCATCAGAGCTCATGAAGGGCGTAAGGAGGTTTAATGGAATCTCTATGGTCTCTAGATGAGCCTCAGAGTCCTTTGGTTCCTCAAAGGGAAACTCCTTATTGATCACTGGACGTCCGAGGAGGTCTTCCTCCTTGGGATTCATGTCCTCCCCTTCCTTCTTGGATTCGGCCATGATGGTTATATTAATGGCCTAGCACTCTCCTTTTGGATTCTCTTCTGTATTGCTTGGGAGAGTACTAGGAGGACCTTGTTTCATTCATGAAACTCACAGTGGCCTTAGATAGATCAGAGACTAAGTTTGCTAAATTAGAGGTATTTTATTCAGAGTTCTCTGTCTGTTGCTGAGTGGAAGATGGAAAAGGCTTGCTATTGCTAAACCTGTTTCTTCCACCATTATTAAAGCCTTGTTGAGGCTTTTGTTGATCCTTCCATGAGAGATTTGGATGATTTCACCATGAGGGATTATAGGTGTTTCCATAGGGTTCACCCATGTAATTCACCTCTGCAATTGCAGGATTCTCAGGATCATAAGCTTCTTCTTCAGAAGATGCCTCTGGAGTACTGTTGGATGCAGCTTGTATTCCATTCAGACTTTGAGAAATCATATTGACTTGCTGAGTCAATATTTTATTCTGAGCCAATATGGCATTCAGAGTATCAATTTCAAGAACTCCCTTCTTCTGAGGCGTCCCATTACTCACAGGATTCCTCTCAGAAGTGTACATGAATTGGTTATTAGCAATCATGTCAATGAGTTCTTGAGCTTCTGCAGGCGTTTTCTTTAGGTGAATGGATCCACCTGTAGAAGTATCCAATGACATCTTAGCTAATTCAGACAGACCATCATAGAATATATCCAGGATGGTCCATTCTGAAAGCATGTCAGAAGAACACTTTTTGGTCAGTTGCTTGTATCTCTCCCAAGCTTCATAGAGGGATTCACCTTCCTTTTGTCTGAAGGTTTGAACATCCACTCTAAGCTTACTCAGCTTTTAAGGAGGAAAGAACTTGGCTAAGAAAGCCGTGACCAGCCTATCCCAAGAGTTCAGGCTATCTTTGGGTTGAGAGTCCAACCACACTTTAGCTCTGTCTCTTACAGCAAATGGGAAAAGCATGAGCCTGTAGACTTCAGGATCTACTCCATTAGTCTTAACAGTATCACATATCTGCAAGAATTCAGTTAAGAAGTGAAAGGGATCTTCAGATGGAAGTCCATGAAACTTGCAGTTTTGCTGCATCAGAGAAACTAATTGAGGTTTCAGCTCAAAATTGTTTGCTCCAATGGTAGGGATGGAGATGCTTCTTCCATGTAAATTGGAATTAGGTGCAGTAAAGTCACCAAGCATCCTGCTTGCATTATTATTATTTTCGGCTGCCATCACCTCTTCCTGTTCGAAAATTTCTGTAAGGTTATCTCTGGATTGTTGTATTTTAGCTTCTCTTAGTTTCCTCTTCAGAGTCCTTTCAGGTTCAGGGTCTGCTTCAACAAGAATGTTCTTGTCCTTGCTCCTGCTCATATGAAAAAGAAGGGAACAGAAAAATAATAATAATAGGGATCCTTTTTACCCAGGTATAGAGGTTCCCCTGTGTGAGTAGAAGAAGAAAAGAATGTAATGTAAAGAAAGGAAGAAGAGAAAATTCGAACACAGATGGAAGAGGGGGTTCGAATTTGGGTGAGATGAAGTGTTAGTAGGTGAATAAATAAATAGAAGGAGATGAGAGAGAATGAGGATTTTCGAAAATAAAATTTTGAAAAGGAGTTAGTGATTTTCGAAAATTAGGAATGAAATCAAATTAAAATTAAAAATTGAAACAATTAGTTAATTAAAAAGAATTTTTGAAAAAGAGGGAAGAGATTTTCGAAAATTAGAGGGAGAGAGTTAGTTAGGTAATTTTGAAAAAGATAAGAAACAAACAAAAAGTTTATTAGTTAGTTGAAACAAATTTGAAAATCAATTTTGAAAAGATAAGAAGATAAGAATTTAGAAAAGATATTTTAAAATCAAATTTTTGAAAAAAAGATATGTTTTAAAAAGATATGATTAAAAGGATATGATTTTGAAAAAGATAAGATAAAAAGATCTTTTTGAAAAGATATGATTGAAATTAGTTTTGAAAAAGATTTGATTTTTAAAATCACAATTAATGACTTGATTCACAAGAAATCACAAGATATGATTCTAGAACTTAAAGTTTGAATCTTTCTTAACAAGTAAGTAACAAACTTGAAATTTTTGAATCAAAACATTAATTGTTGAGGATATTTTAAAAAATTATAAGATAAAATTAAGAAAAATATTTTTGAAAAATATTTTTAAAATTTTCGAAAATAAATAAGAAAAATGAAAAAGATTTGATTTTTGAAAAAAGATTTTGAAAAAGATAAGATTTTTAAATTGAAAATTTGATTTGACTCATAAGAAACAACTAAATTTTAAAAAGTTTTGAAAAAGTCAATCCAAATTTTTGAAATTTATGAGTGAAAAAGGGAAAGATATTTTTTTTTATTTTTTAATTTTTAATGATGAGAGAGAAAAACATAAAAAATGACTCACAACATGAAAATTATGAATCAAAACACATGATGCATGCAAGAACACTATGAATGTCAAGATGAACACCAAGAACACTTTGAAGATCATGATGAACATCAAGAACATATTTTTGAAAAAATTTTGATGCAAAGAAAACATGCAAGACACCAAACTTAGAAATTTTTCATGTATAGACACTATGAATGCAAGAATGCATATGAAAAACAAGAAAAGACACAAAACCAGAAAATATGAAGATCAAACAAGAAGACTGGCCAAGAACAACTTGAAGATCATGAAGAACACTATGAATGCATGAATTTTCGAAAAATGCAAAGAATTTTTAGAAAAAATGCAATTGACACCAAACTTGAAATTGACTCAAGACTCAAACAAGAAACACAAAATATTTTTGATTTTTATGATTTTATGATTTTTTTTCGATTTTTCGAAAATTAATGTGAAAAAGAAAAATAAGGATTCCAAAATTTTTAAGAAGAATTCCAGGAATCTTTCAATATTAGCCCAAAGCTCCAATCAAAGGGTTGGACATGGCTTAATAGCCAGCCAGCTTTAGGATATAAATCAGGCATGCAACAGCTGATATTCAAATTAACTTGCCTCTATGCTAATGGTTGGAAGCCCCTATCCAAAAGAATTAGACCTGGCTTTACAGCCAGCCAGGCTTCAACATGCTTCATGAAACATTAGAATTTATTCTTAAAAATTTAAAATAATTTTTGAAAACAGATGAGATTTTTGAAAATTTTTTTAAAATAAAACAAAAAGAAAATTACCTAATCTGAGCAACAAGATGAACCGTCAGTTGTCCAAACTTGAACAATCCCCGGCAACGGCGCCAAAAACTTGATACATGCGAAATTGTTACTCTGAGGTTGTAAAATTTGTTGTTCGTTCTCTCCCTGGCATGGTGCCAATAACTGTTGCACAATACCATGGTCCAAACATAACTTCACAACTTCGCACAACTAACCAGCAAGTGCACTGGGTCGTCCAAGTAATAAAACCTTACGCGAGTAAGGGTCGATCCCACGGAGATTGTCGGTATGAAGCAAGCTATGGTCATCTTGTAAATCTCAGTCAGGCGGATATCAAATGGTTATGGAGTTTCAGATAAGCGTATAGAGATACTTTCGTTCTTCTGAACTTCTACTTTCCTGCTGTCTTCATCCAATCAATCCTACTCCTTTCTATGGCAAACTTTATGTAAGGGCATCACCGTCGTCAATGGCTACATCTTATCCTCTCTATGAAAATGGTCCGATGCGCTGTCACTGCATGGCTAATCATCTGGAGGCATCACCATTGTCAATGGCTACATCCCATCCTCTCTGTGAAAATGGTCCGATGCGCTGTCACTGCTTGGCTAATCATCTGGAGGTTCTCGATCATACTGGAATAGGATTTACTATCCTTTTGCGTCTGTCACTACGCCCAGCACTCGCGAGTTTGAAGTTTGTCACAGTCATTCAATCCCTTAATCCTACTCGGAATACCACTGACAAGGTTTAGACTTTCCGGATTCTCATGAATGCCGCCATCAATCTAGCTTATACCACGAGGATTCTGATTAAGAGATCCAAGAGATAATCATCCAATCTAAGGTGGAACGGAAGTGGTTGTCAGGCACGCGTTTGTATGGGAATGATGATGATTGTCACGTTCATCACATTCATATTGAATTGCAAATGAATATCTTAGAAGCGGAATAAGTTGAGTTGAATAGAGAAACAGTAGTACTTTGCATTAATTCGTGAGGAACAGCAGAGCTCCACACCTTAATCTATGGAGTGTAGAAACTCTACCGTTGAAAATACATAAGTGAAAGGTCCAGGCATGGCCGAATGGCCAGCCCCCAAACGTGATCAATATGATCTAAAGATGAACTAAAAATCATAAGATGATCTGAAGATGTAAATACAATAGTAAAAAGTCCTATTTATACTAAACTAGTTACTAGGGTTTACAGAAGTAAGTAATTGATGCATAAATCTACTTCCGGGGCCCACTTGGTGTGTGCTTGGGCTGACCTTGAAGTTTACACGTGCAAAGGCTTCTTCTGGAGTTGAACGCCAGGTTGTAACGTGTTTCTAGCGTTTAACTCCAGACTGCAGCGTAGAACTGGCGTTCAACGCCCTTTTGTGTCATCTAAACTCGGCCAAAGTATGGACTATTATATATTTCTGGAAAGCCCTGGATGTCTAATTTCCAACGCAATTGAAAGCGCGCCATTTTGAGTTCTGTAGCTCCAAAAAATCTACTTTGAGTGCAGGGAGGTCAGAATCCAACAGCATCAGCAGTCCTTCTTCAACCTCTGAATCTGATTTTTGCTCAGGTCCCTCAATTTTAGCCAGAAAATACCTGAAATCACAGAAAAACACACAAACTCATAGTAAAGTCCAGAAATGTGAATTTAACATAAAAACTAATAAAAACATCCCTAAAAGTAACTAGATCTTACTAAAAACATACTAAAAACAATGCCAAAAAGCGTATAAATTATCCGCTCATCAGTCTTCCTCGTCACTTAAGTCATAAACGGGAGGTTGAGAGAAATCTACCTCCGCATCGTCTTCGTATTCAATTGGGGAAGACTCTTCGATCTCAGAGAATTCACTTGCGGATGCAAGTTCATTACTAGGAGAACTTGACTCGTGACTATCATCATCAAGGAAACTTGCTTCTTGGAGTATTCCGTCTAGTTTCTCATAAAAGACTTGCCTTGGGGGTTGTGTACTATCCTCCTTAGCATCAATTGTAACGTCCTTGACAGAATTTTCCACAACTCTGGATTTCCATGGAGGCTCAGCGTCTCCTAGGTCTTCAACCAACTCTTCTTCTTGTATAATGACAGCTTCCTCTAATTGTTCCAGTACGAAGTCATGCTCTGTTCTGTCCACTGGAGTTTCTAGTATCTCCTTCATGCTACACTCATCATTAGATTCTCCACACGGAGTTGTGGGAGGTCCTTGAATGTTCGAACGTCTAGAAGATAATTGACTTATTGCTTGCTCCAGTTGATAAAGGGTTGTTTGAAGTTGATCTACTGTTTCCTTGAGGCGAACCTCTGATTCTCGGGGTGATGGATTTGGACGTGGTACATTGAGAAGTGGTGGTGTTTGGGAATAATTGGATTGGAATCGGGGTAAATGAGGATCATATGGTGGCGAATGGTGAAAAGGAGCTTGTGAGTGTGGTGGTTCGTAGTTGTGTTGAGAGGATGGTCCATAGGCATGGGGTGGGACTTGTTGGTAGTTACAAGGTTGTCCACTATATCTATCAGCTTGGTATGCATTGTAGAATGGTCTTTGTCCATGATATCTTGGAGGGTGTTGTTTCCTAAAGGGTTGATCAGATCCTCTTGGCTCCATCCATCTTTGATTGCTCTGACCTTGATGCATGTTCCTATTATAACTTTCACTCCTTTCAATAATATTAGAACCAAACTCAAAGCGAGAGGGGTGAGGATTCATAGTAGCTAATGGAAATAAGAAGAGAAAAATAAAGATAAATAAACAAGTAAAAGAAAAATATTTACAATAACCAATAATAAGGCACACATTTGCAATTCCCCGGCAACGGCGCCATTTTGACGTTAGGATTTTTGCTAGTAAAGAATTTTGTAAAAATAGTTGCGTTGTAGATATAGTTTCTAAACCAACAAAAATCCCTTCGTACAAACGTTTTGGTTGTCACAAGTAACAAACCCCTAAAAAATTGATAACCGAGTATTTAAACCTCGGGTCGTCTTCTCAAGGAACTGCAGGGAAGTATGTTCTTATTATTGGTTATGAAGATTGTAAATTGGGGTTGTGAAGATGAGGAACAAGTAATTTAAATTGCAATTAAAATAAGTAAAAGATTGTAAAATGAGTATGTAACTGTAAAACACACTTTTGGCAAGGTATGAGAAATTGGAAGTCCTATCCTAGTTACCCTTATCATTGATGATGAAAATTGAATCTTAATTCCACTCAATTAACCTTTGCTAGAGCAAGGGAAGGTCAAGTGACTAATTAGTTTGATCCTCAAATTCTAGTTAATCCCTAAGGAAAGATTGGGATTATTGAAGTTCAATTCAATTAGCAAAGATAACGATTATCGATCACGTTAAGTTTGATAACTCCTAAGTTACTGATTTCTTAACCAAGACCAAAAGGGGAAAAATAAATCTACTGGAATAAAAATGTCTTCAGATTGGAAGCAACAGTAATATAAATAAAAGAAAGCAATAATAAACTGAAATACCTCAAATAACATTAATTCAAAAGAATAATCTGTAATATAGAAGAATTCATAAACTAAATCGAGAAGATAAATAAAAAGGAATATTGAACCTGATAAAAAGAGATAATCCTGAAAGCAAAAAAAATCCTAATTCTAAATCCTAAAAGAGCGAGGAGAGAACCTCTCCCTCAAAACTACATCTAATTCATGAATACTAACTAATTGGAGACCCTTCTAATGGATGCATTCCCCCACTTCATAACCTCTGATCTGTGCCTTCTGGACTTGGAATTGGGCCAAAAAGGGCTTCAGAAATCGCTGGGGGTGTTTTCTGTAATTTCTGGTGCGTGGCCTCAGTAACGCGTCCGCGTGGGTCACGCGGTCGCGTCGTTTGGAGTTTTCCTTGTCACGCGGTCGCTTCAGTCATGCGTTCGCGTCATACGCGTTTCGCTCATGGCGCGCGGTCGTGTCAATCATGCGGTCGCGTCACTACCATTTCGCGCTGGCATGCGGCCGCGTCGTCCATGCGATCGCGTCGCTGCCAGTTTCTTCAAAAACTCCGTTTTATGCTTTCCTTCCAATTTTGTATGTTTCCTTTCCATCCTTTAAGTCATTCCTGCCTTAGAAGATCTGAAATTACTCAACACACAAATCACGGCATCGAATGGAAATAAAGGGTAATCAAAATAATTATTTTTAAGCATAGGAAACATGTTTTTCACATACATCACATAATAAGGAAGGGAAAGTAAAACCATGCAATTAATATGAGTAAGTGGGTGAAGGATTGAATAAATCACTCAATTTGAGCACAAAATATATCATAAAATATGGGTTTATCAATGAGCCCTTCTTGTTCAAGAGATGTCCAGATGGAATGATCAGAAGGTGTGTGCCTGAAAATGAAATGAGAGGCATATTGTAGCATTATCTTAATTCAGCTTATGGTGGACACTTTGGGCCAGAAAGAACAGCTGCTAAAGTGCTTTAAAGTGGATTTTATTGGCCAACCATATTCAAAGATGCTAGAGCATTTGTGCACCAATGCAAAGAATGCTAAAGAGCTGGAGGAATAATAATGAGGAATGAAATGCCTCAAAACTTCATTCTGGAAGTGGAGCTATTTAATCTCTGGGGCATAGACTTCATGGAACCGTTTTCCCCATCATATTCCTTCAAATACATACTGGTAGCCATGGAATATGTCTCCAAATGGGTAGAGGCCATAGCAACAACTACATGTGATGCATCAATTGTTCTTCAATTTCTTAAGAGACACATATTTACCAGATATGGGGTGCCTAAAGGCCTTATTAGTGATGGTGGCAACCACTTTTGTAACAGACAAATGGAAAAGCTGCTCCACAAATATGGAGTAATTCATAAAGTGGCCACACTATACCACCTTCAAACTAATGGCCAGGCTGAATTGGCAAACAGGGAGCCAAAGAGAATCCTAGAAAAGACGGTTGGGGTCACAAGAAAAGACTGGGCAAGAAAATTGGATGATGCTCTATGGGCATATAGAACCGCATTCAAAACCCCAATTGGAAAGTCACCCATCCAACTGATTTATGGCAAATCCTGTCACCTACCTGTAGAGCTCAAACACAATTCTTTTTGGGCTACTAAGCTCCTCAATCTTGACTCTCAAGTAGCAGCAGAGAAAAGGCTATTACAACTCAATGAGTTAGATGAATTCAGATTGGAATCTTATGAGAATGCTAAGATATACAAGGAGAGAGCTAAAAGATGGCATGACAAAAAAATTTCAAGAAGAGAGTTTGAGCCAGGGCAACAAGTGCTATTATACAACTTTAGGCTCAAGATTTTTTCCTGGAAAACTCAATTCTAAATGGACTGGCCCTTATCTGGTGACTAAGGTTTTTTCATATGGAAGCCTTGAACTTCTGAATAAAGCTACAAAGGACACATTC
Source organism: Arachis ipaensis (assembly GCF_059453495.1). Classification (NCBI taxonomy): domain Eukaryota; kingdom Viridiplantae; phylum Streptophyta; class Magnoliopsida; order Fabales; family Fabaceae; genus Arachis; species Arachis ipaensis. The sequence goes on along the minus strand of NC_142440.1, from coordinate 88,566,848 downwards.
ACACCAAATGGTCACAGATCTAAGCATTACCTGGGAGGGATTTGGAACAAGGAGGAGAGCATTCATAAACTGAGATAAATTAGAATGGAGGATGTCAAGCAAATGACGATAAAGAAGCGCTTGTTGGGAGGCAACCCAACCATAGGTAACGTTCTTTTCTTAGTTGTTTCAATAAAGAGTTAAGAATTTCCTGTATTTTAAGGAGTTAAGTTTGGTGTTACACACCAAAATGAGTATAAAAAGGGTAAATGTGTGAATTTAAGTTTGGTGTTCCACCATAGATTTCAAAGAAACACAGAATAACCCTTCAAAGAGAATCTTGAGTCAGAAACTCCAAAACAATCAAGGAAATTTCTTGACAGTTGCTCAAACTTTTGGTTTAGAGCTAGCTTTTCTTTAATAAAAGTACAAGGGTTCATGTATGTGATTAATCCGCTGCATAATAGACATTGTCAAGGAACTAAGTTTGGTGTTCACATACCAAAGTAAGTTCAAAAGACTACAAATATTCATGCATGCTAACCATCTTTCAAGTGCTTGGGGGACAAGCAACTTCCACTATCATTGCAGAAAGTCATTCAATTTCTTAGAAGGACTATGCATCATCACTAAGAAGAATACAAAAGCAAAAGAGGATGATGAAAGGCTAAGCAGGAAGACACCAAGAGGTTGTTTTGTTGCCTATCTATTTTTGCTTTGAAGTGCTCTAAATTGGTAATCTAAATGTACCCCTGTTGATTAGTTTAAGTTGTTTGCTTTCTGTTTGTTTACTGTCTTTTAATTGTCAATTAAGTGTGCTAGTCTAAGTGCTTGCTGCATTTTCATCCTGCTTGAATATATGCTTTGTCCCCTTTGCATGAATAAAAGAAAATGATTTTGAAACAGAAAAAGTAATAGTCCAATTTGACAGAAAGTAGAATAAGGTTCAGTGGGGGTATATGTTTGATTGTTTAGCAGGTTCACTAATAAAGACGAAGGGTAGAATGTCCCTTAAGTATGAATTTAGTTGCTGTATGTAAAATATTTGTTAATAAATCTCCTTGAAAGAAAGAACAAGAAAGAAGAAAAGAAACAAAGAATAAACTAGACACCAATAGCTCAACCCTTAAGACACATGCCTGTGGTGCTTTTGTACTAGGATCTGCTTGGATAATTAGGTTCTAAGGAGTGTTTTAACACTTGGTAACTTGGGTTAACTAACCCAGGATTATCAACCGAAAGTCCACTATCAAGAGCAACCTAGTTACAAGGCATTTAGTGACCCAAAGAAGTGCTAGGTATCAATGTCTCTAGAATTGAATTGTGAGCCAAGTGTCTGTGGTGTGTATGTGCTGGGGAGAGGCTTGAGTTAGTAGGTCTGAGGGGTGCTTCATCAAGTAAAGAATAAGTTTCTAAGCTAAAGAAAAAGCAAAAATCAAGCATCAAGGATCAGTGAATAACAAGGTTTCATAGTAGCACTAAAGTTAGCACTTAAAGGGACATCTCAAACCTAGAAACCAATAAAAGTTGAGCTTCAAATATATCCTGCATGAAACCCCATGAACATGAACTGAGTGCTTTCAAATAAGGACATATATTCCTCTATGTTTTCATTCATTCTTCTCATGTTTTACTCCTTGCTCGGGGACAAGCAAGATTTAAGTTTGGTGTTGTGATGACAAGTCATTTAAGGCTAGTTTCACAAGTTATTTTTCATTAGTTTTCATTAGGTTTCATGCACTTTCTTGAGCAATAAGTAAGTAATTGGATTAGAAATTCATGCATATCTTGATTCAATCAAACATGGTTATTTATGTGCATTTTCATGAGGTTTATGCAAGATTTAATTGATTGTTATGAATGCTGCAAAATCTTGTGATTTGGCAAGGCTTTGATACATGTGTTTGGTTGATGATAGGTGAAGAGAAACAGAGGAATGGCAAGGAAGAAGCAGAGAAGGTAACATTGGAGCCAAAGATGGCTCACCAACATTACCTCAAACGTTGATGAAGAGGAAGAAGGTGCAACATTGGAGCCAAAGTTAGCCTCCAACTTTGCCTCAAACGTTCCCATCTTAAGGTGCAAAGTTGGAAACAAAGTTGGCCTCCAACTTTTCCTCCAATTATCATGCTCAAGAGGGCAACGTTTGAGCCAAAGTTGAACCTCAAATACTACTGATAAACCACTATTTTATGGTTTATCTTGTGCTAATTTGAGTGGTTTTTATCAAATCTCTGCTCACTTATTCATATAATTTGCATGGTTTTACAAATCCTTCCTAATTCTGTGATATAGTTGAAAATATGTTTCCTGGGCCTTTAAACTGTCAAATTTTATTATCCTTTATTACCATTCGATGCCGTGATTTGTGCGTTAAGTATTTTCAGGCTTTATAGGGTAGGAATGGCTTAGAAGATGGAAAGGAAACATGCAAAAATGGAAGGAGCACAAGAAATAAAGGAGATAACCAGCGAGAAGCGACGTGCACGCATGGTTCACGCGTGCACGTGAATTGGAGTTTGCACAGCGACGCGTGCGCGTACCTGACGTGTACGTGTGACACGCGAAGATGACCAACGACGCGCACGCGTGACTAACGCGTACACGTGACGTGCGCAACCTGCAGAAATTGCAGAAAACGTTGGGGGCGATTTTGGGCTGAGTTTGGACCCAGTTTTCGGCCCAGAAACACAGACTAGAGCCAGGGGACAAGTAGAGACTCAACACACATTCTCATTCATATAGTTTTTAGTATTAGATTTGAATCTTAGAGAGAAATCACTACCTCCTCTAGGTTTCTTCACATTCATAGATTTCTAGTTTTTATGCTTTTTTATGCTTTTGATTTGGATATTGAGAAGAGTCACTACCTCCGTTGGGATTTATTAATGCAAAGAACTACTTTTACCTTTAATTACTTTTCAATTATTATTCTATTTAATTTATCATGTCTTCCTCTTATTCCCTTTATATATCTGTGAAAGTAGTATCCATGTCTTCCTCTTATTAAAAGGAGACCCTTAAGTTGGAATACTCAAGTGTCAATTTCAATTGGAAGTTGTTGGCTAACTCTCTATTGACTAATGCTAATCCTTCCATAGGAGAGGATTAGGACTTGTGAGTAAGGGATAGCTCAATCAATTGACTTTCCTTTATTCGGTAAGAGTTAACTAAGTGAAAACAACAACCTCTTGCTATTACTCTTGGGAAGATTCAACAAGGATAGAACTTCCAATTAATCTTTCCCCGGTCAAGGCTTTTATTTTGGTTATATAAATTCTCTTGTTAATTTTTATTGCTTTAACTTACAATAATTTATTTTTCCATTCTCTAACTCTTAAAACTTCTCGGAAAATCCCTGACTAATAAAATAGCACTCTTTTGTCAACTCGTTGGGAGACGACCTGGGATCTCTACTCCCAGTATTTTTACTCTAAAATTGTGACAACCCTTTTAAATTTATAAGCGGAATTTTCGTTAGTTAAGAACTGTACTTACAACACTGTTCTTATTATAAATTCTTAATTGGCAATTTTCCGCCCGTTCAGCTACCTCAAACGTTGGCCATGAGGAATTCAATGTGCATAGTTGGAGCCAAAGTTGGCCTTCAACTATGCCTCAAACTACTCAAATCAAGGTGCATTCTTGGAGCCAAAGTTGGCCTCCAACTATGCCTCAAACTACTCAACTCAAGGTGCAATGTCGGAGGGAACGTTGGTGATCCAACGTTACCTCCAACGTGCTCGATGATTTTCAATTGGAAAAATTGGCTGCGACGCGTATGTGTAGGTGACGCGCACGCGTGACCATGGAAATTGACACTCCACGCGTACGTGTGGGTGACCAGCACACGTGACAAGGCCAACGTTGGAGGTAACATTGGTGAACCAACATTGGGTCCAACGCCTGCGATGTAATCCCATAAATTTGGAGTTGGAAAATGTGCGGTGAAATGGTAAAATCGACCATTCACGTGTACACGTGGGCGACGCGTACGCGTGACCAGGCAAACGATGGTACACCAACGTTGAGTCAAACATTGCTGGCAATGCCCAGAATTCATTTTTTTAAGTAACGTTTAACCCAATGTTTGCCCACAAACGTTGACCCCCAACGTGAACTCCAACGTCAACTCCATCCAGAGTATGCACGATAGTTTGCCAATGTCATCTTCAACATCATTGAGAGCCACTTTAATTTGCTTCAACAAAGGCCAAAAGCCCAATCCAAATACTTGAAGACTGACTAACATAGAGTGTATAAATAGCCTTGCATTTAAGTTCGTTAGCAGTTCTGGGGAGGCTAAGTCAGGGACCTAAATTAGGAAACCTACAACTCTATTCTTTTGGTATTTTTCTTTACTCTTCTGCACTTTTTCTACACTTTCCGGTTTTTGGGTTTTGACTTGAGCAATGATGAACTAAATCCCTTTTTCATTAGGGGGAGGAGCTCTATTGTAATCATAATGAATCAATGAAATTCCTATTCTTCTCAATTCATTTGTGTAGCTATAGGATAACTTTTGTTTTGATTGTGAATTACTCACTCCGGAAGGGGGTTTAATTCAATTGAATGCTTGTGTGAGCTTCGGAAGGGGAATCACTTGCATTAGAATTGGAGCTCTATCCTTCACAACTCTCTTGATCAACACCATTCGGGAGGAATTGAGATCTTAAGAGTTAGTGTGGCTTATGGAAGAGAGACACGCACTTAACCTCTTCTCATGACAATTAGATCAAGGAATTGGCAAGATTGATTGTGATTAGCGAGATTGGATTACCAAGGAATTGGGATCCAATCAATTTCAATCCCCATAGATATACTCATATGACTGAGAAATGAGTTGAGACCCATTTGTTTCGTGATGGATTATGATATCTCCGATCCCTGATGAATCATTCTCTATGATTTTCTTCAATTCATATCATTATGTATTTACTTCAATTGCAGTTTATTTCTGCTGTCTTGATTCCCAGCACCCAATTCCCTTTTACAATTTATGCAATTTAAGTTTCATTGCAATTTAGATTCTGCATTTTTTATTTCTTGCAATCTAAGATTCCAGTTATTTATATTTCTTGCAATTTAAGATTCAGCCTATTTACATTTTCTTGCTCTTTAAGTTTCAGTCATTTTAGTTTCTTGTCATTTAAGTTTCAAGCAATTTACATTCAACGCTTTAGATCTCTTGAAATTTACTTTCTGTTGATCCAATTTCACTCAATTCATCAATATTTGGTTGACTAGACTAATCACTTCACTAAAGTTGCTTAATCCATTAATCCCTGTTGGATCAACCTCACTCTGGTGAGTTTTACTACTTGATGCGACCCGGTATACTTGCCGGTTAGTTTGTGTGGACGCATTTTTCGCCAACATTTGTCACCTATGATTGCTGGTCCGGTCGGACCACCTTTCCACACTTAAAAGTTTACACCGTCCTCGGTGGATACTAAGATGAGCAAGGGGGTACGATGACTTCACGTATTACCACCTTCAGCTAGTAGGTCAACCGGCTGCTGCATGTTCTTTTCTCTGCTTCCCTTTTTGCTTATGGTGGGTCATTTGTGTGAGAAATTAGAACTCGCACAACTTCACCGGCAAGGGTACCAGGTCATCCAAGTAATACCTTAGGTGAATGAGGGTCGATCCCACGAGGATTGTCAGATTGAGCAAGCAATAGCTATCTTGTTGGACTTAGTCAGGCAAATAGTAAAAGATGATGGTTGCTTGAGAATGCATAAATAGTAACTTGACAAGTAAAGGAGTAAAACAATGATGATGAGACAGTAGTAAAGGTCTCGGAGATGTTTATCTTTCGGGATTAATACTTATTACTAACTACTTTAACAATGAATGATTCATTCCATAGCAAACTGTAAGTGATTAACCTTAATCCCTTAGTGATTAATCTCCCCTGATCCTACTAGAATGCCACAGACAAGGTTAGTTGTTTTTGGATCAGAGAGTAAAGCTCAGTATTCTAGTTTATACCAAAAATGCCCTAATCACCCTAGATCCTAGCTGAACAGATGTTCCCATGTCCCCAATGAGTTGTTGATTAGCCGTTTAGGAGGTGTGTTCTCAAGCTGTAGTTCGAGTGACCTTGGCCAAGTATCACAATAACTCATGTAGAAAAAGGGTCATACTTCCGCTCCACCCAGTTTCATTAGTATGAAGAATGAGTCACACCTTAGAATGGAAACAAACATATATTAAAATAGAAAAGTAATAATATTAATCCATAGAAATAAATAGAGCCTCTAACCTTAACCAGGAGGTTTAGTTGCTCATGACTTACGGGGAAAATGGTTCTTAAAAGTGAAGAAGATATGTGTCTTCTAAACCTAAGTATTCTCCTCTTTAAATAGTAAATGCTAAACCTAAAAGATGTTAATTTAAATTTAAAATTACAAACATAAGATAAGATAAGATAAGCCTAAGGAGTGCTAAAATCTACTTTGGCGCTCACTTGGTGAATGCTTTAGCTGTTTACTGGCATTCAGCATCAATCTGGGCGTTGAACGCCCATAAGGGAGGAGTGTCTCTGGTCCTTCGCTCCCTGGGTGGCGTTGAATGCCGGTTTTGGGCGTTTAGCACTGGGAGTTACTTCTTCTTGTGCGCTAAATGCCAGGCTTGGCATTTAGTGCCTGATTTAGCAGTGATTCCAGAAAAGACGTATGAAGTATTATATATTGTTGGAAAGCTCTAGAAGTTAGCTTTCTAACACCGTTGAGAACGTATCAATTGGTTCTCTGTAGTTCAAGTTATGCTCATTGGAATGTAAAGAGGTCAGGTTTGATAGCATCTGCTATCCTTTCTTTGTCTTTGCACAAGACTCTGCAAAATTCTCCCGAAATTTATCTAAAATCATAAATACAACATAAAAACTCAAAGTAGCATGCAAAGGTGAATTTTGCACAAAAAATTAAAAAATTCTAACAAAAAACAATGTAAAAACAGCTAGAAAAAGGGTATAAGATGCTCACGTATCACAACACCAAACTTAAACTGTTGCTTGTCCTCAAGCAACCAAAATCAAGATAGGACCAAATGGAAGAGAAGAATACATCAGGTTTTAGAGTTGTCTTTCAAGCTCAGTTCTAATTACTGAGTGGAGCTATTAACACTATGATAAATCCCAATTTTGTAGTTTATCTTGTGTCTAATTTAAGGGATTTTATCAACTTATCAACCCCAATGAAGTAGCATGGTTTTTTAATTCTCCCTAAATTTGTGCTTAAGAGTGAAAACATGCTTTTTAGGCCTTAAAATAGCTAAATTTAATTCACCTTAATTCCATTCGATGCCTTGATATGTTTGTTGAGTGATTTCAGATTCATAAGGCAAGTATTGGATGGAAGAAGTGATGAGAAAAAGCATGCAAAGTGGAGAATTCATGAAGAAATGAGCATTTGGAGGAATCAAGGCCATCTGCACGCATCACCCACAGGTACGCGTGAGAAGATATTTCCAAGCCACGCGCACGCCTCATCCACACGTACGCGTGAGGAGGAATTTTGGCCAGCGGTGCGCACATGTCACTTATGCGCATGCATGACGCTGATCACGTGACCTCATTAAAATGAATTCACTGGGGGCGATTTCTGAGCTGCCCAGGCCTAAATCCAACTCATTTCTGAGACTATTTCATGCAGAATTCAAGATGGATCAAGGGGGAGCAATTAGATTAGATTAGGACGATGCTTTCGATAGTTTCTAGAGAGAAAAGCTCCCTTTTCTCTTTAGAATCAAGGTAGATTTAGGTTAAACTCTCTTTAATTTAAAATTTAATTCTTGTTTTCATCTAGTTCCTTTTATTTTTCCTTGTTAAATTGCTTTGATTTTCTTAGTTCTTCTTGTTAATTTCTCATTTTGGTTACTTTTTATGTTGATGAACTCTTGTTAATTTCCATTCTCTTTAATGCAATTTTGTGGTATTTCATGTTTAATGTGCTTTCCTTAGTTGTTATTGTTAATTTTTTGCATTGGGTAGTTGTAGAATTTATATTTCTTGCACTTTTATAATGCTTTCCTTTTATGCCTTCCAAGTGTTTGACAAAATGCTTGGTTAGATGTTAGAGTAATTTTTTGAGCATTCTTGGCTTGGAAAGAGAAATTAGGCAATCTTGAGTCACTAATACCCAACTTATGTTGGTGATCTAGAGTTTTTAGTTAATATTGTTTCCATTCACGCTAATCTTTTGCTAATTCAATTAGTAAGTTGATTAGGACTTTTGGATTGAGATTAACTAGTCTTATTTGACTTTCTCCCTACGATGAAGATAACATTGTACCTTCTTCTGATGTCGGAGATGACAAAATAGGATTAGCTCTTGATAAGTATTGTGATATGATTAGTGACTAGGATAGAAAGCCTAGATTCTCAATCCTTGCCATGAATGTCTCCCTTTATTACTTGCTTTCTTTAGTTGTTGTTTTATTTTCTTGCCATTTAATTTCTTGCACTTTTCCAACCCACCCCTTGGATACCATAACCAATAATATGCATACCTCATTGCAATTCCTTGAGAAGACAACCCGGGACTAATACTCTCGGTTATTTTTATTGGGTTGGACTTGTTACAACCAAAAGTTAAACTTTGATTTGAGGATCGAATATTAGTTTGGACTATGCTCACAACGAAATTATTTGGTTAAATTCTGAACCGACATAAATCTTCACTTTCACACTATCTTTCTGAATAGCTTTGGCATCTCACTTTCCTTTGAAGCTCAAAAATATTGGCATCCTTTAGAATTATAATTCGGATGACATTATTGATTCCCTTCTTTAAGTTCTTCTTGATTCTTGAACGCATCTTTTATTTTTTTTTTTGGTAATTTGCACCTTCGAGCCTAGCCGTGACTCTAAGTATTTTGTTTTCAAGCTTAACTTGATACATAAACACCACAAGCACTTAACTGGGGGAACCCGTTGGATTCGAATTTTGCTTTGCATTTATTCTCAGACCGTGGTGCTCAGAGCCTTAAGCGTACTCTTGATAGCATTGGGTCACAACTTTAAATGTTTAGTCTCAAGGATTACTTGACACTTTCACACCACAAGCATATAGTTAGGGATAATAACTCTTTTGAGCTTTTCAGGCCAATTTTGACCCTCATAACCATTGATACTCAAAGCCTTGGACCTTTTTCTTTTGATTTTTCTTTTTATTTTTTTATTTTTTTTTTTTGCTGTTTTTTTTGCTTCAAGAATCAATTTTTTTTATATTATAGAAAATCAATAATGCTTCTCTAAATTCCTGTTCCTCAAGAGCCAATATGCCCAACCCCAACATCAAGTATGCACAATTAATTCATACATTTAGAAAATAAAGATAAGGCCACCACATCAAAGTAAATAGAGTGACTTATAATATGACTCAAGATCTTGTGCATCTTCCTACTTCTTTTTTAATAAATTTTTCTTTTTAAGCCTGATGTGAAATACATAAGGCATCTTAAATAAAACGATAACTAAACTAATACTAGAAAATAAGGGAATCCTAAAAATGATGATGCAATTAGAATAGAAAACAGATAATAAAATCAATTACAAGGAAAAAAAATAGTGATAAAAATATGGAGAATGAAACTAGACCACCTCATTGATGGCGGCCACTGCTCCCTCCGGGGAATTCTCTGGAGCATTTCAACTCCTCAATCTCATGCCCCTGCCATCTCTATTCCTCTGTCAATCTCCTTTGATCTTCCGTCATCTGATAGAGAATAGCAGACTAGTCTTGATGCTCCAGCCTCAGCTGAAAAACTGATGAGGTCATCTCCCCTAAGGATTTTGTCAACTGATCCCAATATTCACGGATAGGTAAGCACATCCCTTGATGCATCTCCCGAATATCATGTGGAGGTGGCAGAATGGGCTCTTACTGTGGTCCTTGTACGGGCTCCCTTGTGTGCTCCATACCCTTTCTTGTGATAGGTCTCTCCTTGTCAATTAGGGTATTGACATTAGGATTTTTGCCAGTGAAGAATTTTAATAAAACAGTCGCGTTGTAGATATAGTTTCTAAACCTTCAAAAATCCCTTCGTACAAACGTTTTGGTTGTCACAAGTAACAAACCCCTTAAATAAATTGATAACCGAAGTATTCAAACCTCGGGTCGTCTTCTCAAGGAACTGCAGGGAAGTATGTTCTTATTATTGGTTATGGAGATTGTAAATTTGGGGTTTCAAGAATGAGGAACAAATATGACAAATAATTTAAATGGCAATTAAAAATAAATAAATACTATAAAGCAAACTTTTGGCAAGGTATGAGAAATTAGAGGTCCTATCCTGGCTATCCTTATCAATGATTATAATAATTGAATCTTAATTCCACTTCGTTAGCCTTTACTAATATAGAGGAAGGTCAAGGGATTAATTGGTTTGATCTTCGGATCCTATTTATTTCCTAAGAAAAGATTGGGATTATTGAAGTTCAATTCAATTAACAAGATAACAATTATCAATCGTGTTTGAGTTTGACAACTCCTGAGTTACTGATTTCTTAACCAAAACCAAAAGGGGAAGTAAATCTACTGCAATAAAAATGTCTTAAGAGTAAAAGCAACAATAGCATAAATAAAAGAAATCAATATTAAACTGAAATACCTCAAATAACATTAATAAAAGAGTGATCTGTAACATGAAAGGATTCATAAAGTAACTTGCAAAAGTAAATAAAAGGAATATTGAACCTGACCAAAAGAGATAATCCTGAAAGCGAATAAAAATCCTAAATCTAAATCCTAATCCTGAAGAGAGAGGAGAGAACCTCTCTCCAAACTAAATCTAATTCATGGAAAGTAACTAAATTGGCGACCTCCCCTTGAATGGATGCATTCCCTCACTTCATAACCTCTGGCCTATGCCTTCTGGACTTAGGTTTGGGCCAAAAAGGGCTTCAGAATTCGCTATGAGCGTTTTCTGCAAATTCTGGTGCGTGGCCTCTGTCCCGCGTCTGCGTGGGTCACGCGGTCGCGTCATTCGGAGCTTTTCTTGTCACGCGGTGGCGTCAGTCATGCGGCCGCGTCATATGTGTTATGCTTAAGGCGCGCGGTCGCGTCAGTCATGCGGCCGCGTCGCCGCTTCTTCGCACTTGGCATGTGATCGCGTGGATGCCAGATTCTTCAAGGACTCCGTTTTGTGCTTTCCTTCCATTTTTGTATATTTCCTTTCCATCCTTTGAGTCATTCCTGCCTTAGAAGATCTGAAAATACTCAACACACTAATCACGGCATTGAATGGAAATAAAGGTAATTAAAATAATTAATTTTAAAGCATAGGAAACATGTTTTTCACATACATCACATAATAAGGAAGGAGAAGTAAAACCATGAAATTAATATGAATAAGTGGATGAAGGATTGAATAAATCACTCAAATTAAGCACAAAATATATCATAAAATATGGGTTTATCAAGTATCTCCCTCTATGTGAGCTCCAGCTACTCCACATAGGCGATAAATGAGATGAGGGAACGTTAGTCGTGCCTGAGTGGAGGTATTGTCAGCTACTTTGTAAATCTCTTGATGGATAACCTCATGTACCTCCACCACATTGTCGAGCATGATGCAATAAATCATCACTGCTCTCTCAATTGTAACCTCAAAGTGGTTACTCGTAGGGTTGATTGAGTGTTAGATAAACTTCAACCATTCTCTAGCCACTGGCTTAAGATCAAGCCTACGCAGTTGGTAGGGCTTGCCTTGAGCGTCCCTTCTCCACTGGGCTCTAGGCATGCAGATATCCGTAAGAACTTCCTCCAACCTTTGGTCAGTGTTGACCCTTCGAGTGTAGCAGTGTGGGTCATCTCGTGGTTCTGGCAACTGTAGTGCCACCCTCACACTCTTAGGGCTAAAATCTATTATGTGCCCTCTGACCATGGTGGGCCAGTTCTTGGCCTCTGGGTTCACACTTGTATCATGCCTCTTGGTGACCCAGGCATTGGCATAGAATTCCTGCTCCATTAATACTCCATCTTTGGTCACGGGATTGGCTAGAATTTCCCAATCCTGACTCAGAACTTGGTAAAGGATATTCAAGTATTCACCATCCTTCAGCTTGAAGTGGACCATGAGAATCACCCTCTTCTTCCTCACCACGTCATAGAAGTGGTCTTGATGGGCCTTGGTGAGGAATCTTGTGGTCTCCCATGGCTCGAAAGCGGAAGTGGTGGCTTTTTCTTTTCTTTTCCTTGAGGATTCTCCAATTTTTGGTGCCATGGATATTAGAAATAAGAAGGGAAATATGGATCTTCCAACACCAAACTTAAGAATTTGTTCCTCCTCGAGTAAAAAAAAAGGAAAAATAAAGGAAATAGAAGAAGTAGAGAGAAAAAATGGGCGGAAATAGCTTCGGCTATTGGGAGGGAAGGAAGGGATAAATGGAGAAGAGGAATGTTTATGGTGAAGAAGGTGGAAGAGGGGAAGAGTAGGGAAGGTGTGGTGAAGGTGGATGTAGTGAGGGATATTTATAGGAGTGGGGGGAGGCATTTCAGTTATAATGGGGGAAAATTAGGGGGGGGGATTGATTTTGAATATGAATAGGGTTGGTGGAAAGAGAGATTGATGGAATTGATGAGTGATTATTGGGTAGAGTAAAAGGTGGGGTGCAGAAATCAAGGAAATTGATGGGTGATGGGATGGATGAATGTGGATGGAGAAGCGGGTATAAGAGGAGGGAGAAGGGATAAGAGTGAATAAATGGGGTATTGGTTGGTAGTTTGGTGGGACCCATTGGCCTAGAAGCTTCAAAATTCGAACGCCTTGCGGCCTCCCTCTGGGCGTTCAACGCCAGTTTAGGCGTTGAATGCCAGAGGGGGACTCTTTTTTTTTTTAATTTGGGGCATTCAATGCCAAGAATGGGTGTTGACCGCCCTAGGAGGACTAAAAATTGGCTTGGAACAGCTCCCACATGGACGTTTAATGTCCATCTTACCTTCCCTCCTCTAGCGTTGAACGCCTGGCATTCAGCGCCAGTAGGGGTATCCTCCAGGGTGTTCTGTGTTCCTTCTATGCTTTCCTGTTTCTTTTCTAAGTGCTACACATGATCACAAACATTAAAAAGAAGAGGAAAAGTATGAAAATCAATAGAAAATAGGATATTATGAAATCAAACTAAGATAAACTAAAAGGAAAAAAGTACTATAGGATACGTATGGTTGGATTCCCTCCCAACAACTACTTCTTTACCGTCAGTAGCTTGATAGGGGCTCAGATGTTCACCCATCATGGTGAACTTCCTTCCTGTACTCTCATGAATCAGTTCAACATGCTCTAGAGACAAGATCCACTTCACAGTATGTGGTATGACTGGACTTCTTGTGAAGACAACTCTCATGTCAGGTGAGAAGTCTTTAGTTGGAATCTTCTTGTTCCTCCAGCCTTTGGGTTCTTTCTTCTCGGTGCCTCCTTCTCCAATGGTGGGTGGTGAATACCTAACGCCAAACTTAGGGTTGATGTCAGGGGGCTTTGTATGGATTTACACTGAGACAGAAGGTTGAAACACCAAGTGGTGTACAGTTGTACCTCCTTCATCAGATAGAGAGTGAGGGTTGGGGATCTAAAAAAATATGTGGTCCTCTGATGAGTGGATAATTTATACCCTTTTGGCATTGTTTTTACATAATTCTTAGTATGTTTTAGTTTTATTATATTTTTATTAGTTTTTATGCAAAAATCACATTTCTGGACTTTACTATGAGTTTGTGTGTTTTTCTGTAATTTCAGGTATTTTCTGGCTGAAATTGAGTGACCTAAGCAAAACTCTGATTCAGAGGCTGAGAATGGACTGCAGATGCTGTTGGATTCTGACCCTCCTACACTCGAAATAGATTTTCTAGAGCTACAGATGCCAAATTGGCGCACTCTCAATTGCATTGGAAAGTAGACATCTTGGGCTTTCCAGCAATATATAATAGTCCATCTTTGCTTGAGATTTGATGGTCTAAACTGGTGTCTAAACGCCAGCGAGAGACCCTTTTCTAGCGTAAAACACCAGAACTAGCACCAGAACTGGAGTTAAACGCCTAAACTGGCATCCAAGCTGGTGTTTAACTCTAGAAAAGGCCTATGCACGTGTAAAGCTCAGTGCTCAGCCCAAGCACACACCAAGTGGGCCCCGGAAGTAGATTTCTGCACTATCTGCACTTAGTTACTTATTTTCTGTAATCCTTAGTAACTAGTTTAGTATAAATAGCACTTTTTACTATTGTATTCGGGGGATGATTATTTTCTTAAGCCATTTTTCATATTTGGAGGTTGTCCACACGGCCATGCCTAGATCTTTTTCTCTTATGTATTTTCTACGGTGGAGTTTCTACCCCTCATAGATTAAGGTGCGGAGCTCTGCTGTTCTTCATGAATTAATGCAAGTACTATTGTTTCTCTTTCATTTTACGCTTACTTCTTCTACAAGATATACTCTTGTACTTAATTCAGTTAAGTCAGAATGAAGAGGTGATCTGTGACAATCACCCACTATCTTCGTTACTCGCTTAGCCAAGATCCGCGTGCCTGACAACCACAAGCGATCTACATGATGTTCAACGTAGTCATTGGACGACAGCTGGAGTATAATCTCTTGGGTCTCTAATCCACAGACTGAGTTCGTTAGATTAGAACCTTCGTGGTAGATGATGGGTTGAAATCGGTTCCAACACGAAACTCACCGGCAAGTGTACCGGGTCGCATCAAGTAGTAATTACTCACCTGAGTGAGGTCGATCCCACAGGGATTGATAGACTGAGCAATTTTTCTTAGGTGGTTAATTTAGTTAAGCAAACAGTTGATGAGTTGAGTGAAACTTGAATAGAAGAAGCTAAATTGCATGAAATTAAAAGGGAGAGGGGAAATTGACAGAAAAGTAAAGTGCAGAAGATTAAATTGCATGAAATTTAAATTGCAAGAAAGTAAAAGAGCTGAATCTTAAAGTGCAAGTATTGTAAATGACTGAAACATAGATTGCAAGAAATGTAAATAATTGAAGCTTAGAGTGCAAGAAATGTAAATTGCTTAAATAGTAAAGGGATGTGGGGTACTGGGGTTTAGAATTTAACAGGTAAAAGTAAAATGTAATCACTCAGAGAAGGAGGGATTGAAATAAATTGCAGAAGATCTAAAGAGAATAGCAAAATTGCTTGAAGAACAAAACAGAAAGTAAATTCAGCTCAATTATAAAATCTAGGAAAGAAATTCAAGATCTCAGGGGATCAATGAGACTAGAAAGTAGATCTAGATCTCAATTCCTTCCTTGATCAATCAGAAAACAATATGCAGACGAAATGTAAATGGAACAGTAAAGAAAACATAGATCCAATTTTTAGAACAATTGAGAAAAGAGGTAAAAGATGATTCTCAAACTTAGAATCAGTGAAGCTCTTCAATCTCAATTCAAATTCCAAGAATAGATAGCAAGAGTTGCAGAAGAAATGAAAGTGAAGACAGAAAGCTGATGAGCGAATAATTTATACCCTTTTTGGCATTGTTTTTACATAGTTTTTAGTATGTTTTAGTTACTTTTTATTATATTTTTTATTAGTTTAAAAATCACATTTCTGGACTTTACTATGATTTTGTATATTTTTCTATGATTTCAGGTATTTTCTGGCTGAAATTGAGGGACCTGAGCAAAAATCTGATTCAGAGGCTGAAAAAGGACTGCAGATGCTGTTGGATTCTGACCTTCCTGCACTCGAAGTGGAGTTTCTGGAGCTACAGAAGCCCAATTGGCGCGCTCTCAATTGCGTTTGGAAGTACACATCCCGGGCTTTCCAGCAATATATAATAGTCCATACTTTACCCGAGATTTGATGGCCCAAACTAGCGTCTAAACACTAGCCAGAGACCCTTTTCTGGCGTAAAACACCAGAACTGGCACCAGAACTGGAGTTAAATGCCCAAACTGGAATCCAAGCTGGCGTTTAACTCTAGAAAAGGCCTATGCACGTGTAAAGCTCAATGCTCAGCCCAAGCACACACCAAGTGGGCCCTAGAAGTGGATTTCTGCAATATCTGCACTTAGTTACTTATTTTCTGTAATCCTTAGTAACTAGTTTAGTATAAATAGCACTTTTTACTATTGTATTTGGGGGATGTTTATTATCTTAAGCCATTTTTCACATTTGGAGGCTGGCCACACGGCATGCCTAGACCTTTTTCTCTTATGTATTTTCTACGGTGGAGTTTCTACACCTCATAGATTAAGGTGCGGAGCTCTGCTGTTCTTCATGAATTAATGCAAGTACTATTGTTTCTCTTTCAATTCACGCTTACTTCTTCTCCAAGATATACTCCCGTACTTAATTCAGTTAAGTCAGAATGAAGGGGTGATCCGTGACAATCACCCACTATCTTCATTACTCGCTTAGCCAAGATCCGCGTGCCTGACAACCACAAGTGGTCTACATGATGTTCAACGTAGTCATTGGACGACAGCTGGAATATAATCTCTTGGGTCTCTAATCTATGGACCGAGTCTGTGAGATTAGAACCTTTGTGGTAGAGGCTAGAACCAATTGGCAGCATTCCTGAGATCCAGAAAGTCTAAACCTTGTCTGTGGTATTCTGAGTAGGATCTGAGACGGGATGACTGTGACAAGCTTGAAACTCACGAATGTTGGGCGGAGTAACAGTGTGCAAAAGGATAGAGATATCCTATTCCGATACAAGTGAGAACCGACAGATGATTAGCTGTGCGGTAGCTGTACCTGGTATTTTTCATCCGAGACGAGAAATCCGACAGTTGATTAGCCATGCAGAAACTGTACTTGGACCATTTTCACCGAGAGGATCACACAGCTTGCCATGGAAGGGAGCACTCATGATTGGATGAAGACAGTAGGAAAGCAGAGGTTCAGAAGCAACAAAGCATCTCCAAACGCTTATCTGAAATTCCCACCAATGAATTACATAAGTATCTTATTTTATTTTATATTTTATTCATCTTTTAATTATCAAAACCTCATAACCATTTAAATCCGTCTAACTAAGATATACAGGATGACCATAGCTTGCTTCAAGCCGACAATCTCCGTGGGATCAACCCTTACTCACGCAAGGTATTACTTGGACAACCCAGTGCACTTGCTGGTTAGTTGTACCGGAGTTGTGAAAAGTGTGATCACAATTCCATGCACCATCTTCCTATAACATAAGAGCCAACTCTCCTCTCTCAACATCTATCAATGCCTTCCCAGTAGCTAGGAAGGGTCTTCCTAGGATGATGGAGTCATTCTTGTCCTCTCTAGTGTTAAGTATCACGATGTCCACAGGGAGGTAAAGGTCTTCAACCTTCACAAGGACATTTTCCACAAATCCATATGCCCATTTCAGGGACTTGTCTGCCATCTTCAGTAAGATCCGAGTGGGGTACACCTCTTGGATCCCTAGCTTCTTCATCTCAGAGAGAGGCATTAGATTTATGCTTGATCCGAGGTCTCATAGTGCCTTCTAAAAAGTGATGGCCCCTATGGTGCAGGGAATTAGGAATCTTTCGAGATCTGGCATCTTCTGAGGTAGCTTCCTCTGTATAAGGGCACTACACTCCTTGGTCAGCACCATAGTTTGTCTCCCTTCAAGGCCTTCTTTTAAGAAAATGTGTTTTTCAGGTAGGCCATATAGGGAGGTTTCTTCTCCAACACCTCAGCAACAGAGATATTAACTTGCAGCTTCCTGAGGACTGCCAAGACTTAAGCAAGCTGCTCATCCTCAGTCTCCTTTTACACCATTAGAGAGTGTTGTTCTTTAGGCTCCTTTATCTCCATAGGGGCGTGTGCAAGTTCGCCCTCAGTCTCTTCCTGAGCCTTGTTCTCTATCAATTCCTCAGGAGCATGCTCCTTCTTGGTTTCGGCCTCAGCTTCCATAGTGAGGACTTTGCACTCTTCCGTTGGATTTACCTCTGTATTGCTTGGAAGAGTGTTGGAGGGCTCCTTAGGTATCCTCTTACTTAATTGACCCACTTGTATCTCCGGGTTCTGAATTGAAGGCCGAGTCTCTGCCATAAAGCTGTGAGTAGTCTTGGAGAGGTTAGAAACTATTATGGCCAAGTCAGAGAGGCTTTGTGTGGAAATCTCTATCTACTGCTAAGAGGGTTGGAACTGTCTGTTATTGAACCTATTTTGATTAGTTCCACCCTGATTATTGTTGAAGCCTTGTTGAGGCCTCTGCTGATCTCTCCACGCGAAGTTGGGGTGATTACTCCATTCCTAATTAAAAGTGTTTGAATAAAGATTATTATTGGGATTTTTGGAGGAATTCCCCATGTAATTTACTTTTTCCATGGTGGTACAGCCATTGTCATAAGCGTCTCCTTCATAGGATGCATCTTGAGCTGTAACAGTTGAAACTTGCATCCCACTTAGGTGTTGGGAGATTAGGTTGATTTGTTGGGACATGAGCTTGTTTTGAGCCAAAATAGCATCTAGTATATCTACTTCCATGACTCCTTTCTTCTGAGTAATCCCAGTGTTCACAGGGTGATGCACAGAAACTTGTCTCTCAACAGATTTCCCTCGGCAAGTATATCGAATTGTCGTCAAGTAATAACTCACAAAAGAGTGAGGTCGAATCCCACAGAGATTAACGGATTAAGCAGTCAATAGTTGATTAATTATCCTAGTTAGATGAATCATATTAGAGTGATAAGTAACAAGGAAATGTAAATGGCATAAAAGTAAAGAAAGTAATAAGGAGCAGAAAAGTAAAATGGCAAGAAAAGTAAATGTAAGAACTAAAAATAAAATGAACATTGGGATCAAGAGATATTGCAATCATCCGGATCAAGTTCATTCTCATCTCTTCCTCAATCAATGCATTCATTGATCTCCTTGGCCATCTTAAGTGATTGGATCCCAATTCCTTGGCAATCCAATCTCTCTAAGCTTGAATAATTTCCCAATTCCTTGATTTAATTGCTCATAAGAAGAGATGAAGTTTGGTCACTGATTATACCACACACATTCATAGATCAAAGTATTGGTAGGATTAAATGTCACAATATCCATCCAACCCCCAACCTAATCCAATGTGAGAGAGCATTTCTAGCATGATTTCCTCATTCCTCTTCCAAGGTTCAGAGGAAATCCAAGTATGAGCAATTTCTCTTCCGAGACAATTATCCAATTGGATGAAGATCGAAATCTCTCTAGTAAAATCAAGAGAAAAGAAAGAAGAAGAAGAAGAAGAACTATAATTGATCCATTGAATCACAATAGAGCTCTCTAACCCAATGAAAAGAGTTAGTTAATCATTGCTCTACCAAAATAGAAAAGAAAGAAAGTGCAGAAAAGTAAAGATAAAGATTAAAACTGAAACTTCAAAATTCATAAATGAAAAGTACAAAGAAAAGAAAGGGAAGGAAAAGTGTGTGAGGGGAGGGAGTCCGAAGACCCCTCTTAAATCCCCCATTCACGAATGTCCGTCCTCTTTGAATGCAAAAACTAAGGCCCTTATATAGGCTCTCCTAAATTACAAAATCAAACTAAAAGCAAATTACAATTAAATGAAAATTCCTATTCTAGATGCTTCTTGTGGCCTTGATTGGTTGACACTTGTGGGCTTGCTTCCTTGAGGTTGGGTGGTCCTTGAAAGTAAATCAAGTTGAGGTCCAGGTGCTAATGTCAGTGCTAACGTTAGCCACACTAACGCTACAAGTGTGGCATTAATGCTGAAGTTAGCGTGGCTAACGTCACACTTGCTACCCAATTGGTGTTTTTAGGGCTTAAAAGATGCCTCTGGTTTGTTCTCCAATTTCATTCCTACTATAGAGTATTATATATCATTGGAAAGATCTAAATGTCAGCTTTCTAACGCAACTGGAATCATCTCAATTGGACCTCTGTAACACAAGTTATGCTCCTTTGAAGGGGACAGGGTTGCTGGCATAGTGGCTGGCGTTATTGGCAAAAGTGAGTGCCAATAACGTCCGCGTCCAAGGGGTTAATATTGCCAGGTTCTGGAGCTCAAACTTAATGTCCACCCCATACTATTATATATTTTTGGAAAGCCCTGAATGTCTACTTTCCAACGCCTTTGAAAGCGCATTATTTGGAGCTCTACAGCTCGAGTTACAGTTCTTGGAAGGTGAAGAGGTCAGCTGGCCTTACTACAAGTTGATACCGTGTTCATCTTTGCACTTTCGGGCCAGGTTTTGTCCCTCAAATTCAGTGTCCACCATGTAGTGCCATATATGCTTGGAAAGATCTGGAATCCTACTTTCCAATGCCATTGTAATCACCTCATTTGGAGCTTTGTGGCTGAAGTTATTCTTGTTTGAAGAAGGCATGGTCAGGCTGATAGGTGAGACTTTTGCCGACGTTAATGTCCACGTTAGTGTAACTAACGTGGCCATTAACGTGGGTCTTCCTTTACTTCACCAAGGTTAGTGGCACTCACTTTTTCCACTAACGTTGGCACTTCCCTTTCCTTCCACGTTAGTTCCCACGTTAATGTAACTAACGTGGAAGCTAACGTGGGTCTTCTTTTGCTTCGCTAGCGTTATTGGCACTCACTTTTGCCAATAACGCTGCTCCTTCTTCAAAGTTAATGCCATTAACTTTCTCACTAACGTTGGGGCTTCTCTTTTCTTCCACGTTAGTGCCCACGTTAGTGGTGCTAACGGGGTCGCTAACGTGCGTCTTCTTGCCCTTCGCAAACGTTAGTGGCGTTAACGTTCTCACTAACTTTCCAAGCTCTCCTTCCTTTCACTTTAATGGCCATGTTAGTGGCACTAACGTAGCCACTAACGTGGCTCTTCTCTACTTCTTGTTACCTGAAATCAATCAAACAAAGTACATCAAAGTCTTGCTCTTAATCATGAGATCATGCATCATCCATTTTATCATTCATTTCATGCATAATTCTCATGAAATCATTCAAAATTCACAATGTTTGCTTGAATCATGGTATGAATGCATTTTCAACCAAATACTTGCTTATTTCTTAAGAAAATGCATGAAACCAACCTAAAACATACAAAAAATGGCTAGTAAAACTAGCCAAGATGCCCTGGCATCACAACACCAAACTTAATTCTTGCTTGTCCCCAAGCAAGAAAAGGACTATGCACAAAGAATTCTCTTAATTGGAATGCATTGAAGAATTGCTTATGATGCCTTAGTGGGTGAAGTGAATAAGTGACAGTGGGTTTTACTCTAATTTGTATGCTTATGCAAGGATTCTAGTGCTCATTAGTCCTTACATTTTGGAAGTCTTAGATCTTAGGACTTTCATTCAAATGATATTATGGAATCCTCTTTATAGATTGCCACCTTTGAAGCAGCACTTATTTTCTAGCATTTTTCTTTTCTTTTTGTATTATGGCCTCGACTCTAGGTATCATGTCTCAAAGTGGCTTTTTAAGATAAGCTTTCAATCAATACTCCCAAACCAGTTGGTCTAAGGTATTAGGTGTTGAACCATCCCTTATGATATACTTGCTCAAGCCTCTCTCTTTGACACAAATCCACCACAAGCATTTAACTAGGACAATAACTCTTGGAGTTCTTGTTTCTTTCTTTTTCTTCCTAGTAATTGATGCTCAGAGCCTTGTGCTTGTTCTTTGTTTTTCTTTTTTTATTTTGTTTTCTTTTGTTGCTGCTTCTTGGAACAATAGATGTTTGAGAAATTCCATAATACTTCTCTAAATTTCATTTCCTGTCTATGAGCTCCCATGCAAGTTTTCACAAACATGCAACCTCAATACACAATCATACAATCAAAACCTCCACTCCTCTTAATCTTTTTCTTGCCCCAAGATTTATAAAATTCTTCAACATTTTCCTTTCAAAAGAATGATTTCTTTGTTGCATTCTTAGAGATATTGGGTGCAAGTAAAATTCAAGATGATAATCATGATATCATAGCAACATGTTACAAATCAAATATCAAATTATGCTTATTCACAAGGAGTAATCACACATGCATACAAAGAAAATAGAAGACAATCATGCAATTTAAAGTGCTGGAAATAAGTAAGAGGAAAAAGGAAATTTACCACCTTGTAGTTTATCGTCATTGTTGTTGCCCTTTTCCTCATATTCTTCCTCTTCCCACACCAAACATAGAATGATTGCTTATACTCAAGCAACAATTAAAATAGTGGTGATGGGGTCTATGATGGATCATGAATGTCTTAGAAAGAAGTGTGAGTATGCATGTATTTCAGCAAGCAAAATTAAGGGTACAATAAAGGCACAAGAGATACAAACAGAGACATTTTTATTGCATTAATAAGTGGTGTGCTTGTTAGCTTGCATGAAAGATAAGTGGCAACACCAAACTTAGTGTGACACTCTCAATTTAGAATGTTGCAAGTACCTAGTGAAGATTGAAAATCAAATTGTTGCATGGCAACACCAAACTTAGAATGCAATCATATGTCAAATTATTGAAAGTAAACTAAGTAAGGAAAGAAAATGTTACCTACGGTTGGGTTGCCTCCCAACAAGCGCTCTTTTAACGTCATTAGCTTGACATGTTGTTCATGAATTTCTTCCTCTTCTTCCAGTTTGTTAAGAGGAATGACATCGAGAGGAAAGAGGAGCCAGTTAATGCCCCTTGTTTTGAGTGCCTCTCCCCAGCAAGCTTTCTTTTGTTATTAGCTTGAGTAAACTTGCTTGTTGGGATAGGAGTGGGATGGCTTTTGGTTGACCTTTTTTTCTTCATGGATATTGTCCTTCTTTTCTTGGTCACCATCCTCTTTTTAGTGCTCATGTTGATTGCCTTCACCACCTTGATTTCAGTACTTGGGTGTTGTATGATTGTTGGAGCATCCTCTTCATCAAGATCTTCTTGAATTGGTGGTTCAATGAACTCACCCTCTATGCAACTCTCTGTTTCATTGGAGTGTGGGTTCCCTTGATTGACTTCCTTCCTTGTTCTTGACCTTTGAATGAACTCCTCTGTTTTCTGGAGAGAGTGAAGTGGTCTCTCTTTGTGATCTCAGCTCTTCAATGAATTGTTCTTCAGAATAGAGTTGTGCGTTCTGTCTCAATTTTTCTTCATGGTCCCTTTTTACTCTTTTCTCCTCTTTGTTTGTCTTTATTATTTCTTCAAGGAGGATTTCTATCCTAGCAAGTCTCTCTTGTTCTCTACTTTTTTTGAGTTCTTCAATGATGAGTTCCATCCTAGCAAGTCTATCTAAAGGAGGTTGGGTAGGTTTTAATGGTTGGTCAGGGTTGGCTTGTGAATGGAATTGGTTGTTTTGTGGTTGTGTGTTCTGAAAGTGGTATGACTATTGTGGGTAGTGGATTGAGTTTTGTGAATGGTGAAATGAATTGTATGGATTTGAGATAGACTTTTGTGCTGAGGCATACTCAAATGATGAAGAATTTAGGCATGTAAAACTTGGAGGTGAGGTTGGATAATTGAGAGGTGATGGCTCTTGATGAATGGGGTATGAATGAGTGAAATATCTTTGATTTTGATCTTCCCAGCCACAACTTGAGTAGTGATCAAATTTGCCAAAATATGGACCATTTTGTGGCTCTGGAAAGTATCCCATTTCATGTTCTTGATACTCCCACCCACCATGAGCATAGTAAAGTGAATCATTCTGTGGTGGTGGAGAGTTTTCCATGAAATTTGATTGACTAAAATATGATGGATGCTCCTTTCTTTCCTGCAAAAAGCTCTGTCTCAAACAATAATCACCAAAAGAAATTGGAATCTCCATTGTCACAGATGAGAAAATTCCCAGTGAGGCAATATCACAAACAGTTAGTCAGCAAAAGAAAATAAAGAAACAAAAGAAAACAAAGACAAAAGAAAAGTGTCTAATCTAGTAAATCAATCAACCGGTAGTTTGTTAATCACAATTAATCCCCGACAACGGTACCATAAACTTGATGCACGGAAACTTGTCTCTCAACAGATTTCCCTCGGCAAGTATACCGAATTGTCGTCAAGTAATAACTCACAAAAGAGTGAGGTCGAATCCCACAGAGATTAACGGATTAAGCAATCAATAGTTGATTAATTATCCTAGTTAGACGAATCATATTGGAGTGATAAGTAACAAGGAAATGTAAATGGCATAAAAGTAAAGAAAGCAATAAGGTGCAGAAAAGTAAAATGGCAAGAAAAGTAAATGTAAGAACTAAAAATAAAATGAACATTGGGATCAAGAGATATTGCAATCATCCGGATCAAGTTCATTCTCATCTCTTCCTCAATCAATGCATTCATTGACCTCCTTGGCAATCTTAAGTGATTGGATCCCAATTCCTTGGCAATCCAATCTCTCTAAGCTTGAACAATTTCCCAATTCCTTGATTTAATTGCTCATGGGAAGAGATGAAGTTTGGTCACTGATTATACCACACACATTCATAGATCAAAGTATTGTAGGATTAAATGTCACAATATCTATCCAACCCCCAACCTAATCCACTGTGAGAGAGCATTTCTAGCATCATTTCCTCATTCTTCTTCCAAGGTTTAGAGGAAATCCAAGTATGAGCAATTTCTCTTCCAAGACAATTACCCAATTGGATGAATATCGAAAGCTCTCTAGTAAAATCAAGAGAAAAGAAAGAAGAAGAAGAATAAGAACTATAATTGATCCATTTAATCACAATAGAGTTCTCTAACCCAATGAAAAGAGTTAGTTGATCATTGCTCTACCAAAATAGAAAAGAAAGAAAGTGCAGAAAAGTAAAGATAAAGATTAAAACTGAAACTTCAAAATTCATAAATGAAAAGTACAAAGAAAAGAAAGGGAAGGAAAAGTGTGTGAGGGGAGGGAGTCCGAAGACCCCTCTTCAATCCCCCATTCACGAATGTCCGTCCTCTTTGAATGTAAAAACTAAGGCCCTTATATAGGCTCTCCTAAATTACGAAATCAAACTAAAAGCAAATTACAATTAAATGAAAATTCCTATTCTAGATGCTTCTTGTGGCCTTGATTGGTTGACACTTGTGGGCTTGCTTCCTTGAGGTTGGGTGGTCCTTGAAAGTAAATCAAGTTGAGGTCCAGGTGCTAATGTCAGTGCTAACGTTAGCCACACTAACGCTACAAGTGTGGCGTTAGTGCTGAAGTTAGCGTGGCTAACGTCACACTTGCTACCCAGTTGGTGTTTTTAGGGCTTAAAAGATGCCTCTGGTTTGTGCTTCAATTTCATTCCCACTATAGAGTATTATTTATCGTTGGAAAGCTCTAAATGTCAGCTTTCTAACGCAACTAGAATCATCTCAATTGGACCTCTGTAACACAAGTTATGCTCCTTTGAAGGGGACAGGGTTGCTGGCATAGTGGCTGGCGTTATTGGCAAAAGTGAGTGCCAATAACGTCCGCGTCCAAGGGGTTAATATTGCCAGGTTCTGGAGCTCAAACTTAATGTCGACCCCATACTATTATATATTGTTGGAAAGCCCTAGATGTCTACTTTCCAACGCCTTTGAAAGCGCATTATTTGGAGCTCTACAGCTCGAGTTACAGTTCTTGGAAGGTGAAGAGGTCAGCTGGCCTTACTACAAGTTGATACCGTGTTCATCTTTGCACTTTCGGGCCAGGTTTTCTCCCTCAGATTCAGTGTCCATCATGTAGTGCCATATATGCTTGGAAAGATCTGGAATCCTACTTTCCAATGCCATTGGAATCACCTCATTTGGAGCTTTGTGGCTGAAGTTATTCTTGTTTGAAGAAGGCATGGTCAGGCTGATAGGTGAGTCTTTTGCCCACGTTAATGTCCACGTTAGTGTAACTAACGTGGCCATTAACGTGGGTCTTCCTTTGCTTCACCAACGTTAGTGGCACTCACTTTTTCCACTAACGTTGGCACTTCCCTTTCCTTCCACGTTAGTTCCCACGTTAATGTAACTAACGTGGAAGCTAACGTGGGTCTTCTTTTGCTTCGCTAGCGTTATTGGCACTCACTTTTGCCAATAACGCTGCTCCTTCTTCAAAGTTAATGCCATTAACTTTCTCACTAACGTTGGGGCTTCTCTTTTCTTCCACGTTAGTGCCCACGTTAGTGGTGCTAACGGGGTCGCTAACGTGGGTCTTCTTGCCCTTCGCTAACGATAGTGGCGTTAACGTTCTCACTAACTTTCCAAGCTCTCCTTCCTTTCACTTTAATGGCCACGTTAGTGGCACTAACGTAGCCACTAACGTGGCTCTTCTCTACTTCTTGTTACCTGAAATCAATCAAACAAAGTACATCAAAGTCTTGCTCTTAATCCTGAGATCATGCATCATCTATTTTATCATTCAATTCATGCATAATTCTCATGAAATCATTCAAAATTCACAATGTTTGCTTGAATCATGGTATGAATGCATTTTCAACCAAATACTTGCTTATTTTGTAAGAAAATGCATGAAACTAACCTAAAGCATACAAAAAATGGCTAGTAAAACTAGCCAAGATGCCCTGGCATCACAGGGTTCCTCTTAGAAGTGTACATGTACTGGTTATTGGCTACCATCTCAATAAGCTCATGTGCTTTCTAAGGTGTCTTCTTCATGTGCAATGATCCACCTGCAGAATGGTCCAGTGATATCTTGGACATTTCAGAGAGGCCATTATAAAAGATCTCTAACATGGTCCAGTCTAAGATCATGTCAGGAGGGCATCTCCTGATTAGCATCTTGTACCTCTCTCAGGCCTCATAGAGGGACTTTCCCTCTTTTTTTGAAAGTCTGGACTTCCACCTTAAGCTTACTCAGCTTCTGAGGTGGAAAGAATTTGGCTAGAAATCCATTGACCACCTTTTTTCATGTGTCTAGGCTCTCCTTAGGCTGAGAATCCAGCCACCTAGCTTTGCTTTGTCCCTCACAGCAAATGGGAAGAGCATGAGCTTGTAAACCTCGGAGTTCACTCCATTAGTCATGACCGTGTCACAAGTCTGCAGGAAATCAGATATGAGCACCTTTCGGGCGTGCTCGTCAGCATTTGGATTATTGCCTACCATAGTTGTCTCTTCAGCTTCCCTCACAAAGAATTCTGTGAGATTCTCTTCGGCTTTGCAGACTTGGGTTTGTTGCAAACGCCATCTTAAGGTCCTCTCAAGTTTAGGATCAAAATCAAGGAGGGGCTCTGTATCCCTGTTCCTACTCATAAACAGCAAGAAACAAACCAAGAAAAGGAAAAGTGCGGGGCTCTATGTTAGAGTATAGGGAATTCCCTGTGAGATATTCTAATAAAGAAATAAAGTAAGATAAAGTAAATAAAAAAGAATTGAAAATAAAGATGGGAGATTTAATTCAAAGATTTTTTTCGAAAATTATTATATTTTATTTTGAAATTATTCAAAAATTAAATAAAAAAAGTGAAATACTAACTAGAAATTTCGAAAAAATTAAATAAATTTAGAAAGGAAGGGGTTTAAAAATTTTCGAAATTAGAAAAGAAAGAGAAAACACTAAAGAAACACCAACTTAAAATTTGAATTTAAATGAAAATAAGATAAGATAACTAATATTTGAAAATCAAGGAAAAGATAAATAAGATAAAGATCAAAAATCAAGAAAGATAAACAAGATATGATTCGAAAATTAAAAAGAAAATTAAATTAAACAAAAAGATCACTAAGTGGACACCAAACTTAAAATTTGAAATTAAATCAAAATAAGATAAAGACGCAATAATTAATCTAAAATTTTCGACAAGTCAAAAGAAAGGGTATTTTATTAATTTTCGAAATTTTAAAAAGAATGAACAAGAAAGACTAAAGAAACACCAAACTTGAAATTTGAAATTAAATAAAGAAGATAACAAAGATTCAGAAGTGAAAGGAAAAGATAAACAAGATCTCAAGAAAACAAACAAGATAAAAAGAGACACCAAACTTAAAATATGAGATCAAATAAAGATAAGATAACCAAGACAAAGAAACAAGATAATAACCGAAAATTAAGGAAAACAAACACAATAAATTTTGCAAATCAAAGGAAGAAAAAGGAAAAACAAAAAGACACCAAACATGGAATTTGAAATTAAATTGAAAACAAAGTTCGATAAAAGAAAAAGATGACTAAGATAAATTTTCGAAAATTTAAGAAAATAAACAAAATAGGAATAGAAAATTAAAAGCAAAATAAATTAAATAAAAACTAATAAAATTACCTAATCTAAGCAACAAGAAAACAGGTAGTTGTCAATCACGAACAATCCCCGGCAACGGCGTCAAAAACTTGGTGCGCGAAATTAGAACTCGCACAACTTCACTGGCAAGTGCACCGAATCATCCAAGTAATACCTCAGGTGAGTGAGGGTCGATCCCATGAGGATTGTCAGATTGAGCAAGCAATAGCTATCTTGTTGGACTTTGTCAGGAAAATAGTAAAAGATGATGGTTGTTTGAGAACGCATAAACAGTAACTTCACAAGTAAAGGAGTAAAACAATAATGATGAGAAAGTAGTTAAGGTCTCGAAGATGTTTATCTTTCTGGATTAATTACTAACTACTTCAACAATGAATGATTCATTTCACGGAACACTGTAAGTGATTAACCTTTATCCATTAATCTCCTCTGATCCTACTAGAACGCCACAGAAAAGGTTAGTTATTTTCGGATTAGAGGGTGAAATTCAGTATTCTAGTTTATACTACAAAGGCCCTAATCACCCCAGATCCCGGCTGAACAGATATTCCCATGTCCCCAAAGAATTGTGGATTAGCCGTCTAGGAGCCGTGTTATCAAGCTGTAGTTCGAGTGACCTTGGCCAAGTATCACAAGAACTCATGTAGAAAAAGGGTCATACTTCCGTTCCACCCATTTTCATTAGTATGAAGAATGAGTCACACCTTAGAATGGAATCAAACATATATTAAAAAAGAAAAGTAATAATATGAATCCATAGAAATAAACAGAGCTCTGAACCTTAACCAGGAGGTTTACATGCTCTTGACGTACAGAGAAAATAGTTCTTAAAAGTAAAGAAGATCTGTGTCTTCTAAACCTAACTGATCTCCTCTTTAAATAGTAAATGCTAAACCTAAAAGATGTCAACATAAATTTAAAATTACAAAGATAAGATAAGATAATCCTAAGGAGTGCTAAAATCAACTTTGGGGCCCATTTGGTGAATGCTTTGGCTGTTTATTAGTGTTCAGCGCCAATTTGGGCATTGATTGCCGATAAGGGAGGAGAGCTTCTGGTCCTTTGCTCCCTGGGTGGCATTGAACGCCAATTTTGGGCGTTCAGCGCTGGGAGATACTCCTTCTTGGGCGCTAAACGCCAAGCTTGGCTTTTAGCGCCTGATTTGGTAGTAATTCCAGAAGAGAAGTATAAACTACTATATATTGTTGGAAGGCTATTGAAGTTATCTTTCTAACACCGTTAAAAACACGTCAATTGGACCTCTATAGCTCAAGTTAAACTCGTTGGAATGCAAGGAGGTCAGGGTTGACAACATCTGCTATCCTTTCTTTGTCTTTGCACAAGACTCTGCCAAATTTGCCTGAAATTCACCTAAAATCATAAAAGCAACACAAAAACTCAAGGTAGCATCTAAAGGTGAATTTTGTACTAAAACATACTAAAACTTAATAAAATCTAACGAAAAACAATGTAAAAACAGCTAGAAAAATGGTATAAGGTGCTCATGCATTAATCATCCTGAGAGATAGAAAACAGGATTGTAAGACGATCGGTGCGCAAAATTAGTTCTCGCACAACTTCACTGGCAAGTGCACCGGGCCGTCGAAGTAATACCTCAGGTGAGTGAGGGTCGATCCCATGTGGATTTTTGGATTGATCAAGTAATAGCTGTCTTGCAAGACATAGTCAGGCAAACAGAAAAGAGGGTTGTTGTTGAGAACGCATAAAACAAGATAATAAAGAAAGCAGTAAAGAATCAGTGTAAAACAATAATAAGAAAATAGTTAAGGTCTCAGAAATGTTTATCTTTCCGGATTAATACTTCTTACTATGTATTTTAACAATTAATGATTCATTCCATGGTAAACCATAAGTAATTAAAGTCTAAAGTCTTAGAGAGTTAATCTCCCCAAATCTTACTAAAATGCCACAGACAAGGTCAATTCTTTCTGATTATATGGTGATGTTTAGAAATCTAGTTTAGCACCACAGAAACCTTGATTACCCAAAACTAACAGGATTTCATGTCACATATCCCAATCAGCCGTAGGTAACCCTCAGTTTTTGAGGAGTGTTTTCAAGATGTAGCCCAAGCTAGATAGCTCTGTTGAGAATCATAATTGCTGATGTAAAATAAGGGGTCATACTGTCGTTCCACCCCAGATTCATAAGATTAAGAATGGAAACAACACCTTAGAATGGAATCGAACATTAATTAAAATAGAAGAGTAACAATATTAATCCGTAGAAATAAATAGAGCTCCTAACCTTAACCAGGAGGTGATGCACGGAAAATTTGTCTCTCAACAAATCTCCTTTCGGCAAGTGTACCGAATTTGTCGTCAAGTAAAAACTCACAATAGAGTGAGGTCGAATCCCACAGGGATTGATTGATCAAGCAACTTTAATTAGAAGAATGTTCTAGTTGAGCGAATCCAGAATTTGGGTTGAGAGTTGCAGAAAATAAAATGGCGGGAATGTAAATAACAGAAAAGTAAATGCTAGAATTAAAGGACTGGAAGTAAATGACTGAAAATAAATTACAGAATTGTAAATGGGAATGGGGGATTTGCTCATAAAAGTAAATGGCAAAAATTAAAGAGAATGGGTAAGATTAGAGATGGGGAGTTCATTGGGCTTAGGAGATGTTGCAATTCTCCGGATCAAGATCATTTTCATCTCTTCCTCAATCAATGCACTCATTGATCTCCTTGGCAATCTTAAGTGATTGAATTACAATTTCTTGCAATTCAATCTCTCAAATCTTGATTAATAGCCAATTCCTTGGTCAATTGCTCATGAGAAGAGATGAAGTATGGTCACTGATTATACCACATGCATTTCCCAAATCAAGTATTGAGAGGGTTATAGTCACATACCCATCCAAACCCATTTTGGTCCAGCATGAGAAAGCATTTCTAGCTTGATCTCTTCATTCCTCTTTCAAGGTTCAAAAGAGATCCAAGTTTGAATAGCTTCTCTTCCAAGATAACTACTCAATTGGATGAAGATCGAAAGGTTTCAAGTAAAATCAAGAGGAAAGATAGAAGAAGAATAATGAAAATTAGTATTGATCCATCAAATTACAACAGAGCTCCCTAACCCAATGAAATGGGTTTAGTTGTTCATAGCTCTTGAAAATGAAAACAAAGATGGAGAATACATCATAAAACTAGAAATTGCAAAGAAAGTAAAATACAGAGAGTAGTTCTCTTTTTCCCAGCCTCCAGAACTCCTTCTCAATTCAAAGCTACTCCTATATATACTACTCTTCTCAGCTTCTAGTGTGATTCTTCAAGTCTTGGGCCTTTGAATCTTGAGTTTGAAGTAGTTCCTTTCTTTATTTGGGCTTGGCTTTACTTGCAGAGAGAAAGTGCGAAGTGGGCGGAGACTTTAGTTCAGGACGTTAGGGGTGTTAATATTTAGTGAGAATATAAGTTCGAGAACGTTAGTGACACTTAACATTGTCACTAACGTTCCAATGCACCCCTTTGCCTCACGTTAAAACCCACGTTAACTAGGTTAACGTGGCTTTTAACGTTGCATTGTTAACCTTTGAGAACGTTAGTGACACTCAACATTGTCACTAACGTTCCAGTGTACCCCTTCTTGCTTCACGTTAAAGCCCACGTTAACTAGGTTAACGTGGCTTCTAACGTGGCCTTTGCCATCCTTCGAGAACGTTAGTGACATTCAACATTGTCACTAACGTTCCAATGTGCCCCTAGGTCTCACGTTAGAGTCCACGTTAACTAGGTTAACGTGGCTTCTAACGTGGCCATCTTTAGCCATCCCAACGTTAGTGACAATGTTGAGTGTCACTAACGTTGGTTCATCTTTCATTCCTCATCGTTAGCTTCCACATTAACCAAGTTAACGTGGAAGTTAACGTGACTCTTGGGGGTTGTGTGGTTGCTTCAACGTTAGTGACAATGTTGAGTGTCACTAACGTTGTCGACAACTCTTCATCCCTTAAGTTAGTTCCCACGTTAACCAAGTTAACGTGGGAGTTAACGTGGTACTTTGCACCATAGGCCAACGTTAGTGACATTGTTGAGTGTCACTAACGTTGGCTTCTCTTCCCCCCTTAACGTTAGAGGCCACGTTAACTAGGTTAACGTGGCTTCTAACGTGGCCACTTATGAGTAATTGCCAACGTTAGTGACAATGTTAAGTGTCACTAACGTTGGCTCAACTTCTCTTCTCCACGTTAGAGTTCACGTTAACTTAGTTAACGTGACTCTCTAACATGGGCATTGATGGCTTTTTGAGAGTGTTATTAGCAATCACTTTTCTTATTAACCTTGCAAATTACCTCCCCTTTTCTTGCTTCCTTTTGGTCCTGAAATCAAGCAATAAAGTGCATCAAAGCTCTAGTCCAAGTCATGAGTAATGCAACATAATATTTGTCACTAAACTTATGCAAATTCCTCATGAAATTATGTAAAATGCACAATGTATGCTTGAATCAAGGCATAGGTGAATATCTACCCAAAACTAGCTTATTTCCTAAAGAAATGCATGAAACTAACCTAAAAACAGTAAAGAAAAGGTCAGTGAAACTGGCCAAGATGCCCTGGCATCACAACACCAAACTTAAAGCTTGCTTGTCCCTAAGCAAGTACTGGAACAAGAGAATGATGAATGGAATGTCCAGAGGAATGAGTCATTCTTGTGGAAGTTATGTTACTGATTTTATGGTGGTTTCATGCATAGCAACTTAGGTTCATTGCATTACTGGCTTTCAGACCTTTATCATGTCCTAAAACACCCACTTTGTTTATATTCCATGAGACTTTTATTCATTGATCCTTTTATTGTTATTTCAAGGGTTGTTTGTGTTATTTAGGCTAAGTGCTCTGTAAGGGGGCAACTCTTTAAGATAAGCTTTCAGCCAACACTCCCGAACCAGTTGGTTCAAGGTGCTAGGTGTTGAGACACCCCTAAGGACTTACTCCCTCAAGCCTATCCCCCATACATACACACCACAGGCATATAGTTTGTTTATTTTCTTTTCTTGAGACCTTGGTGTCCAGCACCTCTTTGGGTTACTAAATGCTCTGTAGTGAAGGTTACTCTTGATAGTGGACTTTCAGCTGATAATCCCGAGTTAGTTAACCCAAGTTACCAGGTGATAAAGCACCCCTAAGAGCTTATTCATCTAAGTAGATCCCTCACACAGGAGCACCACAGACACTTGTCTCAAGATTAAAACCATTGATGCCTAGCCTTATTGCTTGCTCTTTTTCTTTTGTTTTTCACTTCCATTATTCTTTCCCTTTTCTCTTATTAGGATCTTGTCATATGCTCAGTCTCATGGGTATATCCAGAGTCAAGTATTCAGGATAGATAGTTGTCCTCCTAACCTTGTGGTTGAACTAACTTAGCTAACTTATGATCACCCCAAAGATTCATGAATGCACTTCCACAATATGAACTCTACTCTGGTCTTTTAAAAACATAATCATTCTCTTTTTCATTTTGATTTAAAAAGGACAAGCTTACAAGTAAATAAGGGAATGATGCAGTGACATTTAAAGACTAGCACACATAGACCTATTCAATACCACAAACTTAAAAGACATGATTGAAAAAGGTTTAACATAACATGGAAGCAAGTTCTATTTCATACAAGATCTTCCTTATTTTAAGACATAGAGAAAGATGGAACAAAGAAGGAACTCCACCACCTTTTACTGTTGTGGATGTCCATGCTCTTTTCCTTGCTTTTCCTCCTTGTTTCCTCTTGCATTTCCTCGCATCCGTGCCAATCTTGCTTGCTTCCAATCCTCAAGTGCCTTCCTCACTGACTCATGACTCTCTTCCACCCTTTGTCTTTCCTTTCGTGCTAATTCATCCTTCATTTCGTCATACTTGGCTATTCCTGGATGCAATACTGGCAGCTGTCCCACTAAGTAGCCGAGCCTGGCTTGAGTGTTTATATGATGTCCTGTTTGGCTCATGTAAACTCCTTCTGCGAATGCCCTTTACTCGTCCAATAGTTCTGCCTGTTCTATTTATCTTCGATGCATCTCATGTATGTGTGTCCCTTGATGTGCTTGGATGTTGATTAGCCTATGGGTGGATTCTTGTTGCTCGTCTTGCCTTTGTTCCATCCTGTTGAATGCTTCTCCCCATTGTTGTCCTTGGCTTAGTTGCTATTCCATCATTTGCCTTTGCCACTCACCTTGCTGAGTCATCCATCTTGAAAGTCTTTCCTCTTGCTGACCCATCATCTGTAGTTGAAGCTCTTTCTGTGCTCCTTGGCTTTCCAAATATTGTCTAGATAAGCCATCAATGGCCTCCTGCAATTGATGCATGTCCAAGGTCTGTTGTGCTTGACCCTCTGAGACTTGGCCTTCTACTACTTGAGGGGCTGTCCTCTTTCTTTGCTTCCGTTGAGGCAGGAGAGATGCTGCAGCATTCATCCTTCCGACCGTTTTTAGAATGCCCTCCTTTATCCAAATGGGGTTCTCATCTTCAAAAACCACCCTAACTTTTTTGCATATTCGGTAAATAGTGCTGGGGTAACCTAATGTTCTTCTTGAGTCGCTTTTCTCTGCCATCTTTCTAATGCCTTGAGATATGATCTCAAGAACTTTGATTTTTCCTCCCTTGAGTATTGATGAGTATTTTGGTGAAAAATAAATTTCTCCCAAAACACACAAATCTAACCGGCAAGTGTACCGGGTCGCATCAAGTAATAAAAACTCACGAGAGTGAGGTCGATCCCTGATGACAAGTCATCCTAGCCTGTTTTAGCTAGTCTTTTTCTTTTGTTTTCATTAGAATTATGCACTTTCTTGAGCTACAAGCAAGCTAATTGAGTAGATTTTCATGTTTCCCTTGATTGAACCAACCATATATGAATTCATGCCATTTCATGAGGTTTTATGCTATATTTGTTGCAAATTATGAAAGAATGAATATCTCATGATTTTGAGCATAGCTTTGATGAGTTTGGTTGATTAATGATAGGTGAAGAAGGCTTGGAGAAAGGTTGAAGCAAGAAGGAATGGCTAGGAGTGAAGAGAGGACAATGGAATAAGTGAAATTGAACCAGGAAGCAAGAAGCTGGACCTAAAGTTAGCATCAAACTTTTGCACAAACTTTTGGTTGAAAAGTTAGCCCCAACGTTAGCCCCCTAACTTGGAGGCTAACGTTGGAACTTGAAAATTCTCCCCTGGGCTTCAAAAGTTTGCGCCAACGTTAGCCCCCTAACTTTGAGGCTAACGTTGGCACATGGATTTCTCCCCTGGGCACCAAAAGTTTGCGCCAACGTTAGCCCCCTAACTTTGAGGCTAACGTTGACACATGAATTCCTCCCTGGCCATCCAACGTTTGCGCCAACGTTAGCCCCCTAACTTGGAGGCTAACGTTGGCACATGAATTACAATGGGGAAGGAGCAAAAGTTTGCGCCAACGTTAGCCCCAGCACACAAGGCATTGCCAACGTTAGGGTCAAAGTTAGACCCCTAACGTTGGCACCAACGTTCATACCAGCAAATTGTGCTGGCTGCTATGAAAAGTTGGAGCCAAAGTTAGACCCCTAACTTTGGCTCAAACTTTTGGTCCAACTTTTGCTAACCTCAAAACCGGTTCAATTGGTTCACTTCGGTTCTTCTCCAAACTTCAAGAGCAATCAACCAAGGCCTCTTTCAACCCAATTCCACCAAGAGCAAAGGCCCAACTCAAGGCTTGAAGATCATTGGAAGAAAGTGTATAAATAGGATAGAATTCAAGTTCTTCGGGGAGCTTTCCTTTTGGAATTTTCATAATAGTTTTCGGAGAGCTTTTGTTATTTAGTGAACTTTAATTTCTTTTCTTTCATTGCTTTCAATTTCATTTTACACTTGTCTTGGATCTTGGATTGGAGAATTGAAGAAATTCTGTTTCAATCTCAATCTTGGATCTCTGTTTCTTTACTGCTAATTGAATTTCATTTCCGGTTAATTGCTCTTCATCTATTTTCCTTGCAATTTACAATTTCCTTGCAATTGTTCTTGTTGGATCTAGGAAGGCATTGAGATCTAGACTTAGTTTTCTAGTCTCTGGGACCTGAGATCTGAATTTCTCATTTCATTTCTCTGTTTACTGCCTTCTACGTTCATTTACTTTTCTGCTTCATATCCGGTTCAATCCCAATTCCCTTTCCCTCTTTTGTTTGATGCAATTTAATTTTTCCTTGTTTAATTTCTGCAAATCCACATCCCAATCCCCTTTACATTTCAAGCAATTTACATTCCTTGCGCTTTAAGATTCCGCAATTTACATTTCTTGCACTCTAAGTTTCTGCTATTTAATTTCTTGTTCCTTAAGATTCAGTAATTTAATTTCCTGCACTCTTTACTTTCATGCAATTTACATTCTGCAAATCACAAATCACCCAACCAACACTCGATTCGCTTGACTAAATCCATCACTAAACTAAAATTGTTCAATCCTTCAATCCCTGTGGGATCGACCTCACTCCCGTGAGTTTTTATTACTTGATGCAACCCGGTACACTTGCCGGTTAGTTTTGGGTGTTTTTGGAGAAATTTATTTTTCCTCCAAAATATCTCATCAAGTTTTTGGCGCCGTTGCCGGGGATTGATTAGATTGAAAATGATAAAGTGAGGTGGTGATCTAGATCAAGCACTTTTTCTTTAATTTTTGACTAACCCACTAACTGTTTGAAGTTTTGTCTCAACCGGCTACACTCAATTTTCAAGAGAATCGCTGTGTGTTCCGTTGTTGATTTATATATCACAGGGAAGAAGGAGTTTCTGAGAAAGAAGAACATCACAACATGAAGCCACAACTCATTACACTAATAGAGAACAATTGTTCCTATGGTGGGAATCCCTTGGAAGACTCTAAACAGCACCTATCCATTTTTCTGAAAACTTGTGGGGCTGTCAATCTCAATGGTGTAGACCATGATACCATTAAGCTTTTGTTATTCCCCTTCTCACTGAAGGATGAAGCGGCACAATGGCTTGAGACCTTTCCCCAAGGAAGTATAACTAGTTGGGATGAATTGGTTGCCAAGTTTCTAGCCAAATTCTCCTCACCCCAACAACACATCAAGATGAAAGAAGGAGTACATCCATTCATACAAAGAGAGGAAGAACCACTGTTCAAAGCATGGGAGAGATACAAGAAAGCAAATGATAAGGTGGATTTTCGAGCGTTCTATGAAGGATTAACCTCCGAAACAAGAAAAGCAGTAGATTACTTCTCAGATGGCCTACTCAAGGCAACAGCAACCATCCAAGGAACTGCAGAGTTCAGTGACAAAAGAGCCAATAACCAACACTCATTTGAGACGCCACGGAATGCAATTTCGGAAAAGGAAGTAATGAATCTTGAAGGAGTGAGAGCAATCATGAATCAAAACAAGCAGCTACACCAGCAAACTCAGCAGCAATTGGAATCAATAGCTAGACAAATTGATTCTCTACATTCTGCCACAGTGAATGCACAATTTCCACCATGGAAACCACATTCTTATTTAAGAATGAGGGAACCTCAGCATCAGGAACAAAGGGACCTCAACTATAATAACCCCAACTTTCCAAACCTGCAAAAACACCACCATGCCAACAAAAATCACTACACACTACCCCAATATACACACCTCCAACCCTATCCTACCTCACCACCTGCCCAAAATGACTTACATCAATCACCACAATTAACACAGTCACAACCAATCCTAAACTTCCAAAAACTCTATGTTCTAGAAATGATGATGGAAAGGCTTATGAAAATTCAAGAAATGACATTAATAGAGCAGGAGGACATAAGGAAAAACCAGGAGGCATATCTCAAGAGAATTGAAAGGTACATGGAACAAATGGTTCAAAACCCTGCTAAACTGGGTGAGAGAGAGGGAAATATATCCCTAAGAGCCAATGAAGATGACTCAAAGAACAATGAAAAAGCTGCTGGGTTGAAAGGGAAAGCAATTATGGAAAAGAAGGAGAAGCCTACGGTGAGAGGAGGAAACCAAAGGCAACAGAAACCTCAACTTCCATGAACATAGTGAAGGATGTCAAGCTAGTGACAATAAAAGAGCGCTTGTTGGGAGGCAACCCAACCCGAGGTAGTTTTCTGTTCATAGCTATTTTAATAAAAAGGTTAATTAGTTTTATCTATAATGCAAGAAGCTAAGTTTGGTGTTGCACACCAAATCAATCTAAGGGAGAATGAAGGATTCTAAGTTTGGTGTTTCACCAAAATCCCATTATAAAACACATTCTCACTTTCTGCATAATGTAGGCTTCAAGCATACTGGAGGAACTAGTTAGCCATTTTACTGTTTTTCTTAGTTTCCAGTTCTATCACTTTTGAAAAAGAAAAAGAAATTATCACAAATGGTTAACCATTGGCAAGGTACTAAGTTTGGTGTCCCCACACCAAAGTAAGTTCAAAAAGCCCGCAAATAAATCATGAAAATTAACCATTGTTTCCAAGTGCTTGGGGAACAAGCAACTTTCAATATCATTGCAGAATGACATACAAGCTTTTGGAGGTTTGAACATCATCAAAAAGGAGAAAGATGAACATGAAGGTCAGCAACAATGATGATGAGAAAAAGGAAAGCAATTGAACTCCAACAGGTTGTATTGTTAAGTGATTGTTATACATCAAATATTGCTGTGATTGAAAGTTGGATTGTATCCTTAATTGCCCTGCCTGCATGCATAGTATAATTTCTTTCTTTATAATTCAATAAGCAAGATGTTTGATCATTCACAACATCCTCATCTTCAAAACTTGTTTGCACTCAATTTCCAAGAAATGCATCACATGAAAGTTCTTTAAAAAGAAGGATTGAGGAATTAAACAATTTTGAGGTAAGAAAAAGATTAGGAGAAGTGGTGGTTCTAGTTGTATGATTATGTATTGAGGTTGCATGCTTGTGAAAACTTGCATGGGAGCTCATAGGCAGGACATGAAGTTCAAAGAAGTATTGTGGAGATTCTCAAAAATTTATTGATCCAAGAAGCAGCAAACAAAACAAAAGAAAGAAAAGAAAATACAAAAACAAAAGGAATATGGCCCAAGGCTCTGAGCATCAATTACTAGGCAGAAAAAGAAAGAAAGAAACAAAAACTCAAAGAGTTGTTATCCTAGTAAATGCTTGTGGTTGAGATGTGTCAAGGAAAGAGGCTTGAGCAAGTAAATCCTTAGGGGTGCTTCAACACCTAATACCTTAAAACCAACTGGTTTAGGAGTATTGATTGAAAGCTTATCTAAAGAGCCGCTTTGAGACATGATACTTAGAGTCGAGGCCAAAGCACAGAAACTATAAACTGCTTCAAGGTGATTACATATAAAGAGATCTCCATGATACCATTTGGATGAAAATCCTAAGACCTACGACTCCCAATATGTAAGGACTAGTGAGCACTGAAGCCCTTGCATGAGCATATGATTTAGAGTTCACCCCACTGATACTTGATCACTTCACTCACTGTACTTTACAAGTGTTCCTCAATCCATCTTAATTGAAAGAATCTCTGAGCATAATTCATTTCTTGCTTGAGGACAAGCAAGCTTTAAGTTTGGTGTTGTGATGACAAGTCATCCTAGCCTGTTTTAGCTAGTCTTTTTCTTTTGTTTTCATTAGAATTATGCACTTTCTTGAGCTACAAGCAAGCTAATTGAGTAGATTTTCATGTTTCCCTTGATTGAACCAACCATATATGAATTCATGCCATTTCATGAGGTTTTATGCTATATTTGTTGCATATTATGAAAGAATGAATATCTCATGATTTTGAGCATAGCTTTGATGAGTTTGGTTGATTAATGATAGGTGAAGAAGGCTTGGAGAAAGGTTGAAGCAAGAAGGAATGGCTAGGAGTGAAGAGAGGACAATGGAATAAGTGAAATTGAACCAGGAAGCAAGAAGCTGGACCTAAAGTTAGCATCAAACTTTTGCACAAACTTTTGGTTGAAAAGTTAGCCCCAACGTTAGCCCCCTAACTTGGAGGCTAACGTTGGAACTTGAAAATTCTCCCCTGGGCTTCAAAAGTTTGCGCCAACGTTAGCCCCCTAACTTTGAGGCTAACGTTGGCACATGGATTTCTCCCCTGGGCACCAAAAGTTTGCGCCAACGTTAGCCCCCTAACTTTGAGGCTAACGTTGGCACATGAATTCCTCCCTGGCCATCCAACGTTTGCGCCAACGTTAGCCCCCTAACTTGGAGGCTAACGTTGGCACATGAATTACAATGGGGAAGGAGCAAAAGTTTGCGCCAACGTTAGCCCCCTAACTTGGTGGCTAACGTTGGCGCCACTAGCACACAAGGCATTGCCAATGTTAGGGTCAAAGTTAGACCCCTAACGTTGGCACCAACGTTCATACCAGCAAATTGTGCTGGCTGCTATGAAAAGTTGGAGCCAAAGTTAGACCCCTAACTTTGGCTCAAACTTTTGGTCCAACTTTTGCTAACCTCAAAACCGGTTCAATTGGTTCACTTCGGTTCTTCTCCAAACTTCAAGAGCAATCAACCAAGGCCTCTTTCAACCCAATTCCACCAAGAGCAAAGGCCCAACTCAAGGCTTGAAGATCATTGGAAGAAAGTGTATAAATAGGATAGAATTCAAGTTCTTCGGGGAGCTTTCCTTTTGGAATTTTCATAATAGTTTTCGGAGAGCTTTTGTTATTTAGTGAACTTTAATTTCTTTTCTTTCATTGCTTTCAATTTCATTTTACACTTGTCTTGGATCTTGGATTGGAGAATTGAAGAAATTCTGTTTCAATCTCAATCTTGGATCTCTGTTTCTTTACTGCTAATTGAATTTCATTTCCGGTTAATTGCTCTTCATCTATTTTCCTTGCAATTTACAATTTCCTTGCAATTGTTCTTGTTGGATCTAGGAAGGCATTGAGATCTAGACTTGGTTTTCTAGTCTCTGGGACCTGAGATCTGAATTTCTCATTTCATTTCTCTGTTTACTGCCTTCTACGTTCATTTACTTTTCTGCTTCATATCCGGTTCAATCCCAATTCCCTTTCCCTCTTCTGTTTGATGCAATTTAATTTTTCCTTGTTTAATTTCTGCAAATCCACATCCCAATCCCCTTTACATTTCAAGCAATTTACATTCCTTGCGCTTTAAGATTCCGCAATTTACATTTCTTGCACTCTAAGTTTCTGCTATTTAATTTCTTGTTCCTTAAGATTCAGCAATTTAATTTCCTGCACTCTTTACTTTCATGCAATTTACATTCTGCAAATCACAAATCACCCAACCAACACTCGATTCGCTTGACTAAATCCATCACTAAACTAAAATTGTTCAATCCTTCAATCCCTGTGGGATCGACCTCACTCCCGTGAGTTTTTATTACTTGATGCGACCCGGTACACTTGCCGGTTAGTTTTGGGTGTTTTTGGAGAAATTTATTTTTCCTCCAAAATATCTCATCAATCCCACAGGGATTGAAGGATTGAGCAATTTTAGTTTAGTGGTTGATTTAGTCAAGCGAATTGAGTGTTGGTTGGGTGATTTGTGATTTGCAGAATGTAAATTGTATGAAAGTAAAGAGAGCAGGAATTTAAATTGCTGAATCTTAAGGAACAAGAAATTAAATGGCAGAAACTTAGAATGCAAGAAATGTAAATTACGGAATCTTAAAGTGCAAGGAATGTAAATTGCTTGAAATGTAAAGGGGATTGGGACGTGGGTTTGCAGAAATTAAACAAGGAAAAGTTAAATTGCATCAAACAGAAGAGTAAAAGGGAATTGGGATTGGATCGGATCTTATAGCAGAAAAGTAAATAAACATGGAAAGCAAGAAACAGAATGTAAATTGGAGATTTGGATCTCAGGACCCAGAGACTAGAAAACTAAGTCTAGATCTCAATGCCTTCCTAGATCCAATAAGAACAATTGCAAGGGAATTGTAAATTGCAAAGAGAATAGATGAAGAGCAATTAACCGGAAATGAAATTCAATTAACAGTAAAGAAACAGAGAGATCCAAGATTGATATTGAAACAGAATTTCTTCAATTCTCCAATCCAAGATCCAAGACAAGTGTAAATGAAATTGAAAGCAATGAAAACAAAGAAATTAAAGTTCCCTCAATAACAAAAGCTCTCCGAAAACTATTATGAAAATTCCAAAAGGAAAAGCTCCCTAAGAACTTGAATTTTATCCTATTTATACACTTTCTTCCAATGATCTTCAAGCCTTGAGTTGGGCCTTTGCTCTTGGTGGAATTGGGTTGAAAGAGGCCTTGGTTGATTGCTCTTGAAGTTTGAAGAAGAACCAAAGTGAACCAATTGAACCGGGTTTGAGTTTTGCAAAAGTTGGACCAAAAGTTTGAGCCAAAGTTAGGGGTCTAACTTTGGCTCCAACTTTTCATATCAGCTAGCATATTTTGCTGATATCAACGTTGGTGCCAACGTTAGGGGTCTAACTTTGACCCTAACGTTGGCCTTGCCTAGTGTGCTTGTGGCGCCAACGTTAGCCACCAAGTTAGGGGGCTAACGTTGGCGCAAACTTTTGCTCCTTCCCCATTGAATTTTCATGTGCCAACGTTAGCCTCCAAGTTACGGGGCTAACGTTGGCGCAAACGTTGGATGGCCAGGGAGGAATTCATGTGCCAATGTTAGCCTCAAAGTTAGGGGGCTAACATTGGCGCAAACTTTTGGTGCCCAGGGGAGAAATTTATGTGCCAACGTTAGCCTCAAAGTTAGGGGGCTAACGTTGGCGCAAACTTTTGGAGCCCATGGGAGAATTTTCAAGTTCCAACGTTAGCCTCCAAGTTAGGGGGCTAACGTTGGGGCTAACTTTTCAACCAAAAGTTTGTGCAAAAGTTTGATGCTAACTTTAGGTCCAGCTTCTTGCTTCCTGGTTCAATTTCACTTATTCCATTGTCCTCTCTTCACTCCTAGCCATTCCTTCTTGCTTCAACCTTTCTCCAAGATTTCTTCACCTATCATTAATCAACCAAACTCATCAAAGCTATGCTCAAAATCATGAGATATTCATTCTTTCATAATATGCAACAAATATAGCATAAAACCTCATGAAATGGCATGAATTCATATATGGTTGGTTCAATCAAGGGAAACATGAAAATCTACTCAATTAGCTTGCTTGTAGCTCAAGAAAGTGCATAATTCTAATGAAAACAAAAGAAAAAGACTAGTTAAAATAGGCTAGGATGACTTGTCATCAAGTATACAATGCACCATTGTTGCTCTCTCGAGATTCACCTCCGAGTTGTTTGCAGCTGGGAGAATAGACCTCCTCACTAGCTCGAACCACCCCTTAGCTTCAGGAGTGAGGTCTGTTCTCTTAATGAACTTTGGTTTATTTCCTGCACCCATTTCCCAGTCAGCTCCTGGTACACAAAGGTCTCGTAAAAGCTGGTCATAATTGGGGTTGTTGTCCAATCTTGAGTGGTAACTTTCTTCTTCAAACGGTATAGACCGTAGCTTCAATGCCCTCATTACACTCATGGGACCAAAATCCACCATTGTTCCTCTCACAAAGCTTGTATATGACTCATTTTTCTTATCATATCTGACTGCATTTGCATAAAATTCTCTTATGAGATTTGCATTCACCTTAGTGACCGGGTCAGTGAGGAGCTCCCATCTTCTCCTTTCTACCTTCTCTGTGATTTCGGGGCATTCAGTCTTCTTAACTTGAAACCCCAGCTCATAGATGATTTCCTTATCAACCATCCACCCGTATTGCAATGCATGATGCAAGCTTCTAAATCTCTTCTCATCATATGGGTGTTCTTCCATGGGTTCCTTTCCCTCCCTTCTTTTAGAACTTGAAGATGCCATGAATGATGATTAATATGTGAAGGTGGTAAGGTTGTGGAGACTTTTGGTTGTTTAGGGTTTTATGGCAATGAAGAGAGTGAGAGGAGGAACATTTATAATCAGATAGGGGTGTATTGTACCGCAATGACGAGTGGTGAAGGGTGTGTAATGACAATGAAGGGTGGTACGGACAAGGGTCGCTTATATAAAGAGGTTGTGAGAGAATAGAGGGTGTAGATTGATGAAGTAGTCACTTGATGGACGGTTAGGGTTATGCATGGCTAGAAGACAAGGATCATCACTTTATGATGGGGATTGCTCGGTCTTCTAGGGGTTCCATTTTTTTCAATGTTGCATGGCAACATTTTCCAATGTATTCCCTCTTTAGAACAAGTGTGTAACCCCTCCTCTTGTGGTGTCCGAACCTTCTTTGTTTGGTTGTCCAATCTATCCCTTTTTATGCTCCTTTTCCTTTCCTATAAAGATTTAAAATAAGAAAATTAATATCATAAAAAAAAATTCAAACTCTACTGCTAGAACACAAGGGAAGAAAGGATTTGATTGTTTATTTATGAATTCCCACTAACTAACTAACTATTGGTGGGTCCTTATATGCATTTTGGTGGCACCATGGGGTGACACCAAACTTAGTTTGAAGCAATGTGATGAAAAGTTTTGTTCAAAGCTCCCAAGACTAGCATGCATCTTGGTTTGCTTTGAACACCAAACTTGTTCTTCACTATATACTGCATG
Organism: Arachis ipaensis; assembly: GCF_059453495.1. Taxonomy (NCBI): domain Eukaryota; kingdom Viridiplantae; phylum Streptophyta; class Magnoliopsida; order Fabales; family Fabaceae; genus Arachis; species Arachis ipaensis. The sequence goes on along the minus strand of NC_142440.1, from coordinate 88,522,279 downwards.
ATAAAGATTTCACCAAATGTTTGTCAAGTTTGGGTTGAAATTCATAAACATTGATTTATTCATTATTTTAAAAACATATAAAACATGGGTTGCCTCCCATGAAGCGCTTCTTTAGCGTCACTAGCTTGACGTTTTTCCTTCATCAGGGTGGTTGGTAGTGCTTAAAGTCCTCCCCTCTTGCTGTGGACTTGTATCCATTGGTTGGATTAATGATCTCCACATGTTCCAGGGAAAGAACGCTGTTGATAGTGAAGACCTTAGGTAACTGAGATGGTACAGTAGGGAGATTAGGGGGAATATCTGGGAAGTAAGCTGAGACAACTCTATCCCCTGGAGAGAAATCTTCCGTAGGGATCTTCTTGTTCCTCCATCTCCTTGGTACCTTCTTCTTTGTTTCTTTTGAGGTTGCCTTCCCCTTGGTGACCTCTTTTCTCCAAGGAGTTGTGATGTTGTCTTCACCTGCCTCTAGAGGTTTGGGTTCCTCCAACTTTTCTTTGAGCTGTGGCAGTTGCTGTTTTCCTTGTTTATCAATTGAGGGGGTTTCAGAATGAATTGGCTGCGCTTCAGTGCTTGTCTCCTCCTTCAGTGTCTCCTTATCATTTGTGCTTAGTTCATTGTCCTCTTGATCTGTTTCTTGTGAGAGTTTGAAGACATTGAAGTTGAGTCGTTCATCATGGATTCTCAATATTAGCTCCCCTTTCTCTACATCGATAAGTGCTCTGGCCGTAGCTAGGAATGGTCTTCCCAATATGATTGGGTAAGTGTGACTCTCTTCCATGTCCAGAATGACAAAGTCTGTTGGGAGAAAGTACTTCCCAACCTTTAGCAACATATTTTCCACCACTCCTATTGCTTGCTTTTGAGTTTTGTCAGCCAGTCTGATGATTACATCTGTAGGTATTATCTCATTAATCTGCAGCCTCTTCACCAGGGATAAAGGTAGTAAGTTAATGCTGGCCCCCAAATCACATAGTGCTCTATCGAATATAGTTTCACCTATGGTACAAGGGATGTGAAAACTCCCTGGGTCTCTTCTTTTCGTAGGCAGCTCGGGTTGAATAAGGGCACTACTTTCCTTGTTCATCACTATAGTCTGGCCTCCTTTGAGTGAGCTTTTCCTGGGAAGAAGTTCCTTCATATACATGATGAATGCAGGCATTTGTTGAATTGCCTTGATGAATGGTATGTTTACATGCAGAGATGCAAACAAGTCTAGGAACCTTGAGTATATTCTCTTTCCCACAGCACCATTGAGCAGTTGAGGGAAGGGAGCATAGAGCTTCAGCAACTCTTGTTGTGAAATTTCTGGTCCTTGGTGATTTCTATCTTCCTCCTTTGTTGAGTTGTCTTCAGGTTGTTTGCAAAGTTTGCCTTGCTTGTCTTCAGTCTCTTGATCACTCGTAGTGACCATTTTGCAATCTTCCCATCTTACTTTCTTTGCTTCTCCTTTGGGGTTCTTCTTCGTGTCACTTGGGAAGCTATCAGTAGTTTTGGGAATCTTCTCAGCTAAATATCCCACCTGGAATTCCATCTTCCTAATGGTCTCTCCCTGGTTCTTAATATTGGCTCGCACCTCCTCCTTGAACACCTTATTTTCTTGAATCTCTTGGCATATTCCTTCAAGTAAGGCTTCAATCTTAGAGAGCTTGTCATCAATTGATGAGTGATTCAGAGCAGATGTGCTGTTTTGGTTTTGATAAGTGTGTGAAGAAGTGTTGTTGTGGGGGTGTTGAGATGTCCTCTGGGTGAATTGCTGGTGAGCTGCATTGTTGTTGGAGTTGTAACGTCTCTGGTCTTGGTTTTGATCTTGCTCACTTCCCCACCCAAAGTTTGGGTGGTTTCTCCATCCAGGGTTGTAAGTCTTGGAGTATGGATCATAGTTTTTCCTTGGTGAATTCCCAATGTAGTTGGCTTGCTCCTGACTCCCCTCTGCTTCTTCATTCACTCCTTCTTGGATGGTTGATGAAGATGAGATTGCTGCTACTTGGTTCCTCTCCATCTTCTTGGTGAGGTCAGCCAGCTGCTGGGTAATGAACTTGTTTTGGGCCAACAGAGCATCTACATTGTTTAGCTCCATCACTTCTCTTGTGTTCCCTCTTTCGAAAGCATAGAAGTAGTCGTTTTCTGCTACTGTTTCAATAACATCTATGGCTTCCTCAATGGTCTTCTTCTTGTTCAAGGATCCTCCAGATGAATGGTCCACGACCTTCTTTGACTCATAAGAGAGCCCTTCATAGAAAATGTGCAGCTGGACCCATTCGTTGAACATGTCGGCTGGACACTGATGACAAGTCATCCTAGCCTATTTTAACTAGTCTTTTTCTTTTGTTTTCATTAGAATTATGCACTTTCTTGAGCTACAAGCAAGCTAATTGAGTAGATTTTCATGTTTCCCTTGATTGAACTAACCATATATGAATTCATACCATTTCATGAGGTTTTATGCTATATTTGTTGCATATTATGAAAGAATGAATATCTCATGATTTTGAGCATAGCTTTGATGAGTTTGGTTGATTAATGATAGGTGAAGAAAGCTTGGAGAAAGGTTGAAGCAAGAAGGAATGGCTAGGAGTGAAGAGAGGACAATGGAATAAGTGAAATTGAACTAGGAAGCAAGAAGCTGGACCTAAAGTTAGCATCAAACTTTTGCACAAACTTTTGGTTGAAAAGTTAGCCCCAACGTTAGCCCCCTAACTTGGAGGCTAACGTTGGAACTTGAAAATTCTCCCCTGGGCTCCAAAAGTTTGCGCCAACGTTAGCCCCCTAACTTTGAGGCTAACGTTGGCACATGTATTTCTCCCCTGGGCACCAAAAGTTTGCGCCAACGTTAGCCCCCTAACTTTGAGGCTAACGTTGGCACATGAATTCCTCCCTGGCCATCCAACGTTTGCGCCAACGTTAGCCCCCTAACTTGGAGGCTAACGTTGGCACATGAAAATACAAAGCAGAGGGGCAAAAGTTTGCGCCAACGTTAGCCCCCTAACTTGGTGGCTAACGTTGGCGCCACTAGCACACAAGGCATTGCCAACGTTAGGGTCAAAGTTAGACCCCTAACGTTGGCACCAACGTTCATACCAGCAAATTGTGCTGGCTGCTATGAAAAGTTGGAGCCAAAGTTAGACCCCTAACTTTGGCTCAAACTTTTGGTCCAACTTTTGCTAACCTCAAAACCGGTTCAATTGGTTCACTTTGGTTCTTCTTCAAACTTCAAGAGCAATCAACCAAGGCCTCTTTCAACCCAATTCCACCAAGAGCAAAGGCCCAACTCAAGCCTTGAAGATCATTTGAAGAAAGTGTATAAATAGGATAAAATTCAAGTTATTCGGGGAGCTTTCCTTTTGGAATTTTCATAATAGTTTTCGGAGAGCTTTTGTTATTTAGTGAACTTTAATTTCTTTGCTTTCATTGCTTTCAATTTCATTTTACACTTGTCTTGGATCTTGGATTGGAGAATTGAAGAAATTCTGTTTCAATCTCAATCTTGGATCTCTGTTTCTTTACTGCTAATTGAATTTCATTTCCGGTTAATTGCTCTTCATCTATTTTCCTTGCAATTTACAATTTCCTTGCAATTGTTCTTGTTGGATCTAGGAAGGCATTGAGATCTAGACTTGGTTTTCTAGTCTCTGGGACCTGAGATCTAAATTTCTCATTTCATTTCTCTGTTTACTGCCTTCTACGTTCATTTACTTTTCTGCTTCATATCCGGTTCAATCCCAATTCCCTTTCCCTCTTCTGTTTGATGCAATTTAATTTTTCCTTGTTTAATTTCTGCAAATCCACATCCCAATCCCCTTTACATTTCAAGCAATTTACATTCCTTGCGCTTTAAGATTCCGCAATTTACATTTCTTGCACTCTAAGTTTCTGCTATTTAATTTCTTGTTCCTTAAGATTCAGCAATTTAATTTCCTGCACTCTTTACTTTCATGCAATTTACATTCTGCAAATCACAAATCACCCAACCAACACTCGATTCGCTTGACTAAATCCATCACTAAACTAAAATTGTTCAATCCTTCAATTCCTGTGGGATCGACCTCACTCCCGTGAGTTTTTATTACTTGATGCGACCCGGTACACTTGCCGGTTAGTTTTAGGTGTTTTTGGAGAAATTTATTTTTCCTCCAAAATATCTCATCAAGTTTTTGGCGCCGTTGCCGGGGATTGATTAGATTGACAATGATAAAGTGAGGTGGTGATCTAGATTAAGCACTTTTTCTTTAATTTTGATTAACCCACTAACTGTTTGATTTTTTGCTTAAACTAACTAACACTTCAATCTGGCAGTAAATTGAAGTGCCACTGGTTTTGTGCATTTCTCATGCTCTGCTTGTATGTCAGGTACAAGAAGAACCATACCCAATTTTCATGAACAAGACGAAAGAACTCTCAGGAGGTTAAGAAGAGCTGAAAGAGGGAAAAATATTGTTGGAGAAGAGGAATCAGACGAAGAATTCCAAGAGATGGAGGAACATTTAACCAATCCACCAGGTGGAGAAGACAACAACAATGGCAACCCACCCCAGAGGAGATTTTTGGCTTCCTATACCTTTGCAAATCCTAGACATTGTGGGAGCAGCATCTTGGCTCCAAATGTCAATGCCAAGAATTTTGAACTCAAGCCACAACTCATCACTTTGGTTCAGAACAATTGCTCTTTTGGTGGAGGACCACTTGAGGACCCACACCAACATTTATCCACTTTCTTGAGGATATGCAACACTGTCAAAACTAATGGAGTGCCCCCTGACAGTTACAAACTGATGCTATTCCCATTTTCTCTCAGGGACAAGGCCACTCAATGGTTGGAATCGTTTCCAAGGGACAGCATTAACAACTGGGATGATTTGGTAACTAAGTTTCTTGCTAAATTTTATCCACCTCAGAGGATTATAAGGTTAAAGGCTGAGGTACAAACATTTACACAAATGGAGGCCGAACCCATCTATGAGGCATGGGAGAGGTACAAGGCTCTGATCAGGAAATGTCCCCCTGCCATGTTTAATGAGTGGGAGAAGCTTCAAAACTTTTATGAAGGCTTGACACTAAAATCCCAGGAAGCTTTGGATCATTCAGCTGGAGGTTCCTTGCAACTCATGAAAACTGCAGAAGAAGCTCAAGAACTCATTGATATGGTGTCCAACAACCAATATTTCTTTGCTCATCAAAGAGGCCGCCAACCATCACAAAGGAGAGGAGTAATGGAGCTAGAAGGAGTGGATTCAATCCTGGCTCAAAACAAGATGATGCAGCAGCAAATTCAACAACAATTTGAGCAAATGGCCAAGAGGATTGATAGTCTCCAAGTTGCAGCAGTTAACACCAGCCAACCATCAACCACATGGGGACAGAGTGAAGAAACTCAAGAAGAACAACAACAAGAGCAAGTACATTATATGCACAACCAAGGACCAAATGAAGTGTATGGTGATACATACAATCCATCCTGGAAAAACCACCCAAACCTCAGATGGGGAGATAACCATACCCAAAACCAACAACCATGGCAGAGGAACTCAAACCAATACAACCCAAGAAGCAACCAAAACCACAACCAGCAAAAAACTAACCAAAACCCTTACAGAAAACCTCAAAACAACTACCCCAACCTCAACCAATACCAATCTAATAACCAACCCAGCAACCAAAATGCCTACCATCCACCACCCACATCTCATAACCCACCTCAAGTATCACCTGAAGCCCAAAGAATCACTCACTTGGAGGCCATGATAGACAAAATGTTGAAACACCAAGAAATGGTGACCAAGAATCAAGAAGCCTCCGTGAAGAGCTTAGAGAGACAGATGGGGCAACTCTCCAAGCAAGTATCTGTTGAGAGACCTTCAAACTCACTGCCCAGTGACACAATTCCAAATCCCAAGGAGGAATGCAAGGCAATACAATTAAGGAGTGGGAGAACATTGATAAGCAACAATGACACTACAAGGAAGCAAGCAGAGAACATCAAAGAACCAACAGAGGATGAAAAGCAAACAAAGGCAGATGAGGCTAAGGAGCAAGTTGTGATGCCAAACAAAAGCACTGAGAAACTTAAAGAGAAGAACAACCAGCCACATAGCTCAAAGGAAGTAGCTCAGGGACAGTAGCAAATAGGAAAGAGCATCACACCTCCACTGCCATATCCCCAGAGGTTCAACAAAGAGGTTAAAGACCAGCATTTTCACAAATTCCTTGAGATCTTTAAGAAGCTAGAAATTAATATCCCCTTTGCTGAAGCAATTGAGCAAATGCCTCTATACTCCAAGTTTCTGAAGGATCTCATCAACAAGAAAAGAAGCTGGGATGAGAAAGAAACCATAATGATTACTGAGGAATGCAGGACCTTGATTCAAAAAGGGGCTTCCTCCCAAGCTTGAGGACCCAGGGAGCTTCCTGTTGCCTTGCACCATTGGGGAATTGACCATCACTAAAGCAATGTGCGATCTCGGAGCAAGTATTAACTTAATACCATCTTCCTTGGTGAAAAAGCTGCATATAGAGGAGGTCAAACCAGTACAAATGTCTCTGGAGCTGGTAGACAAGTCAATAGTATACCCCAGGGGTGTAATTGAAAATCTTTTGGTCAAGGTGGACAGTTTTATATACCCTGCTGATTTTGTGGTTCTAGAATCAAACGATGATGATGGTGACTCTGTTATACTGGGAAGGCCATTCTTGGCCACTGCTAGAGCTATCATAGATGTAGAGGAAGGGGAATTAACTCTCAGGATGCATGATCAGAGTGTCACTCTGAAGGTATTACCTGAGGCACAATTTAGCAAGGAGAAGAAAGACTATATGAAAAATGACCAGGAAAGTCACAGCAACATCCCAATGCTAAAGATTGTGCAGACTGATGAAAAAGCCCAAGAGGATATTAGAGTATTAGCCACTGAGAAGAGAGGTCCCCAAGGAAAACCTACGGCCAGAAAAGAAAGAACAACAAAAGGGAAAATGAAACGCAGAAACAAAGCAAAAAGGGGTTGGAAGAACAGAAAGATTCCAACAGAGGGGCTTTCCAAAGGTGACAAAGTGCAACTGATATATCAACAGCTGGGGGCAAATCAACAAACCGAGGATTACTACACTGTCAGCAACATACTATCATTAGAGCATGCTGAAATTGAACACCAGAAAACAAAGAAGAGGATCACAGTCAGAGGAGACAAATTGAGGCCCTACAAGCACCAACCACCATAAAAGAAAGCCTCAATGTCAAGCTAGTGACAATAAAAGAGCGCTCCATGGGAGGCAACCCATGCTTTAAGATTCATGTCATTTTAAATTCAATAAGTTATGATCATTTGAGCATGAATTCTTTTCTCTTTTCATGAACATGTCCATTGACTGCATGCACTGTTATGAAACATATACTAAGTTTAGTGTGCCTCCAAGCACACTAAACCAATATTACAAAGAATTTCGTTTCACATGCTTAAAATGTTTTGATAGAGCATATGGCCGAACACTAAGTTTGGTGTCCACATAGCTTCATGAAAATTTGAAACTCATGCATCAATAATCATACATTTGTTATTTTCCAAAACCTTATAAATAGAAAAATTCTTATTCGGTAATGAAGGCATTAATTGTGATGTACCCTTTAACAAGAAACAAGTTTGGTGTTCATCAAACCTTGATGCACCGATTCAAGGATACAATTAATCCTTCATGAAAAAAAAAGAAAAAGAAAGTGTAATGGAAACAATTCTTATGAACATTTAACGTTTGAACTTCACTAATTGGAGGAAGAGACTCATTTTCTTTATACATTACCAAACATTAAGTTTGGTGTCCTCCAAATAGAAGTGTCACGGTTCAAATGAGATAAAAATTGATGGTTCACATAGTTTTAATAAAAAGAACACTCTTGCTACGGATGGATAAGACTAATGTATGTTGTCTTGTTGTGATGACTAAAAGGTCAAAGAATCTTCAATGAAAAAGACAAGACAAAGGAAAGTATAGCATAAGGACAAAATCCCATCACATGCTTCAAGAAAGAAATCTGCCACTCCTTGAGAATGATCACGGCAAAGGCAAGGGAAGGAGCAAACTTTGTCTTCATTCATCCATACATGCATACCTTTGATCTCCATAAGTCTAATTGCATCCCAACCCTTCATTGCTCATTTAAAAGCATACCACCTTCAAGCCATGCACATGACCGAATCACTCCTCAACATAACAAGCTTTGTGCAACCTTTCTCTTACTTTAAACTCCAACCACTTAAACTTCTCTTCATAATTTCTTGTCATTGCAAGTCCGGTCCTAATTTCTCTTTCCTCCAAACACACATCAAACTCTCCAACATTCTTCACATTCCCTCTCAACCAACCAAATGATCATGGCATCCTCCTCAAGAACCAAACGACGAAAAGTAAAAGATCCAATAGTGGAAGAAGAAACACATGAATATGACCAACGGAGGTTCAAGTCTTGGTTTCATCAAATGCAAATTCAATGGATGAACGAGAAAAGAATCTATCCTGAAATTCCATTCATGTTGCCGGATGATGGATGTCAAGAAATGAAGAACAAAATCCGGAAGAGGAGATGGGAGGAACTTGCATCACCAGCCACCCGAATCAATGCCAATATCATAAGAGAGTTCTATGCAAATGTCCCAAGGCTTGACATGCGTCAGCCCCCAACGTACAAGAGCTATGTACGGGGGGTGGAAGTAGACTTTAGCCCAGATGCAATCAAGAAAGTTTTGAAACTAAAGTCAGTCCGCTTTGATGAACCGGGATACCAATGAAGATCAAGATTATGAGGAGATTGCGAGAGACATTTGTTTTGAGAACTCAGAATGGGAAGGAGATAACAAGAACAGATACAAGTTCCTGAAGAGATGTAACCTCACTCCGGAAGCAAAAGGATGGTATGAGTTGATGAAAAGATCAATTCTAGGCACTGTGAACACCTCAGAAGTTAACAGAGAGAGAGCCGTGATGCTGCATTGTATCATGGTGGGTGGAGAGATAAGAGTTCATGAAATCCTTGCAAGAGACATTCAAAAGCTAGCTGAAAAGAATTCGGCCGGATCTTGGTTGTACTATCCAAGTACCATTTGGGGGTTGTGTGCAAAGGCTAAAGTTCCATTGGAAGAGGAGAATCCAATGTGGTTAAGCCAAGGCATGCCCATAACCATTGAACGAATGATGATGCCCCTTGAAGCACATCAAGGCCGAAGACCACATGGAGGAAGGGAAAGAGAAGAGCCAATGGAAGAAGATGAGCCACACATAGAAGAAGAGCCACAAGAGGAGGAGGAACAGCCACACTTTTTCCCACATGGTAATATGGATATGACTCAAATGCAAGAAGCAATAGGAAGATTGTCTCAACAGTACACGAGAATCCAAGAAAGGCAAGAGGAATACCATTTTCTGTACATGAAGAACCAACAAGCACAAGAAGAAAGAGAGCTAAGAATAATGAGCAAACAAAGTGAATTCGAGTCAAGATTCCTTGTGATGCAAGAAGAACATGCCTTTCAATCTCATGAATCTTTTGGGAAGTTGGAACAAATGCAAGCTGAAAGTTTGAAGGCTTTCAAGGAGTTCACAACACTCCAAGATGCAAGGTATGAAGTACAAGCCGATTACAACGTCAATAGCCAAATCAAACTAAACTATATTGGAGAACATTTGCACAACATGGATCCGGCGTTCCCAACCTTTGATGAATTCTTCAAAATGAGAAGTGAGGTAGAAGTAAGCAGGGCTATGAGACTTGAAGATAGAGTGGAGGAGGCTATGAATAAGGCTGGCTTTTGGCAAGATCAACAGGCACCAAACAAGGATGGTGGGAACACTAGCAGCCAAGTGTATGAAAGGAGAAAGAAAAGGCATGACAAATGAAAGGAGGACTTGCTCCTTGTTCAAAGAAAAAAAGCATGCATTCTATCTGTTCTAAGTTGTCTTTGCATTTCTAAGTAGTCCTTTTTAATTAAAAGTCTTTGCATTATGTTTGTTTCTTTTAAAATAAGTAGGCTAGTTTATGTGTGTGCTTGTGTGTTTATTTTCACTTGACAAAAAGCATGTTTGTCCCCTGCATCTTTAAATTCAATAAAAGAACAGTTTGAATGTGAAGCAAGATAGTCTCTGTTAGATAGAAGTAGAATAAAAGTAAGTGGTGGTATGTGTGTGATTGTATAATAGCTCACTTTTAGTGAATAAAGAGCCAGGATATCTCCTTCTAAGTAAAGAGTGGCTTACTGTCTATGAATCTCAATTGAATTAAATTCCTTGGTTAGAAAGAAAAACAAAAAAAAAAGGAGGAAAGAAAGAAAAAAAAAAGGGATAGCCAAAAAAGTGGCAGAACAAAAGAAAAACAAAAAAAAACAAAGCTGGACACCAATAGCTTGAACCTTAGAATATATGCCTGTGGTGTCTTTGTATTAGGATCTGCTTGGATTATTAAGCTCTTTGGAGTGCATCAACACTTGGTGACTTGGGTTAACTAACCCGGGATCATCAGCTGAAAGTCCACTATCAAGAGCAACTTAACTACAAGGCATTTAGTAACCCAAAGAGGTGCTGGGCATCAATGTTCTAAGAAGGAATGTGAGCCAAGTGTCTATGGTGAATAATGTGTCAAGTATAAAGAAAAGAAAATGAACTTGCTACACATGACACTCAAATAAAGCTTATGAACAAAGTAATAGCCAAGGATAAAGGAATAATGAGAGGTCATAGCAGTATGTCACTTGAAGCTTGAAGGAGACTTTCTAGGCCTAGGAGTCAATAAGAAGTGAGTATTGGCATATCCACACAAAACCCCATGAACTATCAATAATACTCTGCTAGCATGAACATCCTCTTCTATTTCATTCTTTCTTCTCAATAAATCTTTTCTTGCTTGGGGACAAGCAAGCTTTAAGTTTGGTGTTGTGATGACAAGTCATCCTAGCCTATTTTAACTAGTCTTTTTCTTTTGTTTTCATTAGAATTATGCACTTTCTTGAGCTACAAGCAAGCTAATTGAGTAGATTTTCATGTTTCCCTTGATTGAACCAACCATATATGAAAATCTACTCAATTAGCTTGCTTGTAGCTCAAGAAAGTGCATAATTCTAATGAAAACAAAAGAAAAAGACTAGTTAAAATAGGCTAGGATGACTTGTCATCACAACACCAAACTTAAAGCTTGCTTGTCCCCAAGCAAGAAAAGATTTATTGAGAAGAAAGAATGAAATAGAAGAGGATGTTCATGCTAGCAGAGTATTATTGATAGTTCATGGGGTTTTGTGTGGATATGCCAATACTCACTTCTTATTGACTCCTAGGCCTAGAAAGTCTCCTTCAAGCTTCAAGTGACATACTGCTATGACCTCTCATTATTCCTTTATCCTTGGCTATTACTTTGTTCATAAGCTTTATTTGAGTGTCATGTGTAGCAAGTTCATTTTCTTTTCTTTATACTTGACACATTATTCACCATAGACACTTGGCTCACATTCCTTCTTAGAACATTGATGCCCAGCACCTCTTTGGGTTACTAAATGCCTTGTAGTTAAGTTGCTCTTGATAGTGGACTTTCAGCTGATGATCCCGGGTTAGTTAACCCAAGTCACCAAGTGTTGATGCACTCCAAAGAGCTTAATAATCCAAGCAGATCCTAATACAAAGACACCACAGGCATATATTCTAAGGTTCAAGCTATTGGTGTCCAGCTTTGTTTTTTTTTGTTTTTCTTTTGTTCTGCCACTTTTTTGGCTATCCCTTTTTTTTTTCTTTCTTTCCTCCTTTTTTTTTGTTTTTCTTTCTAACCAAGGAATTTAATTCAATTGAGATTCATAGACAGTAAGCCACTCTTTACTTAGAAGGAGATATCCTGGCTCTTTATTCACTAAAAGTGAGCTATTATACAATCACACACATACCACCACTTACTTTTATTCTACTTCTATCTAACAGAGACTATCTTGCTTCACATTCAAACTGTTCTTTTATTGAATTTAAAGATGCAGGGGACAAACATGCTTTTTGTCAAGTGAAAATAAACACACAAGCACACACATAAACTAGCCTACTTATTTTAAAAGAAACAAACATAATGCAAAGACTTTTAATTAAAAAGGACTACTTAGAAATGCAAAGACAACTTAGAACAGATAGAATGCATGCTTTTTTTCTTTGAACAAGGAGCAAGTCCACCTTTCATTTGTCATGCCTTTTCTTTCTCCTTTCATACACTTGGCTGCTAGTGTTCCCACCATCCTTGTTTGGTGCCTGTTGATCTTGCCAAAAGCCAGCCTTATTCATAGCCTCCTCCACTCTATCTTCAAGTCTCATAGCCCTGCTTACTTCTACCTCACTTCTCATTTTGAAGAATTCATCAAAGGTTGGGAACGCCGGATCCATGTTGTGCAAATGTTCTCCAATATAGTTTAGTTTGATTTGGCTATTGACGTTGTAATCGGCTTGTACTTCATACCTTGCATCTTGGAGTGTTGTGAACTCCTTGAAAGCCTTCAAACTTTCAGCTTGCATTTGTTCCAACTTCCCAAAAGATTCATGAGATTGAAAGGCATGTTCTTCTTGCATCACAAGGAATCTTGACTCGAATTCACTTTGTTTGCTCATTATTCTTAGCTCTCTTTCTTCTTGTGCTTATTGGTTCTTCATGTACAGAGAATGGTATTCCTCATGCCTTTCTTGGATTCTCGTGTACTGTTGAGACAATCTTCCTATTGCTTCTTGCATTTGAGTCATATCCATATTACCATGTGGGAAAAAGTGTGGCTGTTCCTCCTCCTCTTGTGGCTCTTCTTCTATGTGTGGCTCATCTTCTTCCATTGGCTCTTCTCTTTCCCTTCCTCCATGTGGTCTTCGGCCTTGATGTGCTTCAAGGGGCATCATCATTCGTTCAATGGTTATGGGCATGCCTTGGCTTAACCACATTGGATTCTCCTCTTCCAATGGAACTTTAGCCTTTGCACACAACCTCCAAATGGTACTTGGATAGTACAACCAAGATCCGGCCGAATTCTTTTCAGCTAGCTTTTGAATGTCTCTTGCAAGGATTTCATGAACTCTTATCTCTCCACCCACCATGATACAATGCAGCATCACGGCTTTCTCTCTGTTAACTTCTGAGGTGTTCACAGTGCCCAGAATTGATCTTTTCATCAACTCATACCATCCTTTTGCTTCCGGAGTGAGGTTACATCTCTTCAGGAACTTGTATCTGTTCTTGTTATCTCCTTCCCATTCTGAGTTCTCAAAACAAATGTCTCTCGCAATCTCCTCATAATCTTGATCTTCATTCAATCTTTGTTGGTATCCCGGTTCATCAAAGCGGACTGACTTTAGTTTCAAAACTTTCTTGATTGCATCTGGGCTAAAGTCTACTTCCACCCCCCGTACATAGCTCTTGTACGTTGGGGGCTGACGCATGTCAAGCCTTGGGACATTTGCATAGAACTCTCTTATGATATTGGCATTGATTCGGGTGGCTGGTGATGCAAGTTCCTCCCATCTCCTCTTCTGGATTTTGTTCTTCATTTCTTGACATCCATCATCCGGCAACATGAATGGAATTTCAGGATAGATTCTTTTCTCGTTCATCCATTGAATTTGCATTTGATGAAACCAAGACTTGAACCTCCGTTGGTCATATTCATGTGTTTCTTCTTCCACTATTGGATCTTTTCCTTTTCGTCGTTTGGTTCTTGAGGAGGATGCCATGATCACTTGGTTGGTTGAGAGGGAATGTGAAGAATGTTGGAGAGTTTGATGTGTGTTTGGAGGAAAGAGAAATTAGGACCGGACTTGCAATGACAAGAAATTATGAAGAGAAGTTTAAGTGGTTGGAGTTTAAAGTAAGAGAAAGGTTGCACAAAGCTTGTTATGTTGAGGAGTGATTCGGTCATGTGCATGGCTTGAAGGTGGTATGCTTTCAAATGAGCAATGAAGGGTTGGGATGCAATTAGACTTATGGAGATCAAAGGTATGCATGTATGGATGAATGAAGACAATGTTTGCTCCTTCCCTTGCCTTTGCCGTGATCATTCTCAAGGAGTGGCAGATTTCTTTCTTGAAGCATGTGATGGGATTTTGTCCTTATGCTATACTTTCCTTTGTCTTGTCTTTTTCATTGAAGATTCTTTGACCTTCTAGTCATCACAACAAGACAACATACATTAGTCTTATCCATCCGTAGCAAGAGTGTTCTTTTTATTAAAACTATGTGAACCATCAATTCTTATCTCATTTGAACCGTGACACTTCTCTTTGGAGGACACCAAACTTAATGTTTGGTAATGTATAAAGAAAATGAGTCTCTTCCTCCAATTAGTGAAGTTCAAACGTTAAATGTTCATAAGAATTGTTTCCATTACACCTAACTTTGGCTCAAACTTTTGGTCCAACTTTTGCTAACCTCAAAACCGGTTCAATTGGTTCACTTTGGTTCTTCTTCAAACTTCAAGAGCAATCAACCAAGGCCTCTTTCAACCCAATTCCACCAAGAGCAAAGGCCCAACTCAAGCCTTGAAGATCATTTGAAGAAAGTGTATAAATAGGATAAAATTCAAGTTATTCGGGGAGCTTTCCTTTTGGAATTTTCATAATAGTTTTCGGAGAGCTTTTGTTATTTAGTGAACTTTAATTTTTTTGCTTTCATTGCTTTCAATTTCATTTTACACTTGTCTTGGATCTTGGATTGGAGAATTGAAGAAATTCTGTTTCAATCTCAATCTTGGATCTCTGTTTCTTTACTGCTAATTGAATTTCATTTCCGGTTAATTGCTCTTCATCTATTTTCCTTGCAATTTACAATTTACTTGCAATTGTTCTTGTTGGATCTAGGAAGGCATTGAGATCTAGACTTGGTTTTCTAGTCTCTGGGAACTGAGATCTGAATTTCTCATTTTATTTCTCTGTTTACTGCCTTCTACGTTCATTTACTTTTCTGCTTCATATCCGGTTCAATCCCAATTCCCTTTCCCTCTTCTGTTTGATGCAATTTAATTTTTCCTTGTTTAATTTCTGCAAATCCACATCCCAATCCCCTTTACATTTCAAGCAATTTACATTCCTTGCGCTTTAAGATTCCGCAATTTACATTTCTTGCACTCTAAGTTTCTGTTATTTAATTTCTTGTTCCTTAAGATTCAGCAATTTAATTTCCTGCACTCTTTACTTTCATGCAATTTACATTCTGCAAATCACAAATCACCCAACCAACACTCGATTCGCTTGACTAAATCCATCACTAAACTAAAATTGTTCAATCCTTCAATCCCTGTGGGATCGACCTCACTCCCGTGAGTTTTTATTACTTGATGCAACCTGGTACACTTGCCGGTTAGTTTTGGGTGTTTTTGGAGAAATTTATTTTTCCTCCAAAATATCTCATCAGACACCTCCTTGTTAAGTCCTTGAACCTCTCCCATGCTTCATACAGAGTCTCACCATCTTGTTGCCTGAAAGTTTGAACCTCAACTCTCAGTCTATTGATTCGTTGAGGAGGGTAAAATCTTGCTAAGAATTTGTTCACCACATCCTCCCAAGTTGTCAAGCTCTCCCTTGGGAAAGATTCTAGCCACTTGGCTGCCTTGTCCCTGAGTGAGAAAGGAAATAAGAGCAGTCTATAGGCGTCAGGATGAACACCATTAGATTTCACTGTGTCACACATTCTCAGGAAGGTGGTCAAATGTTGATTGGGGTCTTCTTGAACACCTTCTCCAAACGAACAGTTGTTCTGAACAAGGGTGATGAGCTGTGGTTTAAGTTTAAAGTTGTTGGCATGGATTGTTGACTTTTGGATGCTACTTCTACAATTGCCTAGGTTTGGATTAATGTAAGAGCCCAAAACTCTTCTATCCTCCCCAGCATGATTTGCTCTACCTCCTCTGCCATGGTTGTGAGTCTCTTCTTCATGATGATTTTCCATGTTTTCTTTCATGTTTGGTTCAAAGTATTCCTCAAAGTGTTCCTCCTCTTTTTCAGCACCAACTACACGTTTTTCTTTTGCCTCCCTCCTTAGTCTAAGGAAGGTTCTCTCAGGTTCAGAATCAAAGGAAGTTGAAGCCCCGCTTCTTCTCCCTGTCATACAACCAACAAGTACAAGCAAAGAAAATAGATGAAGACAGTATTTGTGTCAGAATTACTGTTAGTTGTGGGTGATGCAATATATCAAACAGTTAGTGGGTTAGCAGACAGAATTGAAAATAACAAAGAAAAACAAAAGAGTAGATGGGGAAGGGAAGAAGTTTAACTAAAACAAAAAGTAAATTACTCAAATAGAAAAATGAAATTCACAAAATAAAAATGCTTAATCTAGTGATCTTCCAATTTAATCATTGTTGATGCACAATCAATCCCCGGTAACGGCGCCATAAACTTGATGCACGGAAAATTTGTCTCTCAACAAATCTCCTTTCGGCAAGTGTACCGAATTTGTCGTCAAGTAAAAACTCACAATAGAGTGATGTCGAATCCCACAGGAATTGATTGATGAAGCAACTTTAATTAGAAGAATGTTCTAGTTGAGCGAATCCAGAATTTGGGTTGAGAGTTGCAGAAAATAAAATGGCGGGAATGTAATTAACAGAAAAGTAAATGCTAGAATTAAAGGACTGGAAGTAAATGACTGAAAATAAATTGCAGAATTGTAAATGGGAATGGGGGATTTGCTCATAAAAGTAAATGGCAGAACTTAAAGAGAATGGGTAAGATTAGAGATGGGGAGTTCATTGGGCTTAGGAGATGTTGCAATTCTCTGGATCAAGTTCATTTTCATCTCTTCCTCAATCAATGCACTCATTGATCTCCTTGGCAATCTTAAGTGATTGAATTACAATTTCTTGCAATTCAATCTCTCAAATATTAATCAATAGCCAATTCCTTGGTCAATTGCTCATGAGAAGAGATGAAGTATGGTCACTGATTATACCACATGCATTTCCCAAATCAAGTATTGAGAGGGTTATAGTCACATACCCATCCAAACCCAATTTGGTCCAGCATGAGAAAGCATTTCTAGCTTGATCTCTTCATTCGTCTTTCAAGGTTCAAAAGAGATCCAAGTTTGAATAGCTTCTCTTCCAAGATAACTACTCAATTGGATGAAGATCGAAAGGTTTCAAGTAAAATCAAGAGGAAAGATAGAAGAAGAATAATGAAAATTAGTATTGATCCATCAAATTACAACAGAGCTCCCTAATCCAATGAAATGGGTTTAGTTGTTCATAGCTCTTGAAAATGAAAACAAAGATGGAGAATACATCATAAAACTAGAAATTGCAAAGAAAGTAAAATACAGAGAGTAGTTCTCTTTTTCCCAGCCTCCAGAACTCCTTCTCACTGATTATACTACTCTTCTCAGCTTCTAGTGTGATTCTTCAAGTCTTGGGCCTTTGGATCTTGAGTTTGAAGTAGTTCCTTTCTTTATTTGGGCTTGGCTTTACTTGCAGAGAGAAAGTGCAAAGTGGGCGGAGACTTTAGTTCAGGACGTTAGGGGTGTTAATATTTAGTGAGAATATAAGTTCGAGAACGTTAGTGACACTTAACAATGTCACTAACGTTCCAATGCACCCCTTTGCCTCACATTAAAACCCACGTTAACTAGGTTAACGTGGCTTTTAACGTTGCATTGTTAACCTTCGAGAACGTTAGTGACACTCAACATTGTCACTAACGTTCCAGTGTACCCCTTCTTGCTTCACGTTAAAGCCCACGTTAACTAGGTTAACGTGGCTTCTAACGTGGCCTTTGCCATCCTTCGAGAACGTTAGAGACATTCAACATTGTCACTAATGTTCCAATGTGCCCCTAGGTCTCACGTTAGAGTCCACGTTAACTAGGTTAACGTGGCTTCTAACGTGGCCATCTTTAGCCATCCCAACGTTAGTGACAATGTTGAGTGTCACTAACGTTGGTTCATCCTTCATTCCTCATCATTAGCTTCCACGTTAACCAAATTAACGTGGAAGTTAACGTGACTCTTAGGGGGTGTGTGGTTGCCTCAATGTTAGTGACAATGTTGAGTGTCACTAACGTTGTCGACAACTCTTCATCCCTTACGTTAGTTCCCACGTTAACCAAGTTAACGTGGGAGTTAACGTGGTACTTTGCACCATAGGCCAACGTTAGTGACAATGTTGAGTGTCACTAACGTTGGCTTCTCTTCCCCCCTTAATGTTAGAGGCCACGTTAATTAGGTTAACGTGGCTTCTAACGTGGCCACTTATGAGTAATTGCCAATGTTAGTGACAATGTTAAGTGTCACTAACGTTGGCTCAACTTCTCTTCTCCACGTTAGAGTTCACGTTAACTTAGTTAACGTGACTCTCTAACGTGGGCATTGATGGCTTTTTGAGAGTGTTATTGGCAATCACTTTTCTCATTAACCATGCAAGTTACCTCCCCTTTTCTTGCTTCCTTTTGGTCCTGAAATCAAGCAATAAAGTGCATCAAAGCTCTAGTCCAAGTCATGAGTAATGCAACATAATATTTGTCACTAAACTTATACAAATTCCTCATGAAATTATGTAAAATGCACAATATATGCTTGAATCAAGGCATAGGTGAATATCTACCCAAAACTAGCTTATTTCCTAAAGAAATGCATGAAACTAACCTAAAAACAATAAAGAAAAGGTCAGTGAAACTGGCCAAGATGCCCTGGCATCAGGAGGTTTAGTTGCTTATGACATACAAAGAAAACAGAATAAGAGTGAAGAAGATCTATCTCCCCTCCCGGGAGCGTGATCCTCAGGAGGAAGGAAGTCCCCTATTTATAGTAAAAACCTCTAAGACTAAACCTAAAATTCAAATTCAAAGTCAAAACAAAATGAAATCTCGATCAAATTAAATCTTTTGATTTAAAATTTGAATTCTAAACATGAAAGATATTATTTGTAAATAAAAATTACAAAAAGAAAAGAGAAGATAACAATTAAGAGGTAAATCCAACAAAATATGCTTCATGAGTGAGGTGGGAACTGTGCTACTGACGTTCAGCACCAAAATGGGCGTTCAACGCCAGAAATGGGCAATTCTGGCATTTTGGTGGGTGTTCAGCACCCAAAATGGGCGTTCGGTGCCGGGAAGGGGTGCTGGTTCTGTCCCTCTTGGGTGCTAAACGCCAGGCTCGGCGTTTAGCACCAGTTCTGGCAGTGATTCCGGAAGAAACGTATAAACTACTATATATTGTTGAAAAGCTCTGGAAGTTAGCTTTCTAATGCCAATGAGACCACGTCAATTGAACCTTTGGAGCTCAAGTTATGCTCGTTGGAATGCAAAGAGGTCAGGGTTGACAGCATCTACAATCCTTTCTTTGTTGTTGCACAAAACTCTGCCAAATTCTCCCAAAATTCACCTAATATCATAAAAAAAACCACAAAAATTAAAGTAACATCCAAAGAGGATTTTTTCACTAAAATATAACAAAATTTAATAAAATCTAATAAAAAACAACTAGAAAATGAGATGAAAAAGGGTATACGATATTCACTTATCACAACACCAAACTTAAACCGTTGCTTGTCCTCAAGCAACCAAAAATAATTATATGACAAAATGGAAGAGAAAAATACATTAGGTTAAAGTTTCCATTCGTGCTCTGTTCTAATTACTGAATGGAGCTATTAACATTCTCTTTGTGAATAGCTTTGGCATCTCACAATTCTTTGAAGTTCAGAAATATTGGCATCCTTTAGAACTAGAATCCGGATGATATTATTGGTTCTCTTCTTTTGGATCTTGTTGATTCTTGAACACAGCTTTTATTTTCTTTTGGTGCTTTGCACCTTTGAGCCTAGCCATGACTCTAAGTGTTTTGTCTTCAAGTATTACCACCTGATACATAAAAACCACAAGCACTTAACTGGGGGAACCTTTTGGATTCGAATTCAGCTTTGCTTGAATTCCCAGACAGTGGTGCTCAGATGCTTAAGCGTACTCTTTAATAGAATTGGATCACGACATTAAGTGTTCAGTCTCAAGGTTTACTTGACACCTTCACACCATAAGCATGTAGTTAGCGAAAACAACTCCTTTGAGCTTTTTAGGCCAATTTTAACCCTCATAACCATTAGTGATCTCGGATTTGAATTCTTCCTAACAAGCTTTCTTTTATTGTTATTACCTTGATTCTTCTTGCTTGTTAGGGTAGGGGTTGTATTGTTTCTTGCTGACCTTTTCTTTTTCATAGATATCATCTTTTGTTCTGTGGTCACAGTCCCCTTTTCAGTACATTCCTTAATTATCTCTACCACTTTGGATTCAGTATTTAGGTGTTATGTGATGGGTGGAGTGTGCCCTTCATCAAGAACCTCTTGAATTGGTGGTTCAATGAACTCACCCTCTATGTAGCTCTCTGCTTCATTTGAGTGTAAATTCCCATAAATGTTTTTCTTCCTTACAACCTCCTTTGTTCGTGCATCTTCTTCTTCTTCCGTGTGTGAGGGTGGAGAATTCTCTAATTCACTGGGGTATGGAATCCTTTGCATGATTCCCTCACTTTTTGTATGAGTTTGCAATGATTCTTTTGAGAGGGACTTTGCATGTTATTTTTCAACCTCTTGTACCCTCTGAGGGTTTGGCATGAGCCACTTAGGCTTGTATCACGACCTTTGGGTAAAGCAGGATGTGTATCAAGAGAGATCTGAAAAGGGTTATCAGGGTGCCTAGGGGGAACGTCTTTTGAATTGATGTTTATTGCCCCCCTCTCTGGGCGTTCAATGTCTGCTCTGCCCCCTCCTGGGCATTTTACTTCCTCCCTGCCCCCTCTTGGCATTTTACTTTCTCTCTGCCGCTTTCTAGGCATTCTACTTCAACTCTGGCACTCTCTGTTTCTGATCAATTATTGGTAATCACCTCCACATACCCCTCTATATTCTTGACAGTCATTCTCATATCATGTATGCAACTTTGAGCGACATCCCCTAATTCTTTTATGGCAAGCTTTAAAGATGATAGTTCTGAATAAGGATATGATGATTCTTGATATGAATAATAACATGGTGGCTCTTGATATGAGTAAAAGGAGCATGGTTCTTGGTATGAGTAAGCAGGGGATGAGGATGGAAATTTTTGCAAAATTTCCTCTGTTATTTGCTCCAGTTCTTGGCAGGCAAGATAAAAAAATGATGGTTCTTTATATGAACAAGAAGAATATAGTTTTTGATATGGATAGAGAGGTGGTGGTTCTTGGTATGAATATGGATATGGTGGTTCTTGATATAAGTAGGGAGATGATGGTTCTTGATAGATGGAATATAGAACATTGACAACTTTTTGCTCTCGACCTTACGAACCAAAATCCGGGTAGTTCCTCCATTCACAATAATATGAATCACTACTTGGATGTGAGTAATAACCCTTGTGATCCCATTCCATGATTGTTCCTCAGCACAAAACACCAAACAAAATTAAACGCACCAGGTGGTAAACAAAAAAGCAAATTTTTTTAACTAAAAATTTGAAAATAAATAAAAAATAGAAAAAAGTTATTAAAATTTCGAAAAAATTTAGAAAAAAATAGAAAGAAAGGGGTTTAAAAATTTTTGAAATTCAAAAAGAAAGAGAAAATACTAAAAAAATACCAAACTTAAAATTTGAATTTAATTAAAAATAAGATAACTAAAATAAAATTCAAAAATCAAGGAAAGGATAAATAAGATAAAGATCAAAGATCAAGAAAAATAAACAAGATATGGTTTGAAAATAAAAAAAAAAAGAAAATTAAATTAAACAGAAAGATCACTAACGTGACATGATGAGCAGATAATTTATATGCTTTTTGGCATTGTTTTTAGGTAGTTTTTAGTATGATTTAGTCAATTTTTATTATGTTTTTATTAGTTTTTATGCAAAATTCATATTTCTGGACTTTACTATGAGTTTGTGTGCTTTTCTATGATTTCAGGTATTTTCTGGCTGAAATTGAGGGACTTGAGCAAAAATCTGATTCACAGGCTGAAAAAGGACTGCAGATGCTGTTGGATTATGACCTCCCTGCACTCGAAATGGATTTTTTGGAGCTACAAAAACCCAATTGGCGCGCTCTTGATTGTGTTGGAAAGTAGACATTCAGGGCTTTCCAGCAATATATAATAGTCCATACTTTGCTTGAGTTTTGACGATGCAAACTGGCGTTCAAACGCCAACTTCCTGCCCTATTCTGAAGTTAAACGCCAGAAACAGGTTATAAACCAGAGTTAAACGCCACAAACAGGCTGCAACCTGGCGTTTAACTCCAAGAGAAGTCTTTAAACGTGTGAAGCTAAATGCTCAGCCCAAGCACACACCAAGTGGGCCCCAGAAGTGGATTTCTGCATCATTTACTTATCTCTGTAAACCCTAGTAACTAGTTTAGTATAAATAGGACTTTTCACTATTGTATTCAAGGTCTTGGTCATTCTGGTTCCCCCTCTGGAGCCGAAGCCAATGAACACCATTATCACTTATGTATTTTCAACGGTGGAGTTTCTACACACCACAGATTAAGGTGTGGAGCTCTGCTGTTCCTCATGAATTAATGCAAAGTACTATTGTTTTTCTATTCAATTCAAGCTTATTCTTATTCCAAGATATTCACTCGCACTTCCACCTGATGAATGTGATGATTCTTGACACTAATCATCATTCTCACCTATGAACGCGTGCCTGACAACCACTTCCGTTCTATCTGCAATAGCTTGAGTGTGTATCTCTTAGCCTCCATTCCGAATGATCGGAGTCTTCGTGGTATAAGCTTGAATCAATTGGTAGCATTCTTGAGATCCGAAAAGTCTAAACCTTGTCTGTGGTATTCCGAGTAGGATCTGGGAAGGGATGACTATGACGAGCTTCAAACTCGCAAGTGTTGGGCATAGTGACAGACGCAAAAGGATCAATGGATCCTATTCCAACATGATCGAGAACCGACAGATGTTTAGCTGTACGGTGACAGCGTATTTGGACCATTTTCACTGAGAGGACGGATGGTAGTCATTGACAATGGTGATCCCCAACATACAGCTTGCCATGGAAAGGAGTATGAATGATTAGATGAAGGCAATAGGAAAGCAGAGGTTCAGAAGGAACAAAGCATCTTGATACGCTTATCTGAAATCCCACCAATGTATTACATAAGTACTTCTATCCTATTTTATGTTATATTTTAATTATCAAACCCTCATAACCATTTGAATTTGCCTGACTGAGATTTACAAGATGACCATAGCTTGCTTCAAGCCAACAATCTCCGTGGGATCAACCCTTAATCACGTAAGTTTTATTACTTGGATGACCCAGTGCATTTGCTGGTTAGTTGTGCGAAGTTGTGAAGAAGAATTAAGATTATGATCATGCGTACCAAGTTGTTGGCGCAGTTGAGAGATCACAATTTCGTGCACCAAGTTTTTGGCGCCGTTGCCGGGGATTGTTCGAGTTTGGACAACTGACGGTTCATCTTGTTGCTCAGATTAGGTAATTTTATTTTATTTTTAAAGCTTTTTATTTTTGAAAAAAATTTCAAAAAAATAAATTATTCTATGTTCTTCAGAATTTGTAAGAATGAATTCTAGAGTTTCAGATGATGCTTTTATCATCACAGGAGCTAATTGATTTCCATCAATCTGGCTGTTGTATGTAATGTCCTGCTGAAGCTTGGCTAGCCATGTCTAATCTTTTTAGACTGAAGCTTTAGACTAACATTGCATGATTCCTTAAATTCTTATTAAAAATTTTGAAATCCTTATTTTTCTATTTCCAAACAATTTTCGAAAAATACAAAAAAAAATTAATAAAACCATGAAAATAAAAAATAACTTTTGTTTCTTGTTTGAGTCTAGTGTCACATTTTAAGTTTGGTGTCAATTGCATCGTTTTGATCTTCTTTAGATTTTCAAAAAATTCATGCATGGTGTTCTTCATGATCTTCAAGTTGTTCTTGATGATCTTCTTTGTTTGATCTTTGCAATTTTATGTTTTGTGTCTTTTCTTGTTTTTCATATGCTTATTCAAATTGTTAGCATCTAAACATTAAAAATTTCTAAGTTTGATGTCTTGCATATTTTTCTTTTCTTAAAAATTTTCAAAAATAAGTCTTGGTGTTCATCTTGATCTTCAAAGTGTTCTTAGTGTTTATCTTGACATTCAAAGTGTTCTTGCATGAATTTTTATTTTGATCTTAAATTTTCATATTTTTCATCATTTTTATGTTTTTCTCTTTCTTCATTAAAAATTCAAATATAAAAAAAATATATTTCCCTTATTCTTCTCATAAATTTTGAATATTAGAGTTAACTTATTCAAAAAATTTTAAAATTTAGTAGTTTCTTATGAGTCAAGTCAAATTTTCAATTTAAAAATCCTATCTTTTCAAAACTTTTTCAAAAATCAAATCTTTTTCATTTTCTATAGATATTTTTGAAAACTTTTAAAAAAATTAATTTTCAAAATCTTTTTCTTTTTTTATTTCATATTTTCGAAATTAATGATAACAATTAATGTGATTGATTCAAAAATTTTAAGTTTGTTACTTGCCTAGTAAGAAAGGTTCAATCTTTAAATTTTAGAATCATATATTTTTGTTTCTTGTTAGTCAAGTAATTAACTTTAATTTTAAAAATCAAATCTTTTTAAATTTCTTTTTCAAAACTTTTTCAAAATAATTTTCAATCATATCTTTTTCAAAATTAATTTCAAAATCTTTTCTTACTTCTATCTTTTCAAAATTGATTTTCAAATCCTTTTCAATTAACTACTTGACTTTTTGTTTGTTTTACTATTTCTTATCTTTTTCAGAACCACCTAACTACTTTTTCCTCTCATTATTTTCGAAAATCACTAACCCCTTTTTCAAATTTCCTTTTAATTAACTAATTGTTTTAAATTTTAATTTAATTTTATTTCTCTTTTTAATTTTTTAATTCAAACTAATAATTAAAATAAAAACAAAAATATTTTCCTTTTATTCTTTTTAAATTCAAAATTCTCTATCTCTCATCTCTTTCTATTTATTTATTTATCTACTAACACTCCTCTTCCACTAAAATTCGAACCCCCTCTTCTTCACTGTGTTCGAATTTTTCTCTTCTCCTTCTTTTATTCTTCTCTTCTTCTACTCACATAAAGGAATCTCTATACTGTGACATAGAAGATTCCTCTTCTTTTCTGTTCTCTTCTTTTTCATATGAGCAGGAACAGGGATAAAGACATTCTTATTGAAGCTGGTCTTGAACCTGAAAGGACTCTTAAGAGGAAACTAAGAGAAGCTAAAGCACAACCCTCTGGAGAGGACTTGACAGAAATTTTTGAAAAAGAAGGAGACATGGCCGAACCCAATAACAATGCCAAAATGCAAGGAAGATGCTTGGTGACTTCATTGTACCCTCTTCTGACTTCTATGGAAGAAGCATCTCAATTCCTGCCATTGGAGCAAACAACTTTGAGCTTAAGCCTCAATTAATTTCTCTAATGCAACAGAATTGTAAGTTTTATGGACTTTCATTGGAAGATCCTCATCAGTTCTTAGCTGAATTCTTGCAAATCTGTGACACTGTCAAGACCAATGGAGTTGATCCCGAGGTCTACAGGCTTATGCTTTTCTCTTTTGCTATAAGAGACAGAGCTAGAACATGGTTGGATTCACAACCTAAGGAAAGCTTGAACTCTTGGGATAAGCTGGTCAGTGCTTTCCTGGCCAAATTTTTCCACCTCAAAAGATGAGCAATCTTAGAGTGGAAATCCAAACTTTCAGACAGAAGGAAGGTGAGTCCCTCTATAAAGCTTGGGAAAGATATAAGCAATTGATCAAAAGGTGTCCTACTGACATGTTTCCAGAATGGAGCATCATATGTATATTCTATGATGGTCTGTCTGAGTTGTCAAAAATGTCATTGGACCATTCTGCAGGAGGATCTCTTCATCTGAAAACCCTTGCAGAAGCTCAGGAACTCATTGAAATGGTTGCAAATAACCAGTTCATGTACACCTACGAGAGGAGTCCTGTGAACAATAGGACGCTTCAGAAGAAGGAAGTTCTTGAGATTGATACTCTGAATGCCATATTGGCTCAGAACAAAATATTGACTCAGCAAGTGAATATGATTTCTCAGAGTTTGAATGGATTGCAAGCTGCATCCAATAGTACTAAAGAAGCATCTTCTGAAGAAGAAGCTTATGATCCTGAGAACCCTGCAATGGCAGAGGTGAATTACATGGTAGAATCCTATGGGAACACCTATAATCCTTCATGGAGAAATCATCCGAATTTCTCATGGAAGGACCAACAGAAGCCTCAACAAGGATTCAACAATAATGGTGGAAGAAATAGGTTTAGCAATAGCAAGCCTTTTCCATTATCTTCTCAGCAACAGACAGATAATTCTGAACAGAGCCATTCTGGCCTGGCAACCATAGTCTCTGATTTATCCAATACCACACTAAGTTTCATGAATGAAACAAGGTCCTCCATTAGAAATTTGGAGGCACAGGCGGGTCAGATGAGTAAGAAGATTACTGAAACTCCTCCCAGTACTCTGCCAAGCAATACAGAAGAAAATCCCAAGAGAGAGTGCAAGGCCATAACCATGACCAACACGGCCGAACCTGGAGAGAGTGAGGAGGATGTGAGTCCCAGTGAGAAAAGCCTCCTGGGACATCCTCTAGACAGAAAGGAGTTTCCATTTGAGGAACCAAAGGAATCTGAGGCTCATACAGAGACCATAGAGATTCCATTGAACTTCCTTCTGCCATTCATGAGCTCTGATGAATATTCTTCCTTTGAAGAGGATGAAGACATCATTGAAGAGCAAGTTTCTAAATATCTAGGAGCAATCATGATGCTGAATGCCAAGTTATTTGGTACTGAGACTTGGGAAGATGAATCCCCCTTGTTCACCAATGAACTGAATGCATTCATGAGGCAGACATTACCTCAGAAGAAATCGGATCCCAGAAAATTCTTCATACCCTGTACCATAGGCACCATGACCTTTGAGAAGGCTCTGTGTGACCTGGGATCAGGGATAAACCTCATGCCACTCTTTGTAATGGAGAAACATGGAATCTTTGAGGTACAAGCTGCAAGAATCTCACTAGAGATGGCAGACAAATTAATGAAACAGGCTTATGGACTAGTAGAGGACGTGCTAGTGAAGGTTGAAGGCCTTTACATCCCTGCTGATTTCATAATCCTAGACACTGGAAGGGATAATGATGAATCCATCATCATTGGCAGACCCTTCCTAGCCACAGCAAAAGCTGTGATTGATGTTGACAGAAAAGAGTTGGTCCTTAAGTTGAACGAGGACTACCTTGTATTCAAGACTCAAGGTTCTCCTTCTGTAACCATGGAGAGGAAGCATCTCAATACAGAGTCAAACAAAACCCTCACATTCAAACTCTAAGTTTGGTGTTGGGAGGCCACAACCAAACTCTAAGTTTGGTGTTAAGAGGCCCCAACCCTGCTCTGATTATCTGTGAGCCTCCATGAAAGCTCACTGTCAAGCTATTGACATTAAAGAAGCGCTTATTAGGAGGCAACCCAATGTTATTTAATTATATCTATTTATTTCCATTGTTATTTTGTGTTTTCTTTAGGTTGATAATCATGAGAAGTCACAAAAACAACTGAAAAATTAAAAACAGAATGTAAAACAGCATTAAAAATAGCTCACCCTGGAGGAAGAGCTTACTGGCATTTAAACGCCAGTAAGAAGCATCAGACTGGTGTTTAACGCCAGAAAGAAGCACCAACTTGGCGTTAAACGCCAATAAAGGGAGAAAAGCTTGCGTTTAACACCAGAAACAAGCAGCAGTCTGGCGTTAAACGCCAGGATTGCACTCTAAGGGCATTTACACGCCTAAATGGTGCAGGGATGCTAAGTCCTTGACCCCTCAGGATCTGTGGACCCCATAGGATTCCCACCTACCCCACCTCTTCTCTCTCTCTCCCACCTTTTCATAACACTCTTTCCCAAATACCCTTTACCAATCACCTCCATCACCCTTACCCATCACCTCTTCACCAATCACATCCATCCACTCTTTCCCAAAACCCCACCTACCTCCAAATTCAAAATTCTTTCCCTCCCAAACCCAACCCTAATACACGAAACCTCTTTCCCAAAACCCCACCTACCTCCAAATTCAAAATTCTTTCCCTCCCAAACCCAACCCTAATACACGAAACCTAACCCTCCCCCCACCCCTATATAAACCCCTCACCACTCCTTCATTTTCACACATTACAACCACTACTTCTACCCCTTGACCGAACCACATATCTCCCTCCACCTCCTCCATTTTCTTCTTCTTCTTCTACTTTCTTTCTTCTTTTGCTCGAGGACAAGAAAACCTTTTAATTTTGGTGTGGTAAAAGCATTGCTTTTTGTTTTTCCATAACCATTAATGGCACCTAAGGCCAGAGAAACCTCAAGAAAGAGGAAAGGGAAGGCAATTGCTTCCACCTCTTAGTCATGGAAGATGGAAAGATTCATCTCAAAGGTCCATCAAGACCACTTCTATGAAGTTGTGGCAAAAAAGAAGGTGATCCCTGAGGTCCCTTTTAAGCTCAAAAAGGGCGAATATCTGGAGATCCAACAAGAGATTAGAAAAAGAGGATGGGAAGTTCTCTCCAATCATATTCAACAAGTTGGGATCTTAATGGTTCAAGAGTTCTATGCAAACGCATGGATCACTAGGAACCATGATCAAAGTATGAACCCGAATCCAAAGAATTGGCTTACAATGGTTCGGGGGAAATACTTAGATTTCAGTCCGGAAAATGTAAGGTTGGCGTTCAACTTGCCAATAATGCAAGAAAACGCATGCCCCTACACTAGAAAGGTTAACTTTGATCAAAGGTTGGACCAAGTTCTCATGGACATATGTGTGGAAGGAGCTCAATGGAAAGTTGACGCAAGAGGCAAGCCGGTTCAATTGAGAAGACCGGACCTTAAGCCTGTAGCTAGAGGATAGTTGGAGTTCATCCAACGCTCTATCATTCCTACTAGCAACCGATCCGAAGTAACTGTGGATCGGGCCATCATGATCCATAGTATCATGATTGGGGAGGAAGTAGAAGTTCATGAGATTATACCTCAAGAATTCTACAAGGTGGCTGACAAGTCCTCCACCTTGGCAAGGTTAGCCTTTCCTCACCTCATTTGTCACCTCTGCAATTCGGCTGGGATTGTCAAAAAGGGAGACATCTTCACTGAAGAGGACAAGTCCATCACTAAAAAGAGGATGGAGCAAACAAGAGAGCCCACTCATGGACCTCAACAAGAGCATGAGAAAATTCCTCATCATGAAATCCCTAAGATGCCTCAAGGGATGCACCTTCCTCCACAAAACTATTGGGAGCAAATTAACACCTCCCTAGGAGAATTAAGTTCCAACACGGGACATCTAAGGGTGGAGCACCAAGAGCACTCCATCATTCTCCATGAGATTAGAGAAGATCAAAGAGCTATGAGGGAGGAGCAACAAAGGCGAGGAAGAGACATTGAGGAGCTCAAGCACTCCATAAGATCTTCAAGAGGAAAAACTAGCCGCAATCACTAAGGTGGGCCCGTTCTTTAATTTCCTTGCTCTTTATTTTCTGTTTTTTGTTTACTATGCTTTATGTTTATTTATGTTTGTGTCTTTATTACATGGTCATTAGTGTCTAGTGTCTATACCTTAAAGCTATGAATGTCCTATAAATCCATCACCTTTCTTAAATAAAAAATGTTCTAAATGCAAAAGAACAAGAAGTACATGAATTTCAAATTCATCCTTGAGATTAGTTTAATTATTTTGATGTGGTGACAATACTTTTTGTTTTCTAAATGAATGCTTGAACAGTGCATATTTTTGAATTTGTTGTTTATGAATGTTAAAACTGTTGGCTCTTGAAAGAATGATGAAAAAGGAGAAATGTTATTGATAATCTGAAAAATCATAAAATTGATTCTTGAAGCAAGAAAAAGTAGTGAATACAAAGCTTGCAGAAAAAAATGGTGAAAAAATAAAAGAAAAAGCAAGCAGAAAAAGCCAGTAATCCTTTAAACCAAAAGGCAAGGGAAAAATAAAAAGGATTCAAGGCTTTGAGCATTAATGGATAGGAGGGCCTAAAGGAATAAAATCCTGGCCTAAGCGGCTAAACAAAGCTGTCCCTAACCATGTGCTTGTGGCGTGAAGGTGTCAAGTGAAAAGCTTTAGACTAAGCAGTTAAAGTCGTGATCCAAAGCAAAAAGAGTGTGCTTAAGATCCCTGGACACCTCTAATTGGAGACTCTAGCAAAGCTGAGTCACAATTTGAAAAGGTTCACCCAGTTATGTGTCTGTGGCATTTATGTATCCGGTGGTAATACTGGAAAACAAAGTGCTTAGGGCCACGGCCAAGACTCATAAAGTAGCTATGTTCAAGAATCAACATACTGAACTAGGAGAATCAATAACACTATCTAAATATTGGGTTCCTATAGATGCCAATCATTCTGAACTTCAAAGGATAAAGTGAGATGCCAAAACAGTTCAGAGGCAAAAAGCTACTAGTCCCGCTCATCTAATTGGAGCTATGTTTCATTGATATTTTGGAATTTATAGTATATTCTCTTATTTTTATCCTATTTTATTTTCAGTTGCTTGGGGACAAGCAACAATTTAAGTTTGGTGTTGTGATGAGCGGATAATTTATACGCTTTTTGGCATTATTTTTAGGTAGTTTTTAGTATGATTTAATCAATTTTTATTATGTTTTTACTAGTTTTTCTGCAAAATTCACATTTCTGGTCTTTACTATGAGTTTGTGTGTTTTTCTGTAATTTCAGGTATTTTCTGGCTGAAATTGAGGACTTGAGCAAAAATCTTATTCAGAGGCTGAAAAAGGAGTGCAAATGCTGTCGGATTCTGACCTCCCTGCACTCGAAATGATTTTGCTGGAGCTATAGCAACCCAATTGGCGCGCTCTTAATTGCGTTGGAAAGTAGACATCCAGGGCTTTCCATAAATATATAACAGTCCATACTTTGCTCGAGTTTTGATAATGCAAACTGGCGTTCAAACACCAACTTCCTGCCCTATTCTGAAGTTAAACGCTAGAAACAGGTTACAAACCAGAGTTAAACGCCACAAACAGGCTGCAACCTGGCGTTTAACTCCAAGAGAAGTCTCTACACGTGTAAAGCTCAATGCTCAACCCAAGCACACACCAAGTGGGCCCTAGAAGTGGATTTCTGCATCATTTACTTATCTCTGTAAACCCTAGTAACTAGTTTAGTATAAATAGGACTTTTTACTATTGTATTCAAGGTCTTGGTCATTCTGGTTCCCCCTCTGGGGCAGAAGCCAATGAATACCATTATCACTTATGTATTTTCAACGGTGGAGTTTCTACACACTATAGATTAAGGTGTGGAGCTCTGCTATTCCTCATGAATTAATGCAAAGTACTATTATTTTTCTATTCAATTCAAGCTTATTCTTATTCCAAGATATTCACTCGTACTTCTACCTGATGAATGTGATGATTCTTGACACTCATCATCATTCTCACCTATGAATGCGTGCCTGACAACCACTTCCGTTCTATCTGCAATAGCTTGAGTGTGTATCTCTTAGCCTTCATTCTGAAAGATCAGAGTCTTCGTGGTATAAGCTAGAAACAATTGGCAGCATTCTTGAGATCTAGAAAGTCTAAACCTTGTCTGTGGTATTCCGAGTAGGATCTGGGAAGGGATGACTGTGACGAGCTTCAAACTCGCGAGTGTTGGGTGTAGTGACAGACGCAAAAGGATCAATGGATCCTATTCCAACATGATCGAGAACCGACAGATGATTAGCCGTGCGGTGACAGCGCATTTGGACCATTTTCACTAAGAGGACGGATGGTGGCCATTGACAACGGTGATCCCCCAACATACAGCTTGCCATGGAAAGGAGTATGAATGATTGGATGAAGGCAATAGGAAAGCAGAGGTTCAGAAGGAACAAAGCATCTTCATACGCTTATCTGAAATCCCACCAATGAATTACATAAGTACTTCTATCTTATTTTATGTTATATTTTAATTATCAAACCCTCATAACCATTTGAATTTGCCTAACTAAGATTTACAGGATGACCATAGCTTGCTTCAAGCCAATAATATCCGTGGGATCGACCCTTACTCACGTAAGGTTTATTACTTGGACGACCCAGTGCACTTGCTGGTTAGTTGTGCGAAGTTGTGAAGAAGAATTGAGATTATGATCATGCGTACCAAGTTGTTGGTGCAGTTGAGAGATCACAATTTCGTGCACTAGGACACCAAACTTAAAATTAAATCAAGATAAGATAAAGATGCAAGAATTTATTTTTGAAAATTCAAAAGGTTTTTTAAATGAAAAAATTTTGAAATTCAAAAAGAAAGAAAAAAAGAACACCAAACTTTAAAATTGAAATTAAATAAAGATAAGATAACTTGGAACAAAGTTTCGAAAATAAAGAAAAGATAAATAAGATAAGATTTCGAAAATTAAGAAAGATAAACAAGATATAATTAAAGAATTAAAACGTAAATTAATTAAACCAAAAAGAAAATCACTAAAGGGACACCAAAATTTAAAAATTGAAATTAGGTAAAAAGAAGATAACAAAATTTGAAATTAAAAGGAAAAGATAAACAAGATAAAAGTGAAAATTCAAGAAAATAAACAAGATAAAAAGAAACACGAAAATTAAAATTTAAAATTAAATCAAAGTAAGATAAAGATGTAAAAGTTTTCGAAAATTCTAGAGGAAGAAATTTTTAAAATTTTTCGAAATAAATATAAAACAAAAAAAGAAAGAAAAAACCACTAAAAAGACACCAAACTTAAAATTTGAAAATAAAGGAAAATTAATAATGAAAATTTTCGAAAAAATAGAAAACTAATACTCAATATTAGAAACTAAAAAAGAAATAAATGGTCAAAAACTGGTAAAAGTACCTAATCTAAGTAACATGACAGCTGGTTGTTGTCAATCACGAACAATACCTGGCAACGGCGCCAAAAACTTGGTGCGCGAAATTAGAACTCGCACAACTTCACCGGCAGGTGCACTAGGTCATCCAATTAATACCTCAGGTGAGTGAGGGTCGATCCCATGAGGATTTTTGGATTGAGCAAGTAATAGTTGTCTTGCAGGACTTAGTTAGGCAAACAGAAAATAGGGTTGTTGTTGAGAATGCCTAAAGGAATATAATAAAGAGAGTAGTAAAGAATCGGTGTAAAACAATAATGAGAAAATAGTTAAGTTCTCAGAGATGTTTATCTTTCCGGATAAATACTTCTTACTATCTATTTTAACAATGAATGATTCATTCCATGGCAAACCATAAGAGATTAAAGTTTAACGTCTTAGCGAGTTAATCTCCCCAAATCTTACTAAAATGCCCAGACAAGGTCAATTCTTACAGATCAGATGGTGAAGTTCAAAAATCTAGTTTAGCGCCACAGAAACCTTAATTACCCAAAGCTAACAAGATTTCATGTCACATATCCCAATCAGCTGCAGGTAATCCTTTGTTTAGGAGGAGTGTTTTCAAGCTGTAGCCCAACCGATATAGATCTGTCGAGAATCACAAGTGCTCATGTAGAATAAGGTGTCATACTGTCGTTCCACCCCAGATTCATAAGATTATGAACGAAAACAGCACCTTTAAATAGAATCAAACATTAATTAAAATAGAAGAGTAATAATATTAATCCATAGAAATAAACAGAGCTCCTAACCATAACTAGGAGGTTTAGTTGCTCATGACTTACAGAGAAAATAGAATAAGAGTAAAGAAGATCTGTCTCCCTTCCCGGGAGCATAATCCTCAGGAGGAAGGAAGTCCCCTATTTATAGTAAAAACCTCTAAGACTAAACTTATAATTCAAATTCAAAGACAAAATAAAATCAAATCTAGATCAAATCAAATCCTTTGATTTAAAATTTGAATTCTAAACCTAAAAGATATAATTTGTAATTAAAAATTACATAAACAAAAGATAAGAAAACAATTAAGAGCAAAATCCAACTAAAGATGCTCAATGAGTGAGGTAGGAACCGTACTACTGGCGTTCGGTGCAAAAATGGGCGTTCAGCACCGGGAATGGTTATGAGAAAGTATTTTTGGGATTTTGAATGATAGACAAGAACTGTAAATAACAAAAAGTAAGCTAACAACTAAGAAATGTCTTAACAAGAGGAGAGAATTGGAATTCCTATCCTCATTAGTTATGATGGTAATTGTCTTTTATTCTCACTTAGTTATCCTCTAACAATTGAATGAAAGTCAAGTGAGCAAAGTCAACTCTAGTCCACAACTCCTAATCAAAGACTAGATTTAGTGGAATTCAAGCTAATTAGCAATCCCCAATCACCAATCAATAAAAGAATTTGATCATTCAAGAGTTTCCAATCACCCATCCCAATCCAAGAATACAAATTCTACTCTAAAATCCAACCAAGCATTTTGTCAAACACTTGGAAGGCATAAAAACAAGACCATGGTAAAATTGCAATAATAATAAAATCTAAAACTATCAAATGCATGAAAGTATCAATAACAACTCAATTAAACAATAGGAAACATAAAAAGGCATCAATTGCATTAAATAAAATGAAATCAACAAGAGTGTTCATAACTAAAAAGTGACAAAATAATGGAAATAACAAGTAAAACTAAGAGAACAAAGATGTAAGAACAATAATAAGTAAAGAAAACTAAATAAAAACAACAATTGAAAGCTAAATCTATGGAAAGAACTAATCTAAAAACCTTAATTTCTAAAGAGAGGAGAGAGCTTTTCTCTCTAGAATCCTAACCTGAAACATGGCTAAAAATTTAAACTATGACTATGTTGTTCATCCCTCTTCAATCCTTAGGTTCAATAGCATCAGAAATGAGTTGGATTTGGGCCTCAGTGAGCTCAGAAATTGCTCCCAGCGTGTTTCTTTAATGAGGTCACGTGACAAGTGTCACGCGTACGCGTTGCTTGACCAATCTTTGGTCATGGAACTGGGCAGACTTCCAAAACTTCATTTCTTCATGAATTTTCCATTTTTACATGACTTTTCTTCATTCCTTCGATCCAGTCTTTTCCTTCTAAACCTGAAAGCATTTAACAAACACATCAAGACATTGAATAGAATTAATGTGAATTAAATTTAACAAATTAAGAGCCTAAAAAGAATGTTTTCACTCTTAAGCACAAATTATGAGAAATTCATAAAACCATGCTATTTTAATGAATAAGTAAAGGAAAAGTTGATAAAATTTACCAAATTCAATACAAAATAAACCATAAAATTATGGTTTATCAGGGGCAGCTGTCCCAACGCCAATGATGTCACATGTTTCTTAGCTGCACCCTTTCACCTCTGTCTCGGGTTCCTCTCCTCAGCGGCGTTCTCCATCGATGGCGGAAACGAAAGAATGGTGACAGCACCTCGACGACGTTTCCTCCTTCTCGGCACTGACTCATGTCCCTGGCATCGCAGCAGTGGGCTCCTTTCCCTGGCATCACGTCCCTCTCTCATAGTTCTACTCTCGACGGCGATGTGGCGTGGTGGCGGCGCTAATAATAGTGGTGGCGACGGCGCAGCAAGGCACGACGAACAGTGGCGGCGGCACCCTCCCTTGCTGGCGCGCTCATCTTCCCCTCTCTCTCTCTCTCTTTCTCTCTCTCTCTCTCTCTCTCTCTCTCACTCTCTCTCTCTCTCTCTCTCTCTCTGTTGTTTGTGTTTGTGTTTGTTTGGAGTGTGGGTGTCCATTGCGAGTGAGCAAGGGAGGTTGCGGGTGGCGGCTTGTTTTTTGATGAAAGGGTGAAAGAGTGTGTTGTGTGTAATGGAATATGGGTTAGTGCTTCTTTAAATTAAAAAAGGTAAGGGTATGTAGGTAATTTCAAATAAAAATAAGGACAATATAGTATTTGGAAACCAATTTTAATCCAACAATAATTATATAAAAAAATACTATTTGTTCATCAATTTATAAATTATTTTCAAATAAATACTCTAATCCAAAAATTAGAGATAATATGGTTAATTTTCTTCATTCATAAAAATTAAAATATTAAATTCTAAAATATTAATTATTTAAATCAAATCATATAAAATTCTTATTATTTTAAAATTACTAAACTTTATAGTTTAAATTTGAAAATTATCAAATAGTTGTGAAGTTAGATAAAAATTCGAATTTAATTATCAAAAATTGATTTAATTAAATTTAATAAAATAATTTCTGAAATTAAAGTCTTTAATGAATAAATAAATTAAAATTTACTTATAATAATATTTTTCAAAAGTTATGGGTCTTACATATGGCACAACAAGCATGTGAGCAGGGCACTCCACACAGTCCGCAAAATCTGCAGCTGCATGTTCTAGCCAATAAGTCAACGACGAATCTCTCTACAATCATCCGATTCTTATGAGAAACTTCATATTTCAATCCTCCAGCCCATCTTGCTTGCCACTCTATATCTCGTGTTGCAATGACATCAGGCCTTTTTTTCGATTTTGGCAAGATTGAATCGACATATTTTTCAGCCTTCATCTTTTTAGCAAACCGAGACATGTAATAGCACCGAATCCATTCGAACATTGTGAGAATAGGCTTGTCTCTTGCCTCCAAAATCCTCCCACTGAAAGCTTTAGAAATATTATTCATCAAGATATCTCTCTTAGCAAGGAAAGTGAAGTGTCTCTTGCACCAGAGCTTTGGATCCAATGCTGCCAACTCTTTATAGCATGGCTAGTTGATGTATGATGAATCCATATTTGACGATAAATTTTAGATTGATTTGAGTGGATTTCATCATATAAACCCACATTTATTCACCCAAATAGCATACTTTTGTGTTCTCTCCCTAAATTGAGCTTAATTGTGAAAACATGCTATTTTGTGCTTATTTTGATCAATCTTTTTCCACTTTCATTCCTTTCGATGGCTTGATGGTTTTGATGAGTGATTTCAGGTGTAATATCTTGGAATGGCTTGATGAGAGTGGAGGAGAAGCATACAAGTGGGAGGAACCATGAAGAAAACAAAGGAGAAGCACACACTGGAGTGTGCATACGCACAACTTACTATGCGTATGCATAAGAAGAACAACAGCATGTGTGCGCATGCACGACTATCTGTGCTCACGCACAAGTGAAAGATCAGCAAGTGTGCATACGCACAGGTCTGTGTGTATGCACAAGTCCCACCACGTGACCTCATTAATGCAAATCGCTAGGGGCGATTTCTGGGCCTCCAAAGCCCAGTTTTAGCACTTTCTGAAGCTAATTGAGTGCTATATCAAAGGACCATCATTCCATGTGAAAGGGGCGAGTAATTAGGTATAGTTTAGTATTATGTAGGTCATTTTCTAGAGAGAGAAGCTCCCCCTTCTCTCTAGAAATTAGGGTTTTTAGCTTAATTTCTTTGTAATTTCTCTTTTTAATTCTTGTTTTCATCTAGTTTCTTCTACCTTTCTTTGTTCTATTGTCTTAATTTCCATAGTTTATCTTGTTAATTTCTCATTTTGGTTACTTTTTATGTTTATGAGCACTCTTGTTATTTTGATTTCCATTTAATGCAATTTATGTTTTATGTTCCTTTATTGCTTGATTAAGTTGTTATTCTTACTTTCCTTGCTTGGTAGTTGTAGAATTTATTATTTCTTGTTATTTTATCATGCTATCTTTTTATACCTTCCAAGTGTTTGATAATATGCTTGGTTACATTTTTGCCTAGTTTTTCACACTCTTGGTTGGGAAATTGGGTAATTGGGTGAACTTGAGTAGTAGATGTCCATTCTACATTGTGTAAGGATTGTTAGTTGATTTGATTTCCACTAACTCTAAGCCTTCCATTAATAAAGTTGGCTAGGACTTATGGATTGAGATTAATTATGCCTTTTTTACTAATTCTTGATATTAGGATTGACTAATTGGGATTAATTCTACACAATTACCATGTTTGTAGTCCATAACTAGGATAGGAAGCCTTAATTCCCCAATTCTTGCCAAGAGCCCTTTTTAGTATTTGAATTCCATTTTTATTGCTTTAATTGCTTTCATTTAATTTCATGCTTGTTTCATTCCTTGCTATTTACATTCCTTGCATCATGCCATCAAACCCCCATTTTCCCCCATAGCAATAATTGAGCATTTCATTACAACTCCTAGGGAAGATGACCCGAGAGTTTAAATACTCTCGGTTTATTTTGTATTGATTGTGACATCTTTGAATTAAAATTTGAATTGAGCATTACTTGTTGATGACAAGTCATCCTAGCCTATTTTAGCTAGTCTTTTTATTTTGTTTTCAATTGAATTATGCACTTTCTTGAGCCATAAGCAAGCCAATTGGGTAGATTTTCATGTTTCCTTTGAGTTAATCAACCATGTATGAATTCATGCTATTTCATGAGGTTTTATGCTAAAATTGTCACATATTATGAAAGAATGAACATCTCATGATTTTGAGCATAGCTTTGATGAGTTTGGTTGATTAATGATAGGTGAAGAAAGCTTGGAGAAAGGTTGAAGCAAAGAGGAATGGCTAGGAGTTAAGAGAGGACAATGGAATAAGTGAAATTGAACCAGGAGGCATGAAGTTAGCCCCAACGTTAGCCCCCTAACTTTGAGGCTAACGTTGGGCATGAAGATCACTCCCTGGGCTCCCCACGTTTGAGCCAACGTTAGCCCCCTAACTTGGAGGCTAACGTTGGCAAGAGAAACTTGAAATTCATCCCTGGGCCAGCCAACGTTTGCGCCAACGTTAGCCCCCTAACTTGGAGGCTAACGTTGGCACATGAATTACAAAGGGGGAGAAGGCCAACGTTTGCGCCAACGTTAGCCCCCTAACTTGGAGGCTAACGTTGGCGCCACACACCACAAGGCATACAAGGGGTATACTTCCAACAAGAATAACTTGAGCTACAGAGCTCCAAATGAGGTGATTCAAGAAGCATTGGAAAGTAGGAATCAAGAGCTTTCCAAGCATATATGGCACTGCATGGTGGACACTAAAATTGAGGGAGAAAACTGCCCCGCAATGTGCATAAACGAACATGGTGGCAACCTGCAGTGAGGCCAACTGACCTCTGCACCTTCAAAGGAGTATAACTCGAGCTGTAGAGCTCCAAATAATGTGCTCCCAACAGCATTGGAAAGTAGACATCCAGGGCTTTCCAACAATGTATAATAGTATGGGGTGGACAATACATTTGAGCCTCCAGAACTGGCGTTTTCGCCAACGTTTGAGGGCTAACGTTACATCAAACGCTGCACACCAAAGCCAGCGACCATGCCCTCTTCAAATGATCATAACATGAGTTGTTGATGTCCAATTGAAGTGATTCCAAGTGGGTTAGAAAGCTGACATTCAGAGCTTT
Organism: Arachis ipaensis; assembly: GCF_059453495.1. NCBI lineage: Eukaryota > Viridiplantae > Streptophyta > Magnoliopsida > Fabales > Fabaceae > Arachis > Arachis ipaensis. Next base: position 88,482,932 of record NC_142440.1, on the reverse strand, counting down.
CCAACCATATATGATAGTCTATATTGGGCATAAAATTGGCAATATGACAAGAGGACAAAGTTGGCGCCATAAATGTGCATAAGGGAGGCCAACGTTAGGGTCAAAGTTAGACCCCTAACGTTGGCACCAACGTCCATACCAGTAGAATGTTGCTTGCTGCTATGAAAAGTTGGAGCCAAAGTTAGACCCCTAACTTTTGGCTCAAACGTTAGGTCCAACTATGGCTAACTTCAAAACCGGTTCAATTGGTTCATTTCGGTTCTTCTTCAAACTTCAAGAGCAATCAACCAAGGCCTCTTTCAACCCAATTCCACCAAGAGCAAAGGCCCATGATCATCACTCAAAGGCACAAGAAATAGATAAAATAGGAATTTTATTTAATTGTAATTTATTTTTGATTTCATTTTCATTTCCATTTTGTAAAGCCTATATAAGGCATCATTTTTATTTCATTTTCACTCTAAAGCTTATGGCTCAAGAAAGTGCATAATTCAATTGAAAACAAAATAAAAAGACTAGCTAAAATAGGCTAGGATGACTTGTCATGCGCCAAAAACTTGATGAGATATTTTGGTGAAAAATAAATTTCTCCCAAAACACACAAATCTAACCGGCAAGTGCACCGGGTCGCATCAAGTAATAATAACTCACGGGAGTGAGGTCGATCCCACAGGGATTGATGGATCAAGCAATTTTAGTGGGTGATTAGTTTAGTCAAGCTAACATTGAGTGGTTGGGTGAAATTTTGAGAGCAGAATGTAAAATGCAGAGAATTTAAAGTTGCAGAAAATAAATGTGCAGAAATTTAAAGTGCAAGAAAAGTAAATTACAGAAACTTAAATTGCAAGAAAGATAAATTTCATTAAATGTAAAGGGGAGTGGGTGCAGGGAAATTAAAGAGAGCAATAGATCAAGCAACTGGAAATGTAAATTGCATGAAGAATAAAGGAAATTGGATGCTAGGAATTAAAACAGAATTTAAATTGTGAAGTGCAGTGTAAGGAACGCTCAGATTCTCAGCTTAATTGCAAAATAAAATTGAAGATCTCAGGGAATCAAAGAGACTAGAAAACGAGTCTAGATCTCAAGCCCTTCCTTGATTCAACAGCAGACAGATTGAAGAAGAAATGAAGATGGAAGCAGTAAATGAAAACTTTGATTCAAATCCCAATTTCTGAAATTATGCAGATAAGCAAAACAAAGAGAAATCTCAAAGGGAGAATGAAACAGAATTTCTTCAATTCTCCACTCAAGATTCAAGACAAGAATGTAAACTAAAATGAAAATGATGCCTTATATAGGCTTTACAAAATGGAAATGAAAATGAAATCAAAAACAAATTACAATTAAATGAAATTCCTATTTTATCTATTTCTTGTGCCTTTGAGTGATGATCATGGGCCTTTGCTCTTGGTGGAATTGGGTTGAAAGAGGCCTTGGTTGATTGCTCTTGAAGTTTGAAGAAGAACCGAAGTGAACCAATTGAACCGGTTTTGAAGTTAGCCATAGTTGGACCTAACGTTTGAGCCAAAGTTAGGGGTCTAACTTTGGCTCCAACTTTTCATAGCAGCAAGCAACATTCTACTGGTATGGACGTTGGTGCCAACGTTAGGGGTCTAACTTTGACCCTAACGTTGGCCTCCCTTATGCACATTTATGGCGCCAACTTTGTCCTCTTGTCATGTTGCCAATTTTATGCCCAATATAGACTATCATATATGGTTGGAAAGCTCTGAATGTCAGCTTTCTAACCCACTTGGAATCACTTCAATTGGACATCTACAACTCAAGTTATGATCATTTGAAGAGGGCATGGTCGCTGGCTTTGGTGTGCAGCGTTTGATGTAACGTTAGCCCTCAAACGTTGGCGAAAACGCCAGTTCTGGAGGCTCAAATGTATTGTCCACCCCATACTATTATACATTGTTGGAAAGTCCTGGATGTCTACTTTCCAATGCCGTTGGGAGCACATTATTTGGAGCTCTACAGCTCGAGTTATACTCCTTTGAAGGTGCAGAGGTCAGTTGGCCTCACTGCAGGTTGCCACCATGTTCGTTTATGCACATTGCGGGGCAGTTTTCTCCCTCAATTTTAGTGTCCACCATGCAGTGCCATATATGCTTGGAAAGCTCTTGATTCCTACTTTCCAATGCTTCTTGAATCACCTCATTTGGAGCTCTGTAGCTCAAGTTATTCTTGTTGGAAGTATACCCCTTGTATGCCTTGTGGTGTGTGGCGCCAACGTTAGCCTCCAAGTTAGGGGGCTAACGTTGGCGCAAACGTTGGCCTTCTCCCCCTTTGTAATTCATGTGCCAACGTTAGCCTCCAAGTTAGGGGGCTAACGTTGGCGCAAACGTTGGCTGGCCCAGGGATGAATTTCAAGTTTCTCTTGCCAACGTTAGCCTCCAAGTTAGGGGGCTAACGTTGGCTCAAACGTGGGGAGCCCAGGGAGTGATCTTCATGCCCAACGTTAGCCTCAAAGTTAGGGGGCTAACGTTGGGGCTAACTTCATGCCTCCTGGTTCAATTTCACTTATTCCATTGTCCTCTCTTCACTCCTAGCCATTCCTCTTTGCTTCAACCTTTCTCCAAGCTTTCTTCACCTATCATTAATCAACCAAACTCATCAAAGCTATGCTCAAAATCATGAGATGTTCATTCTTTCATAATATGTGACAATTTTAGCATAAAATCTCATGAAATAGCATGAATTCATACATAGTTGATTAACTCAAAGGAAACATGAAAATCTACCCAATTGGCTTGCTTATGGCTCAAGAAAGTGCATAATTCAATTGAAAACAAAATAAAAAGACTAGCTAAAATAGGCTAGGATGACTTGTCACTTGTCGGGTTGGAGCTATACTTGCAACGAAGTTATTTTCTCTAACCGAGAAGAAAATTCTAAGCCGACGGTTTAGCTCATTTCAAATTTTTTGTGCCGTTGCCGGGGAGTTACAATGGTGCTTATTATTGGTTATTGTGAATATGTTAATTTGTGAATATCTTGCTTTTTCTTTGTTTTCTTGATTTTGTTTGTATAGAGGGTTAATTTTGGGAGCTCATAGCTTGTTGAAAACTCCATCAAAGCTTGGTGCAATCAATTAAGAATTTTAGAGATTCAAGCATGGTTGGAAGCTCCAAGATTAATAGAAGCACAAATCTCCTTGGTTAGACAATAAACCAAAGTGCTACATGGGAGACACCCCACCATGGTAACTATTCCGATATCATTTCGGATTAGGACGAGGTCGTTCTCGGAAAAACCTCGCTGTACTACCTTTCGGTTGTATCTTGAGGCCATTTGACGTTTTAACGCCTCTTCCTTGATCCAAAATGATATCGAAACATTGGCGCCGTTGCCAGGGAACCTGGAAGTCATCCCATCCTCATGGCAGACAACCTTGACAATGACCACAACTCTGGTTTGGTGGACAGAACGCCAAACAAAGACACGGATGCCACCTCCAAAGACACACCTCAAAATGGGGGAGATAAGCAACGCCCAAACACAGAAATTTTGGAAGCTATCCGTAAGCAACAGAGTCACCTTAAACAGCTGGAACAAGAAGCTGAACATCAACGGGAAGTTGAAAGAAACCTCCAGAGAGAAACTAGACGACGCCGAGAGTTGGAGGATAAACTCCTAAAACTCGAAGCCGATCTAAAAACCAAGATTACACAATCCATTCATGAAGATAACCCCCACAAAGATCAAGACCCATTCACCAAAGAGATCATGAAAGCTAAAGTCCCAAAGGACTTCAAAGCTCCCGACATGACCCCGTACGATGGCATATCGGATCCAAGCCATCATCTCAGTAATTTCAGAAGAATGTACCTCACCGACGCATTGGACGCCATTCGATGCAAAGCCTTCCCGACTACCCTAACGAAGACAGCAATAAAGTGGTTCGACAGTTTGCCTCCAAGATCCATCACAAGTTTTGACGACCTTGCTAAAAAAGTTCCTCGCTAGGTTCTCCATCCAGAAGGATAAAACCAAGCACGCCCCGAGCTTACTAGGGATTAAGCAAGGAGATCGGAAAAGTCTTCGCAACTACATGGAAAGATTCAACAAAGCTTGTTTGGACATACAAAGTCTTCCAACAGAAGCGGCCATCATGGGACTCATCAATGGCCTCAGAGAAGGACCTTTCAGCCACTTAATATCCAAGAAGTACCCAACATCTCTAAACGAGGTCCAACAAAGGGCGGAAAAATATATCAAAATTGAGGAAAACTCCCGATTGGGAGACAGCTCAAAAACTGGATTTTTCTAACCCACCACGGGACAAGGATAAAGAATCCAAGAAAAAAGAAGATCAACCCCGTGAGAAGCCTAGAAAATACCACAATTACACCCCTCTTCGGGTGTCTCTTGTGGATGTTTATCGAGAAATATGCAACACTGAGAAGATCCCACCACCTCGCCCAATCAAAAACAAAAGAGGTCGGACGAGTTAAAGGTCCACCTCAAACTAAAGAGGTCGGACGAGTTGAAGGTCCACCTCACACCGAAGAGGTCGGACGAGTTGAAGGTCCACCTCACACCGAAGAGGTCGGACGAGTTGAAGGTCCACCTCACACCGAAGAGGCCGGACGAGTTGAAGGTCCACCTCACACCAAAGAGGCCGGACGAGTTGAAGGTCCACCTCACACCAAAGAGGCCGGACGAGTTGAAGGTACACCTCCCACCAAAGAGGCCGGACGAGTTGAACGTCCACCTCACACCGAAGAGGTCGGACGAGTAGAACGTTCACCCCACACCGTAGAGGTCGGACGAGTTGAACATCCACCTCACCCCCCTAAGAGACGTGTTCATATGATAAATGGAGGATTCGCAGGAGGTTCGATCTCTAAATCATCTCACAAAAGACACCTCAAAGAGATATATTAAGGAAGGGAGAGAGGTTTGAATAGGACAACGGAGTGCGAACAAGCCTTCTGAGATTTCAAAAATTCTTGGGGCAACCACCCATTCTTACCCGACCACGGGAAAATGAAGAACTCATAATATACCTCGCAGTGGGAAGTCGGGCAATAGCCTCAGCACTAGTCAGAGAAGACAAGAGTGGGCAACAACCCGTCTACTTCATCAGCAAAGCTCTACAAGGGGCCAAACTAAACAATCAAAAGATAGAAAAAGTTTGCCTACGCCCTCATATTCACCTCTCAACGACTCCACCCATACTCTCAAGCTCACACTATCAGAGTTCAGACCAACCAGCCCATAAAAGGCATCCTACAGAAAACAGACTTAGCTGGAAGAATCCTATAGTGGGCAGTCGAGTTATCCAAATTCAATCTTCAATATAAAGCTCAGACAGTCATCAAATCACAGTATCTAGCCGACTTCATTGTAGAGTACACTGACACCCCGGGAACTCCAACAAAATGGAATCTCTACGTGGACGACTCTTCAAACAAAGGGAGTGGCGCAGGTGTAATTATAGAAAGTGATTAGGGAAGCCAAATCTAGCTAAATAACCAAGCTAAATACGAGGCACTACTAGCTGGTTTAAGGTTGGCTAAGAAGGCAGGAGCTTACCGTGTCCAGTGATTCACAAGTAGTCCCCTGACAAATAGAAAGGAGCAACCAAGCTAAGGATCCCACCATGAAAAAATACCTCGGATAATTCGGGGTCCCTGGACAAAACCAGAAAATAGCTCGGACAATTCGGGGGACCTTGGACAAAAACAGAAAACAGCTCGAACATTTCGGGGAATATGAAGTCCGACACATTCCTCAAGAGCAGAATGCCCGAGCTTATGCATTTTCAAAACTAGCCAATACCAAACTAGAGGGCAATAACAGAAGCCTCATCCAGGCTACATTACAAGACCACAACAAGTCGATCTCGAAGGCGGTATAAGGGATGGTAATATTCAACTGACTGAAAAAGTAGTCATAAGCATAGAAAAATGGTCGTTCTCCCGGAGTCAAGGAAGGAAAACAAATCCTCTCCTCAGAGTCCGGCGACACCAACTCATAATTCTTCTCCTCATCCCTACCCCTACATATTCTATGGAACCTCCTAAGTCGCACACAGTACTCAGGGTCAGCCACAGTAACACACATTAAAACTATGGAATCCAGCCAATTAGACATGCCATCCGGGATCTTAGTATACATCTAAGCAATGTTTATGCGAGAAGACATAGGTCAACTATTCCTACGGTAAGAAAAGGAAAAATGGGGTTACTACCAAAAAACTCGGGCAAATAAGGAGATAACTCGGACAATAACAGCAAAACATCAAGTGTCGGAAACAACAGTAAAAGGAAAACCCCAGGACTCACACGAAAGTCCATGAGCACCCTTTGGAGGCAACAACAGGGCAAAAACACAGAGAAAAGAAGTCGACAATCTATACCTAAACAGTCCAAACACCACATTCTTCTCAAAGGCGAACGACAAAAGAAAAGTCACAACAAATGATCAAAGATGCAAACTTTTTTCCGAAAGAACCAAAGTTCTTCAGAACAAAAACCCAAATACAAAGTCAAAGCTTTACATCAAAAGCATGCCAACTTCCCTATATCCCCACCAGAAGAGCTCCCACAAGCCCTATGAGCATATCGGACAACACCACACTCAACCACCAGAAAATCACCATTTTTGACTTGCTTATGGAATTGAGGCAATGATTCTTGTGGAGGTAGAAGAGGGATCCCCTAGAGTGATCCTCTACAATGAAGATAGCAACTCCCAAACTCAAAGGGAGGAGCTTGACCTACTTCCAAAAGTCCGAGAAAGAGCTCGAATTAGAGAGGAAGCACTAAAGCGTCGAATGGACCTAAGGTTGGTCAGGAGAAGGGAAGCTAGCAGCCAACTAGAAAGGACCACACCAAGTTGTTCAGAAGTACTGGGGAAAGGTCACCACAAAGTGTCCGACCTCGAGGGGCGAGAGCTACCAAGGTCATGGCATGCCTGCAATCAAAGAAGGGCGCCAGGCCAAGATCTAAGAGATTGCCCGACCTAGAAGGGTAAGTACTAACATGTACACACTCTTATCTTCATTTTACTGTTTAAAAGATTGCAGATTCCCTAAAAAGTTTCCTACCAAGATGCCCGATTACGGCAGGTCGGCAAGGTGAAAACCAACTTCACCGCCCAACCACGATGAAAACCGAATTCATTGTTTGATTTCGACAAAAGTCGACAAAGTGAAAACTAAATTCACTGCTCGATCAAGACGCATTAATCTGAAACGCAAAAAATTCATCGCTCGATTATAAAGCTATAGATCGGCAAAAAGTGAAAATCAAATTCTGTAACGACCCAATTTTCAGTATGCCTAGGACATACCAGAAACTGAGTGCTACCAATTTGTCATCCTAATTATTATCTATTATTTATTATATGAGCCTGATTCCTTGTTAAAGGCGTAGTTAGTTAGCGAGGTACTTTTTTTGAAAATGTTTGGATTCATAGACGGAATCATTCATAATCAATTCACAAATAATAATAGGTAAAACAGTTATAAACAACCACACATAAATACATCACAAGTAGTTGACAACATTCGGTGATTCAACCTTTATTAGAAAATAGACTGTTAGTTAGAACAGCCCTAGATATAGCTAGATAAGAACTATATACATATATATACATACAACATCCCAGGTCTTGACCTGTTCAAGAAGTCCTTAAGCTGGCACCCAGGCTAGCCTAGACTCTATACTCACTTAGTCCCTCTAAACTACTAAAGCGAGGGAAAGTACGTTTTAGGTCTTCAAAACTCAAGTCAGGTGGAACATCATCAAGAGGTAGAACATCATTTGTTACTCCTCTGCACGATCAGACATTGCCATATGACGTCTCTTTGGTACCTCATCAAGTAGCCACATAACAGGAGTTTCGTATACATGATTTAGGTTAAAGTTCACGTACAAACGGGGTGCAGACGTTGGCTGGTCTCACAGTATATACTTATAAACAGAAACGGAGTTCACTCTAAACTTAGAAGACTACCTAGAGCGGAATCCTTTTCGCGAACAATCATCAGTGAACTACGGAGGGATACTCATGCTTCCATCTGAAGGGGGAAGGGAGAGAGAAGGGGTAAGAACTGGGGAGTTCTTAGTAGGGTCGGGGTTATTAGTTAAGTTCATTAATTATATGTTGTTTTGCAAAGGAATGGCAAAATACATAAAGCAGTAAATAGAAGATGAAGATAAATAGAGGAAATAGAGAAATAGAAAATAGAACACAAACAGAAGGATACAAGAAAATACAAAACAGACACAAAGAATAGAATACAAACAAGGAAAGCATACATTCATACCACAACCATAACAAAGGAAATGCACAACCAAGTATGATGCATGTCTAGCCCTAGCGCAGGTAATGAGCTCATCTGTCGGTTACATACCCGCTCCCGACGTTACCCAGCAAGCTCTGTCTGGATAAGGCTTTCCTGTTGGTAATATCCACTGCAAGCAACCTTTGTCTTACAGGGTATCTACTACAAGCAACCTTTGTCTTACAGGGAGGCACTTATTAGCCGATATACGCCCAACACACTCACTGTAAGCAACCTCTGTCTTACATGAGCACAACACACTCACTGTAAGCAACCTCTGTCTTACAAGAGCAACAACACACTGATGAGTATTTTGGTGAAAAATAAATTTCCTCCAAAACACACAAATCCAACCGGCAAGTGTACCGGGTCGTATCAAGTAATAAAAACTCACGGGAGTGAGGTCGATCCCACAGGGATTGAAGGATTGAGCAATTTTAGCTTAGTGGTTAATTTAGTCAAGCGAATCAAGATTTGGTTGAGTGTTTTGTGCTTTGCAGAAATTAAATTGCATGGAAGTAAAGAGAACAGGGAATTAAAGTGCTTAATCTTAAAGAACAAGAAATTAAATAGCAGAAACTTAGAATGCAAGAAATGTAAATTGCGGAATCTTAAAGTGCAAGAAATGTAAACGGCTGGAATTGTAAAGGGAATTGGGGATTGGATTTGCAGAATTTAAACAAGGAAAAGTAAATTGCATCAAGCAGAGAATTAGAAGAATGTTTGGGTTAAATCGGATCTGAAGCAAAACAAGTAAATGAACATGAAAGGCAAGAAACAAATGTAAATTAGGAATTCAGATCTCAGGGCCCAGAGACTAGAAAACCAAGTCTAGATCTCAATACCTTCCTAGATCCAACAAGAACAATTGCAAGGAAATTGTAAATTGCAAGGAAAGTAGATGAGAAGCAAGTAACAGAAATGGAAATTAAATTGCAGTAAATAAAGAAGAGAGATCCAAGGATGAGATTGAAACAGAATTTCTTCAATTCTCCAACCCAAGATCCAAGACAATTGTAATTGAAATTGAAAGCAATAAAACTAAGAGGAAGAGAAGTGAATTCTCCTTCCCCAAGACAAAGAAATTAAAGATCACTCAATATCCAAAGCTCTCCGAAAACTATTATGAAAATTCCAAAAGAAAGCTCCCCGAAGAACTTGAATTCTATCCTATTTATGCACTTTCTTCCAATGATCTTCAAGCCTTGAGTTGGGCCTTTGCTCTTGGTGGAATTGGGTTGAAAGAGGCCTTGGTTGATTGCTCTTGAAGTTTGGAGAAGAACCAAAGTGAACCAATTGAACCGGGTTTGAGTTTTGCAAAAGTTGGACCAAAAGTTGGAGCAAAAGTTAGGGGTCTAACTTTTGCTCCAACTTTTCATATCAGCTAACACCACTTTGCTGATATGAACGTTGGTGCCAACGTTAGGGGTCTAACTTTGGCCCTAACGTTGGCCTTGCCTTGAGTACTTGTGGCGCCAACGTTAGCCACCAAGTTAGGGGGCTAACGTTGGCGCAAACTTTTGCTCCTCCTTGTGATTTTCATGTGCCAACGTTAGCCTCAAAGTTAGGGGGCTAACGTTGGCGCAAACTTTTGGTGCCCAGGGAGGTTTTCTTCATGCCAACGTTAGCCTCAAAGTTAGGGGGCTAACGTTGGCGCAAACTTTTGGTGCCCAGGGGTGAATTTCATGTGCCAACGTTAGCCTCAAAGTTAGGGGGCTAACGTTGGCGCAAGCTTTTGGTACCCAGGGAGTGATGTTCAAGTTCCAACGTTAGCCTCCAAGTTAGGGGGCTAACGTTGGGGCTAACTTTTCAACCAAAAGTTTGTGCAAAAGTTTGATGCTAACTTTAGGTCCAGCTTTTTGCTTCCTGGTTCAATTTCACTTATTCCATTGTCTTCTCTTTACTCCTAGCTATTCCTTCTTGCTTCAACCTTTCTCCAAGCTTTCTTCACCTATAATTAATCAACCAAACACATCAAAGCTATGCTTAAAATCATGAGATATTCATTCTTTCATAATATGTGACAATTATAGTATAAAACCTCATGAAATAGCATGAATTCATACATGGTTGATTCAATCAAGGAAAACATGAAAATCTACCTAATTAGCTTGCTTATGGTTCAAGAAAGTGCATAATTCTAATGAAAACAAAAGGAAAAGACTAGTTAAAATAGGCTAGGATGACTTGTCATCACAACACCAAACTTAAAGCTTGCTTGTCCCCAAGCAAGAAAAGATTTATTGAGAAGAACGAATGAAATGGAAGAGGATGTTCATGCTAGCAAAGTATTATTGATAGTTCATGGGATTTTGTATGGATGTGCAAATACTCACTTCTTATTGACTACTAGGCCTAGAAAGTCTCCTTCAAGCTTCAAGTGACATACTGCTATGACCTCTCATTATTCCTTTATCCTTGGCTATTACTTTGTTTATAAGCTTTATTTGAGTGTCATGTGTAGCAAGTTCATTTTCTTTTCTTTATACTTGACACATTATTCACCATAGACACTTGGCTCACATTCCTTCTTAAAACATTGATGCCCAGCACCTCTTTGGGTTACTAAATGCCTTGTAGTTCGGTTGCTCTTGATAGTGGACTTTCAGCTGATGATCCCGGATTAGTTAACCCAAGTCACCGAGTGTTGATGCACTCCTAAGAGCTTACTAATCCAAGCAGATCCTAATACAAAGACACCACAGGCATATATTCTAAGTGATGAGCGGATAATTTATACGCTTTTTGACATTGTTTTTAGTATGTTTTTAGTAGGATCTAGTTACTTTTAGGGATGTTTTTAATAGATTTTGTGTTAAATTCACATTTCTGGACTTTACTATGAGTTTGTGTGTTTTTCTGTGATTTCAAGTATTTTCTGGCTGAAATTGAGGGACTTGAGCAGAAATCAGATTCAGAGGTTGAAAAAGGACTGCTGATGCTATTGGATTCTGACCTCCCTGCACTCAAAGTGGATTTTCTGGAGCTCCAGAACTCGAAATGGCGCGCTTCCAATTGCGTTGGAAAGTAGACATCCAGGGCTTTCCAGCAATATATAATAGTCCATACTTTGGCCAAGAATTGACGACGTAAACTGGCGTTCAACGCCAGCCTTCTGCCCAAATCTGGCGTCCAGCGCCAGAAAAGGATCCAAAACCAGAGTTGAACGCCCAAACTGGCACAGAAACTGGCGTTCAACTCCACAAATGGCCTCTGCACGTGCAACACTTAAGCTCAGCCCAAACACACACCAAGTGGGCCCCGGAAGTGGATTTATACATCAAATACTTACTCATGTAAACCCTAGTAGCTAGTTTATTATAAATAGGACCTCTTACTATTGTATTAGACATCTTTGGTCTCAGTTTTATTCCATTGTTCATCTTAGGAGACTATTGATCTCGTTTAGGGGGCTGGCCATCTCGGCCATGCCTGGACCTTCACTTATGTATTTTCAACGGTAGAGTTTCTACACTCCATAGATTAAGGTGTGGAGCTCTGTTGTTCCTCAAAGATTAATGCAAAGTACTACTGTTTTCTATTCAATTCTTCTTATTTCGCTTCTAAGATATCCATTCGCACCCAAAAACGTGATGAAGGTGATGATTATGTGTGACGCTCATCACCATTCTCCCCTATGAACGCGTGCCTGACAAACACTTCTGTTCTACATGAATTAAGCTAGAATGAGTATCTCTTAGATCTCCTAATCAGAATCTTCGTGGCGTAAGCTAGAATGATGGCGGCATTCAAGAGAATCCGAAAGGTCTAAACCTTGTCTGTGGTATTCTGAGTAGGATTCAATGATTGAATGACTGTGACGAGCTTCAAACTCGCGATTGTTGGGCGTTAGTGACAGACGCAAAAGGAGGGTGAATCCTATTCCAGCCTGATCGGGAACCGACAGATGAATAGCCGTGCCGTGACAGGGTGCGTGAGCATATTATTCACTGAGAGGAGGGGATGTAGCCACTGACAACGGTGATGCCCTTGCATACAGCCAGCCATGGAAAGGAGTAAGACAGATTGGATGAAGATAGCAGGAAAGCAGAGATTCAGAGGAACAAACGCATCTCTATATGCTTATCTGAAATTCCTACCAATGATTTACATAAGTACCTCTATCCCTATCTTATTATATAATATTCGAAAACACCATTATCACTTTATATCTGCCTGACTGAGATTTACAAGGTGACCATAGCTTGCTTCATACCAACAATCTCCGTGGGATTCGACCCTTACTCACGTAAGGTATTACTTGGACGACCCAGTGCACTTGCTGGTTAGTTGTATCGAAGTTGTGACAATTATGAATTAAGATCAAAGCACCAAGTTTTGGAGCCATTACCAGGGATTGTTTGAGCCTGGACATCACAATTTCGTGCACCAAGTTTTTGGCGCCGTTGCCGGGGATTGTTCGAGTTTGGACAACTGACGGTTCATCTTGTTGCTCAGATTAGGTAATTTTATTTTTGTTTTGTTTTCAAAAATTTTTCAAAAATCTTTCAAAAATTTTTCTTTTGTTTTTGAAAAAAAAAAAATAAAATAATAAAAATAATGTTTTCAAAAATAAATTATTCTATGGCTTCAAGATTTTTAAGAATGAATTCTAGTGTTTCATGAAGCATGATTGAAGCCTGGCTGGCTGTAAAGCCATGTCTCAATCCTTATACCCAAGAGAAGAGCTTCTTTATCTTTCTTAGCCAATTGGCTGTTGAATGTAAGGAATGTCAGGCGTGTCATGTCTGAGTTACATACTAAAGCTTGGCTGGCTATTAAGCCATGCCTGACCCTTTGATTGGAGCTTTAGAGCATAAGATTCCTGGAATTCATATTGAAAATTTTGGAATCCTTATTTTTCTTTTCCAAAATAGTTTTTCGAAAAATATAAAATAAAAATCCAAAAAAAATTAGAAAATCATAAAAATCAAAAATATTTTGTATTTCTTGTTTGAGTCTTGAGTCATATCATAAGTTTGGTGTCACTTGCATATGCATCTTGCATTTTTTCGAAAATATCATACATTCATGGTGTTCTTCATGATCTTCAAGTTGTTCTTGGTAAGTCTTCTTGTTTAATCTTGATGATTTTTTGTTTTGTGTCTTTTCATGTTTATCATATGCATTCTTGAATTCTTAGTGCGTAAGCATTAAAGAATTCTAAGTTTGGTGTTTTGCATGTTTTCTTTGCATTAAAAATTTTTCAAAAATATATTCTTGATGTTCATCATGACATTCATAGTGTTCTTGGTGTTCATCTTGACATTCATAGCATTCTTGCATGCATTCATTGTTTTGATCTAAAAATTTCATGCATTGCATATTTTTCATGTTTTTCAAAAAAAAAAATTCAAAAATAAAAAAAATATCTTTCCCTTTTTCTCTCTCATCAAATTCGAAAATTTGAGTTGACTTTTTCAAAAATTTTTAAAAATCAAGTTGTTGCCAATGAGTCAAATCAAATTTTCAATTTGAAAATCTTATCTTTTTCAGAATCTTTTTCAAAATTCAAATCTTTTTCAAAATTCTTAGTTATTTTCGAAAATTCCAAAAATATTTTTCAAAAATATTTTTCTTATTTTTATACCAAATTTTCGAAAATAACATAAACAATTAATGTTTTGATTCAAAAATTTAAAGTTTGTTACTTGCTTGTTAAGAAAGATTCAAACTTTAAGTTCTAGAATCATATCTTGTGATTTCTTATGAATCAAGTCATTAATTGTGATTTTAAAAATCAAATCTTTTTCAAAACTAATTCCTATCATATCTTTTCAAAAATATCTTCTTATCTTATCTTTTTCAAAAATATCTTTTCAAAATATCTTTTCTAACTTCCTAACTTCTTATCTTTTCAAAATTTGTTTCAACTAACTAACTAACTTTTTTGTTTGTTTCTTAACTTTTTCAAAACCACCTAACTAATTCTCTCTTTCTAATTTTCGAAAATATCTCCCCCTTTTTCAAAAATTTCTTTTTAATTAACTAATTATTTTTATTTTTATTTTTATTTCAAAAAAATTTTCGAAAAAAACTAACAAATTTTCAAAAACCAATTTTCAAAAATCATTAACTCCTTTTCAAAATAATTTTCGAAAATTATACCTCCCCTATCCTATTCTATTTATTCATTCATATCCTAACATCTCATCTCACATCTCTTCCATTCTCACAGTTGTGTTTCTTCCTTTACATCACATTCTTTATCTCCCCCCTTTTTCTTCCACTCACAAAGGGATCCCTATACTGTGGTATAAAGGATCTCTATTATTATTATCATTTTTCTGGCCATTCTTCCTTGTCATATGAGCAGGAGCAAGGATAAGAACATTCTTGTGGAAGCAGATCCAGAACCTGAAAGGACTCTGAAGAGAAAATTAAGAGAAGCTAAAATACAACAATCCAGAGATAACCTTTCAGAAATTTTCGAACAGGCAGAGGAGATGGCAGCCGAAAATAATAATAATATAAGGAAGATGCTTGGTGACTTTACTGCACCTAATTCCAATTTACATGGAAGAAGCATCTCCATTCCTGCCATTGGAGCAAACAACTTTGAGCTGAAACCTCAATTAGTTTCTCTGATGCAGCAGAACTGCAAGTTTCATGGACTTCCATCTGAAGATCCTTTTCAGTTCTTAACTGAATTCTTGCAGATATGTGATACTGTTAAGACTAATGGAATAGATCCTGAAGTCTACAGGCTCATGCTTTTCCCTTTTGCTGTAAGAGACAGAGCTAGATTATGGTTGGATTCTCAACCTAAAGACAGCCTGAACTCTTGGGATAAGCTGGTCACGGCTTTCTTAGCCAAGTACTTTCCTCCTCAAAAGCTGAGCAAGCTTAGAGCTGATGTTCAAACCTTCAGACAGAAAGAAGGTGAATCTCTCTATGAAGCTTGGGAAAGATACAAACAGTTGACCAAAAAGTGTCCTTCTGACATGCTTTCAGAATGGACCATCCTGGATATATTCTATGATGGTCTGTCTGAGCTATCAAAGATGTCACTGGACACTTCTGCAGGTGGATCCATTCACCTAAAGAAAACGCCTGCAGAAGCTCAAGAACTCATTGACATGGTTGCTAATAACCAGTTCATGTACACTTCTGAAAGGAATCCTGTGAATAATGGGACGCCTATGAAGAAAGGAGTTCTTGAAGTTGATACTCTGAATGCCATATTGGCTCAGAATAAAATATTGACTCAGCAAGTCAATATGATCTCTCAGAGTCTGCATGGAATGCAAGCTGCATCCAACAGTACTCAAGAGGCATCTTCTGAAGAAGAAGCCTATGATCCTGATAACGCTGCAATAGCAGAGGTAAATTACTTAGGTGAACCTTATGGAAACACCTATAACTCAACATGGAGAAATCATCCAAATTTCTCATGGAAGGATCAGAAGCCTCAACAAGGCTTTAACAATGGTGGAAGAAACAGGTTTAGCAATAGCAAACCTTTTCCATCATCAACTCAGCAACAGACAGAGAACTCTGGACAAAACGCTTCTAATTTAGCAAATCTAGTCTCTGATCTATCTAAGGCCACTGTAAGTTTCATGAATGAAACAAGGTCTTCCATTAGAAATTTGGAAGCACAAGTGGGCCAGCTGAGTAAAAGGATCACTGAAATCCCTCCTAGTACTCTCCCAAGCAATACAGAAGAGAACCCAAAAGGAGAGTGCAAGGCCATTGACATAAGTGCCATGGCCGAACCTGTGAGGAAAGGAGAGGACGTGAATCCCAAGGAGGAAGACCTCCTGGGACGTCCAGTGATCAATAAGGAGCTTCCCTCTGGGGAACCAAAGGACTCTGAGGCTCATCTAGAGACCATAGAGCATCCATTGAACCTCCTTATGCCCTTCATGAGCTCTGATGAGTATTCCTCTTCTGAAGAGAATGAGGATGTTACTGAAGAGCAAACTGCCAAGTTTCTTGGTGCAATCATGAAGCTGAATGCCAAATTGTTTGGCATTGATGCTTGGGAAGTTGAACCTCCCTTGTTTATCAATGAACTAAGTGATCTGGATCAACTGACATTACCTCAGAAGAGACAGGATCCTGGAAAGTTCATAATCCCTTGTACCATAGGCAACATGATCTTTAAGGCTCTGTGTGACCTTGGTTCAGGGATAAACCTCATGCCCCTCTCTGTAATAGAGAAACTGGGAATCTATGGGGTGCAAGCTGCTAAAATCTCACTGGAGATGGCAGACAGCTCAAGAAAACAGGCTTATGGACAAGTAGAAGATGTATTAGTAAAGGTTGAGGGCCTTTACATACCTACTGATTTCATAGTCCTGGATACTGGAAAGGAAGAGGATGAATCCATCATCCTAGGAAGACCTTTCCTGGCCACAGCAAGAGCTGTGATTGATGTTGACAGAGGTGAAATATTCCTTCACTGGAATGAGAACTCCCTTGTATTCAAATCTCAAGGATCTCCCTCTGCAACCATGGAGAGGAAGCAGGAAAAGCTTCTCTCCAAGCAGAGTCAACCAGAGCCCCCACAGTCAAACTCTAAGTTTGGTGTTGGGAGGCCACAACCAAACTCTAAGTTTGGTGTTGAACTCCCATATCCAAACTCTAAGTTTGGTGTTGGAGAGTCTCAACAAAGCTCTGCACATCTGTGAGGCTCCATGAGAGCCCACTGTCAAGCTATTGACATTAAAGAAGCGCTTGTTGGGAGGCAACCCAATGTTTATCTAATTCTTATTTTTATTGTTTTTCATGTTTTCTTAGGTTAATGATCATGTGGAGTCACAAAATAAATATAAAAATTGGAAACGGAATCAAAAACAGCAGAAGAAAAATCACACCCTGGAGGAGCATCTGTCTGGCGTTCAAACGCCAGAACAGAGCATAGTTCTGGCGCTGAACGCCCAGAATGGGAGCATCCTGGCGCTGAACACCCAGAACAAGCATGGTTCTGGCGTTCAACGCCAGAAATGGCAGCAAAGGGGCGTTGAACGCCCAAAATAGGCACCAACCTGGCGCTGAACGCCCAGAGTTGTGTGCAAGGGCATTTTACATGCCTAAATTGGCGCAGGGATGTAAATGCCTTGACACCTCAGGATCTGTGGACCCCACAGGATCCCGACCTACCTTCACTCACTCTCTTCTCTCTTCTCAATCATCCTCTATTCCCAATAAACACTCATCCCTTCTGTCTTCCATTTACCACTCACACCCATACACTCACTTACCTTCAAAAATTCAACATCTCTTACCCACCCAATCCCACCCATATGGCCGAATACACACTCCCATCCATCTCCTCCATATCTTCTTCATTCTTTCTTCTTTTGCTCGAGGGCGAGCAACATTCTAAGTTTGGTGTGGTAAAAGCATAGCTTTTTTGTTTTTTTTCCATAACCATTGATGGCACCTAAGACCAGAGAAACCTCTAGAGAGAAGAAAGGGAAGACAAAAGCTTCCATCAAGGTTCTATAGCTTAATGGTAGAACATTTGACTGCAAATCAAGAGATCCCTGAGATACCTCAGGGGATACATTTTCTTCCACACAATTATTGGAAGCAACTAAGGGTGGAACATCAAGAGCACTCCATCATCCTTCATGAAATCAGAGAAGATCTAAAAGCAATGACGGAGGAGCAGCAAAGACAAGGAAGAGACATAGAAGAGCTCAAGGACATCACTAAGGTGGACTCATTCCTTGTTCTTATTTTCTCTGCTTTTCGTTTTCTATGTTATGTGCCTATCTATGTTTGTGTCTTCATTACATGATCATTAGTAGTAGTAACTATGTCTTAAAGTTATAAATGTCCTATGAATCCATCACCTCTCTTAAATAAAAAATGTTTTAATTCAAAAGAACAAGAAGTACATGAGTTTCCAATTTATCCTTGAACTTAGCTTAATTATATTGATGTGGTGACAATGCTTCTTGTTTTTTGAATGTATGCTTGAACAGTGCATATGTCTTTTGAAGTTGTTGTTTAAGAATGTTAAATATGTTGGCTCTTGAAAGAATGATGACTAGGAGACATGTTATTCGATAATCTGAAAAATTATAAAAATGATTCTTGAAGCAAGAAAAAGCAGCAAAGAACAAAGCTTGCAGAAAAAAAAAAAAATTAGGCGAAAAAAAAAATTAGAAAGAAAAAGAAAAAGCAAGCAGAAAAAGCCAATAACCCTTAAAACCAAAAGGCAAGGGCAAATAAAAAGGATCCCAAGGCTTTGAGCATCAGTGGATAGGAGGGCCTAAAGGAATAAAATCCTGGTCTAAGTGGCTAAACCAAGCTGTCCCTAACCATGTGCTTGTGGCGTGTAGGTGTCAAGTGAAAACTTGAGACTGAGCGGTTAAAGTCAAGGTCCAAAGCAAAAACAAAGAGTGTGCTTAAGAACCCTGGACACCTCTAATTGGGGACTTTAGCAAAGCTGAGTCACAATCTGAAAAGGTTCACCCAATTATGTGTCTGTGGCATTTATGTATCCAGTGGTAATACTGGAAAACAAAGTGCTTAGGGCCACGGCCAAGACTCATAAAGAAGCTGTGTTCAAGAATCATCATACTGAACTAGGAGAGTCAATAACACTATTCGAAATCTGAAGTTCCTATAGATGCCAATCATTCTGAACCTCAATGGATAAAGTGAGATGCCAAAACTATTCAAGAGGCAAAAAGCTATAAGTCCCGCTCATATGATTGGAGCTATGTTTCATTGATAGTTTGGAATTTATAGTATATTCTATTCTTTTTATCCTACTTGATTTTCAGTTGCTTGGGGACAAGCAACAATTTAAGTTTGGTGTTGTGATGAGCGGATAATTTATACGCTTTTTGACATTGTTTTTAGTATGTTTTTAGTAGGATCTAGTTACTTTTAGGGATGTTTTTAATAGATTTTGTGTTAAATTCACATTTCTGGACTTTACTATGAGTTTGTGTGTTTTTCTGTGATTTCAGGTATTTTCTGGCTGAAATTGAGGGACTTGAGCAGAAATCAGATTCAGAGATTGAAAAAGGACTGCTGATGCTGTTGGATTCTGACCTCCCTGCACTCAAAGTGGATTTTCTGGAGCTCCAGAACTCGAAATGGCGCGCTTCCAATTGCGTTGGAAAGTAGACATCCAGGGCTTTCCAGAAATATATAATAGTCCATACTTTGGCCAAGAATTGACGACGTAAACTGGCGTTCAACGCCAGCCTTCTGCCCAAATCTGGCGTCCAGCGCCAGAAAAGGATCCAAAACCAGAGTTGAACGCCCAAACTGGCACAGAAACTGGCGTTCAACTCCACAAATGGCCTCTGCACGTGCAACACTTAAGCTCAGCCCAAACACACACCAAGTGGGCCCCGAAAGTGGATTTATACATCAAATACTTACTCATGTAAACCCTAGTAGCTAGTTTATTATAAATAGGACCTCTTACTATTGTATTAGACATCTTTGGTCTCAGTTTTATTCCATTGTTCATCTTAGGAGACTATTGATCTCGTTTAGGGGGCTGGCCATCTCGGCCATGCCTGGACCTTCACTTATGTATTTTCAACGGTAGAGTTTCTACACTCCATAGATTAAGGTGTGGAGCTCTGTTGTTCCTCAAAGATTAATGCAAAGTACTACTGTTTTCTATTCAATTCTTCTTATTTCGCTTCTAAGATATCCATTCGCACCCAAAAACGTGATGAAGGTGATGATTATGTGTGACGCTCATCACCATTCTCCCCTATGAACGCGTGCCTGACAAACACTTCTGTTCTACATGAATTAAGCTAGAATGAGTATCTCTTAGATCTCCTAATCAGAATCTTCGTGGCGTAAGCTAGAATGATGGCGGCATTCAAGAGAATCCGGAAGGTCTAAACCTTGTCTGTGGTATTCTGAGTAGGATTCAATGATTGAATGACTGTGACGAGCTTCAAACTCGCGATTGTTGGGCGTTAGTGACAGACGCAAAAGGAGGGTGAATCCTATTCCAGCCTGATCGGGAACCGACAGATGAATAGCCGTGCCGTGACAGGGTGCGTGAGCATATTATTCACTGAGAGGAGGGGATGTAGCCACTGACAACGGTGATGCCCTTGCATACAGCCAGCCATGGAAAGGAGTAAGACAGATTGGATGAAGATAGCAGGAAAGCAGAGATTCAGAGGAACAAACGCATCTCTATACGCTTATCTGAAATTCCTACCAATGATTTACATAAGTACCTCTATCCCTATCTTATTATATAATATTCGAAAACACCATTATCACTTTATATCTGCCTGACTGAGATTTACAAGGTGACCATAGCTTGCTTCATACCAACAATCTCCGTGGGATTCGACCCTTACTCACGTAAGGTATTACTTGGACGACCCAGTGCACTTGCTGGTTAGTTGTATCGAAGTTGTGACAATTATGAATTAAGATCAAAGAACCAAGTTTTGGAGCCATTACCAGGGATTGTTTGAGCCTGGACATCACAATTTCGTGCACCACTAAGGTTCAAGCTATTGGTGTCCAGCTTTGTTTCTTTTTGTTTTTCTTTTGTTCTGTCACTTCCCCTTTTTTTTTTTCTTTCTTTTTGTTTTTCTTTCTAACCAAGGATTTTTATTCAATTGAGATTCATAGACAGTAGCTACTTTCTACTTAAGAGGAGACATCCTAGTGTTCTTATTCATTAAAGATGAGCTATTATACAATCACACACACACCACCACTTACTTTTGTTGACTTCTATCTAACAGAGAACTATCTCACTTCACATTCAAACATTTCTTTTATTGAATTGAAAATGCAGGGGACAAAGCATGCTTTTTGTTCAGTGAAAGTAAACACACAAGCACACACATAGACTAGCTTACTTATTTTAAATTGAAACAGAAATGATGTACAGACTACTACACTAACAGTTACTGTTAAGATGGGCATATTCACACTTCCAATTTAGAGCAATTCAATGCTGATGGAGTTAAGTGACAATACAACCTCTTGGTGGCTTCTTCTTCTTTCTCTCAGCTAATTGTGTGTAGTCCTCCCAAGAGAGTGATTGAATTCCTGTAGTGTTAATGGAAGTTGCTTGTTTCTCAAGCCCTTAGATCACTGGTTAGTGTACAAGACTTTCTTGTAGGCGTTTGAACTTACTTTGGTGTGTGAACACCAAACTTAGTCCCTTGCCATGTTTCTTGTGCATAACCATATGTGAAAGCCTAAGTCTTTGCTAAAGGTAATAAAACTAAAAACTAGAAACAGACAATGATTAAATGATTTATCAGATTGCTTGGAGCTAGTAACCCTTTGTGCAGAAGGTGAGAATGTGCTTTTAAGTGAGATTTTGGTGGAACACCAAACTTAGAATCCTTTATTCTCCCTTAAATTGTTTTGGTGTGAAACACCAAACTTAGCTCCTTGCAATACATACCAATCATTTAACCTTTTTATTGAAATAGCTATGAAAAGAAAACTACCTCAGGTTAGGTTGCCTCCCAACAAGCGCTCTTTTAATGTCACTAGCTTGACATTGGGGTTTTCTTTCATGGTGGTTGATGGTTATAGTGCCTCAACTTGTCCCCTCTGATTGTGAGCTTCTTCTTTGTTCCTTGGTGTTCTATCTCAGCATGCTCTAGTGAGAGTATTTTGCTCACAGTATAGTAATCATCAATCTGTTGGCTTGCTCCCAGTTGTTGATAGACTAACTGCACTTTGTCACCTTTGGAGAGCCCTTCTGTTGGAAATTTTTTGTTCTTCCAACCCTTTTTGATTCTATTTTCATTCTTCTTCCTTCTTCTTATTGATCCTTTTTGCTTGCAAGTGGGCTTCATTTTGGGATTCTTCTTCTTGATAACTAACACATCAATGCTTTCATGAATCTCTTCATTGCTCTGTACAAGTTCTTTTTCTTCTTCCCATGCTGCATTATCTTCTTCTTGCTTTGGGATGTTGCTGTGAATCACCTTGTTGCTTTCTTTCGTTAACTGTGATTCTTCCTTGTCGAGTTCCATATAATCTTTCTTCTCATCACTGAACTGCGCTTCTGGTACTACTTTCAGAGTGACACTCTTATCATGCATCCTGAGAGTTAGTTCTCCTTGCTCTATGTCTATGATAGCTCTAGCAGTGGCCAAGAATGGCCTTCCCAGTATAATAGAGTCACCATCATCCTTGTCTGAATCTAGAACCACAAAATCAGCAAGGTATATAAAACTGTCCACCTTGATCAACAGATTTTCAATTACACCCCTGGGGTGCACCATTGATTTATCTACCAACTCTAGAGTCATCTTTACCGGTTTGACTTTCTTTATATGCAGCTTTTTCACCAGGGAGGATGGTATTAAGTTAATGCTTGCTCCTAGATCGCACATTGCTTTAGTGATGGTTACTTCCCCAATGGTGCACGGCAGCATGAAGCTCCCTGGGTCCTCAAGCTTGGGAGGAAGCCCCTTTTGAATCAAGGCCCTGCATTCCTCAGTAATCACTATGCTATCTCTCTCATCCCAGCTTCTTTTCTTGTTGATAAGCTCCTTCAAAAACTTGGAATACAGAGGCATTTGTTCAAGTGCTTCGGCCAAGGGAATATTGATTTCCAGTTTCTTAAAAATCTCAAGAAACTTATGAAAATGTTGGTCCTTAGCCTCTTTGTTAAACCTCTGAGGATATGGCAGTGGAGGTGTGATGCTCTTCCCTATTTGCTGCTGTCCCTGAGTCATTTCCTTTGAGCTATGTAGCTGGTTGTTTTTCTCCTTGGGTTTCTCAGTGCTTTTGTTTGGCATCACAACTTGCTCCTTAGGTTCATCTGCCTTTGTTTGCTTCTCATCCTCTGTTGGTTCTTTGATGCTCTCTGCTTGCTTCTTTGTAGTGTCATTGTTGCTCATCAATGTTCTCCCACTCCTTAATTGTATTGCCTTGCATTCCTCCTTAGGATTTGGGATTGTGTCACTCGGCAGTGAGTTTGAAGGTCTCTCAACAAATACTTGCTTGGAGAGTTGCCCAATCTGCCTCTCTAGGTTCTTCAATGATGCTTCATGGTTTTTGTTTGTTATTTCTTGATGTTTCATCATTTTTTCTATCAAGGTCTCCAAGTTGGTTAGTCTTTGAGGTTCAGGTGATGCTTGTGGTGGGTTGTGAGATGTGGGTGGTGGGTGATAGGTATTTTGGTTGGTGGAATGGTTGTTGGATTGGTACTGGTTGAGATTGGGGTAGTTGTTTTGAGGTTTTCTGTATGTGTTTTGGTTAGTCTGCTGCTGGTTGTAGTTTTGATTGTTTCTTGGGTTGTTTTGGTTTGGGTTCCTCTGCCATGCTTGTTGGTTTTAGTTGTGAGTGTCTCCCCATCTGAGGTTGGGGTGATTCTTCCATGAGGGGTTGTAGGTATCACCATAGAATTCATTTGGACTTGAATGCATGTACTGGACTTGTTCTTGCTGTTGCTCCTCTTGGATTTCTTCATTTTGCCCCCATGTGGCTGATGGTTGGCTAGTGTTAACTGCTGCAACTTGGAGGCTATCAATCCTCTTGGTCATTTGCTCAAATTGTTGTTGAATTTGCTGCTGAATTAATTTGTTTTGAGCCAGGATTGAATCCACTCCTTCTAGCTCCATTACTCCTCTCCTTTGTGATGGTTGGCGGCCTCTTTGATGAGCAAAAAAATATTGGTTGTTGGCCACCATATCAATGAGTTCTTGAGCCTCCTCTGCAGTTTTCATGAGTTGCAACGAACCTCCAGCTGAATGATCCAAAGCTTCCTGGGATTTCAGTGTTAAGCCTTCGTAGAAGTTCTGCAGCTTCTCCCACTCATTAAACATGGCAGGGGGACATTTCCTGATTAGAGCCTTGTACCTCTCCCATGCCTCATAGATGGGTTCAGCCTCCATTTGTGTAAATGTTTGTACCTCAGCCTTCAACCTTATAATCCTCTGAGGTGGGTAAAACTTGGCAAGAAACTTGGTTACCAAATCATCCCAGTTATTGATGCTGTCCCTTGGAAAAGATTCCAACCATTGAGTGGCTTTGTCTCTGAGAGAAAATGGGAATAGCATCAGCTTGTAACTGTCAGGAGGCACACCATTAGTTTTGACAGTGTTGCATATCCTCAAGAAAGTGGACAATGTTGGTGTGGGTCTTCAGGTGGTCCTCCACCAAAAGAGCAATTGTTCTGAACCAAAGTGATGAGTTGTGGCTTGAGTTCAAAATTTTTAGCATTGACATTTGGAGCCAAGATGCTGCTCCCACAATGTCTAGGATTTGCAAAGGTATAGGAAGCCAAAACTCTCCTCTGGGGTGGGTTGTCATTGTTGTTGCCTGCTCCACCTGGTGGATTGGTTGAATGTTCCTCCATCTCTTGGAATTCTTCGTCTGATTCCTCTTCTCCAACAATATTTTTCCCTCTTTCAGCTCTTCTTAACCTCCTGAGAGTTCTTTCGTCTTGTTCATGAAAATTGGGTATGGTTCTTCTTGTACCTGACATACAAGCAGAGCATGAGAAATGCACAAAACCAGTGACACTTCAATTTACTGCCAGATTGAAGTGTTAGTTAGATTAAGCAAAAAATCAAACAGTTAGTGGGTTAGTCGAAAAATAAAGAAAAAGTGCTTGATCTAGATCACCACTTCACTTAATCATTGTCAATCTAATCAATCCCTGGCAACGGCGCCAAAAACTTGATGAGTATTTTGGTGAAAAATAAATTTCCTCCAAAACACACAAATCCAACCGGCAAGTCTACCGGGTCGTATCAAGTAATAAAAACTCACGGGAGTGAGGTCGATCCCACAGGGATTGAAGGATTGAGCAATTTTAGCTTAGTGGTTAATTTAGTCAAGCGAATCAAGATTTGGTTGAGTGTTTTGTGCTTTGCAGAAATTAAATTTCATGGAAGTAAAGAGAACAGGGAATTAAAGTGCTTAATCTTAAAGAACAAGAAATTAAATAGCAGAAACTTAGAATGCAAGAAATGTAAATTGCGGAATCTTAAAGTGCAAGAAATGTAAACGGCTGGAATTGTAAAGGGAATTGGGGATTGGATTTGCAGAATTTAAACAAGGAAAAGTAAATTGCATCAAGCAGAGAATTAGAAGAATGTTTGGGTTAAATCGGATCTGAAGCAAAACAAGTAAATGAACATGAAAGGCAAGAAACAAATGTAAATTAGGAATTCAGATCTCAGGGCCCAGAGACTAGAAAACCAAGTCTAGATCTCAATGCCTTCCTAGATCCAACAAGAACAATTGCAAGGAAATTGTAAATTGCAAGGAAAGTAGATGAGAAGCAAGTAACAGAAATGGAAATTAAATTGCAGTAAATAAAGAAGAGAGATCCAAGGATGAGATTGAAACAGAATTTCTTCAATTCTCCAACCCAAGATCCAAGACAATTGTAATTGAAATTGAAAGCAATAAAACTAAGAGGAAGAGA
The DNA here is from genome assembly GCF_059453495.1 of Arachis ipaensis. NCBI lineage: Eukaryota > Viridiplantae > Streptophyta > Magnoliopsida > Fabales > Fabaceae > Arachis > Arachis ipaensis. The sequence continues at coordinate 88,457,256 of NC_142440.1, read as the reverse complement.
AGTGAATTCTCCTTCCCCAAGACAAAGAAATTAAAGATCACTCAATATCCAAAGCTCTCCGAAAACTATTATGAAAATTCCAAAAGAAAGCTCCCCGAAGAACTTGAATTCTATCCTATTTATGCACTTTCTTCCAATGATCTTCAAGCCTTGAGTTGGGCCTTTGCTCTTGGTGGAATTGGGTTGAAAGAGGCCTTGGTTGATTGCTCTTGAAGTTTGGAGAAGAACCAAAGTGAACCAATTGAACCGGGTTTGAGTTTTGCAAAAGTTGGACCAAAAGTTGGAGCAAAAGTTAGGGGTCTAACTTTTGCTCCAACTTTTCATATCAGCTAACACCACTTTGCTGATATGAACGTTGGTGCCAACGTTAGGGGTCTAACTTTGGCCCTAACGTTGGCCTTGCCTTGAGTACTTGTGGCGCCAACGTTAGCCACCAAGTTAGGGGGCTAACGTTGGCGCAAAGTTTTGCTCCTCCTTGTGATTTTCATGTGCCAACGTTAGCCTCAAAGTTAGGGGGCTAACGTTGGCGCAAACTTTTGGTGCCCAGGGAGGTTTTCTTCATGCCAACGTTAGCCTCAAAGTTAGGGGGCTAACGTTGGCGCAAACTTTTGGTGCCCAGGGGTGAATTTCATGTGCCAACGTTAGCCTCAAAGTTAGGGGGCTAACGTTGGCGCAAGCTTTTGGTACCCAGGGAGTGATGTTCAAGTTCCAACGTTAGCCTCCAAGTTAGGGGGCTAACGTTGGGGCTAACTTTTCAACCAAAAGTTTGTGCAAAAGTTTGATGCTAACTTTAGGTCCAGCTTTTTGCTTCCTGGTTCAATTTCACTTATTCCATTGTCTTCTCTTTACTCCTAGCTATTCCTTCTTGCTTCAACCTTTCTCCAAGCTTTCTTCACCTATAATTAATCAACCAAACACATCAAAGCTATGCTTAAAATCATGAGATATTCATTCTTTCATAATATGTGACAATTATAGTATAAAACCTCATGAAATAGCATGAATTCATACATGGTTGATTCAATCAAGGAAAACATGAAAATCTACCTAATTAGCTTGCTTATGGTTCAAGAAAGTGCATAATTCTAATGAAAACAAAAGGAAAAGACTAGTTAAAATAGGCTAGGATGACTTGTCATCACAACACCAAACTTAAAGCTTGCTTGTCCCCAAGCAAGAAAAGATTTATTGAGAAGAACGAATGAAATGGAAGAGGATGTTCATGCTAGCAAAGTATTATTGATAGTTCATGGGATTTTGTATGGATGTGCAAATACTCACTTCTTATTGACTACTAGGCCTAGAAAGTCTCCTTCAAGCTTCAAGTGACATACTGCTATGACCTCTCATTATTCCTTTATCCTTGGCTATTACTTTGTTTATAAGCTTTATTTGAGTGTCATGTGTAGCAAGTTCATTTTCTTTTCTTTATACTTGACACATTATTCACCATAGACACTTGGCTCACATTCCTTCTTAAAACATTGATGCCCAGCACCTCTTTGGGTTACTAAATGCCTTGTAGTTCGGTTGCTCTTGATAGTGGACTTTCAGCTGATGATCCCGGATTAGTTAACCCAAGTCACCGAGTGTTGATGCACTCCTAAGAGCTTACTAATCCAAGCAGATCCTAATACAAAGACACCACAGGCATATATTCTAAGTGATGAGCGGATAATTTATACGCTTTTTGACATTGTTTTTAGTATGTTTTTAGTAGGATCTAGTTACTTTTAGGGATGTTTTTAATAGATTTTGTGTTAAATTCACATTCCTTCTTAAAATAGGCTAGGATGACTTGTCATCACACACTCACTGTAAACAACCTCTGTCTTATAGGAGCAACAACACACTCACTGTAAGCAACCTTTGTCTTACAGGAGCACACTAATCTCGATACCTCTGTAAGCAACCTCTGTCTTATAGCAAAGCATTATAGCAAGGTATCCCAGGAAAGCGTTCTCAGTGGTCGTACCACCATCTATCTGACTGCCTTTACGCAGCAGATCATCACATAATCATTCTCATTACCATCATTCATTATTAGTCTCTTTATTCATCATCACTATCACATTCTTATGCGGTACCTCTTTCTTTCTCTGTTCAATCATGCTATACAAACTTTACAGCTTTTACTTTTACAACATCGTAACTCAAACCATTTCTCTTTATCACATTACTCTTTTCTCTTTGTCTTTTTACTTTGCTCTGATTACCCTTTTCTCTGTATCACTTTATTCTACTCTGGTTACTCTTTTCTCTATCTCTTTACTTTTCTCTGGTTACACTATTCTCTGTATTTCTCTACTCTGCTCTGATTTCTCTGTTTAATGTATGTATTTAAAGCTTATGTAAATTTCGATATGAATAGTTAGCCTGTCCCAAGTATAGGTTCATTAAGTCTATACTGAAACAATTTAACTTTTCATATAATACCTAACCTTAGTCGCAACTCAAGTACTAACTAAGTTGCCTTAGTTCGTTCACTAGTCTCTGTCTGTTTTTCTGTCGTATAAATTTTACAGACTTTTTCTTTGATTTTTATCTTTTCTTTATCTTTTTATCTTTCTTTTATCTTTGCCTCACTAATATGTTATTACCACTCCCTAAGTGTTTTATGAAGGTAATTATGAGATTCTGCGCTTAAAGTTGTCTTTCTAAAGCTTTTACAGAAAACTGCCTTTTCTGTATTATTTTATTATTTTTATTAAAATATTATTTTTAATTAAATATTATTATTTAATATTTTATTATTATTTATTATTTTATCATTAAATTTTTTAAAATTACCCCACTTTAACTTTTAACCTTTAGAATTCACATTTTACCACCCGTAACTTTTAATATTTCTACTTTAACCACCCTAACTTTCAGAAATTACAAAATAACCCCCCAAACACCAAATTAATTACTTCCTTGCCCTTTTATGAATCAAAAAGGTGTTCTTCATTGTTCTTCACCACAATCAAAGTGTTCTTCGTGTTCTTCGTAAATTCTTAAGATTCTTTCTCTGTTTTTACCCGTTTTTCAGTCTTTTCAGCAACTGATTTTTACCATAATTCAAATTAAATTAGCAGCCCCTAAAACCCCATCTTTTCTACATGATTTTAACACAAATTGATCCCCAATTTAGGGCCTAGGGTTTCGTTTTCCAGCTGCTCCAAGAACATGAACTCAAAGCTTGAATTTCATCAAATTTTATCAAAATTTCACCAAATTTTCACCAAGAATCAATCATATATGCAACCAATTTTTATCACAGCCAAATCATACAACATTCACACAACTCAAACACAAATAATCAAGATTAATTTCGTGACACCCTACCTGGTTTTGCTGCTCCTAATTCAGTTAGACTTTCAGGTGGTCCTTTAGCACTTTTTCCTCCTAAATCACATCAAGAACAACTTTAAATCCAAAAACCTTCAACTAACCAAATCTCCCTCAGCACGTTAGGAGGTGATTCCTAACCTTAGACTTGCTGGAAAGTCACGTTTCTTGGCCCTCAAGTCAAGTTAAGCATGATTCCTAAGGAAGAACATCAAGAAAACACTTGTTTAAGCATGTTTCCTTGAAAACCGAATTGAAAGGGGAAAGGAACAGCCATCTCACCTTATTTCTATCCTTGATAAGTTACATGATTATGTAGAGGAAGAAGAGAGGATCATTTTGGTGAAATCAGAGCTTTGATTTGAGTTTTAGTTCAGAAGAAATCAAGCTTTGAAGATTAAGTGTTCATGAAAGTTTCTCTCTTTTCTCTCTTCTCATTTTCGTCCAAAGGGAGTAAATGACCAGCCTTGGAGTGTATTGGGGGTGTAGGATGAGTTGTGATTGGTTGGCTTGGAGGTGGGTTAAAATAATATTAAAATATCTCAGGTGTATAACTACTAAAACTAGATGTATCGGAACACTTGTAAAAATATCTCTAAAAATTATTTTCTGAGCTACTAGCATAAATGAAACTAGTAACATATTTATTATGAGAATAAAACATGTATGATGAGGCCTTAGCATTGCTAAAGTCATCAGAGAGTGCTGGTGCTAAGCTGCACCAGTAAACTGTGAACCCGGTTAAATCGATTTTCTGTTTTTAACTAAAACAGACCAGGTAACCTTATAATATCATTCAAGCATCTTCTAATACTAATATAATGATAATATTATACTATTATCTCTCTTCTCTCATGAATCGAGTCCGGTTCGTCAAACTGACACTATTTACGAAAAACATAATCAAAACTCCTAATCGATACAGTTCAAAAACAAGGTTCTTCGCGATTGCGTTATTGAGCTTGCCTCAGAAGAGGTTCTAGCTTAAGGATGAAATAATGACAATGATGATTGAGATACTTTATGATATATAAGAGGTGTTCCCCTTACTGATTTTTCAGAGAAATCTGTGCCTTCAGAAAAGATCTCGCGTACTCGAAAAATCGGGGTTGTTACATTCTACCCTCCTAAAAGAAAATTTTGCCCTCAAAATTTTAGCCGCATGAAAGAATCCTTCTTCAAGAAGTCTATTTCCTTCAAGCCATCCTAACGAAGAGATCGGTTCATTCCTTACAGCATCCAAATCTCACACAGCCATAGCCTTGAAGATCACAACAGCTCTGAAGATAGCTGTGGCTCACGTCGATTCATCGTTCGGGGCTAGATTCAACCATGCCTATTCACAGTCATTGAGGTCTTATCCACACCAAACAATCAACATTAAGGTGATCAGTCCTAATATCTCAAGTTAGGCACGAACATTCCTAAAATGAGCACTCATAGACATTCATGCCCAATGTATCTTAAAGATACCCTAACTGCATGAGACACACAAGCAGAGTATGCAGCAAAGCATAGTCAGTCCAATCCCCAGGCTCTATTGAGAACAAACTGCTCTGATACCAAATTGTAACGACCCAATTTTCAGTACGCCTAGGACATACCAGAAATTGAGTGCTACCAATTTGTCATCCTAATTATTATCTATTATTTATTATATGAGCCTGATTTGTTGTTAAAAGCGTAGTTAGTTAGCGAGGTACTTTTTTTGAAAATGTTTGGATTAATAGACGGAATCATTCATAATCAATTCATAAATAATAATAGGTAAAATAATTATAAACAACCACACATAAATACATCACAAGTAGTTGACAGCATTCGGTGATTCAGCCTTTATTAGAAAATAGACTGTTAGTTAGAACACCCCTAGATATAGCTAGATAAGAACTATATACATATATATACATACAACATCCCAGGTCCTGACCTGTTCAAGAAGTCCCTAAGCTGGCACCCAGGCTAGCCTAGACTCTATACTCACTTAGTCCCTCTAAACTACTAAAGCGAGGGAAAGTACGTTCTAGGTCTTCAAAACTCAAGTCAGGTGGAACATCATCAAGAGGTAGAACATCATTTGTTACTCCTCTGCACGATCAGACATTGCCATATGACGTCTCTCTGGTACCTCATCAAGTAGCCACATAACAGGAGTTTTGTACACGGGATTTAGGTTAAGTTCACGTACAAATGGGGTGCAGACGTTGGCTGGTCTCACAGTATATACTTATAAACAGAAACGGAGTTCACTCTAGACTTAGAAGACTACCTAGAGTGGAATCCTTTTCGCGAACGATCATCAGTGAACTACGGAGGGGTACTCATGCTTCCATCTGAAGGGGGAAGGGAGAGAGAAGGGGTAAGAACTGGGGAGTTCTTAGTAGGGTCGGGGTTATTAGTTAAGTTCATTAATTATATGTTATTTTGCAAACGAATTGCAAAATACAGAAAGCAGTAAATAGAAGATGAAGATAAATAGAGGAAATAGAGAAATAGAAAATAGAACACAAACAGAAGGATACAAGAAAATACAAAACAGACACAGAGAATAGAATACAAACAAGGAAAGCATACATTCATACCACAATCATAACAAAGGAAATGCACAACCAAGTATGATGCATGTCTAGCCCTAGTGCAGGTAATGAGCTCATTTGTCGGTTACATACCCGCTCCCGACGTTACCCAGCAACCTCTGTCTGGATAAGGCTTTCCTGTTGGCAATATTCACTGCAAGCAACCTTTGTCTTGCAGGGTATCCACTACAAGCAACCTTTGCCTTGCAGGAGGCACTTATTAGCCGATATACGCCCAACACACTCACTGTAAGCAACCTCTGTCTTACAGGAGCACAACACACTCAATGTAAGCAACCTCTGTCTTACAGGAGCAACAACACACTCACTATAAGCGACCTCTGTCTTACAGGAGCAACAACACACTCACTGTAAGCAACCTTTGTCTTACAGGAGCACACTAATCTCGATACCTCTGTAAGCAGCCTCTGTCTTACAGCAAAGCATTATAGCAAGGTATCCCAGGAAAGCGTTCTCAGTGGTCGTACCACCATCTATCTGACTGCCTTCACGCAGCAGATCATCACATAATCATTCTCATTACCATCATTCATTATTAGTCTCTTTATTCATCATCACTATCACTTTCTTATGCAGTACCTCTTTCTTTCTCTAATCAATCATGCTATACAAACTTTACAGCTTTTACTTTTACAACATCGTAACTCAAACCATTTCTCTTTATCACATTACTCTTTTCTCTTTGTCTTTTTACTTTGCTCTTATTACACTTTTCTCTGTATCACTTTATTCTGCTCTAGTTAATCTTTTCTCTATATCTCTTTACTTTTCTCTGGTTACTCTATTCTCTGTGTTTCTCTACTCTGCTCTGATTTCTCTGTTTAACGTATGTATTTAAAGCTTATGTAAATTTCGATATGAATAGTTAGCTTGTCCCAAGTATAGGTTCATTAAGTCTATACTGAAACAGTTTAACTTTTCATATAATACCTAACCTTAGTCACAACTCAAGTACTAACTAAGTTGCTCTAGTTCGTTCACTAGTCTCTGTCTGTTTTTCTGTCGTAAAAATTTTACAGACTTTTTCTTTGATTTTTATCTTTTCTTTATCTTTTTATCTTTCTTTTATCTTTGCCTCACTAATATGTTCTTACCACTCCCTAAGTGTTTTATGAAGGTAATTATGAGATTCTGTGCTTAAAGTTGTCTTTCTAAAGCTTTTACAGAAAAACTGCCTTTTCCGCACTATTTTATTATTTTTATTAAAATATTATTTTTAATTGAATATTATTATTTAATATTTTATTATTATTTATTATTTTATCATTAAATTTTCGAAAATTACCCCACTTTAACTTTTAATCTTTAAAATTCACTTTTTACCACCCGTAACTTTTAATATTTCTACTTTAACCACCCTAACTTTCAGAAATTACAAAATATGCCCCCAAACACCAAATTAATTACTTCCTAGACATTTTATGAATCAAAAAGGTGTTCTTCATTGTTCTTCACCAGACTCAAAGTGTTCTTCGTGTTCTTCGTAAATTCTTCAGATTCTTTCTCTGTTTTTACCCGTTTTTCAGTCTTTTCAGCAACTGATTTTTACCATAATTCAAATTAAATTAGCAGCCCCTAAAACCCCATCTTTTCTACATGATTTTAACACAAATTGATCCCCAATTTAGGGCCTAGGGTTTCGTTTTCCAGCTGCTCCAAGAACATGAACTCAAAGCTTGAATTTCATCAAATTTTATCAAAATTTCACCAAATTTTCACCAAGAATCAATCATATATGCAACCAATTTTTATCACAGCCAAATCATACAACATTCACACAACTCAAACACAAATAATCAAGATTAATTTCGTGACACCCTACCTGGTTTTGCTGCTCCTAATTCAGTTAGACTTTCAGGTGGTCCTTTAGCACTTTTTCCTCCTAAATCACATCAAGAACAACTTTAAATCCAAAAACCTTCAACTAACCAAATCTCCCTCAGCACGTTAGGAGGTGATTCCTAACCTTAGACTTGCTGGAAAGTCACGTTTCTTGGCCCTCAAGTCAAGTTAAGCATGATTCCTAAGGAAGAACATCAAGAAAACACTTGTTTAAGCATGTTTCCTTGAAAACCGAATTGAAAGGGGAAAGGAACAGCCATCTCACCTTATTTCTATCCTTGATAAGTTACATGATTATGTAGAGGAAGAAGAGAGGATCATTTTGGTGAAATCAGAGCTTTGATTTGAGTTTTAGTTCAGAAGAAATCAAGCTTTGAAGATTAAGTGTTCATGAAAGTTTCTCTCTTTTCTCTCTTCTCATTTTCGTCCAAAGGGAGTAAATGACCAGCCTTGGAGTGTATTGGGGGTGTAGGATGAGTTGTGATTGGTTGGCTTGGAGGTGGGTTAAAATAATATTAAAATATCTCAGGTGTATAACTACTAAAACTAGATGTATCGGAACACTTGTAAAAATATCTCTAAAAATTATTTTCTGAGCTACTAGCATAAATGAAACTAGTAACATATTTATTATGAGAATAAAACATGTATGATGAGGCCTTAGCATTGCTAAAGTCATCAGAGAGTGCTGGTGCTAAGCTGCACCAGTAAACTGTGAACCCGGTTAAATCGATTTTCTGTTTTTAACTAAAACAGACCAGGTAACCTTATAATATCATTCAAGCATCTTCTAATACTAATATAATGATAATATTATACTATTATCTCTCTTCTCTCATGAATCGAGTCCGGTTCGTCAAACTGACACTATTTACGAAAAACATAATCAAAACTCCTAATCGATACAGTTCAAAAACAAGGTTCTTCGCGATTGCGTTATTGAGCTTGCCTCAGAAGAGGTTCTAGCTTAAGGATGAAATAATGACAATGATGATTGAGATACTTTATGATATATAAGAGGTGTTCCCCTTACTGATTTTTCAGAGAAATCTGTGCCTTCAGAAAAGATCTCGCGTACTCGAAAAATCGGGGTTGTTACATTCTACCCTCCTAAAAGAAAATTTTGCCCTCAAAATTTTAGCCGCATGAAAGAATCCTTCTTCAAGAAGTCTATTTCCTTCAAGCCATCCTAACGAAGAGATCGGTTCATTCCTTACAGCATCCAAATCTCACACAGCCATAGCCTTGAAGATCACAACAGCTCTGAAGATAGCTGTGGCTCACGTCGATTCATCGTTCGGGGCTAGATTCAACCATGCCTATTCACAGTCATTGAGGTCTTATCCACACCAAACAATCAACATTAAGGTGATCAGTCCTAATATCTCAAGTTAGGCACGAACATTCCTAAAATGAGCACTCATAGACATTCATGCCCAATGTATCTTAAAGATACCCTAACTGCATGAGACACACAAGCAGAGTATGCAGCAAAGCATAGTCAGTCCAATCCCCAGGCTCTATTGAGAACAAACTGCTCTGATACCAAATTGTAACGACCCAATTTTCAGTACGCCTAGGACATACCAGAAATTGAGTGCTACCAATTTGTCATCCTAATTATTATCTATTATTTATTATATGAGCCTGATTTGTTGTTAAAAGCGTAGTTAGTTAGCGAGGTACTTTTTTTGAAAATGTTTGGATTAATAGACGGAATCATTCATAATCAATTCATAAATAATAATAGGTAAAATAATTATAAACAACCACACATAAATACATCACAAGTAGTTGACAGCATTCGGTGATTCAGCCTTTATTAGAAAATAGACTGTTAGTTAGAACACCCCTAGATATAGCTAGATAAGAACTATATACATATATATACATACAACATCCCAGGTCCTGACCTGTTCAAGAAGTCCCTAAGCTGGCACCCAGGCTAGCCTAGACTCTATACTCACTTAGTCCCTCTAAACTACTAAAGCGAGGGAAAGTACGTTCTAGGTCTTCAAAACTCAAGTCAGGTGGAACATCATCAAGAGGTAGAACATCATTTGTTACTCCTCTGCACGATCAGACATTGCCATATGACGTCTCTCTGGTACCTCATCAAGTAGCCACATAACAGGAGTTTTGTACACGGGATTTAGGTTAAGTTCACGTACAAATGGGGTGCAGACGTTGGCTGGTCTCACAGTATATACTTATAAACAGAAACGGAGTTCACTCTAGACTTAGAAGACTACCTAGAGTGGAATCCTTTTCGCGAACGATCATCAGTGAACTACGGAGGGGTACTCATGCTTCCATCTGAAGGGGGAAGGGAGAGAGAAGGGGTAAGAACTGGGGAGTTCTTAGTAGGGTCGGGGTTATTAGTTAAGTTCATTAATTATATGTTATTTTGCAAACGAATTGCAAAATACAGAAAGCAGTAAATAGAAGATGAAGATAAATAGAGGAAATAGAGAAATAGAAAATAGAACACAAACAGAAGGATACAAGAAAATACAAAACAGACACAGAGAATAGAATACAAACAAGGAAAGCATACATTCATACCACAATCATAACAAAGGAAATGCACAACCAAGTATGATGCATGTCTAGCCCTAGTGCAGGTAATGAGCTCATTTGTCGGTTACATACCCGCTCCCGACGTTACCCAGCAACCTCTGTCTGGATAAGGCTTTCCTGTTGGCAATATTCACTGCAAGCAACCTTTGTCTTGCAGGGTATCCACTACAAGCAACCTTTGCCTTGCAGGAGGCACTTATTAGCCGATATACGCCCAACACACTCACTGTAAGCAACCTCTGTCTTACAGGAGCATAACACACTCAATGTAAGCAACCTCTGTCTTACAGGAGCAACAACACACTCACTATAAGCGACCTCTGTCTTACAGGAGCAACAACACACTCACTGTAAGCAACCTTTGTCTTACAGGAGCACACTAATCTCGATACCTCTGTAAGCAGCCTCTGTCTTACAGCAAAGCATTATAGCAAGGTATCCCAGGAAAGCGTTCTCAGTGGTCGTACCACCATCTATCTGACTGCCTTCACGCAGCAGATCATCACATAATCATTCTCATTACCATCATTCATTATTAGTCTCTTTATTCATCATCACTATCACTTTCTTATGCAGTACCTCTTTCTTTCTCTAATCAATCATGCTATACAAACTTTACAGCTTTTACTTTTACAACATCGTAACTCAAACCATTTCTCTTTATCACATTACTCTTTTCTCTTTGTCTTTTTACTTTGCTCTTATTACACTTTTCTCTGTATCACTTTATTCTGCTCTAGTTAATCTTTTCTCTATATCTCTTTACTTTTCTCTGGTTACTCTATTCTCTGTGTTTCTCTACTCTGCTCTGATTTCTCTGTTTAACGTATGTATTTAAAGCTTATGTAAATTTCGATATGAATAGTTAGCTTGTCCCAAGTATAGGTTCATTAAGTCTATACTGAAACAGTTTAACTTTTCATATAATACCTAACCTTAGTCACAACTCAAGTACTAACTAAGTTGCTCTAGTTCGTTCACTAGTCTCTGTCTGTTTTTCTGTCGTAAAAATTTTACAGACTTTTTCTTTGATTTTTATCTTTTCTTTATCTTTTTATCTTTCTTTTATCTTTGCCTCACTAATATGTTCTTACCACTCCCTAAGTGTTTTATGAAGGTAATTATGAGATTCTGTGCTTAAAGTTGTCTTTCTAAAGCTTTTACAGAAAAACTGCCTTTTCCGCACTATTTTATTATTTTTATTAAAATATTATTTTTAATTAAATATTATTATTTAATATTTTATTATTATTTATTATTTTATCATTAAATTTTCGAAAATTACCCCACTTTAACTTTTAATCTTTAAAATTCACTTTTTACCACCCGTAACTTTTAATATTTCTACTTTAACCACCCTAACTTTCAGAAATTACAAAATATGCCCCCAAACACCAAATTAATTACTTCCTAGACATTTTATGAATCAAAAAGGTGTTCTTCATTGTTCTTCACCAGACTCAAAGTGTTCTTCGTGTTCTTCGTAAATTCTTCAGATTCTTTCTCTGTTTTTACCCGTTTTTCAGTCTTTTCAGCAACTGATTTTTACCATAATTCAAATTAAATTAGCAGCCCCTAAAACCCCATCTTTTCTACATGATTTTAACACAAATTGATCCCCAATTTAGGGCCTAGGGTTTTGTTTTCCAGCTTCTCCAAGAACACGAACTCAAAGCTTGAATTTCATCAAATTTCATCAAATTTTCACCAAATTTTCACCAAGAATCAATCATATATGCAACCAATTTTTATCACAGCCAAATCATACAACATTCACACAACTCAAACACAAATAATCAAGATTAATTTCGTGACACCCTACCTGGTTTTGCTGCTCCTAATTCAGTTAGACTTTCAGGTGGTCCTTTAGAACTTTTTCCTCCTAAATCATTTTGGTGAAATCGGAGTTTTGATTTGAGTTTTAGTTCAGAAGAAATCAAACTTTGAAGATTAAGTGTTCATGAAAGTTTCTCTCTTTTCTATCTTCTCATTTTCGTCCAAAGAGAGTAAATGACCAGCCTTGGAGTGTCTTGGGGGTGTAGGGTGAGTTGTGATTGGTTGGCTTGGAGGTGGGTTAAAATAATATTAAAATATCTCAGGTGTATAACTACTAAAACTAGATGTATCGGAACACTTGTAAAAATATCTCTAAAAATTATTTTCTGAGCTACTAGCATAAATGACACTAGTAACATATTTATTATGAGAATAAAACATGTATGATGAGGCCTTAGCATTGCTAAAGTCATCAGAGAGTGCTGGTGCTAAGCTGCACCAGTAAACTGGGAACCCGGTTAAACCGATTTTCTGTTTTTAACTAAAACAGAGCAGATAACCTTATAATATCATTCAAGCATCTTCTAATACTAATATAATGATAATATTATACTATTATCTCTCTTCTCTCATGAATCGAGTCCGGTTTGTCAAACTGAGACTATTTACGAAAAACAGAATCAAAACTCCTAACCGATACGGTTCAAAAACAAGGTTCTTCGTGATTGCATTATTGAGCTTGCCTCAGAAGAGGTTCTAGCTTAAGGATGAAATAATGACAATGATGATTGAGATACTTTATGATGTATAGGAGGTGTTCCCCTTACTGATTTTTCAGAGAAATCTGTGCCTTCAGAAAAGATCTCGCGTACTCGAAAAATCGGGGTTGTTACAAATTCACTGCACGATCATGATAAAGACCAGCGAAGATGAAAACCAAATTCATCAAAGGTCGACCAAACGAGGATCAAACTCAATTTCTACAAAATTGGCAAATATGAAAAGCGGCAAAAATAGAATAATGCAAGAATTTATCGAAAGTGATCCATAGGAAAGGACCTGACGAGGTCTTAATAAAAATGGGTTGCTAAAAATAACTTAAAGACGGACCGACGTAAAGAAGTCGGACCAGTCGACCACAATAACCAAAGTTATAAAAAGTAATCCCTGGAAAGAGGCCTGGCCAGCCCTAAAAAAGAGGATTGCTAAAAATACCTTAAAGACGGACCGACATAAAGAAGTCGGACCAGTCGACAAAATCACAAAGTTATAAAAGTAGTCCCTAAAAGAAACCTGACAATGGTCCAAATAAAGAGGATTCTAGAAATAACTTAGAAGGGACCGACATGATGAAGTCGGCTGATAAACCACTATTTCATGGTTTACCTTGTACTCAATTGAGTGGTTTTTATTAACTATTTACCCACTTATTCATACTATTTGCATGGTTTTATATTTCCTTCCTAATTATGTGTTTTGATTGAAAACATGTTTCTTTGATCTTATATTTGTTTATTATTAATCCTCTCTTATTACTATTAGATGTTTTGATATGTGTGTTAAGTGTTTTCAAATATTATAAGGCAGGAATGGCTCAGAGGATAGAAAGGAAGCATGCAAAAGTGGAATGAATATAAGAAGTTGGAGAAACTGCTAAGCTGTCCAGCCTGACCTTTTCGCACTCAAACGGCTATAACTTTAGCTACAGAGGTCCAAATGACGCGGTTCCAGTTGCATTGGAAAGCTAATGTCCAGGACTTCGATTTGATAAATAATATGATATAGTTTCCCTGACGCTAGGTGACGCGACCGCGTGATCCATGCGGCCACATCGCAGTGTGGAAATCAGCGTGTTTGAATTCTTCTCCAGCGATTTCTGGGCTGTTTTTGACCCAGTTTGCAGCCCAGAAAACACAGATTAGAGGCTATAAAGTGGGAGAATACATCCATTCATGAGGAGGCTCTCATATTTACAATTTTAGGGGTAGATGTAGTTTTTAGAGAGAGAGGTTCTCTCCTCTCTCTTAGGATTAGGATTTAGGATTTCTCTTAGTTTTAGGAGTGACTCTCAATCCCGGGTTCTTTATTTTTATTTATTTTCTCAATTTAATTTATGAACATCTATGCCAGATTTAATTTCTTTTGTTAATTCAATTCGAGGTATTTTCAGATTTAAGATTGCTTTGCTTATATTGATGCTTTTAATTTAATTTAGATATTTTTCTCCCTTTTGGCTTTGGTCAAGTGATTGGTAGTACTTGAGTTATCAAACTCAGCAAGTGATTGAAATTGGCAGAGTTTGCTTTAGCTAGGATTGCTCTAACACTAGTCTCTCCACAGGAGTTGACTAGGACTTGAGAATCAAGCTAATCAGTCCACTTAACCTTCCTTTGTTTAATAAAGTCTGACCAAGTGGGAATAAAATCCAATTCTCTTCACACTTGATAAGGATAACTAGGATAGGAATTCCAATTCTTATACCTTGCCAAGAGATTTTATTATTATTATTTTATTTTACTTGTCATATAACATATTCCCTCCTTACTTCCAAAACCCCAATTTACAAACTCATAACCAATAATAAGAACATCTCCCTGCAATTCCTTGAGAAGACGACCCGAGGTTTAAATACTCGGTTATCAATTTTAAAAGGGGTTTGTTACTTGTGACAACCAAAACTTTTGTAAGAAAGGTTGATTGCTTGGTTTAGTAACTATACTTACAACGAGAGTTTCTATAACCTCTAAACCATCAATCTTCAGTTCTTCAAAATGGCGCCGTTGCCGGGGAATTTCAAACGTGTGCCTTATTATTGGTTATTGTAAATATTTTTTTTTGATTTTTGCTTGTTTATTTGTTTTTATTTTTGTTTTTATTTTTGCTTTTCCATAAATTAAGAGGTTATTTGTTTTTATTTAGTTATTAAAAAAAATTTTAAAAAATTTGTTCTTAGTGTTCATCTTGATCTTCAAGTTGTTCTTCACGTTCATCTTGACCTTCAAGCTGTTCTTAGTTGTTTTCTTCGTTTTGATCTAAAAATTTGAAATTTGGTGTCATTTTATTGTTTTTCTCTTTCCTCATTAAATTCAAAAAATATTTTTAATTAATTTTTTTCTTAAAAAAAAAATTTTCAGATTTTTATTTTTAAAATTTTATTTTATCTTATTTTATTTCAAAAATCAAATTTTAAAATTCAAATTTAAAAATTTTCAAAATTCAAATTTAAAAATTTTCAAAATTCAAATTTAAAAAATTTTCAAATTTCAAATTTCAAAATTCAAATTTCAAAAATTTCAAATTTCAAAATTTAATTTTCAATTTTAAAATTTAAATAACCTTTTAATTTAAATTTATTTTTATTTTCATTTTTAATATTTATTTCCTACTATGAACTCTCACCCCTTTGGCTATGAGTCTGGTTACAATAATGTTGCAGGAAGAAGAAATTACAATGAGAACAGGCATCAAGGTTGGAACAATCAAAGATGGGAGGAGCCACAAGGATTTGATCAACCCTCATGGCAACAACCACCTCCAGTGAACTATCAACAACCACCACCATATGCCTATGAACCCTTTTCTCAACATGACTTTGGACCACCATACTCACAAGCCCCTTACCACCATTCACCTCCATATGACCCTAACCCTCAACCACCATACCAACCACCTTATGAGCCATATAAACCATATATAAAACCACCCCAATTCCAATCCACTCACTCCCAACCACCACCACTTCTCTATGTGTCCTGTCCAAATCCGGCAACCCGAGAAGCAGAGGTTCGCCTAAAAGAAATAGTGGATCAATTTCAGGCAACCATTCATCAATTGGGGCAAGCAATAATGAGTCAATTAGCTTCCCGATGTTCGGACACTCAAGGAACCCCCATGGCTTCATGTGGACAATCTAATGAAGAACGTAGTATGAAGGAGATACTAGAAACTCCAGTGAACAGTACGGAGCATGACCTTGTACTGGAACAAGTAGAGGAAGCCGGAATTATTGAAGAAGAAGAAGTGGTTGAAGACTTAGGAGATGCAGAACCTCCATGGGAAAGTCCAGTCATAGAACCCCCTTCCAAGACGTTTGAAATTGATGCTAAGGAGGGTGTACAACCTCCAAGGCATATCACAGCTGAAGACTTGGAAGAGGTTGATCAAGAGATGGAGATTCAAGAAGAAGAAGCACAACCTCCCATGCCCTTGGAAAGCAATAAAGAGAAGATTGAATTGGAAGAAAGCTACCAAGAGGAAGAGGTTGAAATTGAAGAAGCTTGCAAAGAGGTGGTAATTATCAGAGAAGAGCACAAGGGAGTGGAGCTTGCAATTTCATTGAAAATACCTCCCCCTAAGTTGCCATCATCCTTCACAACATTCAATTGGGTAAATTTCATATCTATTAGCTTTCTAATCCCACATGAATATGGGCTACTGGAGACGGATGGTCAACTTAGAGCTCTTTGTGGCATTATTGTCAAGCAAGGTTCAACATGGTTGTGTGCTCAAAGTTTAAATGCAAAGGTTGGTGTAAAGCTCAACTGAATGGGTCTAGGAAGTTGTTTGGCCGCTTACGTGAGAATTCAGACTGCTTGCCAACCGGAGGGAACAATATTGCTCAACCAAAAGACGGGTGCAAAAGCAAGATTTGGGACCCCGGAATCCAATCTAGAAATCAGCACTCTTGGGGCCTGGTCACTTGCTTTAACTTACTTGAAGGCTTTCTGCGCCTAGTTTGGGATCCCAGAGGTTACTGGAGATACAAACATTGGTGGAGATTCCTGGATGAATTCAAGCACAAGCCACCATAACAGGAAGCTCACCAAATGTCCAACTTAAGGACTCTAACTAAAAGTGCTAGGTGGGAGACAACCCACCATGGTATGATCGTCCTTTTTCATTTTTATTTAGTTTTACTTGTTTTTGAAATTTTATTTTATTTTATTTTATTGAACCTGGAGTTTTGCATCACATTCATATTAACACTGCATTCTGCATCTTTTCAGATTAAAAAAAAAAAAGCGAGCACGCGACGCGATCGCATCAGCGACGCGTCCGCGTCGCAAGGAGATGGGAGACAATATTAATATGAACAGAAAGTTTCGCAGGAGCAGCGCTGGAGGCGTGCCAATGGCATAAATCATCCCACGCGACCGCGTCATATGGGAATAATGGCCTCCCACGTGACCGCGTCACCCACGCGGCCGCGTGACCTGAAATCGGCGTAAAAAGGGTGTATGGCCGAAAGATGAGCTGGAGTGATGCTGGACTGGCGCTAGACGCACAGACCTTTCCACGCGGACGCGTGACCGACGCGACCGCGTCATATCCTCATAATGGCCACTCACACGATCGCAGGCCCCACGCGATCACGTCACCCTGGATTTTGGCAATACTAAGTTTTGAACAGAGAGTTGTGCGATCGCGAGGCTGCACTCGCGCCACTAGCACATATCGAGTCACGCGATCGCGTGCCTCACGCGTCTGCGTCACCCAACCTTATCGCGCACCACGCGACCGCGTCGCCAGCGTCGCACAACCTATCCAGATTAGTGCCAATTTTCTTCTTCCTTCTCTCTCCTTTCTCACTTTCTTTTTCTTCTTCTCATCCTTTTTTCCCTCTCATTTTATTTTATTTTATTTTTTTGCATACTTTCATTCATTCCATATTTTTATTTTTTCTAAATTTATTATTTTACCATTGGTGTTCAAATGTTCTTATTCAACTATTATTTCTTTTCTGGTATTATCTTGGTGCTTATGACTTGTTTTATTCTGGTTAGGTAATATTATTTAAATCAATGTCAATCTTTTATATTTGTATTACTTTTGCATTGACATGAATTTATATTATCTCTCCTCCCCCACTCTTTTCCCCATTGTTGCAAATTTTGCACCATTGGTATGCCATGGCTTCTATTGTTTTCTCACTTACATGTTGAAGCTTCCATGTAAATGAGACCCTTATCATTTTGGCATTATCCCACCCATACCTAATTTATTTTCTATCTTTATTTTTGGGTTACTTTTTCTTTTCCCTCTTCTTTCAGGATGGCCACCCGGAAGGGAAGCGGAAGACGTTTGTATGGGGAGACAGACAAGTCCATCTACACAATCCTTAGAGAAAAGCAACAGTTGAAACAACCCGTCCACCTGCACATATCAGTATGCACCGAGGACGGTGCAATCTTTAAGTGTGGGGAGGTCAATACCGATCTCCATGGGTTAGTACTTCCCTGTCTCAAACACCAATATTTTATTTTCTTTGTTAATTGTTACGTTTGCATATTTAATTGCATGTTTATTTGATTTTATGCATTTAGTTACTACTTGGTTGAAGTAATATTTTCTTTTTCAAGAAATTTTTATAATATTTCACTAATTTAAATTGAAAAATTTTTTTATGTTAAACTTGTTTGGAAGTTGTATTTGGAACATAGTTTTTGAGCTAAAGAACACACAACCTGTGAGATTTTGAGCTTATTTATGGTTACATTATTTAACCATAAATTTTTATTCTTGTGTGTCTACTTCTCTATGATTGCAATCTTAGCTTTGTTCCATTCTATATGTCCATTATTTAGTATATTTACATGCTTGCATAGGATTGAGGCCATTATTTGTTATTAACTCACTTATCCCAAATAAGCCTACCTTTTACATCACCTTTGTTAGCCCCTTGAGCTTTTAATCCCCTCTTGTTCTATAACCACATTACTAGCCTTAAGCAGAAAAACAAATTAAAAATCCCAAGTGAATCTTTGGTTAGCTTAAGATAGAAATTATGTATCAACTAAAGTGTGGGAACATTGGGTAATAAGGGAATGTATTTAATTTATTTGAATATTGGGAATTTGGGAACCTACTCATGAAAAGAAAAACCAAATTAGAAAATAATGAAGAATCTATGTGCATTGATACGTTATGTTTGCTTTTATGAATTAAAAAAAATTATATATATATATAAAATAAATAAGGGGACAAAATTACCCCAATGTTAAGTTAATAAAAGATCAATGCACATGTGATAAAAATTAAAGAAAATTTGGTATATGAGTATGGAAATTATACAAAAGTGGGAATTATGGGTAGCTAGGCATGAATTTAAAAGTATATAGAGTATATGTATATTAGGTGAGAGCTTAGGTTAATTGAAGATTCATATTATAGCTCACTTGGCCATACATATATCCTTACCTTTACCTCAGCCCCATTACAACCTTGAAAAGACCTCATGATGTTTGCATTGGTACATTAAATTTTTGTTGATTGGTTAGATGAAGAACAAGGTTTAGAAAGCATGACTAGAGAAGAGTAGAGTGAATAACCCTATACACTTGAGAGATTAGAGTGATATACACTTCCAGTAAGGGTTCAACGCTTAAATTCTATGTTCTCTGCTTTCATGAGCTGTCTTCTTACAAGTTTATTTGCTTTTTATTGTCTGATTTGAATTAGTGGAAATTGGTTTGTATTTGTCTTGGAGAACTTATTTACTCTTAACCAAGTAAGTAAAAGCATTTAGCATGTAGTTGCATTCATAGGTTGCATTTCATACCATTCCTCTTCATCTTTATAGCTTCTCTTGAGCTTAGCATGAGGACATGCTAGTGTTTAAGTGTGGGGAGGTTGATAAACCACTATTTTATGGTTTACCTTGTACTCAATTGAGTGGTTTTTATTAACTCTTTACCCACTTATTCATACTATTTGCATGGTTTTATATTTCCTTCCTAATTATGTGTTTTGATTGAAAACATGCTTCTTTGATCTTATATTTGCTTATTATTAATCCTCTCTTATTACCATTAGATGCCTTGATATGTGTGTTAAGTGTTTTCAGATATTATAAGGCAGGAATGGCTCAAAGGATAGAAAGGAAGCATGCAAAAGTGGAAGGAATACAAGAAGTTGGAGAAACTGCTAAACCTGTCCAGCCTGTCCAGTTGCGTTGGAAAGCTAACGTCCGAGGCTTCGATTTGATATATAATATGATATAGTTTCCCTGACGCTAGGCGACGCGACCGCGTGATCCATGCGGCCGCATCACAGTGACGGAAATCAGCGTGTTTAAATTCTTCTCCAGCGATTTCTGGGCCATTTTTGACCCAGTTTGCAGCCCAGAAAATACAGATTAGAGGCTATAAAGTGGGGGAATACATCCATTCATGAGGAGGCTCTCATATTTAAAATTTTAGGGATAGATGTAATTTTTAGAGAGAGAGGTTCTCTCCTCTTTCTTAGGATTAGGATTTAGGATTTCTCTTAGTTTTAGGAGTGACTCTCAATCCCAGGTTCTTTATTTTTATTTATTTTCTCAATTTAATTTATGAACATCTATGCCAGATTTAATTTCTTTTGTTAATGCAATTCGAGGTATTTTTAGATTTAAGATTGCTTTGCTTATATTGATGCTTTTAATTTAATTTAGATATTTTTCTCCGTTTTGGCTTTGGTCAAGTGATTGGTAGTACTTGAGTTATCAAACTCAGCAAGTGATTGAAATTGGCAGATTTTGCTTTAGCTAGGATTGCTCTAACACTAGTCTCTCCACAGGAGTTGACTAGGACTTGAGAATCAAGCTAATCAGTCCACTTAACCTTCCTTTGTTTAATAAAGGCCAACCAAGTGGGAATAAAATCCAATTCTCTTCACACTTGATAAGGATAACTAGGATAGGAATTCCAATTCTTATACATTGCCAAGAGATTTTATTATTATTATTTTATTTTACTTGTCATATAACATATTCCCTCCTTACTTCCAAAACCCCAATTTACAAACTCATAACCAATAATAAGAACATCTCCCTGCAATTCCTTGAGAAGACGACTCGAGGTTTAAATACTCGGTTATCAATTTTAAAAGGGGTTTGTAACTTGTGACAACCAAAACTTTTGTAAGAAAGGTTGATTGCTTGGTTTAGTAACTATACTTACAACAAGAGTTTCTATAACCTCTAAACCATCAATCTTCAGTTCTTCATCGGCCCAACAATATTCCAAAGTTATAAAAATAATCCATAAAAGAGACCTAACAAAGGTCCAAATGAAATGGATTACTAAAAATAGCTTAGAAGGGACCGACATGATGAAGTCGGCCCAACAAAATCACAAGGCTATAAAAAGTAATCCATAAAAAGAGACCCACTAAGGTCCAACTAAAAATGGATTACTAGAAATAACTTAGAAGCGACCAACATGAAGAAGTCGGCCCAAAGACGATTAAATCTACAGAGTTATAAAAAGTAAATCCATAAAAAAGATCCGGCGAGGTCTAATTAAAAATGGATTACTAAAAATAACTCAGAAAGAATCGACAAGCGAAGTCGACCAACGAAAGCTACAGACTAGACCGACAAGAAAAGTCGGACCAGTGAAAGCTAGAGTTCAGATCGACACAAGATGTCAAACCAACGAAAAGTGTGCGCTAAAAGGAACATAGCTCCACCCAAAAAGCAACGGCTCTACGACAGGGCTATCAAAATTGTTCAGGCTAACTACAAAGGTTCTACCAAGAAGAATAAAAAGTTGTCGGACAAGTTAGCCCCAAAGGTCATCCCGCCTAAACAGAAGACGGACTAAACAAGATCTAATCAAAAAGAGGTCGGACAGCAAAGTACCAACACTCTATAAACATCTAACAAAGGCAAAGGAAAGGTCAAATGGCCAAAGCCAGAAGTGCTTCGCTGAAAAGTACAAAGTCTTAAAAAAAAGACACTACTTAAAAAGTGAAAAGCACGGCGTCAAATACGGAGCTAAAAGGTCGTCCAAACAAACTATAAAAAGGTTCCCCATTGGAACACTACCTAAAAAGCTGTTGGATTATGACTAAAAAGCCCGAGATGTGAAGACAAATAAAGTCAGAAGAAGACTGAAAAGTCCTCTCAACAAACTAAAAAAGGGGCAATACCAGACTCGCACAAGGAGAAACTACTCAAGATCGACCAAAGTCAAGATGCTTAAGCACGACTTCCCCAAAGAAACCGAAGCTCTGAAAAGCACGATCTCACAGAGATGTCCAAACTCAAGCAGGGGCAAAGTCGTACAGGTCGACGTCAGCTAAGAAGAGGCGCAAGTACGATCTCAAAAAAGAACAAGCCAAAAGGTTGGGAAACAACTTAAGGATCAAATGTGCTTAGGTAAAAGGGATACAACTTTGTTTAAAGAAGGCACAATCTCAAACAGGGCTACGAACATCATCCGAGACTAAAAAAGGTTCTATATAAAGAACACTAAAAATTCATCAGACAAGTCACTAAAAGCCCGGATATCAAGCCGCAAGGATAACTTCGCCAAGGCAGAGGGTTGTCAACACAAACTTAAAGCAAGGCATGATCCAGAAGGCAAGGGTAGAAAAACCCACACTACCACTCAAAAGAGGTTGGACTAAAAAGTACCAAACCTCTAGAAAATCTGCAAGGATTGCAAAGCAATGAAGAAACAAGCCAGACGGATGCTTGAGCACGACTTCCCCAAAGAGATCGAAGCTCTGAAAGCACGATCTCATGGAAAGGTCCGAACTCAAGCAGGGGCACTGTTCATACATCGGTTCGAGCTATAAAGGACTGGGTTGGCCGACCTCTTAGAGGGTTGGCCGACGTCTTAGAAGGTTGACCCATGACTGACCTCTTAGCAGGTTGGCCTAAGAACGACCTCTTGGAAAGTTGGCCCATCACCGACCTCTTCACAAAGAGCTCAGCCAAATCACTACAGAGGCCCAAGAAGGCCCAGACAAAGGAACACGGCCCAAATCTAAAGGCAGCCAAAGCCTAGAAAGATAAGGATGGTTCCCCTAAAGATAAGATGACTTCACTCAAAGATATGATAAGATAACTATCTTATCTCTAGAAAAGATCACTCTACAACATTATAAATACACTGGAGCACCCAGGTATAACTCATACTCTGATTTTACTAAAAACCTGCTTAATACCCTTGCTAACTTAAGCATCGGAGTCCCTTGCAGGTACCACTACCCTCCAGTGACAAAGGATCAGCAGCATCGCCACTTCAACAAGTCAGACACGAAAGCTCCGGCCACCGCCCACAAGTCGGACATGTCATCTCCGACCAGCATAGAAGATCTCGTCCGAGATCGACCTACAGTTTCAAGTAACCCTCGGAATAGTAACCTTGTTCCAACTCCTCTCTTTTTGTTTATATTTTGGCTTAATTGCATTTTTGTTTTCCTTAGTTAGCTTAGGATTAGTTTAATTTTGAGTTTAGTAGGTTAACTTCTGTATGGATCATGAATTTATGGGTTTTTGAATGTTTTGGGGTTGAGATTTTGTTGAGTTAAGGCTTAAAGCCTTAGATTTTGAAAAAAAAATTTGGGAAAAACAGGGCATGTGCGTGTGCACACCCTTGTGCGTACGCACACAACAACAAAATTATGCAGCTTGTGCGTACGCACCCGCCTATGCGTACGCACACCAGCCTGTATGCCCTCTGTTGGGAGCGCTCGCACGCCTTGTGCACGCGCATTCCCCTGTGTTTTGCGCTTTGTACATGCGCACGTCCTTGTGCGTACGCACACAACCTTCTTTTTGCGCACTGTATGCGTACGCACCATCTATGCGTACACACACTCCCTTACACTCATTCTATTGGGAGTGCTAGCACACCCTGTGCATATGAACCCCTGCCCAATTTTGCTCCTATGCGCGCGCACGGACCTATGTGCGCGTGCACACATGATCCTTTCCTTAAAAAAAATGTTATGTGCGTACACACACTTTGTAAGTCCCTCTTTGTTCAGAGCGTTCGCAAACCCTCGTGCGAGCGCACGCCTTCCATTTGCCACCTAGTGTGTGTACACACACATGTACGTGCATACGCACAAGTGTTGTTTTGGGCAACATTTTCATTGCACTTTTCTTTGAGTCCTAACACACTTCCACCCCTCTCTTCTCTTTCTTTTACCCTGTTTTCTACTTATTCTAGTTAGTTTTATTTGCATTTTATTTTAATTTTCGTAATTATATTATGCTTAGTTTAGTTGTTTGTTAACTAAATAAGTTGCAAGTGTTGATTGATGTTGATTGGGTTGCTTTTTGCTTGAATTGTGGCTTAATTTTTGATGAAAATATGTGCACTGAGCATCAAGTCTTTGTTTGATTGCCTAAATGCATTGTGAGTTTGATTCATATGTTGTAGCTACCATATGCATTAGACTATATCCTTGTTTGGCATCTTAATCATGAATTGTGTACTCTTACTTTAGTGAATTGAGTTGAACTACTTGTTCATCATGGTTTTAGAATCAATACAAGCACATTACAAAGCACTTGTTTCTTTTTAATGCTTTGCATTTGTTTGAGTGACGTAACCTGATTCTTATGAAGCTTATCACTTTTTGCAACAAGTACCTTTACCATGTGACTAGTGCATTATGTGTCATGATGAATAAGGAGTTTCTTTACATCATGGAATTGGTTATTATGATTGTGCCATATTACATTCACCTTGCACTTTCACTTGCACAATTTCGATATCCAATATCTCATATATCCAATTCACTTTAGTTGTGGTTACCTTGGTTTGTTAGTGCATTCACTGTTTCTTATCTTTACTTGCACCCTAGGCTACTTAATTGAGGAACATATGCTATTTCTTCTTGATTGTGTGGTTGCCATTTTAGCCGGCCAATGTGTGTGCTCTAAACCGTGCATACTTAGAATACACACATTGTCTTTCATCATACCACACACATTTAATTTTTCCTCAATTCTTGTTTATTTGCTTTCTATAGTAACCCAAGCTCCAGTGCCCACCAGCTGAAGGTGGAGCTTCATAGTTCTTCACCCTCAGATTGAGTGCATGCACGGAGGATCATGCACTATTTAAATATGGGGGAGGATCCACAATTTCGGGGCGTAAATTTCTCTTTCTCTTTCTCAACACTTTGCACTATTCTTTAGTTTTTAGTAGTTATGTTTTTGTGAATATTTGTTGGTATTGCATGACATTGCATTTTTCTTAGTTTACTTGTATATATCATAGTTTGCTTATTGTTTTATGGTAGTAAATATTTGCATTTGCATTTGCATGGTAGAGTAAATAAGTTTGGTTAAAACAACAAAGAATTTTCAAGAAATCTCTTTTAGGGCGTTCCATTGATTAGACTTGAAAGCTTGTTTTTCAACCTGATTGAAGTATTCTTATGTAACATAGAAATAGAAAAGAGCTTGAACAAAATACCTAGTGAGAATTGAGCTTTAATTGTGTGGTTGCATATTTTCAACCACAAATTTTGCTCTTGTGTGTTATACTCCTTTCATGATTGTGATCTTAGATTTTCTTGAATCTTTATGTCCTATATTTGATGTTTTGAATGCATTTAGTATGATTGACGTAACGACCCAACTTCTAGCATGTCTAGATCATACTAGAAATCGAATGTTACCAACTTGTTTTTCCTTTTTGTATTATTAATTAATAAATATAAGCCTGTACGTTGTTAAAACCCCGCGAATTTTACAAGTAAATTTTTTTTAACAAGAATAATTTAAAATCGCATACCTTCCATATATCAAGGAATAATTAAACGTTCACATACATAAGACAAAAGATAACAGAATATGGAACAACACACTATAATATACATCATGTTACAGAAGTGGTTCAGTTATATAAGCATAGAGCTATAGTACAGCACCCCTAAGTTAGTGACTCATATAGTATATACATATATGTACATAAGACGCCCCAGGGCCTGGCCTGTCCAAAAGCCCCTAAGTTGGCACCCAGGCTAGCCTAACTCTATGATATGCCTATTCCCTCTAATCATGCTAACAAAAGTGAGGGAGACACTCTAATGTACTGAAGTTAGACTAGGCGTCTCAAAAATTCTCCTCAATCCTGGTCCAGAGTACCTCACGGAAAATCACCGGGCGAATGGTGATGCTCGCCTGCTGGCGCCTGGCCTGGCTCATCGTCATCGCTGTCAGAGGAGATAACTATGAAGTTAGGATCTTCCTCTGGATCTTCTTCTTCCTCGTCCTCTTCTTCTGCCGGAGTGATAGCAGAGGAACCACTGCTGGCCACAGGAACCATAAAAGGATAGCTACCAAACAAAATACAGCCTGGAGAAGGAGGTGGCGACTCCATGATCTGATCATACTCATGTCCCTGCTGCTCATCAAAGACAGGAGGCTCGATCGGCTCAAGTAAAGGATCAAGCTCGGGTGGCAACACAGGAACACCCCACTCATCAAGGACAAAAGGTGCAGGAGGTGCCTCATGGATAAGCTGGGCAGGTATAGGCTCATCAGGTAGAGGAGGTTCAGGTGGAGGAGGATTGTGAGGTAGAGGTGGCATCTGCTCCTCAGGATGAGGTATCCTAGGTCGGCCGGGGTGTAACCAAGATAAAGGAAAGTCATAGGGTGCATCAGGATTAAAGTATGCTGTCCTAATAGGGTACTGGAAAGGTCTACCACGAACTACATAATTACGGATACGAGGTACCGCACAGTAGATGTAATACTCACCACGCACCGGGTCCTCGTGGATGTACGGTGGATCAATCTCGTAGAATAGGACTCCCGTGTCCATCTGTAGAGGTGTAAGGCGTAAGAACTGGGGAGTTCTTAGTAAGGTCGGGGTTTACAGTTAAGTTCATTTATAATGTCTGTGGTCATAGAAGTATAAATAAATGTAGAGTAATATGTACATAACAGCAACATAAACTAACACATGAACAAGAGAGAAAATAGGAAGTAAATGCACATTCACACAATAATATGCAATCACACAGTTATGCTCAAACAAACAAGGAATAGAACAAGAACACAAGAAGATTAGCAATAAATAATGCACAAACAAGTATGATGCATGTTTGTCCCTACTGCAGGTAATGAGCTCATTTGTCGGTTTCGACCCGCACCCGACGCAATCCGACCCTCCAAGTCAGATAAGGCCTTCCCAGAACTTAATCCCAGATTAAGTACCGCATACCCTCTACCAAGTGCTCTCGACTTGCAAGGCTGGTATTTGCTCAGGTCTCAATATACCGCAGGTATGCGAGTCAGGCCTCTACCAAGCATTCAGCTTGCAGGGCTGGTACTACTCTACCGCAGCCTGTCTGGGAAGCAACATCACAATACGGGCGTCCCCGCACAACATTCACAAGCATTGCCCGAAGGCTCATAATTCACATATAACCATACTCTCCATCACTTAGCAATCATCATAAATCAAGCATTAGAACATCACAGAAAGCTCATTTTACAATTCTCTGTTTACTTTGTAAGGTCAGGTACACAGCTATATCACTTTTAACTCCTTTTCTTTTTAACTTAAACACAGGTTTCAAAATCTTATTTCTTTACCTCATATACCTCTATATCTTCTCTTATACCTCTTCTTAGGTGTTTAGTAAAGGAAATTAGAGAATTCTGAACTCAAATCTGCCTTCCTGAGGCTTTCAGGGAAAACTGTCTTTTTATCAATATTTTATTATTATTAAACTAATAATATTTTATTTAACTTTCAAAAATTGCATTTTGACCCCTGGACTTCTTGGAAATTGCACTTTGACCCCTATAACTTTTAATATTTGCACTTTAGCCTCTCAACGTTTGATTAATTAATTTTCAATCCCAAACTTTTTAATAATTGCATTTTGACCCCAAAACTCATTGAATACACGTTTTCATGTTCTTCCAAAAACCAAAAACATTTTTTTTCCCAAAGTTCATCAGATTTCTGCTTGATTTTCAGCTAGTTTTTTAATCTTTTTGGAAACCGATTTGAACCCGATTTTTATCAAACCAAAGAGAAACTTTTCAGCCATCAAATACACATCAAATAAGCATCAAAAATCATGATTTTCAAGGCTGGAATGTCACGTTTTCCAGCAGCACCAACAGCCACTTCAAAACCATCATAAACATGATTTTCAAGCATTAAACAACAAGTTTCCATGATCAAACCCTCACACATACACCCAAAATCAAATCCCAAGCAACAAGATCTGGTTTAACACTTCAAGAACACAGCCAATCATTGATTAATTTACCAAACCTTACCTCTTTTTCTGCTGTCCGAGATTGCACAAAAAACAAGCTTCCAGAAGCACTTTTACGCCTATTTTAACATCAAAAACAACTTTAGAATCTTATGAACCATGAAGGCTGAAGCTTCATGATGATGAAAAGAAGGTTTTCCTCTCCTTAAGGTAACTAGAAATCACGTTTTCTTGGAGCTTTTGGTGATTGAATAAGAGATCCTAAGAAAGAACATGAAGAAAACATCATTAACTTAAGGAACCACCATGGCCGAATCTTCAAGGAGGAGGAGCAGCCTTCATACCTTGATTTACTCCATGAAAAGTGACATAGAAATGAAGAGGAGGAAGAGGTGAACACTTTGGTAAGATTAGATTTTTGATAGGGGTTTCGGTTTGAGAAAGAACGGAGAAAGTAGCTCAGGTGTTCATGGAAGCTTCATGGTTTTCTTTCATGGTGTTCTAAGCTTTTCCAAGAACAAAAATGATAGCCAAGCTGTCCTAGGGAGGCCGTGGCTTTTGGATGATGATTATCCAAAAGTTACTTGTCAAAATATCTCAGAAAAGGATAATTACTAAAGCTAGATGTATTAGAACTTAAGTAATTACACTACTAATGGATAAACATTAAGTTACTTAGTGTAAATGACACTAGTAACTGGATAATCATAAGAATAAAAGATATATGATGAAACATTAGCAGTGCTAAGTTCATCTAAGAATGCCGGTATTATCCGTTACCGGTAGATTTCAAGCTCAGTTATTATATTACTAAACATAGATCAACATTAATCACAGTAGAGAAGATAATAATATAATATTCTGAATAAAATAATAATATATGAATATTATATTAATATAATTTTTCTCTCGAAATTCGTGACCGGCTCGTCACATAGAGACTAACCACGGAAATCAGAATTTTGAAATTCGGGCCCGAAGTGGCTCAAAAATGCAACTCTTCGCGACGTGCCTACTTAGATTAGGAGAGGTGTCCTGTGCAATCAAGCTGCTGACTCAGCAGCTTGATGACGCAGCACCTGTGCAGTGGAGGTGCTTATATGCATAGAAATTCCTAAAAATTCTGTAAAAATTCTGTTTGATCCCGAAAAAGCGCCGTTTCTTCCGGGCTAGGCCGTTACAATTGAGGCCATTTTTGAAATTAAACTCACTAACCCATATGGCCAACCCTTACAGTTACCATTGTAACTCAATTTTGAGCCTTTTAACCCCCTTTTGTTCTAATTTTAAGCACATTTTTCTCCCTAAGCGAAAAACCATTAATGTCCATGGATTGTATCTTTGATTAGATTGGGTTTGAGGAGTGTGTGTTAATCAAGTGTGGGGGGAATTTGTGGGGAAACATTGGTAGTTAGTTTACTTTGAGTATTCATTGAAAAAATTTGGAAAAATGGGTAAACACTCATGCATTCATTACTTAAAGCATATGCATCTCTTCTTTATGATAAAAGAAAGGAGAAATCTTGGTGTATATACCTTTTGAAAATAAAAAAGAGAGAAGAAAAGAGAAAAAGGAAAGAAAAGAAAAAGAAATGATGATAATAATGTAAATAAAGGATGCATATGTGTGTGAATTGGAAAAAATATGCATGAGTGAATGTGAGAAGGGAAATGAATGGGAATTAGGTTGTTCTCTTTTGTGTACATAGGTTGGTATAAGATTAGGTGGGATACTTGAGCTAATCAAAGATCCAATCTATTAGCTCACTTAACCATATTAATCCTACCTTAACCCTAGCCCCATTACAACCCTCTAAAGATCTCATGATATTTGCATTCATTCATTAAATATTAGTTGATTGTTAGATGACTTGCAAATATTTGAAAAACATGATTAAAGGAGCATTGAGTGATTAAGCCTTACACACTGAGCGACTAGAGTGTAAACACATTCGGTGAGGGGTTCGATCGCTCAATTCTATGATTCCATCTCTCATATTATATCTTCTTGCAAGTTGCTTGTTAGTTTTTGAAAAATTTCAAATCAAATCTTTGTACATTGACCACATTGCATCATTTCCTTGCTTTGGCCCTAAGTCTCTACTTTTGATTGATTGGAATTCTGTTGTTTGTTTTTGCCAAACTCCATAGGGAACCATAGTATAGATATAGATAGCACTACAAGAAAATGAAACATTTGTAACAAAAAATTTGTATCAAATTTAAAATTGTTACAAATTATGTTTTTTTCGTAACAATTATTAGTTATTGTTACAAAATAAGAATATTTTGTAACAACAAAAAAATTTGTTACAAAACATTCTAATATTTTGTAACAACATGATTTCTTTTGTTACAAATTATGTTGACTTTCGTATCGAATTGTTGTTTTGTTGCAAAATATTATAATGTTTTGTAACAAAAGATTATATTGTTGCAAAATTCAAAACATTTTGTAACAAAATATCTATTTGTTTCAAAAACTCTAAATATTTTGTAACAAAAAATTAATTTATCACAAAATACAATATTTTTGTAACAAGTAATTTATTTATCACAAAATTCAAAAATTTTTTTGTAACTAATAAAAAATTTTGTTTCAACATATTAAAGGTAAGACTTCGAATTTTTGAAAATTAACATAATGAGTTATTTATGATTTATTATATTTATTTAAGATTTATATTAAAAAATTTATTTTACTAAAAATATTTAAGTCAAATTAATGATACTTTAAATTTAAAATTATTTTAAAAATTAAATAATAAGTCATTTATAATTTATTATATTTATTTAAAATAAATTTTTAGAGATTTTTATATTAAACGGAATATTTTTCTTGTTTATAATTTAAAATTTTAACAATTAAAAATAATATAAAAATTTTATATAATTTAATTTAAATATTTGAGATTTTTAAATTTAGTACTCTAAATTATATGAATAAAAAAATTAACTTAATTATTTTTAATTTTATCTTAATTAATGTTTATTTTAAAATAATTTATAAATTAATAATAAAATAGTATTTCAAAAATAATTAATTTAATTACCTCTAATTTTTAAAATTAGTATATTTATTTAAAAATAATTTAAAAATTTATAATTAAATAATATTTTTATAAAACTATTATTAGATTAAAATTAATTTTCAATTACTATATTATCGTTATTTTTATTAAAAATATCTAAATTATCCAACCTCTAACCCTAAATCAACTCACACTCACCTCACCCCCCTAAATCTAGTAGCCGCAACCCTCCCCCTTCCCAAATGACTTAACTCAGCCAAAAAGAAAAGAAAGAAAGTAAGAGAAAGGAAAAGTAGAAATAGGAAAAGAGGAAAAAGATAAGGAGAGGGGGAAGGAGGGGAGGACGGAGATCTCACACAGATGACAGAACAGAGAAAGAGATCTGCGAGAAGAGGAGGAAGAAGACGCGTTGCTAGTTGCACCACACCCAGCCGCGTTCAGCCCGCCGTCGCGCTGCCACCGCACCGTGTTGCCGTCGTGTCTTGCCTCCGTCGCCGCTAATCCACCGGCGCTGCTGCCAGGGCCCGTCGCCATCACCGTCGCAGGCAGAGAAGAAGGGAAACGAGCAAAACATGATAAAGGAGAAGGAGACGCTGTTTCCAATGTCATAAATTCGCAACGCCGCCGCTGTCATCGGGTGAGGTTGCCGTCATCGTCGATTGAAGGTGTCCCCGTCGCAGTAGAGGAAACTGAAGAGAGAGAGAGCCGCTCATCTGCTGCTGCTGCTACCGTCTAATCCATTGTCGTTTGTGCTCAGTGTCATCGCCGTCGGAGTCGCAAATTGAGGAGGAAGAAAAGCTCGTCGGAGTTGTTGTTGGAGCTGTTTGGCGCTACTGCTGCTGATACTAGGGTTAACTGCCGGAGGAGAAGTCTGCCGTACGCCCGTTCTTGTTCCTGCCCTGTCGTTCCCTCAGTCGCTGAAACTGCCACCGATGGAACTGCTACTGTCAACACCAGTGGATGTTAAAGCTACTGTGTTGAAGGTACCGTACAACCAACCACTGCCTCAACGATCCCGTATCTGATTTCTTCGGATTTGTGATGTTAATGCGACATGGAGGTAGGAGATTTATTTTTAAAGTTTAATGGTTTTAATTTTAGAATGCCTACAAAGTTAATTGGATAATTACAAATGGTTAATAGTAATTAAGAATCAATTAATTGATGCAAATGACTTGAAATGTGTTTGAGAGTTGTTAGCTATTGTGATTATTCTGTGTTATAATTGGAATTAGATGCGGTTGTGAATGATGATTAAACTTGTATTATGTACTAAATTGAAATATGTTGAGTTAATTATTGAAAAACTGTCATTAATAATTGATGAATTGAGTTTGAATTATGACTGGTTTTGTTGTTGTGAGTGATTAACTAGTGATATTTTGGTTTGCAGCTGTGACTGTTACCGGTTTTTTTTATTGTTTGAAATTGCAAAGAATCCTAGTTGTATTTAATTATACTGAATTGGTTGCTATAAGTTGGTTTGCTTAATGGTTGCAAATGGATTGAAATTTTGATATTTGATGGATTATGTGGGAATTATGGATTATGATTGAATTGTTAATTATTGCGAATTGTGAATTTTCTGATTGATTGAGAATCTTCTATTTGATAATTGTTGAGAAAAGGTGGATTAATTGTTGAGAAAGAGGGAACCCCTTTCACCCTTATTCTGTTTTAAACTTTGTTTCTCTGCTATGTCCTGTTTTACTCATGGTAGCATATACCTTTAATTTAGTTCAGCCCCTTTGCTTCACCTGTTTCTCTACTGCAATTATCTGGAATACTGGCGTTGATGCTATTACAAATCTGTTAGAGTTGCTGTCGGTGAGTCCGATGCTACTTTTTTAATTCTGGATTGATCTTTTCCTTGATTACGGTCTATTTACACATTTTACTGTCACTGCTATGCTTGTTCTGAGTCGATTATGGTATATACATTGTTTTGAAATTCCCAGGACAGCAGTAATTGCTTCTAATTCCCATCCAATTTGGATCCCCTGTTTTGCTGCAACCATGGTTACTGCTGTGAGAGCTAACACAACTGCTGTCTTGATTATGTTAAAACGCAAGACTGCTGCTATATCGGTTGAACTTGTTGAGGGGTTAGTAGTGGTCTAGCCATCTGTAATTTTGCCTCCGGTTTCTTTTAATTGTGACATCGAGGTAGGGGGTTTAACTTAAACAATTTTAATTTAAGAATGCCTACAAGATTTATTGAATAACTACAAATAGATTTAATAGCTGTGAGTAATTGATTGATTATGTGAATGTTGAATTGTGGCTGAAATTGTGATTGGAATGGTTGAGATTGTGATTTGGAATTGTTGATTTAGTGTTTGATTGATTTAGGGGAGGTTCTGCCAAAATTTTTCTAAACATTTTGGATAAAACTTAATGGAAAAAATTATAATTAGTGTTATATCTTATTTCTAATTTTTTGTTTTGATTTTTCTTATTTACAGGAGTGCTGAAATGGTGACCACATGCTACCTTGAGGGCTCAAGAATATTTTGATTCATAGAGACACTAATCTATGTTAGAACTTTTAATTTTTGGTTGAACTTATGCAAGACATATAACTTGTAGAACTAATCAATGTACTCACTAAGGTTATTTTGTTTTAAAACAATTTTAGCTAAATGAGTTGTTTGAATTATGTATGTTTTTGCATATTATATAAATGTAGACTTGTTTATTAAAATAGTTAATATATTAGTTAATTTAAAAAAATAATTTAGTAAATTATGCATGCAATTTGTATTAAAAAATTGTTACAAAATAATTATTTTGCTTTTGTAACTAAAGAAAAAAAAGTTACAAAATCAAGTTACATTTTGTAATAAAATTTTATGATAGGAAAAAATAGATTGTCACTAAAAATACCTTGAAGATCAAAATTTGTTACCACTTTTTAACGACTTCTCTTTTTTTGTATCAGAAAAATTTGTTACAAAACATCACTTTGAATTGTAACAGTTTCATTTTTTGTTACAAAAACTTTTTGTAACGGAACATACTGCAACGGTCCATTTTTTTGTTACAAAATCCTTTTTTTTCGAAATTTCGATTTTTTGTAACAATTTTTTTTTTACAAATATTTGTTTTTCTTGTAGTGTAGATAGCATTTAGTATAATTGCATGCATGTAAGTTGTTGCACTGAATAAATTGCTTGCCCTTTTATCCTTCTCCATTGATTGTGGTTAGCATGAGGACATGCTATTGTTTAAGTGTAGGAAAATTGATGAATCCATATTTGACGATAAATTTTGGATTAATTTGAGTGAATTTCATCATAGAAACCCACATTTATTCATCCAAATAGCATACTTTTGTGTTCTCTCCCTAAATTGAGCTTAATTGTGAAAACATGCTATTTTGTGCTTATTTTGATCTATTTTATTCCACTTTCATTCCATTCGATGCCTTGATGGTTTTGATGAGTGATTATAGGTGTAATAGGTTGGAATGGCTTGATGAGAGTGGAGGAGCGTACGCACAAGAAGCACAAGAGCGTGTGTGCGTTACTAAACTACTATTTTATGATTTATTTTGTATTGAATTGAGTGGATTTTATCCATTATTCTCACACTTATTCATATAATTCGCATGGTTTACATTTTCCTTCCTAATTTTGTGTTATGATTGAAAACATGCTTCTTTGGCTTTAAAATTCCTTATTTTTAATCCTCCTTTATTACCATTCGATGCCGTGATTTGTTTGTTAAGTGTTTCAGGGTTTATAGGGCAGGAATGACTTAGAGGATGAAAAAGAAGCATGCAAAAGTGGAAGGAACACAAGAAAATGAAGATTTGAGAAGTTGATTCCGACGTTCACGCATGGACGATGCGTGCGTGTGATCACGCAATACTTCAAGTGACGCGTACGCATGACATGACGCGTACGTGTGACCAATGCATCTTCAAAGTGACACGTACACGTGGACGAGGTGTACGTGTGACGAGTGTCACGTGATGCAATTTACAGAAAATGCTGGGGGCAATTTCTATGCTGCTTTGGACCCAATTTTAGGACCGAAAATACTGATTAGAAGCTGTAGAGTCGAGTTGGAAGAGGGGATGGATCATAGATACAACTTTTCATTATAATTTTAGGTTTAGATGTAGTTTTCTAGAGAGGCTCTCTCTTCTCTCTAGGTTTTAGGGTTTTTAGTTTTATTCTTCTCAAATTCAGCTTTCCACCTTGCTTTAATTTAGTTTTCTTCTACTTTTATTTGATCTAGTACCTTAGTTATCTTCTCTTGTTGATTTATTTCACTTTGTTTCCTTCATGTTATGCACTCTTGCTACTCTTGATCTTTATTAATGCGATTCATGTTTTAATGTTTTTAACGCTTTCTTTAATTTATGTTATTGATTCTTTACAATTGTTGGTCTTAGATTTTACATTCTCTTATTACTTTTCTATGCTTTTATTTTGTGCCTACCAAGTGTTTGATAAAATGCTTGGTTGGATTTTAAATTAGAATTCTATGTTCTTAACCTGGATTGATCAATTAGAGACTCTTGAGTTATCAAAATTCTTTTGTTGATTGGTGATTGAGACTTGCTGGTTAGCTTAGGCTTCACTAAATCTAGTCTTTGATTAGGACTTGTGAACTTAAGTTGATTTTGCTCACTTGACTTTCCTTCATTGTTAGAGGTTGACTAAGTGAAAGCAAAAGGCAATTACCATCACAATTGATGATGATAAAGAGGATAGGAATTCTAATTCTCAACCCTTGCTAGGATTTTTCTTAGTTATTAGTTATTTTCTTATTATTTACATTCCTTGCTTATTAAACTCAAAACCCAAAAAGATGCAATCTCATAACCAATGATAAATACACTTCCCTGCAATTCCTTGAGAGACGACCCGAGGTTTAAATACTTCGCTTAATTTTATTCTTAATTGTGACACACTTTTAAATTGATAGTGGAATTTTCATCGGTTAAGACTATACTTGCAATGCCATTTTTATCAGAATTTCTTAATCGGCATTTTTCCACCCATCAATTTTTGGCACCGTTGCCGGGGAATTGCAAACGTGTGCCTTATTATTGGTTATTATGAATATTGTGAATATGGTTGCTTTTTTGTTTCTTTGTTAGTTGTTTCTAGTTTTAGGAGTTTATTTTCATTATTCCTTATTAGTTTTTTGTTTTTATTTTCTCTTGCTACCATGAATTCTCACCCCTTTGGCTATGAGTTTAGTTCAAATTTTGTTGTAGGGAATAGAAGCTACAATGAGAACATGCATCAAGGATGGGACAATCAAAGGTGGGAGATGCCTCAAGCTTATGGACAACCCTCTTGGCAATAACCTCCACTAACATACTATGAAGAACAACTATTCCATGATGCATACCAAGATAATGGTTACGGTGGACCTCTTCATGACAATCAACAACCATCACCATATACCTATGAAACCCTTCTTCAACATAGCTTTGAACCACCATACTCACAAGCCCCCTACGATCAAACACTTCCATATGACCCTAACCCTTATCCACCATACTAACCACCATATGAACCATACATAGAACCACCCACATTCCAAGACAATTACCCCCAAGAACCACCACCTCAATATACACCATCTCTATATCCTTATCAAGAAGAACCACCTTCGTATTATGAGCCCTTTCTCCCAACAAATGAACCCTCCTATCCACCCCAAGCCCCCATAGATGATACCTTTAGTGTTATTCACCAAGGGCAAAGAGAGCTTCAAACCACACTTACCTCTACTCTCACTGGTCTCACCTCTACTCTCCAAGCTCTTATATCCTGTATGGATCCATTCTCTACCCCCAATAATCAACTCCCAAGCTCTAGTGTACTTCTTTTTCACCTATATCTATCAATCTAAGAGCAATATAATCCCAATTATGCTATTGACATGGAACAAGAGAGAAGGGATCGTCTTAGGGACTTAACGGATCGGGTTCACGCATCCATACTTCAAGCAAAGCAAGAGGAGGCCCAAAAAGTGGAGGTAGGAGAGACCCTTGAAGATGAAGGAATAGTTGAAGAATTAGGAGAGGTTGAACAAGAGGGAAGTTCCACCATTGAAGACAACTCTACACTAAGTAACAATAGGAATCTTGTTGAAGCTTCTTCCATTGGATGTGAAACCAATATTGAGAAGGAATGTATACACCCTCTAACACATGACTTGATCAATGAAGAAGAGTTGGAAGAAGTTGAAAAGAAAGTGGGAATTAAAGAAAGTTGTCATGAGGTGGAAGTCATCAAAGATGAGCTGGATTTTGTACTAGAGCAAGTAGAGAACGCCGAAATTATTGAAGAAGAGGAAGTAGTTGAAGATTTAGGAGATGCGGAACCTCCATGGGAATCTCAAGTCATAGAGCCTCCTTCCAAGACATTTGAATTTGATATTGAGGAGGGTGTACAATCTCCAAAGCATGTCATCATGGAAGACTTTGAAGAGGTTGATCAAGTGATGGATTCAATAATTAATGAATTTCTATCCACAATTGAATCCTTTCCCATTGGACTTAAAGAAAATGTTAATGTTGAAGAAGCTTGTTGGTAGCACGAATTGCGAATCACACTTTTCACAACGCGTACCACTAACCAGCAAGTGTACTGGGTCGTCCAAGTAATACCTTACGTGAGTAAGGGTCGAATCCAACAGAGATTGTTGGTTTGAAGCAATCTATGGTTATTTTGTAAATCTTAGTCAGGAAGTCAATTATGTTTATCAATTGAATTGTGAATAACCAGTAGAGCATAAATTAAAAGTTACTTGTTGTGCAGTAATGGAGAATATGTTGGAGTTTTGGAGATGCTTTGTCCTCTGAATCTCTGCTTTCCTCTGTCTTCTGATTCACGCACGCACGTCCTTCTATGGCAAGCTGTGTGTTGGTGGATCACCGTTGTCAATGGCTACCTTCCATCCTTCCAGTGAAAACTACGCTCACGCGCTCTGTCACAGCACGGCTAATCACCGGTTGGTTCTCGATCCGGTTGGAATAGGATTTACTATCCTTTTGCGTCTGTCACTAACGCCCAGCCTTCAGGAGTTTGAAGCTCGTCACAGTCATTCAATCCTTGAATCCTACTCGGAATGCCACAGACAAGGCTTAGACTTTCCGGATTCTCATGAATGCCGCCATCAGTTCTAGCTTATACCACGGAGATTCTGATTAAAGAATCTAAGAGACACTCATTCAATCGGATATAGAACGGAGGTGGTTGTCAGGCACACGTTCATGGGTTGAGGAAGGTGATGAGTGTCACAGCTCATCACCATCATCACAGTTAAGCGCGAATGAACATCTTAGATAGGAACAAGCGTGTTTGAATGAAAACAGAAATACTTGCATTAATTCATTGAGACACAGCAGAGCTCCTCACCCCCAACAATGGGGTTTAGAGACTCATGCCATCAGAGAATACAAAGTTTAGATCTGAAATGTCATGAGATACAAAATAAGTCTCTAAAAGTTGTTTAAATACTAAACTAGTAGCCTAGGGTTACAAAATATGAGTGGACTATGATGGATGATGCAGAGATCCACTTCTGGGGCCCACTTGGTGTGCTGGGGCCCACTTGGTGTGTGCTGGGGCTGAGACTTTAAGCAATCCACGTGCAGAGGCCATTTGTGGAGTTGAACGCCAGTTTTTGTGCCAGTTTGGGCGTTCAACTCCAGTTTTTGATCCTTTTCTGGCGCTGAACGCCAGAATTGGGCAGAGAACTGGCGTTGAACGCCAGTTTACGTCGTCTATCCTTGTGCAAAGTATGGACTATTATATATTGCTGGAAAGCCCTGGATGTCTACTTTCCAACGCAATTAGAAGCATGCCATTTCGAGTTCTGTAGCTCCAGAAAATCCACTTTGAGTGCAGAGAGGTCAGAATCCAACAGCATCAGCAGTACTTTTTCAGCCTGAATCAGATTTTTGCTCAGCTCCTTCAATTTCAGCCAGAAAAATACCTGAAATTACAGAAAAACACACAACTCATAGTAAAGTCCAGAAATATAAATTTTTCCTAAAAACTACTAGAAATACACTAAAAACTAACTAAAACATACTCTAATTATATGAAATTATCCCCAAAAAGCGTATAAAATATCCGCTCATCACAACACCAAACTTAAACTGTTGCTTGTCCTCAAGCAACTAGACAAATAAAATAGAAGACTAATAGGTTGAGAAGCAATAATATCTCAGAGTTTTTGATTGAAGCTCAGATCCTAATTAGATGAGCGGGACTAGTAGCTTTTTGCTTCTGAACAGTTTTGGCATCTCACTTTATCCATTGAAGCTCAGAGTGATTGGCATCTATAGGAACTCAGAATTCAGATAGTGTTATTGATTCTCTTAGTTCAGTGTGAT
The DNA here is from genome assembly GCF_059453495.1 of Arachis ipaensis. Lineage (NCBI taxonomy): Eukaryota > Viridiplantae > Streptophyta > Magnoliopsida > Fabales > Fabaceae > Arachis > Arachis ipaensis. The sequence continues at coordinate 88,417,759 of NC_142440.1, read as the reverse complement.
GATTCTTGAACACAGCTTCTTTATGAGTCTTGGCCGTGGCCCTAAGCACTTTGTTTTCCAGTATTACTACCGGATACATAAATGCCACAGACACATAACTGGGTGAACCTTTTCAGATTGTGACTCAGCTTTGCTAAAGTCCCCAGTTAGAGGTGTCCAGAGTTCTTAAGCACACTCTTTTTTTTGCTTGGACCTTGACTTTAACCGCTCAGTCTCAAGTTTTCACTTGACACCTTCACGCCACAAGCACATGGTTAGGGACAGCTTGGTTTAGCCGCTTAGGCCAGGATTTTATTCCTTCGTGGCCCTCCTATCCACTGATGCTCAAAGCCTTGGGATCCTTTTCATTACCCTTGCCTTTTGGTTTTAAGGGCTATTGGCTCTTTCTGCTTGCTTTTTCTTTTTCTTTCTATATTTTTTTTTTCTGCAAGCTTTGTTCTTTGCTGCTTTTTCTTGCTTCAAGAATCATTTTTTATGATTTTTCAGATTATCAATAACATGTCTCATGTTCATCATTCTTTCAAGAGCCAACATATTTAACAGTCTTAAGCAACAAATTCAAAAGACATATGCACTGTTCAAGCATTCATTCAGAAGACAGAAAGCATTGCCACCACATTTAACTAATTAGAATTTCTCTTATTAAAACTCGAAATTTTATTGCTTCTTATTCAAAAGATCTACTACTTTATTCATGTTTGCTGATGATGAGAAAAATAAACTATAGCTTAATTGGAGATAAAATCAAAATAGATACTAATTACTACTATATGACTCCTAAGGTAAAATTAAAATAAGAACAGTTATCACAGAGTTAAGGCTAAGATTAGAACTCAACAACCTTGAGGTTTGGGAAGTGGATGTTCCTCTAGTCTGTGAGGTGCTTGGTCCTTCAAGAGAGAATTTCTGCGCTTTAGTTCCTTTAAATCATGCCCTTGCTCCTCTTGGAGTGGGTTGTTTTCCTTTAGGGGCCATGATCTTAGTGATCACGGATAAGCACACCAAACTTAGAGCTTTGCTTGTCCTCAAGCAAAAGAAAAAGAAGGAGATGGGTAGAAGGAGAGCTCCTCCCCACCATCCTGGCGTTTGAACGCCCAAACACTGCCTGTTTTGGGCGTTCAACGCCCAAATGCTGCTCTCCTGGGCGTTCAACGCCCAATTGTTGCCCTTTTCTGGCGTTGAACGCCAGATGGCTATCCTTACTGGCGTTCAGTGCCCACTGGATGCCCATTTTGGGCGCTGAATGCCCAAAATGGCCTTCACTGGCGTTTTCTTGCCAGTAAGCTCCTTATCTTTATTTTGTGTGTAGATTCCTTCTGTAACCCTGTAAACTTATGCAAATGATTCTTTACCTTAGTGTCAGTGAACTTTATATAAACAAATAAAAATAAAAATAGGGCAAAATGCTTAGAGGATTGTTGCCCCATGGCTGGGTTGCCTCCCAGCAAGCGCTTCTTTATTGTCTTTAGCTGGACCTTGCTGAGCTTTTAATCTAGCTTCAGCCTTGAGCATTCTTGCTCAGTGTTGCCTTCAAGATAATGCTTGATTCGCTGTCCATTGACAATGAACTTCTTATCAGAATCAATATCTTGAAGCTCCACATAACCATATGGTGACACACTTGTAATCACGTATGGTCCCCTCCACCGGGATTTCAGTTTCCCGGGGAATAGCCTGAGTCTAGAGTTAAACAACAGGACCTTCTGTCCTGGTCCAAAGATTCTAGATGACAGCTTTCTGTCATGCCATTTTTTTTATTTTTCTTTATAAAGCTTGGCATTTTCGAAAGCTGTGAATCTGAATTCCTCTAGCTCATTTAGCTGGAGCAATCGTTTTTCTCCTGCTAATTTGGCATCTAAGTTTAGGAATCTGGTTGCCCAGTAGGCCTTATGTTCCAGTTCCACGGGCAAGTGGCATGCCTTACCATACACAAGTTGGTATGGAGAGGTCCCTATAGGGGTCTTGAATGCTGTTCTGTAAGCCCACAGAGCATCATCCAAGCTCCTTGCCCAATCCTTTCTACGGGTATTTACTGTCCGTTCCAGGATTCTCTTTAATTCTCTGTTAGAGACTTCAGCCTGCCCATTGGTTTGTGGATGATATGGAGTGGCCACCTTGTGGCGAATTCCATACCGAACCATGGCAGAGTAAAGCTGTTTATTGCAGAAGTGAGTGCCCCCATCACTGATTAACACTCTAGGGACACCAAACCTGCTAAAGATATGTTTCTGGAGGAATTTCAGCACTGTTTTAGTATCATTGGTGGGTGTGGCAATAGCCTCAACCCATTTTGATACATAGTCAACTGCCACCAAAATATAAGTGTTTGAGTATGATGGTGGGAAAGGTCCCATGAAGTCAATTCCCCATACATCAAACAACTCTATTTCCAAGATTCCTTGTTGAGGCATGGCGTAACCATGAGGCAGATTACCAGCTCTTTGGCAACTGTCACAATTACGTACAAACTCTCGGGAATCTTTATAGAGTGTGGGCCAATAGAAGCCACATTGGAGGACCTTGGTGGCTGTTCGCTCACCTCCGAAATGACCTCCATATTGAGATCCATGGCAATGCCATAAGATTCTCTGTGCTTCCTCTCTGGGGACACACCTACGGATAATTCCGTCTGCACATCTCTTAAAGAGATAGGGCTCATCCAACAAGTAGTACTTTGCATAAGTAATTAGTTTCTTTTTTTGTATTCTATTGTACTCCTTGGGTATGAACCTTGCAGCTTTATAGTTTGCAATATCGGCAAACCATGGTGCTTCCTGAATGGCAAATAGATGCTCATCAGGGAATGTCTCAGATATCTCAAGGAAGGGGAGGGACGTCCCTTCCACTGGCTCTATCCGGGACAGATGATCAGCCACTTGGTTCTCTGTCCCTTTTCTGTCTCTTATTTCTATATCAAACTCTTGCAGAAGCAATACCCATCTGATGAGCCTGGGTTTTGAATCCTGCTTTGTGAGTAGATACTTAAGAGCAGCATGGTCAGTGTACACAATCACCTTTGATCCTACTAAGTAGGATCTGAACTTGTCAATGGCGTAAACCACTGCAAGTAATTCCTTTTCTGTGGTTGTGTAATTTTTCTGGGCATCATTTAAAACGCGACTGGCATAATAAATGACATGCAGAAGCTTGTCATGCCTCTGTCCCAGTACTGCACCAATGGCATGATCACTGGCATCACACATTAACTCAAATGGCAATGTCCAGTCTGGTGCAGAAATGACTGGTGCTGTGACCAGCTTAGCTTTCAGCGTTTCAAACGCCTATAGGCATGCTGTGTCAAACACAAATGGCGTGTCAGCAGCTAGCAGATTGCTTAGGGGTTTTGCGATTTTTGAAAAATCCTTTATAAACCTCCTATAGAATCCTGCATGCCCCAGAAAGCTTCTGATTGCCTTAACATTGGCAGGTGGTGGTAATTTTTCAATTACCTCTATTTTTGCTTGATCTACCTCTATTCCCTTGTTTGAGATTTTATGCCCAAGAACAATTCCTTCAGTCACCATGAAGTGACACTTTTCCCAGTTTAAAACTAGGTTGGTTTCTTGGCATCTTTTCAGAACAAGTTTTAGGTGATCAAGACAGGAGCTGAATGAGTCTCCATATACTGAGAAGTCATCCATGAAGACTTCCAGAAATTTTTCCACCATGTCAGAGAAAATAGAGAGCATGCATCTCTGGAAGGTTGCAGGTGCATTGCATAGCCCAAAGGGCATCCTTCTATAAGCAAACACTCCGGATGGACATGTGAATGCTGTTTTCTCTTGATCCTGGGGATCTACTGCAATCTGGTTATAGCCTGAGTAGCCATCCAAAAAGCAGTAATAATCATGACCTGCTAGTCTCTCTAGCATCTGGTCTATGAATGGTAAAGGAAAATGATCCTTTCTGGTGGCTGTATTGAGCCTTCTGTAGTCAATACACATGCGCCACCCTGTAACTGTTCTTGTAGGAACCAGTTCATTTTTTTTCATTATGAATCACTGTCATGCCTCCCTTTTTTGGGACGACTTGAACAGGGCTCACCCAGGGGCTATCAGAAATGGGATAAATAATCCCAGCCTCTAGTAATTTGGTGACCTCTTTCTGCACCACTTCCTTCATGGCTGGATTTAGCCGCCTCTGTGGTTGAACCACTGGTTTGGCATTATCCTCCAATAGGATTTTGTGCATGCATCTGGCTGGGCTTATGCCCTTAAGGTCACCTATGGACCACCCAAGAGCTGTCTTGTGTGTCCTTAGCACTTGAATAAGTGCTTCCTCTTCCTGTGAATTTAAAGCAGAGCATATGATCACTGGAAAGGTGTCACCTTCTCCTAGAAATGCATATTTCAAAGATGGTGGCAGTGGCTTGAGCTCTGGTTTAGGAGGTTTTTCCTCTTTCAGAAGAAAGTTCAGAGGCTCTTTCATGTCCCCTGAATCCTCCAAATCAGGCTGAACATCTTTAAAGATGTCTTCCAACTCTGATTCGAGACTCTCAGCCATGTTGATCTCTTCTACCAAAGAGTCAATAAGGTCAACTTTCATGCAGTCTGTTGATGTGTCTGGATGCTGCATGGCTTTGACAGCGTTCAACTTGAACTCGTCATCGTTGACTCCCAGGGTTATTTCCCCCTGCTGGACGTCAATGAGGGATCGTCCAGTTGCTAGGAAGGGTCTTCCTAGAATGAGAGTAGCACTCTTGTGCTCCTCTATTTCCAGCACAACAAAGTCAGTGGGAAAGGCGAATGGCCCAACTCTGACAATCATGTCCTCAATCACGCCTGATGGGTATTTAGTAGAACCATCAGCAAGTTGGAGACATATCCGGGTTGGTTTAACTTCCTCAGTTAAGCCAAGCTTCCTGATAGTGGATGCAGGTATTAGGTTGATGCTTGCCCCAAGATCGCATAAAGCTGTCTTGGTGCAATCACCTTCTAATATGCATGGTATCAGAAAACTCCCAGGGTCTTTAAGCTTTTCAGGAAAGCTTTTCAGAATGACTGCACTGCATTCTTCAGTGAGGAGAACTCTTTCTGTTTCTCTCCACTCCTTTTTATGACTCAAGATCTCTTTCATGAACTTGGCATAAGAAGGTATTTGCTCAAGTGCCTCTGCAAAAGGAATCTTTATTTCAAGAGTCCTTAGATAATCTGCAAAGCGAGCAAATTGCTTATCCTGCTCCTCTTTTTGGAGTTTTTGAGGATAAGGTATCTTGGCTTTATATTCCTCAACCTTAGTGGTTAAAGAAGCCTTTTTAGAGGGGTTGTTGTCAGCACTTATGTGTGTCTGATCCCTCACTGGCAATTGCGTACCAGAGTCAGAAGCTGGAGTGACGTTAGACGCCAGCTCACTGTCTGTTCCTGGCGCCTGAACGCCAGAAATGTGCCCCTGTTGGGTGTTCAGCGCCAGATTCTTGCCCATTTCTGGCGTTGAACGCCACCCCTGCCTTGTTTCTGGCGCTGAACGCCAGTTTTGGGCATGGTCTGGGCGTTCAGCGCCAGCCTTCCACCCATTTTTTGGCGTTTTAGTGCCAGAATTATTTTTCCCTGGGCTCTTACTGTCCTCAGGGGAATCTTTGGTGGGTTGCTTATTTCTTGAATTTTTGATGCCTTGAGGTGGGGTATTTAATGTTTTCCCACTTCTTAATTGAACTGCTCGGCATTCTTCTGCTATTTGCTTTGATAGCTGCTGCTTTGTTTGCTTAAACTGTTCTTCCATATGTATATTAGCTATCCTTGTCTCCTGTAACCTGTCTTTGAATTCAGCTAGCTGCTTTGTTAGAAAATCTAATTGCTGATTGAATTTAGCAGCTTGTTTTACAGTACTGAATTCAGCAGTTACTGTTTTAACCTCTTCATTCATGGAAGGGTTGCTGCTTAGATACAGATGCTGATTCCTGGCAACTGTATCAATGAGCTCTTGAGCCTCTTCGATTGTCTTTCTCATATGGATAGATCCACCAGCTGAGTAATCTAAAGACATCTGAGCTCCTTCTGCAAGCCCATAGTAGAAGATGTCTAACTGAACCCACTCTGAAAACATTTCAGAGGGGCATTTTCGTAGCATCTCTCTGTATCTCTCCCAGGCATCATAAAGAGATTCATTATCTCCTTGTTTAAAGCCTTGGATGTCCAGCCTTAGCTGTGTCATCCTTTTTGGAGGGAAATATTGATTCAGGAATTTTTCTGTCAATTGTTTCCATGTTCTTATGCTGGCCTTAGGTTGGTTATTTAACCACCTCTTGGCTTGATCTTTTACAGCAAATGGAAACAGTAATAGTCTGTAGACATCCTGATCTATTTCCTTATCATGTACTGTGTCAGCAATTTGTAAAAATTGTGCCAGAAACTCTGTAGGTTCTTCCTGTGGAAGACCGGAATACTGGCAACTTTGCTGCACCATGATAATGAGCTGAGGATTCAACTCAAAGCTACTAACTCCAATGGAGGGTATGCATATGCTACTCCCATATGAAGCAGTAGAGGGGTTAGAATATGACCCCAGAGTCCTCCTGGACTGTTCATTTCCACTTATGTCCATGATGGATTTCTATGGATATAACTTGGACTGATTTATCTTTTTTATTTATTTTATTTTATAAGAAGTAAATACTTAAATAAAATAAAATAACTAAAAAGAATTTGAATTTTGAAAATTATAATTTTTTTTTTAAAATTAAAAATAATTAGTAAAAAAAAACGAAATTTTTTTGAAAAAGAGGGAAGATATTTTCGAAAATTAGAGAGAGAGAGTTAGTTAGGTAGTTTTGAAAAAGTTAAGAAACAAACAAAAAGTTAGTTAGTTAGTTGAAACAAATTTGAAAAGATAAGAAGTTAGGAAGTTAGAAGAGATATTTTGAAAAGATATTTTTGAATTTAGTGAGGAGAGAGAAGAACAATAAGATAGTACAAGATTTAAAATTTTTAGATCTAATGCTCCTTGTTTTCGAAAAATTTGGAGGGAAAACACCAAGGAACACCAAACTTAAAAATTTTAAGATCAAGACACAAGGAAAACTCAAGAACACTTTGAAGACTCACAAGAACACAAGAACATGAAGGAAGAACACCAAACTTAAAATTTTTAGAAAACCAAACCAAAATTTTCAAAAATCAAAGGGGAATCAACAAGAAAACACCAAACTTAAAGTTTGGCACAGGATTTAATAGAAAAATTATTTTTGAAAAAGGTTTTAAAAAGAGTATAAAAGATTCTAACCCAATCAAATTAATGTTCTAGCCAAATGAGTTATGGGACCTTATTAAAGTTTGGCACAGGATTTAATAGAAAAATTATTTTTGAAATAGAAGGTTTTAAAAAGAGTATAAAAGATTCTAACCCAATCAAATTAATGTTCTAGCCAAATGAGTTATGGGACCTTATTAATAGAAAAATTATTTTTGAAAAAGGTTTTTTTTTTTTTTTTAAAATATGATAGCCAATTACTATGAACATAAACACCACGTTCTAATTAACTGAGCTATAAATTTAAAGTGTTTTAACAAGGGATAAATAATAAAAGACTCTAAACCAAAAAAGGAGAAGATTTTTCCTAATCTAAGCAACAAAATAATCCGTCAGTTGTTCAAACACGAACAATCCCCGGCAACGGCGCCAAAAACTTGGTAGCACGAATTGCGAATCACACTTTTCACAACGCGTACCACTAACCAACAAGTGTACTGGGTCGTCCAAGTAATACCTTACGTGAGTAAGGGTCGAATCCCACAGAGATTGTTGGTTTGAAGCAATCTATGGTTATCTTGTAAATCTTAGTCAGGAAGTCAATTATGTTTATCAATTGAATTGTGAATAACCAGTAAAGCATAAATTAAAAGTTACTTGTTGTGCAGTAATGGAGAATATGTTGGAGTTTTGGAGATGCTTTGTCCTCTGAATCTCTGCTTTCCTCTGTCTTCTGATTCACGCACGCACGTCCTCCTATGGCAAGCTGTGTGTTGGTGGATCACCGTTGTCAATGGCTACCTTCCATCCTTCCAGTGAAAACTACGCTCACGCGCTCTGTCACAGCACGGCTAATCACCGGTTGGTTCTCGATCCGGTTGGAATAGGATTTACTATCCTTTTGCGTCTGTCACTAACGCCCAGCCTTCAGGAGTTTGAAGCTCGTCACAGTCATTCAATCCTTGAATCCTACTCGGAATGCCACAGACAAGGCTTAGACTTTCCGGATTCTCATGAATGCCGCCATCAGTTCTAGCTTATACCACGGAGATTCTGATTAAAGAATCTAAGAGACACTCATTCAATCGGATATAGAACGGAGGTGGTTGTCAGGCACACGTTCATGGGTTGAGGAAGGTGATGAGTGTCACAGCTCATCACCATCATCACAGTTAAGCGCGAATGAACATCTTAGATAGGAACAAGCGTGTTTGAATGAAAACAGAAATACTTGCATTAATTCATTGAGACACAGCAGAGCTCCTCACCCCCAACAATGGGGTTTAGAGACTCATGCCGTCAGAGAATACAAAGTTTAGATCTGAAATGTCATGAGATACAAAATAAGTCTCTAAAAGTTGTTTAAATACTAAACTAGTAGCCTAGGGTTACAAAATATGAGTGGACTATGATGGATGATGCAGAGATCCACTTCTGGGGCCCACTTGGTGTGCTGGGGCCCACTTGGTGTGTGCTGGGGCTGAGACTTTAAGCAATCCACGTGCAGAGGCCATTTGTGGAGTTGAACGCCAGTTTTTGTGCCAGTTTGGGCGTTCAACTCCAGTTTTTGATCCTTTTCTGGCGCTGAACGCCAGAATTGGGCAGAGAACTGGCGTTGAACGCCAGTTTACGTCGTCTATCCTTGTGCAAAGTATGGACTATTATATATTGCTGGAAAGCCCTGGATGTCTACTTTCCAACGCAATTGGAAGCATGCCATTCGAGTTCTGTAGCTCCAGAAAATCCACTTTGAGTGCAGAGAGGTCAGAATCCAACAGCATCAGCAGTCCTTTTTCAGCCTGAATCAGATTTTTGCTCAGCTCCTTCAATTTCAGCCAGAAAAATACCTGAAATTACAGAAAAACACACAACTCATAGTAAAGTCCAGAAATATAAATTTTTCCTAAAAACTACTAGAAATAGACTAAAAACTAACTAAAACATACTCTAACTATATGAAATTATCCCCAAAAAGCGTATAAAATATCCGCTCATCACTTGTCAAGAGGCGGAGATCATCAAAGAGGATTCCAAGAGACTGGAGCATACGTTGGCAGGGCCGCCATTGGAGACACCTCTCCCGAAGCCATTGATGAATGAAAAATTAATGGTATAGAATTTCACAAATGAATTCTCGTTGCAAGTATAGTTTGTAAACTGATGCCAGGGCATTTTGGCTAGTTTCAATGACCTTTTCTTTACTGTTTTAGGGTAGTTTCATGCATTTTCTTAGTTAATAAGCAAGTTTTGGGTAGATAATCAATTACATCTTGATTCAAGCAAACATTGTGAATTTCATGTGATTTTATGAGAATTATGCATGAATTAAATGACAAATTGGATAATGCATGTCTCATAACTTGGATTAGAGCATTGATGCACTTTATTTGCTTGATTTCAGGACAAAGGAAGCAAGGAAGAGCCATATTAGCAGCCACATTAATCTAATTAACGTGACCACTAACGTGGAATGGGAATAAACTTGGAACGTTAATGAGAAAAGTGATTGCCAATAACGCCTTCGAAACCATCATGGCCGACGTTAATTGCCACGTTAACTACATTAACGTGGTAGTTAACGTGGAGAGAAACGGAGCTCCAGCGTTAGTGGTAAAAGTGAATACCACTAACGCTCCAAATTGGCAATTAGCCACGTTAAGAGTCACGTTAACTCAGTTAACGTGAACTCTAACGTGGAAAGGGAAGACAATGCCAACGTTAGTGATACTCACCTTTGTCACTAACGTTGGACTAAGCCCAATTGGCCACGTTAAGAGTCACGTTAACTACATTAACGTGAACTCTAATGTGGGAGGAGCAAGGAATCGCCAACGTTAGTGACACTCACCTTTGTCACTAACGTTGGAGATGGCAATCACCACCACATTAGTGGCCACGTTAAGACAATTAACGTGAGGCACTAACGTGAGAAGGGGCGTTTGGAGCGTTAGTGACAAAGGTAAGTATCGCTAACACTCTCGAGGGTAAGGCATGCCCACGTTAAGAGCCACGTTAGTTATACTAACGTGGACTCTAACGTGAGAAAAGGGAGGCTAAGAGCAACGTTATTGGCAAAGGTAAACGCCAATAACGCTTGCGATGGACAAAGAGGCAACATTAGTGGTCACGTTAGTGCCACTAACGTTGAAGTTAACGTGAACCATCTTAGGCTAGGAACGTTAGTGAAAAAGGTGATTGTCACTAACGTTCTCAAACCCACATTTTCACTTAACGTTAACACCACTAACGTCCTAGCTAAAGTCCATGCCTACTTCACACTTTCTCTGCAAGTAAAGCTGAGCCCACTGAAGATTCCAAATGGCTTCAACTCAAGATCCAAAGGCCTATATCCAAGACTTGAAGAGCCAACTAGAAGATCAGAAGAGTAATATATATAGGAGTAGTTTTGAACTAGAGAAGAGCTTTTGGATTGGGAGAACCACTCTCTGTAAAATTTTACTTTCTCTGCAACTTCTAGTTTTACTTTTCAGAATGTATTTTCCATCTTTGCTTTCCATTCCCAGATCTATGAACAACTAAACCCCTTTCATTGGGTTAGGAAGCTCTGTTGTAATTTGATGGATCAATAATAGTTTTCATTATTCTTCTTCTTTATTTTCTCTTGATTTTACTAGAAAGCTTTCAATATTCATCCAATTGGGTAGTTGTCTTGGAAAAGAAGCTATTCATACTTGGATCTCTTCGGAACCTTGGAAGAGGAATGAAGAGATCATGCTAGAAATGCTTTCTCAGGTTGGACCAAATTGGGGTTTGGATGGATATAGTGACATATAATCCTACCAACATTTTGATTTGGGAATACATGTGGTATAATCAGTGACCACACTTCATCTCTTCTCATGAGCAATTAGACCAAGGAATTGGCTATTAATCAAGATTTGAGAGATTGAATTACCAAGGAATTGGAATTCAATCACTTAAGATTGCCAAGGAGATCAATGAATGCATTGATTGAGGAAGAGATGAAAATGAACTTGATCCGGAGAATGCAACATCTCCTGAGCCCAATGAATTCCCCATTTCTGATCTTACCCATTCTCTTTATTTTCTGGCATTTACTTTTATGCTGAATTCCCCATTTCCCATTTAAGATTCTGCAATTTATTTTCTGTCATTTATATTAAGTTCTTTATTTCCAGCATTTACAATTTCTGCTATTTACTTTCCCGCCATTTAATTTTCTGCAACTCTCAAATCAACTTCTGCTTAGCTCAACTAGAACATTCCTCCGATTAAAGTTGCTTGACCAATCAATCCCTGTAGAATTTGACCTCACTCTATTGTGAGTTTTTACTTGACGATAATTCGGTATACTTGCCGTGGGAAATTTGTTGAGAGACAAGTTTCCATGCATCAAGTTTATGGTGCCATTGCCGGGGATTGATTTTGTATCAACAATGATTAAATTAGTGGATAACTAGATTGAGCATTTTTCTTTTGTTTGATTTAATTTCTGTTTGAGTGATTTACTTTCAGTTTTAGTTATTTTTTTCCCTTTACCCCTACCCGTTTGTGGTGTTCTCTTATTTGTTACAATTCAGTTTACTAACCTAATAACTGTTTGATATATTACATCACTCACACTAACAGCATTTTTGACAAGAATACTTCCTGCATTTATCTCTTTCTTGCTTGTGCTTTGTTGGCTGTATGACAGGTAGAAGAAGCGGGGCTTCAACTTCCTTTGATTCTGAACCTGAGAGAACCTTCCTTAGACTAAGGAGGGAAGCAAGAGGAAAGAGAGTCGTTAGTGCTGAAGAAGAAGAAGAGTATTTTGAACCAAACATGGATGAGAATATGGAGAACCATCATGAAGAAGAGGCTCACAACCATGGCAGAGAAGGACCAGTGCATCATGCTGGACAAGAAAGAAGAGTTCTAGGCTCTTATATCAATCCAAACCCAGGAGACTGTGGAAGTAGCATCCAAAAGCCAACCATACATGCCAATAACTTTGAACTAAAGCCATAGCTCATCACCTTTGTTCAGAACAACTGTTCATTCGGAGGAAGTGTCCAAGAAGATCCTAATCAACATCTCACCACATTCTTGAGGATATGTGATACTGTGAAGTCTAATGGTGTTCATCCTGACACCTACAGACTGCTTCTATTTCCCTTCTCACTCAAGGACAAAGCATCTAAATGGCTGGAATCCTTCCCAAAAGAGATTTTAACAACCTGGGAAGATGTGGTGAACAAATTCTTGGCGAGATTCTATCCTCCTCAAAGGATCAACAGGTTGAGAGCTGAGGTACAAACTTTCAGGCAACAAGACGATAAAACTCTCTATGAAGCATGAGAGAGGTTCAAAGACTTAACAAGAAGGTGCCCGCCAGATATGTTCAATGAATGGGTGCAGTTACACATTTTCTATGAAGGTCTTTCTTATGAATCAAAGAAGGCAGTAGACCACTCATCTGGGGGATCGCTGAACAAGAAGAAGACCATTGAAGAAGCCATAGATGTCATTGAGACTGTAGCTGAGAATGACTACTTCTATGCTTCTGAAAGAGGCAACACTAGAGGAGTGATGGAGCTAAACAACATGGATGCACTGCAAGCCCAAAACAAGATGATCACCAAGCAGCTGGCCGATCTTACCAAGAAGATGGAAAGGAATCAAGTAGCAGCAATCACCACCTCATCAGCAACCCAAGAAGGAGTGAATACAGAGGCAGAGGGTGATCAGGAACAAGCCAACTACATTGGAAATTCACCTAGGCAAAACCATGATCCATACTCCAAAACTTACAATCCTGGTTGGAGGAACCACCCAAACTTTGGGTAGGGAAATCAACAAGATCAAGGCCAAGATCAGAGACGTCACAACCCCAACAACAATGCAGCTCACCAACATTCCACACAGAGATCATATCAGCACCCACCTAACAACACCTCTCAACATCCATATCAAAACCAAAATGGCCATTCTCATCCCTCCAACTCCAACTCACCATCATCCGAAAATAGACTCTCAAGGATTGAGACCCTACTTGAAGGCATATGTAAGGAACTCCAAGAGAACAAGGTGTTCAAGGAGGAGGTGCGAGCTAATATCAAAAACCAGGGAGACACCATTAAGAGGCTAGAATTTCAAGTGGGATACCTCTCTGAGAAGATTCCCAAACCTACTGACAGCTTCCCAAGTGACACAGAGAAAAACCCGAGAGGTGAAGCAAAGAAAGTAAGATGGGAAGACTGCAAGATGGTCACTATAAGTGATAAGAGGACTGAGGAAGAGCTGAACAAACCCTTCAAACACTCTGCAGATACTTCAGCAGAGAAGCAAGAAGAGGGTCACCAAGAAACCAAAATTTCACAGAAGGAGATGTTGAAACTCAATGCACCTTTTCCCCAAAGACTCAAGGGTGGTGTGGAAAAGAGAATATACTCAAAGTTCTTTAATATGTTTGCATCTCTCCATGTAAACAGACCATTCATCAAGGCTCTCCAACAAATGCCCTCGTACATTAGAGCTGCTGACCAGGAATAGCTCATGATGCCAAGGCATCTTAGGCTAGTTTCACTAGCATTTTTCTGTTATTTTTAGTTGTTTTATGCATTTTTTTGAGCCTTAAGTAATCATTTGGGCCAAATAGTCATGCTTGTCTTAAATCATTCAAACATGAAGATTTTGATGCAAATTCCATGAGTTTTTAGTTATATTCCTTGAATGCTATGAATGAAAGATTTCTCATGAAATTTTGCAAGACTTTGATGCAGTTGTTTGGATGATTTCAGGGAAGAAGAGGCTAGGCAAGGAAGCAACAAAATCAATAAAGGAAGCTTGAATATCACATGTGGAGTTTAAGCTCCAGTTTAAGCTTAAACTGGAGCTTAAACGCCAAAACCATGAGAGCTAAGGAAATGCTGAAAGTGGCGTTTAACCTCCAGTTTAACCTTAAACTGGAAGTTAAACGCCAGAAATGGGAAATGCACCAGGGAGCCATTTCCACGTTTAAGCTCCAGTTTAACCTTAAACTGGAGCTTAAACGTGTTCGACCAAGTTTTCTCCTCCAGGGTTGCTTTCTCCATTTCCACGTTTAAGCTCCAGTTTAACCTTAAACTGGAGCTTAAACGTGTTCGACACCTCCAGGGCTACTTTTCTCAGCTTCCACGTTTAAGCTCCAGTTTAACCTTAAACTGGAGCTTAAACGTGTTCGACCTCCAGGATGGCTTTCTCTATTCCCACGTTTAAGCTCCAGTTTAACCTTAAACTGGAGCTTAAACGTGTTCGACCTCCAGGGCTGCCTTTCCTATCTCCACGTTTAAGCTTCAGTTTAACCTTAAACTGAAGCTTAAACGTGTTCGACTACGTTACCCTCCAGGGCTGCCTTCTTCCATTTCCCTGTTTAAGCTTCAGTTTAACCTTAAACTGAAGCTTAAACGTGCTTCCACAAAAGGCATCACTGGAAGTGTCTGGCGTTTAAGCTGCAGTCCTTCGGAACCTTGGGAAAGGAATGGAGGATTCATGCTAGAGAAGCTTTCTCACAGTGAATTGGATTGGGGTTTGGATGGATATTGTGACATGTAATCCTACCAAATTGTGGTTCATGAAACTGTGTGGTATAATCAGTGATCGAGCATCATCTCTTCTTATGAACATTTAAACCAAGGGATTGGGAATTTGTTTGTTTTTAGAGAGAATTGGTGAGCCAAGGGATTGGGATCCAATCATATAAGATTGCCAAGCAAAATTCAATGAACGCATTGGTTAAGGAAGAGATAAACATGTTTTGATTCGGAGATCTCAATATCTCCTATAACCCAATGAATTCCCCATTTCTGATTTCCACTTTCTCTTTACATTCTGCAACTCAATTCATGCAATCACCCCCATTCCCTTTTAATTTCAGCAATTTAGCTTCTGCTCTTTAATTCATGCAATTTAAGATTCCGCCATTTCAATTTCTTGTCATTTACGTTTCCCGCCAATTTTACATTCCGCAATTCTCATCTAATTCTTGATTCCGCTCAACTAGACACACTTCTAATCCGAATTGCTCATTCAACCAATCCTTGTGGGATTCGACCTCACTCTATTGTGAGTTTTTACTTGACGATAACCGGTGCACTTGCCGGAAGGAATTTTGCCGATCGTGCAATTTCCTAATCGTAGCATAACAAGTTTATGCACCATCAAGTTTATGGCGCCGTTGCCGGGGATTGGTTTTCGAGTGACAATTCTCAAATTGGAAGTTAACTAGATTGAGCATTTTTTTTTATTTTGATTAATTCAGTACAAGTTACTTGTTGAATTTTAATTTCTGCACTCTGTTACATGCTTTCTTTCTTTATGCCTTTAAATTCAAGCAACTAACTCACTGACTCACTAACTGTTTGAATTAATTCCTCAACTGCTCTAACCATACTCTTCCATTAACCAAGAGTATTTCACTTGTTTGTTGCCTGTGCTGTGTTCTTGTATGACAGGTAGGAGAGGAGAGACATCAACTCCTCCATATACCAAACCAGAGAGGACCCTTCATAGACTTAGAAGGGAAGCAAGAGGGAAGAGAGTACTGGGAGAAGAAGAATCTGAAGGAGAATCTGAGGACAATTTTGAGGAAGCTTTAGATCTCAACATGGATAGAGAAGTTCACAACCATGAGAGAGCTGATGGAAACAATGCCATTCCTGAGAGGAGGGTTCTTAGTTCATACATAAACCCAACCTCTGAGAATTGTGGTAGCAGCATTCAGAAACCACCCATTCAGGCCAACAATTTTGAGCTCAAACCACAGCTAATATCACTTGTGGAGAATCATTGTTCATTTGGTGGGAGTGCT
The DNA here is from genome assembly GCF_059453495.1 of Arachis ipaensis. NCBI lineage: Eukaryota > Viridiplantae > Streptophyta > Magnoliopsida > Fabales > Fabaceae > Arachis > Arachis ipaensis. The sequence goes on along the minus strand of NC_142440.1, from coordinate 88,401,762 downwards.
AATGAAGACCCAAACCAACATCTCACAAAATTCCTGAGAATTTGTGACACTGTGAAGTCCAATGGAGTCCAGGAAGATGCCTATAAACTGCTTTTGTTCCCATTTTCACTTAGGGACAAGGCAGCTAAGTGGCTGGAATCATTCCCAAGGGGGAGCCTAACAACATGGGACGAGGTGGAAAGCAAGTTTCTGGCACGTTTCTACCCCCCACAAAAGGTCAATAGGCTTCGATCTGAGGTTCAGACTTTTAGACAACAAGATGGTGAAACTCTCTACGAGGCATGGGAGAGATTCAAGGATTTGACAAGGAAATGCCCACCAGACATGTTCCATGACTGGGTGCAATTGCATATTTTCTATGATGGACTCTCTTATGAATCAAGGAAGGCTGTAGACCATTCATCAGGAGGTTCATTGAACAGGAAAAAGACTGTGGAAGAAGCCATTGAAGTGATTGAGACAGTGGCTGAGAATGAGTACTACTATGCATCAGAGAGACACAACACTAAGGGAGTCATGGAGCTGAACCATGTTGATACAATTCTAGCCCAAAACAAGGTGTTTGCCAAGCAACTAGCAGAGCTCACCAGGAAATTAGAAACAAAACAAGTGGCTGCAATACACACACAAGATCAAGAGGAAGAAAGCACTGAAGGAGGTGATTGGGAAGAGGCCAATTATGTAGGAAATCAACAAAGGCAACCATATGATCCACATTCCAACACTTACAACCCAGGCTGGAAAAACCACCCAAACTTTGGGTGGGGAAACCAGCAAAACCAACATAACAAGTCCACATACCAAAACTCCAACCAAAGATCATACCAAGCCACACAAAACACTTACTCTCAACCACCATATCATAGCCAAAATAATCAACCTACCCAACCTAACCCGAACCAACAATTTCAAGATCAATTAAACAGGATAGAAGGAATGCTGGCACACATGGGTCAGGACATAATTGAGTTGAAAAGCTTCAGGGATGATGTGAGATCTACCTTAAGAAACCATGGTGAAAAACTCAAGAGGATGGAGTCTCAAGTAGGAGAGCTATCTCAACAGGCCCCCAAATCAACTGCAGTGTTCCCTAGTGACACAGAAAAGAATCCTAAAGGGGAACAAAAGAGAGTAAGATGGGAAGAATGCAAGGCCATCACCATATTGAAGGATGTCTCAGAAGAAGAAGGAATTGGACCCTCAGAACAGGAGCCAGAAATCTTGAAGGAAGGTGTGGAGGAAGCTAAGCAGGAAAGTGAAACTGAGCAAGCCAAGGAATTGCAAAAAGGCACGATGGAAACATACCAACCAAAAGCACCATTTCCTCAGAGGTTAGGAGGAGGTGAAAAAGGGAAAACCTATTCAAGGTTTTTAGAGACATTTTAGTCTCTCCACATCAATATTCCCTTTCTTGAGATTCTCCAGCAAATGCCTACACATATCAAGTATTTAAAGGAATTGTTGAGCAAGAAAAGAGTTTTGAAGGGAGGACAAACGGTAACAATGAACAAAGAATGCAGTGCCCTCATCAAGAAGGACACAGTCTCTAAGAAAACAGACCCAGGAAGTTTTCATATCCCCTGCATCATAGGGGAAACAAAAATTGACAGAGGATTCTGTGATCTAGGAGCTAGCATAAATGTGAGGCCTCTAACTCTTATGAAGAGGCTACAACTGAATGAGGTGAGATCCACTGATGTAATCATACAACTGGCTGACAAAACTCAGAAGCAAGCTGAAGGGGTAGTTGAGAATGTGCTGGTGAAAGTGGGAGATTATTACTTCCCCACAGACTTTGTCATTTTGGACATGGAGGAAAGCTACTTACACCCTATCATTCTGGGCAGGCCTTTCCTAGCCACTACTAGAGCGCTAATAGATGTAGAACAAGGAGAGCTAATTCTGAGAATACATGATGAACAGCTCATTTTCAAAGTTTTCAAACCTGCATCTGAGCCTGAACCAGAACCTGAAAAGCCTAAGGATGATAGTAGCCATCTGTGTTTGGAGGAAAGTAATCCAGCAGCTGAAACTCTAAAACAGTCCTTGGAAGGCAAACAAGAGTTGCAAGAGTTAAAGCCACAAGAATCAATGGAAACAGATCAGAAGGATCCTCCTGGCATAAGGGTCAATGAAGAAATCCTCAAGAGAAAGGGAAGAATGGTAGGGAAATTGCCAAGAGGGTGGAGAAACAAGAAAATTCCCACTGAAGGTTTTTCTCCGGGAGATAAAGTGATATCAAGTCATTATCTGCCAATCCCACCTGGCCTCAAAACCATTCCTTCCCAGCTCCCTCAAGTGTTCACAATCAGGAAAGTTCTTTCTATGGAACATTTAGAGGTCATGAAGGAATCAAATGGGGACATTTTCATAGTGAGAGGAGAAGACATCAAGCACTACAATCCACCCTAACAAGGGACAACCGTCAAGCTAGTGACGTTAAAGAAGCGCTTCATGGGAGGCAACCCATGTTTTAGTATCCTTACTCTTTATTGTTTTGTTTTACATCTAATAAAGCATGGTTTCTTATGCATGAACTTGAATCCTCAGGACAACTGTTGATAAAGTGCACTAAACATTGCATGTAAATTACAATTGGTCTCTAAGTTTGGTGTGCCTGAAGGCACTCCCAAATCTTATTCAAATTGTATTCAATCTTTCATTCAAGGTGCACGACCAAACATTAAGTTTGGTGTTCCTTTTGAACACAGTTAATGAAAAGCAAGAAGTTCCTCTGGATTTAGAAATTCATGACAAGTATACCATTTGCATGTTTTAATACTTTGATTTCAATTACTCTAGGTAGTAAAATTGTTTAGGATCAAAGCGCCAAAGTGACTAGGATTTATTAGAATTATGCACATTCATTAAGGACAACCAACATGGATTCCATGTCATCAGGAGACATTACCAAACACTAAGTTTGGTGTCCAGTAATAAGTGTGCATACATACAAAGGTCACGGCTATAAGCTCAGGAAGTCAATCATTGATTTACAATTCAAAAAGAAGGAAAAACATGTACAAGTACTATTCACTATTCACATGACCGAAAAAATGATAGCAAATTTGTTTGTTTGTGCAGGTACAAAAGGAAAGATAAGAATGGAGGAAAAAGACAAGGGGGAGGTACGGTGCTTGGTCAAAAAGGAAGTTCACAAGTCTTTGAAACTAACACATGGGAAAAGGAAGTTCTGCATGAAAAGATAGCTACATGTACAACCTAATGCACTCAGAATACTTCCAAGAAAATGAAAAGCAATTCGTCCTTCTCCCTAATTCATATATTTACCATCAGGCCACCCTTCACAAATCACCCTAGCCGTCCATTTTTCACTTACAGGCACTATAAAGAACCACTTGGGGAACGAGTTCCACACCACCAAATCTCCTTCATGCACATTTTCTTTCATCATAGCATAACTATCTCTTGCCGAAAACAACCTCACCACACTTCCAACAACACTTCTTGCTTCACCTTGTCAACTTTAGCTTGTCACTTACCAAAACTAAAGAACCAATGGCAGCCTCATCTAGCCACAAAAGAAGAAAAGACAAGCAACCAATGGAGGAGAACAGGGAATTCGATGCATGGAGATACAAATCAGTTTTCCATGAGATTCAAGCCGAATGGATGAGACCTAAAACGGTACTAGCTGAGGTTCCCTTTGACCTTGAAAAGGATGTGTTCCCAGGTGTTTGGGAGAAGATCAAAAAGAGGAAGTGGGAGCTCCTGACTAAGCCAATCACTAAAATCAACATCAACTTGGTGAAGGAGTTCTATGCAAATGCAGTGAGGGAAGACTCAACCAAGAAACCCACATACAAAAGCTATGTGAGAGGGGTGGAAGTTGACTTCAGTCCCAAAGCAATCATGAAAACTCTTGGCCTGAAAAACATACATTTCAGCCAAGCAAGTTATGAAGAAAGGATGATAGGAGAACCTGACTATACAACTATTGCTGAAGACCTTTGTGCCATCAGAGCTGAATGGGTGAGAAAAACAAGAGGGGCTCCAAGAGTCTTGAGAAGGGGAGACCTAACACCTGAAGCTAAAGGGTGGTATGCAATAGTTAGGAGATCCATCCTACCCACTGCAAACTCTTCAGAAATAGTCCCTAAAAGAGCCATCTTGCTACATTGCATTATGGTGGGAGGGGAGATTAAAGTTCATAAACTCATTGCTGAACAGATACAAGAGCTTAGTGAGAAAAGTGACCCTGAATCCTGGCTCTACTTCCCTAGCACCATCATTAGACTATGCATCGATGCCCAAGTACCACTTGAAGACGAAAGACCTAATTGGCTATATCCTGGATTGGCTATAACTGCGTACAGAATGACTCTTGGCCCAATTGCTCCAAGACATACAAAAAGAAGAAATGAAGAAGGGCAACAAGCAAAAGCAGAGCAAGAAGCGGAACAAGAAGGACAGGAAGGAGAAGACGGAGAAGAAGAGCAAGAAGAGCAAGGAATTCCAGAAAGAAGACAACGAATTCCCAGAGACCCCATGGATATGAGCAGAATGTAGGAAATCATAGAAGGAATGTCTCAACAATACATGAGGTCTCAGGAGAGACAAGAGGACTTTCACCTAAAAATGATGGATATGCAAAGGAACTTTGAATCAAGATTCTTAGATCTGCAAAGGGAACAGAATTTACACTTACAGGAATCCTTCAGCCACATATGCCAACACCAAGATGCCAATGTCTTGGCAATCAAGGAAGCCACCACTTTACAGAATGCAAGATACTCAGTCCAAGCTGATTACAACATCAGTTCGCAAATCAAGCTTAACTACATAGGGGAACATTTACACAAGATGGATCCAGCATTCCCAGCTTTTGATGAGTATTTCAAAGGGAGGAAAGAAGGAGAAATAAACAAGGCAATGATCCTTGAAAAAGGAGTGGAAGAAACAATGAAAAAGGCTGGATTCTGGAAAAAGCTCATAAGAAAAGACAAAGGAAGTTCAAGTGGTCAAAAAGGGGTAAGAAGCAAGAAGAAGCAGGATCCCAAGAATCAAGAAGAACCAAGCAATAAATGAGAGGTGGTCTCTCTCCTTAATAATCAAATGATAATTGGTGAATTGTCTTTATGAGCTTTCTTTCATTATAAGTCATTTAAGTTTTAATGTGAAGTCTCTAGTATGTTTGTCTGTTTATTGCTTTGAATAAAGTGAATGCCTAGATGTTTGGATATAACTTCACCTTCTTAAACAAGTGCTTGCCATGCTTGTTCTGTTTCCAAAAATAAAAGAAAAGTTTGAACAAAAGTAACTTGGCTCAATTAGTGACAAATCAAGTAGAATTAAGTGGTGGTATGCATGCTTGATTGTTTAGTCAGATCACTGGAAATAGAGTGTAGAATTATCATTTTTTGTGTAGAAATTAAAAACTGTCTATGGATCTTGATGAATAAATGTCTTTGGCCATGTAAAAGAAAGAAAAAGAAGAAGAAAAAGCCACTGAAAAAGGGCAACAAAAAGCAAAAAAAAAAATTTGAGAAAATAAGCTAGGCACCAATGGTTTGAACTTCTGAGACAAATGTCTGTGGTGTTTATGTATTAAGGATATGCTTGGATGAATAGGTTCTGAGGAGTGTTTCAACACTTGGTAACTTGGGTTAACTAACCCGGGATTATCAACCAAAAGTCCATTATCAAGAACAACCTAAATACAAAATATTTAGTCACACAAAGAGGTGCTGGACACCAATGTCTCAAGAAGAAATGTGAACTAAAATGCCTGTAGTGGATATGTGTAGTGCACTGATAAGAAAAAGAAAATGCCAAAGGCTTGTGCAACACATGACACTGAGCAAACAAGGAGCAAAGGAGCTCTAAGAAAAAGAAAAACAAAGAAGAGAAAAGTGCCAAGGACATAAGAATAACAAGGGGCCATAGCAGTGTTTGATGGATGCAATGAAAAAGTGATAATCCTACTTGATAAGAATGAAAAAGTGATGCTGCAACTTTCTGCATAAAACCCTTCTGATGAACTTCAAGTGCTTGCTAATATAGCCAATGTAATTGCTTTCTGTTTCATACTTTCTTCTCTAATAACTCAGGACTTGCTTAGGGACAAGCAAGTATTAAGTTTGGTGTTGTGATGCCAAGGCATCTTAGGCTAGTTTCACTAGCATTTTTCTGTTATTTTTAGTTGTTTGATGCATTTTCTTGAGCCTTAAGTAATCATTTGGGCCAAATAGTCATGCTTGTCTTAAATCATTCAAACATGAAGATTTTGATGCAAATTCCATGAGTTTTTAGTTATATTCCTTGAATGCTATGAATGAAAGATTTCTCATGAAATTTTGCAAGACTTTGATGCAGTTGTTTGGATGACTTCAGGGAAGAAGAGGCTAGGCAAGGAAGCAACAAAATCAATAAAGGAAGCTTGAATATCACATGTGGAGTTTAAGCTCCAGTTTAAGCTTAAACTGGAGCTTAAACACCAAAACCATGAGAGCTAAGGAAATGCTGAAAGTGGCGTTTAATCTCCAGTTTAACCTTAAACTGGAAGTTAAACGCCAGAAATGGGAAATGCACCAGGGAGCCATTTCCACGTTTAAGCTCCAGTTTAACCTTAAACTGGAGCTTAAACGTGTTCGACCAAGTTTTCTCCTCCAGGGTTGCTTTCTCCATTTCCACGTTTAAGCTCCAGTTTAACCTTAAACTGGAGCTTAAACGTGTTCGACACCTCCAGGACTACCTTTCTCAGCTTCCACGTTTAAGCTCCAGTTTAACCTTAAACTGGAGCTTAAACGTGTTCGACCTCCAGGATGGCTTTCTCTATTCCCACGTTTAAGCTCCAGTTTAACCTTAAACTGGAGCTTAAACGTGTTCGACCTCCAGGGCTGCCTTTCCTATCTCCACGTTTAAGCTTCAGTTTAACCTTAAACTGAAGCTTAAACGTGTTCGACTACGTTACCCTCCAGGGCTGCCTTCTTCCATTTCCACGTTTAAGCTTCAGTTTAACCTTAAACTGAAGCTTAAACGTGCTTCCACAAAAGGCATCACTGGAAGTGTCTGGCGTTTAAGCTGCAGTTTAAGCTTAAACTGCAACTTAAACGCCACTATTGGAAAAGGTTTATGGGCCAAAAATATTGCAGTTTAAGTTAGCTTTTGAACACAAACATTAACTTAAACTTACTCTGGTATGAAACCCAATTGAATATCATGGTTTATGGGATTGGGCCTGAAGGATTGATGAGTCAGGAATTTCAATTTGTTGAGTCATGTGTCATTACTTGATTATCACTAAGTTGGCTCAATGAATGTTTCAGAATTTGGATCAGCAGCCTCATCAAGATTATGGATCATAAACCCAAAGCAAAAGGAAAGCAGGGAGAGGCCTCAAAGCCCAAGAAACACAACAGAAGCTCAATATAGAAAGTGTATAAATAGAATAGAATTTAAGTTAGGAGGGACTTTTACCTTTTCATTTTGCTAGTTTTCATACCTTTGTAATTGAATTCAGAGCTATGACTCACTAAACCCCCTTTCATTGGGTTAGGGAGCTCTATTGTAATTCAATGAATCAATAATAGTTTATCTTCTTCTTCAATCTTTTCTCTTGAATTTTGTTAGAAAGCTTCTCGATCTAATTCCATTGGGTAGTTGTCTTGGAAAAGAAACTACCCATAATTGGAATCCTTCGGAACCTTGGGAAAGGAATGGAGGATTCATGCTAGAGAAGCTTTCTCACAGTGAATTGGATTGGGGTTTGGATGGATATTGTGACATGTAATCCTACCAAATTGTGGTTCATGAAACTGTGTGGTATAATCAGTGATCGAGCATCATCTCTTCTTATGAACATTTAAACCAAGGGATTGGGAATTTGTTTGTTTTTAGAGAGAATTGGTGAGCCAAGGGATTGGGATCCAATCATATAAGATTGCCAAGCAAAATTCAATGAACGCATTTGTTGAGGAAGAGATAAACATGTTTTGATTCGGAGATCTCAATATCTCCTATAACCCAATGAATTCCCCATTTCTGATTTCCACTTTCTCTTTACATTCTGCAACTCAATTCATGCAATCACCCCCATTCCCTTTTAATTTCAGCAATTTAGCTTCTGCTCTTTAATTCATGCAATTTAAGATTCCGCCATTTCAATTTCTTGTCATTTACGTTTCCCGCCAATTTTACATTCCGCAATTCTCATCTAATTCTTGATTCCGCTCAACTAGACACACTTCTAATCCGAATTGCTCATTCAACCAATCCTTGTGGGATTCGACCTCACTCTATTGTGAGTTTTTACTTGACGATAACCGGTGCACTTGCCGGAAGGAATTTTGCCGATCGTGCAATTTCCTAATCGTAGCATAACAAGTTTATGCGCATCAGCTCACTCAAAGGAGGACAAACAATAGTGATGAATAAGGAGTGCAGTGCTCTCATTCAACCAGAGTTGCCTACAAAAAGGAAGGACCCAGGGAGTTTTCACATCCCCTGTGCCATAGGAGAAACAATGTTTGATAAAGGACTCTGTCACCTGGGAGCAAGCATCGACTTAATGCCTTTATCCCTTATGAAGAAGCTGCAGATCAATGAGCTAATGCCCACAGACGTAGTCATCAGACTGGCTGACAAAACTCAAAAACAAGCAGTAAGAGTGGTTGAAAACGTGTTGGTAAAGGTTGGGAACTACTTCCTTCCCACAGACTTTGTCATATTGGAAATAGAAGAGAGTCACCTTCACCCAATCATATTGGGAAGACCATTCCTAGCTACAGCCAGAGCGCTCATAGATGTGGAGCGAGGAGAGCTAATACTGAAGATACATGACAAACAACTCGCAATCAATGTCTTCAAACCCTCACAAGAAGCAGATCAGGAAATCAAGGAACCAAGGAGAGAGCACGACAAAGCACTGGTGGAAGAAACAAGCATTGAAGCACAAGCTGTACACACCTGGGAATCCCTTTGGTTGATGAACAAGACTGTCAGTAGTTGTCACAGCAAAAGGAAAACCAGGAGGAACCTAAACCACCAGAGTCATATGAGACCAGCAACAAAATTTCATTGGAAAAAGAGGCTACAAAGAGCAGGGCAACAGTAAAAGAAACAAAGAAGAAGGCACCAAGGACGTGGAGGAACAAGAAGATCCCTACAGAGGACTTCTCTCCAGGGGATAAAGTGATCTTAGCTTATTTCCCAGTTATCCCATCTCATCTCCCCACCATCCCATCTCAGCTACCTAAAGTTTTCACCATCAACAGAATTCTCTCCCTAGAACATGTGGAGATTCTTGATGAAGCCAATGGAGATAGATTTACTGCGAGGGGGGAAAATTTGAAGCATTACCAACCACCCTGACAAAGTCAGAACGTCAAGCTAGTGACACTAAAGAAGCGCTTCATGGGAGGCAACCCATGATTTATATGCTTTTAAAGTAGTTAATAATGCAAGGCTCATGAATTCCAAATCAACTTTGACACATACTTGAATGAATCTTTTTATGCAGCACATAGTGAAGAACAAGTTTGGTGTTCAAGGCATACTAAGAGAGCATAAATGCTATTCATATCATGTCATTCTTAGAGCCTTGAACAAAACTTTTTACACCACAGTGCCACAAACTAAGTTTGGTGTCACCAATGTTGCATACATGGACAGTTAATTAGTTAGTTGGTTTGTATTCATGAATAGCACTTACCATTTAGAAACAAAAATTTTAAAAAGTAGTTATTCTTTCCTTTTAAATTTTGCCGCCACTATCCACAAATTCATTAATCACATTTCTTTTGTTTTGTAGGAAATTGATGGGACAATTGAAGGAGGAAAGGTTTGGCCACTTCAAAAGAAGAGGACTATACACGTGTCTTCAAGGGGAATGCATTGGGAAATGTTGCCATGCAACATTGGAAGAAGAACACGCTTGGAAACTGAACCAACCCCATCATAAAAGTGATGATCCTTGTGCTCATCCCATGCTAAACCCCATTCGTTCATCTTACACCCACTCCATCAATCCACACCTTTCATTCACTCACCACCTCCCTATATAAGTGGTCCTTATTCCATACTCCCTTCACATTCCAATTCCCATTCTTTGTACTCCCCACTTTTGACACCCAACTCCTCTTACCCCATCAAAGACACACTTCCCACCTTCACATATCAACTCCTACTCATGGCATCATCGAGCTCCAAGAGGCAAAAGAGGAAGGAACCGGTGGAGAGCATCCCTTTTGATGAAGGGAGATTCAAAACTGCATTCTATGAACTCGAATTTGAATGGATAAAGCTCAAAAAGATATTGCCTGAGTTAACATTCCAGTTCAACGAGGATGAGTGCCCACAGATTCGAGAGAAGATTGAACAAAGAGGTTGGCAAAGGCTTACGAACCCAGAAGCAAAGATAAATGCAAACCTCATCAAAGAGTTCTATGCAAATGTGGTCAATGAAGACAAAAACCAAGGCCCCCACCTTCAAAAGTTATGTGAGAGGAACAGAGGTGGACTTCAGCCCAAATGCCATAACAAGGACTCTTTAGCTGAAATCGCCATATTTTGATGAGCCCAGTTATCATGTAAGAATAAGTAATGGTCCCGACAATGATGAACTTAAAGAAATTGTGAACGATATGTGTGTTATAGGATCTGACTGGGAAAGGTATTCGGATAGGAGACCCCAGTTCATCAGGAGAGGAGACCTCATCCCAGAAGCCAAGGGATGGTTTGAGCTCGTGAGGAGATCTATCTTCCCAGCCGCGAACAATTCTGAGGTTAACACTACTCAAGCTACTATGGTACATTGCTTAATAAAGGGTGGAGGCATCAATGTGCATGAAATTATAGCTGAGGGGATTCAAGAGTCAACCGAGAAGAATGATCTAGGTGCTAGACTTTGGTACCCCAGCACCATCCTTAGACTGTGTATAAAAGCCAAGGTAGTCTTCGAGGACAGCAATCCAAATTTGGTAAACTCTGGGAGGTTAGTCATACTCCAGCGTATAACTTACGTGACACCTGCCCAACAGCAAAGAAGGCCTCAAATAGGGAAAATAACATCACAGGAAGGACCTCATCACCTCATCAAGAAGAATACCAGCAGGAAGAGTACTATGATCCAACTAACATAAACCTGAATCACATTCAAGGAGCCATTGAGGATCTAGCAAGGAGATATATGGAGGGACAAGAACAACAACTACACATTCAATCCCAAAGGATGGATCGTCAAGAAGAACTCCTTTCTAATTGCATGAATTGACAAAGGGAGTGGCAGAAATAGTAAATGGAACACTACTCCCAGCTCACTCAAGCCATCAATCAAGTGACTGAAAGGCAAGAGCGTCAAGACAAACGCCTTCAAGAACTCAACCAATGTCAGCTAGCTCAAACGAAGGCATTCAATGAGTTCAGCGTACTTAATGAAGGACGGCAACTACATAGGAAAGAGTTCAACATAAACACTCAAGCCAAGTTGAACTATATGTCTGGGCATATGCATAATTTGCACTCTGTAATCCCTAGGTATGTTACAGTCCAAAAAGATCTAACAGAACAAGAGGAAAGGAAGGTGAAACAGCAGAAGGAAACATTGAAAATGAAGATGGAAGATGCTGGCTTCTGGAAAAAGTTGATTGGAAAATGCAAGGGAAGTGGGGGTTCAAGCACTCAAGAAAGACACGAAGAGGACAAACAAGAGGGAGAGCATGGGCACCCCCATGAGTAAAAGGTGGTGGAGTTCCCTCTTTGTTCCATCTTTTTCAAGTTTTAAATAAGAAAAATCATGTATGAAATAGAACATGTTTCCATGGTAGTTTAGGATTTTCAATTCTGTCTTTAGTATTTTCATTGCCTAGGTTTGTGCTTGCTAGTCTAATGTCACTACTGTATTCTCACCTTGCTCACTTGTATGCTTGTCCCTTTAAGTCAAATAAAAAGAGATGTTATGAAAGACCAGAGTGATGTTCAATTTGTGGAGTAAGTTCTTAAGCTTGTGGGGTAGTAATCACTTGGCTAAGTTGGTTCACCAACAAGGTAGGAAGGCAACTATCTATCCTGAATCATATGCTTGAAACACACCCCATGAGACTAGCTAAATAACAAGATCTCAATAAGAAAAGGAGAAAGAAAAATGAAAGTTGAGAAAGAAAAAGAGTAAGAAATAAGACTAGACACCAAGGGTTGAATCTTAAGGCATGTGTCTGTGGTGCTCCTGTGCAAATGATATACTTGGATGAATAAGCTCTCAGGGGTGCCTTATCACTTGGTAACTTGGGTTAACTAACCCGGGATTATCAGCTGAAAGTCCACTATCAAGAGTAACCTTTGCTACAGAACACTTAGTAACTCAAAGAGGTGCTGGACACCAAGGCCTCAAGAATAAAAATAACAAACCATGTGCCTGTGGTGTGAATGTATAGGGGAAAGAGACTTGAGGGAGTAAGTCCTTAGGGGTGTCTTAACTCCTAGCACCTTGAACCAACTGGTTCGGGAGTGCTGGCTGAAAGCTTATATTAAAGAGTCGCCCCCTTATAGAGCACCTAGTCTAAAGAACACAATCAAACCCTGAAAAGACAAAGGGATCAATGAATAAAAGTCTCATAGGGTGCAATCAAGTGAGTATTCTAGGGCATGGTAAAGGTCTGAAAGCCAAATGAAGGAATGAACCTAAGTTGCTATGCATGAAACCCCACAAAACTAAGGACATGACTTCCACAATAATGACTCATTTCTCTTGTCATTTCATTCATCATTCTCATGTTTCAGTACTTGCTTAGGGACAAGCAAGCTTTAAGTTTGGTGTTGTGATGCCAGGGCATTTTGGCCAGTTTCACTGACCTTTTCTTTACTGTTTTAGGGTAGTTTCATGCATTTTCTTAGTTAATAAGCAAGTTTTGGGTAGATAATCAGTTACATCTTGATTCAAGCAAACATTGTGAATTTCATGTGATTTTATGAGAATTATGCACGAATTGAATGACAAATTGGATAATGCATGTCTCATAACTTGGATTAGAGCGTTGATGCACTTTATTTGCTTGATTTCAGGACAAAGGAAGCAAGGAAGAGCCACATTAGCAGCCACTTTAATCTAATTAACGTGACCACTAACGTGGAATGGGAATAAACTTGCAACGTTAATGAGAAAAGTGATTGCCAATAACGCCTTCGAAACCATCATGGCCCACATTAATTGCCACGTTAACTCCATTAACGTGGTAGTTAACGTGGAGAGAAAGGGAGCTCCAGCGTTAGTGGTAAAAGTGAATACCACTAACGCTCCAAATTGGCAATTAGCCACGTTAAGAGTCACGTTAACTCAGTTAACGTGAACTCTAACGTGGAAAGGGAAGGCAATGCCAATGTTAGTGACACTCACCTTTGTTACTAACGTTGGACTAAGCCCAATTGGCCACGTTAACAGTCACGTTAACTACATTAACGTGAACTCTAACGTGGGAGGAGCAAGGAATCGCCAACGTTAGTGACACTCACCTTTGTCACTAACGTTGGACTAAGCCACTATGAGCCACGTTAAGAGTCACATTAACTACATTAACGTGAACTCTAACGTGGGAGGAAAGAAATGATGAGCCAATGTTAGTGACAATCACCTTTGTCACTAACGTTGGAGATGGCAATCACCACCACGTTAGTGGCCACATTAAGACAATTAACATGAGGCACTAACGTGAGAAGGGGCGTTTGGAACGTTAGTGACAAAGGTAAGTGTCACTAATGCTCTCGAGGCTAAGGCATGCCCACGTTAAGAGCCACGTTAGTTATACTAACGTGGACTCTAATGTGAGAAAAGGGGGGCTAAGAGCAACGTTATTGGCAAAGGTAAATGCCAATAATGCTTGCGATAGACTGATAAACCACTATTTTATAGTTTATATTGTGTTTAATTGTGTGGTTTTGTCATGATCCTTACCCACTTATTCATCAATTTAGCATGCATTTAGATTTCCTTCCTAAATTCAATACATGTTTGAAAATTGCTTCCTAGAGACTTTAATTATTTAATTTTAATTCTCCTTTATTCCATTCGATGCCCTGATCTGTGTGTCAAGTGTTTCAGGCTTTATAGGGCATGAATGAGATGGAGATTGGAGAGGAAGCTAGCAAAAAAATGGAAGGAACACAAGAATTTGAGGAGATAACCAGCGAGAAGTGACGCGGTCGCATGGCTCACGCGACCGCGCGAAGGAGCGCAAATCGCAGTGACGCGGCTGCATGGCTTGCGCGGCCACGCGGATTGGAAAGCGCAAGCGACGCGGTAGAGTGGACGACGCGAACGCGTGGAGAGGAAAAAGCGCAAGCTACGCGTCCGCATGGATGACGCGATCGCGTGACATGTGCGATCTGCATAATCTGCAGAATTCGTTGGGGGCAATTTTGGACCTTATTTCGGCCCAGTTTTCGGCCCGGAATAGCAGACTAGAGTCAGAGAATATGCAGAAACAAGACAGACATTCATTCAGTAGTTTTTAGATCTAGTTTTACTCTCTTAGGTTTTTCTCTCTAGGTTTTTAGGATTCTAATTTTGAATTGATCTGAGCATTGAAACATTGAGAAGAGTTATTTCCCTCATCAAGACTTCGTCATTCTAGTTCGTTTTCTTAACTTGGTTTCATTCTTCCATGTTCTTTACTTTGTTCAATTTTGTATTTGAATGCTTTTATGATTAATTAATGCAAGGATTATTTCCTTTTAATTCAATTTCAATTCCAACAATCATGTCTTCTTTTAATTCCCTTTCATGTGCTATGGATTCTTTATTTACAATACGTGAGTAGTTTCCTTACTTGATAGGGAGTTGATTAAAAGGAACTCTTGAGTTGGAAGGATTGAAGAAAAAATTTGTAGTTGGGTTAAATATTGGATTGCTATCCTGTCACCAACGCCAATCCCTTTGAACTAAGTGGGTTGCAACTTGTGAACAGATCTGGCATTCCAACTTGTTTGACTTTCCCTTACCTAGTAAAGGATAACCAAACAGAGTAACCGTTAATTATAAATCAATCTTAAAAATCACTCCATCAATGATAGAGATTCTAACTAATCAATTCCCAATCAAGGCTTTTATTTATATTATTTAAAATTCCTTAATTTAAATTCCAATTTACTTAGCTCAACTTCTTGGAACATCTGATTAATAAAACAGCACACTTTTCTGCAACTCATTGGGAGACGACCTGGGACTTAAAACTCCCAGTAATTTTAATTTAAACTCACTGTGACATATTTCTAAATTGATAGGCAGATTTTCGGTGAGTTAAGAACTATACTTGCAACATAACCATTTTAATAAATTTTTAATTCACCAGCTTCTGCTTCCCATCAATTTTTGGCACCGTTACCGGGGAGTTGATGTGTATTTTTGGAAAACGAATTCCAAACACACAAAACTCACCGGCAAGTGCACCGGGTCGCATCAAGTAGTAAAACTCACGTGAGTGAGGTCGATCCCACAGGGATTGATGGATCAAGCAACTTTAGTGGGTGATTAGTTTAGTCAAGCTAACATTGAGTGATTTGAGTGACAATTGAAGCCAACAGAATGTAAATTTGCAGGAATTATAAAGTGCAGAAAGTAAAATTGCAAGTAACTTAAAGAGCAAGAAATGTAAATTGCAAGAATCTTAAATGACAAGAAATGTAAAGTGCATCAAATGTAAAGGGGAGTGGGTGCTGGAAATTAAAGAAAGCAATAGATCAAGCAACTGGAAATATAAATTGCAGGAAGAATAAACTGAACTGGGTGCTGGGAGCAATATAAACAGAGAAGCAAATTGGAAGCAATGCAATAGAAAGTAAAATTTCTTAAAGACTTTAAAGACAGAAAGACTATGCTTAATTTTGCAGCAATTTAAAAGAAGATTGAAGATCTCAGGAGTGAAAGAGACTAGAAAACAAGTCTAGATCTCAAATCCTTCCTTGATCCAACAAGAACATGTGCAAGAGAAATTAAAGAAAAGTAAATTGCAGAAGCCAAGAGAAGGTAAAGCAGTAAACAGGAATGGAAATTCAATTGTGCAGAGAAAGTAAACAAGAAAATTCTCAAGGTGAGATTGAGACAGAATTTCCCCAATTCTCAACACCCAAGACTCAAGACAAGTGTAATTGAAATTGAAAACAAAAAAACTAAGAGGAAGAGAATTCAATTCTCCTTCCCCAAACTCAAAAACTCAGAACAATTCAAAATCCCAAAAGCTCTCCAAAAACTACCCAGCAAAACTAAGAAGGAAAGCTCTCCTAAAACTTAAATCCTAAGTTATTTATACACTTTCTTCAAATGGTCTTCAAGATTTGAATTGGGCCTTTGCTCTTGATGGAATTGGGTTGATAAAGGCCTTGGTTGATTGCTCTTGGAGTTGGAGAAAGATCCATTGTGAACCGGGTTGAAATCGTAAAAGTTTGAGTAAAAGTTTGAGGCAAACTTTTACTCAAACTTTTTATACCAGATGGCTTCACTTGCTGCTACCAACGTTTGGGCTAAAGTTTGAGGTCAAACTTTTGCTCAAACGTTGGCCCCCTTGTGTATATGTGTGGCACTAACGTTTGTCAAAAAGCTTGAGGCAAACGTTGGCGCAAACTTTTCTCCTCCAGGGTGTGCAAGTGTGGCGCCAACGTTTGCCAAAAAGTTTGAGGCAAACGTTGGCGCAAGCTTTTCTCCTCCAGGGTGTTAGTTTTGTGATGCCAACGTTTGCCAAAAAGTTTGAGGCAAACGTTGGCTCAAGCTTTTCTCCCAAAAGTTTGAGCTAAAGTTTGAGGCAAACTTTTGCTCAAGCTTTTTTTCCTCTGGAGTGTTTTCAATTCTTTCAAAAGTTTGAGCTAAAGTTTGAGGCAAACTTTGGCTCAAGCTTTTTTTTCTCTGGCATGTTTTCAACTCTTCTAAAAGTTTGAGCTAAAGTTTGAGGCAAACTTTGGCTCGAACTTTTTGTTCTCTCTTGCTCCTAGCCATTCCTTCTTCCTTCAACCTTCTTCAAAACTCTTTTCACCTATCATCAATCAATCAAAACAATCAAAGCTATGCCCCAAATCATAAGATTGTGTTTCTTTCATAATATATGACAATTATAGCACAAAATCTCATGAAAGTGCATTAATTCATCCATGGTTGATTGAATCAAAGGAAACATGGAAATCTACCCAATTGGCTTGCTTATGGCTTAAGAAAGTGCATAAAACCTATTGAAAACAAAAGAAAAAGCATAGAAAAACATGACATGGTGACATGTCATCACAACTCCAAACTTAAACCTTGCTTGTCCCCAAGCAAGAAAAGAATCATGCAATAAAGATTGACAAACTACGGTGAGAAGAATAGCAACTAAATGTTCACGGTAAGCTAGTTTTTTAAGCATGCTACAATCACAAAGGAAGTGTAAATGATTGATGCTTCCATCTAGCTCAATTTATGAAATCTTTCTCTTATATTTCTTCCTTGAAACAAGCTTTTGATTTTCTTATTAGCTTCTCCTTTTGGGTGCTTTGCCCCATGAGTTGATAACAAAGCTACGACTTCTAAATGCTTTGTTTTCAAGTATTACCACTTGATACATAAGCACCACAAGCATTTGATTAGAGGACTTCATTAAGCTCATTTTTCTTTTCTTTTCTTGACTCTCTAATCATTGATGCTCAGAGCCTTGAGCTTTGAGGGAGTGCTTTTGCACTTTGAGCCTAACCTTGACTTCTAAGTGTTTTGTTTTCAAGCATTTGGCTTGATACATAAACACCACAAGTACTTAACAAATAAATTGCCATTGGTACTCAGAGCCTTCAGCTTTCTCATTCTTTCCCTTTTTCTTTTCTTGCTTTAATTGTATTTGCCTCTTCAAGGTTTTCATGATTTTCAAAAGATTTCACAAAATGTCCTAGATGAAAACTTCAATTAAATAAAATCCAATGCAATTACAATCAAACATACTAGCCTTCCAATACTTTTATGCACATGCTAAAATCTTCTTTAATGCCTTGTTTGTTTATGATCATGATACTTTATTGCTTTTGAATTCACAAAACTCAAGTTGGTAATCATAATGACACAGCACCATGTTGCAATTTAGAAATCAAACTATGCCTTTTCATACACACATGCATACAGAGAAGGTAAAGACAATCATGCAGTTTATAGTGCTTGAAACAAATGAGAGGAAAAGGAACTTTACAACCTTGTAGTTCATCTTCTCTATTGTTGTCATTTTCCTCCCATTCTCCTCCTTCCCATACCAACTCAGAATGCTTGCTCATCTTCAAGCAACTATTAGAACCGTGGCTATGGGCTTAAGATGGATTATGAATGTCTTACACAATGAAATGTTAGTAACACATGTGTTTTAAACAAGCAAAATTAAAGATATCAAGGCATAAGAGACAGAGACATTTTGATTGCATAGATAAGAAGGTGTGCACAATACATTGCATAAAAGATAAGTGGCACACCAAACTTAGTGTGACACTTTCACTTGGAATTGATGCAAGTATCTTGTAAGGATTAGAACCAAATTTTGTTGCATAGCAACACCAAACTTAGAATGCAACCATATGCCAATTTATTGAATTTAAACAAAGCAGAGAAGAAATGTTACCTATGGTTGGGTTACCTCCCAACAAGTGCTCTTTTAGTGTCATTAGCTTGACATGTTGTTCTTCACTTTCTTCCTCTTCTTCCAGTTTGTTAAGAGGAATGACCTCAAAGGAGGGAAGGATTCAGCTAGTGTCCCTTGTCTTGGCCCTTCCTCAGCAAGCTTCCTTTTGCAAATGGCTTGATTGATCTTGCTTGCTGGATTAGGGACAGAATTGGTGTTCTTGCTAGTTGCCTTCACTTCTTTGGATTCAAGACTTGGTTGCTGTGTGATTATTGGAGTTTTGTATTCATCCAGAGCCTTTTGAACTGGTGGTTCCATGAACTCCTCCTTCATGTACTTCTCTGCCTCACTTGAGTTTGGAATGATTTTCTCACTTTCTTGCTCCTCCGCTTCCTCTTTTACACTCAAAATTTGTTTTAATAGCTCTTTCATGGAGGAGGTTTGTTGATCTTCCCAATATTTCTTCATCTCCTCTTCATATCTTTTAATCTTAGATTCAATTGTTGAGACTTTTTGGTCCAGGGGGGTTTGAGGAGGTTGTGAGTGTTCAGGTTCTTTTGTCACCTCAAGTGCAGTTTCATTTTCAACTATTTCCACCACCTCTTTCTTTTTCACTAAAAATTCACTTGACTCAGTAGCCTCTTCCTCTTGTTTTTCCTTCTTCTTCATTGCACTCACCAGTTGGCCTAATTGCGCTTCCATGTTTTTGAGGGAGTTCTCTTATTCTTTCTGGTATTTCTCTTTCTCCTCCGCAATTCGTTTGAGCATGGACTCAAGCTTTGAGAGTCTTTGGTTCATGGAAGTTTGTGTGGGTGGTGAGTTTTGACAGAGGCTTTCTGTTGAAGCGTGATCAAGTGATGATATCTTCGGATGAATATCATATGGAGCATTAGAATTCCCTTCCCATCCACCATTAAAATCATGACTTGCAGTATTTTGTGGTGGAGGGAAATATCCCATATGATTTTCTTTCTCATCTTGTGGTTCTGAGGCATAGCTCCATGAATTGGAGTGCCCAGAATTTGAAGTTTCTTGGTGATATTCCCAGCCATCATTAGAGATTGATGATGGTGGGTAATATCCCAAAAAAATTTTTTTGACCAAATGATGAGTTGAACTCCATTTGTATTTTGCAAACATCAATGAAAATTGAAATTACTCATATCAGAGATGAGAATTTCTTAGTGAGGCAAAAACACAAATACCTTGGTTTCAATCTAAAATAGAAAACAAAAATAAAGAAAATGCTTGATCTAGACTTCTCACCCACTTAATCATTGTTGATCTAAATCAATCCCCGGCAACGGCGCCAAAAACTTGATGTGTATTTTCGGAAAACGAATTCCAAACACATAAAACTCACCGGCAAGTGCACCGGGTCGCATCAAGTAGTAAAACAAACGTGAGTGAGGTCGATCCCACAGGGATTGATGGATAAAGCAACTTTAGTGGGTGATTAGTTTAGTCAAGCTAACATTGAGTGATTTGAGTGACAATTGAAGCCAACAGAATGTAAATTTACAGGAATTATAAAGTGCAGAAAGTAAAATTGCAAGTAACTTAAAGAGCAAGAAATGTAAATTGCAAGAATCTTAAATGACAAGAAATGTAAAGTGCATCAAATGTAAAGGGGAGTGGGTGCTGGAAATTAAAGAAAGCAATAGATCAAGCAACTGGAAATATGAATTGCAGGAAGAATAAACCGAACTGGGTGCTGGGAGCAATATAAACAGAGAAGCAAATTGGAAGCAATGCAACAGAAAGTAAAATTTCTTAAAGACTTTAAAGACAGAAAGACTATGCTTAATTTTGCAGCAATTTAAAAGAAGATTGAAGATCTCAGGAGTGAAAGAGACTAGAAAACAAGTCTAGATCTCAAATCCTTCCTTGATCCAACAAGAACAATTGCAAGAGAAATTAAAGAAAAGTAAATTGCAGAAGCCAAGAGAAGGTGAAGCAGTAAACAGGAATGGAAATTCAATTGTGCAGAGAAAGTAAACAAGAAAATTCTCAAGGTGAGATTGAGACAGAATTTCCCCAATTCTCAACACCCAAGACTCAAGACAAGTGTAATTGAAATTGAAAACAAGAAAACTAAGAGGAAGAGAATTCAATTCTCCTTCCCCAAACTCAGAAACTCAGAACAATTCAAAATCCCAAAAGCTCTCCAAAAACTACCCAGCAAAACTAAGAAGGAAAGCTCTCCTAAAACTTAAATCCTAAGCTATTTATACACTTTCTTCAAATGGTCTTCAAGCTTTGAATTCGGCCTTTGCTCTTGATGGAATTGGGTTGATAAAGGCCTTGGTTGATTGCTCTTGGAGTTGGAGAAAGATCCATTGTGAACCGGGTTGAAATCGTAAAAGTTTGAGTAAAAGTTTGAGGCAAACTTTTACTCAAACTTTTTATACCAGATGGCTTCACTTGCTACTACCAACGTTTGGGCTAAAGTTTGAGGTCAAACTTTTGCTCAAACGTTGGCCCCCTTGTGTATATGTGTGGCGCCAATGTTTGCCAAAAGGCATGAGGCAAACGTTGGCGCAAAGTTTTCTCCTCCAGGGTGTGCAAGTGTGGCGCCAACGTTTGCCAAAAAGTTTGAGGCAAACGTTGGCACAAGCTTTTCTCCTCCAGGGTGTTGGTTTTGTGATGCCAACGTTTGCCAAAAAGTTTGAGGCAAACGTTGGCTCAAGCTTTTCTCCCAAAAGTTTGAGCTAAAGTTTGAGGCAAACTTTTGCTCAAGCTTTATTTCCTCTGGAGTATTTTCAATTCTTCCAAAAGTTTGAGCTAAAGTTTGAGGCAAACTTTGGCTCAAGCTTTTTTTTCTCTGGCATGTTTTCAACTCTTCTAAAAGTTTGAGCTCAAGTTTGAGGCAAACTTTGGCTCAAACATTTTGTTCTCTCTTGCTCCTAGCCATTCCTTCTTCCTTCAACCTTCTTCAAAACTCTTTTCACCTATCATCAATGAATCAAAACAATCAAATCTATGCCCCAAATCATAAGATTGTGTTTCTTTCATAATATATGACAATTATAGCACAAAATCTCATGAAAGTGCATTAATTCATCCATGGTTGATTGAATCAAAGGAAACATGGAAATCTACCCAATTGGCTTGCTTATGGCTTAAGAAAGTGCATAAAACCTATTGAAAACAAAAGAAAAAGCATAGAAAAACATGACATGGTGACATGTCATCCGGAGTTGCGATAGAGTGCTAATTTTATTAATTAGAATTTATTTATTTGCATTTTATTTAATTTTGCTACTATGAGCTGCATGTTTCTTCCGTCAAATGACGCGTTCACTTCCTGATCCGCGCTTGCTAATATTCGATCCTGAAATTGAAAGGACTATTTCACGAATAAGGCGAGAACAGCGTAGGTTAGCCCGCTCTGAGGCCGGATCTAAAAGTGAATCTGAGGAAGAAACCAGCCCCCGTTCTACTGATTCGGTTGTTTTACGTGCAGAAAACATGGCAGCTAGAAGAGTTACCATTCAGGAGGAAGGAGCTCCTGATTTTACAATGCAACCGTTTCAAGCGCATCATCCAGCGGTAGCTACGGATTTTGAAATAAAGACCGCACTGTTAAATTTGATGCCCAAGTTTCATGGCCTACCTGCTCAAGAGCCTATCAAGCACTTGAGAGATTTCCAGGCAGCCTGTTCTACTGTCAGACGTGATGGCACTGATGAAACTTCAATTCTGCTGAAAGTTTTTCCGTTCTCTCTTGAGGGAAAAGCAAGAGAGTGGTACTACACTCAACCTATAGCAAATGTGTCCAACTGGGATACACTCAGAAAGGAGTTTCTGGAGAAATTCTTCCCATCTGAAGTTACTGATAAACTGAGGAAGGATATCTCTACAATTGTTCAGGATGACAATGAGACTCTCTTTGAGTATTGGGAGCACTTCAATAATCTTCTGGAAGCATGCCCCCACCACATGATTGACAAGATCGTGCTACTCAGCTATATCACACAAGGTATGAGGCCCCAAGATAAGACCACATTGGAAAGTGCCAGCAATGGGTCTATGAAGAAGTACAAAACCACTGATGAAGCTTGGCAATTGATCAGTGATTTAGCTGAATCTACTCGGAGCCACAGACAGAAGCAAGGTCGTTCAAAAGCCATTGCAGAAGTATCTTCTGGCAGAGAGACTGCTGAACTCAAAGCATCTGTGAGATGACCAACCTGCTGAAGCAAATGCAGTTGAATCAACAAGCTCAGCAAACTCAACCGCAGCAAAACCAACAACTAGTCCCACAAAAAATTTGCGGAATTTGTGCTGATTACAGCCATTACACTGATGAATGCCCGCAGCTCCAACAAGAAGACAATATGGTGGCATCCACTCATAACTTTTGTGACCGCCCCAACCAAGGGTACAATCAAAGTGGAAATAATAACCATGGATGGCAAGACAATTCAAACTAGAATTGGAGGGACAACAATAACAGGGGAGGCAGAGATAATCAGGGAAATCAGAGGTGGAATAATAATAACAGGCAGCAAAATCAACCTTACCGAGCACCTCACCTGAGGCAAAACCAAGGACCACCGAACAATCAGCAGCAAACCTCTCAATTTACTCATTCTTCGGTATCTTCTAATGAAGATTTATTACAAGCTTTTGAGAAAAGACAACTGGCCATAGAAAGTACCATCATGAACATTATTCACGCCAGTCTGAATGGTCTCACCTATACTCTGCAAGCTTTTATGACACAGCTTGGTTCAACACAAAATTCCAGCAACTAACCTTCAAGCACCACTGGAATCCCCTCTCAACCGTTACCCAATCCAAAGGGAGGCATTAATGCCATCACCCTGAGGTCCGGAACCACACTGCAGGAGAGGAATCAGGAGGAACCAAGCTCACCAGAATATGCCTCAGCTGAAGAGGTGGTAGAAGTCAAAGATGTTGAAAAGGAAGAGGATATACAGGACATAGCTGAAGAAGAGATAGCTCAACCACAAGAAGAAGCACCAAAAGGCGCAGGCACCACGGAACCCACTGTTCCCATTCGATTTCCACAGCTTGCAAGGAAGCCCAGGAAGCAGCTGGAACCTGATCCTAAAATGGTAGAAATATTCAAAAAGGTTGAGGTAACTGTTCCCCTTTTTGATGTTATTCAGCAGGTACCTAAATATGCAAAGTTTCTAAAAGACTTATGTATCCATAAAGACAAGATTAATGAATTAGAAACTATTCCTTTAGGTAGTTCTATATCTGCTCTAATGGGAGGATTACCTGAAAAATGTAGTGATCCAGGTCCTTGCATAGTTAGTTGTACTATTGGTGGTGTAGTAATTTATGATTGCATGTGTGATTTAGGAGCATGTGTCAGTATAATGCCTTTGTCCATATATGATGTTTTGAGGCTCCCTCCCTTAAAAAGGTCGACAGCTCGTTTTGTGTTAGCAGATAAAAGCATTATTACAGTGGCTGGAGTTGCTGAAGATGTTTTGGTGAATATTAAAGGGCTCACATTTCCCACTGATTTTTATATCTTGGAGATGCCCCATAATGATTCAGATAAGCCATCATCGATCCTACTTGGAAGACCATTCCTGAAGACATCAAAATTCAAATTGGAAGCTTTTTCAGGAACATACTCCTTTGAAATAGATGGCCGCATAGTGATCTTCAATCTGAATGGAGTCATTAACAACCCCCCAGAAGATCGTTCCATCTTCCAGTGTGATGTCATAGACGAAAGTGTGGCTGAAGTTCAAAAAGAAGAGTTTGAAGAGAGGCACACTGGACAAGGTCCGAGTGTGGGGACCCTCTTAACTGACAGTGAGGGCACTTCGCCATTTTCACGAGCTCCAGATAATCCAGAGCCTGCCCATTATCAAAAGTTAGAATTGAAACCTCTTCCTCCACACCTCAAATATGCTTATCTCGAGGACGAGCAGAAGCTTCCGGTTATTATTGCAAGAGAACTGACTTCTCAACAAGAAGAGCAGCTACTTGATGTGCTAAGGAAGCATAATAAGGCAATTGGGTGGAGTTTGGCAGACATAGTGGGAATCAACCCTCAAGTATGTGATGAGCGGATATTTTATACGCTTTTTGGGGTTAATTTCATATAGTTTTTAGTATGTTTTAGTGAGTTTTTAGTTTGTTTCCACTAGTTTTTAGGAAAAATTCATATTTTTGGACTTTACTATGAGTTGTGTGTTTTTCTGTAATTTTAGGTATTTTTCTGGCTGAAATTGAGGGAGCTGAGCAAAAATCTGATTCGGGCTGAAAAAGGACTGCTGATGCTGTTGGATTCTGACCTCTCTGCACTCAAAGTGGATTTTCTGGAGCTACAGAACTCGAAATGGCACGCTTCTAATTGAGTTGGAAAGTAGACATCCAGGGCTTTCCAGAAATATATAATAGTCTATACTTTTCTCAAGCATAGACGACGTAAACTGGCGTTCAACACCAGTTCTCTGCCCAATTCTGGCGTCCAGCGCCAGAAAAGGATTAAAAGTTGGAGTTCAACGCCAGAAATGGATTCAAACCTAGCGTTGAACGCCCAAAACAGCCTTAGGCACGTGAAATGTTTAAGTCTCAGCCCCAGCACACACCAAGTGGGCCCCAGAAGTGGATCTCTGCACCATCTGTCATAGTCTACTCACTTTTTGTAAACCTAGGCTACTAGTTTAGTATTTAAACAACTTTTAGAAACTTATTTTGTATCTCATGACATTTTAGATCTGAACTTTGTACTCTTTGACGGCATGAGTCTCTAAACTCTATTGTTGGGGGTGAGGAGCTCTGCTGTATCTCGATGAATTAATGCAAGTATTTCTATTTTCCATTCAAACATGCGTGTTCCTACCTAAGATATCCATTCACGCCTAACTATGGAGAAGGTGATGATCAGTGACACTCATCACCTTCCTCAATCCATGAACGTGTGTCTGACAATCACCTCCGTTCTACATCAGATTGAATGAATATCTCTTAGATTTCTTAATCAGAATCTCCGTGGTATAAGCTAGATTGATGGCTGCATTCATGAGAATCTGGAAAGTCTAAACCTTGTCTGTGGTATTCCGAGTAGGATTCTGGGATTGGATGGCTGTGACGAACTTCAAACTCGCGAGTGCTGGGCGTAGTGACAGACGCAAAAGGATAGTAAATCCTATTCCGGTACGACTGAGAACCTGCAGATGATTAGCCGTGCGGTGACGGCGCACTTGGACCCTTTTCACTGGAAGGATGGATGGTAGCCATTGACAACGGTGATCCACCTACACACAGCTTGCCATAGGAGGACGTGCGTGCGTGAATCAGAAGACAGAGGAAAGCAGAGATTCTGAAGACAAAGCATCTCCAAAACTCCAACATATCCTCCATTACTGCATAACAAGTAACCTTTAATCCATGCTCTCTTGTTTGTTCGCAATTCAACTGATAAATATAATTGACTTCCTGACTATGAATTGCAAGATAACCATAGATTACTTCAAACCAACAATCTCCGTGGGATTCGACCCTTACTCACGTAAGGTATTACTTGGACGACCCAGTGCACTTGCTGGTTAGTGGTACGAGTTATGAAAAGTGTGATTCACAATTTCGTGCACCAAGTTTTTGGCGCCGTTGCCGGGGATTGTTCGTGTTTGAACAACTGACGGTTTATTTTGTTGCTTAGATTAGGAAAGTTTTTCTTTTTGGTTTAGAGTCTCTTATTATTATTCTTGGTTAAAAATATCCTTCTTCAAAACAAGTGTTACATTTACTGCCCAATTGGCTAGAGCGTTGGTCTAAGTCCGTGGCAGTTTGGTACACTCTTTTTAAAATTTCATTCAAAAAAAAATATCTTTTCTATTAAATTCAGTGTCAAATTTTAAGTTTGGTGTTCTCTTGTTGATTTTTCTTTGTTTTTCGAAAATTTTAGTTTGGTTTTCTAAAAATTTTAAGTTTGGTGTTCTTTCTTCATGTTCTTGTGTTCTTGTGAGTCTTCAAAGTGTTCTTGAGTTTTCCTTGTGTCTTGATCTTAAAATTTTAAGTTTGGTGTTCCTTGGTGTTTTCCCTCCAAAATTTTCGAAAACAAGGAGCATTAGATCTAAAAATTTTAAGTCTTGTGCTATTTTATTGTTTTTCTCTTCCCTCACTAAATTCAAAAATATCTTTTCTCTCTAATTTTAAAACAAATTTTCGAAAATTATTTTAAAAAAAAAATTCAGATTTTTTTTAAAATTTAAAATCTTTTCCAAATCATATTTTTTTCAAAACTTCCTTACCACTTTCCCTCCCCTCATTTTTTTCGAAAATCTTCACCTATTTTTATTTATTTTATTTTAATTTATTTTATTTTCGACATAAATAAAAAAATAAATAAATAAATAAAAATAAAAATATTTTTATCATCTCCCTTTCTCCGTCATGGATCTAAGTGGAAATGAACAGTCCAGGAGGACTCTGGGGTCATATGCTAACCCCTCTACTGCTTCATATGGGAGTAGTATCTACATACCCTCCATTGGAGTCAGTAGCTTTGAGTTGAATCCTCAGCTCATTATCATGGTGCAGCAAAGTTGCCAGTATTTCGGTCTTCCACAGGAAGAACCTATAGAGTTTCTGGCACAATTTTTACAAATTGCTGACACAGTACATGATAAGGAAATAGATCAACACATCTACAGACTATTACTGTTTCCATTTGCTGAAAAAGATCAAGCTAAGAGGTGGTTAAATAACCAACCTAAGGCCAGCATAAGGACATGGAAACAGCTGACAAAAAAATTCCTGAATCAATACTTTCCCCCAAAACGGATGACACAGCTAAGGCTGGACATCCAAGGCTTTAAACAAGGAGATAAGGAATCTCTTTATGATGCCTGGGAGAGATACAGAGAGATGCTACGAAAATACCCCTCTGATATATTTTCAGAGTGGGTTCAGTTAGACATCTTCTATTATGGGCTTGCAGAAGGAGCTCAGATGTCTCTAGATTACTCTGCTGGTGGATCTATCCACATGAGAAAGACAATTGAAGAGGCTCAAGAGCTCATTGATACAATTGCCAGGAATCAGCATCTGTACCTAAGCAGTGACCCTTCCATGAAAGAAGAGGTTAAAACAGCAACTGCTGAACTCAGCCCTGCAAAACAAGCTGCTGAATTCAATCAGCAATTGGATTTTCTAACAAAGCAGTTAGCCGAATTCAAGGATAAACTACAAGAGACAAGGATGGCTAATATAAATATGGAAGAACAATTGAAGCAAACAAAGCAGCAGCTGTCAAGACAAATAATAGAAGAATGCCAAGCAGTTCAATTAAGAAGTGGGAAAACATTAAATACCCCACCTCAAGGCAGCAAAGAGCTAAGGAATGAGCAAACCACCCAAAATTAACCTGAGGACAGTAAGAGCCCAGGGAAAAGTAATTCTGGCGTTAAAACGCCAGAATTTTGGTGGAAGGCTAGCGCTGAACGCCCAGACCCTGCCCAAGACTGGCGTTCAACGTCAGTAACAAGCAAGGACTGGCGTTCAACGCCAGAAACAAGCAGGGATCTGGCGTTGAACGCCCAAAATAGGCAAGATCTGGCGTTCAGATGCCAGGAACAGACAATGAGTTGGCGTCTCACGTCACTCCAGCTTCTAACTATGGCACTCAATTGCCAATGAGGGATCAGACACACACAAGTGCTGATGACAACCCCTCTAAAAAGGCTTCTTCAACCACTTCTGTAGGCAATAAACCTACAGCAACTAAGGTTGAGGAATATAAAGCCAAGATACCTTATCCTCAAAAACTCCGAAAATAGGAGCAGGATAAGCAATTTGCTCGCTTTGCAGATTATCTCAGGACTCTTGAAATAAAAATTCTATTTGCAGAAGCACTTGAGCAAATACCTTCTTATGCCAAGTTCATGAAAGAGATCTTGAGTCATAAAAAGGATTGGAGAGAAACAGAAAGAGTTCTCCTCACTGAAGAATGTAGTGCAGTCATTCTGAAAAGCTTTCCTGAAAAGCTTAAAGACCCTGTGAGTTTTCTGATATCATGCATATTAGAAGGTCAATGCACCAAGACAGCTTTATGCGATCTTGGGGCAAGCATCAACCTAATACCTGCATCCACTATCAGAAAGCTTGGCTTAACTGAAGAAGTTAAACCAACCCGGATATGTCTCCAACTTGCTGATGGCTCCACTAAATACCCATCAGGCGTGATTGAAGACATGATTGTAAGAGTTGGGCCATTTGCCTTTCCCACTGACTTTGTTGTGCTGGAAATGGAGGAGCACAAGAGTGCTACTCTCATTCTAGGAAGACCCTTCCTAGCAACTGGACGATCCCTCATTGACGTCCAACAGGGGGAAATAACCCTGAGAGTCAATGATGATGAGTTTAAGTTGAACGCTGTCAAAGCCATGTAGCATCCTGACACATCAAAAGACTGCATGAAAGTTGATCTTATTGACTCATTGGTAGAAGAGATCAACATGGCTGGGAGTCTCGAATCAGAGTTGGAAAACATCTTTAAAGATGTTCAGCCTGATTTAGAGGATTCAGAGGACATGAAAGAGCCTCTGAAATTTCTTCTGGAAGAAGAAAAACCTCCTAAACCCGAGCTCAAGCCATTACCACCATCCTTGAAATATGCATTTCTGGGAGACGGTGACACTTTTCCAGTGATCATAAGCTCTGCCTTAAATTCACAGGAAGAGGAAGCACTTATTCAAGTGCTAAGGACACACAAGACAGCTCTTGGGTGGTCCATAGGTGACCTTAAGGGCATAAGCCCAGCTAGATGCATGC
Organism: Arachis ipaensis; assembly: GCF_059453495.1. Classification (NCBI taxonomy): domain Eukaryota; kingdom Viridiplantae; phylum Streptophyta; class Magnoliopsida; order Fabales; family Fabaceae; genus Arachis; species Arachis ipaensis. The sequence goes on along the minus strand of NC_142440.1, from coordinate 88,372,423 downwards.
ACAAAATCTTATTGGAGGATAATGCTAAACTAGTGGTTCAACCACAGAGACGGCTAAATCCAGCCATGAAGGAAGTGGTGCAGAAAGAGGTCACCAAATTACTAGAGGCTGGGATTATTTATCCTATTTCTGATAGCCCCTGGGTGAGCCCTGTCCAAGTCGTCCCAAAAAAGGGAGGCATGACAGTGATTCATAATGAAAAAAATGAACTGGTTCCTACAAGAACAGTTACAGGGGGGCGCATGTGTATTGACTACAGAAGGCTCAATACAGCCACCAGAAAGGATCATTTTCCTTTACCATTCATAGACTAGATGCTAGAAAGACTAGCAGGTCATGATTATTACTGCTTTTTGGACGGCTACTCAGGCTATAACCAAATTGCAGTAGATCCTCAAGATCAAGAGAAAACAACATTCACATGTCCATCCGGAGTGTTTGCTTATAGAAGGATGCCATTTGGGCTGTGTAATGTGCCTGCAACCTTCCAGAGATGCATGCTCTCTATTTTCTCTGATATGGTGGAAAAATTTTTGGAAGTCTTCATGGATGACTTCTCAGTATATGGAGACTCATTCAGCTCCTGTCTTGATCACCTGAAACTTGTTCTGAAAAGATGCCAAGAGACCAACCTAGTTTTAAACTGGGAAAAATGTCACTTCATGGTGACTGAAGGGATTGTTCTTGGGCATAAAATCTCAAACAAGGGAACAGAGGTGGATCAAGCAAAAATAGAGGTAATTGAAAAATTACCACCACCTGCCAATGTTAAGGCAATCAGAAGCTTTCTGGGGCATGCAGGATTCTATAGGAGGTTTATAAAGGATTTTTCAAAAATCGCAAAACCTCTAAGCAATCTGCTAGCTGCTGACACGCCATTTGTGTTTGACACAGAGTGCCTGCAGGCGTTTGAAACGCTGAAAGCTAAGCTGGTCACAGCACCTGTTATTTCTACACCAGACTGGACATCACCATTTGAGCCAATGTGTGATGCCAGTGATCACGCCATTGGTGCAGTGTTGGGACAGAGGCATGACAAGCTTCTGCACGTCATTTATTACGCTAGTCGCGTTCTAAATGATGCCCAGAAAAATTACACAACCACAGAAAAAGAATTACTTGCAGTGGTTTACGCCATTGACAAGTTCAGATCATACTTAGTAGGATCAAAAGTGATTGTGTATACTGATCATGCTGCTCTTAAATATCTACTCACAAAGCAGGATTCAAAACCCAGGCTCATCAGATGGGTGTTGCTTCTGCAAGAGTTTGATATAGAAATAAGAGACAGAAAAGGGACAGAGAACTAAGTGGCTGATCACCTGTCCCGGATAGAGCCAGTAGAAGGGACGCCCCTCCCCTCTCCTGAGATCTCTGAGACTTTTCCGGATGAGCACTTATTTGCCATTCAGGAAACACCATGGTTTGCCGATATTGCAAACTATAAAGTTGCAAGGTTCATACCCAAGGAGTACAACAGGATACAAAAGAAGAAATTAATTACTGATGCAAAGTACTACTTATGGGATGAACCCTATCTCTTTAAGAGATGTGCAGACGGAATAATCCGTAGGTGTGTGCCTAGAGAGGAAGCAAAGAGGATCATGTGGCATTGCCATGGATCTCAATATGGAGGCCATTTCGGAGGTGAGCGAACAGCCACCAAGGTCCTCCAATGTGGCTTCTATTGGCCCACACTCTATAAAGATTCCTGAGAGTTTGTACGTAACTGTGACAGTTGCCAAAGAGTTGGTAATCTGCCTCATGGTTACGCCATGCCTCAACAAGGAATCTTGGAAATTGAGTTGTTTGACGTATGGGGAATTGACTTCATGGGACCTTTCCCACCATCATACTCAAACACTTATATTCTGGTGGCAGTTGACTATGTATCAAAATGGGTTGAGGCCATTGCCACACCCACCAATGATACTAAAACAGTGCTGAAGTTCCTCCAGAAACATATCTTTAGCAGGTTTGGTGTCCCTAGAGTACTGATCAGTGATGGGGGCACTCACTTCTGCAATAAACAGCTTTACACTGCCATGGTTCGGTATGGAATTCGCCATAAAGTGGCTACTCCATATCATCCACAAACTAATGGGAAAGCTGAAGTCTCTAACAGAGAAATAAAGAGAATCCTAGAACGGACAGTAAGTACCCGTAGAAAGGATTGGGCACGGAGCTTGGATGATGCTCTGTGGGCTTACAGAACAGCATTCAAGACCCCTATAGGGACCTCTCCATACCAACTTGTGTATGGTAAGGCATGTCACCTGCCCGTGGAACTGGAACATAAAGCCTACTAGGCAACCAGATTCCTAAACTTTGATGCCAAGTTAGCAGGAGAAAAAAGATTGCTCTAGTTAAATGAGCTAGAGAAATTCAGATTCACAGCTTTCGAAAATGCCAAGCTTTATAAAGAGAAATAAAAAAAGTGGCATGACAGAAAGCTATCATCTAGAATCTTTGAACCAGGACAGAAGGTTCTGCTGTTTAACTCTAGACTCAGGGTATTTCCCGGGAAATTGAAATCCCGGTGGAGGGGACCATACATGATTACAAGTGTATCACCATATGGTTATGTAGAGCTTCAAGATATTGATTCTGATAAGAGGTTCATTGTCAATGGACAAAGAATCAAGTACTATCTTGAAGGCAACATTGAGCAAGAATGCTCAAGGCTGAAGCTAGACTAAAAGCTCAGCAAGGTCCAGCTAAAGACAATAAAGAAGCGCTTGCTGGGAGGTAACCTAGCCATGGGGCATCAATCCTCTGAGCATTTTGCCCTATTTCTATTTTTATTTTTATTTGTTTATATAGAGTTCATTGATAACAAGGTAAAGAATCAATTGCATAAGTTCACAGGGTTACGGAAGGAATCTGCACACAAAACAGAGAAAAAGAGCTCACTGGCAAGAAAATGCCAGTAAGAGCCTATTTTGGGTGTTCAGCGCCCAAAAGGGGCAGCCAGTGGGCGCTGAACGCCAGTAAGGATAGCAATCTGGCGTTCAACGCCAGAAAAGGGCAACAACTGGGTGTTGAACGCCCAGGAGAGCAGTGTTTGGGCGTTCGAACGCCATGATAGTGGGGAGGAGGTAAAAATTATTCTTCTTCATAGTTTTTCATTCTAATTTTAAAATTCCAGGTTTTTTTTCATGATTTCTTGCATAAACATGTTAAGAACCTTGATTTCGAAAATCCTTCTTTAAAAATATCAAATGTATCTTAATTCATAAGCACCAAGCCTCTTTGCAAATTCAATCCAACTCTTTTCAAATCCTTTTTAAAAAAAAAAACAAATCTATCTTTTCAGCTCATCAATATCTTTTTCAAAATCTCCACTTTAACTTTTTCAAAATCTAGATGTATCTTTTTCAAAAATCTTTCATATCTTTTCAATTTTAAACTATATCCTCTCTTATCATATCTTCTATCTTATCTTTTCCAAATCAATCTTTTTATCATATCTTTATCTTTTTTTTCGAAAACCCACCCTCCCTCCCTTTAAATTTGGGTTCGGCCTCCCTCCCCTTTCATCAACAATTACACCTAGCTCTCCTTCTATCCCTCTCCTTTCTTTTCTTTTGCTTGAGGACAAGCAAACCTCTAAGTTTGGTGTGTTTATCCGCGATCACTAAGATCATGGCTCCTAAAGGAAAACTACCCACTCCAAGAGGCAAGAAAGAGAGCGTTCCAAAACCACTTTGGAATCAAGGGAAGTTCTTATCTAAAGAACATTCAGACCATTATAACAAAATAATGGGTCTGAGATCAGTGATCCCGGAAGTTAGATTCGATCTGAAAGAAGATGAATATCCGGAGATCCAGGAGCAAATTCGAATCAGGAACTGGGAAGTCCTAGCTAATCCTGAAACGAAAGTAGGGAGGAACATGGTTCAGGAGTTCTATGCTAATATGTGGCAAACTGACAAGCAGAAACTATCTGGGACTGCTTTCTATGACTATCGGACCGTGGTCAGAGGAAAGATTGTTCATACCCACCCTGACAGGATCAGGGAGATCTTAAAGCTACCTCAGCTGAAAGATGATCCAGACTCCTTCAACAGGAGAATGATGAGAACAGACAAGGGTCTGGATAAGATTCTAGAGGACATATGTATCCCTGGAGCCAAGTGGACCACCAACACAAAGGGTGTCCCAAATCAACTCAAAAGAGAAGATCTCAAATCAGTAGCCAGAGGATGGCTAGACTTCATTGGGCATTCTCTGTGGCCCACTAGCAACCGTTCTGAAGTAACTGTTAAAAGAGCAGTGATGATCCATTGCATCATGATGGGAAAAGAAGTGGAAGTTCATCAGCTAATCTCAGATGAACTCTACAAAATTGCTAACAAAAATTCTAAAGAGGCCAGGTTGACTTATCCAAGCGTGATTTCTCTGCTCTGCAAGGACGCTGGAGTAAGGATGGGAATAACTGAGTATATCTCAGTTGAGAAACCAATCACCAAAGCATCAATGGAAAAACAACAAGCACAGGATGATCCCACCAAGAAGAAAACACAGGAATTTCTCCCAGAAATCCCTCAATCTGAATACTGGGAGTATCTTGAGATGTCTGTTACCAAGATACAGGAAGCTATGGAACAAATAATAAAAGAACAGAAGGAACACAGTCAAATTCATACCTATATGTTTAAAGAACAAGAGGAGCAAGGGCGTGACTTAAGGGAATTGAAGCGCCAGAAGTTATCTCTTGAAGGACCAAGCACCCCACAGATCAGAGGAACATCCACTTCCCAGAACAAAGGTTGTTAAATTCCAATTTCTGCTTTAACTCTGTGATAGTGTCATTATAGAAGTTCACTTAGGAGTCATATAGTAGTAATTAGTAGCTATTTTAATTTTATCTCCAATTAAGCCATAGTTTATTTTTCTCAACATCAACAAACATGAATAAAATAGTAGATCTTTTGAATAAGAGGCAATAAAATTTCGAGTTTTTAATAAGAGAAATTCTAATTAGTTACATGTGGTGGCAATACTTTCTGTCTTCTGAATGAATGCTTGAACAGTGTATATGTCTTTTGAATTTGTTGTTTAAGACTGTTAAATATGTTGGCTCTTGAAAGAATGATGAACATGAGACATGTTATTGATAATCTGAAAAATCATAAAAATGATTCTTGAAGCAAGAAAAAGCAGCAAAAAAAAATAAAAAAAAAAAAGAAAAAAAGCCAATAGCCCTTAAAACCAAAAGGCAAGGGTAATAAAAAAGGATCCCAAGGCTTTGAGTATCAGTGGATAGGAGGGCCAAAGGGAATAAAATCATGGCCTAAGCAGCTAAACCAAGCTGTCCCTAACCATGTGCTTGTGGCGTGAAGGTGTCAAGTGAAAACTTGAGACTGAGCGGTTAAAGTCAAGGTCCAAAGCAGAAAGAAGAGTGTGCTTAAGAACTCTGGACACCTCTAATTGGGGACTTTAGCAAAGCTGAGTCACTAACACTATCTGAATTCTAAGTTCCTATAGATGCCAATCACTTTGAGCTTCAATGGATAATGTGAGATGCCAAAACTGTTCGGAAGCAAAAAGCTACTAGTCCCGCTCATCTAATTAGAATCTGAGCTTCACTCAAAACTCTGAGATATTATTGCTTCTCAACCTATTAGTCTTCTGTTTTATTTGTCTAGTTGCTTGAGGACAAGCAACAGTTTAAGTTTGGTGTTGTCATGAGTGGATATTTTATACGCTTTTTGGGGTTAATTTCATATAGTTTTTAGTATGTTTTAGTGAGTTTTTAGTTTTTTTCCACTAGTTTTTAGGAAAAATTCATATTTCTGGACTTTACTATGAGTTGTGTATTTTTCTGTAATTTCAGGTATTTTTCTGGCTGAAATTGAGGGAGCTGAGCAAAAATCTGATTCAGGCTGAAAAAGGACTGCTGATGCTGTTGGATTCTGACCTCCCTGCACTCAAAGTGGATTTTCTGGAGCTACAGAACTCGAAATGGCGCGCTTCCAATTGCGTTGGAAAGTAGACATCCAGGGCTTTCCAGAAATATATAATAGTCCATACTTTGCTCAAAGATAAATGACATAAACTGGCGTTCAACACCAGTTCTCTACCCAATTCTGGCGTCTAGCACCAGAAAAGGATTAAAAGTTAGAGTTCAACGCCAGAAATGGATCCAAACCTGGCGTTGAACGCCCAAAACAGCCTTAGGCACGTGAAATTTTTAGGTCTCAGCCCCAGCACACACCAAGTGGGCCCCAAAAGTGGATCTCTGCACCATCTGTCATAGTCTACTCACTTTTTGTAAACCTAGGCTACTAGTTTAGTATTTAAACAACTTTTAGAAACTTATTTTGTATCTCATGACATTTTAGATCTAAACTTTGTACTCTTTGACGGCATGAGTCTCTAAACTCCATTGTTGGGGGTGAGGAGCTCTGCTCTATCTCGATGAATTAATGCAAGTATTTCTGTTTTCCATTCAAACATGCGTGTTCCTACCTAAGATATCCATTCGCGCCTAACTATGGAGAAGGTGATGATCAGTGACACTCATCACCTTCCTCAATCCATGAACGTGTGTCTGACAATCACCTCCGTTCTACATCAGATTGAATGAATATCTCTTAGATTTCTTAATCAGAATCTCCGTGGTATAAGCTAGATAGATGGCGGCATTCATGAGAATCCGGAAAGTCTAAACCTTGTCTGTGGTATTCCGAGTAGGATTCTGGGATTGGATGGCTGTGACAAACTTCAAACTCGCGAGTGCTGGGCGTAGTGACAGACGCAAAAGGATAGTAAATCCTATTCCGGTACGACTAAGAACCTGCAGATGATTAGCCGTGCAGTGACAGCGCACTTGGACCCTTTTCACTGGAAGGATGGATGGTAGCCATTGACAACGGTGATCCACCTACACACAACTTGCCATAGGAGGACGTGCGTGCGTGAATCAGAAGACAGAGGAAAGCAGAGATTCTGAAGACAAAGCATCTCCAAAACTCCAACATATCCTCCATTACTGCATAACAAGTAACCTTTAATCCATGCTCTCTTGTTTGTTCGCAATTCAACTGATAAATATAATTGACTTCCTGACTAAGAATTGCAAGATAACCATAGATTTCTTCAAACCAACAATCTCCATGGGATTTGACCCTTACTCACGTAAGGTATTACTTGGACGACCCAGTGCACTTGCTGGTTAGTGGTACGAGTTGTGAAAAGTGTGATTCACAATTTCGTGCACCAGTATGCGAGCACAGAATATTTTTAGAAGAGGGAGCAAGACCTGTCCGTCAACCCCAAAGAAGATTGAATCCCACCATCTTGGAAGTTATCAAGAAGGAGGTGACCAGACTATTGGAGGCCGGTATCATATATCCCATTTCAGACAGTGAATGGGTAAGCCCAGTACAAGTGGTGCCCAAGAAGTCCGGAGTCACTACCGTGAAGAATATGCATGGAGAGCTCATAGCAACTAGAGTTCAGAATGGTTGGAGAGTCTGCATTGATTACAGGCGTCTCAACCAAGCTACCCGTAAGGATCACTACCCACTTCCATTCATTGATCAAATGCTGGATCGCCTGTCAGGTAAATCACATTACTACTTTCTAGATGGTTACACAGGTTATTTCCAGATTCATATAGCTCCTGAGGATCAGGAAAAGACTACTTTTACATGTCCTTTTGGGACCTATGCTTATAAGAGAATGCCCTTTGGCTTGTGCAATGCACCAGCTACTTTTCAAAGGTGCATGATGAGTCTTTTCTCTGATCTTATTGAGGACTGTATGGAGGTTTTTATGGACGATTTTAGCGTTTATGGTGATTCTTTTAACCTTTGCTTAGATGGATTATCTAGAGTATTAGATAGATGTGTTAATACAAATCTTGTATTGAATTTCGAAAAATGCCACTTTATGGTAAAGCAAGGGATTGTATTAGGACATGTGGTATCTAATAATGGCATTTCTATAGACCCAACAAAGATGAATGTAATTTCTAGTTTACCTTACCCCTCTTCTGTGAGGGAAGTCTGTTCGTTCCTTGGCCATGCAGGTTTCTACAGGAGATTTATTAAGGACTTTAGTAAGGTGGCACTTCCCTTATCCAGATTACTGCAAAAGGATATTGAGTTTGAGTTTAGTGAGGATTGCAAATAAGCGTTTGATAAGCTGAAGACTGCTCTAACACAAGCCCCAACTGTGAGAGGACCAGACTGGAACCAACCGTTTGAAATCATGTGCGATGCTTCCAACCATGCAGTAGGAGAAGCGCTGGCTCAGCGTGAAGGTAAGGATCCTTTTGTTATTGCCTATACGTCTAAGACTTTAGACATTGTCCAGTCCAATTATACTACTACTGAGAAAGAGCTACTTGCTATTGTTTTTGCTCTAGAGTAGTAGTGTATTCGGACCATGCAGCTCTAAAGTATCTATTAGCTAAAAAGGAATCCAAACCAAGACTTATACGTTGGATACTGCTGTTACAAGAATTTGATTTAGAAATAAAGGATAGGAGTGGTAATCAAAATTTAGTAGCTGACCACTTGAGTCGCCTTGAACATATTAAGGATGATTCTACTCCTATAGATGATAATTTTCCTTTTGATAACCTACAAGCAGTATCTGAGGTAGTCCCTTGGTATGCACCTGTTGCTAATTATTTAGTTAGCCGCACATTTCCTCCACATTTTTCTAAACATCAAAGAGACAAGCTGAAAAGTGAGTCTAAATATTATATATGGGATGACCCATATTTATGGAGATGTGGCGCTGACCAGATAATTAGACGTTGTGTGCCTCAATAAGAATTCCAGTCCATTTTAGAGGCCTGTCACTCATCTGAGAGTGGAGGACATTTTGGCCCTTAACGAACAGCTAGAAAGATCTTAGACTGTGGATTCTGGTGGCCTACTCTTTTTAGAGACGCTGCTGAGTTTTGTAAATCTTGTCACCCATGCCAGAAATTTGGTAACATATCCAAGAGGGATGAGATGCCTCAACAATATATGCTTTTCTGTGAAATTTTTGATGTTTGGGGCATTGACTTCATGGGTCCATTTCCAAATTCTAGTGGATATTTTTATATATTGTTAGCTGTGGATTATCTTTCCAAATGGGTGGAAGCAATTCCTACCCGCACTGATGATGCTAATACTGTTGTTTCCTTTGTGAAAAACCATATTATATGCCGCTTTGGATCACCACGAGCGATCGTGAGCGATCAAGGCACCCATTTTTCTAACAGGAGACTAACAGGATTGATGAAGAAGCATGGGATAATCCATAAAGTTGCAATAGCTTACCATCCCCAAACTAATGGGCAAGCCGAGGTGTCGAACAGAGAAATTAAGCGTATCTTGCAAAAGATAGTGAAGCCTCATAGAAAAGACTGGAGCACCAGGCTACAAGATGCACTGTGGCCATACAGAACAGCATACAAGACACCCATTGGGATGAGTCCCTTCCGCTTGGTTTATGGAAAAGCTTGTCATCTCCCAGTTGAAATAGAACACAGAGTCTTCTGGTCAGTTAAGGAGTGCAACATGGGAATTGAGAATGCTAGAGCTGAAAGAAAGTTGCAACTGCAGGAACTGGAGAACCTTCGCCTGGAAGCTTATGAGAACTCCAGAATATACAAGGAAAAGATGAAAGCTGTGCATGATCAAAACATCAAGAAGAGAGAGTTCCAACCTGGAGATTTTATTCTCCTTTACAAATCTCGACTAAGGCTCATGCCCGGTAAGTTGAGATCAAAATGGGAAGTCCATATAGAATAGAGAAGGCTGAACCGTACGGAGTTTATCACCTAAGCCATCCTTCAAGCTCTGAACTTATTAAGGTTAATGGACAACGCCTGAAGCTATACCATGGTGAGAAGGTGCAGAAAAATAAGGAGCTTGAGATCTTCCGCTTGGAAGACCCCCACATCGCAGCAGATTGAGCTATTGGAGCGTCCAACTTACGGACGTAAAAGCAAAGTGCTTGGTGGGAGACAACCCACCGCGGTATGATCATTCTTTTCTTCACTATTAGTTTTTCTTCTTTAATAACTCTTCTCTTTATTAGTGCTTTCGTGCTCTTTCAATTACATGTCTTTATCTTTCCTTAAAAAAAAAATTTTTTTTTTCGCCGCGCGACGCGATCGCACCAGCGACGCGTCCGCGTGGCAGGGGGAGTAAAGAAAAATAAAAATGAACAGAAAGTTACGTAGGAGGAGCGCTGGCGTCGTGCCAATGGCACAAGTTACCCCACGCGACCGCGTCGCATGGAAATCATGGCCTCCCACGCGACCGCGTGCCCCACGCGGCCACGTGCCCTGAGTTTTCGATGTAAAAGGGTGCACAGTCGCATTCTGTGCGAGAGTGATGCTGGATTGGTGCTAGAAGCACAATCCTTATCGCCGACGCGGCCGCGTCACCCATTTTATGACGCGCATTCATGCGATCGCGTGGGTGTCACCCCAATTTGGCAATTGAATTAAATTCAACAGAGAGTTGTGCTGGAGCGAGGCTGCACTCGCGCCAGACGCATAATATGGGTCACGCGACCGCGTGACCGACGCGATCGCGTCCCCTCAATGACGCGGACCCACGCGAACGCGTGCCTGACGCGGCCGCGTCGCATGCGCCGCACAGCTCAACCTAAAATTGCCACATATCTTATCTTCTTCTCCTCCAAATCCTAATTTTTCTTTTCCCTCCTTCTTTCTTCCTTCCCCCTTCCCCTTTCTATCTCACCTTTCACTCTCTATCTCTCTCACCATCATTAACAAGGTTTTACATTCTTCTTCCTTCTTCTCTTTACTATCATTCTTATTATATTATGTATATATATTATTATTTTCTTTTTCTTTTCTTTTTTTTCAAATTTTTATTTTTCTTCTTCTTCTTTTCTTTTCTTTATATGGTGTTAGAAACCTTTTGAGTCATCATTCCTCATTATATGCTTGTGGATTATTGTAAATTATTTGACAATTATTTTTCTCCCTTTTAAGGGATTGCTTGCATGTTCATCTTCATATTTTCTATACCCTATTCACCATGCATGCTATGTATTTGTGAAAAAGCCCATGTGGCATTATGCACTTCTCTATGTTACTATACTATTCAATGCTTGCTTTTCACAACTTTCCCTTATTATTTTATTAATTGAATTCAATTGTCAATACAAACGTGATGGTTTGTTACAAAGTAATGCTTGGTCTATACTACTCATGCCCTTTGCCAGCATACCAATAAACACCTTGCATTCACTTGTCTTTTTATGCACTAGCTATTTCCCATTGATGGGTGTTCATATGTACTCGAGAGCATGTATTAATGTCATCTACATTTTACTGTGCATCATTCACCCTCTTTTCCGTTTCCTTCCTTGCTGTATCTCTCTTTAAATTTAATTTTCTTTCTCCTCCCTTCTTTCAGGATGGCCACCAAGAAAGGAAAGGAGAAAGCAACTTCCAGACCACCAGCAAGAAGAGGAACTAAAAGAGCATTAGTGGCAGAGCCTTCTTCAACCGCAGTCAAGCCCTCAACAAAACGAGTCAAGAGGATAATAAAGGTTGACGAAAAGGAGAAAGCCTTTCCAGCAAAGGACGCTGCGCGATTTTCCAATCGCTACTGTGAGCAGATGTTCCCTATCCTGGCAGAAAGGAACTATAACAATGAATACCTTCTTATCCTCCCGTCCAATATTGCCACCTTTGTTGACCCGCAAATTGAGCGAAGACAATGGGGTTTCCTACGAAAACAGCCAAGGCAGGTCAATCTTCCTTGGGTAGTTGAGTTCTACTCCAACTTCTACATGCCGACCCTGCAGTCTGTTTATGTCTGGCAGAAGTAAATCCCCATCACAGAAGAGGCCATTCAGCAAGCTCTGAGTCTTCCCCCTATTCCAGCAGGAATGGACGCTTTTCAAGAAGCCGCCCTTCAGTGCCAGAGATACCAATTTGACTGGGACTCCGTTCTCAGAGTCATCGCATTACCTGGCAGTTGTTGGATCTACGGATACCACCGTACCCGCCCTAAGGGAATCTTGGCTTCAGCACTTACCTTGGAGGCTCGCGTATGGGCACAGATCATGTCCCATTACGTCTTTCCGAGCACTCATGAGTCCTCTTTCACTGCAGACATGGCTGTTCTACTATGGTGCATCCTTACAGACTAACCTCTGAATCTCTCAAGACATATCCGAAATGCTATGGAACACGTACAAATTGTGGGCAACTTACCTTTCCCCGCCTTGGTCTCAGATCTTGTCTCAGCAGCCGGAGTCTCCTACAGAGCTGGGGACACCAAAGCCATGCTTCCACGGGATGATCAATATGTCCCTAACGGGAAATACCTCAGACTCTCAGCAGCCACTACAAGCCTTCCTACTGCTCCAGTTGAAGATAATCCTTCTTCAACACCACAAGCATCTACAACTGAGAAATTGCTCCAGCAGATAATCGAACGGTTGGATCGGCAAGAACAGAAAGCAAAGATGAGAGAGCGCCGTAACGAGCGCCGATTCAAACACCTCAAGGAGCTACTCAAGGGACACTTCAGAGGCTCAGACACCCCAGACTCCACTTCCTTTACTAGCACAGGGAGCCATGATGGTCCCGATGATGGAGATACTGCTACCAGCCCACCTCTATTTCTGACAGATGGTACCGAGGACGGTGCAAAGCCTTAAGTGTGGGGAGGTCGGTCAGTACCTGACTTCCGGAGGTAAATTCTCTTCTCTAGCACCAATAATTAGGATATTTTAGTTAGATTCTCTTTCTTTTATAGAATAGAATAAATTGTATAGGTTAGAATAGTTGCATGCATGTTCTACTTGATTGAAAAGACAATAAGTTTCTTTTAAAAATCTATCTTTGGAATAAAATTTCACTAATTTTTCAAAATTTTTATGATAAATCTGCTTGAGTTGTATTTGGAACATGATGTTTGAGCTAAAGAATACACAACCTGTGAAAGATTTGAGCCTTTATGTATGGTTACATTATTTAACCATAATTATTTTATTCTTGTGTGTTTACTTCTCTATGATTGTAATCTATATTTTGTTTTATCTTGTATGTCCAATATTTATTATATTTACATGCTTGCACATGATTGAGGCCATTATTTGTTTAAACTCACATATCCAAATCAAGCCTACCCTTTTCAATTACCCTTGTTAACCACTTTGAGCCTTTAAAACCCCATTTGTTCTATATTTTACCACATTACTAACCTTAAGCTGAAAAACAATTGCATATCCCAAATTGAATCTTTGGTTAGCTTAAGATAGAATTGTGTGTGCTAGTTAAGTATGGGAAATTGTGGGAACAAAAGTTATTAAGGGGATGTGTCATGAAAAATTTAAAGGGAATTTGGATACCTATTCATGTGAAACTATAAGAATAAAAAATCTATGTGCATTGATAAGCTTTATTTATTTTAATTCAAAAAAAAAAAGATGATAAACAAATAAATAAGGGGAAAAAATTACCCCAATGTTAAATTCAGAATTCAAAGATCAATGCACATATGATAGAATTAAAATACAAAGTTGAAACATGAATATGGGTTGAAAAAGGGAATTACGGGTAGCTAGGCATGAATTTAAAGGTATATAGAATATATGTATATTAGGAGAGAGCTTAGGTTAATTAAAGATTCAATTTATAAAGCTCACTTAGCCATATGTATACCCTTACCTGCACCTTGGCCCCATTACAACCCTGAAAAGACCTCATGATGTTTGCATTGGTATATTAACTATTGTTGATTGGTTAGGAGAAAAATAAAAGTTAGAAAACATGACTAGAGAAGAATAGAGTGATTACCTTATACACTAGAGATTAGAGCATACATACATTATCAGTGAGGGTTCAATGCTTGAATTTTCATGTTTCCTGCTTTCATAAGCTATCTTCTTGCACTTTTATTGGTTTTATTGTATAATGATAGAATTAGTGGAATTTGATTTGTAATTGTTTTGAAGGGCTTATTTACTTTTGATCAAGTGGACAATAATCATATAGTTGCATTTATTTATATATGTAGGATTGCATTGCATTTCATGAGTTTCTACATGTTCATACTTATTTCCTTGTCTCCTTCAATTTAGCATGAGGACAAGCTAATGTTTAAGTGTGGGGAGGTTGATAAACCACTATTTTATAGTTTATATTGTGTTTAATTGTGTGGTTTTGTCATGATCCTTACCCACTTATTCATCAATTTAGCATGCATTTAGATTTCCTTCCTAAATTCAGTACATGTTTGAAAATTGCTTCCTAGAGACTTTAATTATTTAATTTTAATTCTCCTTTATTTCATTCGATGCCATGATCTGTGTGTCAAGTGTTTCAGGCTTTATAGGGCATGAATGAGATGGAGATTGGAGAGGAAGCTAGCAAAAAAATGGAAGGAACACAAGAATTTGAGGAGATAACCAGTGAGAAGTGACGCGGTCGCATGGCTCACGCGACCACGCGAAGGAGCGCAAATCGCAGTGACGCGGCTGCATGGCTTGCACGGCCGCGCGGATTGGAAAGCGCAAGCGACGCGGTAGCGTGGACGACGCGAACGCGTGGAGAGGAAAAAGTGCAAGCGACGCGTTCGCATGGATGACGCGATCGCGTGACATGTGCGATCTGCATAATCTGCAAAATTCGCTGGGGCGATTTTGGACCTTATTTCGGCCCAGTTTTCGGCCCAGAACAGCAGACTAGAGTCAGAGAATATGCAAAAACAAGACAGACATTCATTCAGTAGTTTTTAAATCTAGTTTTACTCTCTTAGGTTTTTCTCTCTAGGTTTTTAGGATTCTAATTTTGAATTGATCTGAGCATTGGAACATTGAGAAGAGTTATTTCCCTCATCAAGACTTCATCATTCTAGTTCGTTTTCTTAACTTGGTTTTATTCTTCCATGTTCTTTGTTTTGTTCAACTTTGTCATTCAGATACTTTTATGATTATTTAATGCAAGGATTATTTCTTTTTTTAATTCAATTTCAATTCCAATAATCATGTCTTCTTTTAATTCCCTTTTCATGTGCTATGGATTCTTTATTTATAATGCGTGAGTAGTTTCCTTACTTGATGGGGAGTTGATTAAAAGGAACTCTTGAGTTGGAAGGATTGAAAGAAAATTTGTAATTGGGTTAAATGTTGGATTGCTATCCTGTCACCGACGCCAATCCCTTTGAACTAAGTGGGTTGCAACTTGTGAACAGATCTGGCATTCCAACCTGTTTGACTTTCCCTTACCTAGTAAAGGACAACCAAACAGAATAACCATTAATTATAAATTAATCTTACAATCGTACCATCAATAGTAGAAATTCCAACCAATCAACTCCCAGTCAAGGCTTTTATTCATATTATTTAAATTTCCTCAATTTACATCCTAATTTACTTAGCTCAACTTCTTGGAACATCTGATTAATAAGATAGCACACTTTTCTGCAACTCGTTGGGAGACGACCTGGGACTTAAAAATCCCAGTAATTTTAATTGAAATTCTCTGTGACATACTTTTAAATTGATAGGCAGATTTTCGGTGAGTTAAGAACTATACTTGCAACGTAACCATTTTAATAATTTTTAATTCACCAGCTTCTGCATCCCATCATGGACCAAGAGGCAACGTTAGTGGTCACGTTAGTGCCGCTAATGTTGAAGTTAACGTGAACCATCTTGGGCTAGGAACATTAGTGGAAAAGGTGATTGTCACTAACGTTCTTGAACCCACATTTTCACTTAACGTTAACGCCACTAACGTCCTAGCTAAAGTCCATGCCTACTTCGCACTTTCTCTGCAAGTAAAGCTAAGCCCACTGAAGATTCCAAACTGCTTCAACTCAAGATCCAAAGGCCCATATCCAAGACTTGAAGAGCCAACTAGAAGATCAGAAGAGTAGTATATATAGGAGTAGTTTTGAACTAGAAAAGAGCTTTTGGATTGGGAGAACCACTCTCTGTAAAATTTTACTTTCTCTGCAACTTCTAGTTTTACTTTCAAAATGTATTTTCCATCTTTGCTTTCCATTCCCAGAGCTATGAACAACTAAACCTCTTTCATTGAGTTAGGGAGCTCTGTTGTAATTTGATGGATTAATAATAATTTTCATTATTCTTTTTCTTTCTTTTCTCTTGATTTTACTAGAAAGCTTTCAATCTTCATCCAATTGGGTAGTTGTCTTGGAAAAGAAGCTATTCATACTTGGATCTCTTCGGAACCTTGGAAGAGGAATGAAGAGATCATGCTAGAAATGCTTTCTCATGTTGGACCAAATTGGGGTTTGGATGGATATAGTGACATATAATCCTACCAACATTTTGATTTGGGAATACATGTGGTATAATCAGTGACCACACTTCATCTCTTCTCATGAGCAATTAGGCCAAGGAATTGACTATTGATCAAGATTTGAGAGATTGAATTACTAAGGAATTGGAATTCAATAACTTAAGATTGCCAAGGAGATCAATGAATACATTGATTGAGGAAGAGATGAAAATGAACTTGATCCGGAGAATGCAACATCTCCTGAGCCCAATGGATTCCCCGTTTCTGATCTTACCCATTCTCTTTATTTTCTGCCATTTACTTTTATGCTGAATTCCCCATTTTCCATTTAAGATTCTGCAATTTATTTTCTGTCATTTATATTCAGTTCTTTATTTCTAGCATTTACAATTTCTGCTATTTACTTTCCCGCCATTTAATTTTCTGCATCTTTCAAATCAACTTCTGCTTAACTCAACTAGAACATTCCTCCGTTTAAAGTTGCTTGACCAATCAATCCCTGTGGGATTCGACCTCACTCTATTGTGAATTTTTACTTGATGACAATTCAGTATACTTGCCGAGGGAAATTTGTTGAGAGACAAGTTTCCATGCATCATAAACCAACAATAATCTTTTCATACAAAAATTTGTTTGTCACAAGTAACAAACCCCTAAAATTAATAACCGAAGTATTCAAACCCCGGGTTGTTCTCCCTAGGAATTGCAAT
Source organism: Arachis ipaensis (assembly GCF_059453495.1). Classification (NCBI taxonomy): domain Eukaryota; kingdom Viridiplantae; phylum Streptophyta; class Magnoliopsida; order Fabales; family Fabaceae; genus Arachis; species Arachis ipaensis. The sequence goes on along the minus strand of NC_142440.1, from coordinate 88,355,440 downwards.
AAAGTGTTCTTGTTATTGGCTATGAAGTATGTTTTGGGGTTTTTGAGTTAAGAGACAAGAAATCTAAATTGCAAAGAAATAAACTAACACTAACAAAAGCTCTTGACAAGGTATGAGAACTAGAAGTCCTATCCTAGCTATCCTTATCAATTGTGATGAGAATTGTCTGTTGCTCCCACTTAGTTAACCTTTAACTATGAAGGAAAGTCAAGTGGATGAATTAACTTGATTCCACAAGTCCTAGACAAATCATAATGAAAGACTAGCTTTAGTGGCATTAAGGGCCAGTTTGGCTAAACTTCTTAAATAAGTTCTTTTGAAAAAGGAGCTTAAAATATAAGGACTTTTATTAATAATAACTTTTAAATAAGTTATTTTGAGTTTGGATAGTTATTATAGAAGTCCTTGTTTTAAAGTTGTGCATTAAATAAGAGTGATAAAATAGCTTTTGAAAATAGGAGAAGTCACATTTTTTAACTTCTTCAAAAGCTCTTAAATAACTTTTTGAAAAGTTAAAAGTTTATTTAAAAAATTATACCAAACACATTAATGTAACTTTCTATAAGTCAAAAGTTGAAAAAAGTAGCTTTTTGGTGTTTCCCAAATGGACCCTAAGTCAATTAGCAACTTCTAATTATCAATCAACAAAGGAGTTTGATAACTCAAGAGTCACTAATTACTCTACCTAGGCCAATAGGAGAAAAATCTATTCTAAAATCCAACCAAGCATTTTGTCAAGCACTTGGAAGGCACAAAAGGAAAGCATAGTAAATTGCAAGGAAAGTAAATCTACACTACTCAATTGCAAGGAATTAACAACAATAAAGCAAATCAATAATAAAGGAAATCAAAACATGAATTGCACTAAAAGGAAAATGGAAGAACAAAAATGCATCAACATAAAAGTAAAGAATTACAATAATTGAATACTAAACTAGAGAGAAGAAAGGTAGAAGAAGAAGAAGAAGAAGAAATTGCAAAGAAAAAGTAAATCAAAGCATGAAATTAACCTAGATCTAAGAAATTCTAATCTAGATCTAACCTAATCCTAATTCTAGAGAGAAGTGAGAGCTTCTCTCTCTAGAAACTAACTTTCCCTCCAAAACTAAACTAAAACTAAACTAATGGTTCAAAAGTTGGAAGGTGTTGATTCCCCCTTGAATTCTGCCTTAAATAGCCTCAGAAATGAGTTGGATTTAGGCCTGGGAAGCCCAAAAATCGCCCTCGGCGGATTCACTTTAAGTGGGTCACGTGTGAGCACCGATGCGTACGCGCACGTCACGCGTACGCATAGCTTGGAAATTTTCCATCCATGCGTACGTGTCATGTATGCGTACGCGTCACCATGCGACCTCCTCGTTTCACGCGTGCGCGTTTGCTGCGCGTGCGCGTGGTGTGAATTTCTCCAAATCCTTGATTTTCCATGATTTCTCCACTTTGCATGCTTTTCTCTTCATTTCTTTGACCCCTTTCTAGCCTTTTCATTCCTGAAATAACTGGCAAACACATCAAGACATCTAGTAGAATCAACGGTGAATTAAAATCAACCAATTAAGGCCTAAAAGGTATGTTTTCACACTTAAGCACAAATTAGGAGACAATCATGAAACTATGCTATTTCATTGAATAAATGTGAGAAAAAGGTAATAAAATCCCCTAAATTAAGCACAAGATAAACCCTAAAAATGGGGTTTATCAACCATCACCATCCGTCCTTTCATTCAAGAGGATGGTTAGTGGTTGGCAACACAATCCTACGTTCATTATGGTTGGAAGCTCAAGGCCTAATTGCAATGGTTAGTATAGTTCTCAATTGATTGGGTCTAGGAAGTTGTTGGGATGCTTTATTGAGAATTCGGATTGCGTGCCACCTGGCTAGAACAATGATGATCAACTTAAAAACGGGTGTAGAAACAAGATTTGGAATCCCGGCATACAAGAGGATCAACTTTGGGAACTCAAATCTTGTGAAGAACTTCATCAAGGATTGCTGAATACACTTGGAAATTTTGGAGCTTATTGGAAGTCCAAGCGTTGGTGGAAGTTTCAAGATGAGTTCAAGCACAAGCCACCATAACAATGGGAGACACCCCACCATGGTAAATTCTTTCTAATTTCCATTTTGTTTATATTAGTAATAAGTTAAATTTTCATTTTTACTTATGTTTATTTAGTTTAATTTATGGTTTAGTTGTTTAATAATTTATGGCGTTGCTGTAAAAAAAAACCACGCGTGCGCATGGCAAACACGCATGCGTGGAACCCCATAAAATGGACCATGCGAAAACGGTGCTAGAACGATGTGAGCGCGCGGTCTGGACAGAGAGTTGTGCCAAGACCGTGTTGGTGGGGTGCCAAGCGCACAACCCAACCCAAGCATGTGCGTCACTGACACGTACACATCATTTGCGGTTTTTCACACCCACGCGTGCGCATTGACGCCAAGATTTTGATAATCCAATACTTTAAACAGAGAGTTGGGCTGCCACCGTGCGAGTGTTTTGTGCGGAGCACAACTCACTTCCACGCGTACGCGTGACTAATGCGTATGCGTGACTGACGCGTACGCGTCACTTCCTTCTTCTGCAACCCACGCATACGCGTGGGCGACGCTTACGCGTCGCTTCCTGTTTTCCATTCTTCCTCTTTCTTCTCTACTTTCTTATTCTTTCCTCTTTCATTTCTTCTTTATTTTCTTCTTCCCTTCTTACTTTCTTCTTCTTCATTTCTTTAACCTCTCATCCTTATTCTCCTTTATTCTCTTTTGTTTATTACATTTGCATACTTTCATTCATTACACTTTAATTTTGTACTTGTTTTCATGTCTTTTTCTAAATTTGCTATTTTTCCGGTTGGTGTTGAATTTTCTTACTTAACTGTTGACTATTTCTTGCATTGTTTTGGTGCTTCTCGACTTATCTGCTATTTACTTGAAATTCCCTTCGCTTCTATTGTTTTCTCATTCACATGTTGTAGCTACCATGTAGTTGAGAACCCCGTTATTACTTGGCATTAGTACACCCATATTTTATTTGTTTGCATATCTTTGTTAGTGGGTTATTATTTTTCCTTTTTTTCTTTTTTCAGGATGGCCAACAAGAAGGGGAACGAAAACTTTTAAATGTGGCGCCAAACAAGTTTTGCCGCACAATCTTTGGAGAAAAAGCATCAGTTGTAGCAACACGTTCACTTGCACATCTTTGCATGCACCGAGGACGGTGCAATCTTTAAGTGTGGAGAGGTCGATACCTACTTCCATTAGTTAGTTACCTTCTTTTCAACACTAATTCTTAGTTTTCTTTATAGTTAGTTGTTGCATTTGCATAATAGATTGCATGTGTAGTTAGTTTCTTGCATGTATGTACTACTTGGTTGAAGTAATATTTTCTTTTCCAAAAAAATATTTTATAGCATTTCACTAATTTGAATTAAAACTTTTGCTAAACTTTCTTGAAGAAATTTATTTTGGAACATGGTTTTAAAGCTTGAACACACAAAACCCAGTGAGATTTTGAACCTCTTTGATTGGTTGAATTTTATCAACCAATACTTTGTTTTGGTGTGTGTTGTTCTCTCTAAAATTGTGATCTTTGTCTTGCTTAATTCTATATTTTCATTGTTTGATGTATGCATGCACTTGCGTGATTGAGGCTTTGTTTCATTATAGCTCACATACCCATATGGCCTTACCCTTTCATTATTTTTTGCAAACCAATGTTGAGCCTATTTTACCCCATTTATTCTTTACTTTAGCTCATCACTAACTCTAAGCAGGAAACAATAATGTCCTTCATTTGAATCCTTGGTTAGTTTAGACTAGTGAGAGTGCTTATGATTTAAGTGTAGGGAAGTTGAGTTTGGAAATAATTGGTTTGGGAATTGAGTATGTTAGACATTTTTGTGAAAATATGAAAAGAATGTTGAGCACATATTCTTGCATTCAATATCTTAATCATATGCATTGAGAAAAACAAAAGAAAAGAAAAATAATAAAAATATAAAAAGGGAGAAAAAGAAAAGAAAAAGAAAAAAAGATCAAGCAATAAAAAGTGGACAAAATGCCCCAAAATAAATGGTGATAACAATGCATGTGAGTTGTACTCAAAATTAGGATGCATGAATATATGGTAAATATAGTTAATGGGTAGTTAGATTTTGTATTCTGATTACATGGATTGTCTTAAGTTAGGTGGGAAGTTTAGGTTAATCAAGGATTCAGATTTTAGTCCACTTGACCAAATACAATCCTACCTTGACCCTAACCCCATTACAACCCTTAAAAGATCTCTTGATATGTGTATTTGTGCATTAAATTTTTGTTGATTGGTAGAAGAAGAGCAACCCTTAGAAAGCAAGGTTAGTAGAGAATTGAGAGAATCGATCCTTAAACACTTGAGTGATTAGAGTGTATACACTTCTGGTGAGGGTTCAATGCTCGATTCTTTGTTCTCGGCTTTCACGAGCTTTCTTCTTACACGTCTACTTGTACTTTATTTTAGAATTCGAATTAGTGGAATTCAGTTCATATTTGTTTTTGGAAGGTTGATTTACTTTTAACCAAGTAGGTAAAAGCATATTGCATTTAGCTGCATTCATATACATAGGTTGTATTTCATAAATTCTACCGTTCCTTTTCACCTCCATTATAGCTTCTCTTGAGCTTAGCATGAGGACATGCTAATGTTTAAGTGTGGGAAAATTGATAAACCGCTATTTTAAAGTTTATTTTGTATTGAATTAAGTGGATTTTATCTATTATTCTCACACTTATTCATATAATTCGCATGTTTTACATTTTCCTTCCAAATTTTATGCTATGATTGAAAACATGCTTCTTTGGCTTTAAAATCGGTAATTTTTAATCTTCCTATATTATCATTCGATGTCGTGATCTGTTTATTAAGTGTTTCAGGGTTTAGAAGGCAGGAATGACGTAGAGGATGAAAAAGAAGCATGCAAAAGTGGAAAGAACACAAGAAAATGAAGATTTGAGAAGCTGATTCCAACGCGCACACATGGACGACGCGTGCGCATGATCGCGCCGTACTTCAAGCGACGCGTACGTGTGACATGATGCGTACGCGTGTGATGAACAGATTCTTGACGGTCTAGAATTTCACAATAAATCCCCGTTGCAAGTATATTTTCTAAACCAACAGTAATCCTTTCATACAAAAATTTGGTTGTCACTAAAACAAACCCAATAAAATTAAACCAAAGTATTTAAACCTCGGGTCGTCTCTCAAGGAATTGCAGGGAGGTGTGTTACTTATAATTGGTTATGAGATTGTATCTTTTTGGGTTTTTGAAATAAGGAACAAGGAAAGTAAATGACAAGAAAGTAAACTAATAGCTAAGAAAGCTCTTGGCAAGGTATGAGAATTAGAAGTCCTATCCTAGCTATCCTTATCAATTGTGACATCAATTGTCCATTGCTCCCACTTAGTTAACCTCAAACTATGAAGGAAAGTCAAGTGGATGAATCAATTTGATTCCTCAAGTCTTAGTCAACTCCTAAGGAAATACTAGCTTTAGAGGGATCCAAATCAACTAGCAACTTTCAATTATCAATCAACAAAGGAGTTTGATAACTCAAGAGTCTCCAATTACTCAACCAAAGCCAAGAGGAGAGAAATCTATACTAAAATCCAATCAAGCATTCTATCAAACACTTGGAAGGCACAACATAAAAGCATAGAAAAGCAAATAGAGATAATAAAATCCAAACAACCAATTGAAAGCATCAATAACATAAATTGAAGAAAGCAATCATAAATATGAAATACCTTAAATTGCATTAAAAAGAAAATCAAATCTAACACAAGAATTCATAAACTAAAGAAGCAACACAAGGTAATCAATAAGGTAAATAAATAAACTAGAATGCTAAGACAAATAAAAGTAGAAGAGAAAATAAATTAAAGTAAAGTAGAAATCTAAAATTGAAAATAGCTAAACCTAAGAATCCTAAAACCTAGAGAGAGGAGAGAGCCTCTCTCTCTAGAAACTACATCTAAAACCTCAAATTATGTGAATGAAAGTTGTGTGAATGAATGAATGAATGAATGTATGATTCCCCCACTCTGCAACCTCTAATCTGTGTTTTTCAGGCTTGGAACTGGGCCAAAAGGAGCCCAGAAATTGCCCCCAGCGTCTCTTGCGATTTCTGCACGTGGCGCACGTTACGCGTACGCGTCGCTGGACTTTCACAAGGTAATGCGTACACGTGCTCCACGCATGCGCGTTGGCTAACTGCATGGCAACAACAGCAAATTTTATATCATTTTGAATCTCCGGATGTTAGCTTTCCAACGCAACTAGAACCACCTCATTTGGACCTCTATTGCTCAAGTTATGATCGATTTAGTACGAAGAGGTCAGACTTGACAGCTTAGCAATTTCTTTAAATTCTTGTATTCCTCCCACTTTTGCATGCTTCCTTTCCATCCTCTAAGCCATTCCTGCCCTATAAACCCTGAAATCACTTAACACACATATCTCGGCATCGAATGGTAATAAGAGAGGATTAATAATTAGCAATTTAAGGCCAAAGAAGCATGTTTTCAATCATAACACAAAATTAGGAAAGAAAATGTAAAACATGTGAATTATATGAATAAGTGTGAGTTTAGTGGATAAACTCCAATCAATTAAGTACAAAATGTACCACGAAATAGTGGTGCATCGTCGTGACCAATGCATCTTCAAAGCGACGTGTACGCGTGGACGACGCGTACGCGTGACGAGCGTCACGTGCTGCAATTTACAGAAAACGCTAGGGTGATTTCTGGGCTGCTTTGTACCCAATTTCAGGCCGGAAAATACTGATTAGAAGCTGCAGAGTGGACCTGGAAGGGGGGATAGATCATGGACATAACTTTCCTCTCTCTAGGTTTTAGGGTTTTTAGTTTTATTCTTCTCAAATTCAGCTTTCTACCTTGCTTTAATTTAGTTTTCTTCTACTTTTATTTGATCTAGTATCTTAGTTATCTTCTCTTGTTGATTTCTTTCACTTTGTTACCATCATCTTATGCACTCTTGCTACTCTTGATCTTTATTAATGCACTCTTGCTACTCTTGATCTTTATTAGATTTTACATTCTCTTATTACTTTTCTATGCTTTTATTATGTGCCTACCAAGTGTTTGATAAAATGCTTGGTTGGATTTTAAATTAGAATTCTATGTTCTTAACTTGGATTGATCAATTAGAGACTCTTGAGCTATCAAACTTCTTTTGTTGATTGGTGATTGAGACTTGCTGGTTGGCCTAGGCTTCACTAAATCTAGTCTTTAATTAGGACTTGTGAACTTAAGTTGATTTGACTCACTTGACTTTCCTTCATTGTTAGAGGTTGACTAAGTGAAAGCAAAAGGCAATTACCATCACAATTGATGATGATAATGAGGATAGGAATTCCAATTCTCAACCCTTGCTAGGATTTTTCTTAGTTATTAGTTATTTTCTTGTTATTTACATTCCTTGCTTATTAAACTCAAAACCCAAAAAGATACAATCTCATAACCAATAATAAATACACTTTCCTGCAATTCCTTGACAGACGACCCGATGTTTAAATACTTCGCTTAATTTTATTCTTAATTGTGACACACTTTTAAATTGATAGTGGAATTTTCGTCGGTTAAGACTGTGCTTGCAACGCCATTTTTATCAGAATTTCTTAACCGACATTTTTCCACCCATCATGCGCACGCACGACTATCTCTGTCCGCGCACAAGTGAAAGATCAGCAAGTGTGCATATGCACACGTCCGTGCGTACGTACAAGTCCCATCACGTGACCTCATTAATGCAAATCGCTGGGGGCAATTTCTGGGCCTCCAAAGCCCAAATTTGGGACTTTCTGAAGCTGATTGAATGTTATATGGAAGGGCCATCATTCCATGTGAAACGGGGGAGCAATTAGGTATAGTTTAGTATCATGTAGGTCATTTTCTAGAGAGAGAAGCTCCCACTTCTCTCTAGAAATTAGTGTTTTTAGCTTAATTTTTTGTAATTTCTCTTTTTAATTCTTGTTTTCATCTAGTTTTTTCTACCTTTCTGTGTTCTATTGTCTTAATTTCCTTAGATTATCTTATTAATTTCTCATTTTGGTTACTTTTTATGTTTATAAGCACTCTTGTTATTTTGATTTCCATTTAATACAATTTATGTTTTATGTTCCTTTATTGCTTAATTAAGTTGTTATTCTTACTTTTCTTGCTTGATAGTTGTAGAATTTATTATTTCTTATTATTTTATCATGCTTTCTTTTTATGCCTTCCAAGTGTTTGATAAAATTCTTGGTTGGATTTTTGCCTAGTTTTTCACACCCATGCTTGGAAAATTGGGTAATTGGGTGAACTTGAGTGGTGGATGTCCATTCTACATTGTGTTAGGATTGTTAGTTGATTTGGTTTTCACTAACTCTAAGCCTTCCATTAATAGAGTTGGCTAGTACATGTGGATTGAGATCAATTATGCCCTTTTGAGTAATTCTCGATGTTAGGATTGACTAATTGGAATTAATTCTAGACAATTACGATGTTTGTGGTCCATAACTAGGATAGGAAGCCTTAATTCCCCAATTCTTGCCAAGAACCCTTTTTAGTATTTGAATTCCCTTTTTATTGCTTTAATTGCTTTCATTTAATGTCATGCTTGTTTCATTCCTTGCTATTTACATTCCTTACCTCATGCCATCAAACCCCTATTTTCCCCCATTTCCAATAATTGAGCATGTCATTGCATCTCCTAGTGAAGACGACCCGGGGGATTAAATACTCTCGGTTTATTTTGTATTGATTGTGACATCTTTGAATTAAAATTTGAATTGAGCATTACTTGTTGGGTTGGAACTATACTTGTAATGAAGTTATTTCCTCTAACTGAGAAGAAAATTCTAAGCCGATGGTTTAGCTCATTTCAATGTACATCAGCTGAGTCATCCTCCTCTTCCATTCCTCCACATATGTAGCTTTAGCTATTGACAGACTTAGGTCCCTCAAAATATTCCCACCACCATACATTTTCTTGTAATGGGCATACAAATGCCTCAAGCATAGCCTATGCTCTAAACCCGGCATCATCTATTGAAAAACATGCATCAAATCCTGGAATAAATAATATAAACCAAAAAGATATAATGAAGTATTAAAAGATAAACAAATTATATTAATAAATTTACTATGAGTCCTTACTTTAGTTAATACCCAAGTGTTTTACCGGGTAACTAAACTATTTAAAATAAATACATAATGACAATGTAATATGACTACCCAAGATGTTAAAGACATAATGCAACATTACTTAAGTAATAAAGGCATAATGACAACCTAAAAGTACTAACCTTCCATTGGTCGGACATAAATATCCACTTCCTTCTACTGACATGTCCAATAACATCCAATAGCAGGTTAATAAACCACACCACCTGTCTTTGGTCTCAGCCTCTACAGTAGCAATAGCAATCAAAAAATAATTATCATTTTCGGATCTCTTCCAACAGCCACCAAAAGTTGTTGACCATGATCACCCTTAAAGTGGCAGCCATCTACCCCTATGATAGGCCTGCAACCATCCAAGAACCCTTGCTTAACAGAATCAAGACACATGTACATCTTCACAAACCTTGGCTGGTGAGTAATTAAAGGCGTCAACCACAATCTGAGTAGTAGACCCGAGATTTGTCCTTATAATCTCTGCACAGTTGTCTCTCAGCTTGCTATATTGCAGAATAGCCCTGCCATGTACTTCTTTCCTCACTTTTCTCCTTACCCAATAAGCCTTTGTAACTGAAATATTAGCCATGTATTTGTCCTAAATGGTTTGAATTACTGTTGCAATCTTCATTTCCTACTCCCTGCTAATGTTGGTAATAATCTTCTATGACACCTAACTACTTGATGCAACCCTACCACTGTATTCTGTCCACAGGTGTGCTTTCCATTCAGGGTCTTCAGCCGAAAGTAATCAAAACCACCAACCTTGGATACAAATGCCATCCACCTAAACTTCTCTTTCTTCCCTCTGCAACCCACTCTACATCTAACCTTATCATTCTTCATATACCTAACATCCCTTCTATTTAGCAAAGCATGCTCTCTAATAGCATCCTTAAACTGAGCGAGTGACTTGAACTCCAACCCCACCTTAAACTTATAGTCCCTGCTCATCTCAGCCTCATTATATTTAGGTTATCTTCTCTTCTTAATCATATCGTTAGAACTTCTTCAGCTCACTGATGACGAGTCATCTTAGCCTATTTTAGCTAGTCTTTTTCTTTCGTTTTCATTAGAATTATGAACTTTCTTGAGCTACAAGCAAGCTAATTGAGTAGATTTTCATGTTTCCCTTGATTGAACTAACCATATATGAATTCATGCCATTTCATGAGGTTTTGTGCTATATTTGTTGCATATTATGAAAGAATGAAGATCTCATGATTTTGAGCATAGCTTTGATGAGTTTGGTTGATTAATGATAGGTGAAGAAAGCTTGGAGAAAGGTTGAAGCAAAGAGGAATGGCTAGAAGTGAAGAGAGGACAATGGAATAAGTGAAATTGAACCAGGAGGCATGAAGTTAGCCCCAACGTTAGCCCCCTAACTTGGAGGCTAACGTTGGAACTTGAGAGTTTCTCCCCTGGGCACCAACGTTTGCCCCAACGTTAGCCCCCTAACTTGGAGGCTAACGTTGGAACTTGAGAGTTTCTCCCCTGGGCACCAACGTTTGCGCCAACGTTAGCCCCCTAACTTGGAGGCTAACGTTGGCACATAAATTACAAAGGGGGAAGGGCCAACGTTTGCGCCAACGTTAGCCCCCTAACTTGGAGGCTAACGTTGGCGCCACTAGCATATAAGCAAGGCCAACGTTAGGGTCAAAGTTAGACCCCTAACGTTGGCACCAACGTGCATACCAGTAAATTTTGCTTGCTGCTATGAAAAGTTGGAGCCAAAGTTAAACCCCTAACTTTGGCTCAAACTTTAGGTCCAACTTTGGCTAACCTCAAACCCGATTCAATTGGTTCACTTTGGTTCTTCTTCAAACTTCAAGAGCAATCAACCAAGGCCTCTTTCAACCCAATTCCACCAAGAACAAAGGTCCAACTCAAGGCTTGAAGATCATTTTTGGAAAGTGTATAAATAGGATAGAATTCAAGTTATTAAGGGAGCTTTCCTTTTAGAATTTTCATAATAGTTTTCGGAGAGCTTTTGAACTTGAGTGAACTTTAATTTCTTTGTTTCCATTGCTTTTAATTTCATTTTTACTTTTGTCTTGGATCTTGGATTGGAGAATTGAAGAAATTCTGTTTCAATCTCAATCTTGGATCTCTCTGTTTCTTTACTGTTAATTGAATTGGCATTTCCGTTTCTGTTACTTGATCTTCATCTCTTTTCTTTGCAATTTACAATTTCCTGGCAATTGTTCTTGTTGGATCTAGGAAGGCATTGAGATCTAGACTTGGTTTTCTAGTCTCTGGGTCCTGAGATCTAAATTTCCATTTCAATTCCCTGTTTACTGCTTCTTATGTTCATTTACTTTTCTGCTTTATTTCCGGTTCAATCCCAATTCCCTTTTACTCTTCTGTTTGATGCAATCTAATTTTTCCTTGTTTAATTTTTGCAAATCCACATCCCAATCCCCTTTACATTTCAAGCAATTTACATTCCTTGCACTTTAAGATTCCGCAATTTACATTTCTTGCACTTTAAGTTTCTGTCATTTAATTTCTTGTTCTTTAAGTTTTAGCAATTTATTTCTTGTTCTCTTTACTTCAATGCAATTTAATTCTGCAAGTCACAAAACCATCAACCAAATCTTGATTCGCTTGACTAAATCAACCACTAAACTAAAATTGCTCAATCCTTCAATCCCTGTGGGATCGACCTCACTCCCGTGAGTTTTTATTACTTGATGCGACCCGGTGCACTTGCCGGTTAGATTGTGATGTTTTGGAAGAAATTTATTTTTCACCAAAATATCTCATCACTCACTAACTATTTCTTGCAAACTCCATTCATCGAGCTCAAAATGTATGTCTTCTAACACTCTTCCCCCCAAATATTCTAGCACATTCCCTGTATCATGAGACTTGCCACCATGATGTATGTCTATGGTGAAATCAAAATCCCCCATCACTACATAAAAAAGGGAAACAGAACCCTAATAAACCAGCATAATCACAGCAACAACAATCAACAATAAACAAAATTCCGTACTAGAGTATTAATTATTTAATTTTAATAACAAATTTCTCAGCTTTTTATTGGTAGATATAGATATACGAGTGACTTGCTTAGCTTGCATAACTAATTTATGATATGAAAAAAGAAAGAGCCATTATGTATATTGCAATTTCACTCTATGTGCCCGTGGATACATTAACAAAATGAACCAAACTAATGGTATCATCAATTAGTTTAGTGTGTGAAACGCCCCCTAATTAAAGAACAAACAAACACATTAAGCGTAACAGGATTATGGAACTCCCATTAACTTGTAACTATATTTGATCATTCTCATTAATTCTAGTTTAATTTGTTAATGTTTAGAAACTTCTCTGCCAACCTTTTGTTTAGTACTAACTTTTTTCTTTCTCCCATCACATTTTTATACCCTAGCATCTCACTCATTGTTCATCATAACATAGCAAGCCATCAATCAGATCTTCTGATTTTTAAATCCTTACATATTTTGGCAGATCGACTTCAGACAGCAAGGTGAGGTGCAGCCAGGCAAGGCGTGGTACAGCGACGAAAGGCGCGGCACGGCAAGGCACATCGAGGGAACACGACAAATAGAGTAGACGCAGTGCAGACCAAAGACGAACAGAGCAGAGCACTGCAGCGCAGACTAAGGACAACAGACGATGACGACAACTGACGCTCATGCCGCAGAGGAGGACGACGCCGACGATGCAGATGTACAGTGGACAAATGCCAATGACTTCAGAAAACAAGCGCTGGCTAGGATTCTTTAATTTTGGGACAAAATTCCAATTGTTATTTTGGTATTTTGAAAAAATGGAGGTGGGTTCAATTAGCTATTCTAACCCAATTATGAGAATATTCGATTTTTGAACAGGATATTTTGTTATCTCAAACAATTTTATCACGGCAGGGACTAAATTGAAAAAAAAATTAACGTCTAAGGACCTAATTGAAAAGAAAAAATAGTATAGGGACCTAATAGAAAATTCGGTGAAACTATAAGGACCTGCAGAGTAATTAAACCAAAAAAAGCCTACCTAACCTATAAAATTTAACCCGCGGGTTTTGACAGGGTAGGGAAGGCAAACCTAGCGGACATCTGTCTCTTTTTTTTATCCCAAGTATCCAAAAGTATGACCCCACCTATACCTATTTAAAAAGAAAAAAACCTTAACCCATTAAGCACATTGCTCAAATCCCTAATTTCCTTTCCAAGTCTTCTTCTTCTCCCACTCTAAACATTATCCCTTTGATCCATCGTCTTCTTCTCCCACTCTTTTTCTCTAATCCAACGTGTTGTAAATTATTTCAATAGAGATCCTCTACAACTCTTTTTCTCCTTTTTTCTCTCAAGTCTTTATCTTCCCAACTATTCTCATCAACCCTAATCAGTCATCTTGCCCTCCACCCTCCATCCTAGAATGTTATTGATTCGTCACTAGTATCCCAGCACCGTCGTCCTATATCTCTGAGTGCAGCTAGTATCATTGGTGTTGATTTACCCATAGATCTCTTACCAAATCTTCACTTCTTTGGTTGAACTTCAATCTTGCCTGTGGTTCCTCTAGTTTATTGAGTTTTTTTGAATGGGTATTAGATGGGTTAATGGTCTTGCTCTTGTATTAAATGGGTTAATGGTCTTGCTCTTGCCTTGCATTGGCTCTATGCGACTATGCCTTTGTTTGTTTCCGTTGCATAGCATTATCATATTCTCTATTTTAGGGTTTTTTAAGATTGGAGATGTAACACCCTATTACCCTAAGCCTTACGTCATGCCGTAAACCAAAGGATAACAAAGTTTCAGACAGTTCTAAAGCTCTTATTATAACATATTTTCCAAGAATTTATATAACTAGAAGCCCGATGAAGGAAATAAGCTCAAAGTCACATAAAGCGGAATTTTAAAATGCGAAGCATTCGCACACGATAGCTAAACGCGTAGGCAAGATAAGAACAGAACATTAAATATACGTCCTTGCATTAAAGCTCCCAGATACAAGGTAGTAGCTAATAGATAAACAAAGTAAATATATATGATATACAAAATGAGTCTTATAAAAGGTTTACTTCTTATCTCTCAAAGTTTAAAGCAAGGCCTCTAAGGCAACAAAGTTATAGATATACAAAAGATGAGAGAATAACTACAGCAAAAGTAAAGAAGAATAAAACAAAAGAGGAACCATTCTCTGCCCTGTCACCATGTCTGCAAACTCACCGAGGTGGGTTGCGATCTGCATCTGAAAAACAACAACAATATATGGTATGAGAACCGGAGGTTCTTAGTATGGTAGTAGTGTCTAATATGTAAGATATAAGGTTCTGGGATGCCAAAGGCAATCCTAGAACTTCACATCAATATAGATATTCAAGCTTAACGAAATATAAAATATAAACCAAAATCAGGGTATTCTAACTTAGGGGATTTTTAACTAAACTAGGCACCACTATTCCACAGCCTTCACCAACCTACCCTCCATACGATCCCATCGCCACAGCCTAACGAGCCTCCTCAACGCCAGTAAAACACATATAATGCAAACAAGTAAAGAACAAATAGTACACAAATATAGCAGGTAAATCAACTAGCATTTAGGCATGTTATTCAAATAGGCATAACTTAAGTAATCAAAGAAAGCAAGCATGTAAAAGATGTATATGATGAATGTCTATCCTATTTGGCTTGTGATATCACTTTTCAGTTCAAACCGCCAACCCGACACATCATGGGATGTTGTCTTTCTGCCATGACCAGGAATATAGTGCCCTGCACACTCTTTCTTGCACCCCGCGAGTAATAGTGCCCGGCACACTGTTTAGGGTTATAGTGCCCGACTTCACTCTAGTGGCAAAAAGGTTATGTGAGTGGGGAGACTGCCACAGTCCTCATAGCTCAATGTAGGCGGGAGACTGCCTCAACCCCTACGACAACACCGCTACCTCGACAAGTGGAAGACTGCTACAGCCCTTGCCCGAGGCTCATAGCGACTTACCAAATCAACGCATGTCACGTGAGTGGGAGACTGCCACAGTCCTTTGATGAAGAGATTTTTGTGTGGTTTAGAATTTCACAAATGAAATCTCGTTGCAAGTATATTTTCTAAACCAATCAATAATCCTTTCATACAAAAATTTGGTTGTCACTAAGTACAAACCCCTAAAATTAATAACCGAAGTATTTAAACCTCGGGTCGTTCTCTCTAGAAATTGCAATAAGGTGTTCTTGTTATTGGTTATGAGTTATGTTTGGGGGTTTGATAAGAGACATGAAAGATAAGTGGCAAAGAAGTAAAATAATAGCTAAAAAGGTCTTGGCAAGGGTTGGTGGTCAAGGATCTCTATCCCTATCACTAACCACAATATGAGAATTGGCAAGGATCAATCCCATTAAATCATCCTCTAACTAGTAAAGGAAAGTCAAATGAGCTATATCAATCCAAGTCCATAAGTCCTAACTATCCACTAATTCAATTAGTGAGAATTAGAGTCAATGGCTCCCAATCATCAATTACTTGGACATTAGTAACTCAAGAGTTCCTAAGTTACCTTCCCAAGCCAAGAGCACTAAAATCTACTCTAACATCCTTCCAAGCATTTTATCAAACACTTGGAGTATAAAAGGAAAGCATAGTAAAATTGTAAGGAAAGTAAATCTGCATTACTCAATTGCAAGGAATTAAACAACAACAAATCAAATGAACACTAAAGGAACATGAAAACATAAATTGCATTAAAGAGAAATAGAAGAACAAAAGTACATCAACATAAAAGTAGAGAATTACAAGAATTAAATGCTAAACTAGAGAGAAGAGATGTAGAAGAAGAAGAATTACAAAGAGAAGAGTAAATCAAAGCATGAAATTAACCTAGATCTAAGAATTCTAATCTAGATCTAACCTAATCCTAATTCTAGAGAGAAGAGAGAGCTTCTCTCTCTAGAAACTAACTTTCCCTCCCAAAACTAAACAAAAACTAACTAAGTGTCTAAGTGTGTAAAGTGTGTCATCCTTCTTCAATCCTTGGATAAAATAGTATTAGAAATGAGTTGGATTAGGCCCAAAATGCTTCAGAAATCGCTGGCCATGAGTTGCACTTTAGTGAGTCACGTGCAACATCGGCACGTACAGGTACAGTGCATGTACGTGTCCCTAAACGCGATGAAACTATGGCAAATTTTATATCATTTTGAAGCCCCGGGTGTTATCTTTCCAACATAACTAGAACTGCATCATTTAAACCTCTGTAGCTCAAGTTATGATCGATTAAGTACGAAGAGGTCGGCTTGACAGCTTTGCGATTCCTTCATTTCTTAATGAGTTCTCCATTTCTACATGATTTTTTCTTCATTCCCTCACTCCAATCTTTGCCTCCTAAACCTGAAATCACTTAACAAACATATCAAGGCACCTAATAGAATCAAGGTGAATTAAATTTAGCTATTTTAAGACCTAAAAAGGAGAATTTAAAAGAGAATTTACAAAACCATGCTATTTCATTGAATAAATGTGAGAAAAGGTTGATAAAATGCTCTAAATTCAACACAAGATAAACCCTAAAAATGGGGTTTATCAACCTCCCCACACTTAAACCATAGCATGTCCTCATGCTAAACCAAGAATGAAACAAGGGGTATGACATTTATTCAATGCAAATAAACTATCTAAATGAATGCAACTAAATGCAAAATGATTCTACCTACTTGGTTAAAAATAAATCAATCCTCCAAGAGCATGTATAAACGGGTAGGGCTAAGGTCATATGACGACTCATGAATCCTACCAATTCAAGTATAAAAAGGAAGTTCAAATAGACTTGCAATAAGAACGCTCATGAAAGCCGGGAATCAAGGAATTAAGCATCGAACCCTCACCGGAAGTGTTTGCACTCTAGTTGCTCAAGTGTTAGGGTCGATTCTCTCAATTCTCCCCTAATCATGTTTTCCAAGATTTGTTTTTCATCTAACAATCAACAATTATTCAATGTATCCATACATTCATCATGAGGTCTTTTCATAGGTTGTAATGGGGCTAGGGTCAAGGTAGGGTTGTATATGGTTAAGTGGACTAGAATTTGAATCTTTGATCAATTTAAACTTCCCACCTAACCTATATAGCAACCTATACAATTCTAAAAAAATCCAACTACCCATTCTTCACTTTTTCACATACTCATGCATTTTTTTCCTTGATCACAACACATATGCATTGATTATTATTGAGCTTCACTTGGGGCATTTTGTCCCCTTTTATTACTTTTCTTTTCTTTTTCTTTTCTTTCTATTTTTTTCTTTTTCTTTTGATATCTACATATATTTTTTTTCTTTCTTTTTATTTTCTCATGTTTTTTCTTTTTGCAATAAAGTATATACAAAAGTGTCAATGCATATGGTTTTACATTTAATTAACACATGAGCATGTACCCAATTTCCTAAATATAGAAATACAAAACAAAAACACCCTTTTATCCCAACCAATGTCCCAAGTTTTCCCACATTTGAATGATACTCACACTCACTAGCCTAAGCTAATCAAAGATCCAAATTGAGGACATTTATTGTCTTTTGCTTTAAGGCTTGTAATGTGCTAAATTAAAGAACAAAGTGGGTTAATCGTAGGCTCAAAGTCGGCTAACAACGGTAGGTAAAAGGTAGGCTATTTGGGTAAGTAAGCTAAATGAAACGATGGCCTCAATCATATAAGTGCATGAATACACAAAATAACGGACATAAAGAATCAAGCAAATCAAAGATCACAATCATAGGAAGAGAACAATTGCACACAAGAAGGAAAATAAGTGGTTATAAGATGTAACCACACCATTAGGCTTAAATCTCACAAGTTTGTATTCTTAGCTCAAAAAACATGTTCCAAAATAAATTCTTTCAAGCAAGTTCAACAAAAAATTTCTTCAAATTGCTAGGTTGCCCTAAAAATAGTTTCTGGGAAAAGAAATCATCACCCCAACTAAGTAGTCCTAATATAAAAAGAAGTGGCAAAATATGTACAAATTCTAACTAGCATGCAACCTATCATGCAATGCAACCACTAAATGATATTGGTGTTGAAAAAGGAAATTGTTACCCATGGAGACCGGTCAGATGACCTCCCCACACTTGAAGATTGCACCGTCCTCGGTGCATTCAAAGAAGAGCAAGGTGGACGGGTTGCAACAACTGATGAGCTTCTTCAAAAGGTTATGCGGATGACTTGTTTGTTGCCCCATTTAAAATCTTTTCCTTTCTCCCTTCTTGGTGGCCATCCTAAAAGGAAAGAAAAGGAAAGAAGAATTAAGCCTATGACAAAGATATCAAAGCAAATAGAACATAGGCGGGGGCTAATGCCAAGTAAGAGTATGGTTCTCTACTACATGGTAGCTAAGCATGTGAGTGAGAAAACAATATAAGCAGCTAAGGCATATCATTAAGCTTGATGCAAGAGTAAAGTCAAATCATAAAGAGCATATTGAGCATCAAGAGCAAATAAGAATTGACACAAACAAGATTAGTGATAAGCATGAAAGCATTTGGTCCCATCCTAACTCAACGATAATGAGGCACAAGAACAAAGAATAATGAGTTAGGAAGGATTGAAGCACTAATCTCGTGTGTAGAACAAACATAACAATTAATGCAACAAGTTACGAAGCACCAAAATAATGCAAGAGAGTCTCAACAATTGAGTAGGAAAGTTCAACACCCTTATTAAAATAAGAGACTTAGAAAATAAAATGAAAACAGGCTATAAAAACAAAATTCAAATGCAAAGAATAAAAGTGTGCAAATGCAATAAATGAAAGATGATAAAAGAAACTCTTTTCCTTTTTTTTACCGACGCGAACACATCATGCACGCCAACGCGTCGATGCGCAGTTTGGCAGAAGGACGCGTACGCGCCAGGTGCGTGCACGCGTGGGTTATGTTAGGCGCAGCGCACAGCGTCAGCCCAAGGTTGGCCCAACTCTCTGGAAAATGTGCCAGGAGGGCAGGTGGTACTATCGACGCGCGTGCGCCATGCACGCATGCGCGTGCATTGCGCGTTCAGAATCATGGATACGTACGCACCAGTTGCGTGTATGCGCGGGTTGGTTTGTGCCTTAGGCCCAATGTTCGCACAGCGCAGGCCTAACTCTCGGGTTTTTAGCTGGGGGTGGAATTTTTGCATCCACCCGTACGCGCCATATACGCGTGCGTGTGGTTGGTCGAAAATGCTTGGGTCACGCGTACGCGCCAAGTGTGCGCACGCGTGGGTTGGTGCTCTGTTTTTCCAAATTTTTCCAAGTTCTTGCACCAAACCAAGCCTTCCAAACCTCCGAACAGCTACCAAAATACCCTAAAACCTTATTTAACATATTATACTACCAAATATACTCAACTAACTAAACTAAGCATGAAATCAAATTAAGTTTTATCAACATTTACAGAAGAGAAAATGAAAAGATTTTACCATGGTAGGGGGTCTCCCACCTAACACTTTTGTTTATTGTCCTTAAGTTGGACTTATGGGGAGCTCCATCAAGGTGGCTTGTGCTTGAAACCATCCTTGAACACCCACCAATGCTTGCATTTCCAATAAGCTCCATTCTTCAAGTTCAATTTTCCCAAGCCTTGATGGAGTTCTTCATAGATTAGGGGCTCCCAAAATTGATCCTCATGTATTCCCGGATCCCATATCTTGTTGCCACACCCATCTTCAAGTTGATCATCATTATTCCATTTGGGTGGTAAGCAAGATGAATTCTCTCTGAAGTGCCCAACAAGCCTCCTAGACCCATTGATGACCGGAATTGACACCCCATTCAAAATTGGTGAATTAGTCTTTTTGGCAAGCTCACCAAAATTATCATCAAGTAAAAACCCACAGTGGAGTGGGATCATATCCACAGAGATTGGTAAATTCGAGCAGTTTTAATCAATTGATGAATTAGTCAAGCGGATCAATAGGATTGTAGAGTGCAGAATTTTAAATGACATAAATGTAAATGACTAGAATATAAAGCAAAAGCAATAAAGTGCAGAAATATAAATGGCAGAAAGTAAAGTGCAGAACCATAAATGACTTGAATGTAAATGGGAATGGGGAATTGCTGAATGTAAAATTAAGCTATAAAGAAATGGATAGATAAGAATGGGGAAATTCATTGAGATTGGGAGATGTTGTCTCTTTGGATCAAGTCAAGCTTATATCCTCTTCAATCATGCAACTCATTGACCTCTTGGCAATCATGATTGATTGAGCCCCAATCCCTTAGTGACTCAATCTCTCAAATCTTGATCAATAGCCAATTCTTTGGTCTAATTGCTCATAAAGAGAGATATGCTTGGTCCCTGATTATACCACACACCATCATAGGTCCAAGTAGAGGGAGGATTATATGTCACATATCCAAACACCAAAACCCAGATTCTACTCTAGTGTGAGAAGGGATTTCAAGCATGGTTTCATGTTTCCTTTCCCAATGTTCCCATGAAACCCAATTGCATTCAATCTCTTTCCCATGATAATTTAACACTAAGCATTAAGAACGAAATTCCTTCTAGCAAATCAAAGAGAAGATGAAGAGAAGAAGGATTTCACTATCATTCATCCATCAAGTACAACAGAGCTCCCTCTCTCAACGAGAGGGAAGTTAGCTACTCATAGCTCAAAAGGTACTAAAAAGTGAAGTGTAAAAGTGGATCTAAAACTGACTGCTTAACCCCCTTCTTCAGTACTCCTTGGGGGTATTTATACTACTCCTAGTAAAATAAAAGAATTACAAAAGTGAAAAAGGAAAATTACATTTTGGAGGGAAAAGAAAACACTCAATAAGCATGACTTCTCAGCTGGCGTGTGGCTAGCGTGCCTCTGGCGTGTCACGTGCTCTTCATTTCCAGCTTGACATGCCACGCCTAATCCTTCAAGTGGCACGCTCGTCCCTCTTTCAACCTTGGCGTGCCACGCCTTCGAGCTCAAGTGGCATGCCATAGTGGATTTCTTGTGTTGACGTGCCACGCCTTCGAACTCAAGTGGGACGCCCCTTGCCTTTCTTACTTCTCTTTGCCTCTGGAAACTTGTACTGGCGTGCCACGCCCAAGGTCTGGCATGCCACACCCTTGCTTTATGCTTGGCTAGGCTTCTCTGGAAAGTTGAACTAGCGTGGCACGCCCAAGGTGTCTGGCGTGCCACACCCTCTTGTGAGTGAGTGGTTGCTCTATTTGGCGTGCCACGCCACGAACTCAAGTGGCATGCCCCAATGCTTCTCTTCTGAATGACACTGGCGTGCCACGCCAGGCTACTCAAGTGGCATGCCTAAGTGAAGAATGGTGAATGGCGTGCCACACCTTCGATACCAAGTGGCACGCACCATGTAATTGGCCTCCTTCATCCTCTCTGGAAACTTATACCAGCGTGCCACGCCTAAAGGCTGGCGTGCCACGCCCATGATCTTATCTTGGTTCCAATAGTTGGCGTGCCACGCCTCAGCCTTCAAGTGGCACGCCATAGTGAAATTCTAAGGTTGGCGTGCCACGCCTTCGATACCAAATGGCACGCCCAGTCCTTGCTTTTGGTCCTTTGTGCATTGGCGTGCCATGCCTGGTTGCTCAAGTGGCACGCCCAGTCTTCAATTGCCTTCACCCCCTTCTCTGGATTGTTGTACCAGCGTGCCACGCCATGCTACTCAAGTGGCACGCCCATGGATTTGTGAACTCTTCAAGCTTGGTGTGCCACGCCTGGGTCCTCAAGTGGCATGCCTAAGTGACTTCTTGCGGCTGGCGTGCCACGCCTTCGACACCAAGTGGCACGCCATTGTGAAGGTTCTTCTTGGGATGGAGAGTTGGCGTGCCACGCCCTTTTGCTCAAGTGGCACGCCCATAGTGGTTGATGAGTCAGGCGTGCCACGCCCAGCTTGGCGTTCCACGCCCCTTTTGTGTCCTCCATTGTAGCTTTCTGGAATTTTGTCTGAGCGTGCCACGCCCAGTCTCTGGCGTGCTACGCCCATATGCATGCTTTAAATCTCTTCTCTGGACTTTAGTACTGGCGTGCCACGCCCAGCTCCTGGCATGCCACGCCAGTGCATTTTTGTGGCCTTTTCTTCAAGTGTCATGCTAGTTTCACACGCCCAGCTTCTTGTTTGTCTTCTACCCCATTTTTTATGCTTTTCTCACTTGAAATTTAGCACAACTCATCTCAAAGTAGTGTACCATAATATTCATCAAATAATGCATGAATTTGTACTGACCAAATGAGATTTATGCTTTTATGGTCTTCTTTATGCAAGAAAGAAGGGTAGATGATGCAAGTCATCACCCATCTAGTTGAGATAGGGTATATCACCCCTGCTTTCCATAGTTTCAACACTTCTTTCTGAACCACTTCATTCATAGCTGGGTTCAGCCTCCTTTGTTGTTGTCTTGAAGGTTTGGCATCTTCTTCAAGCAAGATCTTATGCATACACATTAAAGGACTGATCCCCTTTAAATCTGCAAGTGTCCAGCCTATAGCATCCTTGTGTTGTCTCAGCACTTGGATGAGCTCCTCTTCTTATTCCTTACTCAGACATGAATTTATGATCACTGGTCAGGTGTTGTTAGCATCCAGATATGTATACTTCAAGCTGGGTGGTAGTGCTTTCAGTTCTAATTTTGGTGGCTCTGCATCTTTGTTGCTTGTAATGGTTGGCATGATTGAGTTTCTCATGGTTGCTTGTGGTGATTCTCCATCTGGTGCTTGTTCTAGCTCAATGGTTTCTCCATATTGTTCTTCTTCCAAGACTTCTTGAACTATTTGTTCCATGGTGTCTACCAGCATGCATTCTCCTATGGATTCCTTGGGGTAACTCATTGCTTTGAAGACATTGAAGATCATTTTCTCTTCATGCAACCTCAAGACTAGTTCCCCTTTTTGCATATCGATGATGGCTCCAGCAGTAGCTAGGAATGGTCTTCCTAGGATAATCGAGGTGTTGACCTCTTCTTCCATGTCCAGCACAACGAAATCAGCAGGAAAGATGAACTCTCCTACTTTCACTAGCAAGTCTTCCACCACTCCATGTGGAAACTTAAATGTTCTGTCAGCCAATTGGAGTGCCATTCTTGTTGGCTTGGCTTCCTCAATCTTCATCCTTCTCATCATGGTCATGGACATAAGATTTATGCTAGCTCCCAAATCACACAAAGCCTTCTCAATGGTGATGTCTCCTATGATGGAGGGAATTTGGAAACTCCCTGGGTCCTTTAGCTTTTGAGGTAGCTTCTTTTGTATGATGGCACTGCATTCTTCAGTCAATATTATGGTTTCTTTTGCTTCCCAGTTCCTCTTTTTGGTTATAAGCTCCTTCAAAAATTTAGCATAGAGTGGCATTTGTTCTAATGCCTCAGCAAATGGTATGTTGATTTAGAGCCTCTTGATGATCTCTAGGAACTTAGAAAACTGGCCATCCTTCCCATCTTTTCCCAGTTTTTGTGGGTATGGTGCCTTTGGCACATAAGGCTTCAAGACTGGTTTTGGTGGAGGTGGAGCAGGGATTTCTTCTTCATCCTTGTTCCCATGCATTACTGCAATTTCTTCATGCTTGTCTTTGCTTGGGGTTCCTTCTTCTACAACCTTCCCACTTCTTAGAGTAATGGCTTTGCATTCCTCTCTTGGGTTAGCCATAGTATCACTAGGAAATGTGTGTGTGGGAAGTGGGATTTTCTTGGATAAAATCCCCACTTGTGCTTCCAACTTTGAGATTGTTGTGCCTTGATTTTTCAAATTTAACATGTATTCCTCTTGATTTGCATCTATCTTTCTGTCAGTTTGTGCTTGTCTGTCCATAAGGGTGGAGACTGCTCCTGTAATTTGTGAGGATAGTTGTGCTATTGCAGCTTTCATCTTCTCAAAGTTGCTCTTGATTTCACATGGTTGCATAGTTGAGGATGGTGCATCTTGGTTGAGGTTGTTGTGTGTGGGTTGGTTACTATGGTACGATGTGTTTTGTGAGTTATGGTAGGGTCTATGGTTCCCTGTTTGATGGTTGGGGTTGTGGTTGAAATGCTGATTTGATGAATAAGGCTTGTTGTGGTCCTGGTTGTGGTTTTGTTGATTTCCCCACCCAAAGTTTGGGTGATTCTTCTAACCTGGGTTGTATGTCTTAGAGTGTGGGTCATATGGTGGTCTGGATGAATTGTTCACATAATTTGCTTGTTCCCAGTCACCTTCAGATCCTGGTACATTCCCTTCTTGTTGGGGAGTTTGGTCCTGAATAACTGAGGCTTGGTTAGCCTCCATCCTTTTTGTTAGAGCTGCTATTTGAGCTGCAATTGCTTTGTTCTAAGCTAACAAAGCGTCTACAGTGTTGAGCTCTAGCACTCCCTTTTTTTGAGTCCTTTATGAAGCATAGAAATACTCATTTTTAGCTACAGTTTCAATGACATCTATGGCCTCTTCAATGGTTTTCTTCTTGTTGAGTGAGCTTCCTAAAGAATGATCCACAACCTTCTTTGCTTCATAGGATAGTCCCTCATAAAACATGTGTAGTTGTACCCATTCATTGAACATTTCTGGTGGACATCTTCTTGTCAGATCTTTGAATCTCTCCCAGGCCTCATAGATTGTTTCTCCATCTTGTTGTCTGAAAGTTTGTACCTCAGCTCTCAGCCAAATGATTCTTTGTGGAGAGTAAAATCTTGCAAGGAATCTGTTCACGACCTCCTCCCATGTAGTTAGGCTATCCTTGGGGAATGATTCCAACCACTTTGCTGCCTTATATCTGAGTGAGAAAGGGAACAAAAGTAGTTTGTAGATGTCAGGGTGTACCCCGTTGGACTTTACAGTATCACATATCCTCAAGAATGCGCTGAGATGTTGATTAGGGTCTTCTTGGGCACTTCCTCCATATGAGCAATTATTCTGAATGAGTGTGATGAGCTGAGGTTTCAGCTCAAAATTGTTGGCATGAATTGTTGGCTTTAAGATGCTGCTGCCACAATTTCCTGGATTTGGATTGATGTAGGAGCCTAAGACTCTCCTCTCTTGCCCATCATGATTAACTGGACCTTCTCTGGCATGGTTGTGAGGTTCTTCTTCGTGATGGTTCTCCATGTTCTCCTCTATGTTTGTTTCAAAATACTCTTCCTCTTCCTCAACACCAACAACTCTTTTCCCTCTTGCTTCCCTCCTTAATCTAAGGAAGGTCTTCTCAGGTTCAGAATCAAAGGAAGTTGAAGCCCCGCTTCTTCTGCCTGTCATACAACCAGCAAAGCAAAACAAGAGAAGAAAGAAAACAAATTGAATAAAGAAGCTACTCTTGTTAGAGTGAATGTTAGTGTGAGTGGTGCAATTAATCAAACAGTTAGAAGAGTGAAAATACGAATGATAAAAATAGTCAAAGAAGAAAGAGATAGAACTCAAAGAAAATTAAAATAAATGCTAAAAAGATAAAATAACAAGGAACTTAAATTGCTTAATATAGCTCTCCAATTGATTTAATCACTGTCAAATTTAAGCCAATCCTCGGCAACGGCGCCATAAAACTTGATGACCGGAATTCACACCCCATTCAAAATTGGTGAATTAGTCCTTTTGGCAGCCACACCAAAATTATCGTCAAGTAATAACCCACAATGGAGTGGGATCGTATCCACAAAGATTGTAAATTTGAGTAGTTTTGATCGATTGATGAATTAGTCAAGTGGATCAATAGGATTGTAGAGTGCAGAATTGTAAATGACATAAATGTAAATGACTAGAATATAAAGAAAAGCAATAAAGTGCAGAAATATAAATGGCAGAAAGTAAAGTGCAGAACCATAAATAACTTGAATGTAAATGGGAATGGAGAATTGCTGAATGTAAAATTAAGCTATAAAGAAATGGATAGATAAGAATGGGGAAATTCATTGAGATTGGGAGATGTTGTCTCTTTGGATCAAGTCTAGCTTATATCCTCTTCAATCATGCAACTCATTGACCTCTTGGCAATCATGATTGATTGAGCCCCAATCCCATGGTGACTCAATCTCTCAGATCTTGATCAATAGCCAATTCCTTGGTCTAATTACTCATGAAGAGAGATATGCTTGGTCTCTAATTATACTACACACCATAATAGGTCCAAGTAGAGGGAGGATTATATGTCACATATCCATACACCAAAACCCAGATTCTACACACTAAGCATTAAGAATGAAATTCCTTCTAGCAAATCAAAGAGAAGATGAAGAGAAGAAGGATTTCACTATCATTCATCCATCAAGTACAACAGAGCTCCCTCTCTCAATGAGAGGGAAGTTAGCTACTCATAGCTCAAAAGGTACTCAAAAGTGAAGTGTAAAAGTGGATCTAAAACTGACTGCTTAACCCCCTTCTTCAGTACTCCTTGGGGGTATTTATACTACTCCTAGTAAAATAAAAGAATTACAAAAGTGAAAAAGGAAAATTACATTTTGGAGGGAAAAGAAAACACTCAATAAGCATGACTTCTCAGCTGGCGTGTGGCTGGCGTGCCTCTGGCGTGTCACGTGCTCTTCATTTCCAGCTTGGCGTGCCACGCCTAATCCTTCAAGTGGCACACTCGTCCCTCTTTCAACCTTGGCGTGCCACGCCTTCGAGATCAAGTGGCACGCCATAGTGGATTTCTTCTGTAGGTGTGCCACGCCTTTGAACTCAAGTGGTACGCCCCTTGCCTTTCTCACTTCTCTTTGCCTCTGGAAACTTCTACTGGTGTGCCACACCCAAGGTCTGGCGTGCCACGACCAGGGTCTGGCATGCCATGCCCAGGGTCTGGTGTGCCACGC
Organism: Arachis ipaensis; assembly: GCF_059453495.1. Taxonomy (NCBI): domain Eukaryota; kingdom Viridiplantae; phylum Streptophyta; class Magnoliopsida; order Fabales; family Fabaceae; genus Arachis; species Arachis ipaensis. The sequence goes on along the minus strand of NC_142440.1, from coordinate 88,328,478 downwards.
CCTTGCTTAATGCTTGGCTAAGCTTCTCTGGAAAGTTGAACTAGCGTGGCACGCCCAGGGTCTGGCGTGCCACGCCCCTTTTGTGAGTAAGTGGTTGCTCTGTTTGGCGTGCCACGCCACGAACTCAAGTGGCACGCATCAATGCTTCTCTTCTGAATGACTCTGGCATGCCACGCCTGGCTACTCAAGTGGCACGCCTAAGTCAAGAATGGTGAATGGCGTGCCACGCCTTCGATACCAAGTGGCACGCCCCATGTAATTGGCCTCCTTCATCCTCTCTGGAAACTTATACCAGCGTACCACGCCTAGAGGCTGGCGTGCCACGCCCATGATCTTGTCTTGGTTCCAGTAGTTGGCGTGCCACGCCTCAGCCTTCAAGTGGCATGCCATAGTGAAATGCTAAGGTTGGCGTGCCACGCCTTCGATACCAAGTGGCATACCCAGTCCTTGCTTTTGGTCCTTTGTGCATTGGCGTGCCACGCCTGGTTGCTCAAGTGGCACGCCCAGTCTTCAATTGCCTTCACCCTCTTCTCTGGATTGTTGTACCAGCGTGCTACACCCTGCTGCTCAAGTGGCACGCCCATGGGTTTGTGAACTCTTCAAGCTTGGTGTGCCACGCCTGGGTCGTCAAGTGGCACGCCTAAGTGACTTCTTGGGGCTGGCGTGCCATGCTTTCGACACCAAGTGGCACGCCATAGTGAAGGTTCTTCTTGGGATGGAGAGTTGGCGTGCCACGCCCCTTTGCTCAAGTGGCACGCCCATAGTGGTTGATGAGTCAGGCGTGCCACGCCCAGCTTGGCGTGCCAAGCCCTTTTTGTGTCCTCCATTGTAGCTCTCTGGAATTTTGTATCAGCGTGCCACACCCAGTCTCTGGCGTGCCACGCCCATATGCATGCTTTGAATCTCTTCTCTGGACTTTAGTACTGGCGTGCCACACCCAGCTCCTGGCGTGCGACGCCAGTGCATTTTTGTGGCGTTTGCTTCAAGTGTCACACCAGTTTCACATGCCCAGCTTCTTGTTTGTTTTCTACCCCGTTTTTGATGGTTTTCTCACCTGAAATTCAGCACAACTCATCTCAAAATAGTGTACCATAATATTCATCAAATAATGCATGAATTGTACTGATCAAATAAGATTTATGCTCTTTTATGGTCTTCTTTATGCAAGAAAGAAGGTAGATGATGCAATTCATCACCCATCTAGTTGAGCGCTACTCCAACCCTTATATTCCATCTTTGATGCATCAACCATAATGAGCCTTGATTTGAAACGCCAACCACAAAACCTTTTTCGCTTACGCTTCATCCCACAAAGTTCCTTAAGTTGGCCATCCGTTTCAAGCAAACCATATTCAAGTGGGATAATAAAGCTAATAGAAATGCATTTCACCCACTCAAATGAGGGAGTAGATGGCAACCTAGGCAAAGGCGATTCCAAGGGTCTTGACAAAGCGTATCCAACTCCCGTCCTTCTCTTTCTAAGGACTTTCACCTCTTCACAAGTATTCTCAAATGTAATCCTTTGTGCAACAATTTTATCTAAGCCTTTTCCCTTAATCAAATCATAATTGGGAGGGTGAGAAAAATTTACCTCCACATTGCCTTCAAATTCACCGGGAGAAGGTTCTTCAAGCTAAAAGGATTCTTCACCACTAAGAATTGATGCATGATCTTCAACTCCAAGGGAACTCAATTCTTGCTCTATCCCATCCAATTCTTCATATGGAATATGCCTTGGAGGTTGTGCACTTCCTCCTCAACATCAACTTCAATCTTGTTGGAGGGGTTTTCATCAATTCTAGATTTCTAAGGTAGTTCCGCATCTCCTAAGTCTTCAACTACTTCTTCCTTTTCTTCAACAATTGTGGCTTCCTCCAATTGTTCCAATACAAAGCAACTTCCCTCATTCTCCACCAATCTCTCCTTCATGTTATGCTCTTCATTTGTTTCTCCACATGTAGCCATGGGAGTTCCTTGAGTATTCAAGCATTGGGATTGTTCCGAGGATTACCTGAAATTGTAGGCCGATCTCGGATGAGATCTTCTGTGCTTGTCAGAGCTGACGTGCCCGACTTGTGGGTAATGGCCGGAGTTGTCGCGTCCGACTTGTTGGACTGGCAATGTTGCTGATCCTTCATCACCGGAGGGTGGTGGTACCTGCAAGGGACTCTGATGCTTAAGTTAGCAAGGGTATTAAGCAGGTTTTTAGTAGAATCAGAGTATGAGTTATACCTGGGTGCTCCAGTGTATTTATAATGATGAGGAGTGACCTTTCTGGAGATAAGATAGTTATCTTATCTTATCTTTGAGTGAGGTCATCTTATCTTCAAGGGAACCGCCCTTATCTCTGTAGGCTTGGACTGCCTTTGGATTTGGGTCGTGTTCCTCTGTTTGGGCCCTATTTGGGCTTTTCCTGGTAATTTGGCCGAGCTCTTTGAGAAGAGGTCAGATAGTCCTGACCTGAAGAGGTCGGTCGACTTGTCGTTAAACATCCCGGGTCGGACAGCTTGACCCAGGGTATGAACAGTGCCCCTGCTTGAGCGTGGTCTTCCTTTTGAGGTGGAGTCCTTAGTTTCAGGACTTCAATCCTTCTCTGGAGAAGCCGAGCTTGAGCATTGTTGATCTTTTTGTAGAGATCCCTCTGAATGCGGAACGTTTTTTTCTTTTTTCTTTACCCTTTGGAAACGCACATCTCTTTGCTTTGGGAACGTGCGAGGGTTTAATAACCCATTAATTCTTTAATGCTCCATTTCTTTTGCCTCCCACTTTCATTTTGAATTTACACTAAAAGCTGTTTTCCTGTAACTTCCCCTTTTCTTTCTATCCTTCTGTTTGCCTTGCCTGTGACTTACGTTTTTTGCGCTTCTGTGACGCCCTTGGTAGTTGTTGGTGCTTCCTTTGCTCGAAGGAAATTTCGGTTTTCGTCTCTTCGTCTTCAGCTTTCTTCAGTGCTTTTCTCCTCTTTAAGGTTGGTTCTTTTTGTTTCTCTCTTTTACTTCTTTCGTCGTTCCTTCCTTGTACTTGCATTGTTCGATTCTTGGTAAAGTTTCGGTTTTGCTTGAGTTTACGTTGGAAAGCTTGAACCTTTTCATATTACCATGCTTGGTTGTCGCTATGACACACGCTTTCTGGTATTCTTTTGACTTTATGTATGCTCCTAGGTGGACTCCCTGATAGTTTGATATTTTTAGGGTTTCGCCTGCTATTTGCTGCTTCTTGATTGTACTTTGATGTTTGAGTTTTTATGAACTGCATTTGTTTGATTCTGAAAAGATTGCTCTTTGATTTTTGCCCCGTTTAATAGTTTTCTTTGCTGATAGATTTGTAGAAGACAATGGTTTTCTGATAACTTTCTTTGATTTGCGTCTTTCTTCCTAAAGTGTTTGCTAAGAGTCTTACTAGGATGTTTAGCCTTTGTAGATTTTTCTGAGTCCTTACTCTGTGTTATTGCCTCCAAAGGATGCCCCTGGAACTTAGTGTATGTCCTGGAGTTTTTCTTTTACTGTTTGCATGCTTGAGTCATGTTTTGTTCGAGATGATTTCTTTTTTGCCAGAGCTGTTTTGGTTTAGTAATCCATCTTCTTTTTCTGGCTGTAGGACTAGTTGACCATGTCTTCTCGCAAAAATATTGACGAGACGTCTTCCAAGGTTCCTGAGGGTATGTCCGACTGGCTGGACTCCCTCATCCTGATGTGTGTTTCTGTAGTTAATTCCAAGTTATGCGTGGAGCTTAGAAAACATCACCGAATCTGTAGTGATAGAGATCAGGAAAAGAACTATGAATTGGTAGCACCTGATTCTGATGAGAGGGTTTGCTTTCCTCCTTTGACCCAGGGGAACATCTCTTCTTCTATGCTTATGACTATTTCTTCAGCAAGTTGAATATTACTTTTCCTTTTACTTCCTTTGAGACCGATTTGTTGTGGTCGTGTAACGTAGCTCCATCCCAGCTCCATCCGAACTCTTGGGGTTTTATCAAGATTTTTCAGTTGCATTGCCAAGAGTTGGACGTCAAACCTTTTCAGACCCTTTTTCTTTATCTCTTTGTTTTGACTAAGCTTAGGATTTCTTCCAAAAAGAAAGCTTCTTGGATTTCCTTTCAATCTACCTAAGGACATAAAGTGTTTGCTATGTATGATGAGTCCTTTAGGGAATTTAAGAATTACTTTTTTAAGGTCCGAGCTGTTGAGGGAGCTCAACCATTTTTCTTAGAGGCGAATAATGAACCTGCCTTCCCCTTGTGTTGGAAAAAGAACATTGTGGTATCTCGATACTCGTGGGAGATGCTAGACGAGGTCGATCAGGCTTTTGTAAATGTTTTGGAAGATATTTGGGGGGAACCTCCCCATCATGATACCAAGAGATTTTTGGGGGACCCATCCCTTGTCCGAACTGCGTTGGGTATTGACCAACTTATTTTTGCTTTGTTTTACTTTGCTTCTTTTCTTTCCAGTTTGTAACTTGCTTCTTTGGTTGCTTTTGTTTTCTCAGGCATGGCTAAGAACAATGATTCCATGAAAGCCTTTAAAAAGGCAAGGAAGGCTACAGCTACCCAGAACATCTTGGCCAAGGTGGTTGGGGAAGGATCCTCTCATGTTTTGCTAACTCCTAGACCGAGAAGGGTGATTCCTACCCCTCGGGTCTTGTGATCGACCCTCCCCAGACTTCTGCTGCCACCTCTTCTCCTACTGCTGTTCCAACTCCAAAAAGACAGTGGACTATTGAGCCCTTCAATCTGGATGCCTCCGACTTTGATGTTGTCAGGTTTGTTGATCAATAAATTGGTCCCTATGGTGTTATTCCTACTGACGATGTTTCCCTTCTTCGTCATTTATACTTCATTACCTGGAGTAGCATTAAGATGGCACATATGGGGGCGGCTCTATACCGAACTGCCCAGGATCTTCCTATTCATGCTACAAAGGCTTTTACGGAGGAGGCCAAGTCGGAGTTCGAATGGATCAAGGGTTTGAATGAGGAGCTCAAGGTGAAAGTGGCTAACTTGGAAAAAGAGTTGGAGGGTGAGAAGACTCGGGCTATTGCCTTGGCGGCTTCTGCAAAGTTATCCGAGGATATGGCATTGAATATAAGGAGAGCTATGTCACAACTTATAGGGAGATGATGGGTCTTAGGGAGAGTTTGGAGTCAGCCCAAGCTGACTATGCCGAGCTTCAGGGTCATCTTGTAGGCAGTGTAAATGCTGCTTATGAGAATTTGAAGGATCAAGTTCAATATCTTGTGCCCGAGCTTGACCTTATTCTTTTTAGCTTGGACAACGTTGTAAAAGATGGCAAGATTGTCCCTGATGACCCTGATGATGATGATGATGTCGACCCTCCTCCTGTACCTTCTGCCAAAGTTTCCATTGCCCCGCTGTTCCGAGGGTTACCTGAAACTGGAGGTCGATTGTGGATGAGATCTTCTGTACTGGTCGGTGTCGATGTGTCCGGCTGGTGAGTGGCGGCCGGAGCTGTTGTGTTCGACTTGTTGGCTGGCTGCACTACTGATCCTTGGTCACCGGAGGGTGGGGGTACCTGTAAGAGACTCCGATGCTTAAGTTAGCACGGGTATTAAGCAGGTTTTTCTTTAGAATCAGAGTATGAGTTATACCTGGGTACTCCAGTGTATTTATAGTAGTGTGGGCTGACCTTTCTGATAAGATAAGTTAGTTATCTTATCTTATCTTATCTTATTTTTAAGTGAAGTCAGCGTATCTTCAAGGGAACCGCCTTTATCTCTATAGGCTTGGGTTGCCTTTGGATTTGGGTCGTGTTCCTCTATTTGGGCCCTTTATTGGACTTTCCTGTCGATTTGGCCGACCTCTTTTAGAAGAGGTCGGGTAGCCTGACCTGAAGAGGTCGGTCGCTTTGTCGCCAATCATCCCAGGTCGGATAGCTCGACTCAGTGTATGAACAGTGCCCCTGCTTGAGCTCGGTCTTTTTTTTTTGAGGTCGAGTCCTTGACTTCGGTCCTTCTCTAGTGAAGTCGAACTCAAGCATTTAGTCGATTCTTTCCTTTGTAGAACCTTTTTGAATGTGGAATGTTTTTCTTTAAGAGCGCACACTTGTGTATTAGCGCTTCTAGGGAACGTGCGAGGGTTAAATTCCTTCATTAATTGGCATTAATTGCCCCGTTTCCTTTGGCTTTATTTTGAATTTCTGCATTCAGAAAATGGTTTCTCTTCTTCGTTCTTCTTCATAACTTCTTCCTTTACTTTCTCAATTTTATCCTGCGCTTTGTCTTTGCTTTGCGGCATGATTCGGCGATTTTCTGGGTGATTCCATTTTTGAAGCTTCTTTCTTCATTTCAGGTTGGTTCTTTCTTCCTTTCCTTCTTCGTCATTTTTTTTCTGCCTGATGGTGAGTGTTCCGATTTTGCTTTGAGAAAGTTTGGATCTTTCTGCTTTTGCTGTGCCTGGTTATTGTCGTAATGCGTGCTCTGAAGTTTCTTTGCTCTTTTGTATGAATCTTTTCGTCTTTCCTATTGCTTGACGCTCTTGGGGATTTTGCATGTTATCACTGTTTTCGTTTGTGCTTTTGATGATAATTTGTTTGATTCTAGAGAAAAGGCTGTGTCTTTGATGATTTTTGCTTGGCATGTTTGATGTTGTCGAAGCTTTTTGCTGATAGACTATAAAAAGATAGTGCCTTTGATGACTTTTTGTACTTTTTTGTGTTTCATCTTTCTCCTATGAAAATGCTTGCTGTTTGAAATCTTCTTTTCTTGTTTGGGGGATGCCGAGACGTAAGTTGTAGATTTTTCCTGAAATCTTGCTTTGTTACTGCCTCCAAAGGATGCCCCAAGACTTTGGTTTGAGTCTTGGGGTTTTCCTTTTCTGTTTGTTCTTTTATATCATATTGGTCGAGTTGTTTCGCCCTTTTCCCGAGATATTTTTTAGTAATCCAATCTTCTTTTCTTGTTGTAGGATTAGTTGACCTCATGTCTTCTCGTAATAACATTGTAGAGATGTCTTCTAAAGTTCCCGAGGGGATGTCCGACTGGCTGGACTCCCTTGTCTTAATGTGTGTCTCTATTGTGGATGCTGTGTTTTGTGTAGAGCTGAGGAAACATCATAGGGTTTATGGTGGTGGTGCCCGAGAGAGTGATTATGAGCTTGTGGCACCCAACTCTGACGAGAGGGTTTGTTTTCCTACCTCTGTCGAGGCGGAGCGTCCTTTTTTCTACGCCTATGAGTATTTCTTCAGTCAGTTGAACATTACTTTTCCATTTATTGCTTTCAAGACCGACTTGTTGTGGTCGTGTAATATTGCCCCATCCCAGCTTCATCCAAATTCCTGGGGTTTTATCAAGATATTTCAGCTGCTTTGCCAAGAGTTAGGCATAACACCTTCTCAGACTCTTTTCCTTTATCTTTTTGTCTCTACCAAGCCTGGAGGTTCCTCAAAAAAGAAAGCTTCCTGGGTTTCTTTCAGGTCGGCCCAGGGGCATAAAGTTTTTGCCATGTATGATGAGTCTTTTAAAGATTTTAAGAATTATTTCTTCCGAGTCCGTGCTGTTGAGGGGGTCCGCCCCTTTTTTCTTGATGAGAATGACGAGCCTGCTTTCCCTCTAGAGTGGCAAAAGAATGTGAGAGTGTCTCGCTATACATGGGAGATGCTTGATGAGGTTGAGGGGGCTTTTGTAGTTGTTCTTGAAGATTTGTGGGGGGAAATACCCTATCTGGATACAAAAAGATTTTTGAGTGATCCATCTTTGGTTCAAACTGCTTTGGGTACTGTCTGACTTGTTTCTGTACTTGTTTCTTAGTTTTGCTTCTTTTAGATAGTAACTTATCACTATGGTTGATTCTGTAATTTTCAGAGATATCGAAAAACAACGATTCCATGAAGGCCTTCAAGAAGGCAAAGAAGGCTGCAGCTGCTCAAAACATTTCGGCCAAGGTGGCGGAAGAGGGGTCTTCTCAAGTTTCGGTGAAGCTGCTCGTGCCGAGTTCTCCTGGGCCGAGGAAGGTGATCCCTACTCCTCGAGTTCGTCTGGCTGACCCTCCACAAACTTCTGCCGCCACTTCTGGTGCTCCTCCCAGCAAAAAACAAAAAACAATTGAGCCTTTCAACCTTGACGCTCCTGACTTTGATGCGGTGGAGTTTGTTGACCAACAGAAAGGTCCTTATGGTGCCCTCCCCATGGATGATGTTTCACTCCTTCGCCATTTAGATTTTATAACTTAGAGCAGCATCAAGATGGCCCATACGGGGGCTGCCCTGTATCAGACTGCTCAAAATCTTCCTCTCCATGCCACCCAAGCCTTTATGGAGGAGGCCAAACAAGAGTTTGATAGGATGAAGGGCTTGAAAGAGGAGCTTGAGGCGAAGGTGGCCAAACTGGAGAAGGATCTGAAGAATGAGAAGGCGAGTTCCCTTGCTCTGGCGGCTTCTGTGCGGTTGGTCGAGGACATGGCATTGAGGCATAAAGACAACTATGTCACAGCCTATCGGGAGGGGATGCGTTTGAAGGAGGAGTTGGAGAACGCCCGAGCTGATTACTCTGAGCTCTAGGGTCATCTTGTTGGCAATGTGAATGCTGCTTATGAGAGCCTGAAGGAGCAGGTTCGAATTATTGCTCCTGAGGCCGATCTTACTCTTTTTAGCCTGGATAATATTGTGAGGGATGGTAAGATTGTCCCTGATGACCAGGATGATGACGATGTCGAGCCTCCCCCTGTGCCTTCTGTCAAAGTGTCAATTTCCACAGTTCCCTTAGTTGAGGCCGGTCAATCCGTTTCTGATCTGGACTGTCAGATCTTGAATCGGGATAATGGTACTATGGATGCTGTGCCTATTCAGACTCGCCCTCCCTCACCTCAGACTGATGCTGCCGAGAAGTCTTCTAATCTTAGCTGAATTTTCTTTGGATATTTGTGTAGATAGCCCGACTTGTGGGCTTTTTAAACTCTTTATTTTTGTAGTCTTGAATATTATGCTGACTGTTGATGCTCCTTTTGGTTGCTTGTTGATGAGCGGATAATTTATACGCTTTTTGGCATTGTTTTTACATAGTTTTCAGTATAATTTAATTAGTTTTTAATATATTTTTATTAGTTTTTAAATAAAATCACATTTCTAGACTTTACTATGAGTTTGTATGTTTTTCTGTGATTTCAGGTATTTTCAGGCTGAAATTGAGGGACTTGAGCAAAAATCAGATTCAGAGGTTGAAGAAGGAATGCAGATGCTGTTGGATTCTGACCTCCCTGCACTCAAAGTGGATTTTCTGGAGCTACAGAACTCCAAATGGCGCGCTCTCAATTGCGTTGAAAAGTAGACATCCAGGGCTTTCCAGCAATATATGATAGTTCATACGTTGCCCAAGTTTAGATGACGCAAACTGGCATTCAACGCCAGTTCCATGCTGCATTCTGGAGTTAAACGCCAGAAACAGGTTGCAAAGTGGAGTTAAACGCCAGAAACAGGTTACAAACTGGTGTTCAACTCCAAGAGAGGCCTCTACATGTGTAAAGCTCAATGCTCAACCCAAGCACACACCAAGTGGGCCCCAGAAATGGATTTCTGCATTATTTACTCATTTCTGTAAACCCTAGTAACTAGTTTAGTATAAATAGGACTTTTTACTATTGTATGTACATCTTTGGATTATCTTTTGATCCTTTGAACATGTTTACGGGGCTGGCCATTCGGCCATGCCTGGACGTTATCACTTATGTATTTTCAACGGTAGAGTTTCTACACACCATAGATTAAGGTGTGGAACTCTGCTGTTCCTCATAGATTAATGCAAAGTACTACTGTTTTTCTATTCAATTCAAGCTTATTCCTATTCTAAGGTATCCTTTCGCACCCAAAAACATGATGAATGTGATAATTATGTGACGCTCATCATCATTCTCACCTATGAACGCGTGCCTGACAAACACTTCCGTTCTACATGCAAACAAGCTAGAATGAGTATCTCTTAGATATCTAATACAGAGGACCGATTCCGAGATATTAGAATGTTCGTGGTATAAGTTAGAACCCATGGATGGCTATTCTTGAGATCCAGAAGGTCTAAACCTTGTATATGGTATTCCGAGTAGGATCTGGGAAGGGATGGCTGTGACGAGCTTCAAACTCGCGAGTGCTGGGCGTAGTGACAGATGCAAAAGGATAGTAAATCCTATTCCAGTATGATCGAGAACCAACAGATGATTAGCCATGCAGTGACAGCGCATTGGACCATTTTCACAGAGAGGATGGGATGTAGCCATTGACAACGGTGATGCCCTACATAAAGCTTGCCATGGAAGGGAGTAGGAATGATTGGATGAAGACAGCAGGAAAGCAGAGGTTCAGGAGGAACGAAAGCATCTCTATACGCTTATCTGAAATTCTCACCAATGAATTACATAAGTATCTCTATCCTAGTTTATATTTTAATTATGTTTTTACTATCAATTCACCATAACCATTTGAATTCGCCTGACTAAGATTTATAAGGTGACCATAGCTTGCTTCAGGCCGACAATCTCCATGGGATCGACCCTTACTCACGTAAGGTTTATTACTTGGACGACCCAGTGCACTTGCTGGTTAGTTGTGCGAAGTTGTGATAAAGAGTTGAGATTACAATTGTGCGTACCAAGTTGTTGGTGCCATTGATGATCACAATTTTGTGCACCAAGTTTTTGGCGCCGTTGCCGGGGATTGTTCGAGTTTGGACAACTGACGATTCATCTTGTTGCTCAGATTAGGTAATTTTATTTTATTTTTAAGCTTTTTTATTTCTTATTTTCGAAAATAATACAAAAAAAATTATAAAATCATAAAATCAAAAATATTTTGTGTTTCTTGTTTGAGTCTAGAGTCAAGTTTTAAGTTTGGTGTCAATTGCATTTTTTTAATATTCCAAAAAAAAAATATTTTCAAAAATTTCATGCATTGCATTCTTCATGATCTTCAAGATGTTCTTGGCCAGTCTTCTTGTTTGATCTTCATATTTTCTTGTTTTGTGTCTTTTCTTGTTTTTCATATGCATTCTTGAAACATTAATGTCTAAAGAATAAAATTTTTAAGTTTGGTGTCTTGCATGTTTTCTTTTCTTAATTTTTTCAAAAATAAGTTCTTGGTGTTCATCTTGACATTCAAAGTGTTCTTGGTGTTCATCTTTGCATTCAAAGTGTTCTTGCATATTTTTCTTGTTTTGATTCATAATTTTCATGCTTTGTGAACTGAGCTTTGTGTGCTGATTGTTCATGCTTCCTTGATTTGGTCATGGGCCACGCTTTTAAAAGCATGGCCTAAGGCTCTAAAGTGTGCTCCAACTTCAAAGTGTGCCCCAAAGCTCTTTTTTTCTCCTTTTTAGCTTATTTTGTGCTTCTTTGCTTCTTTTTCTTCTTATTTCTTACCAAATTTATAAAATTAAAAGATCAAGGAAATATACCATTTAAGCATAAAAGAATGCAATATTTAAGCACTAATTATCAATTTCTTGTATGAAAAAGCATAGAAAAACATGACATGGTGACATGTCATCAACGACCCAGTACACTTGCTGGTTAGTTGTGCGAAGTTGTGATAAAGAGTTGAGATTACAATTGTGCGTACCAAGTTGTTGGCGCCATTGATGATCACAATTTCGTGCACCACTTGTTTAGCAACTTTTGATTTTGAAAAACAACAAGTAGCTTTCAAGCTTTTGGGCCTGACCTTGAAGCTTTATAATATTGTATTTTATATTATGCTTGTTTGCATTTGTCTTGGCACTTTTCTCTGAGAATACTAGAGCCTTGCTGTTTAGCCTCTTTGGATTGCTTTGTACTTATTACTTGTGGCTTGGATCCTTTGAGGTTGTGGATGTGGGGATCCAACTTGTATTTCGGTTTTCTGGCTTTTACTTGTATTAATCTAACCAATTTCTTTACGTTGGTCCTCCTTCTAGTTATTTTTGTAGTCCTCTTTTTTGGACCTTGTCAGGTCTCTTTCAGGGATTACTTTTATAACTTGCTTGTTGTATGAGACCGACTTCGTAAGGTCGATCTAAGTTATTTCGTAATCCTCTCTCTTGGACCTTTGTCAGGTCTCTTTCAGGAATTACTTTTATAACTTGTCCGTTGTAGGAGACCGACTTCATCAGGTCGATCTTTTCTAAGTTATTTCGTAATCCTCTTTCTTGGACCTTTGTCAGGTCTCTTTCAGGGATTACTTTTATAACTTGTTTTGTGTAGGAAACCGACTTCGTCAGGTTCTAAGTTATTTCGTAATCCTCTTTCTTGGACATTTGTCAGGCCTCTTTAAGGGATTACTTTTACAACTTGTTTTGTGTAGGAGACCGACTTCGTCAGGTCGATCTTTTCTAAGTTATTTCGTAATCCTCTTTCTTGGACCTTTGTCAGGTCTCTTTCAGGGATTACTTTTATAACTTGTTTTTTGTAGGAGACCGACTTCGTCAGGTCGATCTCTTCTAAGTTATAGCAATTCCTCTTTTATAGGGTTGGCCAGACCTCTTTCTAGGGATTTGCTGATAACTTGGGTTGACTTGGTCCGACTTCTCAACGTCGGCCAGTCTTTTAAGTTATTATTTAGCAATCCGTAAGACCTCGTCAGGTTCTTTTTTTGGATCACTTTCGATAACTTCTTGCATTATTCTGTGTTCATCTTTGCCGATTTGTAGAAGGTGATTTCTATCGTTGTACGGTCGACCTTTAGATGAATCGCGTTTTCATCTTTATTGGTATTCCATCGTGATCGTGCAGTGAATCTGTTTTTCACTTTCTGCCGATCTGTTGCTTTATAATCAGACAATGAATGCTTCAGATTAATGCGTCTTGAGAATTTGTAGAATATCTAAAAATATATTTTATTCAAAAGCATGTGCAAATATATACATGCGGGAGTTTTTCATCCCTTTAAGTCGGATAATTTCTGGATCTCCACCTGGTTCCTCATTAAAAAACCATTTCAGGAAAAAGAGTGCATCCGAGATCTGTTACCTTCTCTAGCTATAGTACCTTCTTAGGTTGCAGGAGTGCCATGATCTAGGAAGCTCTCGTCCATCGAGTTCGAAGAGTCTGTAATAGCCTTTTCCAAGTACTTCTATGACTTGGTAGGGTCCTTTCCCGTTTGCTGCTAGCTTTCCTTCTCCGGGTCGAGTTGTCCCAATATCATTTCGGATTAGGATGAGATCATTCTTAGCGAAACCTCTTGGCACTACCCATTGATTATATCTTGAAGCCATTCGTCGCTTTAGCGCTTCTTCCCTGATCCGAGCACTTTCTTGGATTTCCGGAAGTAGGTCGAGCTCTTCTCTTTGAAGTTGAGAGTTGGCTTCTTCATTGTAGTGGACTACTCTAGGCGACCCTTCCTCGATCTCTACTGGGATCATGGCCTCCACTCCATATGCTAGTCGAAATGGCGATTCGTTTATGGTGGAATGTGGCGTTGTTCGATATGCCCATAGGACTTGTGGAAGTTCTTTGGCCCAAGCTCCCTTTGCATCTTGCAGTCTCCATTTTAACCCAGCCAATATGACTTTGTTGGCAGCTTCGACCTGTCCATTGGCTTGAGGATGTTCGACGGAGGTGAAGTGGTGTTTTATATTCAAATCGGCTACTAACTTTCTGAAGCCTGCATCTGTGAATTGGGTGCCATTGTCTGTGGTGATGGAATATGGAACCCCGAACCTTGTGACAATGTTCCTATATAGGAATTTTTGGCATCTTTGAGCAGTGGCGTTGGCTAGGGGCTCTGCCTCGATCCACTTTGTGAAATAGTCTACCCCTACTATGAGGAATTTAACTTGTCCTGATCCCTGGGGGAAAGGTCCGAGGAGATCAAGTCCTCATTTTGCAAATAGCCAAGGTGAGGTTACGCTGATGAGCTCTTCTGGCGAGGCGATGTGAAAGTTAGCATGTTTCTGGCATGGTGGGCATGTCCTTACAAACTCTGTAGCTTCTTTTTGTAGAGTTGGCCAGTAAAATCCCGCCCAAAGTACCTTTTTGGTGAGAGCTTGTGCCCCGAGATGATTGCCACAAATGCCACTGTGTACTTCCTCTAAAACTTCCCTTGTGTTGGAGGTCGGCACACATTTTAGTAGTGGTATTGCCTCCTTCTCATTTGTGGGGAGTGTTTCTGTTTTGAGGTAATTAATTATGGGGGTCATCCATCCTTGATCCTGACTTATTATGGCTAGGACTTTTTCCTCTTCCGAGATTGATGGATTCTGCAGCATTTCCTGGATGAGGCTTCTATTGTTGCCCCCAGGTTTGGTGCTAGCTAGTTTTGAGAGTGCATCAGCTCGGGCATTTTGTTCGCGGGGTATGTGGCAGATCTTATATTCCCCGAACTGTCCGAGCTGTTCCTTGGTTTTATCCAAATACTTTTTCATGGTGGGATCTTTGGCTTGGTAGCTCCCTGTTATTTGTGAGGTGACTACTTGTGAATCGCTGAAGATGTTGAGTTTTTGAGCTCCAACCTCCTTAGCCAGCTTCAAACCAGTTAGTAACGCTTCATATTCCGCCTGGTTGTTTGAGGCTGGGAACCCAAATTTGAGGGAAAGCACAACTTGGGTTCCTTGGTTGCTTTCTATTATCACACATGCGCCGCTTCCAATTTTATTTGAAAACCCGTCCACGTAGAGATTCCATTCTGTGGGGGTTTCCAGGGTATCTGTGAATTCTGCAATGAAGTCGGCCAAGTATTATGATTTGATGGCTGTCCGAGCTTTATATTGGAGATCGAACTCGGATAACTCGACTGCCCATTGTAAAATTCTGCCTGCTAGATCTGTTTTCTGCAGTATCCCCTTTATGGGCTGGTTGGTCCGAACCTTAATGGTGTGGGCCTGGAAGTACGGGCGAAGTCGTCGAGATGTCAGTATGAGAGTGTAGGCGAACTTTTCTATTTTTTGGTAGTTTAGCTCGGATCCCTGCAGCGCTTTACTGATGAAATATACAGGCTGTTGCCCTTTGTCGTCCTCTCGAACCAGTGCTGAGGCTACTGCCTGACTTCCTACTGCAAGGTATAGTACGAGTGGTTCTTCCTCTCGTGGTCGAGTTAGGATAGGTGGTCGTCCCAGGAAATTTTTGAAATCCTGGAAGGCTTGCTCGCATTCCATTGTCCATTCGAACTTCTTTCCTTTCCTTAAAGTGGCATAGAAGGGAAGAAATCTTATCGCTGATCCTGCTAAGAATCTGGATAAGGCTGCCAATCTCCCGTTGGGTTGTTGTACCTCTCTGACACAAAGTTGGGCTCTTCATGTTGAGTTTAGCCTGGCATTTGTCTGGATTTGCTTCAATTCCTCTTTGTGTGAGCATGAAACCTAAAAATTTGCCTGTTTCTACTGCAAAGGTGCATTTTGCGGGATTGAGTCGCATGTCGTGCTTCCTTATAGTGTCGAACACTTGGGCCAGGTTGGACAATAATGTCTCTTCGCTTTGTGTCTTTCTTAACATGTCGTCCACGTAGACTTCCATGATTTTTCCGATATGATTTGAAAAGACTTTATTCATTAGCCTTTGATAAGTAGCTCCCGTATTCTTGAGACTGAAAGGCATCACAATGTAGCAGTAATTTGCTTTTGGCGTCAAAAACGAGGTCTTTTCTTGATCTGGTGGATACATGGGAATTTGGTTGTATCCGGAATTTGCATCCATAAACGAGAGGTATCTATATCCGGAGGAAGTACCAGAGCGTCGATACTTGGGAGTGGGTAAGGATCTTTTGGGCAGACTTTGTTGAGGTCGGTGTAGTCAGTGCACATTCGCCACTTCCCATTTGATTTTTTCACCAAGACGACGTTAGCTAGCCATAGTGGGTACTTGACTTCTCTTATGAATCCTGCCTCCAGTAGTGCTTGTATCTGTTCTTCCACAGCTTAGGATCGTTCTGGCCCAAGTTTTCTTCATCTCTGCTATATCGGCCGAGATCCTAGATAAACCGCCAACTTGTGACACATTAGCTTGGGGTCTATGCGTGGCATGTCTGCGGCTTTCCATGCGAAGAGATCGACATTATCTCGTAAGAACTGTACTAGTAATTCTTTTGTGTTTCCTTTCAGGATCGTGCCAATATTAGTTGTTTTGTCTGAGGTATCTCTGATCTGAATTTTCTCTACTTCACCTTCGGGTTGTGGACGGAGTTCTTCTCGTCTCTGAACTCCACGAAGCTCAATTCTATGGAACTCTTCTCCTCTGCCTCTGAGGTTTAGACTTTCGTTATAACAGCGGTGTGCCATCCTTTGATCTACTTTTATCGTAGCTATCCCTTCTGTAGTTAGGAATTTTATGCATAGATGTAGAGTTGAGACTATTGCGCTGAGTTGATTTAGTGTTGTTCGACCTATTAAGGCATTGTAGGCTGAACTCACGTCGACTACGATGTAGTCTATCTTTAGTGTTCTGGATTGGTTCCCTTTTCCGAAGGTTGTATGTAGTGACACGTATCCCAGTGGTTGTACTGGAGTATCGGCCACTCCGAACAGGCTGTTCGGGTATGCTCTAAGCTCCTTTTCTTCTAAGCCGAGCTTGTCAAAGGCAGTTTTGAATAAGATGTTGGCAGAGCTCCCTTGGTCTATTAATGTGCGGTGGAGATTGGCGTTTGCCAGTATGATAATGATGAGCATGGGATCGTCGTGTCCTGAGATGACACCGGATGCGTCTTCTTTGGTGAATGTGATTGCAGGGATGTCGGGTGCTTCCTCCTTTCCTTCGACATGATATACTTCTTTGAGATATCTTTTGTGGGATGATTTGGAGATTCCTCCTCCTGCAAATACTCCGTGTATCATGTGGACATGTCTTTCTGGCGTACGAGGTGATCGCTCAGTGGGAGCGGGGCTCCAAACATCAGAGTGAATGAGATCAAAAGGAGAGCAAGCAAGAGATGAATTATTGTGAAAAGATAAAGCAGGTTGTTGGCAGTTTGGCAAGAAATACAATCAAAAGATTCATTTGGAACCTGACCTAAAACACCTTGAGACACAAGAGGACGCAGTTTTTCTAAGGAGGTGTGGGCAAGACGTTGATGCCATAAGTGAAGGGTAGAGGGAGAAGAAGCAGCACAGAGATTTGATACAGGAGGAATATGAAGATTCTCAAGTTCAAACAACCTTCCGACCTTACGTCCAGTCCCGATGATTTGTCCCGTCCGAGGATCCTGTACACGACAACCAGAAACAGAAAAAGTGACGTCAAAACCCAGATCAACAAGTTGACCAACAGAAATATGATTGAAGTTTAATTTGGGAATATAATAAGTATCAAGAAGAGTAAGAGTTGACTGGGATATAGAACCCTTGTGTGTTGCGTGCAAGAGAGAGCCATTTGCAGTATTGACAGAAGGTCCATTTGTAGTGGTAGACATGGATGAGAAATTATTACGCAACGGAGACATGTGATTAAAGCAACCCGAGTCAAAGTACCATTTAGAATTACCTGGATAGGCCGATAAAGCAGCAGGGGTATTACCAGAAACAGAGAGAAGACGCTGAATAAGAGATGCAATATCAGATAGAGAGACAAGAGACGAGTTGAGTGGATCAAGACGTGGTGGGCGTGTAGGACATGCAGTAATTAAATGTCCCGAGAGCTTACAATAACGGCAGAACAGCTGTGAACAATGGTAGCTAATATGACATGTCTGGTGGCATGTGCGACATTCAACAGAAGGACAGTCGGGGAAGAGGTACCCATAACTGTTACAGTTTCGACAAAATTTACCCCTTCTATCAGTGGCAGCAAAAACATCTGGCTTTTCCATCATAGTGGTCACAAAGATCAAAGAGAGGAGAGAAAATGGCAATTTCGGAGTAGAAAATGAGAAAACGGAGTGCAGAATCGGAAAGAGCTCACCGAAAACCTTAGGGAGGGTCCCGCTTGTCTGCCACGTCGGTGCCACGTCAGCAGTGATGTCAGCGCCACGTCAGCGGAGCAATGACACGTGGCGGCGTCTGACAGGAGCGGCAGGCTACGTTGGCGATGAGGTGGAATGCGGGTGGGCAACCGGACTGGGTCGGGTCGGTCAATCGCGGGTTCGCGGGTCGCTGGAGAGGCTGACAGCGTGACACATGGGCGCTCCAGGATCGTTTGATCAGCAACAAGATCCAATAGCTACCGAAGCATCTGGGATGAGGAAGAATCAAGGTGGGCAGGGAGCTTCCGACGGCGTGTGACGGCGCGTCCGGGGCTTCTGGCGGTGATCTCAGCAGCGTTGGAAAGCTGACGAAGAGAGGATCACAATGATGCCGGAGGTGACGAACCAAAGCGTCGGAAAAAGATCAAAAAATGCGAGGAAAGAGGCACGGGTGGAATCTAGAAGGAAAATCAACCTGGTCGTGGCAGCTTCTTTCGGCGGCGCGTGGAGGCGCGTCTGGCGGCGGATGGCGGCGGTTCTGGTTGCGTTGGAATCACGGCGACAAGACGAACTAGATCGTTACAGGGGTGACGAACCAAAGCATCGAAAAGGGAACAAAAAAAGAGGCCAAAGAACACTGCCAGAAAGGAAAAAACAATGGGCTATGAACTAATATTCATTGAAAAAAAAAAGACCTAAGCTCTTGATACTATGTTAGAAACAAGAGAGAGATCTGAGAAAAGTGTTTTGTGTGTTATTCTGGTTAATGAAAGGTACAATATACAAGGGGTATTTATAGGTGCTAAATGAATCAGAGTAATAAAGGCATAGAATCCTATAATTAATATATAGATATACTATATAAATATAGACGATACTAATTGTTCTAAATTGATGCTAATGATTCTCTAACATCATTTATCATTCCATTAGCGAAATTGATGCATTTGTGGAAATTGACTTCTGACGAATAATCTATTAGTAATCTAAATAATAAAATGTTAGGTTTTAGGGGTTCATTATTATTGATAGAAAATTCGATGGTAGTCTAAAATAAAGGGTCAGCATATGTCAAGCTTTTCTATTAACCAAAACACTTCACTACTTCTAGATATCCTCATATTTGACCATGCCTCCTTCTCGAATGGAACAAAAAGTAAGATAAAATTAGTGATTTAAAATATTAAAAAACATATGTTTAAGCATTGAATTCAATGAGGGAAACATTCATAAAATCACTAATTACACAAAATTTATGCAATTTAGTCAAGAAAATTTGTAACTCTAAATCTGATTTGAAATGGTAAGTGTGTGTTTTTTTGCTATAATATTGACTGATTTAATGAGATATATATCTTTTAATACCTTTCTGAAACATACTATTGATGGAAAGTCTATCAAAAAATTTGAAGCTCTTTATTGCAGAAAAATCTTTTGGAAATATTCATCCCCATTATTGGCTGAAACTTCATCGAAAAACTAGACGAATTTGACCAAATCAGTGAGGTGGTTATCGAAATAAAATATATCAAAAATTGAAGAAAATACATTGACAAATTATTAATGAAAAGCAAAAATCTGTATATCAGCAAATAATTATCGACGAGAATTTTACCAACGAAAAAAATTCGTTGCTGAATAGGACAAAATTTGTCGTAAATGTATTAGTAATCTACTATTTTCTGGTAGCGACTGGGGGTTTAAATCGTGGTTTTATACCTATTCAAATCTAAAACAAAGAACTTAAATTTGTTCAAGTCTTTAAACTTGTATGCAGCAAAATGTGTTAGTGTATTTGTTTGCAAAGCTTTGTTTTGAATATCTTTAACACATATTTTGAGATACTTAGTTTTAGTTAAACACTTTCTGATGAGATCTTGTCAAACCTCAAGTAGTTTTGAAAACATTTTGAGGTATCTTAGATAAAGCTAGATAAGTGAGAAGCAAACATTCAAATGCAATATAAATAAAGAACTTTAAATGTAAAGAGATAAGGGTTTAAAAAATATACACAAATGATATATACTAGTTCAGTCTAAAATGAATATGTCCAATCCTCTAGCAAATTTAAGAGTTTCAATTTTAGAATAAATGTACAAAATATTTTTTTTCTCAAGCCTTCTCAAGCTAAGCTTTGATTCAAATTGGATCGTAACCCAAGTTAAAAACCTTAGATATTTCTTTAATTAAACCCTCTTAGATAAGACATGGATTGGATATGCCACAAACCTAAGAAAGCTAGATATTTTTTTTCTCAAACCTTCTTAGGCTTACAAAGTGACTCAGATGATGTCTCATAAACTTAAGAACTTTAAATGTTCCTTTTTCAAGTCTTCTCAAAATAAGCCTTGACTCAAATTGGATTGCCACAAACATAAGAATTTTAGATCTACTACTGACTTTCTCATGCAATACTAAAATCAAATGCCTCCACCATTCTAAAAATGTTAAATATTCTTTTCTTAGCCTTCTCAAGATTAGAGATTACTATTTGATCACTTTATAAAAAAGCGTAAATTCAAAGACTCATAACTTTTTACAAAAATATTGAGAAGTTTGAAAACTTAACAACTTCCGTTAAACAATCTATATTATTTTTGGGACATAGTTCTAGACCGTTTTCTAATGGAGATGAAATATTCTCAAAATTATATATATGCAATCTAGACTAATATATGAAATAAAATGGTCTAGATTACAACTTTGAAGTCTCTTTTAAAATAGAAAAGTTACAAAAGAGAATAGAAAATTTGAAGAAAGTTTGGAGAAAATTTTGCATCACTTCATTTCTTTTCATTAATTTTCACTACAAGAAAAACACCCATTCAGGTACACTTGAAAAGTGTAGCCAAAAGAGAAAAAAAATGATGCCTTAGGTTACGGCTACGCTTTTTGGGCTATGGCTACGCTTTTGGGGTGATTCCTATTCGGCCGTTGCCTATTCTCAAAGGCTACGCTTTTCTGCACCATGGGTTACGCTTTTGGCGTTTGGGAATAGGCTACGCTTTTCAAGTGATGCTGTCCAGGACCAAAGGCTACGCTTTTCAGCTTTCATTTTTCCAGAATAGGCTACGCTTTTCAACGCTACTGCATCACTTGTAAAGCGTAGCCACATTGTATACCATAGCTACTTTTTATAAGCGTAGCCTTAGATCCCTCTTTTTTTTTATACTATAGCTACTGTATATATGTGTAGCCTTAGGTCCCTCATTATTTTTTTTATTTTCTATATATATATTCTAAAAATTTTTTTTCTAAAACCTAATATTTAGTAATATGATTTTATATATATAATCCTATTTTCTAAATTAAATTAGTTAAAAATTATAAAATAAAAATAAATACATAATAGTACCAAACAATATTCTTTAAATAATAAAAATTATCCTTTAACAAAATATATTTATAATCAACTAAAAATATTGGGATGATCATAAATGAGTATTCATACATCTCACACTAAATTAAACATACCCATATCAAATATACATTAGACCACTTAGAATTTACTACTAATAAACTATAAAAAACCAAAATATTGTATCCTACATAAGTATCTTCTAATAAAAGTTATTAACCTTCTGATAAAAGAGAAAAAAATCTTGTTCTTTAAATATCTTGTTCGACGGATGATCGTATTTGGGAGATTTCTGGTTCTTCATCTACCTCAAATCTTGTTCTGTAGGTTCTGGCAACTACAAAAGAAAAAAATCAAAATTATATAACACTTACTAAACCCCTTAAGGCTTAAATTTGAAAGCATACATAGCACAAAAATGGAAAAAAATGAAATTCACAAACAAAATCAGAAACAAGGTAAAGAAGCGTATATCATACCAATTCAATGTGACCCTGAGGGAAATAGAAAATTCTGTCTTGAACACAAGGAACATCCATTAATGGTCCTGCACAGCCTCCATAGCTCTTTAAACAAATCATCACCAGCCCCATCTGCCACAAAACAAAACACAAACATGTTGAAAACTTTGCATGGTTTTTCTCAGACCAAAGTTGGAAACTTTTTCTCTCATTTTTGCATTAAGCTCTTCCTTAGTAACCTCCATGTTCACAAGGCAAAAAGGGTCATTTACTTCATATTGAAAAATTAAAGGAAAACATTAAAAATGAAGGGTCCCAACAACATTAGTCAATTGCTAAAAGAACACAGACATTAATCTTTTTCAGCTCAACACTCACATTAACCAAAAATGGTAACAACAAAACCACATGAAAATAAATAAATAAGTGGGAGATATTGAGCAGAAGAAGAGATATTATTAGATCCATTAAGACTTAAAAGAGTCAACTATCTAAGGTAAAGAGTCAACCATAGTTTCTTGAAACTCAACTCCAAGATAGCCACTAGAAACATGGAACCAGTTATCCAATAACAAGTAGTTTACCACAGTACCAGAAATATATAGATAATAATAAGAGACAATCAAGAAGACATGAAAGGAGAGAATGAAGGGCACAGACCTCATTTTGGATCCTATTTCATAAAGATTCAACCAATTGATTTCTGTCAAATCCCATATTAACCACTTCCTGAAGAAGCTCTTCGTCAATCTGCAAAACCATGATATTGGTGGATTTTGTAAGTGAATAAGTGTGAGTCTCAAAATTGTTTAAGGTGGAGTTAATGTCAAAAATAAAAATCAGGCAAATTGATAAACATAAAAATACTATTCTATTCTTTATCAGAAGGTAAGATAAAGAACAAATATGTTCCTTTTGCTTCACTCAAATTTTAACTCCAGTTGACACAGTCTCAGAGAAAGAACAAACTTTCAAATGCTGAATTCAATGATAGGAATATTTAGGAACATGAAGCTCAATAGTTGACAATAGTTGATAAATTGCCATGAGCCACGAAAATACTGCAGCATATATAATCCACATGTAACAAAAATAATTAACATGAAATCTGTAATACCCGGTCTAACCAAAATTAATTAAATAATAAGTTAAATAGGAGCGAATATGGTTGGAAGATTTGGCAATTGGAATTTGATAATTTAAATATGATATCTGGATTCAGTGAATTTTTCTGAGTCGGAAAACATAGTTTTCTGCGTAAAAGCGCGCAGTAGAATTTTTACCGGCAGTACCGGCTAAAATCTGTCTGGTACTACAGCTGAGAAAATTGATTATGAGTAAATAAGATTAAGAAATGAGGAATTATAATTAGGGAAAGTAGAAATTTTTGAAGTGCGATTTAGAGCGCTAATCTTAAAGGGGTTTTGGCCCAAAATTGGGCCAACAAACAAAAATAAGTGAACCGGGCCTAAGTGGGCCCAAACCCAACATATATAAACATTAGTTATGAGTATTTCAGCTCATTTTATCCTAAAAGGAAGGGTTGGGGCGCTGATTTGGGAAGAGAGAAGAGAAGAGAGAAAACCTAACTCTCTTTGATCTTCAAACCACCATAACTTGAGCTACGGAGCTCCGATTGACGAGCCGTTTGTGGCCAAGCGTCACTCTTCTCATCCTCTACAATTCTATCTATGTTTTTTGGTGAGTATTCCATTCATCTCTGCCCAGTTTTCGAAATTCCCCACTGTTACACGTTTTTGGGTAGCTAGTGTTGAAATCTTGTGATTTTGGGTGTTTAGGGATACTCCAACATGGATTCTAAGCGGGTTCTATCCCTACTTCATATGGGCTGAGGTAAGAAGTGCTCAAACCCTTGTGATTTGTCATTTTTATGAGCCCTAGGTTGTTGTATGTATGTGATATTGGTTATGTTAGTGTATTGGTGATGTTGGTGCACAATTGGGAGATTGGTATTGCTTGAGGAGCTTTGGTGAGGCTTGGAGCTAAGGTTGGTGAAGACTCCCAAAGAAGAGGCTCAATTGGTTTGGCTACAAGAGGTACGGTTTAAGTTTCATTTAAGTACCGTGTGGTGTGATGAGAATTCCTAGGCTAGATGCCCCTAGGATTAAGTTTGGATTGTGTAAATGATTGGTTCTAATATACATAGTTGGTATGTAATGTGAATTAATGATTGGGTTGAGAATTGTGTGGCCTTGTATACTTGGTGTATTGAAAATTTGATGTATTGGGTAATGAGTATTGATTTGTGGTTTATGCATTTAAATTGTGAAATTGGGCCGGAGGCCGTGAATTTTGGGCCGGAGGCCGGAAAGAGGTAAGGAAGGTAAGTTGACGTGTGCATTGTATGATGACACAAGTGATTGGATGAATTTCAGATAATGAATATATGAATGATTGGGTTGGTTATTGAATAAAAAGGTTTGAGGAGTTGAAGTGTGGAATTTGGTAATTTTGGGTGAAATTATGTAGATGAGGTATGTTTGGTTTTGGTTGAGATATATTATGTGGTCATATATGTGATTATGATTATTGATGCCTTGATGGCATGATGATGCATGAGAGATATGCATGTTGTGATATATGCTTGAGGAATGATTAAGGTTGATTTGTGGGTGAAACCACGTGATAGTGAGTATGATATTGATTATGTATAATGATGGTTGATTGGAAATAGTATTGTTGGAAATTGGGATGAGAAAGGATGTATGACATGTTAATGTGTTTGTAATTTAGCCATTTGTTTGAAATGGGTAAAAATGGTTATATGGCGGTTTTGTAAATTGTGGTAAGGTGTTAACGTATGAGTTGAGGAGGCTTGATGTTGATTTTGGTATATTTTGATTGATTTCAAAAAGGGAAGAAATTGGCATGTTTTGGTTGATTTTGAAAAGAGTTGAAAATGGCTTGTTTTGAAAATGGCACTTTGTGGTTTTGTGTGAAAACATGGTTTTTGGGCATGCTTTGACGGGACATAACTTGGACTGCGGATTTCCGTTTTGTGCCAAACTTGTTTAGAAAAGAAATTGGATCCGGTATGTCCATGCCGTTCAAAGAACGGGCGAAAAATGATTTAAAATGAGAAAGTTATGTCCGTCGGGCGCACTTGGCGCATACGCGTCATTCTTCAAGAAGGCACCATCCACGTGTGCGCGTGGTGTGCGCGGGCGCGTCGATGCACTGCACCAAATGCCCAGCCATTTTCCGAGAGTTGTGCGAAAGTTGTGCCAGTTTTGTGCCTGGGGCGCAAGTGCACCCACGCGTACGCGTGGCTGACGCATACGCGCCGTTTGGCTATTTTTCAATCCGTGCATCCGCGCGTATGACACTTGCGCGTCGATGAGTTTTGTGGCCATCCACGCGTGCGCGTGGAGTGCGCGTACGCGTGGCCCTGTTTTCATGCCAAAGTTGATTTTTGAGTTTTAAAAGCCAAATCTCATGCTTCTAAGCCTCCGATCTCACCCCTTATGTATTAAATCATTATGATATGCCTAGCAATGAGAAAGGAGCTAGGGGATGTGGTAACTTGCGAGTGAAGCAAGGGAAAAAGTTACGATCAATGATGATCAAAGATGATTATATGAGATATGGAGGATGACGGTGGAAGTACCGTGTATGCCATGAGCCGAAGGGCTATATTTATTGATAAATGGCTGGTTCTTGATTGAACCATGAGCCGGATGGCTGAGTTATTGCCGGGTTATGGCAAAGCCATTATTGGTTGTGTCTGAGTATAAAAGCATATATGATTAATGAAAGAATGTGTTAAATGGATAATAATGGAAAATGTTGAAATGTGATGTGTGACCCCGGGTAGTAGGCAGTGGCGTTGTCCACTTGCTCTAGGTATGAGACGGGAAATGATGTTTATGATAAATGAGTTTAATTATGGAGTTTTGAATAAATGTGTATTTGTGATACCTGGGTAGTAGTAAGGGTGGTGGTTCATCCCGCTTGCTCCAGGTTAATGTTTGAGATTTGATAACAATGATGATTGCTTTTAAACTGAACGAATATATGTTTTGAGAGCCTGCGTAGTAGCAAGGGTTGTGGTTTGTCCCACTTGCTCCAGGTCAGAGATTGTGACGCCTGGGTAGTAGCAGTAGTAGTGGTGAATCCACTCGCTCCAGGTTGAGCTTTTAAACACCCGCCTGGGTAGTAGCCGCAGTAGTGGTTATTTCACTGGCTCTGGGTTGAGCAGGCAGTAGCAAGGGGGTTGTAGCTCAAACCTACTTGCTCCGCAAGGGGTGTTTCTGTCCAATGGTTAGCTACCAGGACATGTCGGGTTGGCTATATAACCGACAGATGATATCATCAGCCATAGGGCAGGCATTCATCATTTGCATATGTTTGAATTGTTTGGGTTTGCCTATTTGTTTTGGATTTCTACATCATATATCCTATGTTACCTGATTATGTGCTACTTGTTCTACTTGTACCTTATTTGTGTATTACTTGCCTGTATTGCTTGTGTTTGTACAACTGGGAGGCCCTCATGCTGGTGCCGGTAGATGTTGAGGGCTGTTCTTGTTGAGATGAATCGATGATGCAATTACATGATGATGATGATCATTGAATGAGATAATTTGAACTCCCTGGGTAGACGTAGTGATGTGGTTTCACTAGCTCTAGGTGAAGGTATGATTTATTGATATAGAATTGTTGAGGTAGAACAACTAGTGATGGTTTTGCTTATGATTCTGAGTCCGATTTGTGGAAGAGTCAGCGAGTTGGGAAACATGTGAAACATGAATTAGATTTAGCACTCCCTTATGATAGTTGCCTATTCATGGATTAGTGAGAACCTAGGATGGGTAATTGGTGAAGGAGTTTAGGATGCTTAGTGAGTTTTTATTGCAGTGCATTGTATTTATTTGGCACTTTTACTGTACTGGGAACCCATGGGCCGGGGTTCTCATTCTGTATATATCTCTTGTTTTTTAGATACAGGTCCAGGTACTCAGAAGTGAGTTGTGGGTCGTCTGAGAGACGGCGAAGGTCTTTATTTTCTCTACTTTGTGTTTTGCTTAGAATCTCTCCACCTTTGTTTTGAAAAGATTATATTATGTATTGAACTCTTTTGAATTTTCCTATAGAGGCTCTCATGTTTCCTTCGGGAGAGATTAGGATATACTATTGTCAACTACTTTCATACTGTACCCTAGCCGGCCTAAACTTTGTGGGTCGCGACTAGTTGCTATTTACTTATGTTATATGTATCTATCTGTTATCTACCTCTTAATCTCCTCTACGCCTTGTCCGTATATCGCTTTCGGCTTCACGGTTTATCTTTTGTTGTCGAAATGTGAGTGATACGTCTTCGCGATTTTATTTCTACTCTTTTCAGGCTTCTCGATTAATACTCCTTTTGAAATTACCTACTTTTATATATTAAAAATCCACCTGAGAGTCGTACCACCGTAATATCATTGACTTATGACTCGAGCATAAGGATTTGAATATTAGGTTGTTACAAAATCAGTAAACTAATCTAGACAAATGAATAATAGTCCCCATTAGTACTTGATTTTTGTTTATTAGAACATTACCATTTACCACTACAAAGTAAACTACTGATTAAGAAAGAAACAATCATTCACATACAGATCCAAGAATCAAGCCGCTGACTGGTCAATAAATATATTATGTAGCCTAACTTATTTGAGAATAAGCATACTCAATGGAAAGGTTTCTGCCATTTAATCACCAAATACAGCAAAAATCAATATCTAACTATTCTAACCCTTACCTCTTTGTTGATCAAATACACAAGACTTGTCCCTGTTTTTCTCTTGAGCCCAAACCTTAACCGTTCCAAGAACCAGAATTTTGGTTACATTTCACAAGGCCATTCGACCAAATTAAACACAAAGGAGAGAAAATCACTCACCTCTCTTTGCTTGTGGTGGTAGTTGTGTTAAAAGAAATTGAATAAACTAGAAAAAATGGAGCAAGAGAATTATCAGAATTTTGAATTAGAGGAGAAAAGAAAGAAGATAAAGTCACTGTCCTCACCTAGCAAAGAAACTCGAAGAACAGTTGGGTGAGTGGAATGCAGCTCCCTCTTAAGCTTCAGTCAGCTCCCTCCTTGGCCATCATTCTCTTTCTCTTAGTGCTATGATTGATGAAGAGCCAAAAACTTGAAGAATGCTCCTGTTTTTGCTCCCTGGTGCTTTGGCTATTCCTCTGTTCCTTGCCCTCTCTCTACTGTCTGTGAATTCATGAGGGAGACAGACGGAGACACAATGTTATGTTTTGATTTGTGAATTCATGAAATAAGTATAATTTAGCAAATTAAGTCAAGTCACAAGATTCCTCACCTCAAGCCTTCGATTTGCTACGGGCAATTCTTTATCTGCAGAATATATTTGACTATATGCTTAATAAAATCAGCATCACCCCTAGCATAATATGAAAATAAACCAGAATTAAAAAGCATACTAGATATACTTATTCTTTTGCTGAAAGAAATCTAAATTGTCAGAAAGCAAGCTACGTGAGAACTTGAACAAACTGCAGGTAAAGTATGTTGGTTTAACACAAAAAAATGCAGAACACAAAAAATGCAGAACACAAAAAATGCAGAACACAAAAAAATGCAAGAAATATAAAAATGCATATGTCTCAGATTCAACACATTGAATCTCAAACAAGAACAAACCCCTCTCAATGTATAAAAGAATGCACAGCTTTTAGGACTAGTAGAATGATTTCCCTAGTTTAGCATGCACGTATAAATTTCCAGCACCTATTACTTCCGTTTATGCCAAACATAGAAAGGAATCATAACAAATTGAGAATCAGAAGGCGAAACCCCCAAAATTAGAAAACCTAAAATTAGAACCCAAAAACCTCACAGAACCAATTGAAAATTGATACCTACCTTCTGTATCTCAATTAGCCATTGCAGTTCATCATCGCTATAAAAATCATACACACCTTCGAACTACAAAATGAGAGCGAGTTAGAGAATGAGCAAGAAAGAGAGGATACAGAATATAGAATGCTTACCTGGTGACAGAGGATACGACGATGGTGTTGAGCAGTGACAGTGAAGAGATGAGCGGCGACGCAACGGCTTGGAGATGGTGCAGCAGCTCAGCGGCGAGCTCCAATCGACGGCAGCGCCGCGACAGAGCACGAAGGCGGCGATACATCCCTCCTTCCTCCCTTTGATCTCCTCGGTGGGGGCACAGAAACCCGACGGTGGCAGAACGGCGACTGGAACAAGCCCTAGCAGTGGTGGTGGAGCTTCAGCGGCGACGGAGCACCTCCTTTTTCTCTCCTCCATCGCGTTTCCTCTCATCCTCGAGCTCTCTCTCTCACTAGCGCTCGACGACGATGGCGACGGCGGCGGATCCCCAGACGGCGTCGTCCTCTCTTTCATTCTTTCCCTTCTCCTCTCTGATTTTTTCTCTCTTTCGTGTTTGGGTATGCTAAGTGAGGATGAGAGTGTGTGCTGCACTGCTGCGTGAGTAAGGGGGAGGGCCAACAAATTTTTTTACTAAGTGTTTATTGAGGATTCTCATATTATGAGACATTTTAAAAGCGCACCTGAAACAGAATAAATAAGCTACTCTTTAAAAGCGTTTCCTTTGATGAGAAAAGTGTATTCATAGATATTTAGATAAGGCTACGCTTTATAAGTAATTTCTAAAATACCTAAGGCTACACTTTTTAAATGATGCCACAATTGTGTATCCTTTTCTCATATAAAAAGGCAACACGGAGAAAAGCGTAGCCTATTCTATGAATAGGCTACGCTTTTCAAATGTAGTTTAAAAAAAGTGTGGCTGAATGGGTATTTTTCTTGTAGTGTTTTCTTATTTCTTCTAGGATTTGAGATTTTATATTATAACTAGAGAGCATTAAAAATCCATTGAGAAAATCATATTATGTATCCTTCTCTTTATTCCTTAAAAAGAGTATAAATTACTACTGTTTTTTTATTTTATCTATGTCATTTTTCTTTTTTTGGTAGATTTAGACTATATATACCTTACAAAACATGAGATAAAAGCAAATTTAAAAAGATTTGACCCATTAGATACGCTCTTTTTTAAAGATTTGTGTCAAAATACACGTTTTACTTTAACATTTTTCTAAGCTGAGAATAACTTTCGTATCGTTAAGTTTTTTGCATATGGAACACAATGTTGTTTTTAATATGTACTATCACTTAAGCACCACTTCTGAAGCAATCTATTTAATCAGATTCAATTTCTGAGGTTATTTTACACTTTTTTTAACAAGTTTAAATTTTATCTAATTTTCTTATCTTACTTATGAAATTTTTTTTAATATATTATACACTTGATTAAACCTTAGATAATAATTCATGAAATTATTAAATTATATTTAAATTTTTAATTATTAAAATTAAATTTGAGATACTGAAGAACTAACACTTAGAAAATCACAAAGGTCGTCAGGTGAAAATGATATCTTTACTATCTTCATTCTTTACCTTTCACCCTAATAGGCCTTCTTTACTGACGATGGTAGGGCAGTTTTCTTCCAAGGATGATGGTTCGGATCGAGATGCAGAGGTGAGTGGGTTAATGCCTGGACAATGTTCTCTGGGCTTCGGAGTCGAAATAGTGCAAGATGGAAAAGGTGAGATAGAAGACTATAGCACGTTGAACGGTGTAGGACTTGATGATGGCTGTGTCGAGGCTGGGGCTGGCGTGGTTTGTGGTGTTGGTAATCAGAGGAACATTTGGAAAGAGAAGAGTAGTTGCTAGAAATTAGGAAGATGTGGGAATTGGCAGTCGAATCAGGAGCAATGCATTATGACAAAGAAGATGATATCATGACAATTCTTCAAGAACAGAATGAAGCATTAGCTCAAAAGAAGAGGATGGCAAAGTGGAAAGAAAAGGCACAAAGATGCAAACCAAAAAAACTCAATAAGGTATGTAATAAAGCTTTAAAATGATTTTTAGTTCTTGGATTGTTAGGGGGTTACGGGGTGTTGGAAAATTGAGTATGGTGAATGAATTAAAAAAGAAGCAAAAATTGAATATGTTAGGTTTGGTTGAATCTAAATTACAAGTTATGACTAAGTTTGATATAATACGTATTTGGGAGAATGATGCTGTGGGGTGGGAGTATATAGGATCGGAAGGAACATCCGGGGTTTTGTTGTTAATGTGGGATGACATGCTATTTAGAATGAATAACTATTACAAAGGAGTTAGATGGTTATGCGTTGAAGGAGTTTTTCTAAAAAATAAGTTCAATTGTGTATTTTGTTTGGTATATGGTGCTCATACTAGAGTCGAAAAACTTACAGTGTGGGAGGAACTAAGCTTTATAGCAGGCCTATGTCAAGTTCCAATATGTTATGTAGGAGACTTTAATGAGGTTATTCCGGTTGAAGAAAGGAAAGGCCAGGACAGGCTAACAGCATCTGCAGAAGATTTTAAGAGTTGGGTTCAAGATATGCAGTTAGTAGACTTACCATTGAATGATCGACATTTTACATAGTTCAGATGTAGCTCTTGCAGTCATATTGATAGAGTTCTTGTGAGTGTATAATGGACTGAGAAGTTTCTGGATCGATTAAAAGGTGGCCAAAGAGGTTTGTCAGATCACTGCCCAACTATAGTTGAGGATTCCAAGTTCAGAGGTGGTCCACGGTCTTTTCAGAGCTTAGATTCTTGGTTCACACATGAAGGTTTTCTAAGAATGGTCCAGGAGGAATGGAGGAATCTTGGTGAGGTGCAGTTCACGGATATGCTGAAGGCTCTAACGCTGCCATTGGGGAGATGGCATAAGGACAACTTTGGTGGCATTGACAAGAAAATTTAGCGCTTTGAGGAGGAGATCAAGAAGATAGATAAGATGGCTAGCAATAGAGTTTATGATGGTACAATGGAGGTTAAAAGGAAGGCTCTAGTAGGCTGCTGCAAGCGGTGGTATATGAGAAAAGAAATACACTAGAAGTAGATGTCACGTTCCATGCATGCAAAGGATATGGAAAAAAACACTAGGTACTTCCATAATTTGGCATCGTTAAGAAGGAGGAACAATAGAATTGACTCTTTGGTAATTAATGGAAGGTTGATAAGAAATCAAGCTCAGATCAAGATTGCTATCAGAGAGTTTTTTAAGGATTTGTATCATCAGGAAAGGTCGCCAATTGTGGAGTTTAGGGATAGACTGCTAAATATAATTGATGAAGATTCTATAGCTTTGGAGAGAATACCGACAACAGAAGAGGTCAGAGAGGCAGATTGGGATTGTGAATCATCAAAGGCTCTAGGAATTGACTGGTATAACATGAATTTCATTAAAAAGTTCTGGGATGAGATTGGTACAGAGTTCACAACAGCTGTTTTGGAGTTTTTTCGGTCATCAAGATTGCCTTCTGACTCCAATATTACGTGGGTAGACCTAGCACCTAAGTTTATTAGAGCCAAGGAGATTAAGGACCTCAAGCCGATTAGCATGGTAGGCTGTATATCTAAAGTTATCTCTAAAATGATGGTCAGAAGATTAAGATCGGTGATGCCAGGTCTAGTAGGGGAGACCTAGAGCGCATTCATGAATGGTCAAAAAATACATGATGGGGCTCTTATTTCTTGCGAAAAAGTGCAATGATTAAAGATGAGAAAGAAGAAAGTGGCTATCATTAAATTAGACTTTCAGAAGGCTTATGATCGAGTAAAATAGAGTTTTGTGGATATTGTGCTACAGAAGATGGGCTTTGGTTGGAGGTGGAGAGAATGGGTGAAGGTGTGTGTTGGTACTGCTTCTATGTTAATCCTTATAAATGGCTCATCAACTAAACCTTTTAAGATGGAGAGGGGTTTGAGACAAGGTGATTTGCTGTCCCCTTTTTTGTTTGTTCTTGTTGTATATGTTCTTCATAGAATGCCAGGAGAGGCAGTCAGAAACGGTCGTATTTTGCCTTTGCTGGTTGGAAAAGATAAAATAGAGTTGTTACACCTCTAGTTTGTAGATGACACTGTATTGTTCTATCCACCGGAGGAGGAGACCATCAAAAACTATGCCAAGATGCTAAGGTGTTTTGAGTTGATGTTGGGGTTGAGTATCAACTTTGACAAATCAAGTCTAATCCCAATCAATTGTGATCAGCAGTGGACTTACAGCATGTGCAACTTATTGGGATGTAAGGAGGGTAGCCTGCTATTTAGATATCTAGTATTCCTTTAGGAGCGAACCCAAAGCTAGTCAGGACTTGGAAACCTATTATTGACAAAGTGGAGGAGAAACTTATCTCATGGATGGCAAAAGTACTCAATAATGCAGGTAAGCTAGTCCTTATTAAGTCTGTGTTGAATAGCCTGCCAGTGTACTATTTGAGCCTATATAAGATGCCGAAATCAGTGGCAGATAAGTTGATTTCATTGTAGTAAAAGTTCCTATGGAGCAGGGAGGATGGCAGAAATGGTTTGCCGATGGTTAAGTGGGAAGTGGTTCAAGCTCCTAAAAAGTTGGGTGGGTTAGGAGTGGGTGATGCCGTGGTTAGGAACACATCTCTCTTGTTCAACTGGTGGTAGCATTTTTTAAAAGAGGAGTGTCCATTATGGAATAAAGTTGTATGCTCTTGTTATAACTTGAACCTCAATGTGATGTTATCAGCTCAGACCTTGCCTAGTAGAGGGGGTCCATGGAAGGATATCTATCAGCTACAATTAAAGGATAGTAGTAATGTGAGAGATAAGATGATTACTGGATTGTCCATGGAGGTGGGTGATAAAAGGAGGACTCGCTTCTGGGAAGATGTTTGGCTACAGAGTGGTTCACTAAAGATGAGTTTTCTGAGACTCTTCTCTGTTTCAAATCAAAGAGGATCTGTCATAGGGGATTGTGGGTTTTGGGATGGGTTAGAGTGGATTTGAAACTTCTAGTGAAGGTGAGAGTTATACCAATGGAAGTTGGACTTAGTGGATTAATTACATGAGACTTTACGGCCTGTAAAGTTAGCATATCATACGCATGATAGAGTTGTATGGAAGGTTGACAAGGAAGGCATTTTTTCAACTAACTCCTTTATGCAGGTAATGCAGTCAAAAATAATTCCGGAGGATATCACCAACTATAGTTTCACAAGAACCATATGGAAAGATTTGGTTTTACCACGAGTGGAGTTATTTATTTAGTTTGCATTGATAGGAAGAGTTAATACTAAACAAAGATTGCATAGGCTTGGTATTATTAGACACGGTGATGACATATGCGCTTTGTGTAAAAAAGATGTTGAACATATTTACCACTTGTTTCTTAGATGTGAATTTTGGCAGGTGTGGTGTGTATGGCTATCTGACTTTTGGAGGTTGTGGTATGTTCCGGACTCACTAAAAGAACACTTTGAGAGTTTGACAGGTGTTGTTAATAGAAAAGAGGAGCACAACAAGTGGCTCATTTGCTTCTATGCTGTTATTTGAAATATTTGGTTAGAGAGAAACAGACGAATCTTTAATATCAAGGAAGCGGGTGTAGAAGAGGTTTTCCAGAAATCCTTGACCAGCTATAGAGAGTGGAGTAATTTAGATCCCTTTGATTGTTGATGGCTATGCCAGAGATGACACAAGGGATATTTTCCTATCTTTTATTTTATTGGATGTTTTGTTATACCTAGCTTTTTTCGCTCTACTTTCTGTGTTGAGCTCGTTTGTTCAAAAAAAATTTTAAGTGTCACCATATGATGTAGGATAATCGTCGGTTAGGAATTTTCACAAAATAATCTGGTCAATAGTATTAATCCAAACCAACAAATTATCCTCAATCAAAGTTTAATTTGTTTGTCACTAGTACAAACCCAATAAAAATAAATCGAAGTATTCAAACCTCGGGTCGTCTCTCAAGGAATTGCAGGGAAGTGTGCATATTATTGGTTATGATTGTATCTTTTCGGGTTTTGAATTTGTGAAAAAGAAAATAAATTGCAAGTAAGTAAAGGGAACTCAAATAGTAAAAAGGTCTTAGCAAAGGTTGATGGTTAAGGATTACTTTTCCGAGGGTTACCTGAAACTGTAGGTCGATCTCGGACGAGATCTTCTATTTTGGTTGGAGATGACGTGTCCGGCTGGTGGGTGGCGGCCGGAGCTGTCGTGTCTGACTTGTTGGACTGGCTGCGCTGCTGATTCTTTGTCACCGGAGGGTGGTGGTGCTTGCTAGGGACTCTGATGCTTAAGTTAGAAAGGGTATTGATAAACCCATATTTTATGATATATTTTGTGCTCAATTTAGGTGATTTATTCAATCCTTCACTCACTTATTCACGTAAATTGCATGGTTTTACTTTCCCTTCCTTATTATGTGATATATGTGAAAAACATGTTTCCTATGCTTTAAAAATAATTATTTTAATTACCCTTTATTACCATTCGATGCCGTGATTTGTGTGTTGAGTAGTTTCAGATCTTCTAAGGCAGGAATGACTTAAAGGATGGAAAGGAAACATACAAAAATGGAAGGAAAGCACAAAATAGAGTTTTTGAAGAAACTGGCAGCGACGCGAATGCATGGACGACGTGGTCGCATGCCCAGCGCGAAAAGGCAGCGACGCGAATGCATGACTGACGCGGACGCGCGCTGATGAGCGGATAATTTATACGCTTTTTGGCATTGTTTTTAGTAGGTTTTTAGTATATTTTAGTTAGGTTTTGGTATATTTTTATTAATTTTTAAATAAAAATCAAAATTCTAAACTTTACTATGAGTTTGTGTGTTTTTCTGTGATTTCAGGTATTTTTTGGCTGAAATTGAGGGACCTGAGCAAAAATCTGATTCAGAGGCTAAAAAAGGACTGCAGATGCTGTTGGATTCTGACCTCCCTTCACTCAAAGTGGATTTTCTGGAGCTACAGAAACCCAATTGGCACGCTCTGAATTGCTTTGGAAAGTAGATATCCTGGGCTTTCCAGCAATATATAATAGTTTATACTTTTCCTGAGATTTGGTAGCCCAAACAGGCGTTCCAAGTCAGCTCAAGAATTCTGGCGTTTAACTCCAAAACTGGCACAAAAGCTGGAGTTAAACGCCCAAACTGGCACAAAAGCTGGTGTTTAACTCCATGAAAAGTCTCTACACATGGAAGCTTCAATGCTCAGCCCAAGCACACACCAAGTGGGCCCAGAAGAAGATTTCTGCATTAATTACTTATTTCTGTAAACCCTAGGCTACCAGTTTTCTATAAATAGGACCTTTTGCTATTGTATTTTAATCGATCTTTACACATACTTTTGATAGACCTTTTCACATTTGGGGGCTTGCCTCACGGCCATGCCTAGACCTTGTTCTTATGTATTTTCAACGGTGGAGTTTCTACACTCCATAGATTAAGGTGTGGAGCTCTGCTGTTCTTCATGAATTAATACAAGTACTATTGTTTTTCTATTCAACTCAAGTCTATTTCTTCTCCAAGATATTCATTCGCACCCAAGAACAAGATGAATGTGATGATTACGTGACACTCATCACCATTCTCACCTATGAACGCGTGACTGACAACCACTTCGGTTCTACATGCAAACAAGCTTGAATGTGTATCTCTTGGGTTTCTAATCTCAGATTGGAACCTTCGTGGTATAGGCTAGAATTATTGGCGGCCATTCCTGAGATCCGGAACGTCTAAACCTTGTCTGTGGTATTCTGAGTAGGATCTGGGAAGGGATGACTGTGACGAGCTTCAAACTCGCGATTGTTGGGCGTGTGACAGACGCAAAAGGATCAATGGATCCTATTCCAACATGATCGAGAACCGACAGATGATTAGCCGTGCAGTGACAGCGCATTTGGAACGTTTTCACTGAGAGGACAGGAAGTAGCCGTTGACAACGGTGATGCCCAACATAAAGCTTGCCATGGAAAGGAGTATGAATGATTGGAAGAAGGCAATAGGAAAGGAGAGGTTCAGGAGGAACAAAGCATCTTCATACGCTTATCTGAAGATCCAACCAAAGAATTACATAAGTATCTCTATCTTTATTTTATGTTTTATTTATTTTTTAATTATCAATTCTCCATCACCATCTGAATTAGCCTGACTGAGATTTACAAGGTGACCATAGCTTGCTTCAAGCAGACAATCTCCGTGGGATAGACCTTTACTCACGTAAGGTATTACTTGGACGACCCAGTGCACTTGCTGGTTAGTTGTGCGGAATTGTGACAAAGTGTGATTCACGTTTAAGAGCTCCAAGTCCTTTGGCGCCATTGTTGATGATCACAATTTCGTGCACCAAGTTTTTGGCGCCATTGCCGGGGATTGTTCGAGTTTGGACAACTGACGGTTCATCTTGTTGCTTAGATTAGGTACTTTTCAGAATTTTTAAGAATGGATTCTAGAGTTTCAAGGCAATGTTCTTATCATCACAAAAGCTGATTGATTCTCATCAATTTAGCTGCTGAATGTAATGTCCTGCTGAAGCTTGGCCAAACATGTCTAGTCTTTTTAGACTGAATCTTTAAACTAACATTGCATGATTCCTGGAATTCTTATTAAAAGTTTTGATTCTCTTTATTTTCTTTTCCATATAAGTCTCAAAAATCACAAAAAAAAATTATAAAACCATAAAAATCAAAAATATTTTATGTTTCTTGTTTGAGTCTAGTATCAATTTTTAAGTTTGGTGTCAATTGCATGACTCTCTTCTTCTTGCATTTTTCAAATTTATACATATTGTTCTTCATTGATCTTCAAGTTGTTCTTGATGATTTCAGTGCTCTAATCTTTAAATTCTCCTGTTTTGTGTGTTTTGTTGTTTTTCTTATGCGTTCTCAATTTGTTAAAACCTCTAATACAAAATTTCTAAGTTTGGTGTCTTGCATGCATTGTTCATTTGATCTTAGTTGCATTTTTTGTTATTTCTCATCATTAAAAAATTCAAAAATATTTTTAAAATTGTGTCTTTTCAAGCTAATAATACAGAAAATTGAAGATTCAGAACATTCAGTAGAGGAATCAAACAGAAAAAGTTGGGCGTTCAAAACGCCCAGTGAAGAAGGAAAACTGGCGTTTAAACGCCAGCTAGGGTACCTGACTGGGCGTTTAACGCCCAAAAAGGTAGGATTTTGGGCGTTAAACGCCAGAATGGATGCTATTCTGGGCGTTTAACGCCAGGATGACACTAGAGGGAAGATTTTGTTTTTAATTTAGATTTTTTTCAAATCTTCATAATTTTTCAAAATCAAATCTTTTTCAAATCATATCTTTTCAATCATATCTCTTCAAAATCAATTTCTTTCCAATTTTTATTATTTTCAAAAATCCTTGTTATAATTAATGATTTACCTCAAAATTTTCTAGTTGTTACTTGCCTATTAAGAAAGGATCAAAAGTTTTAATTCTAGAATCATATCTTCTAATTTCTTGTTAGTCAAGTAAATCAACTTTAATTTTAAAACTTTCTCTTTTTAGTTTGATTTTCAATCATATCTTCTCAATCATATCTTTTCAATCACATCTTTTTCAAAATCAACTCTCAATCATATCTTTTTGATTTCTAATTTCAAAATATTTTTCAAAAATCACTTAATTTCTTTCCCAATCTTAATTTTCGAAAATCTCAATCAAATTTTCAAAATTTCTTTTTATTATTTCAAAATCTTTTTAATTTATTTTCGAAAATTCTCCCCCTCTTCTCACATCCTTCTATTTAAGGGACTAACACTCCTCCTCAAGGTGCAATTCGAACTCTATCCTTCTTTATATGTTCGAATTCTCTTCTATCTACCTCATCCTTCTATTCTTCTTTTTCTCTGACATCTCAAGGAATCTCTATTCTGTAACATAGATGATTCCCTACTTTCTCGTTCTCTTCTCTTTCATATGAGCAGGATCAAAGATAAAGGCATGCTTATTCAAGCTGATCCTGAACCTGAAAGGACCTTGAAGAGAAAGCTAAGAGAAGCTAAAGAACATATCTCTTTAGAGGGCCTAACAGAGCTTTTCAAGGAAGAAGAAACCATGGTAGCCAAAAACAACAATGCCAACAATGCAAGGAAGGTGCTTGATGACTTTACTGCACCTACTCCCGACTTCTATGGGAGAAGCATCTCAATCCCTACCATTGGAACAAACAACTTTGAGCTTAAGCCTCAATTAGTTTCTCTAATGCAACAGAATTGCAAGTTTCATGGACTTCCATTGGAAGATCCTCATCAGTTCTTAGCTGAATTCTTGCAAATCTGTGACACTGTCAAGACCAATGGGGTTGACCCTGAAGTCTACAGACTTATGCTTTTTCCTTTTGCTGTAAGAGACAGAGCTAGGACATGGTTGGATTCACAACCTAAAGAAAGCCTGAAATCTTGGGAAAAGCTAGTCAATGCCTTCTTGGCAAAGTTCTTTCCACCTCAAAAATTGAGCAAGCTTAGAGTGAAAGTCCAAACCTTCAGACAAAAGGGAGGAGAATACCTCTATGAAGCTTGGGAAAGATACAAGCAATTGATCAGAAGATGTCCTTCTGATATGCTTTCTGAATGGAGCATCATAGGTATTTTCTATGATGGTCTGTCTGAACTATCCAAGATGTCATTGGATAGCTCCGCTGGAGGATCTCTTCATCTGAAGAAGACGCCTGCAGAAGCTCGGGAACTCATTGAAATGGTTGCAAATAACCAATTCATGTACACTTCTGAAAGAAATCCTGTGAATAATAGGATAGCTCAGAAGAAAGGAGTTCTTGAGATTGATACTCTGAATGCCATATTGGCTCAGAATAAAATATTGACCCAACAAGTCAATATGATTTCTCAGAGTCTGTCTGGAATGCAAGCAACAACAGGCAGTACTAAGGAAGCTTCCTCTAAAGAAGAAGCTTATGATCCTAAGAACCCAGCAATGGAAGAGGTGAATTACATGGGAGAACCCTATGGAATCACCTATAACCCTTCATGGAGAAATCATCCAAATCTCTCATGGAAGGATCAACAGAGACCTCAACAAGGTTTCAACAACAATAATGGTGGAAGAAACAGGTTTAGCAATAGCAAGCCTTTTCCATCACCTTCTCAGCAACAGACAGAGAATTCTAAGCAAAGCCACTCTGACTTAGCAACCATTGTCCCTGATCTAATCAAAACCACTCAAAGTTTCATGACTGAAACAAGGTCCTCCATTAGAAATTTGTAGGCACAAGTGGGTCAGATGAGTAAGAAAACTACTGAACTTCCTCCCAGTACTCTCCCAAGCAATACAGAAGAGAATCCAAAGAGAGAATGCAAGGCCATAAACACGTCTCACATGGCCGAACCTGGAAAGGAGGAAGAGGCAGTGATCTCCACTGAGGAAGACCTCAATGGACGTCCACTGTCCTCCATGGAGTTCCCTGATGAGGAACCATGGGAATCTGAGGCTCACACTGAGACTATAGAGATTCCATTGAATTTACTTCTGCCATTCATGAGCTCTGATGAGTATTCTTCCTCTGAAGAGGATAAAAATATTACTGAAGAGCAAGTTGCTAAGTACCTTGGAGCAATCATGAAGCTAAACGCCAAGTTGTTTGGTAATGGGACTTGGGAGGATGAACCTCCATTGCTCACCAAAGAACTGGATGACTTGACTAGGCAGAAATTACCTCTGAAGAGACAAGACCCTGGAAAATTCTCAATCCCTTGTACCATAGGCACCATGACCTTTGAGAAGGCTCTGTGTGACCTAGGGTCAAGTATAAACCTCATGCCTCTCTCTGTAATGGAGAAGCTAGGGATCATTGACGTACAAGCTGCAAGAATCTCACTGGAGATGGCAAACAATTCAAAGAAACAGGCTTATGGACTTGTAGAGGATGTCTTGGTAAAGGTTGAAGGCCACTACATCCATGCTGACTTCATAATCCTAGAGACTGGGAAGTGTATGGATGAATCCATCATCCTTGGCAGACCCTTCCTAGCCACAGCAAAAGCTGTGATTGATGTTGACAGAGGAGAATTGATCATTCAAGTGAATGGAGACTCCCTTATGTTTAAAGCTCAAGGATATCCCTCTGTCACCATGGAGAGGAAGCATGAAGAGCTTCTCTCAATACAGAGTCAAACAGAGCCCCCACAGTCAAACTCTAAGTTTGGTATTGGGAGGCCACAACCAAACTTTAAGTTTGGTGTTGAACCCCCACATTCAAACTCTAAGTTTGGTGTTGGGAGGTTCCAACATCGCTCTGAATATCTGTAAAGCTCCATGAGAGCCACTGTCAAACTATTGACATTAAAGAAGCGCTTGTTGGGAGGCAACCCAATTTTTACTTATCTGTATTAAATTTCTATTTTCTTTTGTTATTTTATGTTTTCTATAGGTTGATGATCATGTGAAGTCACAAAAATAATTGAAAAAGCAAAAACAGAAGGAAAAATAGAATGAAAAACAGAATACCCTGGAGGAGAAACTTACTGGCGTTTAAACGCCAGTAAGGGTAGCAGAATGGGCGTTAAACGCCCAGTCTGGCACCATTCTGGGCATTTAACGCCAGAAATGGGCACCAGACTGGCGTTTAATGCCAGGAATGGGCAAGAAGCTCGCGTTAAACGCCAGAAATGGGCAGCAGCCTGGCGTTTAACGCCAGGATTGGCAGCAAGGGGCGTTTTGCACGCCACATGGTGCAGGGATGAGAAATCCTTGACACCTCAGGATCTGTGGACCCCACAAGATCCCCACCTACCCCACCTCTCTCTCTCTTCTTCACCCATTCACCAATCACCTCAATACGTCTTCCCCAAAAACCCCTCACCTATCAAATCCCACCATTCTCTTTACCACTCACATCTATCCTTCATAAAACCCCACCTACCTCACCATTAAAGTTCAAACCACTTTTCCACCCAAACCCACCCATAATGGCCGAACCATACCCCCCTCTCCATTCCTATATAAGCCCATCTTCACTCCTTCATTTTCACACAACATACACACTACCTATCCCCCTTGGCCGAAACACAAAGCCCACTCCATCTCCTCTATTTCTTCTTCTTCTACTCTCTTCTTTCTTCTTTTGCTCGAGGATGAGAAAACCTTCTAAGTTTGGTGTGGTAAAAGCTTAAGCTTTTTGTTTTTCCATAACCATTTATGGCACCAAAGGCCGGAGAAACCTCTAGAAAGAGGAAAGGGAAGGCAAAAGCTTTCACCTCCGAGTCATAGGAGATGGAGAGATTCCTCTCAAGGGTACATCAAGACCACTTCTATGAAGTTGTGGCCAAGAAGAAGGTGATCCCCGAGGTCCCTTTTAAGCTCAAAAAGGGCGAATATCCGGAGATCCGACATGAGATTCGAAGAAGAGGTTGGGAAGTTCTCACCAACCCCATTCAACAAGTCGGAATCTTAATGGTTCAAGAGTTCTATGCCAATGCATGGATCACCAAGAACCATGATCAAAGTGTGAATCTGGACCCTAAGAATTAGCTTACAATGGTCCGAGGGAAATACTTAGACTTTAGTCCGGAAAATGTAAGGTTGGCATTCAATTTGCCTATGATGCAAGGAGATGCACACCCATACACTAGAAGGGTCAACTTTGATCAAAGGTTGGACCAAATCCTCATGGACATCTGTGAAGAGGGCGCTCAATGGAAGAGTGATTCAAAAGGAAAGCCGATTCAACTAAGAAGGCATGACCTCTAGCCCGTGGCTAGGGGATGGTTGGAGTTCTTCCAATGCTCAATCATTCCTACTAGCAACCGATCTGAAGTTACTATAGACCGGGCTATCATGATTCATAGCATCATGATTAGAGAGGAAGTAGAAGTTCATAAGGTTATATCCCAAGAACTCTACAAGGTGGCGGACAAGTCTGCTACTATGGCAAGGTTAGCCTTCCCTCATCTCATTTGTCACCTCTGCAATTCAGCTGGAATTGACATAGAGGAAGACATTCTCATTAATGAGGACAAGCCCATCTCTAAGAAAAGGATGGAGCAAACAAGAGATCCCACTCATGGACAAGAGCATGACGAAATTCCTCATCATGAAATCCCTGAGATGCCTCAAGGGATGCATTTTCCTCCACAAAACTATTGGGAGCAAATCAACACCTCCCTACGAGAATTAAGTTCCAACATGAGACAACTAAGGGTGGAGCACCAAGAGCTTTCCATCCTCCTCTATGAAATAAGAGAAGACCAAAGAACCATGAGAGAAGAGCAACAAAGACAAAGAAGAGACATTGAGGAGCTCAAGCACTCCATAAGATCTTCAAGAGGAAGAACAAGCCGCCATCACTAAGGTGGACCCGTTCTCGAATTTTTATGCTTGTGTCTTTTTTACATGATCATTAGTGTCTAAGTGTCTATGCCTTCAAGCTATGAAAATGAATTCATCACCTTTCTTAAATGAAAAATGTTTTTAATTGAAAAAGAAAAAGAAGTGCATGAATTTCAAATTTTAAAATAGTTTAATTATTTTGATGTGGTGGCAATACTATTGTTCTTCTGAATGAATGCTTGAACGGTGCATATTTTTGAATCCGATTGTTTATGAATGTTAAAATTATTGGCTCTTGAAAGAATGCTGGGAAAAGGAGAAATGTTGTTGATAATCTGAAAAATCATAAAAATGATTCTTGAAGCAAGAAAAATCTGTGAATAGCAAAGCTTGCAGAAAAAAAAAGAGAGAAAAGAAAAAGAAAAAAAAGAAAAGCAAGCAGAAAAAGCCAATACCCCTTTAAACCAAAAGGCAAGGGTGATAAAAAGGATCCAAGGCTTTGAGTATCAGTGGATAGGAGGGCCCACAGGATTAAACTCATAACCTAAGCGGCTAAACCAAGCTGTCCCTAACCTTGTGCTTGTGGCGTGAAGGTGTCAAGTGAAAAACTTGAGACTGAGCGGTTAAAGTCGAGGTCCAAAGCAAAAAGAAGAGTGTGCTTAAGAACCC